>NW_027412540.1:15488844-17888844 GCF_025532065.1 Leptinotarsa decemlineata | reverse complement strand
TATAAAATGGGGACATTTACTCCAAAGAAAAGAAGTGTAAAAAATTCTCCGCTATCTGTTTGCGAAAAAGTTATAATTTTAAATGTATATGATTGCATAAAACACGATCACCCTAGTTTGTCTGTGCAAGAAAGTGTTGAGCGATGTGCCCGAATGACTGGAATTGGACAGTCCACGATTTTTAAATTATTGCGAGAAAGAAAGATATCAGGCCAGGTAAGTCCATGCAAGAGAAAATCAGGAAGACCAATAAAAATCTTAGATGAAGACACCAAATGTGACATTCGAAGAAAAGTTCATTCGTTTTATTTTAAAAAGGAAATACCCACTCTTGAAAAAATATTTATCGAGATAAGCCAAGATAACGATATTCCTTTGATATCCAGAAAACTTTTATGGAAAACTTTAAAAAGTATGAATTTCGCCTGGGAAAAGCACAATCGAAAGGCACTATTACTGGAAAGTGATGAAATTGTTTGCTGGAGACGAAAATATTTGACAACTATAAAGCAGTACCGCAGAGAGCAAAAGAAATTTTTTTATCTTGATGAGACGTGGATAAACGAAGGTTATATAGTCAAAAAAATGTGGCAAGATAAAAATATAACAAGTTCTCGCCAAGCTTTCATAGAAGGCCTTCGACGGGTATTAAAGTGCCTTCGGGAAAAGGGAAGAGGCTTATAATTGCTCACATTGGAAGCGAAGACGGATTTTTAAAAGAAGGTTTGTTAAGCTTTGAGTCGTGCCGGACGGGAGATTATCATGAGGACATGAATTCGGATGTCTTCGAAGACTACTTCGGGGAAATGTTAAAATTTCTTTCAGCTGATTCGGTCGTGGTTATGGATAATGCAAGCTACCATTCAAGGCGCTTAGAGAAGGTACCAACTTCAGCTTGGAGAAAGCAAGAAATTATTAACTGGCTGTCAAATAAAGGTATTCAGTTTGAGACGAATTCAGTAAAGAAGGAACTACTAGCCATAGTAAAACAACATAAATCTCGCTTCATGAAATATGCCGTAGAAGATGTAGCAGAAAAGTATAAAGTAACTGTGCTGCGCCTACCGCCATATCATTGCGAATTAAATCCTATAGAACTTATATGGGCACAAGTTAAAGGATATGTTGCAAGGCACAATACCACATTTAAAATGAAAGATGTCAAGGTATTGTTTGATCAAGCCATTATGGAAATCACATCAGAAAACTGGCAAAAAGCAATCCAGCATGTTTTAAAAGAGGAAGATAAAATGTGGGAACTGGACAACTTGGTCGATCAGGTGGTTGACCCTATAATTATAACACCAGGGGATGATGACAGTTCTTCGGATGAAGACTATACTGATGTAGAATAATTTAATTGAATTGTAAATATACTGTAGCGGGATAAGCAATCTGGACAGAGACCAGTGTATCAGTGACAGTGACACTTTTGCTTAGGTTAGGGTTTAGAATTAAGGGTAGTCTGAATAATTATTTTCTCGGAAGGTTCTCGAAAATTGTACCTAGTAATCTCTAGAACATTCAATTAGGGTATAAATAGAGTGTTGTTAAACGTTAAGGGAAGTTCACAGTTTTAGTATTGTTCAAGTGTCAAATTGTAATAACGTATCCAGTAAAGTTCTTGTCGTTTTTGTGAATAAATTGATTTAAAGTCCCCACAAGTGTTTCAATACGTAAAGTTCGTTCGTGTGTGTTTGTGAGTATTTCCCGATTTCGGTTCGTATATATTTTATTGTTACATTTTATATTTTTTTAATAACACTGTTCTGCTGTATTAAATTTTTATTTCCTTTAATATAATTTTTATGAATGCATATTCTTTTGGCAATTATCCCACTAGCGCGCCTCTGGCTCAGTATTTATCCGTCGATAACAATGGACAAATCCCTTAAAACAGGGTGATACCTACCTGCTCTTTATGAAACGACATAATTTTGCAATGCGGACTAGGGAAGTGACAGAATTTATTGACGGATCACCCTGTAGCGCTTTTGAATACTTAATGAGATTTTATTACTCTACACTCTTTTGAAATAGACTATAGGTACGATACGAAATTGAAAAACATACATATTTTTGTTACCAGCTGGGAATTAATTGTAAATAACAAGGAGACTAGCGTTATTCACGAATGATCATTATTCCTCACGCACATTCACCAGTTTCGCAAAACAACAACAACACGATTATTTACATTTATAATTATCTGAACAGGTAGAAGTACAGTACCACCCAAGCAGATGACATTTTCTGGAACGGTAGCAGTTGGCAATGCATTATTCACGAAAGGGATCCTAGTTTTCAATATGGATTCGAAATTGTTTGAACTGAAAAAAATCCAATAATTCTCTGCTGAAATTTCACAAACTTTCCAACCCAGAAGCTAAGTGATGATTATTGGGTCCATTTTGAGAAGAAAATTCTCATTTTGTGCTGGTACTACAAAATGTATGGATATCAGTTCATACCTAATTTTATCGTTGACAAATTATTTCCTGAAATAATTCACTGTTCAACGTTACATAAGTAAACTATTTTTTGTGAGATGCAAATGGATATTTTTTCATGTCGGAACTGAACCAGATTAGCTCAGAATGGAAGTAATTTTCACTTTGATAAAAGCATTGGGAACAATGAAAAAATTTTCACTTCGATAAAAGCATTGGAAACAATGGAGAAATTATGTTTTACTGCAGAAAATGCCTTTTGATGCCCATATGATGCTTACAATGTTTTACAAATAAAAAGTGATCTTGAAAAATTATTTTTTTCTTGAAACTGAATGAAAATATAATTCAAAAGTTGGTATACACAGTGAATTTTGATTTTTGTCATGAAATATTTATTTTTTCATTAATTTATATTTTGGCCCCTCCAAAATAGTTTCCCTCAGATAGAATTCACTAGTGCCAGCAGTTTTTCCAATCTTTGAAGCAGCTCTGATATGCACTTTTTGTTATATCCTTGAGCTCTCTCTGCGATTTGGTTTTTATTTTCTCAATCGTCACAAAACGCCATCCTTTCATGGGTCTCTTCAATCTTGGGAACAGGAAAAAGTCACAGGAGACAAATCTGGTGAATAAAGTGGCTGATGCATGATAACGGTGTTGTTTTTGGCCAAAAATCTACGAACAAGCAATGACGAGTGCCATGAATTGTTTTCACACAATACCAAGTTTTCTTCGTATTGCTTGTCGCAAGCTCCAAGATAATACTCCTTTTTGACAGAACGACCATGAGGCAATAACTACTGATGCATTACGTCACGGTCGTGAGTGATTCTTATACGACGTGTTTTTTGTCAAAATCCAGCAATCACGGAGCGAACTTTGGTGCCACACGCTTCATGCCCAAAATTTCCAAAAAAACTGCACGGTATAAGCCAACCGATATGCCTACATTCTTAGCAACTTCTCTGAAAGTGATTCGACGATTTTCTATAACAATTTGAGTCATTTTCTCAACATTTCGATCATTTTTTGATGTGCTGGGGCATCCAGGGCGAGCTTCGTCATTCATATCTTCTCGGCCTTCTGTAGAAAGCTTGTACCACTTGTTAACATTTTCCTTATCCTGAGTATAATGTATGTATGACAGTGTAAACGTTTTAAATGTTTTTGAGCAATCTATTTCATCATTTTAGTATAATTTACGTAGGCCATTGCAAGAGACAGATTTAGGCCAAAATGTCAGTGATTTCTGAGATATTATTGTCTACTATTCTGGAATTATAGTATAAACAGGGGAAACTGTGAACATAAGATCGAAAGGAGTGTACCTACATAAAAAAAATCACATAGCTCTCGAAATTTGAACAATCACCTTATTTTCTGAAAAGACCTCGTATATCCATACTTTTTTCAAACTAGACCAAACATTATTTCTCCTCAATATCATGTGGACAAAGAAACACTTTGGGTCGTATAATAATCAACAATCTCAACAATCTATTTGTCTTCATCTAAATTGTCGAATATTGCTTACCTTTTAGACCCAATTAAAGACCCTATAGTTTTCTTTATTTAAATCTGACAAAGTCAGATTATTTTTGAAGAGATTCTATGCTTTGTAACTCCTCCCAGATTGATCGATCAGTTCAATTGGTCCTCTAAGACCAGCATACAATCACAGAATGTCTGCCATTCATCTCGAAATTAGCCTCAATTAATGCCCTTTGTTCGCAGTGCCAATAATCTCTAAGGGCGGGTCTGCGGCAGATTTGTCAGTCGTAAAAGGCGGGATCCCACAGCAGGAACTAACCCACTTGTTGCTTTTATAATCATATACGTCAAGTAGTTAGAGTGGCTTTAGTTTAGGGTGGATTCATGCATCCAGTCTTAAGTTGTGAGTCGAAAGTTTTAAGTCTCAACAATTTTGTAATTTATAAACTGAAAATTTTCAAGTCGAGCACTTAGAAATTATGAGAAAGTTTATAAAGATAATATCTTCGCTTGTGCATTATTGTTTCCACTGAAAATTGATGATTAACTGTTCAATTATTCTCACGACTTGATACTTACGACTTAAGACTGGGTGCATGAATTCTATTTATGCTTCTCCCACATTCAATTTTTAATTGATTTTTATTTTGTATTAAAAATTTTTGTTAGGAAATTAACTTTTCATAACTCTATTATTGAGCAGTCGTCCAAAATATCCATCTGCTTGGGTTTTTATGTTAATTTTTACTTATCATTTTCGTACTTTCTCATCGCATATCATTGAAATGCTCTCTATTGTTTCGAAACGACGGTTTATTGTCGAAAAACGGATGAATATTTAGAATGACACCACCTGGGATGCTTCAAGTAGGTACTATTTAAAAAGGAGACAGGACGAAAATGGTAAATTACAGACCAATATCAATAATAACTAATCTTACCAAAATTGTGGGAAAAAGTTTAAAGCAACGACTAGCAAAATATTTTGATAAATGTAATTCAATACCAAATAAACAATTTGATTTTAGACCGAACAAATGTTCTACTGATGCTATAGAGCAGGTTGCTGAAAATCTTTACAAAGCAGTAGATGTAGGAAAAGTAGCACTTTGTGTATTCCTAGATCTTGCAAAGGTCTTCGATACTATTAGTCACAAACAATTGTTGGATGCACTGGAAGACTTAGGAATATGTGGCAAGACCCTAATTCTATTTCGAAGTTATCTTCAAGGTAGAACGCACGTTACTAATGTGAATGGGGTAATAAGTAATCAAGCATATGTCAATTATGGGGTTCCACAAGGCACTATATTAGGTCCTATATTGTTTTCAGTGTATATAAATGACATACTGAATATTCAAACTGAAGGTAAACTTTTCAGTTATGCTGATGATACTGTCATACTGTATACCGCGCATAATTGGACTGACCTCAAAAGTACAATCGAAATCGAACTTAGGAAGATATTCAATATAATGTGTCACAAATTGCTTACAATTAATTTCGATAAAACTGTCTTCATACCCTTTTGTTGTTACAAAAATACTTTTCCATGTTATGATGAAATTAAAGTTCGAATAAGCGTAAGTGAAATGAAAGTTATAAAAAAAACTAATCATATCAAATATCTTGGTGTCATGATAGATTAATACTTAAAATGGAATTAACATGCCAACGCCCTGACAAACGTACCTACTCAGGACACTACTGTATAATTTCAAATACTTGAAAACTATTCTATGTATATCCCAGCTGAAATTAGTTCATTACGCTATGGTACAATCACGCCTACAATATGCAATTCTAGAATGGGATGGTATTGCTTCTTGTCATTTAAACAAAGTTGAAGTACTTCAAAAAAATTTTGAAAATTATTTATGGTAAAACAAGTACTTACCAATCTAATGATCTCTCTGAAGAATCAAAAATATTTGATGTAAGACAATTGTATGTATACAGTTTACTTCAATATTTATATAAAAACAGAAGTAAGCTACAACCTATTACAAAGCCTCATAAAACAAGAAGTAACCAACACGCAAAAATTGAAACAACCTTTTGTTCAAGATCTCTTGGCCAAAAAAGTCATATTTATTTGAGTGCAAAATTATTCAATTATCTTCCTGATAATTATAAAACATATATAAGAATCCTTAACTCTGAACAACTATTTAAGAAATATTTTAAAAATTTCATTCACAATATGAAAAGAGAGAACACACATTGTTTCGTTGAAAATACAATGAACTTTCTATGATATCCTCAATTATATAAATATATTATAATTTTACCCTACCTATCATTAGAAATGTGTTTTCTCATAGTACCCTACAAACTTCAATGATCATAATTTTATTTTAACACCTCAAATTATTACCAAATGTCATAAATGATAAGAAATCGAATGGTAAAAGTATGCCTAACATATTTGTTACCCATGCGCAACTGTAGAAGCTTTTATGGGTTTCAGATATTTATTGGTTGAACACACTGACACCAGAATCTATATATAATTTTTATTTGACTGTATAATTTTGATCAGCGAAATTTTCAATTACGTATGAAACCTATTTTTATATTGCTATGTATTTTCTTATAAAATAAACCAACTCGAATAACGAATATAATAAACCCCTCACGCCCATGTACACGGTTCTACCTTCAATGGGGATTCTCCCTCTTCATTTGACAATTAACTTATATTAATATTAATTCCATTGTGAATTTTGTATATTGATCAAAAAATAAAGTTATTATTGAATGTAATGATATAAAAAAAATCAAGTAGGTAAGTCAATTGAGTCTCTGTTTGATAAATGTATTGATAAAAATTGATGCACGATTATTCATATCGAAGATAATCAATTTATGCATTGCTTGTCATAATAAATCAAATGGTATCTGATTCCAAAAGTCAATTCTTGAAGTCAAAATACAAATTGCTAAGCGGATGATGTATCAATTTCTCCTGTTGTGGAAAAAGACTTTTGCAATATGCAAAAAACAGATGAGACATATTTTGACTCAATTTATATTTTGATGAAACCTTTGACTCACTTCAACAAACATTTTGATTTGAAATCCCCTTCTTCGTCATGAAATCTACGAGAAATTCACGAAAAGAAACTAGGTACTTCATTATTTTAATTTGATATATTAATATTTCAATATTAAAGAGAGTTTAGGAAATCGACAAAGTGGACAGTTTTCCGCTGATAGTATTCCTAAAATTTTTAGGTCTGATCAGTCTCGTTATCATATCGAAATCGATATGATAACGAGACTGATCAGACCTAAAAATTTGACCCTTATGTCAAGGTACACTCACCATTTCACCATTCCACCAGAAATAATGGAGAAGGCAGAAGCAACCCTATACTGAGCTATTAAGTCATTATGAAGTTTTTGGGTAAAATCTTTGGTGTAGGACGAAAATTTTTGAAACAACAACAAATCAAAGTAGTTTAATTTAAATAAATCTTCAAATCTAACTTTGATTTGAATTAAAAAAGTGTCCAATATTTCATTATAAATCTGTTTATAATTTTGTCTCAAATCGAGAGTTCGAGAGTTAAATCCATTGATTCGAAAATATTATTAAAGAATATACCATTATTTCTAAAATTCAATAAAATTCCTGTTAAATTGTTTAACTGTTTTGAGTAATTAATATCTGTTGATTTATTTTGAAGAATAGAAATAACAACATCGCTATGTTCAAATATTAATTTAAATAGTTCTAACAAGAAACAGAACTTGTGGTCATTTAAAATATATTTGAAACCTCTCGCCTCCCTAAGACTTCAGTCGTCGGTTTTGAAATCGTCACTGTTTAGGATAAAATTAATTTGTCTTTGTCTCTTGTTCCAGAGATGTTATCATCGCTCAACAATCTACTTCATCACATATCTCAATATGCTATGAAAAAAATATAATATTTTCTTGTTTTGAAATGAAGAACCCACAGATGTCGTTGGTTTCCAACAGAGAATATTTCTCACTCAAACCTAGATAAAGACAATTAGTTGATTCTTATACTAACAATACGAAAGAAACTAAGAAGAATGAGTGCCCATTAATATAAAGGCTTCAACAGTGGCGTGCGTTCTGCACTCCCATGGAGTCGTGTCTAATTCTGTAAGAGACCGACATCCGACCTTCTGGATTACTTAAATCGCCAAAAAAGAAATGTCACCCTAAAAATTTAAAAACCAATTGGCCAACCCGGACATCATCAGGAATTTGAAAGTATTTACATTTTAAAACATATCTATTACACCATTGTTAAGCCCGTATTCATTGCGGATAACACCTTAATCCCACTTCTTGATACGCTCTTCTTTGCAACTTGGTTTGACATGTATAAATAGGCAAAAACTACCTGCGTTTTTATTAATTGTATAAACCACAACGTGTGCGGTGGACACTATAGATCGATCTTTGTCATATAAACACTACCGAAGATATTTTATTGTCCTCAAAACCCATAGTTTCACGTGATATTTGACACCTTGCATTTAATGGAAGTGATTTTTAATTGTTAAACTGTGTTTCCCACTATAAAAAGCCGAGTTTAAATCTCGAATCTTATTTTAAAATCATATTAAGTTGTACGGTGTTGTTTATCTCGTCGTAAAAGAGGTATTTGTCATATGGGGAAGTTTAAATTTCGAATTTTATTGGCCTTTTTTATCGTGGGGTATCGTAGAGTCGCTTGAGGTGGATTTACGCCATTGTAAGGTCTGTATTTTATTCATAAATACACGTTCAGGAGAAAATGGTATCAATAAAATACTGAACGATAGTCACCGTGGAACATCTTACCGTCTCGAGGGCCATTCAGTTCATACTGGTTTTTTCTTTGGTATTAACCCCTGAGAGCAATAATCGACAGATACCTCAATATTTCGAACGTTAGAGATCTGTGCTGGAGAAAAATAGGTACCTAAAACATGAAATTTACGATGTTCATCTTCTAGAAGCAAAACAATGTAACAGACGAAGATGATTCCAGATAGTCGTGCCGGATAATCTTTAATACAACTGGATATTTGAAAATAGATGTCTTTACGTTCTGTCATCGTGACATGAGTAGTTTCATCTTCTGAGCTCATTCAAAAAGGTGCAGATGAAAAAATAAGGCAGGTGTTTTATTTGGAAACTGCGAAATATGCCTGTGATGATGATGATGTTCCATATAAGTGAAATTTTATATCGTAACTCTTTCATATGTTAAATTGTGTAGCATTTTTATGAATGATATTTGTTTCAATTCCATAACGCATATTTAGAGTATAAACACACCAAGAAAAAGTGGTTTCCGTATAACTTAATATTTAGTGATGAAGCAGAAAATGAACAAAATAAAATGTGGGCAATAGTAAATGACTTGAAAGGAAATGAGAAACAGAACCATTCGGGCCTGAAGATAAAGCTAAATAAGTTGAATGATTTTTATTGTTCAAAATTAACCAACTATAGCATTCCAACAGGTGACCCGCTTCAAAATTCAAGTAAGGTAAGTTCTCCTATGAAATCCTTGGGAGCTGTCTGACTTGTCCATTTAATCCAAGTCTCCAAGAAACACTGCAGCCTCTTGGGCTTATTGCGTTTGTTCTCCCATCTTCTCATGACACCCATTCCATCAGTCTCGTTCCCTGTACTAGTTTGTACAGGTTCCGTGTTAGATGTTCGTCATATTCTTCTGGACGTAATTTCAAATCCTTGTGTTTATATGACACAGATCTGAGTGAGCTTTAGTTAGTAATATAAGAAATGAAAACAATAACTCTGCTGGTGTAGACAACCTATCAGCAATGTTGTTTTTACAATTGTTTTATGAAGCTCTTCAAGCTTAAGTAGTAGCTATAAACTCGTTTACTACTGGTGTCTTTCCTTATAGTTTGAAATCAGCAAAAGTGATACCGCTTTACAAAGGAGGTGCCATTGATGATCGATCTCAATTTCATCAACGCTATCAAAAATCATTGAAAAACTAGTGAAAAAAAGGAGAATACAGTTTTGCTTCCGACACAAAAAAAACACGAATGATGCCATCTTTCATTTCCTCGAAAACGTCTACACGACCCTAAATGATGAAGAAGTGGTGGCGGCCGAATTTCTAGACCTTTCTTAGGCATTTGATTGCGTGGAACATAAAATCTTGCTGCAAAAACTCTATGGATTCCGTGGAACAGTCTTAGAATGGTTCAGATCTTATCTTACTGGTAGAAGTCAAAAAATAACATAGTTCTTTAGGGGTCAGGCCCAATTTTATTCTTGCTATATATTAACGCCATGACAAAACATTGGTATATCTGGAGCATAAACCTTGTTTGAGGATGACACCACGGTACTTCTATCCACTCAGATTCAGAAAAAATAAAAAAATGGTGTGAATCGAATATGTTATCTCTGAATGTTTCTGAAACAAATCAATAACATTCAAGTGGGACTCAGAACAAGCAATACTAGGTGAACAAATGATTGAAAGTAAGCCTGTAATTAAATTTCTTGGTATATTCATTGACAGTAATTTGAAATTGGATACGCAAATTGCTGCTTTGAAAAAAAAAATCATCTGGTTGCTTTGCGATAAATGTCATATTTCGTGAAGATGAAACTTTCAAGATGGCGACTGGGCGCCATCTGGGAAAAAAATTTAGATGGAAAGGGGGTCTTATGACACATTATTTTAAAGCTCCTGACGAATACTTTACAACCCTAGAATATGAAGTCAATATCTTTACCTACGACAAAATGGCGAAACATTTAATAATTTCCTGAAGACAAACACATTAATATCGATATTTCTAAAAATATTCCTTTTTATCTGCCATATGGCAATTTCAACAACCCGATGAGGTTTGATAAATTATTTTTGTTTTATTAAAACATCAAAAAATTCAAGTACGACAATGAACATCATTGTTCAGTTAGAATAGTCTCATTTAGTTTTCAGTACGACGTCAACAATCTCTAAAATGGTCAACTCTTCTCCTATCTGTAGAAAATATTTGAGGGAACTTCTATCCAAATTCACAACTATCAGTAGTGTATATAACAAAAAGCCCCCAGGTCATCCGTCCATTCCGGAAAAATAGCAAGTGTAAATAATTGGTGAGATGGTAGTAAATCTTGAACAGTCTACTTATTTCGTCGCGAATGTTTGTGAGGTGTCTCCTTCTATTGTGTGGACACTTTTGAAGAGGAATAGGTATTATCCATACAAACTTGAAATGGTACACCAATTAACTGAAGATGACCTTGATTGAAGAACATAATTTTGCGAAATCATGACGGAAACCATTGCAAGACATCCTACCTATCTCCATAATATTTGTTTTAATGACGAACGTACATTTTTCAAACAGTAATGTTCACACACAAAATTGCCGTTATTGGAGTGATACCATAACCGGGAAACACATACCCAATATCCAGAAAACAAAAAATGTTTGGGCAGTGAAGATTGGAAACCATATTGTATGAACCTCTATTTATTGATCAAAATTTAACAGGGGAACTGTATATGAATATGCTGGAAACTATTGTTGTCCCTCTTCATCACTGAAATCGTCGAAGTGAATCCCAATGAATTCGATATGGATATTGTATTCCATCAAGATGAAGTACCAACGGATTACTCCAAACAAGTAAGAAACTATTTCGATATTACTTTTCCCGGTCGTTGGATTGGCGGTCGAGGTCCTACAGAATAGCCAGCTCGCTCGCCAGATTTGACACCTTTGGAGTTTTTTATGGGACTATTTGAAGCAAAAGGTGTACGAAACTGAACCTGCTTTAATATTGAAAGTACGGCAGAAAATAATAAATATTTGTAGAGATATTGTCGTTACTGTGTTCAAAAATGCTCGGCGTGTGAAATATCGGATATGCTGTTCATATGTCAAGGAGTTCAAGGCAACCATTTCCACCATCTGCTGAACTGACCTCAAGCTTATGACCTCATATTATGTAGTTGAATGCCAATACATTCAGACAATTATTGAATGTTCCGCCAATTTGTAGTAGTTGAATATATTGACATTATATTCTAGTGTTATGAAGCATTTGTCAGGAGCTTCAAAAAGTTGTGTCACAAGTCCCCCCTTTCCATTTAATATTTTTTCCCAGATGGCGTTCAGTCGCCATTTTGAAAGTTTTCATTTGTCAATTTCACTTCAAAATAAAGTATTCATGCATTAATTTCATTATCCCAAATTTCAATTTTTTGAGTTGACCCGTTAAAAAAAATTAAAAGGGGGGGACATAAAAGAAATGCACTGTATAAAAAATCTACCAAAACATATTACATCAATGATCTTGAAAAATTTAGAAAATCAGTAAAGAACCTTGTTTGGGAAAGTGCTTCTACAGTTCGGAAGAGTATTTTGATAAATTGAAGGATGTGGTCGTTACTACGTGGTAGCAAATCAAATGAAGAAAAGAGAAATAAAACTTTCTATGTTTTTTACCACTTTTAAAAAAAGTGGTAAAAACATAGAAAGTTCAATTCCTCTTTTCCTCTTCAAGAGTATTTTGCATACAAATTCTGGTGTTTCGGTATGAAATTTATATCAAGTGATTTTAAATTGTGTTGTTTTATTGATATTATATTTGTACATTTTTTCTTATTTTTTGTTGATTTAGGTTGTTTTTTTCGGTCTGTTATTTTTCAATATTAACTGTATTTTTGTGAATACTTAAACCTATGAATACTTGAAAAAACAAAATTTTATATATTCTTAACATTTTATGTATTTATAAACATGACACCCTTTGTCGACAAAATGTTTTACATTTCAGACAATAAGGATCTATCAATCATATGAAATTAGTAAGTTCGAAAGTACTTTTTATTTTATTGAATTTCAATATGCATGTTGAAGCAGATGTTTTGAAACAGGTTTATTCTTCCTTGTACTTGTATTTGAAAGTAACTTCTATGCATAATATGGACATCTTTATGAAGAATTCATTCATAGTAACTAAGCACCTGAACAAACTGAAAGGGGATTCAAATCCACATCTTGTGGCTGATAATGTACATATGAATATCATTAAAATAATGTTGATCTCAATGATCTCTTCGTTAATATGATGAGCAACGAGTTAGTTTGATTGGATTTTTAATCTAGTGAAATTAACGAATTATCATATGCTCAATTTGAACCAAGTATACCACTTCTTACTCAAACAGAAACATCTGATCTTCCGAGAGACTACATTTCTTCAAATTCAGAGGATAGTGAACTTATCAGAAGGCCTCTTAGACAATTTGTGTCATCCTTGCTCAAATGTAATAATTGTTTGGTAACGAACTTTGAAGGAAGGAATGGGTCAATACTGGTAGATTTTGCCAGGTCTGAAATTTTCTTACAGATCAATATTTCTATTGTTACAATTACCGTAAACATAGTACATCAGTTACAGATGTTTGATGAATGGCTCAATATCCGGAAAATACCCAACCTTATAACTAACTCAATTGCGTTACCGCAAGCCATTATGCACCACTGTCTGGCGATTATTAATAAAATTTATCATCTTTTAAATAACACCTAAATGGCTCGTACGGTCAAAAGCGGCAGAAATACTCGCATCTCTATAATCCCATGCAAATGGTAACCTGAAGAAGGTAATGGTGAATAATTCCAAAGGTGTTTTAAATGAATATACGGGAAATAAATTGATTTAAATCGTTGGCATTTGTAAGTCCATATTAAAAGTCATATAAGCTGGAGAACGACTTGAAAAAGGAGTTGTAGCGGTGTAATGCAGCTTTGGTAACGGTATACCACTAAGGACTCATCGTGAATTGATATGAACGGCAATGCAGACACTAGCTATTGAATGAGAACTTGCAATTTATTTATGTGTATCGAAGAACTTGATGAAATACAACGTTCTTATGGAACAAAAACGTATAATATATGAATCATTTTTTCTCAGTGCTGTTGGATTTGGTGCGGCGTGTGTTTGATATTTACTTAATAATATCAAACTCAAATATCAAAAAAATATCAATGAACAAAAAATAATAAAAAAAAGGTATTGCATCGAAAGAAATGAAGAATTTTTTAAAATGAAGCACAGTATTCGTCATAGAGGTTTGGATATTTTCTGTAATGAAATATAAAGTTACTTTCTAATATGCCAAAATTACTATAATTGCAAATTATGAATACGAACTGAAATATTGAATGTTGAACGTTAGGAATTCTTTCATTGTCTGAAAAAATATTAGCCTATTTTGAAATCTACTTTTTAACACGCTTTTAAACATATCAAATGTAAATATTAAGGAGTGAAAAAATTCATGTAATGTTGGGATACATTAATAAATAATAATCCGCAGTCGAAAAATTTTTATCCCAATTTTAACGTTGATTATAAATTTGTTAATTAATAACTTTTTCTGAATTGAAAGTTAATATATAAATTCCTATAATTATTAAACTAAAAACCTGGCATTTTTTTCCTTTGTTGAAGTTATCCTTAATAGGCAAAAAAAATAGATTACCGTTGCCAAAATAGAAAAATTGTTATTTTCTATTTTTATTAACAATTGAAAATTTTATAAAAAAAACATTACAATTTTTTTAAACATTTTCTATTGTTTCAATGTCTCATGGCTAAAAACTAATTAGTAATATTTTTTCTAAATTTTTTACAGCTATTGTTAATAAATTTATTATAAACAAATACATTGTTTATAAGCAATTCGAAATTTTTTTTTGCATTATATCAATGGAAAAAAATCATGATTTTTAGAAAAAAAAAATGGTTTCTAAAAAATGTCTTTGTTGCTAAAAAATGCGTTTGTTAATTAACAATCGTTTTTTGCAACTAAATATTAAAATTAAGGAACCGTTTTATTTTTCATAAATTGTATTGTTCTTTAAGGTTTTAAAAAAACTTTTTTTTTAATCTTTTTTTAAAATGTTTGTTTGAAAAAATTGTTATAAACAAATTTTTTTTCTCAATACTTTGTTCTATAATAACAGTAACTATGTGTTTTTTTTTTTCAATTCATTCAATTTTTTATAAAACTTTTAATATTGTGATATCAAAAAAAACACATAGTTATTTTTATTATAGAACGAAGTATTGAGAAAATAAAATTTAAAAAAAATTATTTTTTTATAACAATTTTTTTAAATAAACAATTAAAAAAAGAATAAAAAAATAGTTTTTTCAAAACCTCAAAGAACAATAGAATTTATGATCTAAAAAAAATGGTTCCTTAATTTTAATATTCAGTTGCAAAAAACGATTGTTGATTAACAAACGCATTTTTTAGCAACAAAGAAATTTTTTTAAGAAACAATTTCTTATCTAAAAATCATGATGTTTTTCAATCAACATAATGCAAAAAGTTTTTTTTCGAATTGATTATATGTATTTGTTTATAATAAATTTATTAATAGCTGTAAAAAATTAAAAAAAAATAATATCAATTAGTTTTTAGCCATGAGACATTGAAACAATAAAAAATTAAAAAAAATTGTAATGTATTTTTTATAAAATTATAATTTTCAATTGTTAATAAAAAAATAGAAAACAACAATTTTTTTATTTTAGCAACGGTAATCTATTTTTTGCCTATTGAGGATAACTTCACCAAAGAAAAAACATGCCAGGGTTCTAGTTTAATAACTATAGGGATTTTCATATTGACTTTCAATTCAGAAAAAGTCATTAATTAACAAATTTATAATTAACTTTAAAACTGGGATAAACATTTTTTGACTGCGGATTATTGTTTATTGATGTATCCCAACCTCACATGAATTTTTTCATTCCTTAATATTTACATTTAATATGTTTAAAATAATTTGTTTTGTTTTTATGTCAGAATGACGAAAGGCGCGCGGAAGCCAGACTACCCGCTTTTGGCTCTATTTTCAGGGCTCTGTAAAAATTATAAATAATCGAGATACAGTTTTGGAAGTCGGGACTTTTTTTACGCAAATTCATTGATCTTTTCAAATCTTTTTTCAAATTTCCAAAATTTTCCGAGATATTAAGAAAAAAGTAAAGCCCCATTTTTTTTCACTTAATTGTTTATAACTTTTGTAATTTTTATCGGCGCGGTTTCGGACCTTTCCTTAAACTTTCTAGGCAAAAATACGAATCGAATGACACCTTGGTCGTAATGTTTGGACAGGGCTGAAAAATGTTACAAAAAAAAGTACATGTGAACTAGACTAGTAGCTGATTTTCAGGTTCCCTTTCCGTAATCGGAAAATATCAATGGGCATTTTTCTAAACAATATACGTTTGATCAATCCCAAAATTAAAATAAAATAAATATAGTTCAACAAAACTACAAAACACGCTTTCAAAGAACATCGAACTAAAAAGTTAAAAATATTAAAAAAAATAAGCTTAAAACAAGAACGAACGAAAAATACTAGTATTATTGTGAAAAAAGCGTGGGCGCTTTGTGCCGTATTTTTTGTTTATCAAGCGCCCGTCGCTTTTTTCACAACAATACTAGTATTTTTCGTTCGTTATTGTATTAAGCTTATTTCGATGTTCCATGTTCGATGTTTTCTAGTTTTCCAAACTTTATTTATTTTCTTTTCATGCACTGTTTGGAAACTTTGATCTAACTAACTCTTGAAGATGATCACTTGGTGATCGAAACACGTGTCGAAGTGTTGAAATAACGGTTTGGTGTTGGGAAAAAACTCCACTGATATTAATTTTTTTCATCTCCTAGATTTCAAATCTGTCAACACTTCTTTTGAGAGGAAATGTCCTAAAATTCAGAACATACTTAAATGACGCAAATATACCTTCGTGTGAACGTCCACTATGGTTTAGATTGCAGTTGTAGAAACGTAACTAAAAATTAAATTCGAAAAATATACGATTTCGAAATTATTGGTAAAATAGATAATATTAATGTAGACTAATGTTTTGGAACCCTATTAGCGAAACGCCTCTAGAAACTAAAATTGTTTCATTATTATCAGGGATAGTGTCATTAATTTTCATCAAGTAACGGGTCAGCCAATTCATAAATTGAGAAAAAAAATGAAATACGTTATAATCGTTTTGATTATTGAATATTTTCCTGTTGATCCTACAATCAGGGCTATCAAATTAAAACCGTTTCTTTTTTGTTCTATTTGCTTTTCTAGTATGTAAATATTTGCTGGAATCACATGGTCGAAATTAACCAATGAGATCAATATTAAACTGATGTCTCCAGGAGTATTATCATTTTCTTTGTGACAGATAATGCTCCTAAACATTCCCACATAGTAGTCCGAAATAAGTACTTTTCTGGTTAATATCACGATGAAAATTGGATTATGTCCGACAAGTTAATTATTCCAGCAGCAGGGGTTTGCTTGAAGTGATCAGCTACAGATCGGTTTCGGAGTATCAATTTTCTTCTGTGCAGAACGGATCTAACCAAAATGATAGCGTTATTTGCTTTTCGGCTGATCTCACTAACGCCTTATCCCATGAGACATGGAAGCAGTAACAGTTACAAAACTTCAAGCCCATCATGTGTTTCAAAACACTAAAAACACGTATCCATATGAGCCAATGATCCGTAACGTAACACAGTACATATTCGGCTCGTTGTGAGACGACACGGTTCGTTTTCCGTAGCAACGAGATATGAGATAATACGGCATGTAATGGTAGCTGGGCTTGTAGGTGCGTATCTGTACGACTCAATGATCCGTAACGTAACACCGTATATGTTCGGCTCGTTGCAGGATGGTATGATTCGTTTCCAGAAGCAACGAGGTACGAAATGCTGCCGCATTTAATTATGGTTCAGCTTGTGGTCGCGGATCTATATGAACCAATGACCCGTAACTTAATGCCGTACATGCTCGATTCATTGCGAATTGACACGGTTGCCTTTCGATAGTGTTTGAGTTTTGACCGTATCGATCATTCAAAGTGAACGAGGTATAGAACAACACCACATGCAATAGAAAAATATAAGCGATACATGACTAAAAACTGATGACTAAAAACTGATAAATGGTTAGGCCCGTACGATTATATGTGTAATAAAAATAAAAATGAAACAGTACTCAGTTTCCACTAGCCGAGTGACGAGTTAGGGTAGGACAAAAGTGAGTGGACCTATTCGACACCCCACCGCAACCCGCGAAGTTTTATTGTGACTCACACCTATTCAAACTCGACTAAATAAACCCAGGTTCTTAACGAAGCCGTTTGGTTCATATGGTGAGTGGTCTTTTAGGTCAGATGGTAAGAGTTTTGCTTCTTCCGATAGTCCAAGTCTCTGCATCTGATGATTCAAATTACAGTGATCTGTAAGAAGGCCTGTTAGACATTGCAGTCATCCCTAGTATAGTCCAACAACTGTTTGGTATCAAGCTTCGAAGGGTGAATAAACGCCTTGGAGTGAGCCAATCCTGGAAGATTCTGCCAGAAGTCCTTGAACCTTCTTGCCATCCAGGTATTAAATCTTTGTTTGTTTGGCGATACCTAAAGCGATGCCAATGACAGGTTTTGGTCCGATGAATCTGCTTGCAGCACCATCCTTTGCAAGGGAGTCAGCAGCCTCATTGCCTTCCGGGCCAGTTTGGTCAGGAATCCAAAGACCAAAGACAATTTGTTGAGTCTTTCTATTGGGGCGAGTCGTTCTTGGCAATTTGCTACCAATTTAGACGTTGCTCAGTAGGAGCCAATAGATCCCAATCCCGCTAGGTTGTCCGAGAATATTTGTATTGACTTTTGTATGAGGTTGGATTCTATCAATTTCACCACACACAATTTAATAGCATATATTTCCGCTTGAGAATCATCTGCACGTTAGCCTGAAGGTGTTTTGATCCATCTGTGAACCAACGACTATCCGCTCTTAATATTTCCTTGTCTCGGAGGATCCAATCCAATCTACTCGGGAAGAGTACTGTATAAGGCAGTTTGTAGAGTTGGAGGTATAATGTCAGAGTTCATTCCCAGAATGCTGTGACTTCCAGTGTCAACCAGCAGTCTGGTGCACTCTGCATTAGATTGATTTGTGCAACTGGCAATGTGCACAAGTCTATATACAGTCCATCCAGCCTCTCTCCCCAAAAAAAATGTGGAGAGGAGGTAGATCTAGAAGGATCTAGTGGACACATTCGAACTATTTTCTTAAATAAGGACCTCAACATAGATCAAATCAGTCTGATTACTGCCAAGGAAAGATTATTTCATCCGTGACTGAAGCTTTATTCAAGAAATGTAACTGGGTTAATATCTTTTTTATTTGGATAAAACATGGTAAAAAATGAAAGTCATACCGGTTTGGCAAAACCAGGACATCAAATCCCTAAAGCATGTCTCACAGTACAGCCACACTTTTCTACTTTTTGAAAATGGCTTCAAAGTCGAAGACGAAACATCGAACAATGCAAAACTTTGAGCGCGGTCCAACCAGAAATTGAGATGTTCAAATTTCCAACCGCGGAAAACCTATTCTATTTGTATACTCATCTGGTAACGTTTCGAAGATTTTATCCATCTCCATTATCAAATCAACGATCGATTCGATATCACCAGTGTCAATGATAATGATATCAAATTGATTTACATCAGAAGACGATTCATAACTACATATCATAATGTTTTGGATAAAGAAGACAAAATTGAATTTTTTTCCAAGAAGCTAATTTGTCAAATGCGGTAATTTTTTGCCCTTTCTATATTTGTAATCATTTTCAAATTTAACATTATTATTATTTTATTATTATTATATTATTATTATATTATTATTTATTATTTTATAGATCTGTAGAAGGTAACAATCCGAAATAAAAAACAGCGTTGGTCGCCTCTTTCGTAGTTTTTTTGTGGCAAGTCACTATTTTAATGGCTCCTTAGCGACGTCCTCAAGCGGCATAGCGGGTAGAAATATCTCAGTGAGATTGTGGATGAATTGCAGTGCCACTTGATTGAGACGACCACCGAACGTACTATATAACTACTGAATCGTTTACATGGTGGTCCACAGGAAATGAAACAAAATCGTGATATTGATTGGGAAACACTAATAGCTCTATCTCAAAAGTGAAACTGATATTTCAACCAGCTTTTGAGATGTTGAAACTATTGTTTTTGAAAAAGATGCGCATCTAATATTCATTAGAAGGAGAATATATTTAACATTCAGAATAAGTAGATGTGGAAGGCAGGGCCGTCTCCATGGGGGGAGGCTCCCCCCCCTGCTTTTTCGACTTGGGAAAAAGTTGGGAAATTTTGGGTCATGAAGATAGAAAAAAATAATAGTAAAAAAATGAATAAAAATTAACAAAAATAAAAATGAGAGAAAAGAAAAGGAGAGGTAATAAGAAAAGGGAAAGAATCAGGAGAAGGTTGGGATTTCCGAACATGCATAACTTGAAGAGAATTCTGAGTTGTTTGAAATCTTCAGAAAAGTTTAATTTCTCCCAAGTAAGAGAACAGTCCTGAACAGTCCACAAATTTTGAAGTGACAATTTTACAAAATTCCCAACTTTTCGGTGTTTTTCCGACTTGGAAAAGTTGGGAAATTTCGGGCCGTGAAGATAGAAAAAATAACATTAGAAAACAATAAGCACAATATTATTTAAGTGCTGTTTCCTTTCATTTGTATTGAATATTCCTATACATGGTGGATATGGTGGAAGACCAAGGACCTTGGTCCAAAGTAGAATGATTCCCATTGTTATTTTTATAATCACCAAAATTTATTTTTGTTTGTGCATACCTTAACGGGCATAAACATTCAGCCAATCTTTGGATAGCTAAGTAAGAAAATTAATATATTATAGTAGTAACTAATCCCTCGGCTTTCATTTCTTCGAAAGTTGAGAAATTTTGCTGGTGGAGTTGGGAAAATTTGGATTCAATCCCCCCTTTGGTTTTTCTTTTCGCTACGACCCTGGTAGAAGGTATTGAATCCTTACAATATGACTACAAATTAATACTAATAATCTATTTCCTTTAACTCTTCGCGTTTTTTTCTCGTTCAATTAACCGTAAATAATCCTTTGAACTTCGATTAATTTTGAGATATGCTTCTAAGAACGGCCTGCGTTGCACAATACGCTATGATTTATCGATTCCTCTAAATCGAATCGGAATTTCTGACACTCGGACGGATTTCCCTTCGATATAAAACTGATATCAGCATTGTGTCATGCTATGTCATGCTATGTCACTCGGTAGGATAGCTCCGAAAATGAAAATCAATCGAGGGCTGCACAAAAGAAAATTAATTATCTCGACGAAGATAATTAATTGACCGAACGGTTACAAGAAAGTCGAAACATGGCGAACTACTACTACAGCGTAGAAGATGAATTATAACGTGGACACGTGGTTACGCAACGATTTTTACTGTTAGAAGATTGAATGAATGGAAATTAATGTTAAAATGTGTGGTATGTGCTATAGTAAATATTTGAACGACACACTTTTTGTCGCTTAAAAACACAGTTTCCTTTTCTCTGTTTCATACTGACCTTGTTTCAATGACTGGACTTAATGACTGGACTCAATGAAAAGGAAATGATAGCTGAAAATAAAATACTGTTTCCATATGGATTGGAAAATATTACGACTGAAAATAATATCTCCGAAAGGTGCAGATGTTTCACGGTCATCCAGTAGCAGGATATCTAGGTTTGTGATCTATTCGATTGATTTCAGCGCGGACTAGACCCATTGAAAAGTTATAGTCAGGGTTGCGGTTTTCAGAGGACGCAATTTTATTTTTTTGGTGTCTAAGGGGATTAGTACAAGCTGAAGTTCAAGTATGTGGGGTCACAACCCTTGTTCCCCGGCCGCCATTTAGGAAAAAGCGGTACAAAGGGTTTTCGCGCTGTACCTCGTAAACTAACAACCCTACAGAATATTTTACTGAGAATTATTTGCAGCAAATTAGATTGTCTACAACTTCATTCCAATTACTTTTTATCGTAAAAATATAAAATAAAAAATATAGAAACAAAAACAACTGAAAATTTTTGAATAATTTTTTTTTGGCCGTTATAATGTTTTTTCTGGTCACTTTCCAATTAAATGACATCAGAACTATTTCATAAAGGGTTTTTCATCAAATAAATTTCACTACAAATTTGTTTAATTCCATTAATTTATCTGCGTTTTACAGCGCTCCGAAGTTGACCGGGATCTTGAAGACTCGTAAGAAACGATGGTGGGTTTCTGTTACATCTGTATCTGTAGAGTAGGTAGGGTGAACACAAAGGCCATATGTGACCCATTGTTCATCCTTCAGAGGAGTTGTTCTCGTAGGCCATTGTGTCCTTTCCAGGAAGGTGGACGGGTCACTAGAAGAAATCTCCTTTATATCGGCATGTGTAGGCCAAAACTCGCCAAACACACACTCTCTTATTGACTATCACTCTGGACACTCGCATAGGATATGCCCGACAGGTTCATCTTCCTGTTCACACATCCTGCATAGAGTTGTGTCCAGACCCATATTATGGAGGTGTTTCCTTAGTTGACAGTGGCCAGTCAGTAATCCTATTGTTAAGCATAGGTTTTTCCTGGTCATCGTCAGATATTTCTTTGGCGCCAGCTTCCCAGGGTCGTCCAAGGTGACCCTGGCAAGATTACATCATTTGATTCTATCCCATCTCTTCAGGGATTGAGCATGGGTGTGACGTTTGGTCATCAGGCCGTAGATGTCACTCGGTCCTAAAATTCTCAGTCCAGCCGCTTCCTTAGCTGAAGAGTCGGCAATGCGATTAACTTTCCTCCTGTTGTGCCCTTCAACTCACCTCAGCATAATGTTATTATTCACCGAGGCTTCGGCTAAATCTTGATGGCACTCTAGTAATAGCCTTGAGGTAACAATTTGTCTATTCAAGGCTAATAGGGCTTATCTACTATCAGTGCAGAATGTTATGTTTTTGCCAGAAATTTCTTTTCTGGTTAATCCTTTTGTGACGATTGAGATACCAGCCAGTTCTGTTTGAACCACGCTGGTATTTTTTCCCATTCCCCACTTAATCCTTAGGCTTAGTAATTTGTAATAAACTCCACGTCCTGAGCCTTCTTTGGGTTTTCATATTTATGCGTATTGCATTATAGCATCTGACTCTGTGTTCTGTTTTATTTGTATTTTGTAGGGTTAATTAAACACAAACCTGGGTTCAATTGCAACACTGGCTGCCTGCAGCAGTTTTCATTACATAAAGTGATTTGAGATCGAAATTGCTCTTTGAATCAATCGACAGAAATATAGTTTGATGAGAGCACCGTACCAACGTTATCCCAAGATTAATTTTTTGGTAAGAAAACGAAGCAAACTTAATAGGTCTTCTGAAAACTGCTCTATTAGAGGTGGATTTCAGTATCGAATAGGCTGAATCAGGTGCAGATACAGCCAACGTCCGTTCTGCCCTTGTTGCATACCAATCCTATGAATCCTATGATTATTTGACTATCGTAGCAGAGGATATTGACATTCTTGTGTTACTTACGGCATTAGGAAGGAGGCAGTCCAAAGTATTTTTTCAACCTCCAAAAGGGCGTACGTCTGATCAATTATACTTTCCTTCAGGTATTATAAATGTCGACGTCATTGCAGAGAATTTGCTGTTTCTCCATGCTTTTTCAGGATGCGACACAACATCATCAGTTTATGATATATGCGAACTTAAATTCATCAAAATTCTACAGAAACATCCTGTGTTAGCTAGCGGAATAGCATTATTTCTCACTGAGAAAGTCCTAACACATAGATGGCGCCAATTTTATTGCATTAACCGCTTTTTCAGTTAGTACTAACCTTCTACAAAAATATGTTGAAATTTTATAATATTCTACTCCTAAGTTAGTGGGTTATTATGCTGAGAGTTACACTACTTTTGTTATTTTCGAAACAATGGATCAAAAACAATTAAACATTGGTTTGCTGTTTTCAAACGTGGTCGTAGAGACAACGATGATGTAGAACGCAGTGGACGTCCAAAATTATTTTGAATGATCAAAAAGTGAAGTTGAGTGAGTTAGCTGACATTGTAAAGATATGCATGAGCATTTGACTATGAGAAGGCTCTGTCTTGTCAATTTCAAGACAAGATCAAAACAAGAATTAATTTTAGATTTCAAGACAAGACAAGAAATTTCATGTCAATACCAAGATTTCTTGTCAAGAAAACAACAAATCTTGAAATATATCTTGACTAACAATGATATATTTTTACGTAACGTAACATATTTTAATTTATTGCAAAAATGTAAATCAAAAATAATAAATGATATTTACCTAAAGCTAGATTTTATTTTGAATAACAAATTTAGCTCTATTCCATTTAATCTCAACGAACATTCTCTTTACTCTGACTTCGGTTCATCCGATCTAAAATACTATTACTTCTTCTTTCACTTGATGCAGAACAATGAAACTTGCTTCGATCAGGCACCCATTAAAAAATTCATTGTCAAATAACTTCCCATGCTTTGCTTTTAAGTTTCTCTTCAACCAAGAAGTCCCAGTATTTTTGATTTTTAGGAGAACACTTTTATTATGTTTTTGAAAACATGGTATACATTTAGCTATTTTATCTTTTTTGTTTTTGCCAGTGGTACTGGGTATCCACCTCAATTTCAAAAAAGTCACAGAATTTTTTTCTGCCTGTAGTGCCAGTATCGCCTTTAGTACTACCATCACTTTCTGCATTGGTAAATGCTGCTGCTTTTTCCTTTTGCTGCCACTATCGCAGACAACTTTGATATTCTCAGTATTCACACTGTCTACTACTATTTGGTGAATATTCTGAGCCAGAATCGGGGCCAAATGACTCAGCAGACATACTTTTTACTGAAGAGTCATTGTCACAAAACTTTAAAATAAAAGATAATTTTAATATAATGTACTTTTTATCACCAATATTCACAAACTCGCATCAGAAATATAACGAAACCGGTACAGAGTACCACTTTGTAATATTAACCTTACTTAACTAAACGGGATAAAGCATCCAGCTGCACATCGATTTTGCGTTCGGGAATCACCAGACCGGGTAATCACAAAATTTCAAGATCTGGAAATTTCTTGAATCAAGACAAGATGTCAAGAAAACGTCAAGACAATTTTTTTTAATTTCCTTGATTTTTTCTCAAGACAAGACAAGAAGTTGTTATCAAGACAAGAATTCTTGTCTTGCCGACCCCTAAAACAAAATCGCTTGAATGAAGAGGTTATTGTTCAAACTGAGGCCAATACTTTTCAGTCCATGTGTTATATAATAATAATAAGACGTTTATCAATTCAATTCACAATTACATGACCAGTATGATAATAAATATATTTTGTGATATACAGATTAATTGGCCTAATGTCAGCTTTCTGATACCAGATCAGGTGCTGTTGAGGTAAAGAGGGAAAATGCATATATCTAAGTAAATGGTAATCGACTAAGATCATTATATTTCGAATATTACGAAAACTGCCTGTACTGAAACTGTACTGAATATGATAATTTCATAAGAATTTATTTTCATACACAAGTATAATAACTTATGTAGTCGTTTAATAACACAGGCCAACAACAATTTTTCTTTGAAAACTTTGTTTTCTTTAATAGCTGATTTTTATAGATTATTGTGTGCTGAATCCAAATCTTGTCTTAGTTTTTTTTGTATCACCCATACTTTTTTGAGAAATTGAATTTTTTTATACATTTCAAAATCTGTACGGTATATGGTAAAATTAATGGAACACTATGTTAAATCACTACCATGGTTTTTATTTACAGTAGGTTACTTGAAATAATGACACAGTGGGTTTCACTAGTCAGATGGAATTGGTTTATACTTCCTTTCTCTTTTTTCTTTGGAGTTTCTTGTGTAGCTTTTTCTGCGATGAGTCGTTTGTTGAGCTTCACAGTGAAGTGACCAAAAGTAGTTTTCCATCATGTTGATGTTCCGGCGGCCCTAGTAACTTTTTTCCATCAATTTAATATATTGGTGAAAACGCTCACCCTGCTCCCACTAACATCTCCCAAATTTTCCGGAAAGTAATCAAGATGACTGTTCAAGAAGTGGACTTTCAGGCTCATCAAACACTAAATCATCTTCTTGTTCAAACTGCTGGTCTCTCTTCCTATTACCCATATATGCTAGTTCCAAGTGCCAACAAGTAATTTTCTTTTAGTCTAGAACCAAACAATTCAGCTTTTTCTTTTGTTAACCCAAGATCCCCAATTAAGTCGTTAAGCTCAATTTGAGTAAACAGTTTAGGTTCTATATTTGCTGTAGCACATTGGAACTGTTCATCATCTTGCTCATCTATATCTGACAGTACATCAGAAAACATTTCAGTTTGAACAGAATTCAAATCATCTGGAGGTTCTGGGACCGGCAAAACTACATCGTGCCCTACTGGTCGGATGGCGGAAATTAGGTTAGGGTAGCTTATTACCTTCTTGTTTTTCGAATTATGGCCAGTAATATCAATACTACAAAAGTAGCAATCATCAGTGTGGTTTCTAGGTTCCCTCCATACCATAGGAATGGCGTACTCAAAGGCTTTTTTCTCCTTTTTTGACCATTTTCTAGGATCTTCAACACAAACATAACATACCTTATGTAGGGCCCAAGATTTATCCTGATCACCAAGTTCAATTCCCAAATATGTAATGTTTCTTTGATGTTTTTTAATAACAAACTCACTACAAATATGACAAAAAATGTCAGCAGAGTTCTTACAACCGCGATTAGAAATTTTAATGACCACATGTACTGGAAACCAGAAAGTAAGGTTAGGTTGACAGCAGGTAAACAAAACATCAGCTGTGAACAATATAATTCCCCTTTTTCTGGAGAGTAAATGAGGGATGGATGAAATTATGGTTATTTTTTGTGCTGTCTTGATTTCCAGAAATGTCATACGTTTTATTTCATTTAAGGTAATAGTTTCGAAATAATTATGTTTATAGAGTATCAAAATATAAACTTTTTGAGATTATAACGTTTTCAACCGTCTTATCAAATTCGGTACGCTAAAACTGTATATTATTAAAAATGATGAAAATAGTTTGAGTTTTGATAAATATTTATTCAGTTCATAGGCCACGTTTAGGATATTTATGACTTTAAATTTAGGAATGAAATCAGGCCAATTTACTCATAAACCAAAACTCTTTGAAATATATTGGGTTGAATCTAGAGTGTTTTGAATAGCTACAAAAAGTTGAAATCATTATATCTATACTATTTCATAAGTTCTATTGCTACCTATGACGAAAAAAGGAGCCATTAATCAAGATTTAATGGGATATCAGGATGTAAAAGTTTTGATTACTATTTCACTTCACTAAATTTTTTATGCTAATTCACCTAGACTCTAATCCAGTGAATATGTTATTAATGCTTATTAGTGCAGTTTCTACACTTGGAATCGAATGAACCGTTATGGTTACTCTCGTTAAAACTGTATTATTTTCACTATAATAAATTTCTGACCAGATAGTCATAAAAATAGATTTCTCAGTTATGTTCATTCATACAAACTCCTGCACTCAAATCTCCATTTTCTATTTTGGAAATAATATTAGGGATAATAATCGATAAACCGGTTAAATTTAATGTTGATAAAACTGATATAACCATGGGAAATGGATACTCAAATATTTCTAAAGATTTTTTGTTGTCTATCAGAGATAAACTTGATAAAGAAGACTGTGTTCGACTGTAAACAAATAAATATTGCACACATATTTGAAAGTACTTAAATGCAATATCTATAAGGGAACAACGAATAGATAAAAAGCAGTTCAAATATTGCGAAAATAATGTTCTGTCAAGAAAATGAATTCAAGTAAATTGGAGATGGTATACGTTGTCGATGAATTGCGTCAACAGAAAAACTGATGTATACAAATATCTTGCATGTATTTCTACACAAAACTAATGAACCAACATTTATACAGAGATTTATAGTTGTCTTCGAGCGGTCATATACTTTTTCGATACCATTTTTATGGCAAGGTTTGTCTTTAGCCTCAAAATAGGCCTCGGGAATATTTTTTCATTGTCACTGAGTTCCTTGCCAGCGAGCATTCTCTTGACGTCTGCGAAAAGGAAAAAATCACTGGGGGTCAGATCTGGAGAATATGGTGGATGCGGAAGCAATTCGAAGCCCAATGACACGGTGCATTGTCTTGAAACCAACTCCTTTTTCTAAGAATGGGGCCGTTTTTTCGCGATATCGTCCATCAAGCGCTATGTTACAGTTTTTACTGATGAAATAAATTCGAATATTATACCAAGCGCATCCCAAAATACTGATACCATATCCTTACCAGCCGACTGTTGCGTATTTGCACGCTTTGGAGTCAGTTCACTACGTGCAGTCTTCACAGATGACGATAGTTTTGATTCTGGTGTGAAATGATGGAGCCATGCTTCCTCTATTCTTACAGCTTCAAAAACTGCTCAGAATCATCAATTTTTCGTTGTGAACTCGCGCGGTACCCACTTTGAACAGAACTTTCGCATACACAAATATTCATGCACGATATGTCCAACATGTTTCTTTGATATCGTTAGAGCCTCAGCTTTCTTGATCAACTTCACATTGCGGTCATGTATATTTTTCAACAAAACTTGCTTCACTCAAAATGTTCTATCCCACAAACGAATAGTCCGACAGCTGTGAAATTTGTACATGTGTCTTTTAAAGGTTAGGGTTACCTAAATATAATAGGGATGCAATACTAGTAGCTCCATCTGTGTGTTAGCCTTCGAACTTATCAGCCCATTAGTATTTAGAATTAGTAACCTAAATGAAAAAACAGTTCGGTTGAAATATTTTCTATGGTAAATCTTCATTTTCTTTATCGTTTAAGAAGGAAGGATACACTCTAATATACAAGTGAGATGGATAAATAACTTGAGATGTCAAAAGAATCGAATATGTTGTTGTTTGTTTCTTCGTTGATATTGTCATTACCATCTGTACGAAATCAAAAATATTAGAAAATCCCCACGACTGTAGAAAAGTTGTTGGCTAATAAGAACAGATTTTTCCAATGAGGAGAACAACACAAAATTATGTATATTCTGAATTTGTCTCCAGCAAAATGGTTACAAAATTCAAACAGCAATATTTCTCTAAAGACAACTTCACTTATTTCTGTAATTGAAAAAAGTATCTATGGCAACCATGTTGAATACATTTCTAATAAATTACTTTCTTGGAAAGTCAACGTTTGTTCTATATGTTATATGAGAAATGTTGTATTTTTTGAGTTTCGGAATATACACAAGTTTATTCCTGATTTTGGAGTGTTTACCACTATAATTTGGTATAAATAAGGTGTATTATTCTTAATAGTTGATCGTAAAGTAATATTGATCAACTTCCAGCGTAAAAATTGTTAATATTGTATATATAAGAATTGCACAAGTAAATCGGGGAATGCAAGGCATGCAAACTTGATATTTTCCCAAACCAAAAAAAAATTACCGCGACGAAATTGATAGAAACACTCATACGCATGGTTTTCTTCATTGATGATAGAAAACCAGTCAAATGTGAACAAATGACCACTACCATTTCAAAATACTTGAAATTCAAAATGAAACCGTTTCGTATTAAAATTTTCTATAAATGCGACCTGGAAATTTTCAGAGGTGTTTTGGCCGAATCAACTATTTATCACTATTTTCGAAATGTCATGAATACATAATGAGCTCGATACTGAATTCATTGATGCTTTGAGTAAAATTGAATCACATTCTTATATTTGCAACTATGTGTATTACAAGCTCTTCTGATGAAATTGTTGAGATCATAGAAGCAGTAACGTCAACTGCAAATTAACAATGGTCATCTAGGAAGTTAAGATCAATATTCAATTGTTGTCTAGAAAATAAATTAGATGAGCGGTTCGAGTTGGCTTTTTGAGTGATTGTTTTTAACATTATCGGTCGAAGCATTGAACGTTGTCATTTTTAGTTGTCAAAGTAACTGAGCCATTCAAATGAGTGTAAAACGGAAACCGTCAAATATTGTATACTTTATTTTTAAGAATAAAAATCAAATGCCGAATAGTTTTTCTGTTCCTTTACCTGTTACCTTCAAAATATCAAAAACATATACATTTTACTGAAATTGATGTATACGTACCGCTCTGAAAGTTTGGGTGAAATAAAAATATCTGACTTTGCGGGTTAATCAAACCTATCTATTGTAATTGAAATTCAATCAGAAAATGTGCCGATAATAATGAATTTCAATGCTCAAAATCAGTTCACATAATAAAAAGGTGACTGGCTAATATAAATTTTACAACTAAGCTGTCACAGTTGACACACAACGAGAAAGCAAAAGGAAAATCATTAACCAATCGTTTTGCCATGATTGAAATTCTATCCGATAGCATTTCCTAAGCATTACGAGGAAATAATATTGATTAAAACGAAATAAAAATCCCTATTAAAGGCTCGGCAGCTCGTTACGGTACTAAACGACCCATTACATGTGGAATACCAGTAATTTCTATTTTTCATTACCTTTATCAGCGCCCCCTCCAGCCAATACCATTCTTATTTTATATATTCGGAAAAACGGCTTAACATGTTCATGCTCAATAAGCACGGATTAATGCAGTTGCCAATACGAGGCATGAAGGAAAAGTTACTGGTGAGAGGAGTTGAAAATTTATGGGGTTGAATTCACTGTATTACCGTTCGAGCTGCGAGCAGATTATAATGAAGGGAATAATACAAATACAGTGCATTTCTTTAATGTCCCCCCTTTTATTTTTTGAACGGGTCAACTCAAAAAATTGAAATTTGAGATAATAATTAACGGATGAGCACTTTTTTTGAAGTGAAATTGACAGGTGAAACTTTCAAGATGGCGATTGGGCGCCAAAAAAAAATAAATAGAAAGGGGGGTCTTGTGACACATCATTTTGAAGCTCCTGACGAATACTTCACAACCCTAGAATATGGAATCAATATCTTCACTTACTACAAAATGGCGAAACATTTAATAAGTGCCTGAATACATTGACATTTAACTACATAATATGAGGTAATAAGCTTCACGTCAGTTCAGAAGATGCTCGAAATGGTTGCCTTGAACTCCTTGAGATATGAACAGCCTATCCGATATTTCACGATATTTCGAACACAGTAACGTAAATATATCTACAAATATTCATCATTCTCTGCCGTATATTCAATATTGAAGTAAGTTCAGTTTCGTATACATTTTGCTTCAAATAGCCCCATTAAAAAAAGTCCAAAGGTGTCAAATCAGGCAAGCGGGCTGTCCATTCTGTATGACCTCGACGGCCAATCAAACGACCGAGAAAAGTAGTATCCAAATAGTTTCTTACTTGTCTGGAGTATTCGCTTCGACGATTTCAGTGGTGAGAGGGTCAACAGTAGTTTCCAGCATATTCAAATACAGTTCCGTTGTTGAATTTTGATCAATAAATAGAGATCCTACAATATGGTTTCCCAATATTGATAGATTGTTGACGTGGTACCTTTCTACTGGTAAAACCGAAAACTAAATGAGAATATTCTAACTGAACAATGATGTTCATTGCCGTTCTGACATTTTTTGTCGTTTTTGTAAACAAAAAATAACTTAACAAACCTTATCGGGTTGTTGATATTGACATATGGCAGATAAAAAGAAATATTTCTAGAAATGTCGGAATTTATTTTTTTTGTCTTCGGGAAATTGTTGAATGTTTCACCATTTTGTAGTAGGTGAAGATATGGACTTCATATTCTAGGGTTGTGAAGTATTCTTCAGGAGCTTCAATATGATGTGTCACAAGACACCCCCTTTCAAATGAATTTTTTTTTCCTAGATGGTGCCTAGTCGATATCTTCAAAGTTTTATCTGTCAATTTCACTTCAAAATAAAGAAAGTATTGATTTCATTCAACTAGTTTAGTTATCCGATCATTTTTCTGTAAAATAGGGTGGGTTGGGTAACAGGATCAATTTTTTTTTCCAATTTAATTTAATTCTTCTTCAGGGCTCGAAAAGTAGTTTTTTCATGTTGATAATAATACTGTTTTGAAAACCATCAGCCATATTAGATATATATTTGAAAAATGAAAATAAGAAACAGTGCAACAACAAATTTCCGAGATAACACAAAACGACATGAAACGTTTGTTTGGTGTTTGGTATTTGGTGTTTGGAAAGTTTGTGTTGGTGTTGTCTCGGTGATGGTTTTTGGAATAGTATTATCAACACGAAAAAACTACTTTTCGAGCCTTGAAGAATAATTTAAATAAATTCGAAACGTCGGCAAGACAACAATTGGTGTTTTAAGGCAAAATTTATCCTGTTACCCAACTAACCCCTTTTTCATATCTTTTTCATTATCCCAAATTTGAATTTTTTGAGTTGACCCGTTCAAAAAAATAAAAGGGGGGGAACATTGAAGAAATGCACTGTATATCATGAACCTCACGTTTGTAAAATGTATTTTTCCTCAGTCATTTTTGTTCGGTTATTAAATTAGACATATATTTTGTTCGCCAGATAGCTGAAATTGAATTCGACATTCTTTACTATACTGAATTTGGAATTATTAACTTCACAATCCCACATCTGATACGAGACATTAAAGAAAGTTGTTGGTAAGCGGAGTTGAATTAAGTGTGTGAGCACATTATAACGAATGGAAAAATGCAAAACGCAAAATAATGGCGTTATATCGCCAACAGCATATGCAGGAATTGTTCAGTGAAGATTTCTGCATTGACATATGTTGGATATAATCCAACGCCCTTCGTGAGATTAGCCAGGGGAATAGTTGTTTTCTCATAGGTGTCAGTCCATTAACCTACAGTTTAGGAAAGTCGAGACTGAAATAGCTTCATGTTCCGATTATACACGAAGATGGCTCGAACTTTGATATTTGATAGGGAACATTCTAAATTCAATGCAGATTCAGATTCTACTTGAAATGTATAACTATTTCATATCACGTACCTTTTAACTTTCTTGCATTTCCAGAATATTTGACGTTTTATATGAAAAATAGCATTTGTAGGATATTTTTTCATTAAAAAAAACCTTTTGAATATACTTCTTCGTTTCTGTAATGAGACTTTTAGAAAAGTTCTTGAAAAAATCCCATAAGAAAAAGTCTAACAGGGTCAAATGGCGCGATCTTGGTGGCCAGTTCACATCACCTCCACGTAAAATGACCATGCCCTCAAATCGCTCGTGCAGAAATGCTATGTGGCATTTAGTGCCATCCTGTTGGAATCACATGTCGTTGATGTCCAGATCATCCAATTCCAGCCAAAAGAAGTTGGTGATCATCGACCTATAGTGCTCACCGTTAACGGTGATGACCAGGCCTACGTTGTTCCAGGCCAATGACGCCACCAGCTCAAAATCCACACCAAACAGTGACTTTTTAGGGATGCATTAGACGCTCATGGATCTCATGTGGATTGGTATTGTCCCAAATTTGTTTGTTGACGTACCCATTCATCCTGAAACGGGCCTCATTGCAGAAGATGCAGATGCTAAGTGCTCCAGAGCCCCTCCAGCGAACATGCGTCGTTGTCTATGGTCGTTAACCTTCAGTTCCTGGGTCAGTTGAATTTTGTACAGGTGCAAGCCCAAATCACGACGCAAAATTCGCCAAGTTGTGTCTGCGACAGAGCGAGTTCGTGAGAGCGACGCGAAATCGACTACCTCGAATTCTTCTGCGCACTCTCATAGGGAGCGGTGGTGTTTTCCAAAGAGTTTGCGTTTCGTCGCCATCCTGCCCTGCATGTCGTCTTGAGTTCGTTCAGGTTGGAGCCCAGCTCCCTTACACTTTTGGCTGATCTTTGCCTAAGAAGGACAAATGGGTTCATGACTGAGAGGGATGTTGGTGGTATGAAGTCCTCAGACATCAGTACCGCCCTTCACGGGGTACCTCTACCTGGCTGGGGTGGGATGGATGAAAAAGCTATTAGCCGTTAACGCGGGACATGAGAGCCTCATTCGACACAGTGTCGGGGCCTTCTATATCGGGAGGGGTCGTCTACAGCATAATCTAGATATAGCTTCCCTAACTAACGGATTTTCGTGAGTTTTCGCGCTATCAAAAACTCGCCGATTCCTCGACTGAATGGACTGCCCAATGGAAGGCAGCTGCAAATCTCTGCGAATGGCTTCATTCCGCACGAACCAAGGAGCATTCACAATCATCTTCATTAACTTGTTTTGTAATCTCCCCAAAATGGAGATATTGTTTGTAGCCGCTTGTCCCTAGACGCCTGAAGCATACATAATGACAGGCTAGAACATCGTATTGTAGATGGTAATTTTGTTCTTTAAACTCATTTTAGATTTTCTGTTAATCAGAGGGTACAGACTAGCTATCCGACCCTCGATTCTTGACTTAAAGTACATAATGTGCGCGTTCCAAGTGAGCCTACTGTCTATTAGAAGGCCGAGGTACTTTACTCGCACTTGCCAGTCAATCTCCCTTCCAGAGTTTCTCACTTTTCTGGCCGGTGAAGATTTCAATCTTCCCATGGTTATCGCCTGAGTCTTGTTTCGGATTCACTCGGATCGAGGTCGTCCAATGCACGTTGCATGTAGACGAGGCCAAGTTCCCGACCCATGGAGGACGAGAGGATAGCCGTATCATCGGCGTACAGGGATATCTTCACACGCTCGGGCCTCGGAAGGTCACTGGCGTGAAGTGAATACAACGTCGGAGAGAGTACAGCCCCCTGTGGCACTCCAGCGAGGATCTCTTAATTGTCAGACAGGGAGCCCTCTACTCTAACTTGAAATGTTCTGTCTTTCAGGAAAGACCCAATCCACCGGATCAGACCCCGAGGCAGGTCGAACGTGATTAATTTGTGCAGAAGGCCTTCGTGCCATACACAGTATGGCACGTGCCTTCGAGATATCTAAGAGCACAATATGCACTTTTTTGTGGTTGTTAAGCTCGTGGATGGTGTTTTCGACCAGCCTTAGAGCCTGTAACTCAGTGGAGTGTTCTCTCCTGAAGTCAAATTATTCATCAGGCAGAATATTTCGGTCCTCAACTTCTTCGTTGAGCCTTTGGAGAACAACTCTTTCAGCCAGCGTAGCCGCCGACGAGAGGAGACTGATCGGGCGATAGTTCTGTGGGAACAGCGGGTTCTGACCCTGTTTTGGGATCATGACGACGATCGCATGCTTCCACTTTTTGGGGAAGTATCTTAGAGCCAACGAACTGCTTATAATGTACAGTAGGTTCTCGACGCAATTTTCCGGGAGCCTCTTCAACAACTTGTTGGTTATTGAATCGACCCCCGAAGCTTTCTTGGCCTTTGCGGCCCTGATGTATCCCCTCAGCTCTTCCACAGAAACTGGACGGATGCTATCATCGTCATCCTCCCTGAGGAAACGCTAAAACCGGTCTTTCAACAGCATATCGCGGTCGTCAACGTTAAGCTGGAACTGACGTTCTATTTCTTCGCCGTACGAGAGTTGACCGATCGTTTACTGAATTAGTGGACTCAAATGTATCCATCACATCGAGAATAGTCCTTTCGGTAGGACGATTATGACGACCGTTGACTCTTTCGGAGCTTGATGAAAGAATTAAATTATTTGCAAGTGTTGTTGACTGGTCTTTCATTAGATCTGCGAAAGACACTGTTAGCTTCAGCGGTATATCGTATACAATGCACCTGCGGAAAAGTTTACCGGTACCACCAAAAGATCTATGTCTATAAGGTTGAATCAATATTGGAGATACTGTAGATTAGGTCAAATAGACCGGCAGTAACGGAACACGCGCTTAGTGAAGAAGATCACTCGATACTGTTTGAAGATGTGAAACTACTTGCTCCCGATCATGGATACCACAGTCGGGTCGTACGGGAAGCCATAGAAATCCAAAACATACGGAAAACTATAACAGAAAAGGGGGGCCAGTAACACTTAACGGATTTGGTATCCGATACTAAAAGATGCTAAAGTGGCAACAGCGCAATGCAATGTTGTCATTAGCAGGAGATAACACTTCGGCCAATAACAACGCATCAACAAGAGAGGCGGACTATTTGAGTTACCATAAATACAACCTACGAACTAGAAATCACCAGTCATCGGTGAATCTTCAAGATGAATAAATCCCTGAGGAAGCCAGCCATTCGTGCTGGTGAAACGTTGGGATGCAGTTCCAAACAATACCGGCATTCAAACCCGAATGAAGATAGTAACCCTGATTATCGATATTGCAATTAATTATTGAATCTAAAGAAATGAACTTCAAACGTTCACCTACGCAGTAGGTGTAATGGACTGACGCCTATCAGAAAACAACTACTCCCCTGGCTAATACCACGAAGGGCATTGGATTATATCCGACAGGAGTCAGTGCAGGAATCTTCACAGAAAATTTCCTGCATATGCAATTGGCAATACAACTGAAAGAGTCGACCCATTGACTAATAAGAAAATTAATTATTAATTGATCTTCGACGTATGACTTTAATGAGTTTTAAAAACAGTTAGTTGATGACAAGCACCTCGAGAAAAGTGGTGGAACTATTCTCTTCGTTCATTTATTGAGCAAAGTGTGCAGAGTTGTGTCTCCTGAAATAAATATTATTCAGTGAATATTTTTACAAAAGAGAAACTTACATAAATCACTATATCGGATACTGATTTCAAACTCAGTAAATATGAGATGAAGGTGACATTCGAACGTAGGTAATTTCATTTTTCGAACTCGTCCCGTATACGAAAAACAAAACCAAGTCAACGTTCGAAGAGCACGATCTTGGACTGATATTCTTTCTGCTAGCACTACATCATGCAGGAAGTGCCTTAGAATATTAGACTTACAGTAATTCACATGTTGTTTTCTATGTGTATAATTAAATATTTCTGTGTTCGATATGACCAGGTAGCGTGGCTACAGTTATGGATTGAGGAAGCGCGATGTCAGAGGGCATTAGAGTCGCCACGCACCATCGGATCTACGGACGGTCACGCGAGGACTAGTACGGTTGATTAGTCGCTTTTTACGAGATTAGATAATGGCGAGGTAATGAATAACAACGGAATGACAGAGATTCCGGTGATTAACGATGATAAGGATAGTTGCTCAATATGGTCGAAAAGTCCGTTTCGTTTATACGGGAGGTTACCCCCGTTGAAGTTATACCCATCCCTTTTATATCTACCATATTGTCACCACATCTGGACTGTATGAGGTTCTCAGCTGGTGCTTCCGCAAAATATTTTCACGTCTCCAAATTTGTAAATGCGTCAACAATAAAGTGATCTAGGAGCCAGTTACAAATTCGGTAAATTATTTTCTCTCGAGCGAAAATTCGTGAAATGCATTATAGTCTATCCAGAAATGTCTGAGAGTGAAAGAATTTCAAGAATGCCAACTTGCCGGTACATCAAGGGAAGCAACGTAGTTGTCTCAAGCAAGTGGCACTGTAATTCATCCACAAAATCACTGAGATATTTCTACCTGTTATGCCCCTTGAGGACGCGGCTAAGGAGCCATTGAAATATTGACATTGGACGGGGGGGGTATTGATATAAATCTTCCAATGATATATTCTGTATGATGCGAAGATAATTGAAGTATAGTGAGAAGTAATTTTGTTTGAATATTTTATTTTGGGAAGGACAATTTATATTTTGAATAGCTTTTTATTAGGGATTGTTCTACAGATCTATGAAATAATCAGAATATTAAATTTAGAAATGAATACAAATGTAGAAAGAGCAGAAAAATTACTGCATTCCATGAATTAGTTTTTTGAAAAAAAAAATGATTCGTCAGTAACTTGAATTTATAAAATTTTGCATATAAAAATAAATATGTATCATCTGTTGATGTTCTGAAGAATATCCTTTTTTTTTATCCAACATATTCAAATCAAAATATTTGAATTTGTAGTTATAATTCTTTTTTTGATGTAAATCCATTCAATATTATTATTATTGACAATGATACGTCACCAGATAAGTATACAAATAGAGTAGGTTTACGCGGTTAGAAATTTGAACATCTGAATTTTGGGTTGAACCGCGCTCAAAGTTTTGCATTGTTCGACGTTTCGGCTTCGACTTTGAAGCCATTTTCGAAAAGTAAAAAAGTATGGTTATACTGAGAGACATATTTTAGGGTTTTGATGTTCTGGTCTTGCCAAACGTTCGAGACGGTATGACCCTTATTGACTTATGTTTCATCCAAATAAAAAATACCAAGTGTTCTGGCTTTCTGTATTTCTATTGTGATATCTTTCATAATCTAGTTATTTTTATATCAGAAAAAAATGTCTTCACGAATAACTGACAAGTCTTCATTTAATGTAAGTATTTCGTTTTTTGTGTAAAAAGAGTGGACTGTTCTCCTAATAACATTCTCGAATTCTATAAAATTCTCGAAAAAAAACTGTTGAGTTCCTTGAGAATTCTAAAAATTGTCGATCTACTGACACCGGTCATACTCGCACATTTTTGCACTAATTCATCCTTAATTTTCATTTCGGGCGGATATTATATTCTTGAAGAACATTAAATGAGAATTGTTTTTTCATTTATATTTTTCAACGCTGATAATTTCGGACGCTTCACGGTTCCCGATCAACTAGCTTCCATGTTGTATACATTTTTATTCAACGCGCTCTCAAAGTGAACTGAAGAATAATAACGCCTTTCAACTCCCAACAGATGATAATGTTATATTTTCTTCCTATGGAAAAACTCGAGTCGGTTCTATTGATGGTTGCAGTGTTTTGTCAATCCCCTTCCACTAAATACTTATTTCTTGGAGAGTGCATTGGTTACTACTGGAGATATTTTCACATTTGACGTAGTTGATTTGTTATTCTGTTTGTTATGAATGAGATTTTTCAAGAATAAATTTCATACATTCATTTATTCAAATCGTTGGTAGTAAATGATTTGAACGCATGAAGAAAAAAAAGTTTTTTTAGTTATTTTCTTACATTTTATAATTCGTCGGATTACAGTTTAGCCAATATCTTGAAGGAAAAATTAGGTCTGGTAGATACGTTTGCTGACTGCCTGAATATGAAAAAAAATTCAATGATTTTCTCTCAACTGAAAATTTAATACCTGGTGGTTAGTTTATATGCTACCATGAATCAAAATCAATGTCAGGTTGCTGTATCTCAGTGGAAAATTGTTCAGCTGGTACCTTGAAAGGTGTAATGCAGCAGCATCTATCACCTATTGAATCTTATCATCTGACAACTTTAACCTTGACTTACAGCTAGTTGATTTGTTTCATTATTCACTAGAGCATTTTAACAATTCTTTTATGAATTTTCATCCAGGAGGAAATCACGTTTCTCAAGTTAATATTTGTTTTACAGATGGCAGCTATACATAAGCCTTTTCTACATTATGACTAGATTGTGGATAAAAATAATCTTCTCCAGGTGCTATGCTGAGATAATTCATTTTTGTAAAATAGCGCCATCTGAATCCGTTTTCCTAGAACTGATGGATGAATTAGTAGTTAACGTGCTTGAAACAGCGGGACCACATACTGCGACCGTTACCACATCGCATTTGATAATGTCAACCGCAGTAGTACACGAAACGTCAGACATTGAAACCAGCAGACCACGGCTAAAAACCTGGGAAATACCTTTCACACAGTTATTTCTGGCAGTGAAAGTTTACATTTTTTGAACATGAAAAATAACTGTAATAACAATTATCAAATAAAATTACATCGTTACGCAACTACTGGATGTACTACCAAAAACAAACGGAAAAAGTTATGGTCAGTGTTCAAAGTATTCTCCGTTGACCGTCGGACAATGACACATTTGGGCATTGAATCCGACTGACATGATCTTTAAAATTAAAACCCTAGCCTCTTGCAGAAATGTATGCTTCACTACTGAATATCATTGGGTAATAATTGTTATATAAAGATGCTGTTTCGGGGTTGATAAACTATCAACATATCTATTAAATCAATATTATCAACAATACCCGTACTGAAATGAATATCTATATAACTTCCTTATTTTCGTATAACCCCGATATGCTTCTTGATATCTAAGAGTTTTGCAGTGTACTCGTAGTTTGATCAAAAGTAAACACAGCTTCTCGAGTTTCATCTCCTATAACTACTTATCGGTTTCGATTTTTATGTGATTTTAATGAGCACTAGAAATTGTTACTTATTGGAAAATATGGAGACGGGATTGAACTTCTGGCAGTGACTAGTAGACCGCTACCAGTTGTTCATTAACAGAACAGGCAAAAATTCTAATTTTTCCATTATTGACTCGTTGTTACTGACACTGAATTTTCATTCCAATCCAAACATATTTCAAATAATATATGTACAAAGTGTGTCATACAAACAAGTTGGGATTTTACTTGAAAAAGGCTAGATTTGACTGAAAATATGTCCGGTTGGTACAATATTCACTACCATAAATTTAAAATGCGAATCGTAACGGCCGATGAGCAGCAATTAGCGTTGAACTTATTGAGAGGAATTTCAATTAATATTCTGGTATCAGTTTATGAAATTGAACATTAAATTATTTTTAATTGTGATTACTTAACCTCGAGCTCATATTTTTACTGAAATATCCAATGAAACTTCAAACTGGTATTCCGTATATTGATGGCGAAATATGTATTTACGTCGTTTAACCCTGAGTTTGGAATATTTCTGGTTTAGTTGAAAACATATTTTTGATTTTTGTGAAATAGAAACATTTATATGTATATGGTTGCGATGCGTTTTCACAATATAGAAGAACTTACGTAGATTGAAGCAAAGGTAGTAGAATAGTCGTCTACTTCTTTACCTGAAATAAAAATAATTGTAATCAGAATTATTCAATGAATAATCTACAAATAATAAGTTGATTTTAACACCAAGATGTTTGCAGACAATAAGAATTTGTCATGAGGACTATACGAAATTCACTGTCGTTAACATTTTGTCACAGATGACACAGTAGTCCTCGCGGTCACCTTAGGTTTGTTCTGGTTTTCAGTTTTAACTGTTTCGAATCGTCCAAAATCAGTGAGTCACTTGTGGATTGAATAGGTCAACGCGAGAAAATGTTCAGTAGGTATATAGTTGGGTGACTGTTTTCTCACTGTTAGGAACAGTCCGAGCAGAGAACCAGAACAAACCTATTGTAAGTATCTTCATAATGTGACGTTAGACAAGTGACGTTACACCTAGTGAAGATGAAGTACTGTTGAATGTTATCGGTAACTATTTTGGCCCGCATAACCGCTACAAACCACCACCATTTATTGGTTGTTAGCCGTCTTATCAAAGATGTGTGACATTCGGCACAGCGACCAACTCAGACGAGCCGAACATTATCAATGTTAGACGTATTCGGGTTCGCTATCGGGATGATTCTAGGACGATTCAAAATAATCTCAACTGTGCAACTACTTTGGACTGTTTTAGGACCGTTTTGTTGGCTAACCCGAATACGGCTGTTATGTTACCGGGCATTTACTCATATGGATACAAGCGTCTAGCGATGGCATCAGAGAACTAAAATAGTAGGTACATTACGCACGAAAACAAGTATTAATTCAGTGCGTGTAGTAATCAAGCATCTTTACTGATGGCGTCATAATATGGACTGGCCATTGAAGAGAGGACATTCACTCCAACAACTAATAACAACATGAAGAGTTTCACGTCGTGGCATTTACGTCACTTATACACTAATATCTGATACAGTCACATGTTTTACGTGTTGCATATTTCCATTGTGAAAATTTTGGGATTTGATTTGTCATGTCATATTTAGAAAAAACAAGCACGTACAGGTATATTCCTGACAGTTCACATCACTGTGGACAGCACAAACGTGTTGGGTTGAATTTTTTAGTGCATTTTCCCTTCTAACACATGATAGGTTCACAAAAGAAAGACGTACAATACAGGAAATAGCAGCCACTAACGGTTTCTCGAGAGGTATTGTAGATGACATATTAAGGAAGAAGAAGTTTAGGTTAAGAATGAACGAAATCTCGACTTTCAGAAAGGTCAAAAATCAAGATAAATACATCTCAGTTCCATACCACCAATATACGAGGAAATTTGGAAAGATTTTCAAGGAACTAGGTATGAGGGTGGTTTTTAAAACAAGTCATACACTACAGAGCCTTTTGGGAAGTACAAAAGACAAAGTCGAGAATTCGGAAAAGTCTGGAATTTACGAAATTGAATGTAAGGACTGCGATGCAAAATATTATGGACAGACAAAAAGATCTATTAAAGTAAGATATAAGGAACACATAGCACACTTAAAATATGGAAGACCTGAAAAATCAGCAGTCGCTCATCATATTTTGCAACAAAACCTTTCTATAGACTTCAGTTCATTAAGATTAGTTAGACAAGTTAACAACAACAGGCAACTAGATGCCTATGAGAGTGTAGAAATAAGTAAACACAATAATATTATGAATAACGGTGACAGACCTATACCAAAGAGCATACTATATAGCTTGTTAAAATGAAAAAATGTTGTTGGGTTTACTGATTACTACATAAGGACACATTGCAAAAATGAATTTGGATAGGCAATGAAATTAAACCACTTTGTATATCATGAATACATGCTTTGGAGACCAGCTGACATTGACAGTGTTATCATATCAGTGAAAGTCAGAGTTGTCAATTAGCAGTGATTCCATCATGAATAATTTTACTAACGCTGAAATGGCTGACATGAAAATTATGGACTTCAGCCCATTTTAGTGTTTTTGCTTGTCAGCATCTCGACATCACCTATCCTAATCGCTTGTGGATTTGACGTGCAGGACTTCAAAATTGGCCAGCTCGCAGTCCTGATATTAGTCGTGTAGATTTCTATTTATGGAGTCATCTGAAAGCTCTTATAATCAAAGACAAATAGATTGCAGTCGTGAATTTCATCAGAAGGTGGATATTTTGCTCTCATTTACATCAAGGTCGAAATTGTTCATTATTTACTTTTGAGTTTTGTTTTATGTTGTCCATGGATAATTTTTAGAAGTAATTTCTTTTTCGAAAACGAAGCTTGATATGAAAAAAACACAAGCCACGTAAAAGTTGTAGTTTTAGTTGCTTAATCTAAAAAAATAAAAAGCTACAACAACAAATCAGTGGCGTACTTTTTCCCCAATATTGTTGGCTGTGGGGCCCACTCAGACTCCACTGGACCTAATAATTTCAATCTTGTTAGGGCCAAATAAGCACCTGTAGCAAATTTCAATCAAATCGGTGTAACAATATTTATGATATTTCATAAATACCGCTCTTCATCGCCCTCTATTTCACAAACGGTAGTTAAGAAACACCCTGTATATATGCTCAAAAATATTGGTTGTGAGTCAGGCTGCAGACATGTGGAAAAATATGAAAATACCGAGGCATTTATATTTGTCATTAGATACATATGATAGAAGTCACTTCTCGGACATGCCATATTACTCGTACAATCTCCCATATGACATGTTCCAAAATTAGCATGAATTCATATGAATAATCATCTTGTTGCGTGTTCCAGTAATTAAATTAAAATGTATATTAGATAATTACAACCCTTCTTGGTATGCGTAATCCCTATTAAAAAAACATTCAACTTTCTCCCCATGCGATATTTATCTTTCATCAGAGTTTATAACGTTACACAAAAAACACCATTACCTTTTAGCATCTCTTATCACCCCTGGGTCATTATAGAATTACCGCCAGGGGTTGAAAGATGGCTAGTTTGTAGCGTGGTAGCGACAGCTGAGGAAGAGCGCCAGCGATATTATAAATTATTTGTTATATTTTTCAAACATACATGAAATTTTCACTTTCTTGTATATTGTATCATTTTGACGTTGATGTGAATGTATGTGGAATTAAAAAAAATATATTTAATATTAAATCAAATTGAAAACCGTTGATGAATATTATATAAGTATATATTGTGATGAAATCACCCGACGCTACACAATGTGTAATAAAAATCTCACATTGAAGTGATTTTTGAATATAATATGTTTGAAATATGTTTTTCCCGTCAACCAGCTATCGTACCCCTACGAACGACAACTCTCAGAAGGTCTTACCTTTTAATATGTGATTTCTAACATTTTATATCTGAAATATAGTTACAGTTCATTGAGGCTGATATTCTCAACAGAATAACCTTTCAACGGCACATGAAATTCTTTATTCAACGATATAACACAAGCGACAATTTATATCCAATACGACAGAATAGAACTATTTTTCTAAAATTCGATAAAGCGAGTGAGTAACAAAATAAGGAAAATTTTCAGTATGTCACCGTTTACAGACATTTGATTTTTTCGAAAATCTTCACAGAAATTGACATTTCATCAATTAATAATAACAAAAAAATATATTTTTTTCAAGGACAAAACACAATCATCACAGGAAAATCCTTGAGGCGCTCTAAGAGCGGTGTCTGTGCGAAAGTAGTGATTCACTACTTTCAAGTATTCATGATGTATTTCATTTCATGTATTCCACTACTACATGTACTTCTTCATTTGAAAAAAGTATTTTTTTTTATTAACACGGGCGCCTGCTGCTTTATTTGTAGCCCTCCTTTGCGCGCCTGCTGCCTTGGGCTTGGTAGCTGATTTTCAGATTCCCTGTCCGGAATCGGAAAATATCAACGGTAATTTTTCTAAATAATATACAGCTGATTGATCTTAAAGTTTAGATAAAATAAATATAGTCCAAAAAGACCAAAAAACACGCCTTTGTAGCATACGAAACTGAAAAATGAAAAATAAATATAGTTTGACAAAATCGAACTGAAGAGTTAAAAACGTTTTTTTTTAAATAAGCTCAAAACGAACGAAAAATACTACTATTATTGTGAAAAAAGCGTGGGCGCTTTGTGCCATATTTTTTGTATATCAAGCGCCCGTCGGTTTTTCCACAATAATACTAGTATTTTTCGGTCGTTATTATGTTAAGCTCATTTAAAAAAATAGTTATAATTTTTTAGTTCGATGTTCTTTGAAAGCGTGTTTTTTAATTTTTCAAATCTATATTAATTTCTATTTTGTTGACAAAAATTGTTTCATTGAGATAAAATGTAATCAAATATACAATTAATGCAAATGTAATCAATTGCTCAGTATCAGAACTCACGAGAGAGATAAGAGATGATGTAGAAAATAACATAAAATAAGGGATGAAACTGGATATGTTATAGAAAGTGTATAGATTGTGTAAAAAATTAACATTCAAAATTTGAAAATGGATAGATTGAACTGAAGTTGGATATTACACAATATTTTGAAATGGCAACCCGATAATCAGTGATAAGTGAGAAAAAATACGATGTTAACTTGAAGAAAAGACAATTTGGAAGAAGAAGAAAGGCAGAATAATAGACGAAATATATTAGTCTTGAGGGTTGTCAAAATCATTTACAGACCAATTCTACGATAATTCATGAGTACAGTGATTGTTATCAGGTATTTCTTCACCAACCTGATTGTCAACAAAAAATCGCTTCCAGTTCTATTTATTGATGAATTTTTGTAAATTTTCCATATATTTTATTTAGCTTCAAGAATAAGAAAGTGTAGGATACATATCCAAAATCAATTGGACTGGAGATGATAAGAATTCTATTCCAACGAAAATTTTTATCAACAACTAATGAATTTTTTGAATTACAGAGCTAAACTTGTAGATCTAACAATGACCACTTAGAGTGTGGGAGAGACAAATATGAGACGATTGGATTAAGTTCTGGAAACGCCAGCTTGATTAGTGAAACGCACTTCGAGAAAAGTGCTGTGGGAAATGTGTTTCTGTGTAAGCTTCACCTTTCATTACACTTTTGAAATATTTTTCATAAACAAATAATATATAATTAAATCATTTGACTAATTGCATTTGCAGATTATGAAACCCAAAAAACGAAATTGAATAATTCCTTTTTACTCAAAAAACATACTGATACAACTAAAAACTTTCTCTATAATTCAATTTGAACAGAAATAATGTATAAAAATAGTTCATTCAAAGTGCAACTAAAATAAAACTGAACTTTTCAGCTTGAACTGCAAAACAATCTTAACTGAATAACTTTGTGATTTTAAAAGTTTTGGTCACAGAACTATAAAGATCAACACCAATTTTCCTTGATTAATTTCAGACTATGACTATTTCTATAATACACCGATGGCTTAATGAAATTGAGAAATGAAAAGAAAGCATTGGAGCACAAACCGTTTTACAATTCTCATTAACGAATGTTTATGTCAAGGTGTATTTTCCGCTGCTTTCAGATTATTTGAAGTGGTGCCTAATTAAAAAAAAAACGTTCAAGTGCCTATAATATGATATGGTGTCATATGCGGATGATGCTACCAATTTCTCATCACAAAAACTATTGACAGTCTCCTTACCACTATCAACCGAATTGAAAATAGAGCTGAAATATAGAGAAAATAATCTTGAACTGAATAGAATGAAAACTTAAAACAATTATCGTCTCTAGTCAAAATATATACGATCTGGAAGTTCCGTAAATCTATTGGGAATCTAACTCGTTGAATGAGTCCAGTCATAACGATAATCTATGTCACAAAATAACGTCCTATATATTCCTTCTGGGGCAGATGAAACGGATGAATCGTTGCAAATGTTCCAGCATTCGACCTTTGCCAACCGTTTTTCATGAAATATACATATATTATATAATATTTTTTTCAAACACATATATATATTATTGTTTATTGGAGATTCATAAAAATAACCAACAATATGAAACACTCCCTCACAATCATGAATGTAATCTGGCGACTTTTTTAAATACCCAAACTGCGTTTGAAATCTTCCAAAATGAATTCTTTGAATCAATTTTAATCAGTTCAAAATGAAAATGAAACAATATTTTAAATCTAGATGTTTTTCCTGTGTAAAAGAATATTCACAAAATAATTTTTGATATTATTATTCATATTCATATTTATGAACAACTTGGAGACCACTATAGTAAACTTCGACCTGGGTAAAAAACATATTCATTTTTGGTACAGATATGTAGACGATATTCTCGCCTTTCTCAGACGTACTACATGATACCTGAACCAATTTATGACATTCATGAACAATCTCAATAGCAACATTCAGTTCACGCTCGAAACAGAGATAGAGAAACAGATAAATTTCTTAGACCTGGCCATTACACACAATCAAAATAAATTTGAGTTCAATATTTTCAGAAAACCTAGCTATACAGACATCACCATCCCAAGCGATTCTTTCCATCCAGACAGTCATAAAGTAGCAGCCTACAATTCAATGTTGCATAGAGCATTCTCACTGCCTTTGTCTGCAGACAATCTAGCTAGGAAAATTGATATAATTACACAGATAGGTCATAATAATGGTTTCAACGCAGATACTATCCAGAAGTTAGTCAGGAAATAGGGCCTGAAATTCACTTACAGATTAATATACCCTCAGGTCAAACAACCAGAAATCAAGAAATGGGTAACGCTAACATATTTTGGAAAAAGAACAGAAATAATCGCAGGTTTCTTCAGAAAAAACAATGTGGAAGTTGCATTCAGACCACATGCCAGGTTACCTCATTTCCTTTTCAATGCCAAAGATAAGGTCGACAAGTTTGAAAAATCTGGAGTTTATAAGCTTAAGTGTCCGGAGTGTAATGGTATTTATGTGGGACAATGCGGACGAAATTTCCAAAAACGGTATGCTGAACATGAAAGGTCCTTCAGACTAGGAAAAAATGATTCGACGTTTTCAAACCATTCCTTGGTATGCAACCACAAGTTTTCGAATCTGAACTATACGGAAGTTCTGCACTATGCAAGGAAGGGTTGCAAACTCAATTATTTAGAATACTTGGAAATTCACAAGCATAAAAATTGCTGGTGCAACCTGTAAAATGATCAACTCGATATAATTTACTCTTCGGTTTTTGAATTGGCACATCCGCATTTTGAACTGTAAATTCAGGTACTCAATCAAGTCAAGTACCTCTATTTCTATTATTACCTAAAGGGGCGGTATATAATGGCGAATGTAATTAATCATTGTTAGTTTATTGTATAAGTTTGAAAATGTCCGTATAGTACGAAAGTGCAGTAACGTCAGTTACAAATAAAAGTGGTAAAAACATAGAAATTTTCATTTCTCTTTTCATAAATATTTCTATCTATTTATCGAACGCTTTTCAGGAATCTCAAAGAACTCACATAATCTGGACTATTAATATCAAAGATTGAAAGAGACAGTCGTTTTTGGTGTCTGAGAAGCGCTACCAGTTACAAATAATAACCTCGTAGGTCAAAGAGTCACGTTAGGTGTTTAAACGCGAAAACGTGGCGACTAATGTTTCAAACGCGTGCAACCCTAATTTGGTAATGGGGTAGTTGGGGTCATTCTGTTTGGGGAAAGAATTACGATCTCATTACTATAATTGACTGTGGTTACGTGGTGGACAGGAAGGAAACTGGCTGTCAAGAAGCTATTAGGAATAAAGAGAATATTTCTGGCAGAATATTTACTAATAAACATAAAAAAGTGTGATATTAGGAATTTTGTCTTCAGTTATAATAAGTGAAAATATTTGTACGTTTTTTTTAAATCGATAAAATCAAGTTGGGATAGAAAATTATATTATCAGCGAGTATAGTCTGTACGAAGAAAATTCGAACAGCTGAATAAAAAGCTAATGTACCGGGTCTGATAAATTTACTAGTTAATATCATATGAAAATAATGATTAGACCTCATATGAATTTATTACCTTCCACTCAGAGTATGCCAGTCGTATCTAGTCGAACAAATACTATTATTGCATGGACACAGAAGCAAAACATGATGGTCAAAATATCTCGAGACCACTGTGATGCATCTGTTAGCATTGGCTTGGGTTGGAATTTATAAAATGTGTTTATTCTGCGTTAGCTTGCATTAGTGTTGTGTTTTTATAAATTGTTCTCTTGTTATTGTTATTATTTACTCAAGATGGCATTGTGGAGACTTTTTTGTAATGTTTCTGATAATGAAATGGACAATGTTGAAGGCTCAGTTGAAGATATTTCTACGGCGTCGGCATTTTTAAATAAAGACTTGCATCCTCAAACCTAAAAACTTATTTTGAATATTCAAACGTGCTTGGAAAGTGAAACACGTGGGGCCTCAGGAAACGAAATTTCAAAAAGGATTTGTGAGCTGGGTAAACTTACTCGTACCACAATTTATAATATTGTTAGAACAAGAGATATTCATTGATGAAAGAAAAAAACATCAGAAGCTTACAAAGGTTCTGTTTGAATCCGCTTAAAAAATGTTTTCTGTTAACCAGCTGTCGCACCCCTACGAACGACAAACCTCAGAAGTCGAAACTTGTGCGAGCTAAGGATTAACGAGGTCTTACCTTTTGACGTATGATTCCTAACATGTGTTGGACGATAGCAAGTGAAAATCGATCGATCAGCCTGGGGCTTGAACCACCGACCGACACGGCAGTCAATTCGAGTGAGTGAGCAAAGCACCCACGTCAAACCGACCGGTTACTGACTGACCGATACTTGATGGGTATCCATAATTACTAGGAATTGAATGGAAAAACACCCGTTTTCAAATATTACATATTATATATTATATATTACAAATCACATAATTACATATTACACATAACATATCAAATATCACATATTACAAGTAGTACATTGTGAACATTTAAAAAAAAGTGATTTTTCATTTAATTCCTAATACGCCGAATTGTATGTAAGTTCCACTAAGAAAACAAGGTTATAATCTTAGAAATGGTTCGTGAAGACTTACGGTATTATCCCGATTATGAATATACATCTTTGGACACACTGCGATATTCTTAAATTCATGGGAAGTAAAAATATAGAAATTTCAAAAAAGGCTACGAAAAAAGTTTTTTTAATAAAGACTTTTTAATCGACAAGATATGCAAAGACGATGGTAATACTATTTTACCTTTTTCCTCTATCAGTGTTAATTCAACCCGATCGAGATGATTTGGGCTGCTGCAAAAAAATGAGAAAATATAGTCAATCTACAACAGATAGTGATTCCGTAGTAGGAAATATACGAACGATCATAATGAAATGAACGACAGTGGTGGAATGTGTCACATAAAAGGAATATGAATATTAAATTTCACCCTCTATTGACTCCATTATTATATCCCCAAATTCACATTTAAGCCCTGACAATTCAGACTCAAGTTCTGAAAATTCAGATAATGAATCTCAAGTTTTGATTCAATTCTCATGTAAGTTGGTACTCATCAGTACTCACAAAAATGTCCTCAAAGTTATATGTCAAACTATCATAGTTAAGTCACAATTAGGGCTTCTTTTGTCAAATTGATCCATTATGGCAATGGTAGAATTGAGAGATGATGACGTTCATATAATGTTATTAATACTTATCTATTTAAACAATTTCATAATCGACGTTAATGATTAGAATCGGACCTTTCGTTTAGAAGTTACAACTAGTAGTGAGGGCAGGGCATAAACAAAAATAAATTTTGGTAATTTTAAAAATAATAATGGGAATTACAAATGAAAGGAAACAACACTTAAATAATATTGTGCTTATTGTTTTCCACTATTATTTTTTCTATCTTCACGGCTCGAAATTTTCCAACTTTTCCAAGTCGAAAAAATAGCGAAAAGTTGGGAGATTCATAAAATTGTCACTTAAAAATTTGTGGACTCACTTGGCAGAAACTAAACTTTTTCGAAGTTTTCTAACAACTCAGAATTTCAAAGTATGGAATCTCCAAGTTATGCATGTTGGGAAATCCCAACCTTCTCCTGGTTCTTTCCATTTTCTTATTACCTCTTCCTTTCTTTTCCCTCATTTTCATTTTTTTTACTTTTATTCATTTTTTTCACCATTATTTTTTTCAATCTTCACGGCCCAAAATTTCCCAACTGTTTCCCAAGTTGAAAGAGCAGGGGGGGAGGTTCTCCCTCTCCCTTCAACCCCCCCTCCAATAGCGACGGCCCTGAGTGAGGGCAATGAGAAAACCGAGAAAACCACAACTGCATTTTGTATCTGAGCGAAGCCGGGGCGGTAAGCTGCTGATATCATATCGGATAGGCCTCGTATTGTATGAACACGTTGATAATAATACTGCCATATATGTATTTATCCAGTATTGTTCCATAATTTCAAAATCTCTGTCAATTACTTCTGACTCAGAATTCTTTGTGCAATATTCATCATTTCTAAGAAATTGTAGTTGAATACCAGTTGGAAAAATTTTCATCATTGCCCAAGGATAGCATCAATCAACTTTAAAATGTCAAGCTATCGTTAATAATCTTTCATATATATTATAGTCAATTATTGCTTTTAATTTATTGAACTTAAGATTTTACTACGATTTGTTCAATATTGTACACGACAGATCCAATATGTTGTGACGGTAATAACAGATAATCGTATTGTTTTGTCTGATGTGAAAGCTGAAAACATATCAGAAGTAAAAGTGATCTTGATTGAATATTTTTTCGTTGATTGAATATATTGGCAAATTTTGTGGAAAGTTTGTACAACAGTTCCTTTTACGAAAAAATTTTTTTGTAGAGAAAGTGTGTAGGATCGTTTCTTTTTATTTCTCCATTATATATCCACTATCTAACTCGATACCAGATCATATACGACCATATATGAAAACATTATTACATATAATAATTCTCTATTTTCTATGTAAAAAAAGTCAAAATGGCCGAAACTGAACTGTCCTCACGACTTTACGAGCTAACACTAAATTGATTGGTAATTAAAATCCAAAATTACACTCATTTCTAACAGAAATCAAAACAAATTTGAGAACTGTATCTAGAAGAGATACATACGTGTGAGAAAATAAATATTTCGCAATGTAGCTTCTGGTAAATGCCTCCCAGAGAACGATTACTTTTCTGGCTAATACTACGCAAAACTAGTCAAATTGCAAGAAAAATTGAACAGAATCAAACAGATTGCCGTCAATAATGGATGTAAAACCTCCATCGTAGACAAAAACAAAACCGCAAAACTTTCAATTTAATCTACCCTCGAATCGAAGACAATAATTACCATCGTTTTGCGTGTCCAACATATTTCAGTTATTTTACAAACAAAACATTTAGTTTTTTTTCAGAAACAAGGCATAAATGTAGCATTCAAGACAAATAAATATTTGCTTCAACAAATCTGGGGTCTACAAGCTTGAATGCGAAGACTTCAAAGCTTCATATATAGGCCAGACCGCAGTTTCAATCAGAGATTCGAGGAGAATTTGAGAAGTTACTGATTGAATAAACAAGATTTCAACAGCGTCATTTATGTCATAGAATAGTAACAATTTCACACAAAATCTGTAAATTCTACACATTCAACAAAAAAGACTGAAATCATATAAAAGTTTTATTGAAAGTAATACAAATTATAGAATTATGAAACAACAAAAATTAATTGGCGCTCCGGGGCGACTTGATCAATTCCAGTGGAGCATTTGCTTTTTCAGCTGCAGGAAAAACCTGTAGCACCACATCACCTGAATATCTTGATCTGCCAGTGTTCTCTCTTTGATAGAATAACATGTAGGATGTCTCCAGAGGCTGCAATAAATTCAAGATATTGCCAGAATAATAAGTGACACGACTATCGTCACACTTAAACCAGTCCCTTTTGTCTTTAATCAATGCGAAATAATGACCAGATTCAACGCCAGAAGCACGGTGAGCAATGACTGCATGTTGAAGTGTTCATCTATTTCGAACCTTCGTAAGAGTTTGGTGCCTCCGTCAGAGGTTGAGTTATGTTTGAAGATCGTTAGTGGTATTATTAGATTTACTGGTGCCTCAGCCTTTGGCATTCGGCAATACATTTGATCATTATATATTGGAATCTACATATAAAAATCAGATAGAAATCAAAATGCATCTTGCTAACAAAAACAACAACGTTTTGGGAGAGAGAGAGAGAGAAAGAGAAATGTTTATTCATTTGTGGTTTCTAATAGTATATGTTACATAGTGATATAATGACATAAGGCTTATACCTCTTCAGGGTTGGGTTACTTCACGAATTAATTTGAATCAAAATTATCGGAGTAAGTAGTCTTTTTCTTTTGCTTGGAGTGTCTTGGTCCATAGCGGTGGTCGTTCTTGTGTGATCGGTGTTCTGGGCCGTGCGCTGTCCTCTATCTGATCAACAGTGGGTACTCCTGGTCCCTGGATTTGCTCCGTCGGGTCTTCCACTGCTCCCAGGAATCTGGGAGCTAAGAGAACGGGAGCTTTCCGCTTGGTATCCTTCTGGGGTGTCCACGTGACGTCCAAGGGGGAGGGAGTGCTGATGGCATCGATGTTGTTGCTTCTCATGGCTTTAGCAGCGTATCGGCCTTGTATATCCTGAAATCTCAAGTTGATTGGGGTAATATCTATTCGGTTATATGAATCTTGGGAGGGGTATCGGAATGGGAGGTTATGGATGTTTCGTAGGATTAGTCTCTCGGTTGTTAGTATGCGGTGGATTCGTTTCTGGGAAAGCGTGCAGTAGATCGTGGCTTTAAAATGCAGGATCGGTCTTATGACCATTTTGAATGTGTGTAAAAGAGTATTACTGTCGCATCTCTCGAGCTTACTCCTCAGTGCTTTTAGGAGATTGGCTTCTTTCCGGACTCTGTCGAGAGTTTCTCTAAGATCGGTCTCCCATTTGAGGGTACTCGTGGAAGTAACTCCCTAGTAGGGCACCAAGTCTTGGAGTTGGAGGTTCTCTCCCATCAGTCTGAGGTGCAAGTTGTTTGGGATTGTGTTTGTAAGATGCGAGTGTTAGTATTGTTTTGAATGATAAGATATAAATTTATAGTTCTCGAATTGTCAATAATGTTATCAGTAATTTCCCCAATGTCCCTTGATACCTCTCTCTACCTACCATTGCAACCTTAAGTATTTGAGGAGATGACATCATATACCCGCATAGTTTATAACCCACACAGAAGATCACATAGTTTGTCGAAACAGCATTAAATGTTGCAATTAAAATAATTTACGCATATTAGAACCTGAAACTGTAGAACGCAATATCAGTTTTGCAAATATTTGTTGTTCATCCACACTTCTTGTTTACTTCAACAAGATTTAGGTTATGGAAAAGACAAGAAATAGTCTGGAATTCATGAAAGTAGCCACGAGGACTGAAACTCGTTTCAATAGCTCCTATTTTCAGAACAAAAAGTGTTCACAGAATAAATAATCCTCGTTTGACATTGTTGAGACTTTTGGATGCTGGAAGTCTGGAATACACTTCCTTCACATTACCTGGAAAATTTCTGAGAAATTTCTCGCTCTTTTCTACCTTAGAAATTATTAATGTATGACTGAAAGTGAGGAACGGGGACCACTCTGTTGGATATAGGTGAATGTTATCGTTTAGAAATTAATTAGGATCATCTTTTGATGATGCCAATGTGGTTAGTGAAACGCGTTTCAAGAATAATATCTCAGCTCTGAAGTGTGAGGAAGTTATGGTTCAAGTTCCACTGGAATCACTCGATGAATATGAAAAAGTAGGTTATTTTTATGTAGGCATTCATCAGGTTTGTCGAGAAAATTTGAATATTATTTCTCACTTTCACAAAATACAATAAGAAGGAAACATGGTGACGAAGATCCAACAAAATTTCACTTCAGTACACTCCTTATTATTTTCTTTATTTAATTCAATAACTAACATTACAGTTAATTTTCGACAATCATTACAGTTTCAGTTCCACTTGAAAGGGCGTTTTTGTATACAGTCAAACTGGCTGGAAAAGGGGTATCCAGAATGAAAGAAATAGATATATTACTACACAACAAATAATACACATATCCTTGTACTTGGAAAGATTGAGCGGAAGTTCTAAATATTACGTTCCTCGACACTGTCAGCTGTTTGAAACATTCGAAATCAGTTAAGGAACGCCAGTGGATTGATGCATTCGTTTGTTTACGTAATCAAGTTTGTCGTGTACGGACTTTGAATAAACGTGAAAAGAATGCATATACGTGGGTTCTGTGTTTGGATAACTGCCCAACTACAGGTAGCTCATACTTGAAGATAAAAAAAATGCTTGAATACAATGGTTCAAATTATGGAGTTGTTATTCAGATTGATTGGAGTTGAATATGCGAGTGACCAATAACGTCAAACGAATTAACTAATAAGAAACTGAAAGAACTGACTAGAGATAAATCAAATTTAGTTCAACGAAAAATGTTTACATGTCATAATATTAGAATTGATTTTGATTGATTGAAATACTAAATATGTCCTGAAAGCGTAACTTGCAAAATCAATGCACAGTGAAAATCAACGCTATGTATGGGGCAATATGATGGAATTGGCCGATACTTGATGAAAATCCATAACTAACGTATTCAAAAAACACTTCATTGTGAGATTTTCACTAAACAATTTTACAACAACGTATTTCGCCATACAATGGCTTCTTCGGGCGTGTCTACTAACTATATTCTACATATTCAATGCCTTATATACCTAATTTTACAATTTGAAGTACCTACATTTCAAGTTCCTGATTTCTACCTAAGTTTGTAATGAATTAAATTACCAGAGCTTATGTCCCAGTTTCCACATTTGAAAAAATATTTAGTAACGGTGAGTTATTCAATTCTAATTGATCATTCAGTAAATTACACGAGTTCCTGAATATATTGATTTCCAAACATTCTAGAAGATTGAATTTCAAACTCTTCTCTTCTAAATGTACCACGTCAAATTCATGATTGAACTCATGTTCTTCTGCTAAAATGTGATTTGCAAATGGTCCTTCTATTCACAAAACTACTTTTATTATGCTCTTTAATTCTTTGGAAAAATATAAAATATTTCTCCTGTTTGGCCAACATACAGTTTTGTGCAGGAGCCACAAGTCAGCTTATATACTCCTGATCTACCCAACACCCAAATTTTTGTCTTTATTGTTTTCAATAAATTCACTTACGATTATTTTTTCTGCAAGCTATGTTCACGCATTTTTTCTGAAAATTCAAGAAACGATAACTGACATTATCTTTTCTTGAATTTGGGTAGACCAGGTCCATGGCTTGCTTTTGCAGGGTTTTGGAAAGAATAGAGTCTATAATATATACCATATAACCGTTATTGACCGCGATTTGTTTGATCAAACTCAGCTCTCACGGGAAATTACTCTCAGACAGTGGAATATTCAATGTCTGTGAAGCATACTATTGAATGCAGCAACTGGTATCTCAATCGCCATAGAAAAAATAATCAGGAAAGGAATTTCTGGCAAAAACATAACAATCTGCACTGATAGTAGATAAGCCGTATTAGCGTTGAATAGACAACGTGTTACCTCAGGGCTAGTACTAAAGTGCCACCAAGATTTAGCCTAAGCATTGGTAGATAATAACATTATCTTGAAGTGGGTTGAAGGGTACGACTCTTTAGCCAAGGAAGCGGCTGGACTAAGAATTTTAGGAACCAATGACACCTACGGCCTGATGAATTCGACAATTACGGAACAAGCCTAATGTCACACCCATGCTCAATTCCTTAAGAGATGGAATGGAATCAAATAATTCAATCTTGCCAGGATCACCCTGGGCGACCCTGAAAAGCTGACGCCGGCGATGACCTGTGAAAATTTACGCTTAACAGTAGGATTTCTGACTGGCCACTGGCAACTAAAGAAACACCTCCATAATATGGGGCTACTGGACACACCTCTATGCAAGATGTGTGAACAGGAAGACGAAATTGTCAGGCATGTCTTATGCGAGTGTCCGGAGTTATCGTCAATAAGAGAGTGTGTGTTCGGCGAGTCTACCGATATAAAGGAGATGTCTTCTAGTGAACTGTCCACCTTCCTGGAAAGGACAGGATGGACGATGACCTAGGAAGACAACTCGGGAGGATGTACAATGGGTCATATGTGGCCTAAGTGCTATGTGTCTACGCTCACCCTCCCTAATCTACAGATACAGATAATAATAATAGTGGTTTGAATTATTTCGAAATGAATATATAAAAAAAGAACAGAAAATAGTGATAACTATCTTAGATATTACTAATAATAAAGGTGTTTATCGAGAAAGTAATTTTGCAAGGTTTTGGCTACTTGCACAAGATGATATACCAGAAATCATCAAAAAAGATCTTGAACATATTATTTCGTATTGTACCACATATTTGTCTGAAAGAACATTTTTTGAACCGTGTAACCTGAAGCCAGCAACAAGAGTTAGATTGAAGTACATTGAAACTGATTTGAGCTTAAAACTTTGTAAAATAAATCAACATTTCAGAGATAGTTGAAAGCAAAAAAACAGCACCATTGTTCTCACTGAAATAACTAAACTCAAATAGGTCAATTGTTGTACATGAAAGAATTGTTATTTATACTCATACGAGCCAAGTTTTTCCAGAACTTATTTCAATGTATTCTTGTATATAAAATATAAAGATGCTGAAACAAATAGATCTTTCATTTTTTTCAAGTCACACCTTATAAATAAGCAATATTAGGCCTCTTTCAAAATAGTAAATATAAAATAAGGGTAATTTTAAGGAGTCCGCATTGACTACATGAATGATATGGGGAGTAAATGAAGTTTGGGGGGGTTCTGCCATATACTTGTCAGATAGGACTGATAATACTACATTATCTAATAAATCAATTTTCGCTTTTACATCTATGTTCCGAAACTCTGAAAGTAATGCATGTTAATTATAGACTGAGAACTACAGACTAGTAGAATTATCACTCTTTCCTCGTCACTCCATCTATGGTGATCATCTGTTACTTATATAATAGAGTCTTGAATGTATTAGCATATATATCCTCAGATACATATCTGTCCTCATACGACCCAACTGAACTGTAAAAAAGCGTAATAATTTCTAAGCCGATGTTTGTCCCGATCAATCTTTGTTCCACAGCCCACCATGTAACCACAGAATGCCATTCTTCAGCAGCAACCAAACAAATCCCAGTTAATAAATCAGTTTCAGAAGGTAATCCAATCTCGAAATTCATCCACTCGAATCCGACAAGTATCTATCACCTTATCAATATTTTCAATCAAATTCAGAAGCTTATAGCCACTCGTTCATAACAATAATCATTTTGTAGATGCCACCTGCGGCCCAACAGGCCGTAGACGACACTAAGCAGGGACACAAACAATGATGAAGCTGATTTTTCTTCTTTCTTCGAGACAATGGGCTCGGGATTCACACAATCACGTTATTTTGCGAAATGTATTCTTCATTATCAATCATCTTCATTTAAGCTTTTTGTTGAGACGAATGAAAAGAATATTATCTTTCACGCTTAATTATTGAGGAGAATATTAATTGCCTTTTGGTGGATCTTTATTACCAAAATATCAATGACCAGAATGTAAATGACCGAGTGTAGATAAAGTTACGTGTGATGGCATCGATGGAAAAATAATCTATGAATTCAGTTTACAAACAATGTATTGGGTAAATAATAAATATATAATAAATGATATTATATATAAATGAAATAAATATATGTTTTTTTTTCACTAACCAGCTGTCCTCCCCCCCTACGAACGACAACCCTCAGAAGTCAAAACTTGTGCGAGCTAAGGACTAACAAGGTCTTACCTTTTAACTTGTGATTCCTAACGGTAACAACCCCGATAGCACCAAATATTTGGTAAATATTTTCTCTGCATGAAATAAATATTTATATCTTCTACAAATATTTGTTATCCAAAACAAATATTTTTTAAATATTTATTTTACTATATTTCATTTCAAATATTCAATAAATATTACCAATATATTCGAAAAGTAATATTTTATTAAATATATAGAACAAATATTCGATTTCTAACGTATAGAAAAAATTCAAGAGCTTATATTATGAAAATATTTTATGAATATTTCGACAAGAATAAATAATATATAACAAGTTTTAATTTGAACCAAGATGTCATAGGTACCTACTAAAGACAGTTTATTTTTCGTTTTTGAAAAATATTTCTGCCCAAGTAAAATACAAGTTATAAATTTTATTTAATCTTGTTTTCTTTGTATTTTGAGAGTTTAAATCCTAACCTGCGTTTATTCAGTTATTCCAACAAAAATTAAGTCTTTCTAATGCCTATTTTTTGTATTTTTTTTTAATTTAAATTAAAATTAAAGTATTATTATGGATAAGCAACGCAATTCCTTATATTGTAAAAAATACCGTTTAAAAAAAGAACATCGAGGAACTACGTCATTCTTTGAATATTTTAAATTCAGAATCTGAAAGTTCGGCGACTAGTGGTAAACAACAACAATATGATTCGGATATAATTCCAGTTAAGTTAATACGTTAATTGTAATCAACAAAAAATTATAACATATGAAGAGAGGTCAGGGGAAAAATGTACTTTGTCCATTTTAGACAATTTTTTGAGTTATTTCAATTTGAACATTATTTTGTTATGAGAACAAATTTTTAAAGTTGCCGATAATCATTACCTCAAAAACTAATTTTATTTGTACCAAAAATGTTTGTATTGTTGAAGTGCTAATTTGGCAAGGAAAAAGTGTACTTTGTCTCTTATTTGTAATGTGGTAAGACTAGACAAAGTTCATTCTTCCCCTGATCTCTTCATATGGTAAAATATTATGGTTTTATTTGCAGATGATTTTTCTATATCTTGCTGGAGGAAGTAACTCACACAGAAGTGTATATATGGCAATGCAAAATATATTTGCCAAAAATTTAGTGGACAAGGCAAAAAGAAGAAAATCCCTTTTTGCTCTATGAAGATTTATGAAGGTGTTGTCTGTGAGTATGACTTGTTCAGTTTTAACAAAAATAATGAATATTTGATATGAAAATAATTCCTTTTTTTTGTTTTTAAGCTGCAGTTAGAAAAAGGCATAATAATGTGACTGACGAATCAATTAAAAAATCTGTGTCCTTGTTTTCAGCTACTGCGAAATCGAGATAATTGAATAAACAGAATGCATTAGGCAGGTAGGTATAGTGCCTGTTGTTATTTTTTTATCAAATATTTTAGTGGTTCTATGTAGGCTTGTGTTAAGTCAGACCTCTTTTAACGAAAATATATTTGAATCTTTTTTGTTCTTTTTATAAATAACTATAAATAAACTACCCATGATATCATCAGTTGATGATATAGTTATTATACATTGAAATAAGACTAAAAGCTGAGCATAATTTACATCAAGAACATGCATGAAAATCTTTAATACTTAAATCTTAAATCTTATAATAAAATATATTATTATTCATTTCGACTTCTGAGGGTTGTCGTTCGTAGGGGTGCGACAGCTGGTTACCGGAAAAAAACAGATTTTTTTCAAGAATTGTTTGTAAAATGAGATGACATTTTTATTCGCTCATATCACTCATATATTATATTAAACTCGATTATTTTTTTCAATGCTGATGAATGAAGGAAACATTTCTATTATATGTTTTTGAAATAGTCGTAGACCAAGCTTGATCAAATTATTGTAAACTCAATAATTTGATTAGCAAATATATGAATTAACGGATTAAACTCAACGTGCACTTAGCATATAGATAAATGCTATGTAATAATATTTCAATAATATTTATCACTTTCTCTTCCTTTTTTGCCAGAAAAGCCTTTTAAAGAATAATTTCTCCACACAAAAATGTTTTTCTGCAAGCAATCAATTATTTCCAGTGCTGGAATTATCATAGTGTACAGTATACGAATTTCTAATAATTGTAAATATGACGTTGGAAATGATATAAAAGAAATAATAACGAATGACTGAAACGTAGTATCTACCCCAAATTAAAAACCATTAATCTTGCAACTTCCGCCTGTGATATATACATCAATAGTTTCTCTACACCATCCAATTTAATTGAGGAAATCTTTAGCGCACATCTGGATGTTCCCATATCCTACTTGTATCTTCTCGAGTCATTCTCGTTTCAAGTATTCAACGTCTAACAGCTAATTAAGAATATTAATGACAATTCAGTAGCAGTATCGTTAATAAGCACTTTATAAAAACTGTCGAAGAACTTAGTCTGGCCATTATCTCTCAACGAATCCGATGATCCAAAAAAAGTAAGTAATTAAAGGACCCACCACAAGTTACTGACCATAAGCCAGCTGATACAGGTATAAGGGTCTAAGTGATATTGATGAATATAGTGGTTTGTTTAGGTGTAGGGTTCCTACCGTTTAATAACGAGCGGCTCACAGTTCTTCCATGATGATAATGATAATATTGGAGCTCATGTCACGTTATGAACTGAACTAAATATACTGGGAGATATCAAGATAACCATGAAACCGGTATTTAATGAAAACAAATCTATATCGAATTTTATAAAAAACAATCCATCCATTTGAAATATGAAACAAAACTATGTCTTGGGAAAGGTTGTGAAGAGTATATAAAAAAGTAGTAACTAGTAGGTTCTAGATTCATAAGTCAGTTAAACAAAATGAATCTTATTCTGATACAAAAAAAGATTTTGATGATAAAACATAATGATGAGATGAGTACAGCATTTACAGATTAATTTTCCTTTGAGTTTTTTATAACTAATCTAATATATAAAAATGGATGTTTGTTGGTTGGTTGGTTGGTTGGTAAGTGATAAACTTCTACATCGCTCATCCGATCGTGATGAAACTTGACATGTATGAGTAATTTTTCATAGAAAAGGTTTTTAGGCTATCAATTTTTCTGTAACTCATCAGATTCAAAATACGATGGGGGACTATTTATATGTTGAGAACTAGCAACATTAATGTCAATACGTGAAATATGGCAATACCATAATAAAATTTGACATTTTTTAACATAAACGTATTCACAACGTTTTGATGTACAAGTGCTATTTGTTTTGTTTACAATCAGTTGAGACAATCAATTTGACCGAAAAATGGAAATTTCAAGAGAAGGTTTTCACAACTTACGTGGATTATCTCAACAAAAATGTGTCGATGAACTCAGTTCATTGTGTGGCGATAAGTATCATAAAGAACCACAGTATTTCGCTGGTATAGTGAATTCAATCGTGATCGTAGTAGTAGTAGTAGTAGTAGTAGTAGTCGCCGACGAATTCCGTAAAGGTCGTCCAAAATCGGTGGTTGTGCCAAAAAATATCGATGCAGTGCGTGAACTGATGATGCAAGATCGTCATGGAGATACACCACAATTTATCAATCGCTCGAAAAAAAGCTGGCGTCAAGGGCTATAAGGAAATGAATAAGTTCGACCATGGTGCTTCAAGAGACATCTATAAATCGAACAAAATTGTTCGTGAAAGAAGTATAACGAAGCAAATGATTAATGGTCGCCTGTTTCTTCCTCCGAAAGGGTCATCTGGCCACTGTTCCGCTTGAGCAACGTAGAACGGTCAATTCTGAGTGGTACACGACCATTTCTTTGCCGAAAGTTTTCGGAAAAACTCGTGAAACTACCGCCTAAGATGAATCATTCTTCATCATGAAAATGCTAGCTCTACACGTTTCATCAAACAGGTGACCTTTTGAGCAGTCAAGACATCGAATGAGGATGAGTCATGAACTCATTCTCCGTGCAGTCCTGATTTAGTACCCAATTTCTTCTTCTTGTTCCAGAATATCAAAGGTGAACTGCGTGGTCAACGATTTACAAGTGCCGAAGAAGCAGTTGAAGCGTTCAAAAACCATGTTTTGGAAGTGTCTCAAGAGGAATGGAGAAACTGCTTTAACAAATGATTTGAACGAATGCAAAAGTGTATTGATCATCAAGGGAAATATTTCGAGAAACAATAAAGCTATTTCAATTGAAAAATGTTTGTTATTATTTGCTATTCCCGAAATAAGAATAGCACCACTCGCAAATTACAGATAGACAAATGAAAGGAAATTTAGGATTTTCTATTTCACCACTTAATTACTATGGCTTGTGGGAAATTAAGAGCTCTTGCGATTGATATATCTGAGGCCTTTGGCCGTGTGTGGCATGAAGGTTTGCTGGCCAAACTTCGATGGTATGGCTTGTCGGATCATTTTTTTGTATGGCTCTCCAGCTTCCTTAAAGAACGTTCCCTGCAAGTGGCCGTCGATGGATACCTCTCGAGTACTTTTACCATCAACGCTGGTGTTCCCCAGGTATCCATATTGTCTTTAACCCTCTTTTTATTGTATATCAACGACATATAAAAAAAAAAACAAGAATCCAATATATTGCTTTGCTGACGACAGCACAGTTGTCTCGTCATTCAATTTGGATTCTAGGACATCGGCTACGGAGGTACATCTTCACGGGCAGCAGGAGGTTGAATATCTTGATGAGGATCTAGAACTAATTTTGAATTGAAGTGAAAGTAACCAGGTTCACTTCAATGCCACAAAAACCCAAGCATCGGTTTTCTCTAAGGAGATAAATGTCTCCGAACCGAATATAATAAAGTCAGGTCAGACAATTCCGCTTTCTGCTTCGATAAGTTTGTTGGGTGTTGAAACGGACACCAATATATCTTGGCACAATCATGTCGCTAGAATTGCAAAAGCTGCTTCTTAAAAGCTTGGAACACTGTTCTGAAACAGAAAACTGTACATACATCAGCAACTTTCGATGCTTTATAAAGCTCAGATCAGACCTTCTTTAGAGTATTGTTCTCATGTATGGAGCTCTGCCCCCAAACATACCCTGAAATTGCTGGATTCCATCTAAACATACCCTAAAGTAGCTGGATTCCATCCAGAAGTGAGCCATTCGCCTGATTGGAGACGCGAACATCACGTGCAACCTTGATAGCCTGGAACATCGAAGTAAGGTTGGAGATACTTTCACGGGAAGTGTTCAAGTGACTTGGCACATTTGATTCCATCAAGAGCGGTACATATCAGAAATACGCGACGAACTGTGGCTGCTCATCGTTTTGAGGTTCAACTCAATACCCGTAGAACTTCACTGTTTGAGAACTCTTTCATCTGGAGAAACTGCGTTAATGTGGACAAAATTTTCTGAGAATGTTTTTCCAAATGGATTTATTCTCCAGCGATTCAAATCTAATGTGAATCGCTACCTTCGCACAGGCACCACTCTCAGAGCGCCTTAAAATTTTTCCTGTAGTGCTTGTATTTCGTCTTTGGAAAAAAGAGATTCTCAACCTCTGGCCAATTGTTTCAACTGCAAGAATACTTGGAAATGGATTTTAGACTTTCGATATTACTCACTATTTGATATACATTAGTGAAATTGAATCGCGATCTAAATTTGTTATATATCCCGTTCTTTACTAATATCAACTTATCGATGATCAAAGATGGGTACGATCACTTTTCGAATCATTATCCTTCGCCTGTGAAATATCGCTTTTCTTTATTCGGTCGAGAACAGTGATATATGTGTCTCATTCTTCTGAACCATTTTATTTGCATGCGAAATCCTCCCCTTCGTGTTAATTAATTAGCTAAGTGTATATTCTTCTAAGAATTTCGCCTGCCAGACTGATAGTGTTCGGGCCGGAATAAATGCATTTTAATTTCATTAAAGTGGCAATGATGGCGTTCATTTGCGTTCCGGACAGATTCAGATTGCTCGTTTGCGTGCCAGACCATCGCACAAAAACGCGCGTTTTCGGAATCGGTCCTAAATACCGAGAATTATCGCTACCATCGACGAGGAAATAACTCATTTGGAAGCACAAGAAAACAAAAAAATTACTGTTTGGGTAATTAACTTAGGACGGACTTGATTGAAATTTGCATTTGCGTTTGTCTTTAGCGTTTTCGTTTTGAACCCTCCGGGGAAAAATGTGGTTTTGAAAACGTATGAACAGGTGCTATGTTTCTGGTAACAATAATTATCGTAGATAATTTTTTTAAAAAAGTAAGCATGTACCAGTGACGGCTCGTGCATTGGAGAACAGGTGTATTTTGTAATTTTGGATAGAAAGGAAAAAAAATTTAAAAAAAAACTAAAAGTAAACATAACATTCGTTCTTAACCAAGACGAACAAAAACTCAAAAAAACAAATTACAAAACAAAAACATAAAAATAAAATTCTTTGCTTGAGTTACAAACTGTAATAAATAAAACACAACTCTGTATATAATATATACATATTTTTTGAATTACCTACTTTGCTTTAAATATAAGAGGAATCCTTCTATTTTTAAAATTGGCAAAGTAGTCAATTACTTCGTCATAAAATCGGGGGTTGCCTGTCACTTCTTTCATATACTTTTTTCAATTGAAGGAAGAGATATATTACTTGATCTATTTTGAGTCATGACATTTCTACTAAAGGATTTAATTCTTTTCAATGCTGAAAAATTTCTCTCAACTGACGCTGATGTTATGAGAATTGTTACGATTATATAGATAAGTTTATATAACTCAGACATGCAATCTCTCAAATCATTTTTGAATATAAAATTTAATCAAGTTTGAAACATTTGAGGGTTGCTTTACATTACGATTAATTAATTTTTCATCGAAAAATTGATACTGAGCTATTGTCGTTATAAAGTTTTTGGGAAAAATCTTTGGTATAGGACGAAAATTTTTCAAAAAACACCAAATCAAAGTAGTTTAATTTAAGTCAATTTCCAAATCTAACTTTGATTTGCATTAAAAAGGTGTCCAATATTTCATTATAAACCTGTTTATAATTTTGTATCGAATCGGGTAAGTCTAAATTGGTTGTCCGTTCTTTCGGCGCCGGCGGCGGTTCGAAAGTTGAATCAATTGATTCGAAAATATTATTGAAAAATGTATCGTTATTTCTAAAATTCATCAAAATTTCTGTATAATTTTTCAACTGTTGTTTTGAGTAATTAATATCTGTTGATTTATTTTGAAGAATAGAAAAAACAACATCGGTATGTTCAAATATTACTTTAAATATTTCTAACAAGAAATAAAACTTGTGATCATTTAAAATATATTTGAAACCTCTCGCCTCCCTAAGACTTTGGTCGTCGGTTTTTAAATCGTCACTGTTTAGGATAAAATCAAAGACATCAATCAATTTGTCTTTGTTTGGATGCACTGAAATTACTGCTCTAGATGTAGAATTCCAACGCGTAGCAGCAAAATTTGGCATTCGGCTACCACATATTTCACTTGAAACATGGCTTCTTTTGGTGGATATTGAAAAGAATGCCGAAAATTCAGACAAACTTGAAAAAAATACGCGGCAATCTTTTATGTTGTTGCACGCTTTGCTTAATACTAAATTTAGGGCATGGGCATGACAATGCGTAAAAAGTGCATGGGGAGCTATGGACTTTATTTTAGTTTGTAAACCATTTAAATGGCCGGTCATGACCGCAGGCCCATCATAGGTTTGCGCAATTAACTTTTGCCTCAAATTATAGGTGTCACACGTACGAATTAAAAAATTAAACAAATCGTCAGTTGTGCGCCCAAATGAAACATCATGAAAACCCATAAAACGTTCTATCACATTACCATCTTTGACATATCTAAAAACGATTGAAAGTTGTGCTGTACAGGTAATATCGGTAGTTTCATCAATTTCCCATGCAAACAAATAAACACTTTCAATCTCCTTGCTTATATTTTCCTTATTAATATGTGCCGCATTGTCTATAATCTCATTTTGGATGATTTTTGAGGTGCCCGAAAAAACGCTACCGTTTAAAAAAGTGCCAAATTGTGAATTATATTTGCCCCATAACATCAAAAGTTGCTTGTAAATGCCGCGAATAATCGAATCTTCGGTTTCATCGTGTCCGCGAAAAGCTAATTCTTGGCAACCCAAATAAATCGTAATATCGATGAGTCTTTCTGAATTCGACCGATTTTCCCTAACCTGATTATTAAAAGAAATTATGGCCTCTTTCTGAGCTGTATCTAAAGTTGTTGCTATATTTTGTTTGCTAAACAATTTTAATTCACATGACGAAAATATATGCTCCTTAAATTTAAAATTTCTATCTGTAGAATGAGGTAAATTTTTTAAATCGGAGTGTCCTATTTTAGACCACCTTTGGTATTCGGTTTGTAAGGAAAATAAAACACAGGGCCAACAAAAAAGTTTTTCTCCTTTGATGGAGCGGGTTAACCAATTGCATTTATCGTACCAACTAATATTGAATCCTCGATTTTGTCGATTATCTGACGCTTTAATTGAAATCAAAATTGGTCGAGGCCTTCCAAAATTGGTTGAGGCCTTCCCAGAATTTTAATAATGTGAAATTTATTATCATAAGATAAAGACTTAAAATTATTTGTCAGCAATCAATCGACTATATCGTCAGATTTTTTAATTTCATCCAACTTATCCATAATAAAGGAAAAGAATACTTACCGAAAAGTGAAAACCTGAAAACACCTTGGAATTGAAACACCTTAAAAACACATTGAAAATATTACCAAAAAGCACTGCTGTAATATTTATACACAAATAACAAATATCATCAAGAAACACTAAAACGATTTACCGAAATATTGTTCAGTCCCGATCCGTCACGGCATCCCGCCCGAATAATCAAATCAAAAACAAACGCAGTCGTACACTAACGAAGACTAACTGGAGGCTAGCCTCCTCTAACGCTATAATTTGGATCGGTCTCGCGGAGCTTGTGTTTTTAAAGCGGTCGGAGGATTGGCTCCTTTGCAACGTATCAACGTATGACATTCATTATTTCGGGTTGATGGTTCCTTCGTTATTCGTTCGTGGGCGGTGCGTTTGAGGTTTGTTGATGCAGGATACAGTTTGGTACGTACTACGTAATGAGTGATAGTGTTTTTTCGGGCATATTATGTATTTATATCAAAAATTGATGGTAAAGTAATGATACCCAAGCATTTTTAGAAAAAAATAATCATAATTATTTGTCAAAATCTTTCAATATATTACGATGAATAGCCTCAAATTTTAGGGGGAGGCTAAGCCTCCCTTGCTTCCTCTGACGAGCCGCCACTGATGTACGAAATATTGTTACTAATGACGTGTGCAAGAACTCTGTGTATGTATTTGGCTATACTCTCGATCATTCTCTTATTTGAAGTAAATTGCTGACTATTTCACCGCATTGAAAATGGTTCCGAAGAATAAAAACATCAACATTCTAAAACATACCTCTGAGAAAAAAATTTAGAATAATAATGTGTTTCAAATTCAATACTACCTTCAATAAGGATCAGATGAGGTGGATCACAGAAGGCAAACAATTTATAGACAAACAAAATTATATTTAGAGGAATATGAGATTCATCCTGCAAGGGATCTGTACAAACTAGTACAGAGCACAAGATTGTTGGAATACGCCACATAAAGGAGGTGGAAGAAAAATCAAGAAGGTTATGAGGCTGCAGAATTTCCGAAGACTTGGTAGTAATGGACAACTCAAACGGTTCCCAAGTAATAGGAAAAATAGATCTCGAATTGCAAATGGATCTTTGTACTATACTCCTCAACTTATGCCTCTTTCTATAAAACTCTCTCGATTGATGGAAGCAGTCAAACTTTCACCAGCAAAACCCTTCAACAATGGATTTTTTGTTAACCAGCTGTTGTCTCCATACAATCACAAACCCTCAACTTGTGATCCCTACCACGGATTGCAATCTGTTATTATTTTGTACCAGTCGTTCTTTTCGAAATCCAGCAGTTTGAATATAATTGTGATAGATCAAGTGTGCGATTGAATGATGAAAACTCCTCATGACGGATAATTTTTTTCTGCACTGACTTTGCGCTAAGCGACACTCAGTGTAGTTACTCAGGATTGTAGAAAGACACTTGGCGGATTCTTCAGGAGTTCTTGTTCATCAATAATTAATAATAAAATAAATCAAAAAGGTTTATAAAATGTCGGAATGTTTACCAGCTCTGTGAGATCAGGTGTACCTCTCAGTAATGTGTCATTAAAAATGGCTATAGAATAGTAATGGATGATACTTCTTAATTGGTAATGCCATAGTAAATAAGACATAAATCATTGTAAACGTCCATTGGAACAGTTATTTTTATGTCTTTGATGTATTCAGAATACTGCGAGAGTAACAAATAATTTAATGGGGGTAATAAATTAGATCTTTTAATGTTACGGTTTCCTACAGAGCTTCTAACCTTCGCGATAGCAGTATTGCGAACCATATTTATTCAACAAGTGCATTTTTGTGTTATAATTATCATTTTTTTCTATTTTGCACCTTGAGTCACTGTGGAGAATGAGATCACTTTTTCTTACTAGGAGATATAATTTCATTCAGATGATGTCACTCTCATTGATTTATGACTAAAATTACTTCATTCTATTAAAAGTAACGATTTCTTTGTGGCACGCAGATGTTGCGCTTTGACAATCTGCGGAACATAATTGCAGTGAGTCATGGAATTGATTGGAGAGTATTAAAAAAATATAGAAATATTTGGGTTATACGATGAAAGAATTCTCTAAAATGTATTTCCTAACTACGGTACGAGACGCAAGTGGGTGATTCGTTAGGTCGTTTTAAGAAAAAAAATTCTCATGAACATATGTCCGGAGTTGCTTCGTTTCTGCGATACAGGTCGTTGTAGTTAAAAAAGCGGCATTGATAACATATCATAAATATTCTGCTACAGTTATTTGAAGTAATGAGACGCTTATTTAGCCCTAACTGGATTGAAATTAGATCCAGTGGAGTCTCAGCGGGCAACATAATGAAAAATGTTGGGAAAACAAAGTACACCACTAACTTGTTTTTATGGTTTTCTATTTTTCTAGATTACTCCACTGAAAATATAAATTTTTCGTCGCTTGTTCTTCATATCTAGCTTCATTTTCAAGAAAAAAAATTGAAGCCACTTTGCATATCTTAAAAACCTACTTTGGATACCAGCTGACAGTGATAGTGTTGTCATATCATTGAAAGTCGTCAATTAGCAGTGATTCTATCATGAATCATTTTACTAACGCTGAAATGAATGACGTTCACTTTATTAATGGAGTAGCAAATGGAAATGCGGAAGAAGCACGAAGAAGAAGTAATCATTCCATTAGGAATGCTACATGCAAGATTATGTGAAACTGGGAGTTTCAATAAAAATGCAGGTGGTGAAAGACCAGAAACTGTAATAACGCCTGAACTAGTACCAGGGAAATTGCACTGTAGCTGGAAGTCAGTCCAAAAACCGTATGGACAACTCTAAAAAGAAATCTCTTTCATCCACGTTACATACAGCGGATCTAAGCTCTACGGCCTCGGGATTTTCACCCAAGATTAATGTTTTGCAGGTGGTTGATTCATACGATGGCGCACAATAATAATTGTTTATCAAATATTTTATTTACAAATGAAGCAAAACTTTCACGAGATGTTATTATGAATTATCACCATGGTCGCTTTTGGGACGGCGAAAATCCCCTCGTTATTAGAGAAAGTTATTTTCAGCAACAATTTCAACTGATCGTTTGGGTACGCTTGATTGGTGACTATCTAATTGGACCATTTTTTTACCAGCAAGATCAACAGGTAAATCCTACACGGACTTTTTGCGATATCATTCACCTATTTTGTTTGAAGAAGTGTCGGTATTTGTAAAGGTGCGTATTCACAAAAAAAGCGAGCACGAGCGAGCATGGGCGAGCATTTGTGTATTTGTCTCGTGTTCGCTCATGTTCGCTCGTGTTTGCTCGACATATTGATGTCTTGTCCACACCATAGCGAATATCTTCAAGTTCGTAGTCGTAGTTGATCCATCTACTTTGTGCGAGCACCTTTTGATGTACAGCCTTCTTCTCGATCTTTTCTGAATGCGAAAAAGCATACGTTTGCTCACTCGCTAACCCGTACTCACCAGAAAAGATCGAGGAGAAGGTGGTACATCAAAAAGTGCTCGCACAAAGTATATGGATCAACTACGACTACGAACTTGAAGATATTCGCTATGGTGTGGACGAGACATCAGTATGTCGAACAAACACGAGCGAACATGAGCGAACACGAGCAAACATACACGAATGCTCATTCATGCTTGCTCGTGCTCGCTTTTTTGGTGAATACGCACCTTAAGGTGCGAATAATGAGCTAACACGAGAAAACATACAAGAATGTTCGCTCATGCTCGCTCGTGCTCGCTTTTAAGGTGCGAATAATAAGCTAACACGAGCAAACATACACGAATGTTCGCTCATGCTCGCTCGTGCTGGCTTTTTTGGTGAATACGCACTTTCAGACATATTTATCGCGTACGCACTGCTCGCACTGCTCGCACGAACCTGAAGATATTTGCTATGGTGTGGACGAGACATCAATATGTCGAGCAAATACGAGCGAACATGAGCAAACACGAGCAAACAAACACAAATGCTCGCTCATGCTCACTTGTGCTCGCTTTTTTGGTGAATACGCATCTTAAGAGACAACATGTGGTGTACGCACGGCGGGCCTCCAGCTCATTTTACTGTTTTTGCTCGTCAGCTCTCGACTTCAACTACCCCAATCACTGGATTGGACGTGCAGGACCTTAAAATTGGTAAGCTCGCAGTCCTGATATGAATCCTTCAGATTTCTATTTGTGGGAGGCCATCTGAAGACTCTTTTTTATGAAACGCCTGTACTAGAAGTGAATGAATGACTCGGGGGATCGAATAATTGACAATTGCAATGGCATAAGGAATACTCCAGGAATTTTTACACGTGTTAGACAATCAATGACAAATCGATTGCTGTGATGTATTTTATCAGGAGGTCGACACTTTGCTCATTCACTTTGAGGTCGAAATTGTTTATTATTTACTTTTGTTTTGTATATTATGTTTTCCATGGATAGTTCTTGAAGGTGATTTTTTTTCTTGACAAAGAAGCTTGATATGGAAAAGACACAGGCGACAAAAAAGTTGTATTTTTTGTTGCTTAATCTAAAAAATACAAAAAAAACCAAAAAATGTCAGTGGCGTTCTTTTTTCTGGCTGTGGTGTCCACTGAGATGACACAGGTCCTTATAATTTGGGTTTAGTTCAAATAGTGGATAAAAAACCTAGAAAATAGCAAGTACTAACGAACCCAAACATCATCCGCCCTCTTTATGATTGAATTCACTTCAACTTATATCTTGGAAAATATCTATTTCGTAATCACCGTCTCCGAAAATAGTTTCATTTTTTTGATTCGTTTGTTTTCTGAATTGAGTATAGAATTGGTTCGTCGAAGTCCCACTGTTTGTAGAAATTTGCGGCAGCAGACTTAGGAGTCTGAATTGATCAGTTGTAATTATTTTCATTTAAATAATACTCCATTTACTGATTTACAGCTGTTTTAATTTTTAATTGATACACAATAAAATTTCTTGAACGGTAGCCTAGTGGGTTGACTTGTGTAGTTTGCTCGACACACCCAATCGACCGCTGTGTGAACCGGTGGTTCGAGCCGCAAGGCCGGACGACCGATTTTCACTTCATAACGTTCAACTTGTGTTAGGAATCACACGTTGAAAGGTAAGACCTCGTTAGTCCCTAGCTCACACAAGTTTCGTTGTCGTTCGTAGGGAAGCAACAGCCGGTTAACAGAAAACAGATTTAACCTGTTGGGACCTAAGGAATTCAAAAGATTGAGTATATGCAATATACAATTTTGAAATTGTCCTTTAATATCAGTAAAAGCGTGACGTCCACTAAGTGGAGTGAGTGAAAGAAATTTTATCAATATTTTCAGGAGAAACGAAATTTTGTGGGATCTCAGGTACCCTAGATATTAATGAACTGCAGAAGTGTTGCTTGGGTAGCGATTGGAAAGAAAATTAATTGAGCCAAACGAAATTCGTTCTTAGACTTTCACTGAAAGACAACTAATTGAAACCACAGCAGAAAATACCATTCGTGATCCAATACCAGACTGCGATGTTTCGACCCATCATATGCCCATCAGTGGTGCTTTTCTGAACGACGAATGCAATGCTGGACTCAACTGTCCATCTATGGGATCATCTATGGGATCAACAAAAGACTCAATCTGCGAACATCCAAGATGAACGAGACTCCTAAACGCGAACCGTTGTAAACTGAACTGAACTGAAATTTATTCACTGCAGTTTTCACTGCAGTTTTCACTGCAAGGCAACGAAATCAGAGCCCGAAAACAAAAAATTTATGATCCACCTGACAATTCGTCGATTTAATATTGAAAAAAACACATTTTTACAATATGTTAGTCAGAAAATTATTGATGTGAAATTTGAATTTTTTTAAACAGGTGTATGTTGCAAATGTATTATATACATTAATTAAATTATTATCTATTATTATTAATTAACATTAATACGAAAAGTACATTCAGAACAACTGCTGATATCAATACTTCGCGATGTTGAAGAGCCTTGCAATATATTTGAACTATCTGAGTTGACAATTTCATGGGCATTAACTTTTAATTCTTGAAGTGAAGAGGACGATGATGTAACGCTGGAGCCAGCTTTTGGGATTATTCTTTCAGCAATAGCTTTTCCATAAGAAATAGATTGACAGGCGTAACCCTCAGCTACTGTTGTAGACTTCCATCTTTCGTGCTTTTCAATATCCGTTATATTTGTTCCTGACTCTGCTAGCAAAAAAGTAGGAGACCTTCTGCAACAGTGACCTGTATACTTCTTTGGTTCCGGGAGGTTCAGAAACTCAGCAATGGTAGAGGGCATTTTTCCAAACGTGTTTGTACCAACTGGGTTGAGACTGCATTCATACTTTGAGTATTTCAGAAAAAACGTTGATGATTTATAACAGAAGGGCGTAATGCAAGTTATTAATTAAAATAGGCAATGTTTCAGCAACAATGCAAATAAACGACCTATTTTTGTTTTTGTATTTGGAATTTGAACAAATAATGATTTATTCATTAATTTAATGTCTTCTATTAACAAATGGCACAGCTCGTCACGCCGGCAGGCTCTATATATTACAAAAATAGTAGCAACTTTTATCATTTAATATTTTTTATCTGGCGCCTCATTTATAAACCTCTGGACTTGTTCAAACATAAGAGTTTTTGAATATTTGGGTCTATACCTTTCATTTTTCCGCTTTAAGAATGCTATTACTTTGAAATATTTGTTTGTGATAACATCATTTTTAACAAGCGTACTCGAATTTATCATTAAAAACTCTCTCCACAAAGTAGACAAGTTCCATATTTTTCATTTCTCTTCTAGATAGGCTGAAGAGACGATTTTGCCAAAATTTCCTTCAACGTCCACAGACAAGTCCACACAAGCTAAGAAAATTAGAATATGCGATATCGTACTGCTGAGCCGATTTTTTTGGTAACAATTCAATTGAAGCTCGTTTTGCAGCCTCTTTAAAATCGTTAGGAACACACAATTCCACACTATTGTTCTTCATTATACAAGACATTAAACACCAGCATGAGCTTTAAATGTGACTTTGAATAAAACGCGTGAGCTGTGAACAATACTGCTTGTTGGTAACCAGGTGATTCGGCGTCACCTGACACGGCTACTTCACAGCAAATGCGACAAGAGATGTCAAAATGTGTTTTTATAGAAATACTAAATTTATCTATTTCATTATGAAAACAGGACAGTTGTACAAAAAACTTTGTATTATTTTTGTGTTGAAAGTAAGTTTCATTTTATTCGTAAAATTAGTCAACTCGCTATGTTCGTTTCACAAACTTTTTCACTCACAAAATAAAACCTTACTTTCAACATCCATATCATAGATAGCTATTTTTCCTTCAATGAAGAATTTTTGATTCGGACAATAATACATTTTCAATATGCTAATCTACAACTTTTGAAAAAAATACTATTCAAAACTTGTATTCTCCATGGGTTATTTATTACGCCCGTCGCATTTTGTTGCGCTGTCGGGTCCTTTCAGTTTAATTACTCCGTAACGTAATTAGTTCAACCGCTTAATGAAGTTAAGGCGATAGAGAACGTGTTAAAAGTAGAAATAAACAAACTAAAACAAGCGATAAATAATCGAGAATAACATGCGTTAAATCGAGTTCTATCATCAATAAATAATAGATATTGCCTACATTAGCGAAATTGAATGTTGAAAGAAGAGTTATTAGACTATTTTGAAGATGTCATGGGGGAAAAATATTTGAAACGTTTCATAACAGAAACTCGTTTTTCCTAATTTATTTTCGTCAGTTATGGCTATCCAGAATCATTTCAAAATTTCTGAATGTTCGTTATACTCATTTCAGTTGTCATTTCAAGTTACATATCGGGTTAATTTATCAGTTGTCGTTGTTTTGTACTTGTTTTTCTCAAGTTTTGAAAAAACAATTGTTCATTTTTATTTGATAAGTATATCGAAGATGAAATGATTTCAAATCTCTAGCTTTTTTTAAGATCATTTCAGAAATCTATCAATAATAAAATGTTCTGCTCAGATCACATATCTATACTCGATGTATCAGCAAAAAAAAAGTGTTCCAGGCAGAAGTGGCGGCCATCGAACACTGTATAGGAAAAATAAACAGGCAGAAGGTCACAAATGAAACTATTGGCATTTTCTCCGACGCCAGGCGGCAATTAAGGCGCTCAGCTCAGTCTTTTCAAGACTGGTGGGAAGCTGTCTCCACTCAAGGAGCTAAGTACTCAAAATAGGGTCACTCTAGCATGGGTACCCGGACATGAGGGTCACAAGGGCAATGAGGAGGCCGATTTTCTAGGTTATGAAGGCACATCCAACGGTATGATCGGCCCAGAACGCTGCTACGGGGTAGCGAAAGCATGTGTAAAGACATCCATAAACTCATGGATCCAAGCCGAATCGATAAATTGGTGGAATAAGCTCCCAGGAATGGGGCAGGTGGAAGAGTTTATGAAGAAACCATCGCTCAGATTCACGGAAGACCTGCTAAACAACAATCGTAAGGTCGTAAGTGGTGGGTCTACTAACGGAGCATAGGCGACTCAGGAAACATATGAGCCACATGTGTCTGACAGAAGAAACCCAATGTAGGTTCTGTCAAGAAGAGGAAGAAACCACACTGCATGTTCTCTATGAATGCGGAGCCTTAGCATGGCTGAGACACACAAGATACGGGGAAGAGAAACCTTAGGCTGCTAGCGATATGAAGAGGTCAGTGTCAAGGCTATGGAGTCTCATCAAAGAGATCAAGCTAGACAATGAGCTCTAACAACCAAGGAGCATCACAATAGAACTGGTCATGGCCATGGCCATGGGTTAGCTACCTGACAATTTAATCTAATCTAATCAGCAAAATGAAAACAAAATATATTTCACAGCTGAATAGGAGTATACAGCCTGAATAATGAAGACAGCATCATATCTGAATTTTTTACTAATAGCTTCATTCCAAATTTGGCATAGAATTATGATTCGATCGAGAAGAAAAGTATTCAAAAGTAATAGGCACATGATTCGCATTATCTGTCAAAAAACCTCCAAAATTTCGCTTTTTACCTATTTTTAGTAAGTTGCACCACTGTTCCAAAATAATACTCCGCAAAACCTACATAAAACTTCCCTTCGAAATCCAAATAGGGCTATTCAAATTTGGTCACAAAAATTTGAGACGGATGTCAAATATTTTGACATCTGTCGAAGAAGTTCAGAAATAAATAATCAGCAAAGAAATAACTGCAAATACCTTTGTATTTTTTTGTCCGTTTCTGAGGACGGAGGCAAATTTTGGCCTCCGAAATGTTAAAATAGGTATTGTATTATTCCTTAGCAATTTTTTTATAGACTTTGATTTTACGCAGGAAGTTAAAATTAAAAAGTTTGTTCTTTCTGCCCTTGTATAAAGTCCTCTTTCATGATATTTCATATTTTTCAGATTGAGGAAGGTGAAATTACGTAATAAAGGTAGATGAAAAAGTGATTTTCCTCCATAAAAAATAACTTTGGTTCAAAATGAAGAAGTTCGAAATGTTGGGACTCGGCTATATTTCAATATCTAGATTTTAGTTAAATGAAATAGTCAAATGTGAATATTTCAAAATGTTCATCTTTTCGTGTATATTACTGAGTGATATACACACAATAAACCTTCGATGTGTGTCAAACATACATAACGTGTATATTAAAAACAGAACAAAATATTATTTTTCGACGTGCTTGCCAAGTTTCGGGGAATGACTAGAACATACATATAACATAAGAAAATATGAAATCATCAAATAATATACTCTAATTATGAATTTGTGATGCACTGTTTGGAATCTTTGGTGTAGTAATGAATATCACTGGAGTTTTTTCCCAACACCAAACCGTTATTTAAACACCTCGACACGTATTTCGATCACCAAGTTATCATCTTCAAGAGGAAGATTAAAATTTTAATCTTGACTGAAACATATTGAGATTATGGTTCAACCTATTTCTGAAAAATTCGGGAATCATTGCAAAATATTTTTCTCACCATTTACTGATAAATAATATTATGTATCACTTCATGTAATCTAATCTAGGCAACTAGTTCATCATATCAAAAAAGTGTTATTTGTGAATAGAAATCATTTCTTTGTTTCAATTACTGATCACACAAACGTCTTCGATTTTCTCGTATTCCACACTTATACAAATTTATTCATCGTAATGGATATAAAATATGTAGCCATAAACCACCAACCTTTTCTAAATTCATATATCCAGCAATTTGCTTATTGACTAATTCACTTTTCGTGTAGGCATAACGGGTCAACGATTCGTTAGGTGGACGTGTGTTAATTAATTGCTTAATTAAGTATCGAACAAACGTTAGACATTGTTTCCGGCAATTACTTCAGTAAACAGTTTCAACCCCTACGGCATTCTCTGCTTTAGGATATTTTCTATGTTTAATATATTCAATGGTCTGGGGAAATTAGCAAAAAACAACTAGTGAAACTGAAAAATCCAAATATGACAAAGACCGTTAATAAGGCTCTCTTTGGAAATTTTGACTCCGGGGCAGTCTGGATTCATTTCCGTCTAACAATTTTATCTATTAACTTGAAGTTTCAGAGGTCCTGATCCCTCGTTTTTCTTGAATTCTACTATGACCGGATTGGATGGGCTTATGTTAAGCCTTTCTTTCTCAGTTCATTAAGATATTCAGGTATTATAGTATACATCTTTTCACTATATCATTATATGCATATTCAATAAAGTTCTATGGAAATGGGACAATAACTCTTTGAAGATAGCCGTGCTTCAATGTTTCCCTATAATGTTCGTGTATGTCAATATGATATATCCATCCCGTGGGATGGGCTACCTATCGGGCGCGTCCCCAGGTGGCGGATAGGGGAACGGCCAGGAGACTAGAGGCCCTGTCCGGGAAGCCAATGTAGCCTTTCGGACGGGGTCGCTGGACTCCTGGTCAGTGGCAGAAATAAGTAGAGTGAGGGGAACTGAAACCCCCAAAAGCCTTTGCAAAACATGCCACCGTGGACCAGCCTACCCAAGCTAAGGTGTAAGGAATTGTGCCGACAGCTGAATGGCCGCAGGGTGATATGCGGTCACGAACGATCCTCTTTTGGAACCGAGCGAAACCTCATTGTAATCAGCCAACCTCTGGTAATGCGGGGATCTGCCAGAGGTGACCAACTCCTTCCTTGCTACTCGTGGGAACACACATGAATGAAACAACACAAACAACAAAAACAAAAACGAACTCCGAGGCTGGACAGAAGTGCTCACCTTAATCTAACGCGGTGGCTGGGGATGAACAGAGATGCCCACCCCAATCTACCACTTGGAATGAGGCTGGACATAGCAGATCACCTCCAACAGCAAAGGCACTTCCTGCGGCGGAGCCAAGAGCTCCGCGTTGAATGAAGGCAAGGAACCGGCTGCCCCTGCAGGAAAGCTCCCTCACTTGTGCACCTCCACGGATGGAAACCCAAGAAGGTTGAAGAAGCCGCGAAACGACAGTAATATCGCTGCACCTTCCAATACCTTCGCGGAGGCCACCGTGAGACACCTCAAGGTTGCCAAAGAGTGTGTGAGTTTGGCGAGTCTTAGTCTACACCTGCCAATATAAAGGAGATATCTCCTAGTGACCTGTTCACCTTCCTGGAAAAGACGGGATGGACGATGAAGTAGGAGGACAACTTCTCGGGAGGATGTACAATGGGTCACATGTGGCCTAAGTGCTGTGAGTCTACACTCACCCTCCCTACTCTACAGATACCAGATGATATATCCACCTGAGGGTGGATATTGATCCCTCTGGATGATTGATCCTGAAAACTTATTACGAGGGTGGTCTTAAAAGTTCCCTGCCTAACATACAAGAAAATTCAGATTTTTTTTTATTCAACATAGTCTCCTTTTGTTTGACTCTGGTTGACAATGTTTTGGACTTCCATTGCCTGATATGACTCTACTATGATTCGAAATATATGAAAGAACAAATGAAATTAGAATGAATAGTTAAAAATATCAATTATATTAAAAAATGAAACCTGAAATACAATGAGAAAGCATAAATATAAATGATTATTAGAAAAATTGGAAAGATTTGAAACCGAACATTTCACGACGATTCGATTATTTGTATCCACAATAATTTTCGGGTGGTAACCCAAAGACGATTGTGGATACTGAAAATCGAAACGTCGTGAAGATTCTCGGTTTCAAATCTTTCCAATGTTTCAATTAATTTTGATTGCCTCTTCATTTGACGGATATATCTGTCCTTCTAGAGCAATTTTTAGATGAGGAAACAAAAAGAATTTGCTTGGGGCTAGTTCTGGTGAATAAGGCGGATGGTCAAGCAGTCGTCACGGCAACCGCTAAGGTGTGAGGCGGTACGTTGTCTTGTGGGAATAGTATTTTCTGTTTCTGTGAATGTGGCCGTTTTCTCGCAAGTTCTGCCTCCAACTTGTCAAGTACTGATGCGTAGTATGCTCCTGTTATGGTTTTTCCCAGAAAATAGTCGTTATCATTTTCCCAACCGAAAAAATAGTTTTTGTTTTTTTTTGGAGCCGGTTCCCCCTTTGCAGTCCATTATTTGGACTGTATTTTTGTCCCTAGTGTATAAAGGTGTATCCAAATTCCATCTACAGTAATTATTTGGCGCCAAAACTAGAAATTATTGCTCCTAAACTGCGCTTCATAGTGTTGGAAATGTTCATTCGTACACATTTTTGGTCTAACGTGAGAAAACGCGGCACCCAACGCGCGGACAGTTTTCTCATGCCTACATGTTGATTCAATGTGTTACAAACACGTAATTTTGACATGTCCATAACCTCTGCTATATCTGACTTCAAATCGACGGTCGTCTAGCATTTGCCGATGTTTTCGTCGGTATTTGTAGTTTTTTGACGTCCCGAACGTTTATCGTCTTTATCGTCTTCAGCTGCCGCAGCTGGTGTTGAAATGATGACGTCACATTGAATAAGATTTGAAACGTATTCATCTAGCGTGGGGTTGGTTTTGAAACGGAATTTGTACTTACGTTACGTTAGTTGTCAGTTTCTGCTTTATTTTGATTGTTATCCAATATATAAAAATGGATGTTTGTTGGTTGGTTGGTAAGTGATAAACTTCTACATCGCTCAACCGATCGTGATGAACTTTGACAAGTATGAGTAGAGAAGGTTTTTAGGCTACCAATGTTTATGTAACTTGCCACTAGATGGCGCTGTAGAACAATTTTTTGAAAGCACTGTTCTATAACGTTGCACACGCCTAAGTTCGTTGATTCTGTCAAATATTGGAACAGCAGCGATACATCAACATAGTACTAGTAGTTTATAAAGTGCTGAAAACTTTTCATCGAATACATTATAACGATGTACAAAATGAAGCTGGAAAATTATTACTTGCACAAATCCGATTATAATTGACGTTGGAGAAAATTGTAAAGTTTGTTTTTATTATTGAATTCAACATCTGACAAAAATTGAATCATTTCATCCTGGCGAATCTTAATATTAATGACGTAACTACAAATAGTTTTTGAATACACGCTCGGATACGATAAAACACCAGAAAACACGTCAACTCAATGAAACGACTGTGCTGCTATCTTCATGTTGAGGTGTTTCAGACCACTCTCGTATAAAATGCATCCCAAAATAATATTTTTTCTGAAATAAACTTCTAGGCATTATCTAAAGGTTTTTTTATTTCTCACATTTTTAGGTTGCAGATGGAGAAGAAAAAAGTCGAAATAATTCTTTGCTTAGAAGAAAACAGAATTCGATGCTGATCCTTCATCAGAAATATTCCTTGTGTAACTTGTTCCTTACTATAGTCCCAAAATAGTAGGCACTAAATTCTCAGAAATAACTGACGTTTCTACCTTTATCTGTCTCTTGCAGTTGCGTACGGAAATTATATTAAACAGATGAGGCTTGCTCGTCATCTTGATTTCTTTCAGGCTGGAGCCTTGCTCCCCTACCCTTTGGATTGGTAAACAGATGAGAAAAAATTATGATAAAATATATAGAATCACAACTTTGACAACAATGTTTTCGTTTTAATGCAACAATATTTCTGAGACCTAGGCATCGGTTTTATCCAAGAAGATGAATGTCTACGAACCGGATATAATAATGTCAGGTCAGACAATTCCGCTTTTTGCTTTGATAAGTTTGTTGGGGGTTGAAATGGACACCAATATGTCTTGGCACAATCATGTCACTGAAATTGCAAAGGCTGCTTCTTAAAAGTTGAGAACACAGTTCCGAACCAAAAAACTGTACACACCTCAGCAACTTTTGATGCTATATAAATTTCAAATCGGACCTTGTTTGAAGTATTGTTCTCATATATGAAGCTGCTGGATTCCATCCAGAGAAGATCCATTCGCTTGATTGGGACGAGAATATCACTTGCAACCTTGTAAGTCTGGAACATCGAAGAAAGGTTGTAGATTCATCTCTCTTTTATAGATTCTTTCACGGGAAGTGTTCAAGTGACTTGGCACATTTGATTCCACCAAGAGCGGTACATATCAGAAATAAGCGACGGACTGTGGCTGCTCATCGTTTTGAGGTTCAACTCAGTACACCTCAAACTTCACTGTTTCAGAACTGCGTTTAAGTGAGATAAACTTCCGGAGAACGTTTTCCCAAACATATTCAATCTCCAGCAATTCAAATCTAATGTGAATCGCTACTTTCGCACAGGCACCGCTCTGAGAGCGCCTTGAGGATGTTTCTGTAGTGCTTGTGTTTTTTCCTCGAACAAAAAAAATGCAGTGCCTACTATAGCTGAATGTTATTCACATCTGAATTTTTTCAATTTTTTTAAAAAGCTGGCTTCATAACCATAGGTTTCATGCCCATGGTATGACCGGAAAAAACAGCTAAAGCCATATCTATAAAACAAAAACTTTGTTGGCTTTGGAAAAATATACGTTTATTTCTGCTCGTTCATCGTTGATCTCTCATATTCAACTTTTATGAAAAATTGGAGCCCATTAAGGTTTGTTACTATGTTTTCTTCAAGAAGTGATATTAGAAGAGATGGAAACACTTGTTTTTTCTGGGGCCAACTTATGAGTGTCATTTCCTTTTCCAAATGGAGATTCTATAAAACTGAACAATATAAAGTACATGAAGGTATAAAATACCTCAGTAATCGTTTCAGGAATATGTATTTTCTGTACATTATTATATCCCTTCTGTTTGTAAATGATTGTTTTTCAATTTTAACGAAGATAAAATTTACTAGTAAATATAACAAAATGAAAACTGATAGGCACATTTACCTACTGTAATAACTGTCATTATTGAGCTAAACTCAATAACGAAAATGAATAATTTCGCTGGAGTATTAATATGAATGTAAACAAGTCAAATTGCGTTTCGTATATCCATTTGCATTTTCTATCGGACCATCTCAGATTAATTAGGCAGTCAAAAATCAACCTAGTTTAGTCTCTCATCGTGAAATCTGTCGGCTAAAGCGCTTTCAAATTCAAATTTTAATTAGTTTCCGGATAGACGAAGAGAAAAAACATATCGAACGAAAGCTGGTAATACAAGAGGTGAACATTGATCTAACAATCGTAATACTAGTTTTTGCAGCGGGTTTCAAATCTTCAATCATTACGCGATGTCGATATTCTTGATTGATTTTCAGATGTTAGAGGCTGCTGATTATATTTGAGTCGATCAACTTCATCTGGAGGTGGTATAAAAATTCTGAACGTGCAGATCCCCGTATACTCATGAATAAGGAAATGAAACCCTCCAAAACAGATCAGAAATATTGGTTGTATGAACTAGATTGATGAATCTGAATGTCCTTCTATTGAAAACAAAGACAGGAAGATAAAAAAATAGGTGTCTCAGTGAAGCGGAACCTTCTCACTGATTCTATGATCAATAATTTGTTTATGCTCATTTCGATTGGAAATTCTTGCATCTCATTTTTTTGCTTTTTGTATTTTTGACATGATCAATATATTTGTACATTATTTTCGATACTTCATATTGTAATAGAAACTTTGAACGGACGTTGAAAATTTCATTGAATGATTACAAGTTTATTTAATTTCCCACTTCATGCAGGAAAATCGAAATGGAAATAGACCCTTTCACTACCAATTTTTCCTTGGTGTTCCATCTTCACTTTCTTTCTTTTTATTTTATTTTTTATATTCATTTTTTTCTCTTTGTGTATTTGTCTACTGATGATTTTCACTCAATTTGCAAAATTTGTATTAATCGCGAAATTTGGCTGTGTTTCCTATTCTGATTGAATATATGGAGCGCTCCTCGTATCAATATATTTGGTCGGTCACTGAAACAGCAGCAGAACAACAGGATTCGATACTACTACTCAATGAATTAGGAAAGTTGTTGGCCAGCTTGTGTTGTGTGATCCAACGGGTTCTTACGATCATTCTCCTGGAACCAGAATTTTCTCTACAAGCCGCTACTAGAGCCGACATACACTCAGGTGAGAACCGCAGCCACGTAATCTCTCTCGCTCTCTTTTTTTGTGTTATGAACAAAATTCTATTGGGAACTTCCTCAAATCATACAATCCTATGTTATACTACAGTCCACTTATCTAATGAAGCTACACTTGAAATATACAATACAATACAATACCTTATTTTTCCTGAGACTTTTTTACAAGCATGGAAATCGTCACATTCACACTAAAGATTGATGGAGTTGAAAAATATTAAGCGATAAAATATGGAATATACATAAAAAATTAAATCAATAGTAGATGTGATAGTAGATTATATAAAACAATTAAAAAAGATAGTATAAACAGTAGAATAGTAAACAAGCAAACAATAGTGATGTCAAGCAGCAAGATCAGTTTGTAGAGAATACTTTAAACGCTATTTTTGAAATTCATGGGATTTTGAATTTTCTTAATGAATGTTGGAAGTTCATTAAATATTTTCATAGACATAATATGAGGTCCGTTTGATACAGATGTTGATTTGTGTACAAGAACTATCAGATTATAATTTTGTCTGAGAGTATAACCAACAGCTATGCGGAGAGTATCCCTTTACTGAAACTCATGGTAATTATTCTTAATAAGCACAGCTAAAATTTGCAATTCAATGAATAACTGCTTACAAGAATCACCAAATTTTTTAAAAAATATGGTTGTTAGTATCTTTTTTCAGCAATCAAAGGATCATTAAATCTGCTGCAGTTACCGTAGCAGACTAAGCAATAATTTAGATTTGAGTGAACTTAGGCATAGTAGTAGCTTAATAAAATATTGATGGGGATATAATTTCTGAGATTCCAAATACTGAAACAATGCTTGGATAATTTAATAGAAATAGAGTCAATATGATCCATTCCAACCTACACTTTTTGAAGTCTCCAGGTAAGGCGTAAATATTATTCATTTCGGTCGGTCGGTCGGTAGCCGTTGTGTTAGTTGATGGTTCAAGTCCCACGCTGAACCCCGTGTTAGGGATCACACGTTAAAAGGTAAGACCTCGTTTTCCTTAGCTCGTACAAGTTTCGACTTCTGAGGGTTGTCGTTCGTAGGGGTGCGATAGCTGGTTAACGAAAAAAACATATTTTGAACAAAATAGTTCAAACATATTTCTTTTTTATTCAAGGCCAAACAATATCATTACCTGCTCTCAATTGTTACATATGTTGAATTTTTGGGTTCCTAGACGGTCATCTAGGAATAGTGTCACCTTTTATCTCAACACTGTGAACAAATATAACGAAAATATCGTCAATTTATACAATGTGCGATACCTGTAATTCTGTTAGTCGTGTAAGATATATTCAATTCTCTTGTCTTCATTATGATTTCCTACCATGTAGTAACGGCTACATCCATCGATTTATTATTTGTACATATTTGTAAATGCTATTGTTTCTCCCTATTCTGTAATTGGGTGTATTGTGTAGAATAGTGTATAAATTAATAAATAATTATATCAATTAGCAGAACTTAACTGTACATTGGGGAATTTATAATTGGAGAGGTGAATACTTATGTTTTATTGTTTTTTTATTACACTCGCTTTACTTTTATTCAACATTGAAATAATAATTTCAGTTTAGTCGTATAACACATAAGTCTATTACAAGAAGTAGGTACTGATTTTGGAACTGATCCAGACGCTTGAAAGTAATTTTTCATCAAATATTGTTATTCAAGACATCTTTTTGTAAACACTATGAATATTAAATAACACTTGTTAGTTTAAGTTTGATGAAACCTCTTTGACACGTTTTCCATTGAATATTTCTATTTTCCTACATTTGTAAAAATCGTTGTACGAGCTACAGCAAAAAAATGTGGGTATGATATTTTCGGGCAGTGAACCTTCGAAATAAATCACTTGAATTTTATGTGTCACACATACATGGAAGTGAACGACAAATGGAACGAAATAAAAATAGCTCGTGGATTGTCACTTTTGATACGTCATCTCCTGAAAAAATAGAATTTGATTTATACTTTATTGTCCGAAGAATGAATCTTGTTTATGAAGCTAGTGAATAAATATAAAATGAAATACACAACTATCATATGGATGTAAAAATATAAATGAAATATAATGTGAAACAAGTTTGGTTGGGTAAACAGGATCAATTTTTCTTAAAAAAACAATTGTTTTCTTGCCAACGTTTCAAATTTTATTAAATTCTGCTTCAGGGCTCGAAAAGTAGTTTATCCATATTCTTCTCACTTTGATGAAATAACGACGAGCACGGTAGATTAGTCACGTAATTTGCCACACGTGCTACGGTCACGCTATGATGTTCCAGCTTCTAATGCATATGGAAAAAAACAGCGCGGGTTGTCTATTTAGCATGACCATAGTAGGCCGATGCGAAAGTGCGTAAGTGCAATCGCGTGCGTGCCTTGCGTTCACTTGTTTTTGTTATAGTCTAGTTCATAAGTTGAAACGGACTAAATAAAGATCCTAAAAATATGAAATATAGCTCATTGAAATAAAAGTTGCGTTTAGGCGTGTTCATACTGTATGAACACGTCTGCGCAAGGTATTGTATAGTAAAACACGTGTTGCGGTTTTGTAAACTATTCAGTGTTATAATGGACACTTTATTCACAGTAAAAAAAATATGTTTAGATTTTCATCAAGAATTGGCCAATTCCATCACATATTTTTTCTCGATTGAAGCGATATGGGTATTACATGGAAACTTCTCAAACAATTATCGTCATACGACTTTTACTTCGCAGAATTAAATATGATTTTTGACAAAATATAGAAACGACCTTTTTGTTAACAGGACAGGATGAAAGAGTAAAACTTACTATCTTGATGTTCTTTAACATCGGCCTTTGCAGTCAACTGAATCGATATTACTGGGGAAGGAAATTGATGATATTTCAAAGCCATTTCAAACTGCAATCTCAGTTACACCAGAAAAAAAATTCAAAACCATATTTTGCGATTGCAGAAAGGATTGTAGTGGAAACTGTGGTGAAGTGGTGAAAAAACATGGAAAGTTTATTTTTCATTTTTCATGAATCTCAAAATCCTACACACATGTTATAAAGGACTTGAGAGGATACTGAACGGAAACATCAGGAGGGTGGTATTATGAGCAGCCCTCCTGAATGACCTCTAGTATGCATATCAAATCAGCAAATCGACAGATTTAGTATTAAACAACCTTGTAGAGAAAAATTTCCACCCCTTGACAACAAGGAGATTTTAGTTGCTGTATTTCTCGATATTGAAGGAACATTTGACAATGCACTACCTAAATCTATAGAATCATCTCTGGCTAGAAAAGGCATAGACTCGACCATAACAAGCTGGATCTATGCCGCCATGATGGTAAACAGAACTGCAACTACGACTCTTCAAGGCGAGGCTATCAGGTTCAGGGTCACCAGGGGCTGCCCTCAAGGTGGTACTATCTCCCCTTCTGTGGTCGCTCCTGGTGGATAGTCTGTTCGATGCCCTCGATAGAAGAAAAGTTGATCTGTAAGCTCATGCAGATGACCTTGTCATCCTGGCAAGTCCAGGATGTAATATCCTCCAAATCACGATGGACGTTATTCACAGTTGGTGCCTAAGGGAGCAGATGTCTGACAACCACAGCAAAACTGTGATAATCCACTTCACCAGGAGGGAAAAATTGGACGGGTAAAGCTCTCTGGCTTACAGAGACAGGCTTGTCTGGCCATAAGTGGTGCCATCAGTACCACACCATCAGCGGCCATTGATATCCTTCTAGATCTACCTCCACTTCACATGTTTCTGGAGGGAGACGCTAGGATGAAGTATATTCGAGACCTTTAACAATTCTCATTTCCATGCAAATTACTGTTTATTGAGACATTCAGAGCAATACGTTAAGACATCTTTTTATCTGAAAGCCAACTAAATGAAACGATTACCAAAAGCAATGCAGCAATGGATAGGAAATAGGGTAGAAGTTTATAGAATGTTTTTTTTGGTAAAAACTTATCTTCCTAACAAATCAACTTAGCTTGATTTTGAATTTGCGAGAAAAATGTCTTGCGTACAACTATGCCTTGCCGTACGTTTAGCCCACCCTCTATATCTGATTGAGTAAGACAATTTTCAGTGAAGGAAATACAATGGCAGATAAAAGTTGACATGAAACGTATTTTGTTGTGAACTGTTGAGTATTTCACGGATTTCATCAATCTACATTGGCAATCTCCAGTAGTAACGGAGATATTCATCGAACACACCATACGATATTTAAGGTATTGAGCAAGTTGTATATAGAGACGTGACAACATGAGGAGAAAGGTAAATGCTTAACGAATTCAATTCAATCAATTGCTCCTTGGAATAAACTTTTGATTATTATCTTGATAGATCATGCATTAAACATTGTCCATTAACTTTAGCAAAATACTGATCAAAATGTAAAGATACCTTCAGAAACATATCAATAATGTTTGCTCGATACCACATCGAATGATATGGGTTGTACGTCCTACAATTTCTAAATATTTACTTTCAATTTATTTTTTATAATTCGTTGCCAAAGGTAATTGTATGTTCGATAGCCACATTACACTGACTCCGAATGGCCTCAACGCAAACAGCAGACCGGACAGGTTAAAAGATATTGAATTATTCTTTTGAATACAATTTTTCCACACCAGAACAAAAATAATGCCTGTCGATGTGCGTTTTTAAAATTATTATCATCAGAGAATGACTAAGAAAATGTCAAGTAGGTGCGTCAATGAAGTTAAGACAGTTTTTTTGTTCTGATGATCCTAACTTGATTAGCGAAATGCACGTCGTGGGACAGTATTTTTGTTCTGCTGTATTTTACAATTCCCAATTTCACTTATCGCATTGAATTCGTTTAACAATAAATTACCGTTATTTCAAAATTGTTATGAATTGAAAAATGTACTTTCAAAAACTGAGTTATTTCAGAAAATTAGGAGTTATATTTGCTGTATGGAATATTTTTCAGTATTCTTATTCAATCATAATCGAAGTAGCCGTAATCAATTCCGTTTCGCAAGTAAAGGCATATTTGTAAAATTTACTTGGATCCATATAAGTATTTTCAGGTTATGCCTGCCACTGTCATGTTTATTACAAAATTTTTTGATACTTCAAATATGATAAAAACAGATTTTGACAAAGCAGACCAGAACTATTCTATAAATATACCCAGGCAACTAAACACATGTAAAACAAATCAAAACAGCTGATGAAATAATTCGAATTGTTCCTGTATATCATCCGTTCCTTCCGATGTATCTAATGCACTTGAAGTAGTTATCTACAAAAGAGTCTTGGATGAGGTCGTTCTTTGCAAACTTTTTGTTTCAGTTGAAAGAAAAAATAGTCTGATGAAGGAGCAGGTCATCGTAAATTACGTATGTCGTCGTAATATTTACTACTAAACTTACTACTCCACCATTAAAAACATCACTCGTCTGGCGGGACAGAAACCATAATGTTATAATTATGATGTTATGTTGTTATGACTTTGTTATGTTATCTATTTACCCTTTCAATTCGTTTTCAAAAAGTTCCAATAAGTATTATCATTAAAATTATTTCGGAAGAGTAGAACAATTGATTCAATATACCACAACCAAGTTTTTTTTTTGGATGATATTATTTTATTTTTTTCTGTACTTGAAATATACAAATGAATTTTGGTTTGTTCATAAAGTGTTATAAACAATAATTGACTTCAAGTTCACTGAATCATTATAAAAAATACATCAGCAATCATTGGGTGGAATATTTGTGACCTTTTGAAATTTCAGTTTTCATTTTTATATATAATGAACTTTCGAACACCCAACTTGTATCGAAACCAAACGTTGTTTTTTCCAATTTATATCAGCGATCACTCAACAAAATCTATGTTTTTTTTGTACCTTGGGAGCTGTCTGACTTGTCCATTTAGTTCAAGTCTCCAGAATACACTGCAGCCTCTTCTCCCATCTTCTCATAACACCCATTCCATCAGTCTCGTTCCCTGTACTAGTTTGTACAGGTTCCGTGTTGGACGTTCGTCATATTCTTCTGGGTGTAATTTTGTACGTCCATATATTGCCTGCCTCCTGTGATTCAGTGTCTCACATTCGCATAAGATGTGTAGAGCAGTTTCTATCCCTTCGTTGCATAATCTGCAGCTAAGGTCTCCGTTGTACATCCCCATTTTATTCAGGTGTTAAGCGGACAATGACCGGTTAGTAACCCTGTAATTATTCTGAGCTGAACCCTACTATATTGAAATAGTTCTTCGGTTCTTTTCTCGGACGGTTCCCCAATAAAGGTTCTGCTGTGTTTTTTGCAAGGTACCTTTGTCCAGTACTCTGTATGCTTCTTATTGGTCCATGTCCTAATCTGGTTTCGTACCTATGACTTTGGTACGCCCAGAGCTAGTTCAGGATCTATATATGAAGTTGATGATCCGCGTCTAGCGCATTCATCAGCTTTATCATTACCTGTGATTCCTGAATGCCCTGGCACCCAGTACAAAGTTAATTTGTTCCTGTTTGTAAGTTCATTCAGTTCTTCATGGCATTTCCAGACCAGTTTTGATGTCACCTTCGGGTTTGTCAGATCCCTTAGTGCGCTCTTGCTGTCTAAAAATATTGACCCGCTCATTTCTTTGAGGTCTCAATTTAATAAGCCTTGCACACTGCAAGATAGCCACTTCCGTCTGGAAAACGAATGTCCTAGCGGATAGCTGTAGTTTAGATTTCTATCCGCTCGATATATTCTAGCTCCCGTTCCATGTTTGGTCTTCGATTCATCTGTATACCAGGTGTTTTTTCCATACATATTTTCGGAATGACTAATGGTCTTCCACTCTTCACGGCTTATGATTTTGGTACTTCAGAATATGTCTCAAACTTTTTCGAACATTGATTTTCAAACTCATTGTTTGGTAGTTACAGCAATGAACAAGAACTGGCAGCAATGTTGATCAGTAAGAATGTATCCACTATGTTATCCAACCGAACCTCATCTGGATTGTGTAAAAAAAATTATTTGACGCCCAAGTACATCAACAACCGATAAAAATGTTGAGAAAGTGAAGAAAATGGTTATGTAGAATCGTCGAATCACTATTATAAAAGTTGCTGAGGCTGTCGGCATATCGGTGGCTCAGGCCATGCAACTTTTTCGGAAATTTTGGCATGAAGCGTGTGGCAGCAAAGATCGTTTCAAAATTACTGAATTTTGATCAAAAAAAAAAAACCGTCGCATGAGCATTGCTCAGCAATTATGAAATGACGTCAACGGCGACTTAGATTTGCTCAAAATAGTCATAACTGGGAAAGAATCATGGTTATGAATACGAAACCAAAGTTCAGTCATCCCAATGGAAGAGCCCAGGAGAGCCAAGACCAAAAAAACGCATGTCATATTAGATCAAATGTCGAAGTTTTGCTCACTGTTTTTTTTTATTAACGTAGAGTAGGGCATCAGGAGTTCTTGTCACATGGTCGTACGATCAATAAGTTATCCGCCGCTTGCGAGAAAAACGTCAGGTTTTGTAAAACATCAATTTGTGACACGATTATGCACCTGCTCATTCGTCATTGCTTGTTCGTGATTTTTTTGCGAAAAACAATACCCTAATCATGCCTCAGCCACCGTATTCACCAGATTTGGCCTCCTGCAACTTTTTCTTTTTTCCAAGATTGAAAACACCCATGAATGGAGGGCGTTTTTCGATTATTGAGGATATACATTCCGAATCGTTGAGAGAGCTCAAGGACATACCAAAATGTGCATATCAGAACTGCTTCGAGGATTGGAAAAAACGTTAGTAATGAGAGGCACAACTTTGAAGGAGGCAAAACAGAAATTGATGAATAAATAAATATTTTCTAAGAAAGATTGTAATTCACCCTATTTTTGAAAAATAGCAATGTTTGATGTCCGTGTCCTGTATCATGAGAGCTTCATTTTGTACTTGTGTTGCTTCATAATGGCATTCATTTCTGAATTATATTTCCAAACAGTTATTTAATATCAAGTATGCCAACCTGCGTGTATAGCAAATCAACTAAAAGAACAATTTGTTCAGGCCAGCTCGACTTCCCTACACCGTAAGTTAATGGACTGACATCTATCAAAACACAACTATTTCCCTGGCTAATACCAAAAGGCCTTGGATTAAATCCGACAGGTGTCAGTGCAGGAATCTTCACTGAAGTATTTCCTTCATATGCTGTTGGGGATACAACTGCTAGAATTGATTTTCAATAATAGGAATGGGCACACTTGCAGACCGGTTTCGGGCTATTGGCCTCTCGTCAGTGCAAGGTAGTAGCCACCCAACTAGCAATTTTATATTTCATAATGGTTGTGGAAACGTTTCGGAGAAACAAATTATAAAACTGAAATTGTCCCAAAAATGTTTTCAATGTGTTTATAAAACAGCTATAAATAGGAAATTGGCGCCGTTTTATAAAACATTATAGTCAATATTTTGTAAGGCCTTCAACAAACACTACAAAACAGTTTTATAAAAATTTCGGCAGTTACTATAAAATAATTTAAATACAATTTTATAAGTTTTTTAGTAATTCCAAGTAAGCTTTATAATATATAATGCAGTCTAAAACGATAATGATAAAATGAAAAAGTGTTCAAAATATTTTCTTGAAGGCGCAAAAAGTAATTTTGTATTGGACACTAGGAAAATATAATAGATATGTCACCAACTAAAAACTAACAAATAGAAATGTTGGGGCCATTTTGATAATTTCACTTTGTACTTATAAAAGTGTTGAAGACATTGTTTGTGCTTCAAAGATGGATATTTTAACTGCGAATGAAATATTATTGACGAATATTTAGCCTATTGTTAGTATAATTTAAGCGCGCCTCTCTTTTGTTACAATTTTTGGAAAAAATTATTAATTATACAAAAATTCACTCTGTTGTCGTTTCAATGTTCTAGTCGCAAACTAACTCTGTTTGTTCTAAATAATACAATCTTATAATATCTATATACTTTTCATCTGTAAATGTCACTATATGTGCAGTATTTCATATTTTCAACTAATCTAATGTCAGTATTCCGAATTGCTATCATTTTAAAATGGCGTCGTTCTACAAAATAATTTGGTATCAATAGCAATAGTTTTGATGTTTTTCAGCTTCTATGTTACCACTATAAAACTATTAAGAAATACTTAGTTCTTAGTGATGGTATTGCGGCAGAGTCGGACTACTTTTAAAGCTATGGATTTCTATAAAAATGAAGACAGGATTTCTTACGTATTGTTTGGATAAATGTTATCTGTCGGGATGTTTTGGTTAAGAAGCTTCTTTCATCCATTATAAAGGCTGAATTCCGAAGGAGTGTTGAGCTAGTGATGTAAGTGTATATAAACATGGTGCTCCACTTAAATCGACGGACAACAACCTTTTCCTGTTTTTAGCAAGAACAAAATTGGAGCACTAGGTAACGTGGGTCTTAGTCTAAAACGAACCATTTTTCTTGATTTTTTTTCTAATGACCAATTATTGGGACGCCAGTCAAATAAAACTGACAAATTATACTTCATTACACGACCTCTCAAATCAATGCCAGCTGGTTCTTCTTGAATGCTGCATTTTATTGTTGGCGACAGCAAATATATATTAGCGGAAGCAATTTGGAGACAAAAAATACCTATTAAAACTTTTTGTAAAAATTTGGGACTCACAGTTGATACAACACTTCGCTTGAAAGAACACGTTACTAATAAATTGAGAATCGCATACGCTTCTCTAAAGCTAATTTTTCCTCAAAGACACTTTTTATCAAAAGACCTCAAAAAATGTTATGTGACACCTTGGTTCTTTCTCATTTTAATTATTGCGATGTTGTTTACAGTCCTTGTCTTAATCAAGTCGAAATTCGTCGTATACAGAAAGTACAGAACTCATGTGTTCGTCTAATTTGTGGTATTACAAAAGTCAGTCGTATATCAATTACTGATAAACTAAAAGAGCTTAAATGGCTAAATATGCACAACAGGCGACGTCATCATATAGCTTGCCAGTTTCATAATATATTTAAATCAAAGACTCCACCTTCTCTACATGAAAAACTCTCTTATAGAACGGACATCCATAATTTGAATATTCGTCAACAAACCATTCTTACTATACCATCACACTGTAAAGAAATACACAAACGGTCCTTTTCCTACAATATGGCAGTCTGCATCAATAATTTGCATAAACTGGATGGATCATACCTACAACTCTCGCCGTTGGTATTCAAATCCAAATTAAAAAAATACCTACTAAGTATTCAGTGAAGTTCTCAAAAATTGCTCTGCTCTCTCTCTCTAACCCTTACCTTCTTATGCTTGCCTTTCCTCTCCTTCTGTTTATCTACTTGTCTTTACACATTTAGTTTCGTTAATGTATTGCTATCTGTTAAAAAGTAAATATCTCTTTGGCATTGGTGGAAGAACAGAAACGGTTTTCAACTGTTATCTGAACCAATAAGTCCAGCCATTTATTCATCAGAATATCATTTAATAGCACCACCACTACTGTATATTCTTCTGTATTTTGCTTTGATGGGTAATAAATGTATTATTATTATTCATATTCCAACTGGGGATCCAGCCCGGGGGGAAAAGGGGCGTTCATAAAATAAAGAAATCTTTTCATCACTGTTTCTTTATTCCGGTATATTTTTGGAGACTGAAATTTTGTATGGAGGTTCGTTTCGTATTCTAGATGTACAATAAGAAATAATTTTTGAATATTTCAACTGTGACGCCCTGGAAATAAAAGGGGAGTGTTTGCATATGAAAATTACCTTTTTATCACTATTTCTCCGTAACGCTATATTTTCGAAGGCTGAAATTTTGTATGTAGCTTCGTTTTGTGGTGAATATATGTTTTCATCAATGTTTCTCTATGCTCCTAAATTTCCGGTAAGTGAATTTACATTTACTCTCAGCATTGCCCCCGTGCGGAGGCGGGGCGGCTCGCTACTTCAATAAGGAAATCTTGCATGCATTTGATCTCGTGCTCAACGTGAGTTTATGAAATCTCCTGATTTTCATCCAAGATTTCTGTCCAGCTGACAAAGGAAGCTGAACTAATTACTCAAACTCCTTTCACTTTCATTCGTTCTACATCAGATCAGGAAGATATAAACTGTTATCAAACACGTCATCGTCCAGTAGGCCATGAAAAAGTCTTAAAGTGCGTAGATATGCGTATAGCGTGCGTGCTCCTATGATATTACCATATTTATTAAGGGCCTTGTCGACCACTGAACCAGCTTGCTTGATTAATGGACCACAAAATTTAATTTAGGGGTGTCGTAATGGGTTCGTGGAGAAAACGTGCCTCAGATCCATCTTTTTGTTTATTTGTGGTTTTTGTATACAAATATAGATTGTACCTTGTCAGAGTGAGTTATTTTACGAGAGACCAATAAAAAACATCAAAGTGATTTTGTGGTACAACACCGGCATGTAAACACGGAATCACAACATTTTGTGATTTGAGGGATCTAATGTTAATAGAACAGTATAAGGCTATTTGATTTCGAGTTGTTGTGTACTAACAAAAAAAACTGGATGTATGTATGAAATAATATACCTATAATAGAATACATAGCATTGACAGTAAGATACTATTTCAATAAATGATGAATTGGCGGGAGTTCAGCCTGAGCTGTTATTCAACCCTACCATGAGAAAGGGAGTATCTACAAGTATATTCGTAATCATAATACAGGAATCTATAAAGGCAATGAACAGATGTATATGTGGTTATCAAGATTGTCAGAACGAATTTCCTTTAAATTTGATTCTCAATCTTTTCTTGAAATCCTGTAGACTGAACGGCAATTGGCTGTAGAGCCTGGCGGCATTGAAAGAAAAACTGCGAGTATAAATGGAACTGCGATGCTTTGGGATTACTAAGATATTTTTGTCGAATCCGAGAGTTGGGTATGCTTGAAGACAACTTCATTCTCTCATAAAGATTATCTGGTTTTCGTGTCAGAAGGGTTTTGTGGGTAACTGTGAGGAGGTGTAGTTTTCTCATATTCTGCATTGAAAGCCAACCTGATTTTTTCATTTAATGGCTAATGTGGTCAAATTTGTGACATCCGTATGAGTACCTTATGCAAGCATTTTGTATTCTCTGCAGACGGACGGAATCGCATAGGCGTAAGGAAGGTCCATAAACACTGTCACAATATGAGAGCTTTGAAAAAATGAGACTTTCGCATAATGTCGGCTTCATTTTTGTGAAAAGAAGGTTACGATTTGAGTACAATTGTCTTAGAGTATTATATGATCCGTTACATAAGGTGCTGACATGTCCCGAAAATCTCAGCTCACTGTCTAGATACAAACCTAGATTCCGGCACTCCTTGACCTGAGGGAGGTAGTCATTTTCAATTTCGATCCTTATTTGACCAGTGGCTGAATTTTTGCATAAAATACGACCCAAAATCATGAAAGATTTTTTCCCATTGAGCTTCAGATTGTGTGCCATAGATATGTCCAACAATGACTGAAGATCTTGATTTATTAATATGTCTGGGATAGTTATAGAAGTCAAGTTGAAAGTGGAGTATATTTGTGTGTCGTCGGCGTAATGGTCTGCTTGACTATTCTGTATGTATTCATGGAAATCCGATATATAAATACTGAATAGCAAGGGACCTAAGATTGAACCCTGTGGTACTCCATATGCAACACTCAATGCTTCAGATCTATCGTTTTCTATCACTCCCCTTTGTGTACGATTAGTTAGGAAATCTCGTACGAATTCCATAGAATCAGATGAAAAACCAAAAAAATTAAGCTTTGTTCAAAGAATGTGATGATCATAGGTATCAAAAGCTTTACTATAGTCAAGAAGGACCAGACAGGTAAGTTTCCTTCATCACTAGATTTCATTACATCATCAGTGATTTTCAACATGACTGTTGTGGTACTATGATTTTGTCTGAATTCAGATTGTATAGAGATCATCTGAGCGGAATCATCGTGTTCCATTATCTGCTCTTTCATTATAATTTCAAACACTTTCGACAAGGTTGGCAGAATGCTAATCGGACGTAAATCTGAATATTCTGTTGGCGAAGGGCATTTGGGAAGAGGGAGAACCAAGGCATGCTGAACCAGTTTTCTTGAAACCTACATATGGTAGGGTGTAGGCACCTATTGAAATATAAGGTCAAAAGTAACAAAAATCGATTTTTGCACATTTTTTACAAATATCTCGTTTCCTATGGGTTTTTCGCTATTTGTATTTTCCATCATTACATTATTTCAGAAATTTTTCATATGTTGAATCGTTTTCGAGATAGAGAGCGTGGTTAGAGCATCATTTAAGGACAACCGGTAGTCACGGTCAAAAACACGCCACATACAGTTTATTAATTATTGATAAATACATAATCATTAATAATTTTCATTTCTTATTAACTATTACATAATATTTAATAATTATTTTACCTACGTATCTATTTTCAATCAGGTATCAGTTTATTTAAGAAAATTTGACCGCCTGTGTAGTTATAGAATTGTTAAGGAAATTATATTTTAATTATATTTTAATTCTAATGTAATTCATATCAATTACTTCTCAAATAAATAAATAAAAATTCTTAATTGATGTTTTTATCAACAACGTAGAAAATATCCTAGTAACTATCGACCAATTTGAGTAATAAATAATTTATCGAAAATTTTTGAAAAATGTCTGAAATCTACACACGCCATAATTGATCTCACGAAAAAAATTGTTGACAAGTCAAATAAATGTTCACTATATTTCTCGACTCAGCAGAAGCCTTGATACAGTATCTTACGAAATATTAATAGAAAGACTAAATGAGGCAGACATTCGCGGTCCAGCATTGAACATTCTAGGAAACTATTTGAAATGCAGATTTCAGAGAGTTAAAATTGATCACATTTGCAGCACACAACTTTAAATAACAACAGGTGTACCGCAGAAAGCAGTTTGAGTTGTATTGTGCACAACGAAGATGATCGATAATGTCCACAGATTTTGGAGCATTATAGACTGCGAACAAGTTCGAATTCTATTCTCAAATAATCTTTGAATCGCAGTTTTCTTCTTCAAATGTTGCTGCAAGTTGATCCAAATTCTGCAGTTTCTTAAATGCTTTCATAAAGGTTTTTTTTCCTTTTTGACAATGTAATTGAAGTTTGTCCATCAATTATTGTTTGATTTTAGGAATCGGTTATGAGTGTTATTGAATAGATAGATATTTAATTATTGGCATAATTTATTATAATGTGATAGTTGATGAGGAATGAAAATTATTATAAATTATGTATTCATCAATAATTGATTAACTTTATATGGCGTGTTTTTGACGGGGACTATCGGTTGACCTTAAATTATGCTATAACCGCGCGCTTTCCGCCCTCTATTTCGATAACATTTCAACGTATAAAACATTTTTGAAACGAAAGTTGTAGGGAATTCAATTTTCTACAATATTTAGAATGGATACAAATAGCGAAAAACACATAATAAACGAGATATTTGCAAACAATGCGCAAAATATATGAGACAACTTTAAGGATGTCAAAATGATATTTTATGCGAATTTATAGCTGGGTATCTCGACTTTTCATGATTGCATCGGGAACCACTGGATTGGAAGTTAAACCTGTTATGAGCTTTCGCTCAATCTTTCTTGTTACAAGTATTACAGAACCATCAATAAAATAATCATTCCTCCAGGAGTAAGATTCTCCATCTGAGTCTTCAACTTGAGTGCCATCATTATTTCAAAAAAAATTCAAGCAAAATCATCAGACAATAACGAAAAATTATTCAATTGACAAGGTTGTAGGTTTAAACTTCCTGTGGTTATTTGAGTTTGCTTGACTGAATCATGGTGGAAAATATGAAAATTTCTACATGTGATGAGGTGGTGTCATTATTTTCATTTTCATTTGAAGTGGCTGCCCTATTTCAATGACGAATGTCAAAAATTGAATCATACAGTCATACAATAATTTTTCAAACTTAAAAATGCTTATTTAAAGTTATAACGTCAGAATGAATCAATATGAACTTGAGAGCAAAGATAGGTAACATTATAATATAAAGCGACTCATCATTTTTAAGAGAAATACTGAGCTTCAGTTCCTTTCTTCTTTCCAATTTGAACAGCAGTTATAATCAAGTACGTAAATTTTTCATAACTAGTCGTGAGAAAACATCTTTAAAGTATAAATTGGAAGAGGTACATTTTCCGGAGAGGTTAATTATTCGGAAAAGAAAGGTTTTGGCTTTCTACTTTCGATTTCAAAAAGTAATTCTATACAAAGATGTGTAAATCAAGCAAAAGAGTAATTTTCAGATACAAACTAGAAGGAAACGCCCTCTCAAAATAGCTACTTTCATATAAACATTGAATCAAACGAAATAAAAATACTTTCGTATGAACACTGAATTTTACAAAAAATACTTGTTTCCTCTCTATTCAGTTTGCATTCTAAACATTCGTTATGGAATTGAATCAGATATCATTCACAGGATTCCTACACAATATACTAAATGGAAGGTAAAAATTCCACTTGAATGGAACAGTGTCATTCTCACTGGTAGACAACGATGTTTTGCCGTAATTCAACTGCGTTATCAGCTCTTTAGTACCAAATCTGGATAACATCATAATGAAAAACACCCAATTCATTCAAGGAATTAAGACCTTATGTCACAGAATGAGTTTGATCTACTTATGTCGTCGATGGCATCGATGACATGTGAGTAGATCAGTCAATTGAAAGGGGTATACTTTCAGGAGAGGTTAACTTCTTGGGATGAAATGTTATGGCTTTCTACTTGAAGAGGGCTTTTTCTTCCAGTTTGCCAGTTTGTGTTCCAGTATGTTTTTTTTTTAAATCGATTGTTTCCTTCTTTTCTTTAGGAGATTCCCCACATTTTTTATATCAAGAAGGAGTAGAAAACCAAAACTTTTTTTCCCAAAAAATACTCAGTCTCTCTGGTCATAATTTTTCTACAGCCCGATTTATCACAAACGTGTGAAAATCGAGAGCAACAAACTGAAATTATATCAATGAATTGATGAATTTAGCCGTTGCTACGTGGTCGGAAATCATAATGAAGAAAAGAGAAATGTTTCACTGATACTATGAAATTATATCCAAAAGGGTTCCTAATGGATCTTTTTATTCCATCCATATTCTGCTGTTCAATATTCGACATATTCAGTTGACTATCACAAAATTTTATAATTATCATTACCCTGCAGCATACGAAAGTTTGTTGAATCACTGGGATTGAAGTTCTGCATATATGGTCATCGTTGATTTTACAAATTAAAGCAACCATAAGAGACCATAAGACACATTTATGTTTATTAATATTGGATTATTGTAAAAATCTCATTAATGAATTTCAAGGTGAAAACTCATTATTTATAGCACATTGTACTTTTCTGGTCTATTTTCTTTACCGTATTTGCCATTGAATGTAAATGATTTTATCTTATAATAACCTAGAGTATAATTATAGACCAATTTAATTACCTGAAATGTAATCACTTTTTCTATGAAGGAATGTTGGCAATGTTTACTATTTTTCAATTATGATTTCTCCAATCACAGAATAATTATACAATGATTTTATTCTTCAAGAAATATCAAGTAAAAAACTTTTTGAATTATATTTTCAATGTGGTATGGTCTTGGCCTTCGAGGGATTCGAAGTTTTACTTACAAATTTTCCAGAGGAATATTTTTGCTTGTATTATATCAACCTTGTCACTTCCACCCCTTGGCGGAGTGACATCCAACCATCAAATGTGACTGATATCAGTGGTCAAGCGATACTTTATTCGAGGGTTCATTGATTTTTCTTCTCAATGCTTTCCACTTTTTGAAAATAGGTGAAGTTGTTTTCCAGATAATCATGATGAAAATAATAATACTTCATTTCCAAAAAGACAATATGAAGTTGTATAGTAAACTGCCAACACAATAAAATAAAGATACTGAAAGTTAATTACATTGAATGAGGCGGATAGTAAAAGAAGAACAGGGTATATATAATAACAACTTTCTAACAGATATGCTTTCAGTGTTTTTTTTAATTATACAGTCACTTTGTCAGGAATATTATTTTAAATTTTTGGACCAATGTACTCTGGCCCAGAATAAGTCACTTTTATTCTCGCAATTGGCACATGGAACTGGTTCTTTATTATCGTATCGTGGTGGTAAATACTATTATTTAATGTAAAATTTGACTTATTTTTAAACACATATACATACATTTCAAATATATAGACTGATATAAGAGTTGAATTATTATATTTTCAAACCCAGCAACAAGAATCGTGCCTGATTCTAGAGTCTACATGGACATAGTAAATACTGTATATCTGAGCTCTAGTCAATACTGACCTGAAATTGATAAAAATAAACTTCAAAGAATTGGGTTTAGATATCAGATGTTTTAATTCAAGAATTCATAAAGATAATTACCATCACTTCTTGAAGATATGTTATTTACATTGAACTGGAGGTTTCCAATTTTTTCTGGCGATTTTGAATACGAATAACCTGTGTTGAAAAATAAACTGTGTTCATTAAAAATAACTCAGCTGGGTATGTCATATTGAACAGCTCAAAAGTAAATTATGTACTACACTTTTCATCCTTCGTCAAATAAAAAATGTTGTCAGCTTTAGCACGCTGAAGACAACGTATTTTTCTCTTTTTCATTCCTTATCAGTTATGGTGTCCTTCTTTTGGGTAATTCTACTGGTGCTGAAAAAATTTTCAAACTACAAAAAAAAGCAATGAGAATCATTGCAGATGCCGGTTTCAGAGATCATTGCAAACCCATATTTATTCAGATGAAAATAATGCCTTTACCAAGTATATATTTGTTCAATGCGCTTATTGAAATGAAGAAGTCGAACTGTCTCTTAAAACAGTCGGATATTCACACTTATAATACGAGGCATGCCGATAAAATTCGAACGAATTATTTTCGATTAAATAAATCTCAAAAAAATAGTCTTGATTATACGCTTTATAATATCCCACCCAAGGAGTATAAAAATCTTAGTTTGTCCATGTTCAAGAAAGCTCTGAAAAAGTATTTTTGAAACATTGTTCCTACTCTGTAGATGAATATCTGAAACACTTACGTGAATCTTCCATGACTTGATTACTTTGACAACTAAGTAACATTATCAAACTTTTATAATCTATATGTTTTTATTTATACATTACTTATATTGTAGTGCCTCGGCGTTTGAATTCAATTGATTGTATTGACTTGCTACAAACATTTTTGTATGTAACGTTGTGAAATAAATCCTATTGTATTCTATTCTATTCTATTCTATTCTATTCTATTCTATTCTATTCTATTCTATTCCATTCCATTCCATTCCATTCCATTCCATTCCATTCCATTCCATTCCATTCCATTCCATTCCATTCCATTCCATTCCATTCCATTCCATTCCATTCCATTCCATTCCATTCCATTCCATTCCATTCCATTCCATTCCATTCCATTCCATTCCATTCCATTCCATTCCATTCCATTCCATTCCATTCCATTCCATTCTATTCTATTCTATTCTAACTGGATAATTAATTTAATGCTCCTGAACATTCATTTTCTAAAATTGTAGTATAAGGTGCAAAGACAATTGATGACAGTAGTAGGCTATATAATTACTTTCTTTAATTATAGAGTCGATGCTCTCTACATAGGAAATGAACAAAATAGGACCTACTATGGAGCCCTGTGGTACACCCATTGTTATGTTTCTACGTTCAGAGGTAAATTTGAAGTTTCTATTATTTTTAGTCATTTGTAATGTAAGAAATTCATCCCGGTTCTGGAGAAATGAATTTATCCAAATGAGACAAACACCTCTTATACCACATATTCCAATTTTGAAGCCATATTTTCATGATTGAAACAATCGAATGCACGGCTCTAGTCACACGAGAGTTCTGCCAGATAGTCACTTGCATCAATATGTGTGATTGTTTGATCTATTAATGAAAATATTGCTATAATAGTGGACTTTAGTTGACAAAATCCATTTGCTATTGGGCCAAAATAGAATGCTGATTTTAAAATGAAATCTATCCAGAAAGGCATATTCAAATAATTAAAAAGAGCCATAGGGGATTGAAATAGGATGATAATTTTCCATGTCCAAGTCATAGTAGAATACACAATCAGTACGCAATCTTACCACGTGATCAGCCCAAGTTGCCAGGGAACTTTAACCACTCATAGGATGAGATTCTCATCCAACGCGTTCAGTGCTGTAGTATCGAAGGATTCGACGCAACCACGGGCATCGGATTAGTTTTAATGAACGGTTGTAAATTGATAATGTGTTTAGTTTATTCGCTGTTGTTATTATTGTTTCAAGTTTTTGTAATTGTTTATAAGTAACTTACCACAAAATCTTCAATACTATCCTTAAATTCATTTTTATATGAGCTCCGCACTTCGTTTCGAGGTCATCGGGAACTTTGTGAATTTATGAATGAAAGTAGTAGAAGTGGACTTACTGGCTGATTTTTACTATGTCCAAGTCATGTCCCGTTTCATAAATATAGGAATTACTTTTCCAGTTTTCAATTGCTGAGGAAACACTCCTGATGAGAACGACATCAAATGTGTTAATGTTTAATGGTTAATGGTTGTATTAATAATACTCAAGTATAAAGATTGGAATGTCATTTGGACCTGAACATTTTGTATCTTTGAGTTTGTTATTCAATAAATAAAGTGATTCGCTTTCTGTGAAAGGATTCAGAAATGATGTGAAGGAATTGAAATTACTTTTGAAATGAAAGTGACTGAGATGTCTTTCCAATTCTGAAACTTGTTTTTCAGTGTGCGGTTAACCCTATTTCAATTTTAGAATTACCTTTCTTGCCTGTATACATCGATTATTGTCTACTCTGGAACACTATGCTGATAATGAATGAAGTTCATTCATCTATATTTAGTATCTCACAGATTTTCAACGCGACTTTTTCAGTTTCTTATTTTGCTTTAATTTTGCATTATTTCTTGCTAATACAACAGTACATGTTTGATGACCAAAATCCGTATGATCATCTTACTCGAAATCTTACAGAACAAATGTAATTGCAATTGTTATAAGATACGGTCGATCCCGCATTAACATACAATGAAAATGAATTGACATTTCAACAAGTTGGGTCCCCTTCTCATCATAGTCTTACTGTTCGTGGGTATTTGAATGGAACCTTTCCTGGTAGGTGGATTACTAGATTTGAATATGGTAATTTTTTTAGGGGGGTCATTTATGTTCTCACATTGAAAACTCGCCACGTGAAACACGTGTTGCGGTTCTGTAAACTGCTCTGTGGAAATCCCAACATGAAGGGTTTTGAGTGGCATCATTATCAGTTGCAAGCTGATGTAGAACTATGACAGAACAAATATAGGCCATATATGTTCTGCTACCCGATATATCACCACATGATAAACATGAAACTTCAGATAAAACTATTAAAATTACCATTGTGTCACATTCTACCGATTGATATAAAACCTGTTGTGTTCTCACATCAAGAAAGAACAATTTGTTAACCAATAATATAATCCGAAATAAAATGTACCAAACGGTCCATTTAACTTTAAATACAAACACGATCTTATCAAATACACTTGTTCCATCGACATCTCCATATGTCATTATAGCACAGTCAATACAGTTTTTATCTTTCGTTTATTATTCTGAAACGTGGAAATTTGCGGACATATAATGTTAAAGTGTATTTACAGGTGCGAATTATAACTGAAATTATTAACCCTTCGTTAGTGTTCTGGGGTATAACATACCCCAGAACTCCAAGTCATAGCTCTCAAATCAAAACGAATTGAAATATCGACTTCTAGGGCTTAGTAGCTATAGTTGAAACATATTCTTCCAGATACTACACACTCTCATCTCTCTCCAACGTCTCAGTTGTAAGCGAGACATCTTAGAAATCAGTCAGGGTATGACATACCCCGGAACACTTTTAATGTAACTATTTATGTCATCAAGTTTGGAGGTGAATTTCCCATTTGAAATAGTATTCTGCAAAATATTGTTGACTGTTTTCATGCATGTATTAGGAGTTTCACTAAAATTATGAAATGTCTTACGAAGAATAACAAAAAAGACTCAAACGTTTATGGGAAAAGTTTGGCGCCAGTTCTGATGATGATAATGAGTCATTTATTGATAGTAATTCTGAAGGTAAAGATGAAAGTGTGCTAGAAGAAGTAGAAGTCGCACAAATAGGCGAAGAACATGCTGCTAGAGAAGAAACAGAACACGCAGGGGACGAATCGGAAAATAGTTTCTGAGACGAAATATCCGGAAGACATAGTCGAGCGTTCTATTGAACCAGTATCTGAAACTAAACGAAACATTACTTTCGATAACTGTTTTACCAGCTACTCTCTCATGATGAATCTGCTCGAGAGGCATAAGCTAACATCGGTTGTAACTGTCAGAAAAAACAAGAGACAAATACCATCCGTTTTTCTGCATATAAGGAACGGAAAGCCTCGCAGTTATGTGTTTGCATTCAAAGAAAATATCACAGCTGTGTCATATATGCCGAAAAAGTCGAAGAATGTCATCCTTTTCTCTGTCTACGCCGACGCCTACGGGAAAACCAAGAGGTGGAACGTCATGAATCTGGACCGAAGCGACGACTCTCAAGCAATAGATGTTCTGTTTGTCCAAGAAGCAAAGACAGGAAGACGTTTTATGTATGTATGCGATGTCATAGTCCAATTTGTATGGAGCACGCACAGATGACATGAGAAAATTGTGTCAATTTCGAAAGCCGTAACTCTTTTATTTGGGAAGTAATCACTTCCAGTTTTGCAAAATTTTGTTTGTGGAACAGCTTTTTGGAATATTTCTTTTAGTTGTATATGCCATGTCATAATCTCCATATTTTATGATAAATAAAGTTGAACTGTGTTTTTTGAGGATATAATTTGTCAATTGGTGATTTTTGAATTTCAAAGAGAAATATTCAACTGCTTCATTTCACTGATAAATATGCAGAAAAACATATATAGTTATGAAAATGACCAAATTTTATTATTTCAGTAATTCTGAAATGACTTTTGTTTGGGGTATGCCATACCCCAGTACACTAACCGAGATAATTTATTTGGGTACACTAACGGAGGGTTGGGGTTGATAATATTTTCCAACAAAAACTATTGCTAAACTTAGCCAGTATGCAAGGTTCCAGAGCCAAATATCACCCAAGTTTTCCAACAAGCCGCTTATGAAATATATGTTAGGAATAATTTTCAATACAAAAAACACATTGTTTGAAATCTTCACATCCTGTTGAAATATTCAAAATGAAATAAATTTTGTTTTCAATGAAAAAAATTGTTTAGATATGGTGTCAAAGATTCTCCTTCGAGTTGGTTACAATCATTTCTATTCTTGCATTGATTGCTAATTTTTGGTTTCTCTTATATGATGAAACGTTGTTATTCAAATTTGATGTATGTTATCTGAGTTTATGATGATGCAGAGCATCTTTCAAACAGTAAACATTCCTGACAAATCGACAATAAAAAAGTTTCACATCTTTAGGGAACAATTCGAGATACCCTGTATAAAAAAAATGACAATTTTTCTAGTTATCTGCGCTGTCTACCAGTTCTGTACCCTAGATTTTGGCCTCATGGGTGATCCAAGCCTGAATAAATTTATGGCACACAACCAGTGAAACTTAGAAATGCTTAAATTAGCGCCTCCACCGCATTGGCTACCAAAAAATTATCGCTTCACCGTGGGAATTCGAGTTTATTGTTCAAATAATTTTTCGAAATTCGGGTTCAATTTTAACACCAACGTGTGATTTATTTCTTCCCTATAAGGAAACGAGCCTGAAACGGCATTACAGAGAAGCCATTATATAAAAGCGAAAGATAGTCTAATGTAAGTGTCATCTTGGGAAAAAATTAAATTAATGACGACCCGGAGGCGCATGAAGATGATTCTGTACAAGATAAGCATATTCGAGATTGGTTCAGAGGAAAGATGGCAAATAATTTGCTGGATGTTTGGGGTATTGTGATACTGTGAAAGGAAATTGGCAGCTCAATCATTGGTTTAGTCATTAGAAATCTGATAATTTGATAGGAAAACGATTAAGGCAATGTGTTAAACGACAAATGAAATAGATGTTTCTGCAAGTTATATACAGGGGGCATATTTGAACTAGTGACATTCACCCCATATTACGATTTTGTTATGTGGAATTTAATGACATTTAACATTACAGAAGATAATGAGTTTTTTTCAGTAATATCACTCAACAGTGCAAAATCTACTTTTCAATTATTTCGTTTGTCATTAATCATCGGAAACGGTCATTGGAAAGGTCAAAAATTTCTCGTTTTCATTAGAGTGTTATTCTACATAGTGGTCATTTCAAATTATCAACATTATTTGATGCAGCAAGAACATTTTATGTAGCAATATTTTTGACAAAAGTAAATGATTCTTTCTAAACTAGTTTTCATATTATTCTCTACATTTTTCATATCACGATAATGTAAAAATTTCAGAATTTCAGAATGAATTATTTGGAATCCTTAGACACATCGTAGAAACATCGTAGAAACCACAGAAGCATCAGATGTTGCTTGTATGTGGTGAAAAAAAATCCAAATGGAAAAAATGACTATGATAAATATTGAAGTATGAGAATGAATTACGGAAAAGGGTTTCGCATATGAAAATAAAATACTCAATATATGAAATTAAAACACACAGGATAATATAGAATCACAAATATAAGTATAAATATGAAAAAGTAGTCAGTTTTGACATAAAATATCATTTAAATATAAAATCATACAAATATAAAATTAAATTGACAAATGAGTATAAAATCACCATCATAAAATACGCGTACGAAACCTTATGAAAAAGGTTTCGCTTTATTACTTGCCACATTGAGGCTTAGATCTGAAGTTGGTTGGATTTCACCGTGTCGAAAAGGTGCAGTTTATTTGTAATTACTAACTATGAAAAATAATCGTTTTCTTGGCTCGCCCCGTATAAGTAATTTTAAATGTTATTTGCCTCCTACGGTAATCAATTTTTTCTAAAAATCGAGATGATTATTTGGACAGGAGTTTAAATAGATAAAAATGAAACAATATTTCAAGAGTATTCCAAAAAAATTTTATCATCTACAGAAAACGTAGTTTATAGATTTCCATCTTCAAGGTGATTTAGATGGAATGATGAGTCTATTTGTTCTTGTAAAACCGCACCTACCGTAAGTCAACATTTTAGAAACACTCTCATCGACAATGCAATAATTTTGTAAATTAGATCTTTCTCATGAATCTTTTATGAACTTTTCTGCTAATGGGTTTTTCAATGATTGTATTGAATATTGAGAAACATTACTCTCCAGTACAGGACACTATGAAGAAGCTTTGGTTGTATAAAACACCATTTTGTACAACCACCGTTTAGTAAACAAAATGACTTCGTTAATCCCAATGTTGGAGCAAGTTTTTTTTTAAGTTTGTTTGGTGGGATTGTCTATTTTATTTCTATTGCATACTAATTTCATCTGTGAATTTAAAAAGTATATAATTTGATCTTCCGAAGCAAATTACTGTACACGCTACAAGATCGCACCAGACATCTGAAAGATAAACGTAAGAAAAGCTTCGACATCTCAACTTTTTTTTTGAGATTTCAACTTTTATGGTAGTCTGAAATACGACCTTTCTCGAGAAAAAACAGATCTTTCAAGCTGGGATCCTTAGAAAAAAAAATTGGAATGAAATGAAAGAACAAAATTTTGAATAAATTCTGTTGCCATTTCGAGACATCAATCAAATATTGAATGTTAAGAGAGGCTTACCACATTAATGACAACCGCATCCAAATTGGGTAATCCATTTTCAAAATTGGAGTACACAAATGCACAGACAAACAGACAAATATTCTGAAAATCATTGTTTTATTTTTTCTGAGTTATAAAACAGCCCCATAATAGTTTTCTTTTTTTCAAATATCTCCCATAAACAGACATTAGTTAGGTACATCGCTCGATGTTCGTGAGACTTAACTCTTTGAGGTTACATGAGAGGGTGTTCATCCGTCGAGTATTTTTCAAAGGTCGACGTTTCGTCATCAAGTCATGATAATACTGCCTGAAATGATATCGAAACGTATTTTCGTATTTGGTAACGTTTTTCAATCATACATGAAACATTCCTTGAATGGAACATCCGTCATCATAACTAGAATATTTGAGAGAGCAGAAATATGATTTATCTTAAATGAAAGCTCTACTTCCCTGGTGCTGATGAACTGGCAGAAGTCTGACTGAAACACTCACGATAAACTAGCCAACATGATTTCACAGCTGCAAAACGTAGAAACGTGAAGTGTAGCTGTTATTGTGACCGGTATTTCGGATAGAGAATCCCTTCAATAGTGACTCTATCAAGAATATGAACCAAAAACTACAGTGTGTCTCACTTCTCATGGAAACACCCCCGTATCTTCCGTAATAATCGAGGTGGAACAATGAAACTCTCAGGACTGATGAAAATGCTCAAAATGCACCTACCACCTGAATGGGGTTGGCCAAAGTAATAAACAATGTCCGTCCGCAGTAAAAATGGGGTGTTCCATCGCGAGTTATATACACTGTCCGCCATTCGCGATGGAACACCCCATTTTTACGGTAAAACATTAGGGGGCAAAATAAGCTCAAAATTCCTTCAGATTCGTGATCAGGACTACCTGATAATTGAAAATGTGATTTTGAAAGTAGTACTTCGAAAGAATTTTGAACTTAATAACATTTTTCGCCACAAAATATTGTTTCACCAAAATATATTGTTTTTTTTAAATAATGGGAAAATGAGAATATGAACTAACGTTAACCATCCTAAAACCTCACTGATTACATGTTTCCGTTTCTCTTACAAAATTACCATTTTCTCTCTTATTGAGAAGGAATAACTTTCCTGACAACAAAATGAAAAATAAACTATTTATGTGAAAACAAAAGTCGAGTTTCTCTTAAACAATTTCGTTCATGTTTTGATGTCAAAACCAAAAAAAATCTACTTCAATTATTACGGAAGATACGGGGGTATTTCCATGACGAGTAAATCAAATTTGGATTTTTCAGGACTGAAATTTTTCCAGGAAAAAAGTGTAACGAATCTGAAGGAATTTTGAGCCTATTTTGCCCCCTAATATGTTTTACCGTAAAAATGGGGTGTTCCATTGCGAGTGGCGGACAGTGTATATCACTTTGGCCAACCCAATTCAGGTGGTAGGTGCATTTTGAGCATTTCCATCAGTCCAGAGAGTTTCATCGTTCTACCTGGAATATTACGGAAGATGTTTCCATGAGAAGTGAGACACACTGTAGATTTTAAATCAAGCAATTGATAAAATCTGACAAATAAACAATCATGTTTATGTATTTGTATTATGTATTATGTATTATGTATTTGTATTATGTATTTTTTATATGTGGTTGAGGTTTCCTTGAATATTTTTCATTAACAGAATTACAATTCTTATATAAACAACAATTCAACGTTTTCTCTCTCTCCTTGACTCACGAACAGTGATATCCAATATTTCTATTATATATCTTAATTATCTCAATCAACAATAAAGCCATCAATCTGCTTTCACCAAAAGTGGGCGTTCAACAAATGAAACGACTACGATGGACAATCAAAATTATGTGTGAACCGAAGTCTTTTGTAATAGTACCCACTCTAACCTTTGTTTCTAATGGTAATGCTTATGCTAACCGATACGACATGTTATTATTATGATTAATTGTTTTCAAGATTGGTTGCAACATCTCTTGAGTATCCAGATCCTTCTACGGAGTTACGATGTTGTCGATTTTTGTTCACTTCATTTGATGCTTGATTGACTCCGTATGGTGAAATATGGGTTTTGGTTGGAAGAGCCGTTCAAAATAATGATTGGTTCATATTGTACTGTTCGGAGTTTCAGAAATATTAAGGAAATATATTTTGAAAAATGGAAAAAAATTCCAGTAGTATTCGCTTGGATTTTTCACGGGTTGTTTTTCATGATAAAGGTCCGGCCAGAAATTCAGCAATGCGCAAGGTAATCAGATGGTGAAAATACTGTAGCTTCATAAACATACTGGCTTTTTGCAAGTTTTTCATGATCCCTATTCCACTAATCTCGTTCTTCTCATCAGTTATTTTTAGTTCGTCATATTCTTTTGACTTTTGATTGTTCACTAATTACTTGTATTTCGTAATTCAGTGTGATTTGACACTGGGGTCTCAATCTACCTACTCTCGAGTTCTCATTACAAAGTCGAGGGTCTCACCCTGTCTATTCCCAAGCGACAACTATGGGTTCACGTTCCTGGACAGTGCTGCCAACTGGATGAACTATAAAGTCGCTACACATGAACTAAAATTCCGTTACGCTGCTTCATATTCTGTTACGCTTGTGTATCTGACACAAATCAGTTTGCGGAATCAGGATCATGCTCACTATCAATCGCGCAACTCAGTCGATGGTACCTAGTTTTCTAAATTTACAGCAGTTAATTTTTGAAAGCTGTCAAAATCAATAAAACTGAATGAACACCACATCACAATTTTATTATGATTAGGTACTCATAAGAGGTCATTTGTATTCAACGAAAGTCATTTTTTGTGGAGGAAAAAAATCAGTTTTTTTATCGACCTTTTTTGGGTAATTGTTACCTTCCACAATCTGAAAAAATATAAAAATTATAATGGAGAACTTTATACAAGTGTAGAAGGGCAAACATTTTAGTTTACCCCGAAACGTAAAAGAAACGAAACGTAAAAGATAAGTATTATTTCTTAATAATTTTTTTTGATAGGCAGAATTGTTAAATACGACAAGTTACTGATAAAAAGAAGATTTTTCTTTGTGAAAAATACTTTGATTTTTTACGCAGTAACTTATCGGGGTAAACTAAAAAGTTTGCCCTTCTACACTTGTATAAAGTTCTCCATTATAATTTTTATATTTTTTCAGATTGTGGAAGGTAACAATTACCCAGAAAAGGTCGATAAAAGGTCATTTATTTTATATAAGTGGAACTAAATATAAATTTGTTCACGTACTTAGTCAGACTAGAACTATCTTCCATTTCCACTGTAATTTGTTCCATATAATTTATAATACTCAAGACTTTCAGTTTCAAGATATTGGAGGTTATTGACAATATTAAAAAATCTCCTTCTTTTTCATCATGTAATGGCCTCAGCAACTAAAACTATAATGTACCTATTGACTGTGCATTCAATTGTCGGCTGTCAGATTCGAGTACTGTCCACTGTCTCTACTTCTTCCATATTTTTTTCGATATTGATCATTTGTAGAAAATTCCGTTCCTTTATGTTCAAATCCGCTACGTCGCTACCGTCGAGTAAAATCCGCTACGGTAGCGGAATTCCGCCACGGTTGGCAACACTGTCCCTGGACGACTGGTGGGGCGAACCGGTAGTGGGAGAGGAGAGGGGTCTGTAGTGGGAACGGAGGTGAGATTTGTCGAAGAAATTATGCTAATGTTGGTGATTTATCACCAGATTTGGTGATTTTCATGTCATTGTCGTGATTTGGTGATTACCTTTCGAATTTGTGTGATATTTTGGTGATTTTAATTTTTTTATAACAAATTTGAATTCAAGAGAGAAAAGGAGAACGCTTCTCTTGTCGCTCACATAATCCGGTAACTGAAAACAACAACCTCGCATTCATATCATTGGCATGAGGCATAAATTCACACATCATATAACTCATACCACTTGTGTAGCGTATGATCATATGAGTTCTATGTTCAATCGCAAATCTTTTGTGTTCTGTGGTTCTGTTCCTAAATTAAATGCTGAACCTAACCTATTTTCTTTTGAATCTTAATGAATTATAAAAAAATCAAAATACAAAATGAGAAAAATGGATTGAAGACGACGAAATCCATGGATAATGATAATTTTTCAGGTATCATTTGTGAAGGACAAGTCTAGCTAACGAATTAATGATGTATTTTTTGTAGAAGTTGTGTATTTTCCAGTTGACACAGATTCATCAGATACAGATACAAATACAATCTCTGATGATATTGAAACGAAACAAATATCCAAACGAAAGAGGAATAATAAGCATACATACAATTCCCAATGAGAAAAAAGTTTACATGGATTCAACCTAACAAACCTTCACTCTAAAAAAGATATATCAAACGAAGAGAAGTACTATTACCACTTTGAAATTTCTGATAGTATGCTAAAAAAATGTGATCATGAAATTTACGAATCAAAATAATAGTAGTAAGTAGTTGATGATCAAAATATACTTGACCATTGATTTTTTGTTTGTTTTTGTTCAAATATTTATTTTCATAAGAGTTCTGTTCATTTTATTTCATTCATTGCCTTGGCCATCAATTCTCGGTTTGTTTTTTCTCAAATATTTATTTTTGAGAGAGTTCTGTTTATTATTTTTCATTTATTGTGTGAACATGAGTATATATTCAAATATATTTTCTGTTCCAAACTTTGTATATGATTTTGGCCACAATTTCCTATTCATTTTTCGTTCAATAGGCAGAATTTCTGTGATCTGATGATATTTTTTAAAATCTGGTGATTTTTGCTTCACAACTTCGGTGATTTAAAATTTTGCCTGCCGGCAACACAGTGCAGAAGCGAGTTGTGCAATGTTTTTCTCGGATTGCTAACCACGAGAACATATCCAAATAGGTTATTGCTTCTAATAATTTTTGGCGATTCAATACTGGGGATATTTGTATTCACTGACACGAATATAAATCTCTTCAGTCAGGAGTGATTAAACAAAGTATATTCAGATGCTGAAGCAAATAGTTCGTGTTTGATAAACATAGAACCCAGTTTTCATTTTATTCGAAAAAAAATAGTTTTCGTATTATTTGGTACATACTGTTGCATATCCGAGATATTACTTATCCCAGTATTATCCAAGAGATAATACTGGGACAGCTGTCATTGTCACGTTAGAGCATGAGTTTATGAGACAACACCTACATATGACCAGCAACCAGACAAAGAACCGGTTAGAGAGAAAAGCTCTGGAAGGAATGCTCTATGGTTATACCACCCGCTTGTAGAATATTTTCAAACTGATCTTGAATGTTGACAAACCATTTTGATGATGAAAATCGCGTAGAATATTCGAATAGTAAAAACATTGACCTAATCATCCAGTTACGAATACTAGCATGGGAACGAAGATACAGTCCACTGAAATAATAGAATGAAGTATCAATTAAGGTAAAAAACTCAATTTTATTTACGTAGGTTGCATCTGTTGGTCTGTTTATAGTGCAAATTTCAAAGAAACAGGACAACAAAGCACCGATGAGACCCTCTTTCATCTTTGGTTGGAGTTTTCTATCGATTCCTGAGAGATGGTTTCCATAAGGGAAATCATCAACGCCATTGCTGACTCAGGTTTGTCCTTAATGATAATTTTAACTTCGATTCGAGTATGGAATATAGAATTGAGCATACGAAACCGAAAGCTAAGTAACTTTCAGATATAATCACTTTCTCACTAACTTCTAAGTCAATGAAAACTGAGGTGTTTTGTGTCACTGTACCAAGTATTTTAACACTTTAACTTCACCAAGATAAATGGGGATGAGCTAACAATCTGATGATGTTACTGAAAGGATATAATATTATAACTAATACATCAAATCTGTCGAAGTCAAATATTTTTGAGACTATTAGGTTGAGTTACTCTATCGCTTCGGTACAATATTCTGCCTTTCTGGAGAAACTTGGTTCTGTAGCGGATCCTCATTCAAGTTTGAAGAGCAGGGGTTTTAGTTTCTGGCTAATGACGTAAGGAAAGTTGTCACGCCCCCTTATCATTCAAAATTGTTTTTTTTTTCTTCAAGGACAAAACACAAGCACTGCAGGAAAATCCATAAGGCGCTCTCAGAGCGGTGCCTGTGCGAAAGAAGCGATTCACATTGGATTTGAATCGCAGTTCTCCAGATGAACGAGTTCTTAAACAGTGAAGTTCGAGGTGTACTGAGTTGACTTCAAAACGATAAGCAGCCACAGTCCGTTGCGTATTTCTGATATGTACCGCTCTTGGTGGAATCAAATGTGCCAAGTCACTTGAACACGTCTCGTGAAAGTATCTATGGAAGAGAGACAAATCTCCAACCTTTCTTCGATGTTCCAAGATATCAAGGTTGCACATGATGTTCGCGCCGTCAATCACGCGGATGGTTTTTTTCTGGATAGAATCCAGCAATTTCAGGGTATGTTTGGGGGCAGAGCTCCATACATGAGAACAATACTTCAAAGAAGGTCTGATCTGAGCTTTATAAAGCATCAAAAGTTGCTGAGGTGTGTATAGTTTTTCTGGATCGGAACAGTGTTCCAAGCTTTTGAGAAGCAGCCTTTGCAATTCCAGCGACATGATTGTGCCAAAACATATCGGTGTCCATTTTTAACCACCAATAAACTCATTGAAGCAGAAATTGGAATTGTCTGACCTGTAAAGGATGGCCGAGTTTAAACGTTTCCTTGATGAACAGGCCTAGAATCATTGAAAAATTGGTTGAAAAAGTTTTCGTTGATAGCTGTTATTTGCATATGAACGACAATTCCCAACTGAATAACCTTGTGCGAGCTAAGTATCAAAGAGGTCCTAGATTCGAACGTGCGATTTCTGTCACTGATAAGATCTATTGCACACTGAAACAACATTATCGTCATATCAGTTTGTGCTTGTTCGAATATGAAATGTTTTTCAATAGTGTTTCATCTCTTGTAATAGTGTTTGAGATGAAAATTGAAACTTCACATTTGCTGTGTTTGTTTTTACAAACTTTTGTGGAAAAATTGACAATTCGAACCGTTCTTTTTCAGCGTAGCATCTTTCTGGGGTTGATTCGATAGTCTACACTGTTTATATTTGTATAGATATTTTAATAACGTCCTGTGGAAATTCTTTAAACCTCAAATTTACCAAAAATGGTTGTAGAGTATTATATTCAAAGCACTTTCAGATAATAATAATTATAATAATAATAATAATAGCTTTATTATCCAACAGTTATCCATTTATAGGACAATATAAAATTTTATTCACAATACTTAACTATGAACGAAAAATAAAATGAACAAAAAAAAATAATTTTAATTTCCTACTTCAAGTGTTAGCAATTCTAATAACGTCATGAAGGTTAGTGGAGAATAAATCATCATGGGCACAAATGCTATTGAAATTTGTGCACATAACATATATTGGGGAATAGAGCATAATGTTAGTTCTTGCTCTGAGAAGTCTAGAAATGGATTGAGATCGTGAAGCTGGCCGTGGTACATTGAAGTTAATTTGTTTAAGAATTTTAGGAAAGTCAACTCTCTCATTCACTAACTTGAATAAAAATATGAGCGACGTACATTTTCTGCGATGCTCTAAGTAAAAAGTTCTAAACGTTCATATATGACATCATTACTGATACCTCGCTCAGGGTAAGAACCATCTATTCTGAAAATTAGAAATTTACAAAACTTTCTTTGAACTCTTTCAATGGCTATGTTATGAATCTCGTAGGATGGACTTTAGACTATACTTGCATATTATATCTTCGAACGTACGTAGGTGAAATACAACAGCTTCATGGCTTCAATATTATGAAAGTTTCTGCAATTTCTAACAATGAAACCATAAGCTCTGAAACATTCTGAAACTTCTTGTGAAATATGTCTACCAAATGTCAATTCATGATCGAATATTACCCCTAGGTCTTTGATCTCATTACATCTTAGCAGATCTGAATCCTGTAGATGCAGACATTATTTATTAAAAGGAACAAGTGAAGTGTAAATTTCTCATAATAAACATGTATTTACTGACTACCAACATATCAATAATGTCCTCCGGAAAACGTCGTTGGAAGTGTTTATGCTTGAGTTTGTTATTCAAACAAAAAATATAGTAGTAATTCTCCGAGTCGAACGTACATTTAAGTTATGCATGCTATGCATGCTCTCCGAAGTAATTACAGAAGTTGTTTTTTAGATGGCTTTGTTAATTGCTTTCCAAACTCTCAAAATGAAGTATATTTATTTGCTCATAAGTGCGGCATCTTTTAACAATTATTTCTATCAACATCATCATCAGGTACTGTTACGAAGCTGTAATAATCATTTTGTCAAACAAATTGATGTATTCTGTACAAATAAACAGAAATATTGGTGTCTTTGGCTATTAACGACGTATGGGAACTAGGTTAGTATTATGATAATGCTAAAAGTGACTTATAGAATCGACAATTATCGATAGTTAGCAAAATAATTAATTGTAGCGTTGCAGCCATTACAATGCAAGTATCGCAAGAACAATTATCTCACATATTTGAGGCATTCTTGGTTTATTGATTTATATTTCATTTAAAGGTCTGTCAGTAGAAATATGAATGACAATTTGCGGTTTTGTTTATTAAGCGCTTTGTTTTTAGAGTCTGTTGCCTCATAGTATGAGTTATGTGAAATAAATTAATTGTTGAAAATCTTGTTATAATATGCATGAATTGCGATGAGGACAATGAACTTCTTCAAAACTCATTTAAATTGCATTCATTATACTATGGAAATTGAAACATTCATTTCGAATTCATTTGAATAGATTTTGCATAACTCAAAATTTATGGCAATGGATTTTCCGCAATATCATGCACAATCCAAAATACACTTACTTATGGTACCGTGCCCCAAGAGCAGCTTAAATAGAACTCCAGAAATATATTTTATAACACTGATTTTAATTTTTCGACAACGTTTATTGTCATGTTGAACCAATACTACTTGGTAAAAACTCCTTTCTAGTGGAATTATACTAGTGGAATCCCTCTCAAGTTGATTAAAAAAATATGGCTAAATTTTGAAAAGCGGAAACATAATCAGTGCAGGGTAATTCTCAAAACGCTCTCCGTACGGTGCCTAAATTAAAACTTCTGTAGATTGTTAGTATCTGAAAAAATTAATGATAAAAAAAAGTTGTAGTTGAATCTTGAAGCGATGTCAGTTATAGTTTTCATCATACACCGCGCTCGGAATAATCTAACGGGTTGAAATCAGTGATACCAAAAATCATAGAGAAAGTCGTAAGCCATCATATCCTCAAATATTTGGAACGATTCAACATCTTGAGCGATCATCAATATGGCTTTCGGAAAACAAAGATATACAGGCGACCTTGTACCGTTTGTCACCCATATTTGAAATAACGTAATCGTTTGATATTTCGTAGGCCTTTGACCTTGTGTGTCATGAGGGTTTGCTGGCCAAAGTTCCATGCTGCGGCATTTCTGTGTATGGATCTTCAGCTTCCTGAAAGAACGTTCCATGCAAGTGGCCGTCGATGGATATCTCTCGGATACTTTCACCATAAACGCTGGTGTTCCCAAAATATCCACGCCCGCCGAGTCATCGGAGGAACGTCGGCGGATCGCTAGCTGGCATCGTTTATGGTTAGAACTAGGGCGGTATCCGATCGCCTTCGAACCTCTAACTTTCGTTCTTGATCAATGAAACCCTTTTTGGCAAATGCTTTCGCTTCTGTCCGTCTTGCGACGATCCAAGAATTTCACCTTTAACGTCGCAATACGAATGCCCCCATCCGTTCCTATTAATCATTACCTCGGGGTTCCGAAAACCAACAAAATAGAACAGAGGTCCTATTCCATTATTCTATGCACAAAGTATTCAGGCGAAGTTTTAGCCTGCTTTAAGCACTCTAATTTGTTCAAAGTAAACGTGTCGGCCCACCTCGACACTCAATGAAGAGCACCACGGGATTGAGTTGGGCCGCCCTTGCGAGAAAAGCCCACCGGCAGGACGTCCCGCGGCACACCAGTTAACACCGCGGACGATGAACCGAAGGCGCGGGACACAGATTCGACTACATTTTCAACCGCTACAACTTTAATATACGCTATTGGAGCTGGAATTACTGCGGCTACTGGCACCAGACTTGCCCTCCAATTGATCCTCGTTAAAGGGTTTAGAGTGTACTCATTCCGATTACGGGGCCTCGGATGAGTCTCGTATCGTTATTTTTCGTCACTACCTCCCCGTGCCGGGAGTGGGTAATTTGCACGCCTGCTGCCTTCCTTGGATGTGGTAGCCGTTTCTCAGGCTCCCTCTCAGGAATCGAACCCTGATTCCCGTTATCAGTTACAACCATGGTAGGCGCAGAACCTACCATCGACAGTTGATAAGGTAGACATTTGAAAGATGCGTCGCCGCTGCGAGACCGTGCGATCAGCATAAAGTTATTCAGAGTCACCAAGGTGCACGATGAAGAGCGAACCCGCCACCGATTGGTTTTGATCTAATAAAAGCGCTCCTTCCGTCTCCGGTCGGAACTCTGCATGTATTAGCTCTAGAATTACCACAGTTATCCAAGTAAATGTGGGTACGATCTAAGGAACCATAACTGATTTAATGAGCCTTTCTCGGTTTCACCTTAATTTGGCTTGTACTGAGACATGCATGTCTCCAACCCTCTTTTTAGTATATCAATGGCTTATTGGAAAAAAAAACAAGAATTCAATATATTGCTTCTGACAACAGCATACTTGTCTCGTCATTCCATTTGGATTCCAGGACATCGGCTATGGAGGCATATCATCACCGGCAGCAGGAGGTTGCATACCTTAATGAAGATCTAGAAGTGATTTCGAATTGGGGTGAAAGTTACCAGTTTCAATTCAATGCCATAAAAATTCAGGCATCGGTTTTCTCCAAGAAGATAAATGTCTAGGAACCGGATATAATAATGTCAGATCAGACAATCCAGCTTTCTGCGGAACTATCTTCATATTCCTTAGAACTTAGAACAAGTTCCGGACTGAAATCCCAACTTTCTGGTAGATTTAGAGGCAGTTCGGCACTATGTAGAATCGGTATGTTGAAAGAAGACGAGTTTGGCTACTGAATTGAAGATTTGGATTTCGTTGTAATGCCTTTTGTGTGAGTTAAACAAAAAAACATTGATGATCTTTAGCTTTCGTTATAATCACTTATATAACAAATGGGGTTCAGGGTTCAGCCCAACCTAATAGGAGTCTCACACACATTACACAACATTTATGTGGGACCCAGGATTTATATTGATGTTGCACAGGAAATGTAAAATAGTCTAAACAGCACTGTTCAATAAATGGGGTGAAATTTTGACGCTGACATGTAAAAGTAAACTTTCCATACATATAACAAAAACTGTCGGGGTATTAGAATACTTTCGTGAAATATTTGCGAAATACTTGACGTAAATAAAATGTATGTTAGTTGATGTAATAGTTCGCCAACATGAACGAAAAAAAAACACAAAGTTCATGTCACAAAACCAGTGTTAACCAGTGAGGTGAGTAGTCGGAGACCCAGGAGTACATCATTTTCCTGCCAGGATGGACACATGACTATCATATCCACCGTTGACTTTCCTTACGGTGTGAAAGTGGTCGTTATATTATAGTGTGTGGTGCTGTAGTGTTCAAAAGGGGAAATGAAACACTGATTGTAATTGCACCCCTATATTACACACTATAGTATGATGAGATCGAATATACATTCCTGAGTAACTACAAAAAAATCATAAATTCAACATAGGCCTAGACAAAGAATTTTCAAAGGGTGATGAATGGTTTCAATACAACACACACTCCCCCTCATATTAGATACCTAATACTTAAATCTTACTGGTGCATTTCTAATTCTTTTTGGGCGATTCACCGGAGAATTTGTTTGACTTTGGATTATAGTATCCGGATGAATATTCATTTTATTTGATTTTGCATCGTTCAATGAATCGTTAACCGTTTCCATTTCATTGGAGTTCTTGGTAATTTGCACGGTGCTATGTCAGTCTGAGTCTGTATATTCTATATTTTCGTTAGACAAATAATCAGTATTCAAGGTAAAGTCATCATCATTACAGTATCTTATTTGATTGAAATTTCTTTTCCAGACTACACCAGTTTTGTATTCGGCCACCAAAGAAACGTTTTTACCTGAAATTTTTTCAATTACGGCCTTGTACCAAGAAGGTTTATGGCCTCTGTGATCCCTAGACATTTTGTCTAATTATAAAATTATTGTTACGCCTCCCCCTGAAAAATCGTTTGTTAGATTCTTGCGCTTTCATCAAATTGTTTCTGACCTCTATAATATTCTTAACAATTTGCTTGTCTTGTTGTTTTTGAATGATAAGATCCAAACGAGTTCTCAAAGGTCTTCCCAAAAATATTTTTGCTGGTGTTTCACCAGATGAACAGTGAGGAGTGTTTCGAGTGTTTCGAGTGTTACAGAAATTTACACAACAATAAATCGATATTTTTCACCCGATTATCGGAAATTTTTTCAAGTGAAAATTCCTTAACTGTCTTCACTGAGTTCTCCGCAGCTCCATTAGAAGCAGGATAATATGCATGATTTATTATATTACTTTTCATAAACAGTTGAAATTCTTCTGAAACCAGCCGAGGACCATTATCGAACACTTACATAGAAGGTAAACCAAATCGACTATACAATTCCCTCAACTTTACAATTGTAGATGTTGTAGTGACTGAATTCATGCGTCAGTTACTACCAAAAACATTTTTGTTTCAATGGACCAATGAAATCTTTGTGAAAGTGTTGCTATACCCCGCTGGGAATTGGCCATGGTTTCAAAAGTGTTTCTTCCAAAGTAGCGCGTAATTTCTGACACTCAAAACATTTTCTAACCACTTCCTCCAGTTCTCGATTCAAAGAGGGCCACCAGACGTATGATCTTGAAAGTGATTTCATTTCAAATATTTCTAGATAACTGTTGTGTAATTCACCTAAAATGATACCACGTGAAGAGGAAGAGACAATCACCCTTTGACCCCAAAGTAACACATTTTCATCAAAATTAGTATCTCATTAGAATTCACTGGCCAACCATTTTTTACATATTCCAAAATTTTGCTCAGTAAAAGGATCAGCACGTGTTTCACGTTGCATTGCACTGATATCAATCGGTAGTGTCGTAGAACTCGATAAATAACTCAAACTGATATGAGAACCCTCGAATTTTTGAAGATCGTCTTCAGAATCGGAACCTCTTTCTCTTTCTCTGTTTTCAATCGGTAAACGCGACAAAAAATCAGCTATGCTTTCGGATTTATTGAGAAACTTTATCGAAAAATCAAAACCGCTCAAAAAATAAGCGAACCTCTGTAGCCGATTTGCTAACATTACTGGAAAACCATTTTTGGGTCCAAAAATACTGAACAACTGTTTATTATCACTAAATAAAATAAAGTGTCTACAATATAAAAATTGGTAAAATTTTTCAAACACTATTGCCTAAGCATCTTTGTCCAACTGTAAGTGTAATTTTTCAGATTCTGTTAATGTACGAGACACACAGCAAACCACCCTTACATTTTTGAGACAAAACACCTCCTAAACCATATTCACTACTATCAACAGATAATATTGAGTCACAAGTCGAATATTATCAAAAATGTATCCGCTAGTAAAACGTTCTTTATCTTTTCGAAGGCTTCCTGACAATAGCTGCGCCAGTTCCAACTTACATCTTTTTCTTTTTTCAATAAACCATACAAAGCATTTACTAAATTTGGCATATTAGGTATGAACCTATTATAATATGTAATCATTCCTAAAAAGATTTTAACTGGGAAACTGTTGAACTGAGATTAACTCTGGGAGAAAAATAGTGGTTCTCAGTTTTTCAAATGTATGTTTTTACATTTTCTATTCACTTCTCAATATATTTAGGGACTGATCTCATTTTTTTGGTGTCACAAAATGTCATTTGAAAATTTAACTTTATGATGGAATTTGAAAGTACTAGAGAATTTTTTCATATTTTAATTTCAATTTTGTCAAATATTCTCATCAAGAAAATAGTATCTTGATCAATTTTGACCTCAATGAAAGCATATACAGTTCTCTCTCAGATGTTCAATCCAAAATATAACATTAATTTCTAATTTTCATAATGGTCACGCTCATTAGCTGTACCCAAAGGAATCTTTGAAACGGATATTCTAGTAAGGAAATAATTCACCAGTTAATACGTTACAGTCACACCATTTGCTCATTCTAATGATGTTCCATCGGCGAAATTGAAACGACGTACAGCTGTACAGTTTGCAAGACTTAAAAACACGTTTCAATAATTAAAATTGATTTTCTCCAGGATAACAGAAGATGTATCTCATGCAATAAATATTAGTTAACAGTATCTTGAGAGGAACGAGACTTTTTTTGATAGGTGTCATAAGTTTCACGAAATGAAAAATCAAGAACATGTTGCGGTAACAGATGATGACTTGAATGATTGATTATTATCGGAAATACTGAGCGGTTACCTCGATCAATAGTTCGACATTCTGAATAGTAATTGTTGATCGTTTCAGAAAAGTATTTCCTATTGAAAATAAGCAAGCATATAGCTTTTGAAAACTTCAAAAACATTTTTTATCTGTATGTCTAGAGACGGTTATTTGGAATGAATGTGAAATATTGACTGAATTTGCGATTTTCATTTTGTACTACCTTGAATAATGTTCATTTGTTTTCACTTGGCACAAACTAATATGATGAATTTGATATATTTATTCCAATATGTGTCAATAATTGTGTTTTGTTGAATAAAATATCATTTGTCTTATCTTGGAAATAAATATGCAGGGTGTTAATTAAGTATGTAGCATAAATTCAATAGACGATTCTTTAGATAATTTTAGGACGAAATGTTCATATAATCATGGGTACGCAAATCCTTCGTTCTCAGATACAGGGTGTTGAAATAAAAATAAAAAAAAAAGTTCCTAATTTCCTTTACCTAATTTTGTTGCAATTTGGCAATGGTATTTATAACATTAAGGAGCTAATTTAGCCAGAACGTGATGAGGAATCAAATGTTTATTTTGGAAATTATTATTATTTACAATTTTTCATTACTAATTATGTAACGATAACAACATTAACATTAACATAACATTAACATCTAGACTAACGAATTGCACTCAATCAAATGTTGGAAATGGCCTCCTTCGGCTTCAATACAACCATCTAGCCGCCGCTTCATTGAATTTCGCACTATTCTGAAAATACCATAGATAATAATCAAGGGTTGCCTTAGAAAACGATTGCAGCATTTAATAAACAAGTTGACAGTTGTTGTCAACTTTATAAGCTTTTAATTTATAATTGTTATAAAAAGTGTGTTTAGTGGTTATTTTTCGAACCATTTTTGTAAAACATGGTTGAATTTACTAACAGTGAAATGGCAGATCTGCATTTCTGTTATGGAATGGCTCAAGGAAACTCGAATGCTGCAAGACGCATTTACCATGAAAGATTTCCTCAGCGTGTAGTGCCTAATAGAAGAACTTTTGTACGTCTCCATGCACAACTTTCTGAAACAGGCAGCTTTAAAAAATCGACGGTTGTCATTGGGAGGCCTGCAACGGTACGAACAGTTCAAATTGAAGAAGCTGTTTTAATTGAGATTGAAGTAAATCCTCATACTACTACTCAGAAAATAGCTGAAGGGCTCTTAAAATCTGTCACAGTGTGACAGATTTTAAGAGCCCTGCAGCTATATCCCTATCACATGCAACGTGTGCAAGCTCTATTGTCCAGAGATTCTAATTGGTTACGCGGTAAAATAAAGAAATCCAGGTTTCTTAAGTCGAATATTGTTTACAGATGAAGCTTGTTTTTCTCGCAATTCAATTATTAACTTCCACAACAATTACATTTGGGCCGGAAACAATCCACACGCCTTGATAGAAAATAATTTTCAAGAAAAGTTTTCTTTTAATATTTGGGTTGGAATTGTCGGTGACCATCTCATTGGGCCTCACTTCCTTCCACTAGACTCAATGGAGAAGAAAACCAAAGGTTTTTAGAATATGTTTTACCTGGACTTTTAGAAGAATTTCCAGTCATGGAAAGATTTCGTATGTTTTATATGCACGATGGTGCTCCACCACACTTTAGTGAAGTGGCACGGAAATTTTTGGATGAAATTTACCATAATCGCTGGATTGGGAGATCAGGCCCCACACCCATGGCCACCTTGCTCGCCCGAAATTAATCCCCTAGATTATTTTCTCTGGGGACACCTTAAAGCGTTGGTATACAAAACTGGTATTCAACGTAAAGAGGATAAAATCATTGATTCATGTGACAGGTATTTCCAAAGAGGGCGAAATTCAATGATGCGGCGGCTACACGGTTGTATTGAAGCCAAAGGAGGCCATTCTAAGTCTTAATTTAGTGCAATTCGTTAGTCTGGATGTTAATGTTATTTCATATTTGTTGTTATTGTTACATAATTAGTAATGAAAAATTGTAAAAATATCAATTTCCAAAAGAAACATTTAATTCCCCATATTATTCTTTGTGAGGTCCAGGTATATGTAATTAGGTCGACTGTTTTAAACGAAGCAAGATACGAAAAAAATTCAAGAAACAAAAAAGGTTTATTTCTGATTGCTCAATCCAAAGAAATGATGAAATTGCACAAAAGTCAGTGGCGTACATTTTTACGTCAGAAATATTCGTTTAAATCCCGCTCGAGACGCCACTGGACTTAATATATTGAATCACGTTCGGGCTAAATCAGCTGCTTGATGTTATAAATACCATTGCCAAATTACAACAAAATTAGGTATTTAGGATATTTATGATAACTTTTTTTTCATTTATAATTCAACACCCTGTATCTTGAGAAAGAAGGATTTGCGGACCCATGTTTATATGAACATTTCGTCTCAAAATTATCGTCTGTTGAATTTATGGTACATACTTAATTAACACCCTGTATTTTGAAAAACTAAAAAACATCTATCGAACTAAAAAGTAACAAATATTAAATATTTTTTTAAAATAAACTTAAAACAATAATGAACGAAAAATACTTGAATTATTGTGAAAAAAGCGACGGGTGCTTGAATAAAGATTATTATTATATACAAATAATATGGCACAAAGGGTCCATGCTTTTCTCACAATAATACCTGTATTTTTCGTTCGTTATTGTTTAAATATTATTTAAAAAAATATTTTTAACTTTTTAGTTCCATGTCCTTTAAAAGCGTGTTTTTTGATTTTTCAGTTTATTTTCATATTTATTTTCCAGTTTTTAGTTTTGTATGCTTTAAAAGCGTGTTTATTAGTATTTTTAAACTATATTTATTTTTTCTAAACTTTGGGATCAATCAGCCGTATATTGTTTAGAAAATTGACCATTGATATTTTCCGATTCCGGAGAGGGAGCCTAAAAATCAGCTACCAAGATCAAGGAAAGCAGCAGGCGCGCAAAGGAGGGTTACAAATAAGGCAGCAGGCGCGCGTGTTATTAAAAAAAATACTTTTTGCAACTGAAGAAATGCATATAAAGTGAGTTCGAATTATATCAAGGACGTTACGTACAGCGCCATCTGCCTGCGAATAGATAAAGCAATGATTTCGTTAATTCTGGAGTTACAAGCGAACAAACAAAGAAACATACATACAGGTGGAGCTCATAAAAGCGTGTTGGAAAAGGAAGAAAGAAACAACTGCAATGACAATTTTTATGAAGGTTTTGGATGAAGAACAGATACAAAATTTGAAAAAAACCAGCTTTCGCATGAACTCTGAATTACACGAAAGGAAAAGTATTTTCATATAAACAATAAATTTCCATTAAGTTTATGCCACAAACATTTTTCATGGAATTGAAACAGATATAATTCATACGAACCCCGCACAATGTGAAATATGCAAGAGTATCGTTATGAAATGAAACACTATCACTAACGAAACACTATCATTCTCAATGGTGTACTTCGAAGTTTCGGGACAAGACCCTTTATTAGTTTTGGATAACATTACAAGACGAAGTACTTATTTTTTCATATCATTATGACTTAATTTCAATCGAAGAGACAAATCTGCTCTACGTATACATATTCATACGGTTAGTTAATCCCAGGTATAGGTCGAGAACTGATTCATCAACAATTCAACAATAAAATTGAGTTGAATGAAGCTTTCAAAATAGCTTGTTGTTTGAAAATCACTCAATTTAATTCTGAAAATGTTTCGTATGCAGCCAGAAGATTCGTGAATGATATTTCTCATACCTTCGAGTCAACCAAATTTTCATTTTGTGGCGTTAAATGATACCAATTGTACTAGTAATCCAGCTATAGGTACAATCTGTAGAAACTGTTCAAAATGAAGAAAATTTGTTGAACTGCGGATACTGCGTGCTTGTTATTCGCTATTCCAACTGTCTTAATGAAGCTATAGTACTATTCATTGCCAATAAGCTATATCAAATGTTCTTGTATGTGAATTCCAATTTAAACTTTTCAAACCATGCAACTGTGGAGAAGAGCTGTATGGTCGATGAATTTTATTAGTTCGGACTTGAACTATCTGAATGAACAAATAAAATTAATATGATTAAGCTAAAAATTACAAGTTACAACGAAAAACAAAAAAGAGCATAAAATTATCAATTATACATAAAATTGAGAAAGGTTTCAAATCAAATTTCTTCACGACGTTTCGATTGTTAGCATCCTCGATCGTCTTCGGTGATGAACCAAAGTTCAACCAACATTTTTTCAATATTTTCGAACTCTTAGTCGATCATAATTATGGCTACTATAACGAAACTCAGTTCAAAAAATCTCCCACTATTTTCACCTCTCAGCGGTACAAAGTTAATAATAGTGAAGGAAGTGAAAACACCATCACAACTTTTATTAAAAATCGTGACGATTATTCGAGCAAGAAACCAGTCATTAACTAAATGGTCATTTCTTTTGTCTGGCAATGAATAAGTTGTTTCTGAACCGCAGTATGTGGTCTTTTTTAATAATGACCTGCGAGAGTTGCTTTTGCATTTTCTTCACTATATACGATTGAACACTCAATTAAACAGCCACTTAATTAGTGAGGAAAGTAACAACGAATACATACTAACATTTTTTATTAAATGTAAATAAATCTAAAGGTTGATAGCAGAGCAGTTTTTATAGGAATTTCGGAATACTTGTCTTAGATCCCCCTGTCCTTGTCAAAGGTTGTCACATTTATAGAACTCTCCCTGATGTGACGTCACACATTTTTCACACTTATACATGTATTTGAAAATAATCAAAAGAAAACAGTTATTTCCATTTTTTTCTTATTATTATTGAATAATCTTCAATAAAATCAACATAAAATCAAATATTTCTGATAACAGAAAGAACAAACGATTACTTAGAAAACAATGAACAACTAATTAGGTTAATTAACGATAAAACATTTAATTATCTTGTGTCCACGGGCTTTGGACCCACTCCTTTATTATAGCTATTACTGGTAAATAAGGTACTCCATTTTAGTTCTGATTTTGAACATCAGGAACATTAATAGATATAGATCAAGTACGAAAATTTTGTAATTTTTTATTCACATATATAAATTTAATGTTTTAGTATTTTAAATTTCAACATGTGACTCACCCCTGCTCCTGAAAAAGGAACAAGTTTGAGCTCTGAAGTTTGAGGAGAAGAGAAATATATTAATTTTTTCATTGCGATCACAAGCTGATCTTTGGGACCTTTGTCTATATTCTCAAATAACAAAAAACATTTTTAGATATGGGTGAATACAAAACTTGATAGCAGAAAACAATTATACCAACAATAAAAATGTATATACTGTGGGAATTTTTACAAAAACTTCAATTGAAAAACTGAAAAACAAAAGATACATTTTTTGAAAGACATTTTATTGTGAAGGACTCAATACTTCTTACAGTTTTCATGAGTAGGTTTATAATTTTCCACAATCTGAAAAATGAAAAAGCTAAATCAATAGAGAATCTGTGAATTTTGAATTCTGATATTTACGAAAAAGCAGTTGAAATTGTCAAAACGGAAGCAAAATCAAATTATGAAACGTAGCAAGATAATAAGGAATCGCTGAGGGCAATCTTCCAAATCCTAATATTGGTGAAAAAAGAAACGTTTATGAAAAACTCATCAGGTAGGATATTGATACGAGTGAAGAGTACCTAAATAGAAAGTTTCTCTGATAATCCATTGTAGTACCGCTGCAAATGTTTCAGAAAATAGGAACTCTATTCGCATAAATATGACAAATCGTCAAAATGGCCATCTGCGTCACATATCTCTCTGTTTTTACAAAAACAATTCTAATGTGAAACTAGCATATATTTTTTTTATGAAATGAACCAAATCTAACCTGTAACCACTCATTTCATAAACTACACCTCACGATTTGATCTCCAAAAACTTTTTTAAAAAATTTTTCGTTAGCACAGTAGTGATTTGAATCACTTTTGAAATTACTATGGATCTTCATCAAGTAACGGCCAAACATTCAGAAAATGCAACCAGTAACCTAACCTAGTCAGAAATGATTGAATGATAATAGTACGTTGTCAAGAATGTATTAGCTCAATGATTGAACATTTTATTATCGACTTATTTTTAATAGAAGAATGCACTCTTCAATCTCCTCTAGCCGACAAAGGAAGCAACATAAACTAAACATATATTTTTATAGATTACCAAAAATATTTGATGGAGCATAGAATAGATTGCTAAAGCACTAATAGTACTGTTTTTTGCAAATATGGTCCGCGCAGTGAAAAATGCTTTGCCTAAATTACCTTCTCCAAATTCGTCAGGAACAGAATTACCTCCATAATGGTCACACGATAGTTCAGTTGCAGTTACAGTTGGATACAGTCATGTATCCATGTATATACCTGTGGACGGAAGTGATACCTATGTTTGGAGAAATAGTATCACCTCCACATTGGTAACACAATGGTTCAGTTGCAGTTACCAAGAAACGAAAGTATGAGTTTATATCTTGACGAATTTGGTTGTAACATTTTATTTTTCCACTTTCCGTTTTATACTCTTTGCGAGGCAATCTGAACACGAAGGAAACCTTTTTGTTAATGTTAACTCGTAGTTTTGTAACAAGCTGATTATTTAAATTTCTATTTACCATTTTCACAGATCTAGGATACCTCTGAGCAGTCTGCAGCAGTACTCCATAAATCATAGCCAAAATTCTCACAGCTACTAAATTCCATAACGATGGTTTATTCTGTTTCTTTCATTATTTAACGGTAAGACATACAGACTATTGACCAGTATTCTTCTTCTTTCATTCGGTCACAGTGAATAACGTAGAGTGAGAAGTGAGGTATTGATAGAGATATCTACTTTCAGTAATGTCATGCTCAGAATCAATGGGCGCCCTTTTTGTATATGCTTGAAGTGACGGATGCAACTGGTAGTAGCACTGCCTGAACTTTGAACCAATAACTAAAATGCATGTGTGTAAACACAAAGGCATGAGGTGGCTACTACTGGAGATTGCCGGAGTCCCGGATCCCAAGAATCAGAGGAATCTATTTGGAGGAGTGTAAAACAAATGCTTCGAATTTCCTTGAGGGTTTCTGGAAATATAATTTCGATTAGAAGTTGTAGGGTTCAGTGCATTGAACCTTAGAGTAAGACACTGTATTGGAAAGAGTAGAACATTGACACTCTGATTTCTCTGTACAGTGACAGTTTATATATATTCAATATTGATCATTTATTATTTCCATTCCTGTTTTCTGCACGTTAGGAATGCAAAACCCTCAAATGAACTGTTTTCCTTGTTTTATTGGTATGCTTGAAATGTCTCTTGTACCAGTGTAACTAAGTTGATCTACAGTGATAAGGGTTGAAAAAGGGTACAGTATTTTTGGAAATTGCGTAGATGGCGTTTGAATGAAAGCTTTTGATTTGGTTGCCCTTTTCAGTACTTTTAATTGACTTTCTAGTGAAACAAAAGATATGAAAAAATAGTCCGTAAGTACCAATTTTTTTACTGTTGGGAAACTGTTAGAATTATATTCATTTTGAGTCAGATATACCTCTATAACGTATAAATGCTGATGTCTTTTTCTAAATACTGAAATTGAACGTGAAACCAAATGTTTTTTTTCAGAAATTCTATCGTTTACAAGTTTATAAAAAGAAGTATATCTTTTCTTTATTTTTCATTCATTGACACATCAATAAACATTTTTGTTACCGACTTAATTGAAAAATGTATATGCATAATACAATGCATATGTATAATACGTAGTCAGTTTGATATTCACCAACTTTTCTTCTTATAGCTTTTGCTACCGACTTTATCTGACCATCGTTAGGAGTGTTCAAGTAAACAGAGCCAACACCAACAATCTCTGCCTCGGAAGCTATAAAGAATACGTGATTCCTGCTATTACACGAGGTTAATTTCGCTAACATGTGCATATTTGCTTGATACTTGACAGTGGTGTTCCTTTGTTTTACATGAAAATGAAATAAAATTCAAATATATTTTCAGAATATGAAGAAAGGCGTCTGCATAGTTTCTGAGAAAAACTATCACAAAAATTCACAAAATAACCAAACTTTTACTGGTTAATGAAATAAGTAAACTCATTTCTTTATGATATTTCTAACGGCGGGAACGAAATTTTGAAATTATTAAGAAACTTTAGGAAAATATAGGCATCATGCACCAAAGTTACTTTCAGATAAAAACTATTTTCTGCTTTCGAAACTGAAATTGAAGCTGATATTCATTTTGCAGTTGCTGCAGAGTTATCTCTGAATTTTTGAAAAAACCAATTTTTCAACATTGAAATATAAATACATATAAAAATTTCTAAATAAAATTTTGTATTCTGGTGAGGAGACTTATTCTTTCGGACTTGAAGAGATCCAATGCATTTTCCAATTATTTATTTAGTCAACATCATATAGATGTCTAAATTGAAAGGGTAATTTTTAGAAGAGATTAATTTTTAAGAAAGAAAGATTTTGGCCTTCTACTCCTCCATCTTGATACAAAAAATGTGGGAATCTTCCAAAGAAAGGAAGATAGCAATCAAATAAAAACTACACAAAGTTGTGTAAATCATGCAAAGAACTAACTTTCAGATACGAACTGGAAGAAATATCCCTTTCAAAATAGCTATTTTCATGTAAACATTGAATGACACGAAAAAAAACTTTCGAAACAAATACTTCTATAAGAGCACTGAATCATAGAAAAAAACACACTCTCATAATTTTCCACTACACTCTCACCAAACGAGTTATCATAGTTTTAATTCCGCTCACTTTTATCCCTTTTTGTTTTTTATTCGAATTCAAATAAAATAATAACGAAGTTAACAAACTATATTCTTACGTGTAATGATTACATTCATCTTTTGTTGAGTAATATAATACTGAGTCAATTACCCGAATGGAACAATATTTCACGAACTAATATTTCATTTATTTAATTACTATACCACTGTTTACTCATGATTCCTTTCTTGCTGAAACGATCATTATGAAATAACTATTACTTGAAGTGGCTTGTTCAACAATGTGTGACACTTATCATAATGGTTTATGGGAGAATTTACATTCAGCAAAAAAATCATGTCTCATATGCCAGCGACCGTTGTTTAGGTAGAACAAGTGTAGACAGGATGAGATAGCTAATTGGAATCTTCCGACATGATAAATGTCTATTAACAGTTATGAAACTTTCCATGTTTTTCACCACTTTTATAATAAACTAGTTTATTGTATAAGTTTGAAAATGTGGTAAAAGACATAGAAACTTCTTTTATGATTTCCCACCACGTAGTAACGGCTACATCCATCAATTTATGTCTTTTAACAGATTTGGTAACCATATTTGAACAGCTTATCGTATAAGAGAATAATCTGAGTACCGTCAGAGTTTCTTGAAAAATTATGATTTGGAACGATCAGAACATTTACTGGAGTAGTGGGTACTATCTCGCATAGAACAACACTAACCCCAAACAGGCGTAGTGGATAAGATTTGTAGGACAACAAATACCTAATAACATAGATCTACATTAAATTTACTATTTAAGTAGAGAATAATAGGCAGTTTCACTTTCTAGACCTGCTGATCAAAAGGGCATCATCTGGTAGTCCAAAATACATCATTCCCCGGAAACCCAGACGTACTAATTTCCATGATACGTCTGCGTATATCATGCAAAGCAAAGCTTTTCAAAGCACCGTAATCACTTAAGCCAAGATTTTGAAGACCAAAATACATGTGGCAACGCCTGAAATTTGCTGAAAATTTTCAAGTTATTCATAGACACCAAGCACAATAAACAATAAATCCAACACTTCATAGATGGGAGTGTCTATACACCATACTTATATAAGTATAAGCTATGAGTAAAAGTAGTCTCTTACCAGGTCCCACTGCAGACAGAGAGCTAGGTTAGGTTCATGGAAGCTTGGCTTGAAGGCACTGAGGCGCCAAGGTGGATGACTTGACTTCAACCGGGCTTAAGGGTGATTTATGTTACGATACATATACAATTTGCGAATCAAGCAAGTTGAATATCTGAGCAAGGTTCAATAATATAAGGAGAATATGACTACAAGAGGCACTTACATTTTTCATCAAACCAAGATTAAATTCGAGGTCAATTCGTTAATAACTTACGGTGTCCGCTCAACTCACCCGAAAAACTGGAAGGGGTAACAAACCATTGAGAAAGCCATGGTGACTAGTAGGCAGGTGATTTACAGTCACGATGGCTTTCGATGCTGAAATCTCTTTCGGAAGCCATACTGTATATCGTATGACATGTGGTGACTACCGTGGTCAAATATGTCGGTGAACAGAAGAATATGTGTCAGAGCCCAAGAGCACCACATAAATATACCTATAGGCGGAACAATAATGTATTTTGACTCCACGAAATAGATATATCAAATAGAGAAGACATAGAAACACTTTCAGACATGAAGAAATCCCGAAACAGGAAATAAGAATTATCAGAAGATAATCAAGGGACCTACGAACATTTCGAACACGCAGTATATAATTTTCTACGCCTCTGACCTTTGGCGCATTCCGTCTCGTCCGACACATCTCCATATCCGTATTCTCAATGTTATGGTATTTAACGGTTAACTGATCTCAAAAATTATGTCCCTTGTACAACACACCACACTCATTATTGCTCGAGGTATTTTATAGGATTGGATGTTTACATAATTCCAAATACCATAAACATCACGGCAAAATATCTCATTAGAGGAAGTTGTACCATAAAGAAGTTGAAGAGGAAACTATGTTATTCGAATTATGCTAATTCATTGGTTCATGAAATAAGTTTATCGAACGGAATGAAGATTACTTTGAGAATGGTCCGGTTAGACTTTGTAATAGTACACTGTGTTTCTATTGAAATGATTAGAGAATTGAAATCCAATATTGAGGTTATTGACTAGATTTGGGATGGAATTGACCGATAGTTGATGAAAATCCATAACATTCAAGTAACACTTTATTTTCACATTTCCACTAGACAGCTTCCTATTTCTTACAATAGCTTCATCAAGCAGGTTTGATGAAGCTATTTTGTGGAGCGTTTTCATACAATATGCTTGATAAAACTAATGTTTAACGAAACACGTGTCGCAATTTTGTAAACTGTCTAGTAAAGTGTCTGAGTTATTTGAGTAAACTAGGTGTATGCAAAAAAAACTATTATTTTATTTCATCTTTGCAAGGACAAAACACAAGCACTACAGGAAAATCCTTAAGGCGCTTCAAGAGCGGTGCTTGTGCGAAAGTAGCAATTTACATTGGATTTGAATCGCTGGAGATTAAATCTATTTGGAAAAACGTTCTCAGGAAGTTTATTCCACATAAACGCAGTTCTCCAGATGAAAGAGTTCTTGAACAGTGAAGTTAGAGGTGTACTGAGTTGAACCTCAAAACTATGAGCAGCTACCGCTCTTAGTGGAATCAAATGTGCCAAGTCGCTTGAACACTTCCCGTGAAAGTATCTATGAAAGAGTGACAAATCTCCAAATTTCCTTCCATGTTCCTGGCTATCAAGGTTGCACGTGATGTTCACGTCTCCAATCAGGCAGATGGCTCTTTTCTGGATAGAATTCAGCAACTTCAGGGTAGGTTTGGGGGCGAAGCTCCATACACGAGAACAATACTCCATAGAAGGTCTGATCTGAGCTTCATAAAGCATCAAAAGTTGCTGAGGTATGTACAGTTTTCAGGTTTGGAAGAGTGTTCCCAACTTTTAAGAAGCAGCCTTTGCAATTCCAGCGACATGATTGTGCCAAGACATATTGGTGTCCATTTCAATCCCCAACAAACTTATCAAAGCAGAGAGCGGAATTGTCTGACCTGACATTATTATATCCGGTTCAGAGACATTTATCTTCTTGGAGAAAACCGATGCGTGGGTTTTTGTAGCAATCAATTGAACCTAGTTACTTTCACCACCATTCAAAATAACTTCTAGATCCTCATTAAGATATGCAACCTCCTGCTGCCGGTGAAGATGTGCCTTCGTAGTCGATGTCCTCGGATCCAAATGAAATGACGAGACAAGTCAGCAAAGCAATATATTAGATACTTGATTTTTGCCAATAAGTCGTTGATATACAGTAAAAAGGGAATTGGAGACAGTATGAATCCCTGAGGAATACCAGCGTTGATGTGAAAGTATTCGAGATATATCCATCGACTGCCACTTACAGGAAACGTTCTTTCAGGAAGCTGGAGAGTCATACAAAAAATGATTCGACAAGTCATAGCATCGAAGTTTGGCAAGCAAACTCTCATGCGACATACGGACAAAGACCTTAGAAATATCAGGCGCAACAGCTCTTGATTTTCCATGTTTCTCGATTGCGTTATTATTATCAATGGATTGATCTAATGGATTTTTAAATGGAGAGGGTACCAGATCATTACATACATCGACGTATATACATATTATAGGTCACCACCAATATGTTTCAACTGAATCTAATTCAACTAATATGTAGATCATGGATACAAGCTACTGGAAGAAAATAGAAACCCTCTAGAAACAATTACTTTCAGATAAACATTGAATTACACGAAATGAAAAGTACTTTCAGAGAATTGCTTCCATATTGACATTGAATTATACTTCCTTTGGGAATTTCTTACAATTTCTAGTAAACAGATGGAAAAGTCAAAAACAGGCGTTCTTCCAAAAACTAATTCCTCCTGAAAAATATACCTTTTTCAAATTAAACAAGATTCCTATGGCTGGGATCGAATCAAATGAGCGTATGAATATCTTTAGTACTGTCATCGTGATTTCAGTCGATTCATCTCATCCGTGACATGAAGTCGTTGTAAGACAAGCGTCTATTTTAGAAACTTTGAAGTCCACTATTGATAATGTGTTCTAAATAAGTGACAGCGTATCTCTTTGATATATTACATTGCATAACGTTCCTGAAATGATATCTGATTCAATTCCACAACGAATGTTTGGAGTTCAAATTGAATAGAAAAAAGTGATTTTGGTATAATTCAATGTAGAGAAGTAGTTATATCGAAAGCACTTTTTTGTGTAATTCTGTGTTCACGTAAGCAATTGTTTGTATCGGAAGAGTTCAGTTTCATCGTGATTGCTCTCTTCCTTCCTTTGTTTTCTACAATTTCTTGTATAAAGAAGGATAAGTAGAAAGTCACCGAGCTCACTTTCCAAAATATTATTGGAGTTTTTCTCAACACCAAACCTTCATTTTACTACCTTGACACGTGTTTCGATCACCAGGTGATCACCTTCAAGAGAAAGATTGAACTGAATGTTATCTGTATTTATATCAAAGATAACTCTTCTAGGTACCTGCGTCTGAAGTGTTTTAAATTAATTTCACAATATTGCATTATCTACTTGTCTTGAATCAATTTTGCCGTATGTCCTTATGTAACAGTTAAGTGAGTCTAATAATTGAAATATTATTTTAACAAGCTATATAGTATACTATTAGGTATTGGTCCACAATCGTTATTCATAATATTATTATTTTCACTTATTTCTACACTCTCATAGGCATCTAGATGCCTGTTGTTGTTAACTTGTCTAACTAACCCTAGTGAATTAAATTCTATGGAATAGTTTCGTTGCGAAATATGATGGGCGACTGCTGATTTTTCTGTTCTTCCATATTTTAGGTGTGCTAAGTAGTCCTTATATCATATTTTAAAAGATCTTTTTGTCTGTCCATAATATTTTGCATCGCAGTCCTTACATTTAATTTGATAAATTCCAGACTTTTCAGAAGTCTCTTTTGGATTCCCTAAAAGGGTCTGTAGTGTATGGCATGTTTTAAAAATCACTTTCATATCTAGTTCCTTGAAAATATTTTCAAAGTTCTTCTTTTATTGGTGGTATGGAACTGGAATATAATTTATCTTGGATTCGTCGTTTTTGAAAGTCGAGATTTCGTTCATTCTTAACCTAAACTTTTTTTTCCTTTTTTTTTCCTTATTATATCATCTACAATACTTCCGGAGAAACCGTTATTGGCTGCTATTTTCTGTATTGTATGTTTTTCTTTTGTGTACCTCTCATGTGTGAGAGAAAAATTCACGATGATCGACGATGAACTAGAATATTCAGCTCAGCACGTTTGTGCTATCCACAGTGATGTGAACTATCAGGAATATACCTGTACGTGCTTGTTTCCATTCTAAATACATTGTATCCTAGCCCTCCATATTGGCTCCTCATTATCAAAATGTCAAAAAATGGAAGTTGTTCTTTATTTTCTAACTCATATGTGAATTTTTCTGATGGAAATCTGTTATTTAAAAAGGAAACAAAGTCCTCAATTTTCGATGTTTTGTTATCGAATATGGCAAAAACATCATCCACATACTTTAGCCATAGAAAAATACTTTGACTTTTCTTTGGTTTCCATTTTGAATATGCTCATGAACAGGTTTGACAGGTTACAGGAACAGGGACAAGGGGTTACCTATATCCGTTCCCTCCTGTTGTTCATAAAAGCAACTTTCTACTTGCAAAACAAATCTCTCCTAAAAATATATTCCTTTTAGTTTAAACAGTATCACTTCGATATTCTGCAACGTATTACCTACATAGAAATTCACTTCCTTCAAGTTTTACTTTGACATATGTTTTTGTTTAAAATTACTGATACCAAAAATTTTCTTTCGAGTTCAATTGATTTTTTTGAAACTACTGGATTGAAATATATTTTGCTTTGTGCTATTTTTGCGAAATACCTTTGTTTGAAAACAAAAGATGATTCAGTCGGTTGAAATTCACTTCACCGTAAACGATACATGTGATGTTTTTCTGATGATATTATTTGGAATGCTGTTTTTCAAGAAAAGTAAAACATCATAAAAACACTCACAACATGAGTGTTTCAAAGTTCAAACCGTCTTTTGACTTTGCAAGAAAAACAACTGCTGAATCTTTCATTGTATTTACTTGTATCAGGCAAATGCATTTCTGTATATGGAATACATTCCGAATACCAATATTTACTAGAAAAATAAATAATTTATAATGTTTATATTGTCAACATCAGATACAAAATTTCAGTTCCATTTCAAATAAAACAAAAAATGAAGATACAATTCGTAACTTCATTGAACATTTTGTTTCAGAATTATTTAGATACCAAAAAAGCAATATGTATAATCAGTAAATCTCAAAAACCATTTAGTTTTTCTGCTTTAGTTGTACCACAAAAAGTTTGACACTTGAACCCACCATTACCAACTTCCTGGAATGAACCTACCTTTTACCAGTTCGTTAGGGTTCAATATCCAACTTCTTCTCTGATCAAAGCCATAACTGACTGCAGCAACTAAATCATGATTTATGTGCAAGAACAGTGAAAAACAAAAATGTATAATTAGTCGAAGCCATCGAACAACAATAAAAAGGAAACCCACACGTGGCGGATAGTTCGAAAGGCGAAAGAATATTAATTAAAATAACTTTTATCCTGGTAATTTACACCTCGGCAGGATGCGGATGGCACAATGCTCGTGATTCATCGGCAACTCATTCGATTTTAATGGCATTCGCAAAACAAGTACGAAATGGCATTAGCGTTCATGAAGTCTGCAGCAAGGAAGTTGGAATACTTACAAAAACGACACAATTTACTCGACACTTGTGTTGTATAAGCTGTTTATGAACCTTCCGTCAATGTGAATATCTTAAAATTAGTCTAAAATTCACTGAAAAATTCTTATTCGTATTCAAAAAACACTTCATTGTGAGATTTTCACTAAAAAGTTTTATAAAAACGCAACACGTGTTTCGCTATTCGATAGCTTCTTCGGGCGTGTCTATACTAAATATTTAGTAAGTTGTTGCTATGCGAGGTATAAATATCTCACTATTTTTACTTAAATGCCAATAAAACTCAAATCATTTCTGAAAGCATTTGGTGTAATGGATCGTTATCTATTGCTGGCCAAACTGAAAGAGGACAGATAATTTGATTCATTGGAGGAGCTTTTCAGAGTATCGTTTGAATACGGAATATGGAAGGCATAATTCCAATATTTACGGATCTAATCTTGACCCTATTTTGTTCCTCATATTCATGAATGATTCATATCTGGAACAGAGTTATGGATTTCTTCTGTTTGAAAATATGCGAAGCATAAAACTCAAAGTCATCACCACAATTTATTATCACCCTCAGATGTTAGAACGGTAAAACCACCAAACAGTACATGTTTCGAACCTATAGAAGTTCATCATCAACTATTTACTTCCAATTTAACTCTCAACATGTCCTTGTGACCATTTATTCATTTGTAACATGTGATAATTTTTTTTTCAATCATAAAATTTTCTTCCTGAAAGTATTTCTTTTCTTAATTTTATTATTGTTATTTATGATCGTTATCATGTTCTTCTTTAATTGTAGAATTTTCAAATAATTAGCTGATAATGAACCCATATAGGTTCGAAACATGTACTTTTCTTTCACGTACTATTGTTTCAGGCATTGCTACATGTATTAATTTTCCAACAAAGAAAATTTCCATGGCGACAATCCATGATACAACTAAGAATGCGAACCAAATAATCTGTCATCTCTCACTAGAGAATTAGAAATCAACTTTTTTTTAACAACAGCAGCGATAAAACGATGAAAAAAGTAAATGTGATTGATGAATAATTTGCATCCCACTCCGCTTTTTCAGTTGAATAAACTACAATGCCGAAAATTACATTTCGTTGGGAAATTCCACAAATGTTAAAATAGCCAGACGGTAAACCTTCTGGTTCTGATGAAGTATAGATTTTTCCATGACATTTGGCAATGAATCGTTTATCAGGTGATGATTGATGTAAGGATCATCTAGAGGTTTTTAACTTCCACCACTATTGCTCCTTATATATAAGGGTCAATTCTCTGATAACTTTACCGTCAACGAGGTATTGACACCATTTTGTATCGATGGCCTATTCCTAAAGACCAAAAAGACAATATATTGCTTCATGGATAATAGTACATTCGTTTTCATTTCACATTCGCTAGTATTTACTTTGAAATCAACAACCAATGCATCACATCTTAGTCAACAATACGACGTTTCATATCATAATGAAGACCAGAATAAAATTTTAACTTGAGTTGAAACGTTAACTTGAGTGATTACGTTAAAAATTAACGTGGAATACCATTCTGTTTCGTCGATTATTCTTTCAATGCTCTTTAAAGCTCAAATTGGATCTTCATTTGCTGCTGGATTTTATTAAAAAAACGTTCAATAGTTGCTCTTCACTTCGGGGTTCAATTCAATAGGTCTCTTTCATTCCTAGAACGGCTTAGCAGTTTTTCAAATGGATATAATCCGCACCGCTCTCAGAGAGTCTTAACGACTTATGTGGTGTGCATATGATTTGTGCTTGTTATATTTTGGCAAATGCCAGCTCAATTGAACCCCCATCTGAACTCCCATCCTCCTTGTTCATAGATACCTCTAGTATATTCTTGACAGCACATATGACCTCTGCCGTTCAGGGTCAGTTGCGATAATTGAAACAATGACTTGTTAGAATCAGATTCACACTTCCAAAGAACACGTAACGTGGGATATTCACTAATATTTAGGATATTTTTTTAAAGCAACCGTATTTTCCAACATCGAATCGACCTGTATGTTACATCATTGTAGGTGTATTTTTTGGATTTATGAATTTATACTAACTATTTATTTACGGGAAAGAGGATGATGTTCAATCGCATAATGACGTGTCAGAATATCTTCCTCCAGTTCCACCACTGTGTTTCCCACACGTGAACGATGCATTGATTACTTATAAAACCGCCAATTAGCTCGAGAAGTACAAGTGGGATGATATTATAATTTATATGCATATCTTCTTAACATATCCTCGAGCTTGTCTGGAAACCGATAAAAAGGAAATCTTCGTCGAACTCGATACTAATCATGGATTGTGTTGACATCTTCATTGTAATTGCATTCGAATCAATGTCTTCTGTATATACTTGCTTCAAGTTCAATAATAATATGTGGTGATATTTACAGAATTATTGTGCTTTTATTAAAGCAAAATGTTGTGCCATTCTAGCAGCCAATTGAACTTCAAAAAGTTTTTTTCAATCTGCTATTGACTCAATGAGTCAATGACATTCTTGTTTTCAGTAAAGAACTACCTACTGGACCATTTTTGGATATTTCTTCATTAAGTGCCTATCTGTCTTTTTGATATTGATAGCATTTGCTTCGTTTGAATTTTTTTTGAGGTCTCTATTTTTTGGTGTCAGAAGACATTCTAAAGGAAAATGTAGGCCGTGTACCTATACTTTTTTGAACTGAAATCTGTTCTGAATCTGTTCAAAATCTGTTTTTTCGTTAACCAGCTGTCGCACCCCTACGAACGACAACCCTCAGAAGTCGAAACTTGTGCGCGCTAAGGATTAACGAGGTCTTACCTTTTAACGTGTGATTCCTAACACGGGTTGGACGATAGCAAGTGAAGATCGATCGTTCAGACTAGGGCTTGAACCACCGACCAACACGGCAGTCAATTCGAGTGAGTGAACAAAGCACCCACGCCGAACCGCTTGGCTACCGAAATGAAATCGAACCTGAAGGAAAAACTCCCTGCCAATATTATATTCGGAAAAAATTATTGATTCATCCAACAAAATCGTTTTCCCGCACACTAGAACTTTTATTTTCTAGACATGCATTTCAAAAATCAAGTTCAATTAATAATTATCATCACAACCTTCAAACTAACCTTGTGAACCTCTGATATATATGATAAATTGGTTTGGGATTGAAAAGGGTCCATTTTTATAACAGTTTTATTTGTCATCTTGATGTCTGCTGGGAAGTTGTATCAATAATAATTAACTTGATGAGTTTCTAGTCGCTTCGCTCTCAAAATTTAGTAATTTCAATTTAGCATTCACCGTTGGTAGTATAATTGAAAACATGAAGGTGATGGGAGTTTTCAGGAGGAACCTGATTAACAAATTGGAAAATTACAAATACAGCTAATACATTTTCTTTAACATTCAACGTTTTTCAATACCTGACTATTTTTTGTTGTTTTTCTTTCAAAATGTCTATTATATTATATTTTTTGTAATACTCTGATTATATTAGATTTCTTCACAAGTTTTGTCAATTTTTATGAATCTAATTTATACTGAAATTCTCACTGGATACCTACTAAAATTAATTGAAATAAGCGCCATTTGAAATAGTGCAATTTTGCTGACGTAACACAAGTCGACTAATTACATGAGCATAAAAATTTTGTGTTCGGGATTTGATGAAGTCGACGAGGGCAATTTTTGACACATAATAATGATAATTTTGATAACGATAGTGATTATAATAAATGAGCAGGGATGGCCACACCTGAGGCCTTTGGTGAGTTGCGCCACCACTTACTCGAGCAACTGGTGCAAAACCAGACCTGCAGCCCAGGCGCACCCGGGAGCGAGAAAAATATTCTCCCTCCGATGCCGGCCATGGGTCTACAGGGTTAACCACTCGGTAGACCCACAATTTGATACGTGGTAATCGAGGAAGGAGCCCCCACAATCAACCTGCTCGGAGGGGTCTGAGGCAAGGTGGTGGGGCCCATAACGATAATTTGCCCTCCGATGACAACCCTAGCAATGACAACGAACGCTTTGAGTGGACGCTTGAGCTAAGATATAGCCTTATGCATTGCTACGAGAGTAGTGAGCCCGCAAGAAGAGGGTACATGGCGTGAATGCATGCTCTGTGGTGTGAAACACATCCGTAGCATGCCATCTTTTCCACCCAGAATCTTAGGTATTACGTATCCTATCTTCGGCAGCAGGGCTATATAGCTCTTTCCCAGACTACTGAAGAAGTGGTAGAAGTGACAGTTCTACCACCCGTAGGCATGGCTGGAGAGGAGAATCGTATCATGCCACCAATGGAAACGATCAGAACACGCAGGGCGCTCCACAGAATTAGGCTCCTGAAGCCACAAGAACTGGCTTGTTTGGACGCAGAGATTCATAGTGTTCTCACAGAAGAGTCTGACTCCTGGTGAACGTAACACAAGTCGATTAATTCCATCAGCATAAAAATGTTGTGCTCAGGATTTTATGAAGTTAACGAAGGCCACTTTTGCCTGGTCCTGACTGGCGAAGGTTCTACCGGTGAGAAAGTTATCGAAGTGTCTGAAGAAGTGGTAGTTGGTTGGTGAGAGTATGGTGGGTTAGGCAGAACTTCGACGTGTAATTCGTTCAATATCGGACAGTGATTTGTGAAAAGTACGGACAGGCATTGTCGTGGGGCATGATTTGATCTTATTTGTTTACCAGTGCCTGCCTGATGCTTACGAAATTTTCGGCACATTTCATCATCTTTCTGTGATGATTTTGCCCGATTGCAGAACGTTATAGTGAATCGCACGAGCCGCTAACCACCGAACTTTATGTAATTATGGTCTTTTTTGGTGGGTTTTCGCCTTTGGGAAGTACCGGGATGGCTCATCGGTATCCAACTACTGTCCTGAACGTCTCCTGTTGTCGTAGAGGAACCATTTCATCACGATTCGATCCGAAAAAGATCGTTTTGGTTGTGAAAAAACAATGAAGAACAGACTTTGAAAAGTGACAATTTCTTTCGATCGTTCAAATCGTGAGGTACCCACTTTTCGAGCATTATGACCTTTTCAATACGTTTTAAACAACCGAATGGGAGCTGACGCCCAGTTTTTCCGTCATCCCACGCATCGTTTGTGATGGGTCAGTCTCCACCAGCATCCTTGAATCTTCGTCCTGGATAACTTGTAGGTCGTGCACTTCAAGGTTCATCTTCGAGCCTAAAATCTCCAGAAAAAAAAATCGCAAACCAGCGTTGAACAGTGCGTTCATTATTACGATCATTTTTTGGGCTGTTTCAACAGTGCATTAGTTCCATATAAATTCATAGAGAAAATTTGGGCAAAAATCGCCCAACAAAATCATATAATGATAAGAAGCTGAAAAGGGGCAAAAAATTATTATTTGGAAAAAATGAACAGCACCAATGTACAGAATCCTCTGCCGATCAAAATATACTAGTAGAATAAATATTTGTTGAGATATGGAGTTACAAAAACACATGACATTGATACGGACAAAACTTTTGAAATAACTCAATTATATTTACTATATGATCGAGGTATCACATAATTCTGTTGTGATGAAGACTCTTACAATTGTTTGTTTTTCTAATTATCCATTCCGTTTTTTTACTGAAATATTTACTAGATACAATGCGAATGTAAGAAACTAGAATAAACTTTGAAGCTACAAAAAACGAATCTGGTTCTAATGCAAAATATTTTTTATATTTTTTATCATCGAACAACAAATCATGGGACATTCTTTCACGTGCTCCATCAAATAATCTAACCGAAAAGATAACAGTACTATTTTTGAACAAATAAAATAAAAGTCGTAAATATTTCAATGAGAGACTGGGTCGACAAATAAAAAGAAAACCAACATTTCCGATGATGATATATTCAATGTTTGTTTTTAAATATCATCTGTAGAGATAAGAATACTTATCGTGTGCTAATTTGGATATAGAATAATCCGAGGAAAAGGTGTTACAGAACAAAAAATAAATTGGAATATCAGGATCTTATATTTCATGAACCAGTTACTCAAATATTTTGAAAAGGTACAGACAAATTAAATCGTTGCCTCATTTTGAATCAAAATAATCAAAATCATAATCAAATATATTACTTTCACGACAACAATGTCTTATATCAAACAAACAATGATAATAATCATGTGCTCTGCGCTTGTTCAGGGCACATGATTTTCGGACCCAATGATCACTTACCCCACGGTGTGGAGAGTGGTCGTTGGTTGATAATGCTGGCGCGCCCTCCCGAATGTATCAGGGCTTCATGGGATAGGGCCTGACCAGGGCATACGTCGGTGAAAAAAATAATAACATCAATAACGTATATGAAAGCGTAGTACACCATCTGGGTGGAACAACGCACTCACATGAGGTAACAGCAGTGATGAACTCTCTCCGCGTCAAGTATCAGTACAAACTCCGACATATCTTCATCGGAACTGTCGGGGAAGAACAGAGTTGCTGCAACAAATATGTTTGCCATTCTAATATTACTCTACTCGTTTGAAGAAGTGAAGTGGACTCGGGAGGAGCTGTATCGACTCGACGTGGAGACCGGAAAAATGATGCATCTCTTTAGGAGTTTGCATCCCAAATCGTCTGTTCTACGGTTGTTCTTCCTCCGACAATAGGGAGGCCGAGAACTTTTGAGTTTAGAGTGTCTACATGACAAAATTCTACTGGATGGAGCCCGTGAATTCGTCAGGAGTTCGGATCCCCTAGGAACTGGATCATTTCTCTCAAGGGAAGCTGACCAAGCAGCCTGTAATCTCGGTTTAGTTTTCGATATTAAACGTGGTGATCACAACTCTGTCACCGAGTTGGAACTCGTTCGGCAAAAGGCCTCTCTCCCTGTCAAGTATCAACACAAACTCCGACAGATCTTCATCGGAACTATCGAAGAAGAACAAAGTTGCTGCAGCAAATATGCTTGCCGTTCTAATATCACTCTACTCGTTTGAAGAAGTGAAGTGGACTCGGGTGGAGCTGTATCGACTCAACGTAAAGACCCGAAAAATGATGCATCTCTATAGAAGTTTGCATCCCAAATCGTCTGTTCTACGGTTGTTCTTTCTCCGACAATAGGGGGCCGAGGACTTTTGAGTTTAGAGTGTCTACATGACAGATGGATGGAGCCTGTAAAGTCCTCAGCAGTTTGGATCCTCTTCTTTGCATGGTCCGCGACCATTAGAGAGCAGGGCAGCTGGTGAACTTAGTTTAGTTTTCGACTTTAAATGAGGTGATCACAACTCTGTCACCTAGTTAAAACTCGTTCGGCAAAAGGACTATATAAAAGCCGCAGAGATCACTTCACTTCGCTTTCCTTAGGTTGAGTGGGCTGAAGTCGGAAATTGAGGGGTTCATTATGACCTGCCAGGATGATTTCTTCACAACCTCAGTCTACCGCAGTCGCGTGATGGGTATAAACGTTCCTTACACAAGATCCAAAGCCTGCCGCGAGGCATCTGAGACACTAATGCACTTTCTGTCAGCATGTCTTAAGGCAGCGACATAACGCGGCCTCAAGAGTGCTTCATTATCACCTACGGCACTCTTATGGTATTAACGAGACACCGGTGTTGCCCTATGCTCCAGGGGAAATTGAATCCGTTATGGAAAATGAGAAGTGCCGAATTCATTAAAACTATTCGTTCCCCACCCTCAGGAACATACAAGCTAATAAGCCTAATGTAGTCTTTCTAGACCACCAGAGCAAAACGATATTTGTCGTGGAGCTTTCAGCTTCTGACGATACGAATATCACCCGAGAAGAGGACAGAAACAGATGAAATATCAAGATTTTCTCTTCGAACTATGCAGACTTCATCCAGATCACTCTGTCAAAACGGTTGTTCTGATTATTGGAGTTCTTGTTGGAAATATGTTCTCTCCACTCTCATATCTCAAAATCATGCGGGCTTGCCGCACTAAGGCAGAAATCTTAACCAGACAAATGCAGAGGGCTAGCATTCTTGACTAACTGCGCTTACTCAAGGCACATTATTCTTGGACCTAACGATTACTTACCACACGGTGTGGGGAGTTGTTGTTGCTTGAAAATGCTGGCGTGCCCTCCAGAATGTTTCGGGAGATGAGACCCGACCAGCGCAAATTTCTAAGATAAAAAAACAATAACAAGAATAAAAATAATAATCACCTTCATTTTTCACAAAAATTGTACGGTTCATATTTGTGACCATGAGCTACTAAACAGGAGAAAAGGGCCGAGTTTATTTCATTTGGAGACAAGACGTACACTGAAATATTTTTCCACTCAACCCCATGAAAGTAAATATTCCGTATAATGAGCATAATTGACTACAAACATTGACTGTAACTTTTTTCTGATATGATAGATCTTATTGGCTAGCAGACAAAAAATTCAAAACGATTTTCAGCCTGATTAGTCGATAGTCAATCAGCTTGAATAGAGATTAAGAAATTCTATTTATTTTTTGATTTTTCAAGTGAGATTGAATTATTTCATTATTTGTGAACAACTTTTTCATTTTGCATGAACATAAATGAATAAATAAATATGTTTTTGGGCAACTAATTGAAGTTCAGTCAACTTATTTATTATTTTACCACTTTTGACTACTTTTTCTGCGAATTAACGCGCATTTCACGGAGAAAGAAAATACAAATGAAATGATCCACAACTCATTCTAGATTGACATTAATTTTGCACACAGCAGCCTCCGTACGACATTTTCTCTAGGCATGCTCAATGAACAATCATTCGCTGCCAGATAATAAAACAAACATCGCCGCATTTCATGCAGCACTTGGCTTTGATCATAATGCAGATATAAACTGGTCTTTATTAAAACGGTAACCCTGAGGGTCAATTGGACTAACATCATCTGATGGCCTACGGTCTAATGCACTAAAATTAATTGGAATTCAATTTTCAGACGGTACTGCCAGTTTGTCTCGAAACAATTTTATGTTTATACAGTTACTAGAATGTTGATTTGATTAACAGCGGAAGTATTCGATTTTATTTATTCAATATTATGTGACATTTGAGCAAGTGTGTGAAATTTTTTTAAGAATCTGTAAATTGATGGAAGATGAGTATTAGTGGAGATTCAAAAGCCTTGAAAATTTTGCACGGAAGATGGTAAGGATCCACAGAACATAATTTTTATTTGTGCTTGTGGGATATCCGGGATTGTGCATTATAAAAACCATAATGGTCAACAAGATGAAGAAAATAATAAAACGGGATGATAATTTGATTTCTGATTTTTATTGGATGCTCGAGGAAGAGAAGAAGGGATACAAACAGAAAGACGATAACGAAAACTGTCTAAAATTGAGTATTTGTGGAGATCCGAAAGCCTTGAAAATTTTGCAAGGAAGATGGTAAGGATTCACAGAACATCAGTTTCATTTGTTCTTGTGGAATATCCGGGATTGTGCAAATCATTATAAAAACCATAATGGTCAACAAGATGAAAACAACAATGACACGGGATGATAATTTGATATCTGATTTTCAGTGAATGCTCAAAGAAGAGAGGAAGGGATACAAATAGAATGACGATAACGAAAACGGTCTAAAATTGATAATTGAATCATTTTTAAATATCAAAGAAACTGAAAAAGCTGCCAAAAATCAGCACTAGAAAAAACATAGACAGGCGAGACATTCCACGGAGAAATGAAGGAGAAGGTCAACACGAACAAAGGAGCGAAGCAAAGAGACTCCATTCTGACAACCCAATTCAATTTGGTACTAAAACATATTACGGAAAACAAGTATACCTACATAATTCATGTTGTGGAATTGGTCAATACCTGATGAAAACCCATAATTTATTAAAGTGATACCTGAAAAGCTATTGTATAGCGAAACACGTGTTGCAGTTTTGCAATCTGCCCAAAGAAAATTCCACAATGAAGCGTTATTTGAATAAATAACTATACATCAAATATCAAAATATTGGTATACAATAATAATACTAAACGTCTTTATTGTTCACAACCAATCGAAAGGTGGAAACAAAAAAAATAAGTTGAGAACAAAAGTCGAATTTCTATAACGATGAGTCGTTTTAATTGCTCTTTCACTTATTCAGTGCAACCGAAGCCAATTCCAAACAATAAACTAAAGCAAAGAAATATGGACTCCATAGGAATGAATGAAAATAAAACAGAAAGAAATAAGTGGAAAACAAGAAAACAAATTGAGATTCCTGAAAACTTACATCTATTTCAAAGTGGTACTGGAAAAAAAAAGAAAAAAAAAGAACTAACGAAGAAACTACCAAAGAAAACCAAGCTTTTGAAAGAGATACAAAGTTGATAGAAGACATAACATTTGGAAAGGGGGCAAATAATTGATGGATAACAAGGACTTAGTTCAGAAAAATAATATAAAAATAGTTCTAGGACCAGATATAATTCCTGGAGGAATGATAAAAATGAGTAAAGACATAAAAAATGACGATATGAAAATATATTCAAAGTAAGCAAATTGCAATGACTAGAATGGAAAGGACAGATAATGAGAAGGCTTCAGAGGAGATAATTAAAAGGTATTGCAAATAACACCCATCCAACGCTGAATACGATGGTAGAACAACAGACAATGACTTGAAAGCTTTGAGGAATGCAAATCCACCTTGATATTAAATTTTTCAAAAATTCGGGCCAATCCGTTGGTGTGTTTTGGATTATATCAGTGTTTTGGATTATATCAAAGGACTATGAACTTTTAGTCACCGTGCTTTCGGAAAGCTGAGAATTCATGAAGACACTCTCTGAATTTTAATTTCCTGATTCACGTATCGACTACTTTTGACGGGTACACGTTACACTCAGTTATTTTCCTGATAACTTTTCTATCTATAACGTACCTCGTTTTGATCAGGGGCATGTGTTCAACATATGAAGAAGAAAGTGAAGCTCTTGTTGTGGAAAATGGTGGGAGTTAGACTGAGTCAGGAAAAGAAGAGTCTTTGATATACGAAATAAGCTCCGAGCATTCGACAAATAGTACGTTGGTTATATTGAGGGAACTATGATAACGTGTTTTGAGGAGCATTTTTCTTATATTCGATTTTCTAGACCTGAGAAGTCCAGTGTCGCTTGATATGCCTCAGAGGAAGACCATAAAATAAGTGGTTAATGGTTCAAATTATTGAGGTAGGTACATGAAAACAGGCTTTTACACTCTTTTGAAAGTTTTTGAATCGAAAAAGGTGGAATGAGATTTATGAACAGCGATAAAAATACTATTCCAAATAGCCCGTAGTTGACCCTCTCACATAATAATTATAAATAGGAACCAGGTGAATATTATGTACATAACAGGTAGTCACTACATAATAGGTAGTCACTACCCAATTTGAAAATCACTGTGATACTCACCTCCCAGAGCGTTGTACTAGGAATCCATTCCAGCAAGTCTTCGCATATTGTGTAGGTCAGTGTATTCAATTCGGCCAGGAATGAATAAGATCATGAATAAAATTTCACTGAATCAGATAAACGGCCAGAACTCCGAATAGCTGCTCCTGAACCTCCAACTTAAGTGGTATTAAGTCTAATCTGATGGTGGACGGATGAGTGGCCATCTTCGTCTCACCGGGAGAGCGTTATTGGAGTCATCCATCTGCGCGAAATTATTCATAAGCCGAGGAGATGTATCAGTGAAACTGTCCTTTCTTCTCGATTATCTCGTGAGGGGACTAAATGGAAGGCTCAGATTAAGTTACGTCTTAATAAAAACTCAATAAGGAAAGACAATTTGTCACTGCTGCTGCTCGGATAGTGGATTTAATGTTCGTGTTGCGCTTGAACCTTAACAGGTTTCCACTATCTCCGCATACTTTGTTGCTAATCTATGAAGAGGAAAGGAATTACGGTGTGAAACATATATTTTGACTACTCAGTTTATTGAAGAATATCACTGAATTCAAGCTAGCAGGAACTTACCGGTTTCGAAGAGAATTTAACTCAGTATTTAATCCGGTTAATTTAGACATTCGCACCCAGCTCAAAGTTAGTAGGATTGTTCAAAACACCATCACAAATGAAATCTAAAAAATCCTTGTTGATCCGATACCTGGAAAAATTTATCTGGGGTGAAAGGTCACAAAAACGAATTTTTCGCGATTTTCAGCAAAACGGTCAGTTTGATCATGAAATTAGTTCAGAGAAAAATTGCAGATCAGATAATCATCTATATAAGGAATATCGATATACTTTTTTTTCTAAGAGATACCGTTTCTTTGATATAATAATTCAAAGATTTGGAAGAGTTGTACTCGTCTTAATATGCACACGTTTCCACGCCACCTTTGAGGTAGTGTACTGAGCCCGTGTTTTCAACGTAGCTTTCCCGGTAGGCCTATTCTACGGATCTGTTGTGATTCTGTTGAATTTGAAACTATTGAATGATAGAAGACATTGGCAAGGATTCAAGTGGACGCGGTCCCCTACCGATCCATGTGTTTGGATCGTTTGTGCGTTGTCGTGCGAATTCTAACGAATTGATTTCGCAACAGTGGACGAGAAGCCTCACTTGGGACTACTAAAAAACTTTATTGAAATTGTCTTTTATTTATTTTATAAGAATCTTCACAAAACTAATTTGTGAAAAAAATTTTATAGTAACTGCCGAAATGTTTACAAAACTGTTTTGTAGTGTTTGTAAAAGGCCTTACAAAATATGGGTTGTTCATCTAGTTACAGCAGCAAAAACCGTTTTTTGATACTTTGTCTCTCAAGAATTCTTGAATTTCTTTCAGTAGACTGAACTAGTTTACTGTTGTGTTTTTCTTTCATTGAAAGATGACAATTTTCAAAAGAGCTTTGAGTACCTTTTGAACAGCTGGAAACTACTTTTCTAGTACGCTAATTCAATTCTAAAGGGATACTGTGTCTGAAGTGAAAAAGGTATATTTTTGGGAAAGAAAGGTTTTGACATTTTACTTCTTCAACTTTATACAAAAATTGGGAAAAATTCCATAGAAAGGAAGAAAGCGATTCGTTTTGAAATAAAATCTTCAGAAAGATGTGTATATTATGCATAGAAAATACTCTCTTTTCAGATACGAACTGAAAAAAAACCCTCTCGAAATATCTACTCTCATATATATATATATATATTGAATTACACGAAAGAAAAAATATTTTAGAAATAACTACTTATACATATGAACATTGAATTATTTAACTACTTTTATATTCACATTGAAATATACAAAAGTAACTTCTTTCTATTCAGTTTGTACTTCAAACACACGTTATGGAATCGATTCAGATAGCATGCACAGGAATGATACACAATATAGTATATGAAATAGATAAAATTTCACTTACATGGAACACCGTCATCCATCTCGATACCATCACAAGATTCAAGTATTCAATTCATTCATAACATTACGACTTTATATCACGGATGAATTGAATCTACTCATATGATGACAGTACGTGATAAACGCTTCATTTGATTACATCCCAGCCATAGGCATCTTGTTTAAATTAGGAGAGGTATATTTTTAGGAGAGATTAATTCCACTAGTTTACAGCCAATTTACGACTGTAATGGCAAAGGCATTTCTTTGTCAGCGTTTGGTCCTTAAATGTGAAAAATTTCGTAACACGTAAGATTTGTAAGTTATGATTTTTTTCACAAAAATTTCATGAACACGACATTCCAACTTTGCTCTTCCCCTAAATTGAGGAAATTATTTAAAATCTGGCAACACAGCTACTCTGCCCAGTATTCGAATCTACTTTACTAGCCCCTAATACCAAAGTTACAATATTTAGGAACCGTTACGATGAGCTATCCTCGTTTTTTACTATGCAGGATAAAATGTGTGTTTGTGTAAATCCAAATGGTGTAATGTAAAAATTAGAATTTGCACATAACTAAAATGAGTTTAAAAGCCGTTTTGCTCCATAATGGGAACAAAAGACCCTCTACTCCTCTTGCACATGCAGTTGCCATGAAGGAAACACACGAAATTATTTCACTTATTCTGAATGTAATATGTTATAATACGTATAAGTGGCAAATATGTGGTGACCTAAAAGTCATTGGACTATTACTAGGTCTTCAGGGCGGATTAACGAAGTTCTGCTGTTTTATTTGCCTTTGGAACAGTAGGGCAACACAGAGTCATTATCAAGTAAAAGAATGGCCTCCGAGAGAAACATATATTCCAGGTCAAGCTAACGTGAAGAATATACCTCTTGTTAATTCCAAATACGTTTTCTTACCTCCATTACACATTAACCTGTGGTTAATGAAAAATTTTGTGAAAGCATTAAACAAAAAAGGCGATGCGTTTAAATATCTTAAACACATTTTTCCAAAATTAAGTGAGGCAGAGCTCAAAGAAAGTATATTTGTTGGACCACAAATCAGAAATCTACTAAGTTATCAACAGTTTGATCAAACATCAAGTAATGTTGAATTAGCTGCATGGAGTTTTTTCAAAGGAATTGTTTCGAGGTTTTTAGGGAACAAGAAAGTAGAAAATTACGAAACACTTGTAGAATATTTCAAAAACTACACCTCACGATTTGATCTCCACAAACTTTATTTGAAACATATAATCACATGTTTCGCTAGCACCGTAGCTTTCTCAAGTGTATGAACGCTACTGTGCTAGCAAAACATGTTGTGATTATTTGTTTCATATAAAGTTTGTGGAGATCAAATCGTGAGGTGTAGTTTTTGAAATTACTATGGATCTTTATCAAGTGAGGGCCGGATCAATCAGAAAACTTGTAGAAGAACTACTTGAAAACTACTGCAGAAAGGGATGTCGCATGTCTCTCAAAATTCATTTCTTGCACTCCCATTTTAATTTTTCCCCAGAAAATTTGGGTGCTGTCACAACAAAGGGATAGGTTCCACCAAGACATACTGACGATAGAGCAACGTTACCAAGGCAGATGGAATGCAGCCATGATAGCAGATTATTGTTGATTCCTCATGAGGGAAAACGATGAAACATATATACGAAAGTCAACATTTACAAAAAGGTTATGCAGAAAAGACTTCATTTGAATTTTTTTCATGTCTATTGTGAATAAAGTCTGTTATCCTCAAAATATATTGTATTTTTCTTGTTTTGATCTTATATTTCCCTATAATGAGTGGAACTTTTTGTATAAAATAAGAATAACTATAACTCAAAATGATGGTGTGTTGAAGTCGCAGTCGGGATGCTTTAAACTCTCATGTGTAGCCATTATAATATTAGTCGCATTTTTTTCTTATTTGTTAGCTAGTGGTTTGGGAAAGATTTTGGCTTTCTACTTCTCCATCTTCACACAAAAAGTACAGGAAACTTCCAAAGGAAGAAAGTAAAGCAGATATTCCAAAATAAACTCTTCACAAAGATGTGTGGATCATGCAAATGGGTTACTTTCGAATACAAACTAAGTTTATAGTCCAATCATTCGTTACGGAACAAAATTCTGAATCTGGTTTAAATTTCATTTTTCTCTATATCAGATCCCATTCTTGTATAGTTTCCATTTAATTTGTTCGGAATGAAAGAAGCGTTTATTATCAATAGTTCCATCAATTTCATCAATCAGATCAATTTCATCAATCTTCATGGGTTTGATATTTCTGTTTGTGATTCCTTTCAATATTTTTATCTCGTATATTTTTATTAGAAATAGTGTTTCTTGATATCTGTGAGTTTCTGTTGCGAAACGAAAATGGAACATTCAAATAAGAAGTTTAGTCAATCTTTTTGGAACAAAAATGCAACCTTTTTTCAAAGGTTTAGAATTCAACTGTCACACCACTTTTTTGGTAATGAACAAATTTTGTTGATTTGTTGTAAGCTCGCATTATCGCACTCGAAATTTTTCGAACAAATGGTAAATAGGCACCTTTCACTGCTTCCGCCGTTCTCAACATTTCAGTCTTAATTGCTACCGACCAGTCATCTGGTCGGTATCATTAAAATACGTACTGAATTCTTCATTAAATATGATGGGCTATTAATTCTCCTTGTTTTGCGATGAAATGGCAATTACTGGGAGAAAATACAAGTTATATTAGAAATATACGTGTTGTTTGTACAAGATAACTAGATCTTGATTCGGAGTATATGAGACGTATAAGGCCATTAGAAAATACTTTCTAAAACAAAGTAAAACACCCACGATTGATAAGACTCGTTATAGAGAAAACGGTAGTGCACATCCGTTATATTTTCTTGGTTCCATATCGACTGGAGAATGTGACAGGTTCACTTACCATCACTCCAATGGCGTATCTCGTTCCGAAAAGGATTCCTTGAAAGTTGAAATATAGGTTTTAATCAGGAGAAAGAAAAAAAACACCCAAGAAATGTTATTCATAGATATTGATTTTTGAAGTGCGTTTTTAGGTACAGTTCAGTGATATAAGAAAGTATTTTTTCTATGCACCAAAAATCCATCATGTTTTGTACTGATATAACTGTTCGGTCATCTTCGATTTGGTCAGGATTGAGCCTAGCTCCCTAACCCTTGTGGCTGGCGTTTGTCAGAGAGACAAATGGGACACAACTGAGTTTGAGATGGCGGCGTGAAAGTCCTCAGACATCAGTACCGCCCTTCACGGTGAAACCTTGCCTAGCTGGGGTGAGTGGATGAGAAGATTGTTCATCCGTTAACGGAGAACAAGAGGGCCTCATTCGACAGAGTATCGAGGCCGTCTATATCGGGAGGGGTCGTCTACAGTATGATCTATAGCTTCCCTAACTAACGGATTATCGTGAGTTTCCGCACTATCAAATACTAGCCGATTCCTCGGCTGAATGGACTGCTGAATGGAAGGCAGTTGCAAATTTCTGCGGATGGCTTCATTCTGCATGAACCACGAAGCATTCACAACATCGGTATCAACTCATTTTGTTGTTTCTCCAGAATGGAGATATTGCTTGGAGCCCCTTGTCTCCAAAAGCCTGGAGCATACAAAATGACAGGCTTGAACATCGTATTGTAAATCGTAATTTTGTTTTTTATGCTCATTCTTGATTTTCTTTTGATCAGAGGATACAGACTTTTGATCCTTCCCTCGATCTTCGCCTTCACGGTTCATATTTGCTTACGGAAAAAATATTTCAGAGGTCACATGCTTAGTTGTGTGAATTTAAGGTTGCCAGATAGCGGCAGTATTGTTTGTACATGTTGTTGAACGCAAAACAGTCAAAAGACCTGAGCAAACAAACAGACATAGTTTTGATCCATCGTTTTGAAGGTATTTGAAACTTCTGAAGGGATGAAAATGTCAATATTATCAGGATATTGTCACAACGTTACTGTCAAATAGCAATCATGGCCTGCTTACAAAATACTGAATGGGAATACCATTGTGAAGAGACATTCGCACAAATAAATGCTCCGAAACTTGACTAGTTAGGTATACGCGTGATATACATAAATAAGACAAATTTCAGCAGCTTTCTCAATTTGTTATAATACATAGAATGTTCTATTTGAAATAATCAACTTTCAGTCATATTTTCAAGAAAACTAAAAAAACTGTATTTTTTACCACCATGTATTGAAGTAGCAGAGACTACGCTGAAGTATGGAAAACCTCCGAGTATCATCTAAATCTAAACCAAATTTCGGTACCATTGTAGGTTCGGTTCAAAGTGAGTGGGTCTATTCGACCCTCCACTGCAACCCGCAAGGGTTTATTGTAGCTCACACCTATTCACACTCGAACAAATAAACCCTGCTTCTCAACGAAGTCAATTAGTTTGTATGGTGAATGGTCTTTGAGGTCAGATGGTAAGAGTACGGCTCTGTCGAACTCTAAAACTTGATTCAGTCCCCAGCGGGGAAAGGCACAAAGTATGCGCTTTGCTGTTTCATCATTTTCCAACCAGAGGCGACACACACTGTCTTTCGACAGTCCAAGTCTCTGCATATGATGATTCAAATGACAGTAAAAAGTCCTGTTAGACATCATAGTTCATCTCTATTGAAGTCCAACAACGTTTTGGTATCAATCTTCTAAGGGTGAATAAACGCCTTGGAGTGAGCCAATCCTGGAATATTCTGCCAGAATTCCATAAATCTTCATGTCTTCCAGGTGTTCAATGTTTGTTTGGCATAGCCAATGCCAATGACAGGTTCTGGTCCAATGAAGCTGCTTGCAGCACCCTCCTTTGCAAGGAAGTCTGCAGCCTCATTGCCTTCCAGGCCGGTATAGCCAGGAATCCAGACCAGAGACAATCTGTTAAGTCCTTCCTATCGAGGAGAGTCGTTTTTGACAATTTGCGACCAATTTAGATGTTGCTCGGTAGGAGCCAAGAGCTTTCAATGCCGCTCAACTGCCCGAGAATATTTTTATGACTTGTCTATGAGGTTGGTTTCTTCCAATCTCTTCGCACACAATTCAATAGCGTAAATTTCCGCTTGAAATACAGTCGCATAGGTTCCTAGGCAGGTTGATATCTCTGTCCTGGGTCTGCGACTGAAAACACCTGCACCAGAACCGGAAGGTGTTTTTGATTCATCTGTGAACCAACAACTATCTGCTCCTGATATTTCCTTCTCCCGGAGGATCCAGTACTCTCTACTCGGGAACAGTACTTTATAAGGCAGTTCGTAGTTGACAGTTGGAGGCATAAGTCAGAGGTCATTTCCAGAATGCTATGACTTTCAGTGTCAACCAATAGTCTGTTGCACTCTGCAGGTATCATAGTATTCTTCAACTCAAATATATCAGGATTTTTGGAGGTTATGATTTTCGAAGAAAACGGTAACGGATAGGTAAAGGAAAATATCAAGAAAAATTGTCGGGTGATTGTTGTAGATTTCAAAACGAATATTATATACAGAGTGTTCTATTCATTGTCGAAAATATTTTAGATGGGTAGAGAATGTCCGAATATAATCTCCATTAAATTTTAAAAGTGATCTTATCTGGTTCAAAAGAACCACCGTGACATCCACCGTGACATCCACCGTGTATCAGCCTGCATATTCTCTGTTGCCCTTGCATAGCCGAAGCAGAATGCTGGTAATAGCTAAAATTCAGTTTCTACGGTTAAATATCTCAACTCATTACTTTAAAAAGCCAAAGCTCCAGTATTAACTTCCATTTTTGTTTGTGATGAGAGTAATGAAGTTATGATAGATGTGAGCTCAAAACAAGTTAGCTAATCCATACATTTTCAAAGAGAATGAAATAGATACATTGAAAGAACAAAACGGTAGTAAGAACTATGCAGACATGCCAGACAATGATTGATGTTCCGAGTAGCCGACGTGAACCCTAATACCAACATCACGACCAAGTAAAAGTTGAATCTACAATTAAGCCGTAAAAAATTCAGCCCGTGTCCTGAAATTGAACCGTTCCATAAATCCAAATAATTTAAACGAAATTACAGGTTGGATCAATCACAGGCAAATTTCACTTTGCAAAAATTACTGGGTCTCCAATAAGTGAATTCACATTATGTAAACAAACTAACATTATAATTGACAAGATTTCATTGTGGTTAATGGGTATATTGAACTTGGCCATAAAGAATATTAAGAAAGTAATGTTTTCGAATCATAGGAAACAATTTGGTGTCGCCTTCGGGCTTCTTTCGTGTATGTTCATTCTTTATTGCATAACTGTTCTGCTTTCGACACGTGTAAATTAAGAAAGGTGATTTTCCTTAGGGGTACTAATTGGAAAGAATTATGAAATGGCGGGTTCAATCTGATTTTTGCCGCATCATTCAGATATTATCTCCTTCATGTTTCGTATCATTTTGATATTGATTCTTTCACGGATAGACTTTGACTTCATCAGATGTAATTATGGATAATTATGTAAGTTTTATTCGAAACATTGTTGCATTGTAGTATATCATTCAACAAGCGTGTAATGATGGTTATTACTCCTGAGCGTGTTTGCGACAGGAGCCAGGTGATTATTAGAGAAGGAAGCGTTGCATATGTACATGTTGCATCCACTACAATTCTATGAAAATATTTTCTGAAAAATAAAAGCATTTTCTGAATATTCCTACTAATTTTTGAATTTCTATTATAGGTTTGAAGAATTCACAGAGAACTTACTACCTTTCAAAGTAGTACAAAGTTATGTCTCGTTTTTGTCACAGATAACTCATGACCTTCCAAAGTAGTACAAAGTTATGTTCCGTTTTTGATTCCAGTTCAAAATTGATCTTGTTGGTAATCATGAATGATAAGTTTGGTTAGGTCAAAAGTGAGGTCTATTTCACCCTCCACTGCAACCCGCAAGGGTTCATTGTGGGTCACACCTATTGAAATTCGACCGAATAAACCCAGATTCCTCACGAATCCGATTAGTTTATATGGTGAGTGATCTTTCAGATCAGATGGTCAGAGAGTGGTTCTGCCAAACTCTGAAAATCTGATTCGGTCGGCAGCGTAGCAGGCACAAAATTCATGCTCTGCTTTTTCATCATTTGTCAAACACACTGTCTTCCGACACTCCGAAACGCTGCATATGACGATTCAGACGACAGTGACCTGTGAGGAGGCATGCTAGACATCGTAGTTCATTCCTACTGTAGTCCAACAACTGTTTGGTTTCAAGCTTCGCTTGAAGTGAGCCAATCCCGAAAGATTTTGCCAGAAGTCCTCAAATCTTTTTGCCATCCAGGTGCTCAATGTTTGTTTGGCAAAACCTAAAGCGAAGCCAATGACAGGTTCTGGTACGATGAAGCTGCTTGCAGCACCCCTCTTTGCAAGGGAGTCAGCAGCCTTCCAAACGAGTGTGGTCAGGAGTACAGACCAGATACATTTTGCTGAGTGTTTCTATTGAGGAGAGTTGTTTTTGGTAATTTGCTGCAAATTTAAATGTTTCTCGGTACATGCAAAAAAGCGAAGAGCTTTCAACGCCGCTTGACTGTCCGAGAAAGTTTTATTGACTTGTGTGTGAGGTTGGACTTTACCAATCTCTCCGAAAAAAATTCAATAGCAGATATTTTCACTTTAAATACAGTCGAATAGGTCTCTAGGCAGGTTGATATCTCTATCTTGGGTGTCTGCAACTGAAAACACCTGCGCTAGAGCCTGGAGGTATTTTTTATCCATCGGTGAACCGACAACTATCTGTTCTTTATATTTCCTTCTGCCAGAGTTGACATTTGGAGGTATAATGTCAGATGTCATTTCTAGAATGCTGTGACTTCCAGTGTTAACCAGCAGTCTAGTGTACTCTGCATTAGATTTATTCGTGCAATTGTCTAGATGCAGTCCATCTAGTCTCTATCTCCATAAAAATGTGGAGAGGAGTTAGATCTAGAAGGATCTACATGGCCGCTGACGATATGGTACTCATGGCACCACAGATATCCAGACGAACCTACCTGTAAGCCAGAGAGCTCCGCATGAGCCGTTTTCTGGAAAGCCCTCAGCCACTAGGCAATTGTCTCATATGTGATCATTGGTCTAACAATCATCACATACCGGGTGTCAACGAATCTATTAGACAAGTCATAACTTCTAGACTATTAGGTGTATCAAAACGAGATTTGGTACAGATAAATGGTATGTGGAGAGGAGAGTTTTCACATATTTTTCACTTTCCGGTCACTTCCGGTTTCAGCGGAAATGGCTCCGGTTCTGAATTTTTAAATGGAACACCCTGTATATTGTAACATTTTTGGATTTCTGAGACAATTCTGGATCAGAAACTGACATTTCCGGAAGTTTTTCAGCCTACTTGATTTTTTCAGAGTCACTTTTAAAATTGCATCTAGGTGGCCATGATCGGACGTAAACTAATCTATGGACCTCAGGTGATATCAGAAAATTGCAATAGCGGAGTTTTAGTGACTAGTGTGTTGAATATGAATGAGACAAGTTTACAAAATAACATTTTCGTGTCTAACTATTATTTTTCAAATGGCGACCATTTTTTGACAAGCACTTTCGGAAAAAAGGATTTTTTGACAAATCTAACCATACTAATTTATTTGCGATTGGATTAAAAATAAGAACATAAATTAAATATTACTGAGGAAAATACTCGATACGAATTCATTTACTTTTGTCAAGGGTGCCATGGATAGGAATGATGCATAATATTTTGCGGTTATTTCCATCAAGTCCACTTTGGAGAACAAAACGCTCACCTAGGTTATGACAGTGACATAAGCTTTATGAGCAGAAAGTAGAAGTTTCTCTTGATTTTCGTTAATTTTAGTTTAATTTTTCGTCGAAATAATGTATACTCAAAGTGAAAAAGTGGATATGTTGTTATTGTTTGGAGAATGCCACAGAAATTCAAGGAAAGCTGCTGAGTTGTATGCTCAGAGATATCCCAATCGGCAACACCCATCTCATCAGTATTTTCCCTATGTTGAGAGTCGTTTTAGGCAAGAGGGAAATCGAGACGCAGAACAGAGGTTTGTCATAAATGAGGAGACTGAGATTAACGTTCTTGCTATGGTAGAAGTTGACAAAACGGTTTCTTTAAGAGAAATTAGTAGAGAAATGCAGATAAGTCACGAATCAGCAAGAAAAATACTGAAAAAGCACGGATATCGAGCATTTAAATATCAGTTACATCAACATTTGTATGCTGACGACGGCAATAGAAGAGTAGTATTTTGTGATTGGTTGCTTCAAAATCATAGAGTTAACCCAAATTTTATCAACTTCATTCTATTTTCCGACGAATCACGGTTTACAAATAATGGCATGTTTAATAAGCAGAATTGTCGGTACTGGGCCCAACAAAATCAACATGCAATGAGAGAGGGCAATTTTCAAGAAAGGTTTGGCGTCAATGTCTGGGCTGGTATCGTTGGAAACAGAATAATTGGTCCAATATTGTTTCAAGGTCAGTTAACAGGGGTTAGATACTTGGGTTTTCTTCAAAATGAAATCGAGGATCATCTTAATGATATGCCTTTAGAAGTTTTACGGCAAATTTACTTCCAGCAAGATGGAGCACCACCCCATAATAGCAGAGACGTACTTGATTTTTTAATAGAGCATTTTAATAATAGAGTTATTGCAACCAACGGTCCAGTACGGTGGTCTGCCCGCTCACCGGATCTGACTGTGTTAGATTTCTTCATTTGGGGATATGTAAAAGAAAGGGTCTACTATGCAACAGCCCCAGCCACTCTCGAAATCTTAGAAGAAAGGATTCAACAGGCATTTAGAAGTATATCGCCTCAAATGTTACAAAACGTGTTGAGAGAAACAATTGAACGAGCTGAAATGTGTCTTGAACAAGGAGGGATGCACTTTGAAAATTTACTATAGTGGAATTTTCAAGAACTTAGGATATTGCAAAAAATCTAAGTGCATCGCTGAAATTATTAGTTAAATTTGTTAAATTTGTTGATCCAATCGCAAATAAATTAGTAACGTTAGGTTCGTCAAAAAATCCTTTTTTCGGAAATTGCTTGTCAAAAAATGGTCGCCATTTGAAAAATAATAGTTAGACACGAAAATGTTATTTTGTAAACTTGTCTCATTCATATTCAACACACTAGTCACTAAAACTCCGCTATTGCAATTTTCTGATATCACCTGAGGTCCATAGATTAGTTTACGTCTGATCATGGCCACCTAGATGCAATTTTAAAAGTGACTCTGAAAAAATCAAGTAGGCTGAAAAACTTCCGGAAATGTCAGTTTCTGATCCAGAATTATCTCAGAAATCCAAAAATGTTACAATATACAGGGTGTTCCATTTAAAAATTCAGAACCGGAGCCATTTCCGCTGAAACCGGAAGTGACCGGAAAGTGAAAAATATGTGAAAACATTCCTCTCCACATACCATTCAACTATACCAAATCTCATTTCAATTCTCCTAATAGTCTAGAAATTATGACTTGTCTAATAGATTCGTTGACACCCGGTATATCCAATGGAATTGTTTGGGATATGAACCCCAAGTTTCACTACGAATCGTTTGACATATCCAATAGGGACAGTCTGGATTTGTGTAAAACTTTTTCTACGTGAGCGTTCAAGGTTAGGTTTTGAAAAGTTTTCACTCGGTCTTCACTTTTTAGCTTAGCTTATGAATGTTCAGTTCCATTTTGTTAATGTTCATAAAATTATATAAGTGATTTCATAGTTTTTAATGTGGCTTAGATCAACAATACTTCTATTCTGTTCATATAATTATGTCTTGTCATACTAGCTAGGACAACAATATAGGTAACCTTAAGCGGGGAGGCATTGTTTTGCCTTTTCAATCGATTTGTCTACAACTATTTGCTACAGACAACATTATGAAAAACTTTTCCAATAGTAGCCTATAAGAGTTCATTTTATTTCTTCTAGTATCTTGAGTATAGATGAATTATGTGGATGGTGGAGTTATGAGCTAGATTACTCAGAGTACATATTTCTTTTTCACTTTTCTGATGAAAACTTTTTGATATACATCATATTCTTATCGAATGAGAACATTTTTTCCTTTGGCATGAAGAAAATTGCTTTTGTCCGATTTCCACTGGTAATCAGACGAAAGCTATTTTCTTTATCCTATATTCTATATGAATTTCTACAAAATGAATAGGTCGTCAATCTAACAAATTCAGAATATGAACGTTTCCATAGAATATATTTCTTAATAAATCTATTATATACTAAATTGATGAATGTAGCCGTTACTACGTGATAGGAAATGAAGAAAAGTTCAGAAAGTTTCAAATCTCTTTTCTCCATTATATACATTTTTATCATATATCCTCAATAGAAAATCATCGAATTGAAGTTCATGACCTGAGTTGAACTTGTAATTTTGGCATACTTGATTTACTATATTCTCCAGATATACCAGAAATTCTGGGCATCGAGAGTTACTGAATTTATAATAGAAAAGTGGAGTATAACCTTCATTGAAAACAATTCAATTCAATTGTTATGTTGTTGTTCGTTTATGATTAATGATTCACCTATCATTCGAATCCCAAACCGGTAAACCGAGATCATAAACGAACAAACCACAATCGATCGTGCGAAACAAATTATTCACGAAAAAGTATCTCAAATCCTAACAAACTGACCAACTTGTAGACAGGAAACAAACGTTTTTACAGATTATTAAAGATACTTCAGAAAAATCAATTTGCTGGCTGCTCAGGTGAAGTACGAATTATATTTTAAAAATTTCATGAAGTTTTTTTGAAAGAGTTTTAGCTTGTGCTTGGTCAAACACTCTCAATATCCTTTTCTTTGTCTTGTTTTTCTTTGAATTATATATGAGAATATTTTTATGAGCTCAGCAACTTATTCAAGAAGATATTATTGTAGTGCATGGAATGTGTCATCAATCAATGATACCTTCAATGAAAAATGAGAAATGAAACTTCCTATAAAAGGTATACATAACAAGACATTTTATCAAGATATTATCCTCGTGATGCATTGAAAGATTATGTTTAAAGTAAGAGCCGAATCGATCCCTCTACGAAACCCTTCTTCACTTGGAAGGATCGATCGCAGCTTGACAGATGATTCTTATGGAGATTCTGTGAAACATGTTCTTCCTTACGAATCAGTAGATTGTTGTCCTGAAAATCTAGAGAAAAAAATTGGATTGGATAATTTAGGAAACACTTGCTACATGAATATCATTTTACAAGTGTTGTTCATGACGAAGAATTTCAAGAACGAAGTTTTAATGATGAACGAGAACGGGAATGTTTCCTACTTATTCATCAAACTCAAACACCTGTTCATGCAGCTGCAGTTTCGTAAGAAGGTATCATCTTTCCCTCCAACCGATTTCCTGGAGTCTTTGAAGTCGACTAGATACTCGTTAGGACAACAAGAGGATTGTTCCGAATTCTTGGGGTTCTTGTTGAATACTCTTCGTGAGCAAAACAATAGCAAAATCAATACTCCTGACCGCTCTGGACTGAATGATTCCGTACAGCCCATCTCGTCTTCTGTTTGTTAATCTTTTGCTGGAAAAATCCTCACTTGTTTACTTTGTGGTGAATGTTCAAGAAGTACCGAAAACTTATGTGAATTTCTGGAACTTCATCTAGCTTTTCCTAATATAACTAATAACCAGTCCGTGCAAAGCTTATTGTTAAATCATCTGAAAATGGAATTTTCAACAGGTGATGATCGACTGTATTGTCAAACATGCGCCAAACTAACTGACTGTTATAAGGAAACAAGTATAGGTGAGGCACCAGTCAATTTAATAATAACACAGATGATTTTTAAACAAGACTCAACCTCTAACGGAAGCAAGAAACTCTTTGGAAAGTTTTTTTCAATAATGATATTCAATTGTTTTTAATCGTTTCTTTTATATCCACTGTTTAAATTTATTAGTTGAGTCATTTTTTTCTTTTCTAAAATAATTATTAACAGTTTTCTACAAAATAACGCGAAAAAATAAATTTTCAATAAGAATTTCATTGATTATCAACTCAACAATTTGTTATAAACAAATTCTCAACATTATTGTGTTTTTTCCTTTTTTTGTTTACTTTAAAAAATTATTATTATGAAAGTATTGAAATTTTCAGAACTTTTATCATGCAATTTTCTTTCGAATGTAAAGAAGGGCTCCACGTAGCGAACAAAAATTTTACGGTAATCATTCAAATATTCATTTTACTTTGAACGATAAAGGAAGTTTTAGAAAATGTTGTTAATTAACAGTTGTCTAGATTATTGAAAAAATAACTTTAATGAAAAAATTCGACGGCAATAAGTGCTCTATGGTATTTAGATTATATCATGATTTTTAAAAATTTTTCTATTTACTTCAAGTACCTTAAAATAATTATTTTCAAGTTACGTACTCGCTTAGAGGCCGTGCGCCCAACCTAAAAATGGCGCGCGAAAAGCTATTTTCAGCGTTAAATTAAAATTATAAATAATGCAGATACTATTTCGGGATTTGGAATTCTTTTTAGTAAATTTCCTTCTCTTCAAGAATTTTTTTTTCAAAATTCAAAAATATTTATAAATATAAACAACAAAACCGAACACTGCTTTTTAGGGTCTATAATTGTTTAATACTTTTAGAATTTTTTATGTTTTAATTATCCCTCTCGTATCTCTTAGGTTGTAGATGTGGTTAAAGTTTTTGTTCAGGTATTTGTCTGTGTGTGTTGGTTTTCTGTACACTTTGTGATCCAGAGTACCATCTTCATATCTGTTCACAATAACTTCTAAGAAGGCTATAGAGTTACTTGGGTTTTTGGGCCGAGAGAGTTTAGATCTCCGGTCTTGAAAGTTTACATTCTCTGTCCATTTATGTTGTTTGTTATTTGGTGTAATCGTAGTGGGGTACGAATGAATTAGGTTCACTTCTACCTTGAAGATGGTTAGGTGCCAAAAAGTTCCACATTCTGAACTCTGAACTCTTGGAACAGTTCTTTAGCTTCTCCTCCATTCGTAGTATTCCTAAGGGCTTATCGAATCTGTTTCTCGTTTTGCTAGTTTCGGTTTGCAAGAGTTATGATATATTGTTTTGAAAATGATAAAACAGAGGGGTACTGAAATAGTAACAAGATTTATTACGAAAAAACAGAACAATAAATAAAGAGGGTATTACAATATAGAGGCTATCTTCATTGAAGGAGACGTGTCAACTCCATGTTCTTCCCTAGATGCATATACTTAGCACCCCACTCAAAGACTATCCTCAAATTACCCCCAGTTCCCCAAAAATGATTATTGCTGACTTTGAATTTGTCGAATTGAATTACTGATTTACAAATCTGTTGATTGAATGTCAAAGTATGAAAGCAAGGCAATAAAGTAGGTTTTGGTGTACTTAGTGATACAATTTTGATAACCCATATGACGGGATTGCAAATGAAATATTACCATTTGATAGTATCTTGAAAACAGTATTACTTTTGGGAACCCAAACTGGGTAAGGGGCGAGTTTTTCATATTCAGAACATAGCTTAACTCTTATTGAGACAGCTATACCTTCCAATCCATTAAAGTTTCTCGCGAGTTTCAGTGCTGATGATATTGGCAGCCACAGTTGAATAGAAGGAATGCGTGACCTTGACAATATCTAAATATCTTCATTAGGAGTGGAAGAATAACAGTTTAACTTTCATTCTTCTGCCTGGAAGTACAAGATTGGTACCAGAATGGTGTTTTAATATTCTCTTTATCGTGATCATGAAGTAGACATTTTCAAATAGGCAATAGGAATATGCTTTCTATTGTCCTATTTTTGACACAGTCGTTATCAATTATGAAAGAGCAACATTATTACTCAGTCGCTTCGAATGAACATTGTGTTTGTAATGGAAGGTTCCATTCTAAATAAGGGACAGAAGAATTTCTGAAAAAAGATGTGAACTCTAGTGCATCCATAACCGTAATTCTTGACGGCTGTCGTCTAAAATCGCTTATGTATGATAATGTCTCTGCTTACGGAGAGTAAATTCTTGTTACTTTCCTAGCTACATTAGAACTAATTCTGTGACTTATCTGAAGTTGTCGAGAACCTTATCCAAAGGATTTTCTGCGAAGTGAACTGCTAAGCAACACTAGCGTCTCGCCGTTGACTTGTGTTGCGTGAGAAGAGATCAAAAAAGCAGTGGTGGCGCGAAGCAATTCCAATTGAATAATGAAATGATTGAATAATTCCAATTGAATAGTGAAATTATTGAAGTATAACAAAACTTGTCACTAGTTACGAGATGATCATTAGGCTCATAGAAAAACTACTAGTTTCTTGCTAACGTTGAAAGTTACAATCAATTAACGTTGAATTTGATACAATTCACATCGCAGCTTCAGGAAGTGTACTTGGAGCTTACTGTACTGAATCACAGATGAATCCATAACACCTTCCGGTTCAGGTGCAGGTATTTTAAGTTGCATACCCAGGAAAGAGATATAAACCTGCCTAGAAACCTATGCGACTGTATGTCAAGCGGAAATTCACGCTATTGAATTGTGTGCGAAGAGATTGTAAGAACCCAACCTCATACACAAAGACAAGAAAACTATTCTCGGTCAGTCAATTGACGTTGATAGCTCTTGGCTTCTACCGAACAACGTCTAAATTGCCAAAAACGACTCTCCTCGATATGAGGGCCTAACAGATTGCCTCTGGTCTGGATTCCTGGCCATACTGGCCTGGACGGCAACAAGGCTGCTGATTCTTTGCAAAGAAGGGGGCTGCAATCAGCTTCATCGCTTTAGGCTTTCACAAACAAAGATTGAACACCTGAATGGCAAGAAGATTTATAGACTTCTGGCACAATCTTCCTCCAACGCGTTTATTCACCCTTCGAAGCTTGATACCAAACAGTTGTTGGACTAGGGATGAACTACGATGTCTAACAGGCTTCACTGTCATTTGAATCATCATATACAGGGACTGGGACTGTCGGAAGACACTGTGTGTCGTCTCTGTTTGGAAAATGATGAAACAGCAGAGCAAATACTTTGTGCCTGCCCCGCTGGGGACCAAATCAAGTTTTTAGAGTTCGGCAGAGCCGTATTCCAACCATCTGACCTGAAAGACCACTCACCATACACACCAGTTGGCTTCGTTAAGAAGCTGGTTTTATTTGGTCGAGTGTGGATAGGTGTGAGCCACAATAAACCCTTACGGATTGCGGAGGCGGGTCAAATAGATCCACTCATTTTGGACCTAATGTAACCTAATCTCACTAGTCCAATCGAGAGCTCAATTTGCGAATTTGTAGAACCGTTACTAACTAAGGTTCCAGAAAAAATTAGATCACATTAAACAATTGAGTTTTTTTTTACTAATAGACTAACAGCAAAACTGAATGTTACCCTACCTGAAACAATAAATCCCACAAAAATCAACACCCCTCCTCCATGGAAAATATATATCTCATCTACCATCCTGAATTTGAGCAATATAAACTAAAACCATTTCTCAATATTCAAAAAAAATTCTAGAAACAAATGGAAAGTTCTAAAATCTATAGTGCATCTAAAGTCACTGGCTCTGGCCCTTATTCTGAGGAAAAAAATCAATGTTCAGTTTCGTTGGCGCCCATCTCATATTGCAGCAAGAGAAGCAGGCAGATGGTGATGGTGGTGGTGGTTCAATTCTGAATTTTCCAGAAGGAAATTGCAGTAACGAACCATGTATCAGATCTATCTCACTTCAATAAACAATAATAAGCGTCATAACTAATATAATTTGATGAAGCTACCAATGACATTGCTCGTTTTTTGAAAAAAGACACACTTGGACGTTGCTCACCGAAGAAATAATAATTTAAGTATATATAAGTTGACTTGTGGTTCTTGCCGAAGATGTATATTGGCCAAACGAGGAGAACCTTTTCCTAAAGAATTTGGGATGAGTTTAACCCAAATTCTATGAAGTATTATATTTGGCAGAAGAGAAAGGCTTGAATGAAACCCAATAATCTCCATAATTCACTAGATGACCAAATAGAACTGAATTCTTCTCCTCTGCTGAATCTGTTTTCTGATGTGGAAATTGATAGTTAGTTTATCATATCAGGTGATATTATTATCTATCAAGTATTAACATGATTCAAATTGTTATTGCATAAAAAACTGAGTAGAACTTGTTCGGCATGAAAATGCTTGAGAAAGCTATTGTATAGCGAAACACGTGTTGCGGTTTCGTAAACTTCAATAAGAATAAAACCATACGTCATACCATGAAAAACATCACCTTAAAAACGACGAGGCTCAAACCATCTTGCCTCGCTTACGTTTTGCACCTACATAGCTTACCTATGGTTGTCTACTTTCAGGAGAACAACAACCAATATGTGTAATACGAAATTGGCTGCTGATCATATTCTAATCGAGTGCTCACTTTAAACAAAAGAGAATCTTCGGCATAATCATTTCAGTCTGTTAATGATACAGGTGAATAATTCTGAAAAAAAAAACAAAAAAAATCTTGAAGGCTCTCAAAAAGATACTTGACATATGAAAGGTGATGAATTTCAAACTCAATAGAATTCCTTATGAAGATTTCTTGACATCAAGAAACTCGCTTCAGTATTGCAGGATGGAAATCCAAAAATATTTTTTGGAAATGTAAACAACTTTGTGAACCATTTTTCACAGGCCAAGAGACTAGAACACTTTTAAATATGATATAATTATAAAACAATTTCAAAATGAATAGTAAAAACTGTCCAAAGTGCTATATCGCGTTACATCTCGAAAAAAAACAAGAAAGGGTTTAAAAAACAATTTTATGCATGCCGTTATAAGTATTTTAGTCACTACTTGTCAGTCAAGGTATAATATTAAATTCAGTTTAATATTATACCTTGTAAAATTTCAATGAAAGTGATGGAAGAAATATCATTCTCTTTATTCAAAGTCGCAACACAATGCCCACGATAGTTACCCAAATTTTGAAGCTTAGTAGTACCACTGAAGTGGTATTGTCACATTTTTCCCCATAGGTTGACCAATGATTGACTACACTGAATAATCAAAATTAACCCTAATTCACTTTAAATACAACAAACACTTCAACTAAACTTCAACTATCATTCGAATGTCTATCGTCTTACTAAATCACTTTGCGTGCCGCAATGTAACCTCCACTTGACTGTTTCGATATCCTCGTGGCTAGCCTTTAAATATCGTAATCGAATGCCGTAGAAATTTCGCCGAAGTTCCGTCTGAGTCGGTAGCATTATTCTCGCTGATTCTAGGGAGGCAGGGAACATTGTGCATTCGCGCCCTCTTAGCTACGTCACGTTTGGTTTATGGTTACCAGGGGCGGCCGGCGTTATTTTCTTTCGGGCATAATTTACAACAATATATTCTAATGAATGAAAAAGTAAAGAAAATGTATGTTGAACGATTTTATTGAAAAAATAAAGATAATAATGATGTAGGTACTAGTAGTTATCAAAGACCAAAAAGCAATTCCTAAGGTCCTAGGTAGCAGTCATCACATCACCTTTCTCAGCACTATACGGTATTGATCAGATAAAAAAAAATAACTCAGACTACGCATAGCGCATCTGACTACGCATAGCGTAGTCTGAGTATATATGTGAATACAACGCCCAACGATTTATGTATTTGTTATTCGATCAATATCTAAGATTGCTGAGGAGAGTGGTGTAATGACTGCTACCTAGAACCTTCCGAATTATTTTATAATTTTCAGTACATCATCATTATTGTATTTTTCAATAAAATCGTTCAACATATTTCTTATTACTTATTTTATTTTCAAGTTTTTAGTTTCAAATTTTCTTACTCAGTTTTTCTCATTCTGTTTATTTCATTTAGCGCCTTAGTATCACAAGGAAATATAATCCGCCATTCTGTAGCTGCGGCCATCTTGAATTCGCATCTTTTTCAGAGAATACTACTATTCTACTAGTCAAGCCCTGTCATTTGATACCTATATTGAGGTAGTTGTTTAAAAATATGTAAGCCACCATTTTATATCTGCGACCATCTTGGATTAACACAGATGAATACTTCATTAAATTGTATTGTCATCAAACCTAAATGTGTGTACCAAATTTCAGATCCATTTGTCTACAGTAAGATGGTCAAACTTCAATAACTTAATTTGACTCAAACAATTAACAAACAAATAAACAGAGCAAGCTGAATGAAACTTTCAAAAAATAGACTAGTATTGTTGTATAATCATAATAGTTTTTTATGTGAAGAATGTAATTACCAAGAGAATAATTCGAAATTAGAAATTACATACGATTTTTCATATTAAACCCAATATTTTTTTATTATTACACTGATTAGATGGATTCCATTTGATGAACGGTCGAACAAACAAACAAACTGAAAAAAAAACAGTTTGTTTCTTGAAATAACTTCTATGCATCAGCTACACATCCTTCTGAAATGTTTATTTTGAAGTAAAATACCTTTTTCTATTTTTCCCTTTCAGTGTGTATTTCAAACATTTGTTAAAGAACGCTACGATTGATATATTGTTATCTGAAAATTTTGTACTGAATTGTTAATCACTTTCTTCCTTCCTTCAGAAGTAATTTTTGTATGAAATAAAAAGTCAGAAACTTTTCTCACAAAATTTTTCATTGTTTCAATTTGCACAATAAGTTGGAAATGGAAACTGTTATTCAAAATATATGCGCATGAATATGTACTGATAGATTTCACAGAAAACTTATTTCTGAAAATCTTACCAGAAATACTACGAAGCTGCAGACTTGAAATTCATGAAAAAATGCTGATGTTACGCCAATGTCTGAAGCCCCTAAGCACTTCACACTTCGTGTCGATGCATCGATAAGCACCACACATCGCAAATGAACATTATGACTTCTATATGTTAATATACCGAATAAGACTGGGCAACATCGGTTAGTTACAATTATGTATGTTAATACAAAACAACGTCAATAATGGAGTTGAATATTCAGTCCATTCTATACTAATGTTCTTTATGGAGGAAACAGTATCGTAAAGTTAGGTTAACTAGACGGTTTTGCGTACTGTTGACTCAACTTTGGCATAATATGTCGATATGCCTTATGTGTCTAATGGAATTGTTTACCTCAGGGAAGTTATGAACCAGAATTGTTTTGTACGTTACATCATATATTTTAATCAAATCAAACTTTCCAGTCTGTAACTTTCACACTCGTCACTTACAAGTTAAATAACGATGTGGTTTCAATAAAGTTTCTCAACTCAACTTTCTGTTCATCCAAATTGACATTCTATCTCACATCTTCAACATATATAGTGACTCACTTTTTGGGGATAATTGAGGAAGACAAATTCCTGATCTAGCAGAATTTTTGGTTGGGAATTTCTCACCAATTCTTGAGCATGTTCATCAAAATAATGGTACTTCTCAAGATTTGGCAATTTTCAGAAAAAATGTATTGCCTATAAAACAAGACACTTCATTTTCAGTTTTTTTTTAGTCTCTTCTTTCGTCTACTCTTTTGTTCTTGTGGAGTAGACGATTGCGTTTTTCAATGTATGTGCTTGATTTGGTGGATAAGTTTTACGAAACTGGGTCAGTGCTAGACAAAAAATAGAAATAACCCCAGATAACTTAATGAAGCAGCTCAAATTGAAGTTTTGGGAACATATTTGCTGCAGAGCCCACGAGCTCCTTACGATCAATATCAGAACAGACGGGAATATCACGTGAGAGTGTAAGAAAAGCATTGAGAATGCATAAATATCATCTTTATGAAATGCAGAATCTTCAAAAGCTCCACGAGAATAAAGTTCTGTGAAACCATGTCTCATTGAGTCAATACCATCCCTAATCTTCTGTTCAACATCTATTTCAGAATGGCAATGTTATCAGATAAAATTGTCGCTATTGGAGTGACGAAAACCCACATATTTTCCGCGAAAGGCATACACAACACCAACAAAAAGTAAATGTTTGAGCTGGTATTCTTGGAAATGACATTATTGTTCCATTATTTCTAGAAGAAAACTTGACTGGTAATCTGTACCTTGAAATGCTTGGAAGAGACTATCGATCCTCTTATAACTCACGAGCTAGAACATCAAATGGATGCAGAAGGTACAACACCTTTAGACTCCTTTATCTGGGGGCATCTTGAATCCTATGTTTATAAAACACAACCTTCTGATATTCACGAACTTAAAAGGCGAATTACAGCAGCATGCCAGTCAATTCCTAGTAAAGTGAAAAGCAAAATGGACGAAATTTCGAACACTTTATAAGATAAGCGTAAGTAGATTTTTTGTTTGTAATGTCTTTCTCGCAAATTACATTTTACGTCTCTGGCTCATCGTTTCAAACAATTCTGCAGTTAAGATAAGTATATTACCATACAAATGATAATAAAAACATTTTTATTCATGAAATGATTTGTTCACTTCATATTTGTGATCATGAAATATTAAACAAAAAATATCACGTTCATTTCAATTCAATACGTGGCTCCATTGAAATCTTCCAATCGATTAGATCAACATATTTTTTTTACCACAATTTTTCCATATGTAGATATTTCAAACAATTACCCAATATTTTGAAAAACAACCTGGATTTTTGTACACCCATTCAATTTATCTACAGGTACTGCAATACATTTCTATTTTACGCTTTCACAAAACACATTTGCGGTGTCAGGATAGGCTGAGATAATTTCATCATCATCTCTGCTGAATCAGTTTGTTTTTCATATTTTGAAAACTTGTAAAGTTCACCATCAATCAGCTGTACCTAATCGCGAATTTGTTTGTGATTACCTTCATTACAAATAACTGAGTTTCCATAGGAATGAGAGGATCTTCAAGACCATTTCCAAAATTACCCCTGGCTAGATGTTTGTTTCAGCTCTAAAGATCAATCTACTTGTGCTTCTGAAGACACGGAAGTTATTCTATGCGTAATGGATGCATATATTTCTTCTTCAATGAAATGACCTTCTAACGGCAAACCTTGGTTCAACAAAAATTGCGAGCAAGCTGTCGCATCCAAAAACTCGCATACCAGCAGTGGTGCAAAAATCCCAGTGCTGAAAACCGAACTAGGTCTGTTAATGCTCGCTACATCTGCAAACTTAGGATAAATGAAAGCAAAGAACTTCACAATCAGAGAATTAGGGATGAACTGCTTGCCAACCTTTCAAGATCCTTCTAGTCGGTAGCTGAAGCTGTTTATCAGAACTTTACAAAATCCACCATTCCACCACTAACACAAGCGAATGGTTCAATTGCAACAACAGCTATGAAAAATTCTACTAGCTGAACAATTTGCGTTCCACTCCACAGTCGATTTTCTGGAAAAGGTACCACCCACTATTCCCACATTAGAATCCATAATGTCGGAAATTACTTTTCGACAACGTCAAGTCAGGCAAATTTTGAAAGAGTTCAATATCAAGAAGTCTGGTCCTGATGAAGTGCCCGTCATCGTTTTTAAAACGTGCGCAAATGAACTCGCACCAACCTGTCTTACAAGGAAGAGGTTTTTCCTTCTTGTTGAAAGATTGCTCGCGTTCAGCCTATCCCCAAAAAAGGCAAAAAAATCTTCCAAATAACTGTAGACCAGTCGCTTCGCTATCAGTGATATAAGAAATCATGGAGAAACTCTTAAACCACCATCTGCTCAAATATTTGGAAGGCTTCAACATCTTGAGTGATCATCAACAGGCGACCTTCTATCGTATGTCACCCATATTTGTAATAGCGCAATCGAAAAACATGAAGAATCAAGAGCTGTTGCGCTTGATATTTCTGAAGCCTTTGACCGTGTGTGACATGAGGGTTTGCTGGCCAAACTTCGATGCTATGGCTTGTCAGATTATTTTTGTGTACGGCTCTTCAGCTTCCTGGAAAAATGTTCCCTGCAAATGGCCATCCATGGATATCTCTCGAATACTTTCACCATCAACGCTGGTGTTCCCAAGGGATCCATATTGTCTCCAACCCTCTTTTTATTGTATATCAACAACTTATTGGAAAAACCGATAATCCAATATATTGCTTTGCTGACGACAGCACACTTGTCGTTCCATAAGGATTCCAGTATATCAGCCAAGGAGGCGTATCTTCACCGGCAGTAGGAGGTTGCATATCTCAATGAGGATCTTGGAGTGATTTTGAATTGGGGTGAAAGTACCAGGTTCAATTCAATGCCACAAAAACCCAGGCATTGGTTTTTTTCAAGAAGATAAATGTTTTCGAACCATATATAATAATATCCAATCAGACAATTCCGCTTTCTGTTTCGATAAGTTTGTTGGGGGTTGAAATGGACACCAATATGTTTTGGCACAATCACGTCGCTGGAATTGCAAAGGCTGCTTCCCAAAAGCTTGTAACACTCTTCTGAACGAGAAAACTGTACACACCTCAGCAACTTTTGAAGCTTTATAAAGTTCAGATCAGACTTTCTTTGGAGTATTGTTCTCATGTATGGAGCTTCGCCCCCCAAACCTACCCTGAAGTTGCTGGATTTTATCGAGAGGAGAGCTATCTGCCTAATTGGAGACGCGAACATCACGTGCATCCTTGATAGCCTGGAACATCAAAGAAAGGTTGGAGATTTGCCTCTCTTCTATAAATACCCTCACGGGAAGTGTTCAAGTGACTTGGCATATTTGATTCCACCAAGAGCGGTATATATCAGAAATACGCGACGGACTGTGGCTGCTCCTTGTTATGAAGTTCAACTCAGTACACCTCGAACTTCACTATTTAAGAACTCTTCCATTTGGAGAATAGCGTTTATGTGGAATAGACTTCCTGATAACGTTTCTCCAAATAGGTTTCATCTCCAGCGATTCAAATCCAATGTAAATCGCTACTTTCGCACAAGCACCGCTCAGAAAGCGCCTTAAGTATTTTCCTGTAGTGCTTGTATTGTGTCCTTAAAAAAATAGAGCAAAGTGCAACATTTCCACATCTTTTTCACGTGATTCAACAACAACATTGGTGTTCTGGGCTTCTTTTTTTTTGTTCCAGTTTTTTACCTGTACTCGAATTAACCACATTTCAATTTGTCCCTTCTTTGACTCACTTTCCATTTCTATAATTGAACATATTGAACTTTTTCTAATATTTACTGATTGATGTTTCTTTAACGTATCCATTTTGTTGGTATCTCCCGTTATATTCCGAGTCTTTTCTATTGATATATCTTCAAGTTCATCTCAATTTCAGATTCAAAACCCGATTTCAGAAGACGTACACCTAAGTTTCATTTTGAAGCAAGCAATTAACCGCGTTACAGATTTTCGCTTCCAGCGTGACCTCTAGGGTTTTGATGTGGAGTAGTATGACGCAAGAGTGATCAGTTTAAGTGGCGTAGCAGTGGTAATAACATTGAGTAAAAGAGAAAAATGAAGACTCGTGTTATTTCGTGCTTTTTGAAGTTTCAGAATGATATCCACAACTGAAGTTAATAACGTGCGAAATAACTGAAATTATGATAAAATATACATAGTAAAAAATAAATTCGCTTTCCGCTGTCTGTCCCTATGTGTGTTCAGATCTTTAAAACTAGGAAGAGGAAGATTAATCTTCCCCTTGAAGATGATCACTTGGTGATCGAAAAACGTGTCGAGGTGTTAAAAGAACGATTTGATGTTGGGATAAAACTCCAGTAATATTGATTACTACACCAAAGGATCCAAATAGTGCATCACAAGTATCGTTTCCATTGATTTGTTACATTCTGCATTGTGTTAATGAAGTAGCACTTCCTTTTTCTTCGAAGGCGTTCGTTTTCCCGTGATTTCGGCCTCCAACCGCTCCAATAACGCCATATATGGTTTAAGGCAGAACCGATCTACCACTCACACCGTAACGAAACTGGTGAGCGATGTGGTCGATGCTTTTGAGAGAGGTGAACACACTATATGCACTCTATGTGACCTAAGTAAAGCTTTTGATTGCATCTCGCATCAGGTATTATTACAGAAATTGGAATATTATGGTGTCAGAGGAATTGCTTACAAATTTTTCGAATCATATTTAACTCAACGACTTAACGCGGTTTTACATGGTTCAACATTATCCTCTAGTCATGAAATTACTTGTGGTGTACCTCAAGGTTCAGTTCTGGGGCCACTTCTTTTCATTATTTACATTAATGATATATTTGAACATCTTCATTACATTAATGGTATTTTAGTCGCAGACGATGCTACATTTTATCATTCCGATTCAAATTTAATAAATTTGAAAGAAAAAAACTTGTCAATTTTGCCAAATATAAATAAGTGGCTGATACCAAATGAACCAACACAAAATGAGACAAAAACTCAGGAAATTACCTTCACTATGGGCAGTAAATTGAATCAGCATGACTCCGTAAAACTTTTAGGTATAACCTTAGACCAGTCCCTCAAGTGGACAAAACATATTGACTGCCTAGCAAAAAAACTATCTAGTCAACTATTTTTGCTAAGGAGACTCAAAAAATCAGTTAGTCCGAATGTGCTTCTGATCTCATACTTCTCATTATTCCATTCTTATGTATCTTATGGAACTGGGTTATGGAGCAACTCTACACATGCTCATCGAATCATGACATTACAGAAACGTGCTGTAAGAATAGTCGCCGGTTTAGGTCTTCGGGATTCTTGCCGAAATTACTTTCAAAAACTCAACATATTAACAGTTCCTTCTATTTATATTTATTTGAGTTTACTGAAGATTCACAAAAATTGCCATACATATCCTAGAAGTGACACAATCCATACATATAATACTAGGCATGGTTTTTCCTTCTAAATAAAATATTTAGATTAGAGACTTCATCTCGAAACAGTTTAAATTTGAAATTTTATAATTTTTTGCCAGAGTGCTATAAAAATTTGAGTTATGCCGAATTTAAATTCAAGATAAAAAAAACTCTCAATAGCTTACAGTCTCTACACAGTGATACCGACTATATGTTGACACAATAATTCTTTATTATACTTTTCATTTTTATCTTATTTGTGTAATATCCTATCTGTATATTTGTTTTTTACATGTGTCTGTATATGTGCATGTATATATGTGAGTATGTATATATTCGTCTCATATTTTTATTTTTTTTTGATAAGGTGCTTTTATTGTCACATATATCTTGTAATTGACCTGCTACAAATAATTTTTCTTATAACGTAGTCAATAAATGAATTATTATTATAATAGTCACTGTTGATGGTATTTCCCTTCTCGAAATAGTCGATGAAAATCACACCACGCACCCAATATTACACCCAAAACACCAAGGCCATAACATTTCCAGCCGATTGTTGTGCTTTCAGGCGCTTTGGATGAGATTCACCAGTTGCTCTCCACGCAGATGACGATCGTTTTGATTCCGGAGTGAAGTGATGTATCCATGTTTCATCCTATGTCACGTATCGACGCAAAGACGCAAGACGCAAATACGCAAGACGATTTCATGGTCTCTACGACCACGTTTGAAGTCAGCAAACCAATGTTCAATTGTTGTTTCTGAAGGAGCGGAGTCCTTATAACACGAAATTGTTTTTGATTCATTATTTTGGAAAAAACAAAAGTAGTGTCACTCTTAGCACAATAACTCACAAACCTATGAGATGAATATCATGAAATTTCGACAGGTCTCTTTTGAAGATTAGTACTGACTGAAAAAGTGGTCGCTTTTTCAGTTAGTATGCAATAAGCTTTCACCATTTTTTCAGTTAGTATCTCACTCTCTGATGCCAGGCCACCTATCGCGCTTGCGTCCTGCATTAAAAAAATATTGTTTTGGTTAGGTTTTCATACTTTCGAATATTTTATATGTTCAATAATGGGTTACGGTAACAACTGGTATTTTTTTTGAAATATTCCATGGATAGAAAACAAAGAGTAATGAGAACAAATAGTTTATTACACAACATTTCCAACTCATACTAAAAAAAAGAATGAACAGAGAAGATGAATACTGATGATTCAAGTTGAATTTACAATATTGTTTTTCTGAAATATCATGAAGTAACGAATAAAACTAGACGTTATATTGATAGTTATATATAATTAACAATATTTTCAACATAATTCAGGTATGAATTATATGAACATAGTCAGTTCGAAATCATATTTAACATTTGTTAAAGTTTACACTCTTGGGTGTATAATACGTTTAAATGTAGCATTTTTGTCAGTCATTTTGCTCATTGAGAGCTACAGTTCTGAATATTGATTTTTGAATTCCCAAAAATAATTCTAATTTTATTTTATTTTTATCGTTGTTTCAATAAAATGTTTTTATAGTTTCAAAAAAAAATATCTAATTTTGGTATTAGCATATCACCAGTTATTAATTCAATTTTGTATTTCTCTACAGGTTGAAATGTAAATCAAAATACCGACTTGAATAAGGGAGTGATGAAACTATATAATATTAGTGAGCACTTTGGACAGATTTATTGTAACAACAGTATTATGTAGTATTGATAATTAGTTGATGAAAATGTTTCAAAAAAGTAATCTTGAGCTCAGAAATCTATACAGAATCTGCTTTCAACCTTCACACAGCATGATTATGTATGAAAATATGTTATTTGTTGAAAAGCCTTGTCAGCTACTTGTTGACAAGTATAGGTCAATTAATATCCATGAATCATTCTAATTTTTGTTGACAATATTTAAAATTTGAATGATTAAAAACTGGCTTAGCTAAAGTAAGTTGGATTATGGAATACATTCCGTGAAATCACAGTGTTTTTTTTTGGAAAAAAAATAAATCAGACTATTTTTATCAGGCACAAAAAATAGTATGCCGACAATCTAAGAAGTTGACCTTTGATTGATAGAGAGACGCATTTGAGATGGAAACTCGATTTTAATTCAATACTTGAATATATACAGGATTGAATTTTTGCTTGGCCTACTATGAACTCATAAACATGGTCGATTCTTGATATTTCGCTTCGCGTAAGAAGTATCAAACAGAACTATCAGTAAGAGCAATACTATTCTCACTCTATTTAAGGAGTTTGGTGACAATACTCAACTGAAATCTCAATTCTAAACGCGGCCTGCTACGAATTCACAAGCATGCTCATTTCTCGATATTTAATTTCGTGTAAAAAATATTTAAAAAAAACTATCAGTAAAGATGTATACTCACGCTATATACAAAGTTTGATGACAACATTCGAATTTTCTAAATATTTTCCCCAGTTCAATCTACAGCTAAAATTATTAAAAACTAAGTTTTCAATTTGTTATTAATTAGTGTGCCATCAAAAGTAATCGTCAATTGAATACTGCATATTCATTCAAATTTTGGAAATATGTTTTCTTGATCTCAAACGCCCATCATGATTATAATCAAACCACATTATTATTCCAACAAACTCTGAGTCCACAACATTTTTCGAAGTTTGTGATTTGAAGTCAAAAAACCTTGTGAATCAATTCTGGTTTTCAGAAGGAATCCAGCTCGATTTTCTGATCAAGTAATTTACAGCTTTGCTATTTACTATTCTCAGTATATCTGAAGATACGGTCAATTCATCTGTTATATCTGTTCTTTTAGAATTTGTACGAAACATACAAAAAAATAATAAATTTCTTTTCGATTACTCAATCTTATGAATAATGCAGTTAGGGCAGATATAATTAATCAGAGGTGTTTTCAAATTTTACTGTGATTGCGTGGAATGATAATCATATTCATAATATATTAGGTATACTTACATCTATGCTGATGTAAAATACCCGAGAATGAAAAAGCAGCATGATATTGAACTTCACGGTATTTACAAACATTTCAATATCAATTCAAATATAGTGACACCTCCACACACAAAAGTATATGGGTTTTTAAAATTTTGATTATGAACATTAATGCATTCAGTCATATAAATTGTATGTTCTATGAATAATACATGATCATTGTAGACGAATTACAATCTGAAAAGTATTATAATAATATGATAAATACCATGAAGATACTTCGATTAATATCACGCATGAGGATTTATTGGGACGCTGGTTTTGTGACATCCACATACTTCGGTCTTTTTTTGATTCGCCAGTAAAAAACGTGAAAATCACCTTTTACAAAAAAAATTGATTTCCTGTAATATTGATAGCGATAGTTTTTTAAATGGCCAGTTTGTAATTGAAACAGGAAAAATTTTTGAAAATATTTTTAAAAAATTCTGAAGATACTTCAGAATTAAAAACAGAATATATAGAATAGAAGAAAGATAGTGAAATTCTTAAAAATGTCAATGAAGAATCTATACTAATAGTATAAATGTGAAAGTTTGTGGGAATGGGTGAATGAATGAATGTATTGTATTGCATTGTATTGCTTTGTATTGTATTGTATTGTATTGTATTGTATTGTATTGTATTGTATTGTATTGTATTGTATTGTATTGTATTGTGTTGTATTGAGAGCTACCTTGGCGTGTGCTGCCTCTACCGTTGGAGTTACATGAAGATGATGTACCGCAACATTGCTTATCTTGAATAGCCCTAAATAAAAGTCCGCGATAGCATATATCTACTTCTTATGCGGTAGCCACTATATGCAAAATACTGAGCCATAATACAGTTAAATTGAATACATTTTTTACAATGCACATTTTAGAATATCTGTCAAATTCTTGTAAAAATTCATACAATTGTCGTTTTGAGTATTCAATATAAATGAACTTTGTGCCATCGCTGAGAACGCGACCCGAACGTGGGCAGACGTGTGAGAGCAGAAATCGTTGACGATTGTTTTAGTTTTGCGAAATTTCTTTGTAGGTAACATAATTCGATTTTTGAAGCTATTCATTACAGTTGGCATATTTTTTCAGTAACTGTATGTTAAAAGACCCCGGCTTCGCCCGCGTAGAATTTGATTTGTCATATTAAGTTTCTTGACAGACCATTTTGAACAAATAGTTTTCAACTTCAAAACTGACGAAATTCAATACAATCTTTGAACCATTATTTTCCCCCGTGGAGGTGGACATTTCTGATTCCCTTTCTTGATGCCTATTCACGCTATACAAGGAACCTACCTGCATATTTCAAGATTCGAGATTCAGCAGCCTTGGCGGTACGTTTATAATAGAGGGTCAGTCAATCTATACAATACAACCTATTCCTACCCTATGTGTTATTCCAGGTCATGATTTATCTATATCCCAACTTACATTAGAATCCTTAGAATCCGTTGAGGTGTTTGGGCTCAAAAAAGTAATAAACGTAAATATATACATTATATTCATTCATCCTCAAAAACTTCATGTATTTATAATATGATTAGGAGTAGGATTAGTAGGATTTCCAATGTATTACATTCTAATCTTTTCTTTATGCTATTCAATATTGTATAAGTGGGAGATCGTCATGGAAAATGAAAATTTCCCTGTTTTTAACACTTTTTGGAGTGGTCAAAAACATAGAAATTTTCATTTCTCATTTTTCATAACAGGAAAAACGTTGCGTCCATCACAGAACAAGCACTTCTTTCATGGTTCCAGTTTTCAATCTCAACTGAATTGCTTTCTGTATACATTACTGAACCACTTGAGACTTGCCAAATACAGAGTTATTTCGCAAGGTCCCCTTCCCTCATGTGGTTCACTTTTAGAATTTGGACGACCGGTATAATATCGACCGTCCAAAATCGGTATTTGTGCAATTAGCCTTAGGGACGTACCATTGATCAATACTTAAATATTCTTTGAGAATTTATGTGATTGATGACTTATTTATTTTGTGGAACTTCAAAATCATTTTAAGGAAATGAAGGAAATCACTTTTTCAATAGTTATTTTATTTTTACGACCGGTTTAGAGTATGGAAGATTTTATTTGCAGTATGGAGACACATCATTGAAAAACTCAACTGAAAAATGTTTCCCGACGTGTATTCAAACCCGACTTTACTGTTCCCTAGAGAGACGCATTAACCAACTCCGCTATCGCAGAACTAGTGAGTCGGGTTCGAATGTCGATAGGGTTAAATTTTTGCAGTTTTTCATTCGTGTGTCTTCGTACTGCAAATTTATTCTTTCGAATTGAATTCCAGATGATAATTTCTTTCGAAAAACAGTGTTTTTATTATATTCCATCCCAAAATTTCAATAATTCCATCATTAGTATTACTCTAAACCAAATCGTAATACCTACATGAGAAAATAAAAAAGTATATATAAAGCAGTGAAATGATTATATGAAACACTGAAATGAAACCAAATGTATATATACATACCCATGTAATAAACTAAAAATAACCCAAAAATATGTTTCTGGTATAATATTCAAACAGATAACTTCAAATTAACTGATTCCACTGGATTTATATTTCAAGAATCCTTTTTGGTTCCGTAACAGTTATCAGCAAACTTTTTTCTCAAATCTCATCTACAGTATGAAATTTTCCTTTTGCATTTTTGTACAGTATGTATGTTTCAAATTTCAGTTCCTCAGAGTAAGTTTGGCAACGTGCTTGATGTATTCCAAGTGATATTCAATTTGAAACTTGAATCTTATTGATTTTTCAATAAATAATTATTGTTTATTAGGACGTCTTTCCGGAGTACAAAGTTGTGTGACTAATATGATTGAAATGAAAATGTAGACACATTTATAAAATCCTTCTGTTTCCGTAATCAGACCATTTGTCTCGTAAACTTTTTTTGCATATTTGTCAGATAATTATACTTTCCTTAGGCTTACTTCATAACACTAGGTAGCAATATTTGTTTTTTATAGGAGCTGTCCGTCGGGCAACTTGATCAATGACGTGTCTTTTATTTGATTCGTTTTGAAATGTCTGTGAAATTCAGTTACCTCAAAAGTCTGCATGAGAAAACCAGTTCTATATGCAATACATTTTTGAAAACCAGATTCCTCAAAATCGTTCTATCCTGATCAGTATCTAAATTAATCTCCTCAGAAAAAGTCACCTGGCCAGTTTACCTTCATTTTTATTGTTATTGAAAAGTGACCAGTGACAGTTAAATTGATTACCCACTGAACTCCGCTACCTTATGAATGTTGCATGCTGTTTTTCAACAATTATATACATTGTTGCAGGATTAATGTCCGAGTGATAGATGAAATGAAATACAATCGAATGCAAATTAATATCCACCAAGAATTTCACATGATTTGCTTTTTAGACAGTTCTTGAATTGTAAAAAAACAATATCAAGGTCTTAAAATTGCAATTTCCTATTCAGTTCGATGTGGACACTATTTCATTTCCAGAAAAATTGTTAGAATCATATCTTCGACAATAAGAACTGTATAAAAGTCATCAATCAATAGAAAACCATACATGAATCGATAAAAAATTTCTCTCAAACTCCTTCTAGAAATTGCCATCGCGAAAATTGATTTTTATTTCCGGAGAATTTGTAATATCAATAATATTGAGAGACCCATATGCCGCTGATCATTTTTCAGGAAATCATGGAACTTGCACTTACTTTTAGTATTTATATCATGTATTGTAGAATTTTTTGTAAAAGAGTCATGGTTATTGAAAATATGGATACAAGTTTTTGGTATAAATGAACCAGTTGTCGTCATGATATTCACTTCGTTGAGGGTTCCTTCAACTGTGGCTGCTTGAATAGTTTCAATTAAATTTCAGTTGGAAGACAAACCTCAAAATCTTGCTCCAAATCTCGGCCAAGTGTCTTTTTGTCCAAAACAAACTGCCTATAATTATGTTATTTTGTTATAATCATCATTATGTACATCAGATATGAGTGAATTCAGTTAATAAACCACTAAATTACTGTATACATTTTAGTTCAAAGTAATGTCTACTTTGGAAATTATTTGGCAATTGTCTTCACTATTATTTGTGAGGTTATATCTCATTTTCAAACTTACTTGAATCCTCATATACTGTGTTCTAGACTTATTAAAAATTAAAAGTGATAGAGAACCATGAGAGAATATCAATGGGAACTTAATTAGCTTTGTTCTAGAACAGAGTTCAATGAATATCAGAAGTATTAGTAGCAATAGGTACTGGCATTTGAAATGAGCCCCAAAGTTGAATACAACTTCTAAAATCTTCGTGACATTCATAATTGTTCAGTGCCTGCCTCACTAACACTAACGCATCGACTGATAAAATTATTGAATTATTGTTCTTACCAATAATAGTTTACAATTATTTTGAGACCCAAAGAAATCAGCAAAACAATATTTTTTAAAAATAGATTGTACATGTGGTATTGATGAAGGAACTGGTGGCCAGGACACTACGCTAGACAACTTATCATCATCTTCATGTATAAGCTCTTACACAGTTGCGGGCGTTACCAAAGTAACTAGGGAGACTATTTACTATCCATTCAAATGACACAATGACAAAGAAGAATCGTACAAAGAAGACTTCAACCGCAGGCAGTGCAAAAAAGGAACAGAGACAGTTTTTCACATTTTATGCAGATGTATAACTTTGAACCACAGCAGGTTTTCAATTTATGGTCTACTCAATTGATAATTTAAGTTATTTACTGATGAGGCCAACTCAGTTAGCCGAAAGCGCGTCTAAAGAAAGTAATCTGAATGTGGTGTGTGGTAAATTTGTTTGAAACTTCAAGCCGGAGGTGACAATTCTATCTATCTTTATCAAATTATATCTACAAAAGTTTTACGAACATCCAACAAACAACCTAGTATAGGAAACAAGATTGTTAGCCCATGCAGCCCATGGGACTGCAGTATTTTCTGAATCAAATGGAAGAGTCTGACAGACCTCAAGCAGCAAAATAATGGTTATTTTCCCGAATTCAGAAGACTTCTATGAAACTGAAGGATGGGTGTCGTATATTCGACTTTTGTTACTTCTTTCCTGTTCTACTAATATCTTCTATTTCCTTGAGTGGGTAAGAAGGATACTCACCACTTGCTCCGGTTTCCAAGATATTTCTTTGATGACTTTGAAGAAAGAAGAACATGTGGAAAAAATTTGAAAAATTCAACTTGATTGCAATATACCAGGAGAAAGAGGCACCAGAGACAATGAAAATCTAATGCTTAGGTGTAGAAGTTTCAGTGTGAAATCCCTAGTCGACCCTTTACTGCGGCACCAATATGAAAGCTTATCTGATTCAATTGACAAGAAAAGAAACGGATACTCTCTGAATGGCAAATTACTATGAAGAAATTGAATTTTGTTGGTTAGGTTTCGCATAAAAATCGATCTAATCAGAATAGTAAATACTGAATACATACAGATAATAGATGGAATAGATACAGATGGATATAAAATTAAAATTGTATTTCACAATTCAACTTCGATATTTGAAACAAATACAAAAAATAGCCTTATAAGGAGAACTATGTGATGAAAGGTGATATATTGCTAAAATCAGGTTAACAAATAAATCAAAATTTCAAATCGGGTTGAATACCAGGAACAATAAGAGTTTAATGTGAAATTGTAAAAGTTCTGCTTTGAAAGCTCCAGTGTGAAAGTTTGTCTAAATATTTTGTCACGATGGAAAAATCGATACTCGCTGAAAGGAAAATTGTTTTCATTTAAAATGAATCCAACTTGAATTGTTCAAATGGTTTAAGTAAAATAAAAGACAAGCATATTTCAAATAACGCAATGAATCATGAACCCATACACATGAAAACATTACAGGAGATAATTTTTCGATACGATTTTTTGTCAGACCTTTTTCTGAACAATATTTGTTCAAATCCATCATTGTAAGCGATCAGTTCAGTGTCTTGATAATCTGTTTAAAAAATAATCGATAATAAACATGGATCAGCCATTGAAGAGAGAACATTGGCTTCAACAACTAAACAAAGATAAAGAGATTTACGTCTTGGCATTTGGAGATTTGATTTGTCACATGATGATCTGACGCAGCGAGGTTGTGATGATGTTGTGTGATTCTCAGGTGGAGATGGAGTTTGAATTGACGTTTGTATATTATGATTATGTATTTTAGGGAAATAAAACTGTCTTTCTATATTATTGACACCATTTGGAAGTTATTATTTGTGGAGATCACAAAACTTAGACAGTGGAGCAGTGAAAACCGATAAATTTCAATAATAACAGAAATTTCTCCTGAAATAAAACTTGTATCACTTACGTATTCCAAAAACACTTTATTGTGAGATTTTCACTAAATTGTTTTACAAAAACGCAACACGTGTTTCGCCATACAACGGCTTCATCTGGCGTGTCTTTCTGGCGTGAAACACGTGTTGCGTTTTTGTAAAGCAATTTAGTGAAAATCTCACAATAAAGTGTTTTTGGAATACGTTAGTTATGGATTTTCATCAAGTATCGGCCGATTCCATCATATATTAGTATCACTTAGTATCACATAGTATCACTAACTATTGAGTATTTTTTTAGTACTCACCACAATCACATGCCATCCAACAAAAAGAAGGAAAATTACCTGGAAAAATAATTGAATATTAGTAAAACCTCCGAGCAATGAATGTAAAGGGGTAAATCTCCAGGATCGATAAAGTTTTGGGAAAAAAATTTTTAGCTTTCCACTTATCCATCTTTATTCAGAATGGAAATGTGGGAATCTTCCAAAGAAAGAAAGAATGCAAATGATTTCAAACATACAGATGTGTAAATCATACAAAAAAGTAAATTTTAGGCACAAACTACATATACGATATTGTGTAGCAATGCTGTTAATGATATCCGAATCAATTCCATAACGAATGCTCTGAGTACAAACTGAATAGGAAAAAATGTCTTTCGTATAGTCCAATGCTCATATTAGGGTAGTTGTTTCGAGATACAAATAACTAAAATTGCAAAAAACTTATGACAAAAACCAATCCTGTTTTGAAAAATTTCAACAATTTGTATCACGAAAACGAATTATTTTTCGATAAACATTTTGAATGAAAAAGTTGTTCATTTTAACAAGATCCACCACATACTAAGTTTTTGTAAAGTTGTCAGCAAACTTCATTCAGCGCCTAGGAGCTAAGTAATATGCATCGATATAGAAAATTGTAAATATCTCGAAACAATCACCTCCACCGTTGTTGACTAAATATACTTTTTTCACTTGGAAAAAGTGTGGGAGTTGGATTTCTTCAAGAAAAGTACCAAAAGTTCACTGTCAAAAAAGCTAGGGCCATTTGAAATAAATAATGACAGCGTACGCAGCGTCCTCTAGATTTTACATGGAAATTAATACGAAATTATGATTTCCAATGTTGAATAAAACCCGGGTACCAAATTTCGTGCAAATAACTCATTTTTTGCAAAATGTATTTTCAAAAGAGGTACAAAAAAAAATAATTTCAGCACCCTGTATCTCCGAAACGAAGCATTTCCGTGCACAACTTCATGAAAACTTTTTTTCTCAAAATTGTTGCAGAAATTCGTCACTTGAATATTTCAACGTACTTATGTTACACCCTGTATATGTACTCTAAAATACCGATTCTAGAAAACAGAAGTGTGGTGAAAAACGACTGAACGCAAAATGGACACTTTTCATCTATTACTTATTAGGAGAGATTTCAGTTAAATTCAAATTTTTTCGGTTAATATCATTTTCGAACTAAATTGTCACAAACTCATTTATATTTTTCATCAACTTCAAATTTGGCAGATACATTTAATCTGGCATAATGAACTTCATCAATTTCGAAATACCGATTTCTAACACAGATTCTCCACTTATAAAATTTTTATTTTGGAATTGACGACAAAATTTCATATATATATATATATATATATATATATATATATATATATATATATATATATATATATATATATATATATATATATATATATATATATATATATATATATATATATATATAACACATGGATCAATAAGTCCCGAGACTAACAATGAAAACAACATTTTTTTTACAAAATTTTTTTTTATTCATCAACATAATCTCCTTTTAGGGTGATACAATGGTTCCAAAGCTTTTCCACTTTTTCAATACCATGTTTATAAAAAAATGTATCTTTCGCTTCAAAATAACTTTCAGTTTCAGCGATGACCTCCTCATTTGACCAAATCTTTTTCCCTGGAGCATTTTTTTAAGATCAGCAAAGAGCCAGTAGTCACTGGGGGCTAAATCTGGTGAGTATGGGGGTGGGGAAGCAGATCAAAGCCCAATTCGTTTAATTTTGCCATTGTTTTCATCGACCTGTGGCAAGGTGCATTGTCTTGGTGAAAAAGGATTTTTTTTCTCTGCATGTGCGGTCGTTTTTTTGCGATTTCTTCTTCAAACGTACCGGTAAGTCAATATAATAATCACTGTTGATCGATTTACCTTTTTCGAGGTAGTCAATGAAAATCACGCCATGCGCATCCCAAAAAACTGACGCCATCACTTTGCCAGCTGACTGCTGCGTTTTCGGACGTTTCGGACGGCTTTCGCCAGCTGTGCGCCACTCAGATGACTGCCGCTTTGACTCTGGAGTGTAGTGATGTATCCATGTTTCGTCCATGGTCACGTAACGACGCAAGAAATCTTTTTTGTTGCGAGTAAATAGCGATAAACAGCTTTCTGAATCATCGACTCGTTGCTGTTTTTGTTCCATCGAAAGCAATCGCGGCACCCACTTAGAAAAAACTTTTTCATGCTCAATTTTTCATGAAGGATAGTAAATACACTTCCATATGATATCTGTGTCATCTCAGCAATCTCACGGAGCTTCACTTTACGATCTTTCATTACAATTTTTGTCACTTCACTCACATTTTCCGGTGTAACAGCTTCCACAGGCCATCGATATCGGTTTGTGATGTTGGGAATTATTACTCAAAATTATATTCTAACTGAATGAGAACCTCCTCATTTAAAAAATCATGTAATACGCAGTCCGATTTCTCACTGCTTTCAAGTTATCTTTATTTTTGTAATTTTCGAGAAAACCCTTCTTTGTGTCCCAAAGGGATCATTGAAAAAGCTCGAGGACATTGAGAGTGATTTTTCAGAAGTAAGTAGCAGGATTGTTTTCTTCCATTTGCAATATATAAAAATTTCACGATTTCAAGAAAATATGAAGCTTGATTTATTTTTTCAACACAGTATTGTATTCAACACAGTCAACAAAGATATACTTTTTGGTAAAAAATACATTCTGTTCAGTTCTTAAGAACAAATATAGTCTTATCACTAAGATGGAAATGAAATTATTATAAGTAATTTCGGCTGGTATCTGACAAACATTTGCTTGGAAATCATTTGTTTTTGTAATAATGTTCAAACTTTTGAGGGGTTACTTCCTGTCTGTATGTTTAAGAGCAGCAAAGACTTGTGGAATCTTCTTATTAACAACTTGAAACTAAAGAGATTGCGAGTTTTCTGGAAACATACTGCAAATAAAAGATTAACATTTCTGCTCCTACCTTTTTCATCAAAATTATTAAAATTATTCAAATTCAAAAACGGTGAGAAATAAGACCATATTTAATACGCGGATCATCAACTTCATATATAGGTCCTCAACCAGCTCTGAGGGTACCAAAATCATTGGTACGGAACCTGATTAGGACATGGACTAATAAGAAGCACACAGAGTACTGGACAAAAGTACCTGGCAACAAACACAGTAGAACCTTCATTAGGGAACCGTCCGAGAATAGAACCGAAGAACTACTTCAATATAGTAGGGATTGGGTCAGAATAATTACAGAGTAACTAACCGGTCATTGTTCGCTTAGAGGACTCCTGAATAAAATGGAGCTGTACAACGGAGACCTCAGCTGCAGATTATGCAACGAAGGGATAGAAACAGCTCTACACATGTTATGCGAATGTGAGGCACTGAATCACAGGAGGCAGGCAATATATGGACGTACAAAATAACGCCCTGAAGAATATGACGAACAACCAACACAGAACCTATACAAACTAGTACAGGGAACGAGACTGATGGAATGGGTGTCATGAGAAGATAGGAGAATGAACGCAATAAGTCCAAGAGGTTGCAGTGTCTTCTGGAGACTTGGACTAAATGGACAAGTCAGACAGCTCCCAAGGTACAAAAAAAATACGAAACGTTTTATCAAAAATGACCTCCTCCAGTTCGGACCATGACTTTTGGGACGCCATGTATATCCATTGGGTAAATGTATCAAGAAAATATCTGAATCTGAAATTGTACCAAAAAGTGTGTTTGATTCCAATGGCTTTACTATCTAATTGTAAAATCTAACACACCAGGAAAATGTAATAGTTTCACTTCCGTTATATTAAACATATTCACTACATTCTTCAATAGAATCCAGTCGAATTTTAACTCAATGAATTTTTCGTTGATGTGGGTCAACTCCAGTAAGATGTCGACGATAAAAGCCGTGAAATAATAACATCAATCCCCTTTGAGTTCAACAAGCTAAACATCGGTGTACTGTGTAATTCAAAACCAGCGTTAAAACTGTACACCTGCAATCAATAAACAAACTTTCTCATTGAAAATGTTCGACAAATTACATATACGAGAGATTCAACGTAATTTGGCTGATAATCATTCATAAATTCTGTTGTATAAGTCACTTTTTATCTCTCGCCTCAAGTTGATCTTCCGTCTCTGTTGAACGCTGGACCGAAAGAGAAACAAAAAGGAAAATGTGTAGCAGTACGGGAGATACACCAAAAATATATTCACGATATTTGTTTTGTTGATTTTTCGAAAGTATATTCGAATGAAATGGTAATTTCACATACTAAAAAGAAATTCAAAATCCATGTAAGTTGCATTTTGTTTATATTACGCAAATTTTTTATATCCAAATAACCCAGGCGTGTCACTATAAAATAGCTTACTGGAACCAAGTACAAACTCATTTGAATTGACATGTAATGAATGAAAATATACCTGACTTCATAATTACCAACTTTAAAAACAGCCGTTCGATCCTCATTAATCAGCGTCGCTGTGAGTTTCCCTTTAGTTTTCCTGTCTTCGAATATTCTAATGCGTTTTCTGTTGCCCCATTCAGAAATTAGTTTCATACCATTTCGGTAGTACTAAGACTACAACTAGTCTGTGATTTGAATGCTTCGTGCATGTATTAGGTTGGTTCCAAAGTTTTGTCCGCTTTTATGAGTCCAATTGGAACTGTTACTTTGAAGTCAGTGAAAACTCATTCAATTCATTATAAATATTTGGTGGCGTAAAAGTGAAGAAGAATGTGTCTCAAAACGTGAAAATTTCTGTCAATCGTTTGAATCGTGGGGTGTCCTTTTTTGACCTTTTCTGGACGTTTTAAATCATCAAAAACCACATACAGGCTGACGCCCGGTTCTTCCGCAATCCCACGCATCTTTCATGATGGGTGAGTCTCCACCAAGGTCGTCAAATCCTACGTTCTGGACTACTGTAGGTAGACTACTTCGGAGCTCATTTTTGAGGCTAAAATGTCTAGAAAAAAATTTCACAAACCAATGTCGAACAGTGCGTTCTTCAACAATACCATTGACAAATGCTTGATAAGATATTTTTTTGTTTCGGCAGCGTTTTGGTTCAATTCCAATTCGAAGAGAAAAATTGGCCAAAAATCGCTCAACATCATATAGTATTAAGCTGAAAAAATCTATCGATCAGTATACTCGTATTCCACGACACAGTAGAATAAGTAGTTGATTATGTTTCACATATATTATCATTTGGAGTTTCACGAAGTATACTCGTATTCCGAATCGTGAACTTTCAAACTAAGCTCCTGCTCTATTGAATTTTGATTTGCTCGTAGCCTCCAGTTATAGGTCAGACATCGGCTCACACACGATCAGTTCGAATCGCAGTTTTCTTGTCCGAGTAAAAAAGATTTCGTAAGTAGATCTTATATAGGTTTTATTAAATGTGAAACCATATCATATTTTATATTAACGGTCCGATATTATTCGAATTCCAAATGGATGTTTAGATGGTTTTTTAATAACGAACGTCGAAAAGTATGTTAATGAAGTGCGAGATCTAGAAAAACATTGTTTATGGTTTGGTTATCTCGATGGTCACCCATTAGACTGCAGTATTCTCGATTTATTGCGGAAAAAAACTCGTGTTTGGGAAATATCTATTTTTTACGATTTGTATTTCAAGCTATTAAACAAATTTTATTCGATTTCAAGTATTTAATGGATACGAATAAAGTAAGCTAAGTGAATGAAGAGTATGAAGATTAGGCAAATATTTGATAGGAATGTAAATTTATGGAAATGCCGTACAAGTATCGGGATTTGTATTGAAGAAATTCATTCACACAAGTACCTTCTCTGTAAATTATCATAAATAATCAATAATATTCTTCGTACGTGACTACTAGTGATAAATTCGATAAATCCAGTTTATCAATATATCAATATATTGAAATGATAATTATAATACCATTGAAATAATATATACTAGAAATATGGAAATAAAATTGTCACTATCAAAGAGAATATCTAAATCTTCGGAATCGTGAAAAAATGTGTGGGTGTTGAACTTCGATAAACCGTACTGACCGAAGTAAAAGACTGAACTATCAACATTAAATACTGTGTTTTTGAATTCACGACAAAGATTGCAGAGACGTATTTTTGAGTGAACATTTATTTTCACCTTTAAAGATTTGAAACTGAAATATTTTTTCACTGGTTTTTATTCAATAATCAAAATACCACTGAATCACTCATTAGTCAGATGAAAACAACAACACCATTGAAAATAATTTCTTACAATTTCATTAATGGAAAGTAGATATATTAAGACAAATGTTACCAGTATGCTGAGAATTGCTTGTTGTAATAACTTCTCAATTATTTTCTTCACAACAAACAGTATAGTATATTCTGCTCTGCTTCATTTATAATAAGTAACTTTCACACTAACTAGTATCATAGAGGAGATGTACGGCCACAACTGTCCTCCCTGTAACATTGACAGTTTCAGAATCTCTCAGAGCTTATGGTTTCATTGTTAGAAATTGCAGAAACTTTCATAGTAATAAAGCCATGAAGCTGTTGTATTTCACCTTCGTTCGTTCGAAGATAGAATATGCAAGCATCGTCTGGAGTCCATACTGTGAGATTCATAACATAGTCATTGAAAGAAAGTTTTGAATATTTTTAATTTCCAGAATAGATGGTTCTCACCCTGAGAGGGGTATCAGTAATGATGTCATATATGAACGTTTGGAACTTTTTAGTTTAGAGCATCGCAGAAAATGTGCGTCGCTCATATTTTTATTCAAGTTAGTGAATGAGAGAGTTGACTGTCCTGAAATTCTTGAACAAATTAACTTCAATGTACCACGGCCAGCTTCACGATCTCAATCCATTTTTAGACCTCTCAGAGCAAGAACTAACATTATGCTCAATTCCCCAATATATGTTATGTGCACAAATTTCAATAGCATTTGTACCCATAGTACAAGTACGTAATTAGAATTAGGTAATTAGAATTAGTTTTTTTTGTTCATTTTATTTTTCGTTTATGGTAAATGGGTAACTGTTGGAAAATAAAGGTATTATTATTATTATTATCGACTCATGAGCGAGAGCTTCCCAGGTATCCAAACCGTCCTGTTAACAAACCTAGGATGCTAACTCATGCAGCCAAATTCCATACACACTCTCTAATGGATCCCTTCACAGAAATAGCAAAAATACACAGTTCAATTGGTTGGTTCACCCAAATATATAGAACATTGTCATATTTGGGTGGGTGAACCAACCAATTATATTGGATGTTTTTTGAATAAAGAATGCGTAAACGTAGCTTACAGAACGAATAATAGTCTAAGTTAATTTATCAGAAACAATAACCACAAAACTTCGGTGTCGGATAGATCAGGAGTATATAAGCTGACTAGTGGCTCTTGCCCAAAACTGTATATTGGCCAAACAAGGAGAACATTTTCATAAATAATCAAAGAGCATAGAAATAGTTTTTTAAATAGAAAGACCAATTTTACATTTGTAAACCACCTTTTAGCAGAAGGAAATGTGTTCAGTCATGAATACGATGTGTTACATTTAGAAGAGAAGAGTTTCAAACTCAATCTTTCAGAATGTTTAGAAATCAATAGATTCAGGAATTTGGGTTATTTACTGGATGATGAATTAGAATTGAATAACTTCCCGTTACTAAATCTTTTTTCAATTGTGAAAACTGGTACATGAACTCAGGTAATTTAATTCATCACAAACTTAGGTAAAAATCTGGTACTTGAAATGTAGGTACTACAAATTATAAAATAAGGTATACTAGGCATTGAATATGTAGAATATAGTGAGTAAAGACACGACCGATGAAGCCATTGCATGGCGAAACACGTGTTGCGTTTTTGTAAAATTGTTTTGTGAAAATCTCACGATAAAGTGTTTTTTGAATACGTTGATCTATTGTTATCGAGCTAATGGAAAATACGACTAGGATAAATTTTCGAGACGGGTAGTCATTACAAATTTTGGAGCCCCTTCAAGTTTAATTGTGTACGCAAGTATTCACATTTGGCAATACGGCAAAGCTATCGACGTGGATACTTATTACATCACTAAATTAGGACACTCTTTTGAAACGTGCGGCTCAGCAGTCTTAAGAAGAATAAGATATACCTTATGAATATTTATTGCAACGAAATGTTCGTAGCAGACGCACAATTTGCATCAGGAGATAAAATAAACTCACCTGAGCCGACAAGCCATAGCATAGAAGTTTGGCCAGGAAACCCTCATGTCACACACGGTCAAAGGCCTTAGAAATATCAAGCGCCACAGCTATTGATTCTCCACGTTTCTCGATTGCGTTATTTCAAATATGGGTGACATACGATAGAAGGTCGCCTGTTGATCTTTGTTTCCGAAAGCCATATTGAAGATCGCTCAAAATGTTGAAGATCACGAAGTAATCGGTTTCGTTAGGAAACTGGACTTGTTTAGTTGAGTTATAATCGGTGGGAGCCACAGTTAACCTTCAAGAGTTGCAGTGAAGACCAAATAGAAGGAGCCTTATATGGTCAATATATTCTACTGATTGATATCAATTGCTATTTGTTAAATTTTGCTCTTCATTATGTGTTTTCCATATACTATAAGAGAAATCGGCGAAACCAAAAAAGTATTTGGTTGAAATATTTATGAGACAAGGCATTAATCTTACAGTTTAGTTAAACCACTAATGTGACTAATTAAATTATGCGGTTAAACATTTTTATAAAAATAAACCACATATCCGTATGTAGATTCATTATACACGCTTTGGACTATTATAATCGAATGATTGAGGTCATAAATTATAATAATAAAATAATTGGAACAAGGACATTAAATTTGATTTGCTAATCAATCATTGTTGTGAGATCACTCTTGCATTGTTGTGTCCTGCCAATTAGGTTTTGATTTCGGTTGGTTATTATATTTTAATTTCTTTGTTTCCTTGCATATACTTGAAGAGAATTGAGAATAGAATTTGAAACAATATAAATTACAAGGGAATTAAAGATGAATGATCAATAAATTACTGTTTTACATATAGATATGAAATCGGTTCCTGTACAAAGTATATAAATTGATTAAAATACTTGAATTGACATAACATATAATTGATATAATATTCAATTCGTCCAAAATCAAAACAAAAAAAGTATAATTCAGTAAAAGATCTTATTGAACAAAATGTCCACGAATTTAATAACAAAAGTAACAAATTAATTTGAATTGGAAATTGAAATTTCTAAGAAATTCTTCTTGAAACATATGTCACTCTTCTTTGAATCTTTGAGAACATAACATATACTTTTTTTAATATGATGAATCGACAGACTGATTGATTCTGAATGAATGTCATTCAGGAAAACAACCAGTTTTCTCTAAATACGTACAAATTAAAATGATCCATACATTTCTCAGTTATAAGGTACTTGGAGCATGAACTTGAACAAATGAAAAATATTGGTAATTTTGTTAATTTACTTTTCCTGGACAATTATATTTTTGACACTGGACGGATTTTTTTTTGTCAAATTTCAATAAACATGCATAGAAATAAAATGAAATTGAAAGACATAGAATATCATTGAAATACTTGGATGGAAATTAAAAAAGGACCAACCTGCGAGAAAACTGAGGGGTCAACGGTCGGTGGAATTATCAGCATTGGAAGTGTATGTATTTTCAGATGATGAATATTCAATAATCTGATAGATTAATTTCTACATCTACTCGTATTATCCAACTGGTAGAAACTATCCGAACTTGATATTATCCGTTTTTGACAATATTGATGATTCAATAATATTGGTGAATATTACTGGAGTTTTTTCCCAACACCAAATCGTTATTTTTAACACCTCGACACGTGTTTCGATCACCGAGTGATCATCTTAAAAGAGGAAGATTAAAACTGTTTTAATCTTCCTCTCTGAAGATGATCGATCGAAACACGTGTCGAGGTGTTAAAAATAACGATTTGGTGTTGGGAAAAAACTCCAGTAATATTCATTACTACACCAAAGGTTCCAAACAGTGCATCATAAATAATATTGGTGATGATGGACATATTATAGAACTTAGTTCATTGTTTCGCATGTCATTGCATTGAACAAAAGTCAATTTCTGTGGAGTTTTTGCAAAAATTTTACTGGGAATTCTCATCTTCCACAATCTGAAATAATGAAAATTGTAATGAAAAACTTTATGAAGGTATAGAAAGGCCAAACTTCAGATTCACCTCTTAGAGTCAATGTATTTTTCGAAAAGGAAAATGCATTTATATCAGTAACTTGTCGAATTTATTGAATATGCCTGTTTAAAAAAGAAAACGGAAGCGCTAAGATACGTAAGAGCGGAATTATAAAATATGACAAATTACTGATAAATCTACACCTGTATATTTTGCAAAATATCCATAGAAAAACTTCATCGCATGTGTTTTCATGAATGACTGGCAAAGGCTCTACATGATTTTAGTGATTAGTCTTGTTTATTTCAGATATATATGATAATCATCGTTAGAGTAATTATTTTTAGGAATATCAGAAGTAAAATTGATGTTCAAAGATAGGTGATTGACAATGTATCATGATGAATTTCATTAGTTCGAAATTCCATTGTCTGAAAATAACAATTATATTAAGCAAACAACAGGAAAACTTACACGGGACAGTATCTAAATCACGAATCCAACGACCATCAATCAACTAAAAGAGGAATCATCAAGACTCTATTAGATCGTGCTTTCGGGCTCTGTAATACGAAGGAAAGTCTCAAGAAGGAACTAGACATCATCAAAAATGATTTCCAATGGAATGACTACTCCAAAACGATGGTGGAACAGACTTTGTCTAAAAGAAAGCAGGAACCTCGCAAGGAAGAGAAGATGTCACAACCAGTGCTTGCACTTCCCTACATCAGAGAATTAATGTAAAGGATAAAAAGGATTGGACCCAAGTACAACATCAGAACCTGCTTCAGATCCGTGGCAACTTTTCGAAAAACCAGGCCACCAAACGCGGACTGCGATTCCAAGAATTGCATTTACCGGGTACCCTGTGAGTGCGGAAAATCCTATATCGGTGAAACTAAGATGCCATTGAATGTTCGCTTTGCCGAGCACAAGAAACACATACAGCGAGGGAAAACCAGCAAATCAGGAATAGCAGAGCATGTTTAAACCTATCAACACAACATCGAGTGGTCCCATCGAGTGGTCCCAAGCTGACATAATACACAGGGAGGTACATTGGTTTAGGGGGAAATTCAAAGAAGCCGTATACATGTTGTCCAACAATGTATTCAGCCAAGCTAGCACAGTGATACACAACATATGGAAACCCATAATCAAGCGAAAAATGGCCAACTTCCTCCAAACGGTCATCTCCTACTGAACCGGTGAAGCCAAAGAGGAAAAGCAAGTACTCGAATGACCCATGAATAGTCATCTCTCGGAGGAATTAGTCCAGTCCCGAAGACAATTGTAAATACTAACAATCGAAAAATCGTGAAGCTTGGAATCTTTAGGATTTTTATTCTTACTTTTTGTTCAGTTATTCTATTTTTACTTGTATTTTATTTGACTGTTAGTTCATTTCATTTTTTTGCTTAATATAATTGTTATTTTCAGCTTTTCTTTTTTAATTCTTCTTTTATCATTAATTTTTAGGGATTTCAAATCATTTATATAATATCAGACAATAGCAGTCCGAACTAATGAAATTCAAGTGAAATTGATACTTCATAAGATAATTGGATAAATAAATTTCATTTTAATATTAACTCATTTAAATTCAAAGGATCGATATTCATATTTGAAATTCTCAATGTTTAGTTTAATAGATATGAATGAAAAAAGATTCAACTGATATGCTAGAAAAAATCCAACTCACGACAAAATATTTGATGCAAACAGCAGTTTGTTTTTTCGTTGTCACCCTCTTCGGAAAGAAAGCTCTATGAAGGGAAAACTTGTGCGAGCTGAAAATTAGCTAGATCTTACTGTTCAATGTGCGATTTCTTGTACTGGCAATCTCTTGTTCCATTGAGAGTGAAATTAACTCGATATCAAAATCTTTGAATTTTGAAAACCAAAACGATGATCAGATAACTTTCTAACCGTGATAAAAGATTCAATCAATGAAATGAAGATTATTTATGGAATATAATGCCCTCGCTGACATAGGTCAATCAACCGAACAGATCACGAACTATGTGAGGTCGTTCTAAATTAGATTTGTCCCAAGAATCATTCAAAAAATGAGTCTCACGGTAACTGCCAGCTATTAAACTCGAAAAAGTATGTTCACCGAGTGATAAGGAATGAATCTACAATACTAAAGCTAAAAAAAAAAAACTGTCATCATATCTACAAGAGCCCCATTACATGTACTGTTTTTTTTTCGCAGGTGAATTTCAGAAGTTAACTAAACGACTTTGTTGAGTATCAACTAATGACAAGTAAATTAGCGACAGCATGCGCAAATTTTCAACTTTCGTCGAAGACGTGACAGATTATTTAATTTCAGAATATAATAACCACAATATTATTCCTTCACGTCTACATATCAAAGTGGCGGAGAAATTGCACTCACAAAAATTAGTGGGCAATTAATTGTCTGCAATTTGACAAGCACCGGTACTTTCCCGAACTTAATTCACAAAATCTCTCAAAGCGGCTTCTCATTCTGATGGTAATAATGAAAGATAATAGCCTATTTTTTCAACACGCTGATATATTCAATATATTAGTCAATGTTAATATTATGCAAATGGTGATTTGCATTTTTTACAAGGTACATTCAAATAATTACATTTAGTTATGTGTACTTTTTCAGGATAAGAACAGATGTATGTTATGTGTAAATATAGATTACTTCTTGATGACTTTTTCTCTAGATTTATATTCGTCTAATAAAAAATATATTTGTTACCTATATAATGACATAATTTACCTAGCTATCGTTGGTTATTCTCAGTTATGAAATAGTGATAAAGAGAAGTAGTGTAAAAGGGAAAGAAACAACTTCTTTTCCAATCAGCTCATTTATCAAACTTGAAATAAACAGAGAGAAACAAAAGGCTTTCACAAAATGATTCAACCAGATGAACACAAGTTATAATTCTAATAGTGCATGATAAAAATTACAATTCAAACTACGTTTCTCAGTATTTTCTAGATAAACTTATTATATCCATATCTGAATATTTATAATTGAATGATGCAATCATTCTGTTGATGAGAAAGTTCAGTTTCATGTTGGTTTTGTAAACTTAAATATAAAAAGTTGGATTGTTTCTCAGAACTCAAACGAGAACCTGTATGTTTATATTCGATAAAAATAGAGTGGGTGTATTGATGAAATAGTTCAGTACTTCAATATCCGCGTGTTCTCCACTAATTTGGAATAAATAAAAAAAAATTCCATATGATTATATAGGTACTCTGTACCTCTCTTAGAGTCTGGAAATCTGGAAAAAATATAGTTAGTCACCTCACCACTGTGCAAATTATAAAGTTTCGAAAACTTTTCACACGTAGTCGACACAAAACTCGCCATACGGTTACTTTTGGTTGCAACCTCCTAATCTATTTCAATCACAAACTCATAATCTTGACGCAAAATTGTGTAATGCTGCTATGCTTTTTCTGATTATTGAAGTACTTGGTGAAATGCTGCCTTCGCCACTCTCGAATATCATCATGCCGGCTTGCCGCACCAAGGAAGAAATCTTAGCCGGATAAATGCAGAAGGAGGCCATTCTTGTCTCACTGCGCTTACTCAGGGCATATGATTTTCGGACCTAATGATCACTTACCTCACGGTGTGGGGAGTGGTCGTTGGTTGATAAAGCTGCCCCGCCCTCCTGAAAATATCGGGGCTTTCGAGGATAGGGCCTGGCCATACGCCTTCATTCACCATAAAAGTATAATTGAAATAAACAGGAAAAAAGGCGGAAAAAACAACTTTCAGTATAAAGGTGAATAGGCGGAGTATCAGCCATTTCTGTTTTTCAACTCAGCCTGGGAATAGCAATAATTAATAACAATAACAAAAAAAGTCGAATTAACAGTGATACAGTGATGACAAGTTCAGGAAAATGGTTATTGCAACCGCTGCCGCTGTAGAAAATTCTTTTTTGTATTGCTAAGATCGGGGACGGACTAGAGACGAGACAGTGAGGTAAGTATTTGCTCTTTTTTGAAGTTTTCAATTGTGATATGAAAAAGAATGTTTCCAAAGTGTGAAATAATCATGAGCAGTAACTCACGAATTTGAGGAATAACTTCATCCAAATTTGATTTTAAATATACAGGTAACATTTACTGACAGGTTGGATGAATAAATACCTAAAAATTTAGTAATTACCTTCATGTTTGATTCATTTCAAAAAGTGTTTTGATTTTAGTTCTTTGGATTTCAATCCCCACGTAAATATTTTCCACAAGGTTAATATATCGCAATCTATGCCTTGAAACTGCACTGAATGTTTAATTTTCTTTAGCTCGACTCCCCTAAGTTATATCAAGAGTTGAACTGAAAAATGTATCGATTAAACAACTAATAAAATATAGTGATTGATTCCCGGTGTCTTGAAAAATGCGATTTTATAAATAAAATAACTCTCATATAATTTACTGTAAAATTTTCCATATAAGTGAGTTTCAGTATTGATTTTCGTCTAATATTGGCTAGTTAGTTGTGAAGCGTATTCCATAGAATATCTTTAATTATTTTGAAATGAATGCGGAAAATATTTCCTTTTGAGTCGGCATTGGAATATTATAGGTTTATGCGTTTTATCTAAATTAATACGTGACAAATATTCAGTTGTTGATATGGTTTAGGGCCATCTCTTTTACAAATCCTAATGGATTGTTCACGTTTGTGGAGTAATAAGTGTCGAAAAGCAATCTTTAACAGGTAGTTGTCGAACTTATAAAAAGTCAAAGTGGTTTTATTGGTTCCTTTGTTGAAATTTCGAGGGTATTTGGAGGTGCTATAAAACACACCCTTGTTAGCTGTCTTTTTATCGCTTATAAGAGAATTCCGAAGGGTAAAGAAGCATGCACTGTTTTTGGTATTTTTCTTTGACCGTCATGAACCGCAGTTTAATATATTTGTGTCAAATTTATTCCACTAAGATAAATAACCGATGAATTTTATACATCTCAGGGTTTGAAAAAAATAGATTTTCCAACAGATATAATAAAAAATATCTGAAACGTGGGATTCATGAATTATTTTCTTTTGTTTTTGTTTCTGTTTCTCATCATCCGAATTTTGATTTCCTTTCAGCATCGTTCTTTTACTTGGCTGTTTCTAGATGAGTTCTGTATGTAAATTTTCTATAACTCTACTTGAGAGAGCATATCAATTTTCGCAGTTCAAAATTATACAAGTTTACAGGTTATAAGAAAGAAACGTCAGAAAACTCTATCCGTTGAAAGTTATGAGATCGTAAACTTCATTATTTCGTGCAAAATCAATGAGTTTTTGAGCTTAATACCATCCTTGTCTATTTGTCGATTTGGAATAGTTTTCAACTATTTGTGCAAAATAACAAAAAAGTCCTTTTTTGGATTGAATTGAATTCAATTCAATTTTGTTAGGTTTATGTTAGATTCGCCAATATACAAATAGATAAAAATAGTTCATCCGTATGAATTATGCAATGAAGACAATACCCATGAATATAAAACTTTAAACTATACAAAGAGTTATATTTGATTTTTATTTTATATTCCGCGGCAAGTTATAGTAGAAAGTTCAAGACCTGGCGACCGCTTTTAAGATAGATTTCGAAAACTTTTATGGTGTATGTTATTGTGATTTCTTGTCGAATAACATTGAGTATTCGAGTTTTTTTTATATTTCTAATGTTTTTATGAACGAACAACATTACATATTTTCAATTAACAAATTCACAGTACAGTCAGTATTTTATTATCTTTGAAGACTGATCTACATGTTTTTCTAGATTGAAAATCAGTCGTATAATTCTTTTTTGATTATTGAATACCAGGCTTCATTCCGTTGCTTGTCCCCATGTGATTATATAATAAACTAATTGCTAAATGAGTGAGAGTATAGTAAACATTGATTAGCGATGCTTTGCCCAGGGTATACTTCAATCTGTAAATAGCAAAAAATTCTTCGTTTCATTTTTTTCACACATAGTTGATTTGTGCAGACCAAGTGAATTTTTCAACAATCATAGTGCCAAGAAATTTATTTGTTCAGGCTTAAAGGTATTCTGAAATCTTCTATTTCGACAATAATTTCTTCATTGACCAACCGGTTAAAACATTGACTGATCAACAGTCGTAACATCACCGTAATATCCAAATGTCATGTTCGAAACATTGCTTTCCATAGGAGAAAGTAAACTTTTATTATTTTGATGAAGAACATTTCATACATTTTTTAAATTACTTCTATATTTTTATGAATATCAGCTGATAACATACGACTAATTTGTGCAACAACAGATGAAAAACTTCGATATTCAACAGTTTGATGATTTTAATGTATTAGAATATATTCTCGGTTATTCGATGAAAAATATTAGTAAGTACTCACTTTGACTTCTGTTTAAAAATCTAACTTGTTCGATTGATGACTTATTCCTTTTGTAGAAATTCATGTTGAATATAGAATAAAGAAAATACTTTTGTCTAGTTTCTACTATGTTTATTTATTCGTTACGACCGGTTTCGGCTTATAAGGCCATTTTCAAGTAACTCAACTTCAAGTTTTCAAGTAACTTCAAGTTACTTGAAAATGGTCTCATAAGCCGAAACCGGTCGTAAAGAATAAATAAACATAGTAGAAACTAGACAAAAGTATTTTCTTTATTCTATGTTTGAAAATCTGTTTAAAATCTGTTTTTTCGTTAATCAGCTGTCGCACCAATACGAACGACAACCCCCAGAAGTAGAAACTTGTGCGAGCTAAGGATTAACGAGGTCTTACCTTTCAACTTGTGATTCCTAACTAGTGCTTGAACCACCGACAAACACGGTGGTCAATTCGAGTGAGTGAACAAAGCACCCACGTCGAACTGCCTGGCTACCGACCGACTTGATAAGTAAAAAGTAGAATATGATATTCACTACTCATAAACTACCATAAAAATGCTAGTTTTGTTAAATTTTCATCTGATTGGAGGATATATTCAAGAACATTATTTTTCATATACTTATTATTTTTTTAGGCATAGATTATGTTGGCTTTGAGGATCTCTGTCGTTTGTGGCTTATTCGCATACACCTGCATTACCCCTCAAGGAAAAGTCTAAGGGGGTCAAATCACACGATCCTGATGTCCAATTCACATCACCTCTACGTGAGATGACCTGCCCTCAAATTGCTCATGCAGAATATCCAATTTGGCATGAGCTGTATGGCACGTAGCGCTGTCTTGTTGCAATCACATGTCATTGGTGTCCAAATCATTCAATTCAGGCGAGAAGAAGTTGGTAATCATCGACTTCTGGTGTTCGCCGTTGACGGTGATGGCCTGGTCAACGTCGTTCTCAAAAAAATATAGACCGAAGACGCCGCCAGCCCAGTGTTGCCACAAGCTATTTTTTATCGTGGTAGACTCCTGGAAGGAAGCGGGGTAGAACCGGGATGGATCCACATTCACATGATGACAGCAATCACAGTGACGCATTGACGTATACCTATGATTGCCGTTCTTTGTTATATGAGCGCCATGATCATGCCGCATGAACACGGCGCTCGGTATTATTGGAATAGCAGAAGAGCATTGTAGTGTAACTCTGTACTCTGTCACAGAATATCGGACCTTTCGATGTAAGACACAACCCAAGGAACCGCTGCCAGCGGCGCCAGACACTCAGTCTACGCCAGCGGTGCCAGACACTCAGTCTACGCCAACCTTGCCAAGGGTACTCGGCTCTTGTAACGCGGTAGATTCAAAATCAAACCTCAAATATTTGTTCATATTTTCATATTTTATTTTACATCCTTTTGCTTAATTTCTGTATCGTGGTAGATTCTCTTGAGGGGAGTGAGAGGGTGAAATTGAGTCCAAGAAGAGTAGAACTACCCCATACGGGGTAACTGTGGCACCATTGCGCCAGCCCAAAATCCCCAACAAACGGTCACTTTTTCGTGATGCATTGGGCACTCTTGGATCTTATGTGGATTGTCATCGTCCCAAATTCGACAGTTTTGTTTGTTCACGTACCCATTCATCCACAAATGGACCTTATCGCTGAAGATGATTTTTCTATGAAAATAAGGGTCAATTTCCAACTGCTCCAGAGACCATTCAGCGAACACACGGTATTGTATATGGCCGTTTACCTTCAGTTCCTGGATGAGTTGAATTTTGTACGGGTGCAGGTCCAAGTCACGATGCAAAATTTGCCAAGTTGTGATCTGCGAAAGGCCGAGTTCTTGTGAGCAACGCAAAATCGACTACCCCAGATTCTCCTGCAAATTCTCACAGACACCGGCGATGTTTTCGGCAGATATTGCGTTCCGTCAACGTACTGAAACAGTGGACTGAAATGTATTCACCACATTGTGAATAGTTCTCTCGGACTATTCGCAATGTAGCGAATAATCGGACGATTATGGTAACCTCAAAATGGGCGAAACATGTGGTACGTTGCCCGAACATATTTATAAAACTATTTCATTATTTGCACGTGTTGCATTATTTGCGCCATGAACATGGTAATTTGACTACTGACTGAATAAATTACAAATTATTTGACAAATGTAGCTTCATAAAGATGAACGTAATCGATTGTCATAAAGTTTGGTAGTCCCTGTTTGAAGACTCTATAGCAACGCAATACCTTCACTCATTATTAAGCTCAATAACAGGCGAAAATAAATTATCAGAGCCTGGTATATGCAACAACGACCGAATATTATTCAGTACTTTTCATCATTCCTACGAGAACGATACATTCCGGGTATTTGGCAGTACAATTCGAAAATATTAATAAAATTTACTAGCAATCTTTGAGAATCACATAGCTTGTTACGGTTTGTTGACATCTCAGTTTGATGCCAGAACTCAATTTATTAAAATAATCAAGAAATTGTGCTAACGATTCGTGAACTGATATTTTACTTTCAGTTGATGTTCCCATTTCAAACAATGTTTGTTTTATATATTAAATCAAGTTTTTGAATGGTAGACAGCAGTTGCTCATGAGAGTATCAACCATAACAGCTATAGTGTTTGAAAGTTGAATTGTCAAAAAAAAAGAAGGGAAACCGTGCCCCACATGTCTGTCCAAAGAATTTGCCCATTGTTTATAAATCCAAGAGAACCTATAACCTCACGAAAGTCAAACAATACAATACGAGCAAATCTTCCACAGGCAAATGCTATATTATTACAGTCCATTCTCGGAATTTAACAATCGTACATTTTCAACACCCACTCGATGTTGGCGCCTCGAGATATTTAACCTATTGTTGTAATCAGAAGGATTGTGTAACACCCTCTCTATCCGAACCTTTTATTATGTACCAGAGCGAATCACAATGCATTATCAGGATAATTAATGAAATATATCCAGGGTTAGTCAATGCATGAATGTCCGTACGACGTTTCTAGTAGATACCACCCACACGGTTGACATTTCGTCCACTGAAAACTATGATTTCCTTGAAGTAGTTAGAACTTTCTTTTGAAGATTTTCTGCAGTGTTTTTATATGTACGCAAGAGAGTTAGCAATATAACTCTCCTTATTAAATGTTCGTTGAGTTTACGTGCAATTGGAAATTTAGAATATTGTGATTGCTTTCAGCAGTGGCATTTCTGCAACTAAATTTTAATACCAATGGCTCATATCGTAGGAAATATGTTGGATCATTCAAACTATTCTTTCCTTGGCGGTCGGTAGCCGAGCGGTTCGACGTGAGTGCTGTGTTTACCCAGTCAATCGGCCAATGTGTGAGTCGATGATTCAAGCCCCAGGCTGAACGCTCGATTTTCACTTGCTATTGTGTTAGGAATCACACGTTAAAAGATAAGACCTCGTTAGTCCTTAGCTCGCACAAGTTTCGACTTCTTAGGGTTGTCGTTCGTAGAGTTACCATAGGTGGTTAACGAAAAAAACATATTTTAAACATATTTGAACATATTTTCACTATGAAATCAAGACAAAAAATTTCATTAGCTCGGACTTTCATTGCCTAATATAACACAGGTAGCAAATATTTATGGGAAGTACTTTGCAGATTCTGTCAGAGAGAAGCTAGACCCTCTTAACCTTTCCGTTGATCTGTGCACAAAATCAGCCGTCACAATTCCTAATTCTATATTTTTTGCTCCTGTGACTGAACATGACATCAAATCTATTGTGTTAGGCTTGAAAAAGAAATTTTCCACTAGCATAGATGAAATACCAGCAATTCTTCTGAAAGAGTCCATTGACTATAACTCAAGAACATTAGCCATTATACTAAATCACTATATCATTAGTGGAGTGATCCCAAATGAATTGAAAATATCAGAAGCAGTTTCGGTCTTCAAGACTGGTGATACCCAGTGCGTGGAAAACTACAGAATGATATATCTGTTGAGCTGTTTTCCCAAAATTATAGAAATGGCAGTCTATAATCAAATAACATCATACCTAACCAAGCATAATTTATTAACCCCACGACAGTTCGGATTCTGACCTGGCTATTTTGTCGAAACAGCCTCAGCAGATCTTGTACAATATATACATGATAGCATCAACGAGAATTAGCTTGTGGTTGGACTATTCTTTGATCTAGGTATCTACGAATGAGACTGGAAGCTCTAGGCATCCGAGGTCCAATTCAAAAATGGATCGAGTTGTATATGTCTGGTAGATCTCTTAAAGTGCAGGTTGAGAAGCAGTTCTCCGAAAATTTTGATACAAAGATTGGCACTCCCCAAAGTGGGGTACTTGGGCCACTGTAACAAAAATCGTTGTTACAGCTGAAACTATCAATCAGGTACAGGCTAGAATATATACTGTAATGAAGAATTCACATACTGGTGTGAAGTAAATCACCTCATCAATAATGCAAAGAAAATGGTCTCCTTTGAATTCACTGGTAACACAGAAGTTCACATCTCAGAATCAACGAGATTCCTACGAACTTGACAAAAAACTTTCTTCCGAAAGACAAGTTGATGCTTTGTGTAACAAACTCAACAAGCTGTTCTTTGCATTTATTACACTGAAATCAAACTTTCATAGGCAGCCCCTAGTAAACCTATATTATTCTTTAATATGCAGTGTCATTAGTAGTATCATCATTGTGTGGGAAAGAGCTACAGACACATGCAGAACTTTCATATCACAAAAAAAAATTCATAAGGTAAATATATGATTTGGACTATAGAGAAACGTGAAGAAACACGTTCATTGAAAACAATATCCTAACACAATATCCTTTACTGACTTACTAACGTCAATTAAGACACGCCCGAAGAAGCTATTCTATGGCGAAACACGTGTTGCGTTTTTGTAAAATTGTTTAGTGAATATCTCACAATAAAGTGTTTTTTGAAAAAGGTTCGTTTCAATATTGTAAAATCATATTATTTTTCTTTAAATAACCCCAATATTCCATTCACTTCAGTTTCATTCGCCTGTACCCTTCCATTCATCATTTCAACTCCTATTTCAGTACAGTCAAATATTCAAGATAAACCAGAAATGAAAATTTATTCAGAACGCTGTATATTGTTGACTCTTATAAACACCTGATTAGCACATTTTGAGTTAATTCTTGCTATGGAAACCAGATACTGAAAAAAACTAGTGACTTGAAGATTTGTTGATCAATTTATTATTCGGTATCAGTGAGGCCTTCTATTATTCTTAATCAAGCGGCATTACTGAAAAGAGGAAAGAAGTGTAGGTATAAGTGTGTGTGTCCACACATGGAATAGCTATTAGTGTGATGATATATTATCATTATTAAACATGTTGGTCAGAGTAATAAATCAATGAGAAATGTAATAAAAGCAGTTCCAGCCTTAGTGGCATTCGTTCAACGTAACTGTGATTCTAGGAGGATCATTTTTTAAAGTGAGGTTTTGGTCTCATCTTTCCTGAAATTATGGCGACAGTGAGTTTTTTAATATGACTGAAATATTTGTCTAGATTTACGAAAAATGTGACTGAATATCATTAACCAAGAATTGAAGATTTATAGTATGAAATAAAAACTGGAGAAAACAAATATAAATTGATATTCGATTACAAGAAAAATACATATACGTGTTATACATGAATTATAATTTATATACGATTGAATAAACAAATATTCACCATCGGCCAAAGAAATCAGTTTGATTTTCAAAGAGGTTGGTAATTTACAAGAGTTGTTGAGAAATTGCATACGAAGATAATATGAAATATGACTGGAAAATAATTCAAATTTTGTGGAATCTTTTTTCCTCTTGACATCAACAGATTAGACACATTGTAAAAACATATATGCCCGATACTGATGATGAGGCAAGCACATCGAAACCGGTCTAGCGGTTGAACCTTCCAAATTGAAGACGTTGCAGAGGTGCCTGATAGTATATATATATATATATATATATATATATATATATATATATATATATATATATAAATATATATATATATATATATATATATATATATATATATATATATATATTTTGGTTGATGCAACTAACACAAACCTACACAAACAAGCTCCACCATACCCGCAAGTTCAAACCATCCACCATCACACAAAATGGGTGCCGATAACGCATTCATATATAGAATGTTAAGGATACCACTCAGCAATGAAGCCCGAAACAAAGAATGGAAAATCATATACCAAATAGCGAACGAAAACGGATACACCCAAAAGACAATAGATAAACTAGAAAACAGAATCAAACGAAAAATACAGAACAAGGATCAAGCCACCCCAACAGACAAAACAACACAACGATGGACAGCATTTACGTACGTAGGACACCAAACCAAAAAACTAACAAACATCTTCAAACCACTGAACATCAACATCACATACAAGCCGTACACGAAGGTAACACAAAAAATAAACAACTATGAAAAAGAAGAAGACAAAGACCAAAACGGGATATACAGTATACAATGCTCGGAGTGCAATAAATTCTATATCGGCCAAACCAAGAAAAAACTGGTCCAAAGGTACAATGAGCACAAAAAGGCATACATAAATCCAACAGTATATAAATCAAACCTTGCAACACACGCCATACAAAACAAACATAATTTCCCCCCACCAGAGAACATAAAACTAATAAAACAAATCAACAAGGGAAACCGCATGGACATTTGGGAAAACTTGAGCATCCATAAATTCAACAGTCATAAATCACTTATCAAGGAACAAGTACAAATCAAAACACAACAAGATCTCACATTCAATATATTGAACAAAACCATACACATTCCTAGAGAAGATCTAACACGAAGAAGAGTACCTGATGCAGAATAACTACAGGCAAATTCACCTAAAGTACCTGAAATACCTGAGTTAAGACGCTCTGACCGTATAAAGAGACAGACAACAGGATGACCAGTTCAGTTTGAGGAGTGCCAGAAGATGACAGTACTACCAACTGTCGAAAGCGCTCGCAGATAATTAATAGAAGATATAAAGCTTCAAATCCTTTTTATATATATATATATATATATATATTTGGGTACTGACGATGCCCAATAGGCTGAAACAGCTGTATACCGGTGGCTCTTAAATTGAAATCAATATGGGAATGATCAAAGAGTACTTATCTATTTATTTTTTGATTTTCATGGAATTATTTTTCAGCAGCTTGACTGCATTAACCTTTCTAGATTTCATATCATTTCTAGAAACATGTGGATTCGTTTTCCGATAGCATTTCAGGTTAGCTTCCCAAATTGTTGCTACCGCAGTTGTCGGTTGATTGGTCAAACCACCAACACTGACATAAAAACTTGGCAAGTTGACTTGGGTGTCACACCAATAGGTGGTTCCACTTATGTTTCGCTTGCGTTTACGCAGCTATTTTTATCAAGTACTTTCTTGGTTTTTTCTCATTTTGTCTTCAATGGAGGACCGCCTGCCCGGTACTGACGATGCCCAATAGACTGAAACAGCTGTATACCGGTGGCTCTTAAATTGAAATCAATATGGGAATGATCAAAGAGTGATTATCTATTTATTTTTTGATTTTCATGGAATTATTTTCCAGCAGCTTGACTGCATTAACCTTTCTAGATTTTATATATATATATATATATATATATATATATATATATATATATATATATACATATATATATAACTTTCTTTCCCGAGGTTGTATGCAAATGGTGAAAAAATCATCAAATATATGTATAACAAAACATTTTGGTAAAGTTGACGATACAATCTTTATAACAGATTAAAATAATATTACTATAAAAACACTCTTGAAACTTTCACTCAATATTTAAAATAAGTTATTAATGTTGAAATTTGATACAGTAACAGAATAACGAGACTATTCGAATATTGAAGTTGATGGTTGCTTGTTTTTTACACCAAGGTCAAAATTTAACAGTAGTGCCAATCTAATCAGTTGATTTTGGATAAGGATAAAATATATGTTTGGTATTTATTGAAAATGTGACTTGGAGAAAACTGGATAAAACGAATAGAAATTGATATTCGATTATAGAAATATATATATATATATATATATATATATATATATATATATATATATATATATATATATATATATACAGGTATTATGCATGTTACATGAATTTTACATGATCACACATACAAATATTCATCATTGGACCTAAATTGATTTATGTCTTGAAGAGGTTGGTCTATGAGTTTTTGAAAACTTGGATACGAAGATAATTTATTGAATTTATTGAATATGCTATGATTAATCATTTCGGAAAATCAGTAAATCTAAACGGAACGAACCCACGGAAGACCGTGGGTTCGATTCCTGCCTCGGCCAGATATTTTTTTTGAGAGAATTTATCTGGTTGAAGCTGGGATGATTCTGCAACCGTGTTAGGAATCACACGTTAAAAGGCAAGACCTTGTTAGTCCTTAGCTCGCACCCGTAGTCAGCTACAAAAATCTGAAACTGACCGTTATACTATTTCAATTTCCAACATAGACTTGGCTGGTCTTGAAAGTTGAATGAAAATGATGTTAGCAAATAACCAAGAACAGCTTCAACTGAGTTGTAATAACACTCTTACCAATTAAAAATAATAATAATAATAGAATCAATACTGCTCAATTCCTCAAGTATTCGAGATATTGGTATTTGATACAAAATATCATAAAATATGCATCTTATCTACGGAAATGAAAGTACTGATATTCACATTCCAAACGCTCAACTCTGAATTACTACTACCAGGTACGTGGGGTACATCAAGTACATGATAATGGCTAGGTATTTTTCTATTTTTATTTCATTTGATTATTTATCAGTGCACCGTGAAGCCCATCTTCAAAAATTACAATTATCTCACATCTTTAGATAATGGAAACTACTGATAGAAATTGAAAAATATAAACCTTCACTAACAGAAACTAAGTAATAAAAAAAGTTGAAGTAATCGAAATAAGTGCTACTCATTTAGTCAACCGCTAGGTGGAAGTTGGTTCGAGTCCAACTGTGAAGTTTTGGATTTTCACTGCGTACAGTCCAACCCGTGTTAAAAATCTCACATTGAAAGGTAAAACCTCGTTAATCCTTAGATCGCACAAATTTCTACTTTTCATGGTTGTTGTTCGTAAGGGCGTGACAACTGGTTAACGAATATATTTTTTTCAACAGATTCAAAATAATAATTCTCGTTCAATCACAAATGATTATTTACAGTAAATATTATGTTATATCACCAAGTTTTTTCAAGTTCAATATCATTTAGAGATGAACAACTGGAAATATAACTTTCTGAACTCTCGACTTCCAACAGATACAGAAAAAAAAAGGAACAAGAAACAAGAGAAGTTCGATATCATTTAAAAAATTCACAAGATTTGAAATTTTACAGTTTTACAGAGTGAAGATAAGTCAGAATTTTTGTATGGTTCTTCACTGGTCTATACCTAGCGAAGAAGATATTTTGACAATAAATATATATTACATGTATATTATGTGTATATACATATTTATAAAATGATGTATATATACTAGTTAGCCTGAAATTAGGTACCTTTTACAAAAACAAGAAAATTTATTTTTGTGTATTTCATGTCGGGCCATGAAAAGTGTCTTCGAATTTAAACATCCTAACGTCAGATCACTGTTTTGAATTAACTTATATCTTCAGAATGTGACACTACCTGTCGTTTTTTGATGGCAATCGTTTAGAATTGATTGTGTTTATATGTCTAGGTTTAATGTTTTTTCATTACTATCAGTGATGTGATTTTAGGAGATTAGGTTAATTAATTAACCATTTTCAACAGGGATATAATTCATTGGCAAAAGCAGTGCAGTAAATTGAGATTCGAATGGTATGAAACAACTTTTTTGAGGAATTCGAATAACCACAGGCATACTTGGGGAGAATAACAATAATAAGACAATATTTTTATATTTATTGCTGTCTAAAAACTTTGCACGCCATTGGAATTATTCATTTATTGCTGCACGCCTTTTGAAAATGAACTATGGCAATTAGGCATGATTATAAAATACACATCATCTATTAAATAAACTGTGGCATTAGGTTGGTAGCGTATATTGGGGGTTCCGCTTCAAGAAGATAATAGATATGTCAATATTTTTAAAATGCATTACAAAACAAAATTATGGACAGTATAAAACATATTCTACTTGTATCAATTGACTGAAACAGATTCATATAAAAACAATGCTCCTGGACATTTATTGAATATATACTTCATTGGATCTGGTCCCAATTATTTTTTACAAAAATCAAAGAATATAAAACCTGCTGACACAAAGGAAAAATTAAAAGTAAAGTCAACGTATGCAGCACATTTCCTATGTAGAGAGATAGAAAATAAACATTTTTGATGAGTTCTTCATTTCCAATAAACAAATCATGAAATTATAAAACAAAAATAAAAATTAATTGGCGGTCCGGGGCGACTTCATTTATTCAACGGGCGCATTTGCTTTTTCAGCTGCAGGAAAACCCGGAAAAACCTGCAGCACCACATCACCTGAAGAGATTGATCATTCACGTCTCTAAATGTTTCGAGGCATTCTTTTCCGTTCTCAAAATCCTCAAAATGATGGGTGAGAAATGTATATTCACTTTCCGAAACTTTTGCGATTTCAAGAAAGTACCTGAAATACCTGAGTTAAGACGCTCTGACCGTATAAAGAGACAGACAACAGGAGGACCAGTTCAGTTTGAGGAGTGCCAGAAGATGACAGTACTACCAACTGTCGAAAGCGCTCGCAGATAATTAATAGAAGATATAAAGCTTCAAATCTTTTTTGTAGGTATATATATATATATATATATATATATATATATATATATATATTATATATATATATATATATATATATATATATATATATATATATATATATATATTCGCTTTCGACAGTTGGTAGTGGTATATATATATATATATATATATATATATATATATATATATATATATATATATATATATATTTATATATAAATCTCAAACCCTTTTACCCTCAGGGTGTCGGGTTATCATTTTATTGTTGCTTTATGAACTTTTTCCATTCCTTTCTATCTCTAGTCAGTGTCTTTACTTCGTTCCCTTGTTTATTTCTTCCTTCTTTCCTATCATGTCGTTCCAGGTTTTTTCAGGTCTTCCTCTTCTTCTCTTGTTTTGTGTTTTCGCTTCATAGATTTGTTTCACAGGTCTATTGTTTGGCATTCTCTGTATGTGTCCCCACCATCCTAATTGTTTTTGTTCTATAAATGAAATAATGTCTTCTATGTCTAGTTCTTCTCTTATTCGTGTATTTCTTATCTTATCTCTCCTTGTCACTCCTATAATTCTCCTCAGGTATTTCATTTCTGTTGCTTGTATTCTACTTTTGATTTTTTTTGTTAATATCCAAGATTCACATCCATATGTTAATACTGGCCTATATATTGTTTTGAATATTTGTAGTTGTCTGTCTTGAAATTTCTCTTTTCTTGATGAAGATCTTATTCATTGTACAGTACAATTTTATGGTTTTCTCGATTCTGTTGTTAATTTCTGCTTCTTGTCTTCCTTTTTCGTCTATTGTTATATATATAGGCAGCTATAGCTACCTGCTATAAAAAACATGCGTAGGTGGATGCGGAGGTTTTTTTTATGCAGAAGCTTCGTACTTTTGCAGGTTACGTTGCAACTCCGGATATAACCATATGAGTATAATAGTCCAAAAACACATTTTTCTTCCCTCAATCAGACGGCATAGAGTCAAATGTGTTATTTATAGTAGGAAACAAGAATGTATCTAGATGGTAAAGCTACATCGAGATTGGGATCGTGAGGTGTAGGTATTGTCAAAATATATCAGAAAACAGAAATTAAAACGAAATAAGATTTCCAGTTTCTATCAAGCTTTTATCACAAACAAGTTTTTTGAATTAATTCCCAGATGAAAAGGTCAAACGAACACCTATTAGGAATAATTTAACAATGATAACATGATATCCCGTGAACGTATATAAAAAAAAAGAAACATATTGTTTCTGTCTCGGTCATTTGTCATATTCATGAAATAGAAACTCAATGAAAAATTAGAACCTGTTAACGTCAGAAATACTTCATGTTTACTCAATTAATCTCACTCTCATACCGAAGCTGATTATTATATGTATGTGCCTGTTCATTATTCGATATGCATGAAAAATGATGGCATAATTCCGAAAATATACAACAAATGACAAATGGCTATATTCGACTTATGTCAAGGTTCGAAAAATCGCATATGTCATAATAACAGCAAAGCCTTCAGGCTAAGCTGAATCATTCAATAAAAACCGTTCATTCATATCAATTAAATTAATAACTCAGGTATTCAAATGAATTACTAAACCTATGACTCATCTGCGGGTCAAAATGTCAACAGTTTCCTATAATTCACATACCAATATTGTAAACATAACTATAAAGATGCATATTATCCATTCGATCTGGTGCCTCAGGGTGGTGACTTGAGAGCAGTGTTGCCAACCCAATAAACTTTGTGCGAGCTTGATGTCAAAAGTCCGATAGAAAAACTCGAAACTTGAATTCATGAAAAGCGGACGCATATGTACATGGAAATAGAAAGCAGTTGAACGAGAATAGTAAAATGTAAACAAATAGATCGAATGATCATGGTGTATTGTGTAGTCTTTCCAGGCTGGCATCGAACAGAATATTTGCTATATAGTCCGTTCAAATTAGACCAAAAAATAAGAGTAAAGCTACCTAAATTCCCTCCAAGCTGAAATTCAGTAAGTTTGTTTTAATAATGATTAAAAATTAAATTTGAAAGTTGCCCATCGTTCCCTTGTATGTAAAAAATGTATTCAAGGTCACCGATCAAAAAATGAGTTTGTTGCTATTTTCATCACAGCGGTAGGTTTTATCATAAAAATACTTCTGACAAAAATTGTAGATCATAAAATTATCTACAAAAAATATGTTGATATTTTTTTTCTGTGAGCCACCGTTTTTGAGATATAACGATTGAAAAATTTGTAAAAGTAATCGTCATAATATGCAGCAAATGATTTCAAGACTCATGTGCCGATACAGATCTATCAAAATGACGGTGTTGTAGGCTACAGTAAAAAAATGTTGAAGATTTTGTTTATGGAACTGAAACGGTATCTTTTCTCAAAAAAGCTGATGCCGTATGGTTTTATAGAAAATGGAGAAATACGTATCTACCTGGTTGGAATGGTTTTATTGAACGTTTAACAAATAATCATATGAATTACTCAAAATCCCAAATTTTATTTTTACCCTTATTCACCAACCAGTTAGTAACTATAATACTATCTATACATTATTTTTTTGCAATAGAGAATGCAAAACGGTATGGCCAATTTTTTGCAGTTGCAGAAAGGACTGCAGTGCTAAATGTGTTTGCAAAAAAACCGGACTCTTTTGTTCTCTGGCATGTACACATTGTCAAGGCCGATCGTGCTCTAATATTGAATCACTAACAGTATAGCGTCCTTTTAATTCTAACGAGGCGACATGCGATACATCGATATTAACTGACTTCACATGTACTCAAGATAAAGCTGAAGAAGAACAAGAAGAGCAATAAGAAGAACAAGACGAACAAGAACAAAAATAATTTGAAAATCACGACTCGTACGATTAAATTTAACTACTTTTTTTAACTTGAATTGCTATTATCTTTTCAATCTCTGCTAATATCCATTATTTTGCAATAGTTTCAAATTAAACAAAATCACAATTGACCCGTGGAATAGGCCTACTGGGGAAACACGTTAAAAAAAAACGCGCTAAGTACACTACCTCATAGGTGGCGTGGAAACGTGTGCCTATTATGACGAATACAACTTTTACAACTGTTTGAATCGTTATTTATCTCAAAAACGGGGGTCGCAGGAAAAAAGTATTGATACATTTTCTGTAGATGATTTTATGATCCATAATTTTTGTCTGGAGTATTGAAAGATGGAGAACTTTGAAAGTTCATTTTCAACCACATTTTCAACCACATTTCAAACGATCTTACTGATTTTCAGCTTTATAGGAATTTAGGAAGCTTCGAATGTCCAAATTGACCGGACTAATATTTTCGTTAATTAGATCTTGCACTTGGTCTGCAGCATGCCGCACCATTTTTGATAATAATTTCCACAGTTGTAGATAATATTCCAAAAGCCTCCAGAATACGCCTAAGAAACCCAAAAATAGCAAGTAATATGTTGAATCACTTGTTTTTTGACCAAGGATTGTGAACATTCACGGCCGGAGATAACTGTGTAAAAGTTTTCATCCCTGACGTTTCGTCTACTACTGCGGTAGACCTAATCAAAGGCGATGTGGTAACGATCGTAGTATCCGAGTGCTCGAGTTGTTGTTTCCGTTCCGAAAGCGTTAACCACGATACGGATACTTGACTCTGGTTTCATATTACTATCATTAAGCGTGGCTTGATTTCTCTTAATCGTATTACCTGACCTTGTTTGTGTAACTGTAAGAACAGGTAGTCAGATTTTATTGATGTTCATTGCCTTTTCGCTTCTATTGAAATTATATCCCTGAGTTTTTTAAATTCTATTGCTTCTTTATACACTCTTGGGTAGTAATTTTGAGTTTCATCGAGTAAATATGTATCTTTGAATGAGTGCTTTCTTTGCGGCTTAGACCAAGTGGCAGAGTGTGAATTACGTGAAAAATCGAAAAACACTAGGAAGCCCAGAAAACACGATAAGGTACTGAAAATACACCTTGTTGGCAACCCTGCTTGAGAGATTTGTTTCACATAATCAATAGAGAACAGCACTCGGAGCATGCTCGCGAAAATAACTATGGCTCTGGGGCTCTAATATGGCGGCGCGCATGCCAAGAGGCTCAAAGTGAAAAATTTCTTTCCCTCAAAGGTAATTGCCATTCATTGCAGGAATAAAATGGACCGATTGCGCATGAAAGCAATATTGAAATTTTCGGAAACAAAATGAAGGAGACTCACAGAGAAAACTCATATTAAACAAAACTTCAAATATCGAATCATTGTATGCCTTTAACGAAATGAATATATCTGTGAATGTACCAAAATTTTCACTAGGTTCAGAGTCGAACAAAAAATAACTCAATCAAACCAACACTTTTAATAAACTTGAAATGAATTTATTCTATGACAATTGAGAAAAAGATCGATTATGTAAGTTTCTTGTTGGGTAATCCATAATTCAGACCTTCAAACCAAACACACTTGGCCAGGTACATAACTCACTCTCATCAAGGTCAATCACAGATGAGCATTTTCATTACTTCAAAGTTATGACTAAATCAAGTAATACTTGAGAATTTACCTACTTCATAATATATTCTCGAATGTCAAACTCAATTAATGAACTAACAGTTCGTTTAAAATTATATATATAAAAAATGAGTATTGAAACTTCCTCGGTTGTTATACCATTTGTATTTGTGCCTAACGTTACTGCAGTTTCGTCCTACAAGGACATTTTCAAAGGAATCATTTTTTTTAATGCCAAATATGAAGTGAACAAGATGTAGAAATCTGGAGTTTGTGAGCTTAAGTGTCAGTAGTGTAATAGTGATTATGTGGGACAATGTGGTCGACATTTCTCAAAACGGTATGCTGAACATGAAAGGTCCTCCAGACTAGGTGAAAATGATTCGACGTTTTCAAACAATTCTTGGAATTCAACCAGAAGATCCCGAATTTAAACGATATGGAAATTTTGCACTATGCTGGCAAGGGTTGGAAACTCAATCAATTGAAAATCCTTGATAATTTATGACCATAAGCATTGCAATTGTAACCTACTATATGATCAAATTGACTTGGTCAATGATAAACAGAATTCAGGTAATAAACTCATTAAGGACCGTCTGCTATTACCTACTGTGGTTAAACAGACGTAAAATTGTGTACATTGTTAATTATTTCAGTTCATTGTATTCGTTTGAAAATGTCCTTGTAGGAAAAACTACAGTAACGTTAGTTACAAATACAAGTAGTATAAAAACAGGAAGTATCATCTCTCATTTTTCACGATGATCTCCTTTCACATTCATCAATTGAAACACAAGAATATGAACATCGTTCGGTTAGGTTAGGTCCATAGTGCTGGATTCCCACGGCAACCCGTAGCGGGTTTATTGTGCGAGTGTGAATACCCGTAGCGGGTATTTACACTCGACCAAATAAACCCAGCTTTTCAACGAAGCCGATCAGTTTTTATGGTGAGTAGTCTGTCAGGTCAGATGGTGAGAGTAAGGCTCTGCCAAACTCTAAAAACCTGATTCAGACCCCAGCGGGGCAGGCACGAAGTATGTGCTCTGATGTTTCATCATTTTCCAAACAGACGCGACACACACTGTCTTCCGACAGTCCGAGTGTCTGTATATGATGGTTCAAATGACAGTGACATGTGAGAAGGCCTATGAGACATAGTAATTCATCCCTACTATAGTCTAACAACTGTAGTATCAAGCTCCGAAGGGTGAATAAACGCCTTGGAGTGAGCCACTCCTGGAAGATTTTGCCGGAAGTCCATAAATCTTTTTGCCTTCCAGGTGTTCAATTTTTGTTTGGCAAAGCCTGAAGCGATGCCAATAACAGGTTGTCATCCGATGAAGCTGCTGCAGCACCCTTCTTTGCAAGGAAGTCAACAGTCTCATTGCCTTCCAACCAGTATGGCCAGCAGTCCAGACCAGAGACAATCTATGAGTTTTCCTATCGGTGAGAGTGGTTTTTGTTAATTTGCTACCAATTTAGACGTTGCTCGGTAGGAGCCAAGAGCTTCCAACGCCGCGTGACTGTTCAAAAATATGCTTATTGACTTTTGTTGAATTCTTTCAATTCCTCCACACACAATTCAAAAGCGTAAATTTCCGCTTGAAATACAGTCGCATAGGTTCCTAGGAAGGTTGATATCTTTATTCTGGGTCTGCGACTGAAAACACCTGCACAAGAATCTGAAGGTGTTTTTGATTAATTTGTGAATCAACAACTATCTGCTCTCAATATTTCCTTCTTCCGGAGGATATACACATCGACTGGCAAAGTAAAAATGAGTGTATCCCACCAGAAATTTCAAAAGTTAATTATACAATTATAAAATAATCATTACCAAAGTTAGACTGAAAAGGAGAATATCCATGAATTACGGAGACAGTTGATTATAAATTTTGACAGTATCATAACATATGAGAACATATGAGAATTCTTTCAGCGCGATTTGAATCAGGACGTTTTGCCTGGTCCTGATTAGCTAAGGTTCTACCGGTGAGAAAGCTATCGAAGTGCTAGAAAGGACGGATAACGATTGACGAGAGGTCTGGGGATTTGTGAAATGTTCGGACGGGCATTGTCGTGAAGCAGCATCAGACCTTTTCTGTTGACCAGTGCTGACGCAATTTTCGGTAAATTTCGTCAACTCCCTCACAATAGGACTCTACTGTGATGGTTTGGCCTGGTTGCAGAAAGTTATAGTGAATCATACCAACCGATGACAACCATACAGTAAACATGGTCTTTTTGGTGGGTTTCGCCTTTGGGAAGTGCCTGGTTGGCTCATCGGTGTCTGCATATACTTTTCATCACACGTGACGATCCGATCTGGAAAAGGCAAAGACGAATAGACCTTGAAACGTGACAATTTCTGTCAATCGTTCACCCTCCTTTTAAGCTTTTTGATTTTTCCAGCTCCTAATTGATCGTATTTCTGAGGTCAAATTTCTGAGTACCATCTCTCTAACTGTATGAGATATCATGGGGCAAGTTTTTCCGTTACTCTTTTTTCTTGTTTGGACAAAAAATATCATACACAACTCTTGTGTTCTCAACATATTATCGATGTTTATGTATTATACAAATAGAAAGCAAGTTTATCCAATTTGAGACACTAAGAAAGTATTCTTCATCAACGTGTGGGCCAAATTGGAAACTTTTGAAAGGAAACTCCTGTTTTCAAACTAGATAGATGAAAACTGATGTTTTTGTCTGAGGGTCAGATTTTATGATAAGCCTAATGATGAAAACCGCATATCGATATCTATCATCGTTTTTGAGTTACAGAATGTAATAAATGAAACTCAAACAATAATAATAATAATAAAGAACAAACAATGAAATATATTTCTTCAGAGAAGGTGTTCAAAATATTCAGCTTCTCCTACACACTGGCGTCACCTCTTCTCAACGTTTTTTGCCGAAATAATTAGTTCAATAGGAGTGAGGGAAGCAAGACTTTGCATCACTGCCGCTTTCAATTCGTATCCAGAATTGGTCGGCAATTTGAAAATTATATCTTCTAACCTTCCCCAGAAGTAAAAGTCCTTAGGCGTTAGGTCCAGCGACCTGGTCGGCCAACGGTTGGAACCTTGGTTGGCTATCCAATTATTATCAAAATTTGCAGCCAAAAAATTGGTGACAACTGCAGTTTTGTGAGACAAAGCCCCGTTTTGTTTGAAATATATTTTCCTAAGCTTCATTAGTGGCAATTAGTAGGAGATTTGAGCCGGTTCTAAGCCTACCCCCCACCACTATGACGTATTAATTGCTTTTTTATTGGTTGTTGTTTGGTGAAGTCACTGTGATGTGACCTTGAAGGGTGTGGTGTATGGATCGTTCAGAATTTTTTTCCCGGTTCTAATCCTCCCCCACCAATATGACGTGTTATTTGCTTTTTTTTGTTGTGCAGTGAAGTCAAGGCGTTGTGACCTTGAAGTGTCTGGTACATGGATCGTTCAGATTTTTTTTTTCATATGAGATTTTGTGTGTGTATGTGTGTGTGTGTGTGTGTGTTAGAGAATGCACGGTACAGGGTTTCATCATGTGCTTGTTTGTCTATGTACAAACATACGTCTGCATACTTCGAAGATCCTCCAAGTAATGAATGCTCCATCGGTGTGAGGGCACCAAGTTAGTAGTGGAGTGACGTCACAGCAATAACCGTTCAACGGCTAGAGAGCGACATGTTCACTCCACGACGTGTGGCAGAGTAATGCGTATTCATCGGTCTGCTCTCACCTCCCTCGATGTAGTGAAGGATGTGACGTAACGCCCCAGACTCGCCATCAATGGTGACACGCAGGCGGGCGAGGACTGTGCTAACGTCTGTCTTCTCCGAGAGCGCAACGACAATTGCTTGTTCGGCTATCGCTCTCGAAGCAGTGAATGATGTGACGTAACGCATCACCCTACCCTCGCTATTGATGGTGACACGCAGGCGGGCGAGGACTGTGCAAACGTCTGCCCTCTCCGAGAGCGCGACGATCACTGCTTGCTCGTGCCGGCAACTGTTATCGCATCAAATTGGGAGATGGGCTTGGCTGTGACGTCAGGCATCTCTAGTGGATGCATCGATGTGTCCATACCTACCCTCACTCTCTACGGTGATGCGCAGGCGACGTGGATTATGGTATTTAAGAAGCGGGCGAGTGTTGGTTATGTCAGTTTCCATCGAGTGAGTTAGTGAGAACATATCATAGAAAATGTATTCTTGTGAATGTGTGGTAAATCTTTTACCCGTAGTGACAACCTTCGTCGTCATCAGCTCCAGAGTTGCCAAGGAGGGCCATCAGTGAAACGAGTGAGATTAGATGACGCTGCAGCACCTATGTACACATGTAATTGTTGTAATGTGATGATTCCATTGACTCAAGTGAATTCTCACAATAGAACTCTACAACATAAGAATAATACATGTGTTCAATTCAGTGATGGTGTTCAAATTATAAAGAGCGCCTTCAAACGTCGGATTGCGACATACAGGGTGCAGAGTTCCATTGTTTCCACCGATTACATGTTATTCTTTAATGAAATCAGGCAGAAAGTTATAGAATTATTGGAATCGGCCATCAGGGTTCACAAAATCATCAAAGTGAATATGGAAGTATTTGGGAGTTATATTCTACAAACACAAGACCTGAAGGAAACCAAATCATTTAATTCACAGAATAGAACAGTTGATCAATCTACTGATTTGAATTCCTTATTTGATGGATTTCGAAATGGGATTATCGCTCAAACTACAGAATTCCAGGAACGTGATTCAGGTAAACATTTCTACCAAGTTTTAATTGGATGGATTAGTAATATTGTTCTGTATTTAAGGTTGGACTTGTGAAAAAATCATGTTTCTGGAGTTGAACATTAATAAAATACAGCCCGCTCAGTGGATGTTCATATGTGAAGCTGCCTGAATGTATCGAGCGTAGGAAGGCCGTGGTTAATGTCCGTAATGAAGATCAGCATTGTTTTGCATGGGCTATCACTTCAGCACTACATCCTGCAATCGATAGAACATCAGAAGTTTCATCGTATCCACATTTCAGTACAGTCATAGATGTAACAGGTATGAATTTTCCGGTAAAGTTGAAAGATATTGTGAAATTTGAAGACAAGAATGATATTTCAGTTAATGTGTACGGTTTAGAAAGTAAATTCGAGAAGGGTAAAATAATGTATGAAATAATTGGACCATTACGTTACTCTCAGAGAAGACTTAGAAGACATGTCAATTTGTTACTTATCACAGATGATTTCGGTAATAATCATTATTGTTGGATTAAAGATCTTTCAAGATTAGTTTCAAGCCAATTATCGGCTCATGAACATAAGAAATATTTTTGTGATGGCTGTTTATTTATTTTTTCTAATGAACAATTACTATTACGTCATAAGATAAATGATTGTAATCACTTGAGTACTACAACACCATCAACCAATTTCAAAGTCAATAAATATGGGAAAACGGTACCTGAAAATATACTAACTTTTGAAAACTTTGAGAAACAAATGAAGGTACCATTTGTAGTGTATGCCGATTTTGAATCAGTACTGAAGCCGATTCAAACCACTAAACCAAATCCTGAATACTCGTATTCGATCAAGACATTCAAACATGAGCCTTATTCATTTGCTTATTTGATTAAATGTTCATACAATGATGATTTATCAAAATTTGTTTCGTATAGGGGTGTGGATGCAGCCCAGAAATTCGTTAGCAAAATCGAAGATGATTTGAAAAATATTTATGAAAATCATCTCAGGTTTCCTATTCCTATGGATGTACAAACTCCTGAGGAAGAGGAACAGTTTGCTTCTGCCACAAATTGTGGCATTTGTTCCAAACAATGTAATGATGGCGAAGTCAAAGTGAGGGATCATTGTCACCTCACAGGAAAAAAAAGGTCCCCTGCTGCTCATTCATCTTGTAATTTGAATTTTAAATTGCCAAATTTCATTCCTATAATTTTTCACAATCTCAGTGGATATGATTGTCATTTATTCATAAAGGAATTGTATAAAAACAAAGATAAAGTGGATGTCATCCCACAAACTAATGAGAAATATATATCTTTCACAAAACATCTCTTTACACACTCCTATACGGATAAAGATGGTAGGTGAAGAAGAATTATTTGAAAATGAGATTCATTGATAGTTTCAGATTCATGCCTAGTTCTTTGGAGAATTTAGGTGCAAATTTAACATCTGATCAGTGTATCGAGATGCGCAAACATTTCCCACAAATTGAAAATTTCAATTTGATGAGAAAGAAAGGTGTATTTCCCTACAGTTTTGTTGATGACATCGAAAAACTGAATCATCCAAGACTTCCAACCAAAAATCAATTTTATGATAAACTCAATTGTGAACATGTATCAGATAATGATTATGGGAGAGCTCAACTTGTTTGGAATTTATTCGAATGTCAGGATTTGGGTGAATACTCTGATTTATATTTAAAGTCAGATGTGTTACTATTATGTGACATTTTTGAAAACTTTAGAAATATATCTGTTGATAAATATAAATTGGATCCGGCACAATACTTCACTGCACCCGGATTATCGTGGGATGCCATGTTGAAATATACTAATATTGAATTGGAATTACTAACTGATATTGATATGGTTCACTTCTTTCAAAAAGGTATTCGTGGTGGAATAAGTCAATGTAGTGAAAGGAAACATAAAGCAAACAATAAATTTTTACCGGATTATAATCCAAATGAACCATCTTCATTCATTTCATATTTGGATGCAACAAATCTATATGGTCACAGCATGTCGCAACCATTACCAACAGGTGAATTTTCATGGTTAGCACCTCATGAAATTCTCAATCTTGATATAATGAATGTGGATATTGATAGTCCTTATGGATATGTATTGGAAGTGGATATACATTATCCCCAAGAACTTCATGATAAACATTCCGATTTACCATTCTTAGTTGAACGTTTGATACCTCCATATGCAAAATCGAAAGTTCCCAAATTAATTCCAAATTTAAACGACAAAAGAAAATATATTGTTCACTATAGAAACTTACAGCAAGCTGTCAATCATGGTTTGATAGTGATGAACACACATAGAGTATTGAGGTTTAAGCAATCATGTTGGATGAAGCCTTATATAGATTTGAATACTGAAATGCGTAATAGGTCTAATAACAAATCTGAAAAAGATTTCTACAAACTAATGAATAATGCAGTCTATGGAAAAACAATGGAAAACGTAGACAATAGAATTGATGTTAGACTCATTACACATTGGGAAAATATAAAAAGAACTATAGGTGCTAGTTGTCTCATATCTCGACCAAATTTTAAAAAATGCTCTATTTTTACAGAAAATTTTGTTGCCATTCAATTGGCTAGAGTAAAAGTTCATTATGATAAACCACTATATTTAGGATTTTCCATTCTAGAATTATCTAAAACAGTTATGTATGATTTTTTCTATGGATGTATCAAACAACAGTTTGGAGAAGATGCGTCCTTACTCTACACTGATACCGACTCCTTATTCTCAAAGTAAATACAGACAATTTCTATGAATTTATCCTCCTCCCCCGGGGTGGTGGCCCATTACGCTTCGCGCGCCGGCGCGAGCGTAGCGAATTGGGGCGTAAGCCGCGCGGAGCGCGGCCCGCTTTCTTCCCACCATTGCTCACCCGCCCACTTCCTACCATTTCTCGCCCCACCATATTCCAACCATTGCGCATGCACGCCCCCACCTCATTCCCTCCACTCCCAATGATGTTGATACCGAGGAGCACGTTCTTCTACATTCAGTACGACAACTCCAGTCATCCAGAGCAGTCCAGCCATACTCAACCAGAAGCAGTGTACTATACGACGAGGAGCTAAGTTTGAGTAAGTTAACAATGTACTTTAATTTTTTACATCTACTAACTTTGTTTTATTTTACATTTTCAGAATGGCATCCAACACTCAGAATTAAATAACGCTGTGGCATCCATCATGCCTATGACAGAGCAGGAGAAGGCATCCACTTCACGAGTTAGGTGCAGATCCACCAGCCCTGACTTATTCGAGGAGGAGGAGGAAGTCAGGCCTGTAAAGAAGGTTTGCCAACGACCTGCAGCGAAGGTTGGTCCTATTTCTAAGTACCGAGCTACTTGCAATAGGACTAATCCTTATGCAGGTAGTTGGTCGACCGCTCCAAACAGCTTAAGGCCCTCCACACCACCCGCATCAGTAGTGGAACAACCTAGGGCGCCTTCTCCGGAGGAGCCACCAGTTGTATTGTCCCCATCGGAGGAGGCTCCCATCGTATTCACTCCGTCGGTGGTGCCGCTTTCGCCGATGCTGGCAACACCGGTGACGAATCCTGAAGTGTTAGTGCCACAAGTGCGACAGCCTATCGGAGAGGTTAGTGAAATGTTGGACAGTTTTCTACAGAGATGTAAGGAAGCAGAACATGCTTCTCGAGCTAGTGAGGCCGCGTTGGTTAAAAGGAAGCGCGAAATGGCTGAAATTGTTAACCGACGGAGGGAAGCAGAAAAAGTAATAGCCGAACTAGATCGGAAGTATGCATCTCTGGAGAAAAAGTGTGAAGCAGATACCTCTTCGATAGAGACTTATAAAAAGTTAGTGACTTTTATAAAAACTTTCCCATAGATTAAGTGTAAGTGTAGTAAGATTAGTTTTAGGTTAGTTAGGAATATTTAATTAAGATAGTTTTAAGTTTATGTTTGTAATTTTAGGAAATAAAAATAAAATAAAAAAAAGAAGTGAAATTAAGGGTGTACATTGTTTTGGTTTGGTACACATTGAACAATGCGATGGTTGGAGCATTTTTCTTCACTTCGTCTCATTATTATTTCCTTTTTTATTTCAATTACAAGTTCTTCTATGCAAATACCTCACATCAATTTTTGTGTTCTCTAATCTATTGTAAATAATCTCTTGGAAGAAAATATGTTTCATAATGAAATCAATAAGTATATTTCATATAATTCATATAGTATTTTCAATTTTCTCTTTCATGGAATATAGCTCATGTCATTTTTGAAATTCATTCCCACTTAATCCCCTCTCCTCCCCACTCCTCCCCCACTCCCTTTCAAAAGTATAAAAGTAGGAATTATCTGTTGGAATATTCAGTTGATCAGCCACCTTCAACATGGAACCTGATTCAACTACTGAGCCGTACAGTGACCCAGCGCATCAACATCCTTACTGGGCTTCTATCCATGAAGGTTTCGTTACCTCCACGACTGCACCTCACTCGATGAATTATGATGACATAATTTATGATGATCGGATACAAGTGCTTCACGTTACTGGAACCGATCAAGCGGACCTGTCTGATGGGGATTATCCAGATCCTATGATTGGCGGAATGATTACGAATGGGATACACAGTCCGGAAACACAGACGACGACGACAGCGATGACGATGATGACGGTGACGCTGACAATGAGTCCGATGATAGTCCTCCACCATCCCCTATCCTGATTGATGAAGTCCTGAATTCAGACGATGATATGTAATCGTTTCCTCATTTCTCCCATCCTTTCTATTCCTTTCCTTTCCTTCCACGGAGTACACACTTTTTGGTTGGTGTACACGAGGCACTGCGAGGTTGGGGCAGTGTCTTTTTCCCTCTCCCTTATTAGTTTTTTTTTATAATAATCACTCAGAGTTTCTAATAATAATAATCACTTAGAATTTCAAGAAAATTGTCATTCTTATTGCTTTCGAATTTCAAACACTGAATTGTTCTACATTTACACTTCACCCCCTCCTTTTTTTTCCAATATAAATAAAGCATCAATCCCAGTTCTATATCATTCTTCCACAATGTCGAGTGCTGATTCCACCACCGAACCGATGAGTGTACCAGAGTGTTCTATGACGAGTACAGGCCCCATCCAGGTACATGGAATAGATTCAACGTTCGATCATTTCAGTACAAATTTTGCACAAATGCTGCAACGTATCTATGATCTACCTGATGATTTCCCGGCACGTATGGAAGAAGGTATGCAAGAGGAAGTAGAGGCAGAGTTAGAGATGGATGTCAATGAGTTAGACGATCTAGAGGATAACGAGCTAGATAATTATGCTAATGATGATGCCATTAGTATATCGTCTGATTCAGATGATTATGAGGATGACATCATCAGTATATCATCAGATACAGATGATGATACAATCATCATTGTTTCTGATGATGATGAGGAGCGTTAGTCCATACCATTGCATGGATTAATAAAAAAAACAGCCCTTTTCAGGGCTACAATTGAAGACTGAAACAATAAAAAAATAGCTCTTTTCAGAGCTATCATTATACTTTCAACAGAAACAGGTTCATACCATTGTTAACATTATAGTCTCAAACAAAATGTATGTATGGAAAAGTATTCATCATTATATGCATACAATGATTGACAAAATGCCAACTTCAACTTTCATTTAAAGTAGTACTCATCATATGCATAGATATTCAATGACTATCAAATTCCAAATATCGACTTTTCAGTCAAAGTAGTAATTTATTTGTCATATAATGTATAGATATTCAAAGACTAACAAATTACTTAGACTTTTATTAGTCAAAGTATTCATTTGTCATATAATCTATGAATACTAATACAACTAACTACTGTTTGTGTGAATAATGTAGCCCTGAAAAGGGCTGTTGTTTTTTTGACCAGTAGGTCCACGGTTATTGTGCCACAGGTTGGACATTATTACATATAATACATGTAGATACTCGGGTGAAGTTTGTTAGTGGCCTCTCGCAAGCTTCACACCAATTCTGTCCCATTTCCATAATTGAGACAGTGTTGTGGGTGTTGACATGGGCATACCACCCTCCATTATTGTGTCTATGCGAATAAAACCGAAAGCAGCACCAACATAGTTTTTTGTTCTCTCCATCTATTGTGCTGATCAATACGTATGCATCCATTGCACAATACAAATCCAAGGGATCTTCCAGTGTCTCACTGACATTGAGCGTTCGCATACCGATCCTCAAAGCACCATCGCCTTCAGTTGTGTCAGCTTCTATCCCTTCATCATCTCCTTCTTCATCCATGACCCTCTCAAACTCCATCACGTCATCATCTTCGTCGCTTTGGTTGGCCTCGTTTTCAACTTCGTCTATCTCATCTTCATCGACTCCAACATCTTCTGCTTCAACTATCACTTCCTCTAGCGGAACATTGACATCCTCATCATCTGATTCGTCTATCCAATTGTTTTCATCAACAGCAGATATTCTATTTAATGCAGCATTTATTTTTGCAGAATTCATCTTGTTGTTGTTTGCTCACAGTTGTAGAGAGTGAATGAATGAACTCTAGGTTTGCAAGTCGACTTATATAGGAGGTGATGCGACTCCCACTTGACTCGTTTTAGAGTGGAATAGTAGGAGAAGTTATCCCACTATACTTTCACATGATGTTGATTTGTATAAATAGAGATCGTAGGTGTAGGAGAGAGCATTCAGAGTTTCTGTAAGTCATCTCTTAATATTTCTAATCGAATTAGTAAAATGCCGTTTCCAAAAGAGTGGAATGAAAAACCAAAAGTGTGTGTCTACCCAATGATGATTGCAGGGGCTATTGTGTGCTACTTTTGTCAAATAAGTAGACCTAAGGATTCAATCAATCCATGTACTGGTATGTGTAGTGATTGCGTGTTGCGGATTCAACTATCGCCTCCTTCTCATCCACCGAAGCGAACAAAATCGGATTATCGTCAACAACAGTTACAGTGTCTGAAGTGTTCCGAACCTATAATATTTAACAATATAGGTATCTGTAGAAATATTTGCGGTACCTGTGCTGCCGTTCCAACTCCACTGCAACGTTGTTTGCGTTGTGATACATATTCCATGAATTGTTGGAATCATGTATGCAATGCATGTAGAAGTACTTGGGATCTGTGTGAGAAGGTTGGTCAACTCTACCCCAATAGGAGAATCCATTTTTTTCAATGTTGGTGTTTGACGCACGAGCAACAACTATTGAGGAATAGAGTCAAAGAACGTTCCACATCCACAGAGACATATTAACATTTTTCATTTTATATTTTTTATTATCGTTATTGTCCTCTATTATTAATAAATATATATATATATACAGTGTGGTCCAACGAAAACTTAACACCTCGAGTTTCCGGCGTTAACATGAAAATGTGGAAAATCGCTCGAAACCGTCAATTTCTGATTCGAGGGGGAACAACTGTTCCACTGTTTTCATCCCCGTGACTTCAACCCCCTAACGGGGGTGAGCACAACCCCTTGATTTTGAATAGGGATGAGGGGTGTTGAGATACCTCATTTTGAAGATCTTATCGTGTACTATCTGACCGTAAAATTTCGCTCCAAAATATCCATCGATAACGACATGACAGGTAAAAGAGTGGAAGAGTACGTACTTTTGTGATTACTTTATTAAATGTTCGAAATGGGCACCATCCACTTCCATTCAGTAATATAAGTTTTGCTGAAAACGTTCACGTACATTACTCAAGATGTCTGGTGTAATTTGACGGCATTCATTAATGATCCGAGTTCGCAAATCATCCAGTGACTCAGGCTGGGTAGCGTAAATCTTGGATTTCAGGTGACCCCATAGAAAAAAGTCCAGTGGAGCCAGATCCGGTGATCTGGGTGGCCACTCAATATGTCCCCTTCTTCCAATCCAGGCGTGAGGAAAATTGTCATCTAAAAACTGACGCACCGGTTGAACAAAGTGAGGTGGTGCGCCATCTTGTTGGAAAATGATCGTTTGATGGTCTTCTGCATTCTCCAATACTTGCACGAGGGCTGGATAAATAGCGTTCTCCAATAGATCGAGATAAAGTTGGCCTGTGAGATTACCGGGTAGAAAAAAAGGGCCGATTATGTGATTTCCATAAATACCCGCCCAAACATTTAATTTTTGGGGGCGCTGTGTATACACCTCACGAAATAATCGTGGATTTTCATCTGACCAATACCGACAGTTATGCCGGTTTACAATGCCGTTAAGGTAAAATGAACACTCGTCCGAAAAACAGATATCGAACATGTAGTTTTGATTGCAGTTAATTATTTCACTGATCACTTCACAGAACTGGAGTCGGCGATCGGGATCATCCTCATTCAGTTCCTGAACCAATCGTATCTTATACGGATGGAATTTATGTTGTTTCAGGATTCTCATGTTTGTTGTGCGTGAAACACCAGATACCTCGGACAATTTCCTAGTACTGACGGTCGGATCCATTGCTATATGACCTAAGACAGCCACGTCCCTCGCTTCGTCTCTTTCATGCACCTTTTTTTTGTTTCCAACTGACCCAGTAGCGTCAAATTTGGCAACCAGTTGCACAACGTAAGCAGCGGATACATTTTTTCCAGGATGTCGTTCGTTAAATAAAGCCGCTGTTGTGCGCGCAGAGTCGTTATTTCGGAAAAATAATTTTATCATTTCCACCCTTTCTTCTACGGAATACACCATTTTAATTCCACTACAAATTTACAATCGCTTGTACACACTTGTACCGTTCTTAACAATTCACGATAGACTAAGGTACAAAAACAAGGTCCGTCTACTTTTTTGGACAAAAAATAAACCACTCAATACCTTTGAAATGCGTCGGATACGAATAATATTCTCGAGATAAATTCCATATTGCCTCTTTCACTATTTTCGCTGTTATTTCATTATCGATGGATATTTTGAAGTGAAATTTTACGGGCAGATAGTACACGATAAGATCTTCAAAATGAGGTATCTCAACACCCCTCATCCCTATTCAAAATCAAGGGGTTGTGCTCACCCCCGTTAGGGGGTTGAAGTCACGGGGATGAAAACAGCGGAAAAGTTGATCCCCCTCGAATCAGCAATTGACGGGTTCGAGCGATTTTCCACATTTTCATGTTAACGCCGGAAAATCGAGGTGTTAAGTTTTCGTTGGACCACACTGTATATTTTGAATTTATTTGTATTATTTTCTAACATTTAAAAATACATGCATGCAACACAAAGTTTTCCTCTTAAATGACAAAGATTGTTACATGCGTGAATAGTTCAGTGAGAGAGCGCATGTGCCAGTTGATGAAAGAGCGCATGCGCTAGTTTATTTTCTTCTATAAATGGTGAGGTCTCAGTAACATCATCACCTTTCCTATCCACATTCTATTGCTATCACATATCATTCCTCAGACCTTAATAATCATGAGCTCTATGCCGCTATTGATTGCTGAAGATGGTTCACCACTTGTTGATATCGATCAGACTGATTTTGAAAATATTCCAGTATTACATTTATCGAGTCAAGATTCGATAAATGATTTTGATATTAACGACTTCGTTAACTTTGCAGATGTGCCAGAACCAAATGAGCAAATTATTATTGAAAATCCGATCGTTTCGCAATTATCATCACTCAAACACTCTTCATCTACCCTTCCTCTTGGTGTTGATAAGAAATCTAGAACAATCAAGAGGAAGGTTACTAAGGCATCTTCATCGATTGTCACTGACTTTAAAGAAAAGAAAGAATCCAAAAGTGTTGTGCGACAGAAAAAACCCGCAACGAAAAGTGACAGATCGAAGAGGAAGCCAAAAGGTACTCCTAAAGAAATGAAGAGTGATTTGAAAGCTGAACCGCTATCTTCTTTCAGTCCCCTCCATCGGTTTGGGGAAATAAAAAGGAAAGCAAAATACCGTCTTGTAAAGGCACAGATGACTATTGCTGAACTTGAAAAGAGTGAGCGAGCTATTAATGCTAATAATGAAACTCTTGAAGCATTAGATGCCAAGATTGCATTAGCGAAGGTTGAATTGGCTAGAATGTCTAAAGATGCTGATGAACTCCGTTCAAAAATAGGTAAAGATAAGCAATTCCATCAACGTTCGAGAATTCAAGCTCAGGCTGAGCTTGAGGAGTCGACTAAGCTTTATGAGACGGCATTATCAGTGAGAGATAATTGGCAAAAAGAGTTGGATACTGCATTTCAAAGTGACGGCGATTAGTTTTGGGAATGATAATGTGTTTTCAATATCGTGAGTTGAAAAATATAAGCGGGAATGGAGTATACAATTAATTTGGTTTGGTATACACAGAACATTGCGAATGGCTGGGGCAATGTTTACCGCTGCAATATTTTTCAATTCACATACTTATAATTGAAATGAAAACAATAATGAACTTTAATATTACTTTATTCATAAAAGTCACTATTAGATACATTTAAACCATATTTGATTCATCAATCCAAGAATTTTGTTCGCTAGGAAGACCTAACCACTTTACATATACTTTATTTTTTCTTCTCTTCAACACCTTCTCAATCAGATATACGTCAGGATTCTCGGTTCGTAATAACTCTTCTTCGTAAAAACATCCTCTAATCGGCTGTTCATTCATATCTTCAAGATTATAAGTCGTTGGGATGGTTTTATTAATTTTAACAATCTTGAATAGCTCCGTGGTAAAATTCGCAGTGTAAGACTTTTCAAAAATATTTTTGTATTTACTTATACGTACAATATCATTCAATTGGAATTTGGGTTTACTTTGTCTTCCTCCAATTCCATTGATACCCTTGAATTTCAATTTTGTTGTTGAATCAACATTGATGGGTGCCATACCTATTGTACGATGAACTTTATTATTATATCTACTAGTTATAATTGGAAGAATATCAAGCCATTTGTGGTGACCTCTCATCGAAAATTCCTTGTAGAGCCATGCCTTTATTGTACGAATCACTCTTTCTGCTATAGCTGCCTTCTTTGTGCTGAATGTTGAATAATGATTGATATTATATTCTCGCATGAGAGATGAGAAGCTTCTATTAAAAAATTCTTTCCCTTGATCGCTTTGTATATGTTTAGGGGAAAATTTGGCTTTCTTCAGTACATATTTCATTGCATTAGTTATTGTACTACCTGTTTTATCTTTAACTGGCACAGTCCATAGATATTTTGAGTAACAATCAATTACTATAAGTATATATCGGTATCCTTCATTACTTTTTGCATAAGGTTGTAGTTCAGCTAGATCTATTTGCCATAGATCTGCAAAACCTTTGATGGTAGTTATTCTTCTACGAAAATTACGTCTTGCAGGTCTATGTAATTCATTAACAACTTGTCGTTTGATATCACTTACTTCATTAGTCATTCTATTTCAATATGATTAAAGAGAAAAAAAGTGATAATGTTACTGCATTGAATGATGATGTGACAGTGATCATTACTTGTGGATATATATTAATATATTATACCTTCTTCACGTAATTCTTCAATTATTGAAATTATTTCATTATCATGTCCGGTATGTCCAGCTGACTTTGATGCTACCAATAGTCGTAGGCGAGCAACTAACTCTTTCGGTGAATTCCAGTACACATAATTCGCAGGTTTAGAATTATATGTTTTCTCCATTTTCACTCGTTTGAGTGCTCCACCAATTTTACTTCTACTCCTAATTGGATATTGTCGTGAGTCTAATAGTGGTTTGATGACTTCACGAAATTTTTTAGAATTTGTATTTTTAAAACCATTCTTCAGATGATATTGTTTATATGGAGCATTCGTTATTTTCAATATTTTGGAATATACTTGACGAGTTTCTTCATTATCAACATCTTGTGGATTCTTCAAAAAGATCATATCATATAATTCTGGACTACCTGCGCATTCATATTTTTTCACTTTATTAGCATCCCAAAATGAAATGTTTCCATCTTTGAAATGTACCACTAGACTTCCCATTTTCAGCTTTTGTGTAATTGGATCCATACGTACGCCAAATGTTCCATCATATGCTAGATTTCTAGATTTTACATTATTCAAATGTTTCATCAAAACATCTTCACCACTTTCATTCATAACAGGTGAGATGTCAGGATCCGAGGAATCGATGTGGGACGATGATGGTGTTTCGAATAGAGTTGTTCTCATATCGTCTTGAAGTGTGCTCGTGTCACTATTCACAGATGATACACCATCAAAAGATTGTTTTCTTCTTATTGGAGTACTCATGGGATAATTTGAAGTAGATTGAACAGATCCACGATTTGGTGATAACACTGCTGATTTAGAAGTAGCGTTTGATGATAAAACATTCAATGGTTTCATTATGGGCTCATACAATCTTTCAAGTGTCGAACGATTTTCAATATTATCATTCTTGATAGAGTTGAATTTCTGTCTGACAGCTTCTGTTGTCTCTACTAGTTGACGTTTCAAATTCATTTCATTGTTTTTATGTTCAGAATCGTTTTTTGTATTCATAATGCCCTTTTTAAATTATAGCTCAATTCGTTGATGAAGTGACCTCTACAATATTCAGTGATCGAATAAGTTTCAAAAACAAGATCATGGGTATATAAAACTATCGAATCCTTTGCGATATCTACCTTCATATATTTTTCTATCCTTATCAATTACTAGAAATCCATATTGATCCTCCCAGCATTTAACACACATCAATTGGAATTGTTTGAATGTTACATCGGGTGAAACATGATCTGAATAAATGTGATGTAAATTCGTCTCATCTTGTTTGAACATTATAATGAAATTGGTATTGTCACGCACTAACTGTTTGGGTACCCGTGAATATGTCTGTGCTAGATAAAAACAATCAACATCCTTATGACGTCCCATACAGAAATATGATCTAATAATATCTTGCTTTTCACATATCACATCATCGAAAATGAAAACAGAATTAGGCTTAGCGTCGGAGGGTTCCACTATTTCTGCATTATTGCTGAATGTATAAAAACCTAATCCTTTTATAGGTTCCAAAACACTTCGCAAGTACTGATATTTAGGTTGATTGAGTGACTTCGAATAGAGATACACATTTCTAAATCTCAATCCTTGTGGATGTGTTAATAGTGATATCATTGCATTCGTCTTTCCACAATTTGAAGGTCCTATAATGAGTCCTCGAACTGATGATGGAAGTAGTGGACCATGTCTGAATACTCTTTGTCCATTCAATCCACACCCAAATTTCTCATCTAGATTATCTACAGCAAACTTTTCTTTCTGTTTTACAATGCGCATCGTGCCGTGGTTGGAGACTATATAAATGTTATTAGCTTATTCATTTCAATGTGTACCATCAAACGATACGGACGTATTGAAAGTGATCTTAAAATTAAAAGAGGTTGTGGTTTTGTTAATGATTTAATAAACAAACTTCCTTTCGAATTACATCTACCTGGAGGATATCAATACTGTGGACCGGGTACAAAATTGAAACAACGTTTAGCTCGTAACGATCCTGGAATCAATAAATTAGATATTGAATGCAAAAAACACGATATTCAATATTCTAAGCATCCATCTGATCTTGCAGCAAGACATTTAGCCGACAAAGAACTTGAATACAGCGCTTGGGATAGGGTTAAATCAAAGGACGCGAGTATTGGGGAAAGAGCAGCTGCATTACTTGTCACCAACATTATGAAAGCGAAAAGACATATGGGCATGGGTTGTAGTACCAATAAGAAAAAATGTAAGAGGAAACAATCGAAGAAAAATAATATTAAAAAAGTTGCATTTGGTGCTGGGATAGTCCATAAAGTGCGAAATGTATTGAAGAAAGCTGGTGGGAATCAATTTGTGACGAATAATAGCAAAAAAGCTATCACTGTGGCATTGCAGGCGGCACGTAAATACCTTAAAGCTGCCGGTGGAAAGAAGAAAATCCGCACACCACGCATAATTCCTGTTCCCAAGATCGGTGGACTTTTACCATTGATACCAATTTTTGCTGGACTATCCGCACTAGGAAGTTTGGCGGGAGCCGCTGCTGGTATTACCAAGGCCGTGAATTCGGCAAAAGCCAGCAGAGCGGCTTTAATGGAAGCCAATCGTCACAATAAAACCATGGAGGCTGTAGCATTAGGCAAACGCGGAAGTGGAATATATCTCAAACCATACCGTAAAGGTTTAGGACTATATTTAAAACCATACAAAGCCACAAACAAAACAAAAAACTGATTGAACCCCTACCTCAGAGGCCTCTTACTGATCTCGATCTCAGTTATTATGCACAAAAAATGAAAATTCCACATTTTCGTGGTGTTTTTATGCGTGATAGATTACCATCTTCAGGTCCAAAACAAAACGAGACAGCTATTGTTAATTTAGATGGAATAAGTGGACCAGGAACACATTGGGTGGCATATAAAAAATGTGGGAAAGAAGTCACATATTTCGATAGTTTTGGAGATCTACCCCCACCATTGGAATTGACTCGATTCTTTCGAAAATGTTCGAATGTAAAAATCAAATATAACTATGATCGACAACAGAAATTTAATACAGTTCTCTGTGGTCACTTGTGCTTGCAGTTTCTCTCTAAATAATTTTCCAAATAAAAATGGATTCAACACCAAAACTGGATCGGGAGGCTATCAAGGGAATGGGGTTTTCACTTAGAATGTTTTCAAAATATGGTACCTTGAAAAAAATGGATAAAGTGATGCTTGCAAATATGCCTAAGGAAGTGATACTTGCATGTGTTGCACATGAGATTGCATATGTTTGGGAAAAGTTGCCTAAGCATCTGCAAGATGACATCGATATAATGAAACATAGATATTGTTATGAGCACCACCACGATCAAAATTCAGATTCGGATGTTAATGATGGTCCTATACCTCGAAAATCAATGTGTTGTATTTGTAATATAGAGGATGTGAATATTGGTATCAATAAAAATGATACTTATTACAATACAACACCTTCCAAAAAGTGTAAATTGTCTCAAATGTGCTGTTGCTGTGTACAATAATAAATTGAAATGTGTTTCAAAATATTCATCAGTCATGTCACGAAAGTTCGAGCTACAAGCTGTCGGGACAAGTGTCTTGAGTGCGGATTTTTTTCCACCAATTGAATTGGATAGGAACAGTCGTTATGGATTAGGACTTTTGGGATTCTATGGATGCAATACAATCAATAATATAACTGAAGCTAATAACTTAGTTAGTTTTAGAATCAGTAATGACAACTCATCGATATCCCAAAAGTTGACAATTGAAATTCCATGTGGTGCTTACGAAATAGAAGAGATCAATGCCGTCATACAGAAACATATCATGTTCAGATTGTTTCATGATAAAAAACCAAATGATGTCGTTGCAGATGATATTTTCTATCTACACGCCAATAATAATACATTCAAATGTGAAATGCGATCCAAATATGAAATTGATCTGACACATCCAAATTCTATAGCAGAAATGATGGGGTTCGCTCATGGAATATTTCCACCAAATCAGATACATGAATCATCATTACCAATAAACATTACAACTGTGAGACTTATCCGCTTAGATTGCAATATAATATCTGGTTCATATATAAATGGTGAAGAATCTCACATTCTTTTCTCATTCGATATTGATGTTGAACCTGGCTACAATCTTACTAAAGAACCACACAGTATTATATATATGCCTGTCAGTCCAGAAGGTCGTCAATTGATTCACAACATTACAGTGCGTATTTTGGATGAAAAAAATAACCTTATCAATTTTGGAAGTGAAGAAGAGATTTTCATTATTTTGGAATTGAAGAAAATCGAATAACTGTTGTTATGGGTTTCATTTACAATAGACAAAATCGCATTGAACAATCCCAAACGAGTTGTACTATTAAAAAGAAAGGTGTGCATAAAAAGAAAAGTGTGCATAAAAAGAAGCTCATTCCACAAGTGTATGCTAAACAGTTAGCACATAACGCTCTGTCTGTGAGTGATCTTAAATTTTTGAAATCGATTGGATTGAAAGTGAGAAAATAACAATGGTGCTCGAAACAAACAGTGAAAAGTTGAATATATTCAATGAACCAGTGCTCGATCATTCTCTCATAAGTTTACATGAGCACACATATAAGCCCTATGGATCACCGCTATTCAGGAATTCGGATGAAATCAGAATTGCAATCAATAATCAAGATGTTATACTAGATATTGCCGACAGCTTCATTTACATAGAAGGTAAATTCACCCCCAAAGATGTAGCGAAAACATGCTATCTCTCGAATAATGCAATTGCATTTCTCTTTGACGAAATTCGTTATGAAATGGGTGGTGAACAAGTGGCTGTTGTTAGAAAACCTGGGATAACATCTACAATGAAAACCATGATATCATTTGGACAATCTCATGCTAACACATTATTGACATCTGGTTGGGGACTTTCACAATTGAAGCAAGATATCTTGGATACAAGCAGTCATGTTTTTAGTGGAAAACTACCACTGAAATATTTGATGGGTTTTGCTGAAGATTACAACAAAAGTATCTTGAATGCCAAACAGGAATTGATTTTGATTATCGCTCGATCATTCAAAAACTCGTATATAGGTGAGGTTGATGCTGATTTGGAAATAAATAAAATCGAATGGAAAATAAGACATATTGTACCAGATGATAAACACAAGCTCAAACTTTTGAGTAGAATAAACAAAAGCGGTCTGAATGCCAAAATCAAATTGGCATATCGTATGTGGGACCTCTATGAACTACCATCATTACGTGGGACTTCTTCAGACATATGGGCCATCAAAACAACTAATGCATTGGAAACTCCTCGTTTTGTCATCATCGCATTCCAAAGTACTACCACATCTGAAGATAGAACACAGGATATTACAAAATTCACAACTGCTGATATCAATAGTATTCGAGTATACTTGAATTCTGAAGTTTATCCATATGAGCGTTGGAATTTGAATTTCGATAAAAAACTTGATGCTCCTGCTTATTATGCTTTTGAGAGTTTCCAGCGAAGTTATTATGATAAAGATATGAGTGAACCTCTGATGGACATTGGGCAATTTAGAGAGAATCCACTATTCGTCATCGATTGTTCCCATCAACCGAATGCAACAAAATCATCAACTATTGATATAAAGATTGAGTTTGAGACGAGGAAGACCAAGTTTCCAGACAACACTAAAGTATATGCATTAATTTTGCATGATACAGTTTTAACATACAATGCATTGGATGGTTCAGTTCATAGCAGATATTGACACTTTTTTCACTCTATCATATACTGTTTTATGATCTTTTTTTTATTTGTAACTGACTTATATCACGTATTGTATTTTATATCATATTTATTGTTTTGTAATCATTTTCTATTGTATTTCATGAGATTTAAATAAATAAAACATGAAAATAATACAAAGTTTTTTATTTGACATTATTTATGATTTACAGGAACATACAGACTATCTAAAATAACTTCTTCCTCATAATCATCATTTTCGCGACCATCTTCAATTTCCTCTCGATTTTCATCATTCAATTCAAAGTGATGAATAATCCATTCTGGCAAGTATGGTTGGAGGCTATACAGGAATCTTCTTAGGTTCAGTTCAATCATAACCTCACAAAGTTGCCACAATTCCAATTCATTATCCAAAAATTTGTTACAAACTTCTGCACCACTCCAATAGTTCTCAGCATCACGAAGGCATAATTCGATTTGTTTTTCATCATAGCATACACTCATATCATAATTGCTTGCATGTTCGGCTCCATCACCCAACACCTTCAATTTAGACGACAAATGTTGAACCGATGATTTGAGATCTACAACATCGACCCAATCTTGACTTGCGTACTGCATCCACATCTTTAAATGGTGGAACTGAAATCGAATAAAAAAAAAACAATAAGCAACCTCCAATTTTTCAGTGATATAATACTCACATTCCCATTTTACTTGTAGTTACAAAGTGGGTGTATTCAACTAAGTTAGTAATGTTTATATTTCCATATAATTATCATCTAATATATGAATATTAATGAAACAATAAGAAATTCATTATAATTACTATTATTATTCAATCATATTGAATTTGACTAGAGTTAGCGTTTTCACACCAAAAAACTTTGTAAGCTATGACCTAAAGAAATTCGCTATAAATTATTACAATTATTATTCAATCATATTGAATTTAACTAGAGATCGCGTTTTCATGCCAGCAAAACTTTGTTGGCTCTGTCCTAAATACACCATCGTATATTTACCACCTGATGAGTTGATACAAGATATATCGTCATCACTGAATTGCAACGAAATACGTTTTGGTAGCCATGTTTTAAATAATTTATCATTGCTCACATCTTGCAAAGTTAATAAAATTGATTTACCAAATCGTGTAGAATAAGTTGACATATTTTTAATTATGTACACTTCATCAATTGGCAATGATGATAAGGCCTTTTGCTCTAGTATTTCAACCTCCTGTACAATCAAATTATTAATTTTATTCAAGTCTACTTTTGAAACGGACATGATGATAATATATATGAAAATATAAACAATTTCCAACAGACAAATACACTCACCGTCTTCCTTCTATTACGAACTGAATAACACTCTACCAATTGCTAACTGCTGCAGATATATTCGTCTACTGATTTCATAGTGTGCCAAGCATTTCTTTTATATTAAACAGTGCGAGTCACCCCCACCATGAAACCGTGAAAGGTTCACATTGCTAGTTGCTATCCACTAGAGATGCCTGACGTCACAGCCAATTTGATGCGATAACAGTTGCCGGCACGAGCAAGCAGTGATCGTCGCGCTCTCGGAGAGGGCAGACGTTTGCACAGTCCTCGCCCGCCTGCGTGTCACCATCAATAGCGAGGGTAGGGTGATGCGTTACGTCACATCATTCACTGCTTCGAGAGCGATAGCCGAACAAGCAATTGTCGTTGCGCTCTCGGAGAAGACAGACGTTAGCACAGTCCTCGCCCGCCTGCGTGTCACCATTGATGGCGAGTCTGGGGCGTTACGTCACATCCTTCACTACATCGAGGGAGGTGAGAGCAGACCGATGAATACGCATTACTCTGCCACACGTCGTGGAGTGAACATGTCGCTCTCTAGCCGTTGAACGGTTATTGCTGTGACGTCACTCCACTACTAACTTGGTGCCCTCACACCGATGGAGCATTCATTACTTGGAGGATCTTCGAAGTATGCAGACGTATGTTTGTACATAGACAAACAAGCACATGATGAAACCCTGTACCGTGCATTCTCTTACACACACACACACACACACATACACACACAAAATCTCATATGAAAAAAAAAAAATCTGAACGATCCATGCACCAGACACTTCAAGGTCACAACGCCTTGACTTCACTGCACAACAAAAAAAAGCAAATAACACGTCATATTGGTGGGGGGAGGATTAGAACCGGGAAAAAATTTCTGAACAATCCATACACCACACCCTTCAAGGTCACATCACAGTGACTTCACCAAACAACAACCAATAAAAAAGCAATTAATACGTCATAGTGGTGGGGGGAGGCTTAGAACCGGCTCAAATCTCCTACTGCAATTCATCATCATGGTGTTCAATATTTTGCCTTTAAATGTATAAATGCCTCTGAGATGTGAGAGTGCGATTATAAATGAACGGATCGATAATTATACCCCTGAAAACACCTGCCCATATACTAAATCGAAATCTTTTTTGAATTCTCTGCTCCGCAATAAAATGAGGATTTTGTTGTGCCCAAGTATAACAATTGTAGCACTTGAAAATGCTGGCACTGCTCACATAAGCTTTGTCTGTCCAAATGAAATTTAATGGCAAAAAGCCATGCGGCTTTCAAAATATCCTGGTCTCAGTTGAAGATCTCTTCTGCTCCTGAATGGCTTGAATTTGTGTTTTTTCGAAATCCTCCTAATGTTAGTTCTTGGTAGGCCTGCTGAAATTTTCAAATTTACCGTTGACGTTTTGGGATTTCAATTCCTCATCCTCATTTGATTCATACGATTTTGGCCGTTTCTTTTGAAATTGACCACCATTGATTAGGTTGTGTCGCAAACTTGCGAAAATGTCTCCAATAGGTTGTTTTCTCTCTGGATACCGCTCGTGATACAAATTGCTTGCTGCTTCTGCATTTTTCCCGATTTGTGTAAATCAAACTATCATATCCCATTTTTCATAATTCTGATATTTCATTGCAAATGTGTTTGAGAATTGAATAAAAACCACCAATTGAAGAGCGCCTTTAGTGCCTAAATCAAAATTGACAGATACCAGTAAAGATTTGCATTCGCCGCATAGTCCAAAGCCTACTTGAGATCAAAGTGTACGTTTCAAAGTCTACATAAAAAAACCTAAAATCTCTGTATTTCAAAGATGACTCTAGCAAAACATCAAGATTGCTACATTTTTGGAGTGATAATTTTAAGCTTCATTGAAATAGGCAGGAATATACAGGGTGTCTCATCAAAAAAATAAATTTCCATCAATAACTATTGATATCTCATTTGGAAAAATAAGTTTTTCAATACCATTGAATTCTACATAAAATGTGCTTTGGAAATGCTTTCATAGAAACAAGGAACTTTTTATAGAAAAAGAGTTACCGCAATTTTCCGAAAATGCTCATTTTCGAAAAACATGTTGTGACGCAGAAACGATGATAGATATCGATATGAGGTTTTCACCATTGAGTTTGCAAAAAAATTTAATTCTCAGACGCATCCATCAGTCTTCATCTATCTAGTTTGAAAACAGGAGTTTCCCTTTAAAAGTGTCCAATTTGGCCCACTCCGTACATGCAACTTCACAGCGATGAAAATTGTCATGAAAATCAGTTAACTCACTGTCATATGAACATTATTGTAGTTTTTTCCCAGCACCAAATCATAATTTAATACATCGACACGTATTTCGATCACCAAGAAGATCTTCCTCTTGAAGATGATTACTTGGTGATCGAAACATGTGTCGAGGTGTTAAAATAACGGTGTGGTGTTGGAAAAAACTCCAGTAATATTAATTACCACACCAAAGGTTCCAAACAGTGCATCACAAGTCACTGTCATAAGTATTAACATCATCATTGGATATGAAGATCAGATCTAACGAGTAAATGTATAGTCATTCTAGTCGGCTCAGTTGATACCTGTTTCATATACCCCAGCTTCAAAAATATAAATTCTATGAGTGTGGAATGTCTTTCAGAAACCGTCTCAGTCAATAATCTGTCTACATACCCCAATGAATTGTTTTTAAATCTAGAAGTACATCCAACTTTCTGAATTTCTGTGTGGACTATCATTGCTACCGTGGGTCATTGATCCAAAGCAAAATAACAATCATTCGTATTCCGGAAGTCTGCAACCACAAAAGATGTTCAGGCACATGTTCAGAGGATGATTACAGGAATTGTGTTCGTAGATTCGCTATTAGGAGGGCAATGTCGTTACCATCGGTGATTTATAGGTGGTACGTAGGTGCAGAATATGCGGGGTTACGAACTATTCTTGATTATATTGTGTACTTTGTGTGTTCGTTTTTAGCTTTTCGTGTGAAATGCGTCACGATTTAATGAAGAAACCGCGTGGGATGATTAACTAGCGTATCACTTTTCTTCAGGAAGTGCAATAATGGTATCCACATCCAGAGTCTGTTGCATCGGGATAACATGCGAGCATTATAAAGGGAGAGAGAGTTTTCATCGATTGATAAATATGAAATCCGATTTTTGACTACTCCTGCTGGATTGAAAATATGTTTTCTATTCATTATAAACATTTTTTGGATTTTTACTTTTACACGCGAACTGACTCTGATTGTTCATTGACACTTTCATCTTACTTTTATTTATAGGATGTATTTATACAGTTTGTGGTTGATATTTTTTTTTTCTACATTTTTGTATAAAGTTTATTTCATTTCTTCGTAAGTTTTCTGCATTGTGATGGAGAGGTCAACATCCAGCATTATTTGTATTTTCATAAATCATTCACCACAATTTCATTATCTGGGTGAACAATAAAACTTTGTATTTGTGAACTCCAAGGAAACGAAGACATTTAAAAACAAAAGTCACGAAACTTCTAGCTGTCAAAGCTCTTCCAAATTCCAGTGAAACTCAACTCAAAAACCAAGAAGAAATGGCTGACTGTTGCTGACCTATCAGTTGCATCGCCAGCTGCCCTTGTCCCCCCATACCGCCGGTACCGTGCGCTCCCTTATTATTCATCCGACAATGAATAGATTTGAAACCTGAATGCGGTCTCTCAACTTCCTTTTTTTATCAAGTTTATTTGTTCATCATCATTTTGAACCACTGATTCAATCATTATAATCTTTAAAATATCTTTTTGTTTTCTCCGAAGTATCAGATTCGCTTATTTTTCAATAGTAGCTAGAGAAATTGTATTGGACCATGGAAGTCATTCAGAAGAAAATGAAATAAAATCTAGAGATATGGAAGATTGATGATTAAGAAGTTTTGGAACTCAACAACCCAAAAAAGTTGTGAATCGTTTAGGTATCATAATATAGCACTCATCTGCATACGATTCTGGATTTGCCACTGTTTTCAAATAATGATACTTCAAGCAAATACTATTTCAATTATTTATTTAAAATGTTTCACTGAATCAAATTGTACAACATTGACAGCTGCTTGTACAAATCGGGTCAACAATGATTTTGCAATACATAATAATTGAATTATGAATATAATGGCGACGCTTAAAAAACTATGTGAAAGAATCTTCATTGTGAAAGTTCAGAACATTTTATATTCAAATCGTTTGACAAAATATTATACCTGCTGAAGTGGAGCTTTCTGCTATTATCTATTTCTATCTATACAGAACCAGAGACTCTGCATATTTTGAAAAACATGATTGAACTTATGAAATCTTATATAAAAGTTCCTAACTTTCGAAATCTTGAATTCATAAGAGGAGGTTCATATTTGGGAAAAGGCGGTGGCATCTTTCCTCACGAATACGAATAAGACGTTATCTATTGGAGACGAAAAGACTTTTGTATTTTCGAATGATCATATAATGTATACATTTTTCACAAACGAATTTTCTTGGGATTTTTGAATTCCTTGTTGAAATAAAGTTGAATTGAATTATAAAAACGGTCGATGAGTTTTTAAACTTATTTTTCTATGATTTAAAATTGGATAATTAGTGAAACATCAATGTTTAATGTTATCCTTGAGGTACTTACCTGAGCGAGATATTCAGGAAACACAGGGAAGAATTTTTTATATTTTTCCTCGTTGTTGAAGGGAGTTTCTTGTAAGGAACACCATAAAACTAGCTAAAACTACTCTTTATTATACTAAAAGAATAAACAAAGCAAGCAATAAGTCAAGAGAAACATGAAAGATGATTAATGATTTCAGGGGAAAGGGTAGAAATAAAAAATTGGACACTTCATTATCATCCACCGATTTCAATAACTATTTTTGCATGATAGGAGAAAAATTAACTGAAAATATTCACATTCCCTATGATTCACTTGATAATTTAATTGATATTGATATAGCAGATAATTATATTCTATATGACACAAACCTCTCAGAATTGAAAGGATTCTTTAGGGAAATGAAAAATAAACACACTTCAGGAATTGACGACATCTCCTAGAATATTTTTGAAAATCTACCAGACAATGCTTTATCAGTACTAGTTGACATAATAAATATCTCACATAATGAACGAGTTTTTACAAATTTTCTCAAAACGTCTATTGTTATTTCTCTCCATAAAGGTGGAGATATTAGCGTCTCTTCTAATTTACGACCTATCTCTTATAATATAAGAGATAGGTGGTAAATAACAACACTTGCAAAGATTAGAGAAAAACGAGTCAAGAGAAGACTAGTTGATTTTATCGAGAGAAACCAGATATTGAACAAATGTCAGTTTGGATTCCAGAGTAGAGAAAATACTCATGATGCCATTTTTTCATTATTGTACAGTCTATAAAACAAATTGAATGTTGGAGAGATTGCAGCTGCTGTGTTCTGTGGCATATCGAAAGAGTTTGACTGTGTTAGTCATGGTACACTGCTTCGAAATGCAGTATGTATGGTATAAGAGGTGTAAGTCTCAATTGGTTTGAATCTTATTTGTCTCAGCGTAGTCAAATTGTTAAAACGACTAATTATTCTGAGGAAGGAAAAATAAACTGTGGAGTTCCACAAGGCTTAGTCCTAGATCCACTATTATTTCTTTTCTATATAAATGATCTGACATCTATTGATGTTAAAGGAGAGTTCACACTATTCGCTGACGACACTACATTTTTATGGCACGATCAAAATCCCTATGAACTTGAAACAGTAATGAATCATGATATAAGCAATATAAAAATATGGTGTGACGCAAATCTTCTCAGTTTCAATGTCTCTAAAACGAACGTAATTTGCTTCAAATGTTCCATCAGCAATTTACAAATTGACAACATTTTTGTTGAGAATAAAGCATCAACCGAATTTCTGGGACTATCCATTGACAGTGATTCAAAATTTGAAGACGATATCAAGAGTCTCGAATCAAATGTATCCTCAGGGTCTTGTGCTGTAAGACTAACATCTTATGAGTTGGGATTTGCTGCTGCCAAAGTAACATATCACTCTCTCATAGAATCTCATCTACGATATGGAATTCCTTTCTGGGTGCATGTACTGTGACAACACTGCAATCAATTTAAGTTATACAGAAAAGAGCTGTACGTTTTCTGTGTAAAGCAAAACCACGAGATTCTTGCAGACAACTGTTTGAGGGAAAGAAAATACTCACTGTAATATCTGTTTTCATTATTGAAACTATATGTCTCATAGCAAAACATCAAAATCGATTTTCAATAACACAAACGCCACTCGACAAAAAAACGACTTTAATTTGCCCATTCCAAAATAATGACTCATTGAAGATTCTTTCATTTATAATAGTTTGAAAATGTTCAATCACCTTCCATCAAATCTGAAATTTGCATACAACACCGTAAACTTCAGATAAGTTTCCAATAAATTTGTTTGTGAGAGAGCCTATTATAATTTATCAGAGTACTATCAAGATACTTTTTGATTCGAGTTGTGGCCGACTCGTTTTATGTTATCAATATTGAAAATTTTCCAAATAAACTCTTATTCGTGCAAGTGATGTATTGTGATATGTAAATACTGATTGTATTTGTAATTTTTTGTTCTTTGTACATATGTTCATCAACTACCTGAAATTTTATTTAACAATTACCTGCCAATGTATGTTATTTTATAGTGTGTAGTTTTATAAAACATTACTCGGATAATTATAATTTGACAAGTAGCGATAGCTACTAATTTGTTTCTCGAATTGTTTTAACCAAGCCCTGTTAATCGTCAGACAAAAAAGCATTTTTTGACTTTGACTTTGAAGGCGAGTAGTATTAAAATGGAATGACAGCAAAAATACTATGAAAAACATCAACATAAAGGAAGACAGACTTTTCATTCATTGACAAGTATGAAATCCGATTTTTGACTACTCCGGCTGGTCTGAAAATGTGTTTCCTATTCATTATACCTACCAATGCTATGAATTTTAACTTTCATACACGAACTGACTCCGATTGTTTATTGATATATTCATCGTACTTCTATTTATATGATGTATTCATACAGTTTGTGGTTGACACACTTTTTATCAACTCATTATTATTCATTGAAAATGAGAAGATTTGAAACCTGAATGCGGCCTCTCAACTTCCGATGTTTTTGATTGAGTTTATTTGTACATCATCATTTTGAGCCACTGAATCACTGAATCCGAACTGTCAAAAAATATGTCACTTATAAAGCCGCGACATGTCGATGAATCTAGGCCGAGACCCACATATGCTGAAGATGCCGCCAGCAAGTGTATTAGGGTCTCAGGCGCCCCATGACAGGCCCTACATCTGCTGTCAGAGACTCCTATACGTGATTACGGTACGAAGATGTTCGCCATGATAAACGCCTCAGTTTCCAACTTCGGTCCACTCGACCTAAGAAAAGCAGAGACTATATGCTTTGATAAGTCGTGGTCACCAAGCACATATGACGTGAGTGATTATTGGGTCTGAGAATTATGTGCCTATGCATCATTCTAGCGAGGATTCCAACAATGTCAACAGAGTTATCTGTTGAGATGGAAAATATCGCTGGCGCCGGGATTTTCTACGTCCATAACGCGACTGCAGTAGACTAACGTGTTGAAAACACTATCCTATCAGGTCATGATGAACCCTTTTCGATATCACCTCAATCTGTGAAAAGCAAAGGTCAGGTCCTCTGATAAGCCGAGTTCTTCAATGCTTTTGAAGATGACCCCATACATTGGCTTATCCTTGTGTTGTCACAGGAGTGAAGTGCGGGTTTTTATGTGGGCTGTTTGCTAAACGGGTTCCGTCTCGGTCACAGAGTTATGATCACCTTGTTCAGTGTCCAAAACCAAACCAATTTCATCAACTGCTCGGGCAGCTATGCAATTCCTGCTCTCATAATAGCAGACCATACAGGGAAGTGGATTCAAATTCCTGATGACCGTATAGGCTCCATCCAGCACCATTCTGTCAAACAGACACCCCATACTCATAGGTCCACGCATCCCTGTTTTCTGAGGAAGTATTTTATAATCATCAATTTCTCAAGCCTGCACATTTGCACAGGTCAGGCTCTATCCTACGAAGACTCGATACATTCAAGAGGGTGCGCCAGCATTATCAACCAATAATAATGTACCGTAAGCAAGCACAGTGACTATAGAATAACAGATTTCTGCATATGTCCGACTGAGATTTCTGCCTTAGTGCGGAAACCCGGCATGATCTTCAGATTCGAGAGTAGATAGGGCATCATTTTACTAAAGACTCCAATAATTAGAACAACCATGTTGAGAGAGTATTCTGGATACAGTCTGCGGAGTTCCAAGAGGAAATCTCTTTTCGGACGATATTCGTCTCGTCAGTAGTTTAAAACTCCGGACAAATATCATTTTGCTCTGGCGGTCGAGAAAGACAACATAAGGCTTTTTAGTTTGTATGAGCTTGTAAGTGTCGAAGACATCATCCTGGTAGGCTATGATGAATGCCTCAGAAGACCTCATGCATTAACTTATCTTTGTGTTGGCGTAGGAGTGAAGTGATCTCTGCGGCTTTCATGTAGGCCTTTTGCTGAATGCACAGAGTTGTGATCACCTCGTTCACTCTCAAAAACTAAACCAAGTTCACCACCTGCTCCTCTTTTTGAACGATATTTGTCCCACCCGAAGCTTAAAACTTCACCACAAATATATTCTTGCTTTGATAGTAGTGAATAGTAGCTGAATAATTTGAACAAGAATAAATAAATTTGAAAACCAAAAGTGCTAGAAACTTCCACATTTCACCAGAAATAGACCTCATCTACTACACAATCTACACACTAATATAGTGTGTATCAGCCAAATTGAAAACGATCGATTGCGTTTAAACAAACCCTCCGGGCACATCGATTGGTATTTTATACAAGGTATACCATGTAACAATGACCAATGCCCACTTTTTTATTTGAAATGCAATATCATGCATATTATGGATTTTTGATTCTTCTGAATGTTCAATATATATTTTATGTACAACTGTTTCGGAAATATCAAAGTAGCATGACTGTTTTTTTTTGATAATGTAAAAACCAAATGTCATTGTAGGAAATATTCAAAATACCTGATGTGAACATCTTGACAATATGTCGAGCGTTTTTCGAAATCTCCCTGATTTATTTATTATCGAATTTATTCCCTTTGACAAATAGGTACACACAATATAACTAGCTATGCAATGATACTAATACTTCACAATCAATTTTTTGAAATGAAAAAATATTCAGAAAGCCAAAATTTCCCTGCATTAATAAATTCTCTCCCTAACTTCAAAGAGACTCATTCTCCACAGCCGCCTTATATAATAGGTGTGCGACTGAAGACCTTGTTAATTACGAGCAACCAATAAACCAACTCTACGATACTCAATAATGAGGCGATGAAAATACAAAAGACAACAAAGCACTTGTCGATCCGGCCTTATCTTCGACAACGAAAAAATCCCCACCTGCAACAAGAGCCGAATATGCGTCTGCGCGTACATGGGCGTACCCCGTGAAAAAAATCACAGAAAGCTCGAACGTTTGCCCATTGTTTACGGCGTACGGAACCTGCGGTAATTTGCATCCATGGCACTCTGGATGTGTTGGAGTTCATTCAAGACACCCACCGCCATTGTGTCGAGCTGTAATAATAAGTTTCAGCCCGGCACAATTGATTTTCTCCAGCACGTGTACGATGATGTATTACAATATCCCTAAATAATGACCATATTGTATAAATAGACGGATATTAAGTCTTTAGTGTTGTCTTTGTTTTCGCCTGTGGTCGGGAGGAAGAAGAACGCGCGCGTACTTGGTAAATTCTCGTCGTGTAGGTTAGCCTTAAGGCATCGTACACGTGGTACATTTAATAGTTTCCTGTGATAGTGACGGTTCATTTTTTCGTTTTGTATTCGGCTTATAAATTCTTCCTACGCTTCGGGTGGTTTATGGGTTCTTGATATAAAGCTATGGATGACAATGCTGTTAATGGGCTGACCGAGACGACAATGAAAAGGGGTTTTCTGTGTTATAGATATCTTTTCGGAGCTCTGCGGGTGAACATATATCCACTTTTCAGTATCATCATAGAGAACATTCAGTTGATAAATTATATTTCCGCGTATAATCAATCATGGTGTTCAAACGACTAGGTTAAAGAAAGGATTCTTAGAGCCGATATTTTTTTGCATAAATCGTATTTTCGTGCACTTTTAAGAATTCATTTAGATTGAAATCACTCAAAAACACATAAAATACATTTTCAAAATTTGATGAACATCATATATACAATGGTTGTGCGATGAGTAAATAAATAAAATTTCAATTGACAGTTTCATAAGGTCATATTCTGCAACAAAAAATTATATTTTTTAAAAAGAGAAACCCCGGGAATTATATGTATTATCACTCATGGCTGAATTTGTTGTAACAGTGACTACTGTAATTGTTGAAGTGTTGAAAACTAATTGATGATGGAGTACAATGAATTAAATGTCGCTTTGCATGGAAATATTATCTGAAATGGAAGAAGTTGTTCCAAAATTCAAAATCAAGAAATTTCTTGCAATGTTCATCAAATTTTAGAAATTATATTTTATTTGGGAAAAGCAAATGTCATTGTGTTATCAATTTAAACTCATAAAAAATACTTTTTTAAAAAAACAAAAGTTGCCAAACAAACGATTTGAAATGAAAATGATTATCAGTATATGAAAAAACGACTACTTCTGTTTAAAAAAAAAATTGAAGCCAAAATATATATGGAGTGGTTTGAAACTCTAGCCATTAAAGAAGCCCGCAAAAAGCCCCTAGTCTGATTGAGATATGTGGACGACACCTTCATATATGGAACCATATGAATGCAGAACTAGAGACCTTCCTGAAGCACATTAACAACATACGTCTTTCCATCACTTTCACAATGGAGAAGAAAGACCACAACGAATTGTCATTCTTAGACGTATTGGTGAAGAGGACGTACACCAAATGGGCAATATCTGTATACACGAGATAGTATCTGAACCAGAAATCCAACCACCATCAATCTACCAAGAGATGGATCATCAAGACTCTAGTAGACCATGTTTTCGGGCTCTGTAATACACAGAAAGGTCTGTTTCACCATCACGAAGTGATGGTCTGAAGTCTGTTCCACCATCACAAAGTGATGGAGAATGCGGAGAATCATACATCGGTGAAATTAAGAGGCCATTGAAAGTTCACATTGCCGAGCACAAGAAACACACACAGCGAGGAGAAACCAGCAAATCAGACATATCAGAGCATGTTTGGACTCAGCAACATAACATCAAGTGGGCTCAAGCTGAAATCATCCACAAGGAGGAACACTGGTTTGGGATAAAATTCAAAGAAGCCGCATTTATGTTGTCCAACAACACATTCAGCCAAGCTAGCGTAGAGATACGCAACATAAGAAAACCTCTTATCGAGCGGAACATGACCAACTACCGCAAAACGGTCAGCTCCCGCTAAAACCGATGAAGCTGAGAGAGGAAAGAGGGAATAGGTGAGAGCACTCGAATGACCTATAAATAGTCAGATCTCGGAATGAGACGATTGTTATTTTTAATTTTACATTCTTGTTGATAATTTTTTAATTCTCTTCTCGTGTTTGTAGTTAAATTTTTTGATTTTTCAGTTCTTGCTTGTATTTTATTTCATTCCAATTCCAGGTATTTTGCTTAATATAATTGTTTTTTTCAGTTGATCTTTTTGATTTTTCACAGATTCTTTCAGGAATTTTAAATCAATTTATATCATATTACACAATGGAAGTCTGAACTAATGAAATACACCACGAAACATTGTCAACCACCTCAAACAAAAGCGAGAATGCTTTTATTAACCCCGATGTTTTGAGCACAATGCAATGTTGAAATTTTCAGTAATTTTGTTATAATTAAATATACAAGGTGTTGTTATCAAGAGGTTGTTCCCTGGAGTATTATAAGAAAAATGTTTCTATGATAATTTTTGAAATTGAAGAAAGAATGAAATTTAAAAAATAACATTTTATTGCCCAAAATCACATTTAATTTTTGAAAATTTACAAGAACTCTAGAAAATTATAAGTTCCAGCTAGAATGCAAGAACATAATCTTCACTTCACAGGCTATCCAATTCTATTTCAAAAACATCAGAGTCGTTTCTTATTGATTTTTCAAATGCTCTTCGACGCTCCATTCGTTTAATTTCTGGACGGTCATTTGTAAAACGTGCGGCTGCTGCTGACGCAATTTTCTGTACAATTCATCGATTTCCTCACGATGAGACTCTGATGTGGTGGTTTGGGCCGGTTGCAGAAAGTAACCATACAGTAACCATGGTCTTTTTTTGGTGGGTGTTCGCCTTTGGAAAGATCCTGGTTATCTTATCATTGTCCTGAACATCTGCTATCGTAGATGATCCAGTTTTCATCACACGTGACGATCCGATACAAAAAAAAGATCGTTTAGTTGCGCAATACGGTTGCAATAGGTACGTTTTAAACAGCCAAAAACACCATGGGGGCTTATTCCCTGTTTTTCCGCCATCCCACGCACCGTTTTTGATGGGTCAGTCTCTACCAGGGTCCTCAAATCCTCTTAATGGCTTACTCTAGGTCCACCACTTTGGGGCTTATCTTCGACGCTAAAATCTCCGGAACGAAATTCCACAAACCAACTTCAAACAGTACGTTAATTAACATCATCATTGCCAAATGTCGGGTTAATTTTTTTGGACTGTTTCGGCATCGCTTTGGTTTAACTTGAAATCCTACAGCAAAATTGTTTCGAAATCGCTCAACGACATCATATAGCAATAAGCTGAAAAAAGGGAAAAATTGAAATTTGGAAAAAATGAACAGCATTGATGTTGAGTACAAAATTCTTCATTGATCAGTATACATTACAATAAATATTTATTGAGGTATGTACCTACAAAAACACATGACATTGAACTTTTAGAACAACCTAATATAATAATTATTAGTAAAATATAAAAATTGTTTTGAAGAAAAACTATTTTGTTCTGCATTTTTAAAACGAAGCGGATTTTCAAAAATTATTGAAGGGCAAAAGTATTGTTGAAATATGTTTTATTTGAGAATGTATCTGGTGTGTTATTTAATTAGTTGAACATTAAAAATATAGACAACTAATATTTACAATAATACCAGATATGTTTATTATACAGATTGTTTTATTCATTTGGTAGGCGTGAATATTCAAAGTTGAATAAAATGAAATTATTTCATTGAAAGGAGAATACCACCAAGCTGATATAATTTCAAAATCTTCCTTTTGAAGATGATCACTTGGTGATCGAAACACGTGTTGAGGTGTTGAAATAACAGTTTGGTGTTGGGAAAAAATCCAGTAATGTTCATTACGACACCATCACTACCAATTAAATCGTTTTTAATTATTTTCTCTGCCATTTCAATGTCCAAACCAAGTTAAAAAATAAAAATCACTCGTTATTTGAAGACGAATCCAACTGTATATGTATATGTTGAAGGATTTTTCAGTAACGAATTTTTTGATGTCTTTCGACAAGAATAAATACTTCTTGTGAACTAAAAAATAACTTCTCGAATGAATTGATAATTATATAATCCGACAAAGTACTATCAATCAGATATCATTTCTCCATTGCAGATATTTCAGATGATAAATCGGATCACATCAATTGAAGAATGAGTTTAGCCATACATTTCCTGAAGGATTTGTGAACATTTTGCAAAAACAACAACATTTTCTGGATAAAAGTTCACCGCCAAGAGGTGTCATTTTCGTCAAAAAAGTTCCACTCGAAACAAAATCATCAAGTGGGTGCTAACTTATTTTTTATGTCGTTTCCACCACTTGACTTTTATTATTCTTGAGTACCTTCCTCGGAGCGCCGTCCTAAAAATAAAGAACTCTTAGCACCTAAACAAATAAAAATTGTAATTTAATGTTGTTTTAAAGTTTTGGCAACACTGGCCTCAAATTAATAGGGTTGTTATTTTATATAGCCATCAAAGAGGTTGGCAAATAAATTTCTTCAAACACGCTAAAAGTATAGAGAGCTGACGTTTACAGCGCCCGAGGACAAGAAAAAATGTGTAAGGACGACACCGAAGTGAGAAGGACCGAAGCGCTCAGGTAGAACCGACTCTCAATGTTTACGGCTAGATGTCAGATTGTTTCGACAGTTCAAACTAATGGCATACCAAGACTGCTTAAGCTTCATTATGTGACGCAATGAAAACGATTTATTGTTGAAATCGAAGAACACACAAGATTAAGCAGAATTTCTCAGTTTTCAGACAAATGATACTCCTATGTTTTTATGCTTTCTTTCGCCAGAGAAAAACCAGGTTGGCATTTGTTGAGGTAAATTGCTTAGTTGCAATGATTTTCTCGTATTCTATTATATACGTATGATTGGTAGATGTCGACTATTTTGTATTTCATAGGTGGTATGAATGAAATGTTACCAATAAAGAAGAAAGAAGAAGAAGAGTAATAGGTTAGGGAAATATATTTGTATAAAAAGAACCTTCTCTTCCTTCTTTGTTCTTGGTTGAGATGCTTGTGGTAACATGTAATGTTAGCAAGTGAATATAATGTGGAAGTAAGAAACGAGTTCTGAGCTATTACGAAAAATAATAATGAATAAAAAAAATAAAATAATAAATAACTGCATTGATTTTAGTGGTTTTTATTTCAACCTGTCAATAAGTTAGTGGGGACAAATCTTGAAATTGAAAACACATGCGCTTGGTGCACGATTAATTGAATACTCCGTTTTGAAAATCCAATATGGCGGACGCTAAGAAATAGCGATTTTCATAGTAATCCTTATGATATGTGAATCAAATGAAAGGGTCACGAGCGAAATATGCATGTTTAAAATTGACATTGTAAATCCAATATAGTGAAGGCCATATTATTGAGAAGCTAGATAACTCAAAGCTTACAGAAAGAAGATCTTCAAACAAATATGCTAATGAAATAATATTGAATTGTTTTTTTTAAAAATGAGCTTTAATTGAAACATACTGAGCTAATCTACTCAACAGAATGAAATAAGTTCTACACAGAATAGGGAATTTATTTTTGGAAAAATGAATTATACTCTCTGAAGACTATGATTTAATATCTGTATTTTTATTTTATTCATACTTTTGCTGGAAGCTTGTGCAAATTGTTAAGAAAATGAATACGTACATATATATTTTGGCAAGTTTAGTGGAATTTATCAGTACCTCCTTTCATGAACATATCTATAGCTTGACAAGGTTTTAGCAATACTGTAAATTAATACTATTTTGAATTACGGTTTACAATAAGTGGATAAAATAAATTTTTGAGGTGGAATTCATTCTATATTCATTCAAGTACACTTCAAATAAAGCCTCTTTTTTAAAATATTTTTCAATATTATAATATTAAGTTGCATCTAAACAGACTACTTATACCAATTTATCTATTTTATATTCGTAGGTGATACTAATTCTCATGAATTATATACATAGTCTAGCAAAGCATCCCAATCGAACTTCTTCAATTACTCAATTTATTGCGAGAATACCCTACACATCCCTAGTTTCCTTGTGCCCGTAACCATACCATACCGGACCATACACCACGTCTGCGTAGTTGACATGTGAAAGAACTAAAGCATCGCAGAGTTTAATTTTACTTCTTTTATTCAAAAATGCTCTGTTGGAATATATCATTTTCAAATTTGCACAACCCCGTTTCAGAAATTGCGAAATGTGTGTTTCAAAACGAATACTGTTGTCAAGATATAGGCCCAAGTTTTTTGACACCTTTCAAGGGAAGTTCTGTTCCATCTATTACAATATTTATGAGGCCAGAACAACGATTTCTCGCCACTGATCTACCAAAGAGCATGACATTGGATTTAGATGCATTAACAGATAGGCAATATTTAGTTGACAAGGATAATAACATATCGAGATCGTTATTAATTTGCCATAGGGCCTCGTTAATTGAATTCTTGTCGCATTCCATGAACAGCTGAGTATCGTCAGCATAACAATGTATAGTTGCAAATTGCAGTGACCTATGAAATTGAGATGTGTATAAAACGAACAAGAGAAGGCCCAATAGTGAACCTTGAGGAACACCGTTTTTAATTTGTATTATATCAGATTTTTCGTTATTACACAACTCTTTGAAAGCGATTGCGAAGGTAAGTTTTTAGTTGTGTTACAGCACTACTAAATATTGTATCAGTATCAGTAATGAAAACCCTAGATAACCCAAAATAAAAAAGAGGAGTTTATGGTGTATGCGCTCGAACGCCTCAGAATAGTCCAATAATATCAAAAGACAGAGTTTGTTATTATCAATAGATCTGTGCACATCATCCGCAACTTTCAGGAGGGCAGATAGGAGGGCAGGTAAAATATCGAAGTCATTCAGATAATTACACATCTACAAGTTCAATATTTTTTCAAAAACTTTTGATAGCGCGATAGGCTTAGGTTAAACATGAGTTTCAGATTGTCTGTGAGACAAGGGGTTCTTTTATTCGAAATTTTAACAGTTTCAATAGCAGAATGTTCTTCAAAAAGATCGGTTAGTGTCCCATTCAAAAGAGCCAATTTGTTATTGATATTTTCGATGTGGTAAAGAAAACGAAAGTCCGCTGCCTGTACATCTAATCAAAAAAGATCTAAATTGAATTTGCTGAAGTTTCTATAGGTGTTTATGAAAGTAACTGAGTAACTTTCAGGGTAAGACCAGAAGTGGAGCCATTCCATTGCTGTTGATTTACGTGGGTAAGAATTAGTTTTTTAAACGGTTTCAGGTCAGGGTGGGCTATTTTCAATATCTGTAAATGGGTTAGTAACAGCATGATTTGCCAACTGGTCGGCCCTTCGTTGCCGGCTATACCATTATGTGATGCAACCCATATGAAGTGGATATATTTACGTTTCTCAATGAGTGAATGAAACGTATGTTTGATGTGAAGTGTGATGACTTTTCTATGTATATTCGAATGCTATCCATGTGGCATGAAGTTCCCCTGAAAACGCGTTGCTTATAGTTTGAAAGAGTGATTAAAGTAAGGATTGGTGAATGCTGCCTCTACTCCTTCTGATTTAGATACGTCGTTTTATATTGGGATACAGTCTTCGAATTGCTGCAAAAGTGGCTGAACATTGCGTTAATTAGACTACGGTTGGTGTTATTTCTATTCAATTGTACGTGCCCATTCACAATTTCAATGCTTGGATTGGTCCACGGAGGGGGATTAGGAATGTTTGAAGGGTTGGAAATTTCGGGGCAGAAATCAATTAAGTCTCTCGTAGAATAAAATTGCCACTGTATTCCTTATATTCAACGTATTCAAAAAAACCATTATTGTGAGATTTTCACTAAACAATTTTACAAAAACGCAACACGTGTTTTGCCATATAATGGCTTCTTCGGGTGTGTCTTTACTGACTATATGCTACATATTCAATGCTTTATATACCTAATTTTACAATTTGAAAAACCTACATTTCAAGTGCCTGAGTTTTTCCTGTCTTCCGTTCTGCAAATGTATTTTTTTGAAGTACACTTCAATTAAAGCTTCTTTCTTTAAATATTTTTCATTATTCCTTTATTAAGTTGCATCCAAACAATTCTAATTCTAATTCTAATTCTCATGAATATATATATATATATATATATATATATATATATATATATATATATATATATATATATATATACATGTCTAACAAGGTATCCCTATCGAACTTCTCAATTGCTTGGGAGAATACGCTGCTGAAAGAAATAGTTCTCTTATTCAGAGAAACATGTTTTCCAATTGAAAATAATTGATCAATGAAAACCGGTTTCATCATGGTTATTATTTGGGACTAGAGGCTCTGCCCCGGAAGCCAATGTGGTCTTACGGACGGGGTCGCCGGACTCCTGGTCAGTGGCAGAAGTAATTAGGGATATGGGAACTAGAACCCCCAAAAGCCTTTGCAAAAAATGCCTCCGTGGATCAGCCTACATACGCTAAAGTGTAAGGAATCGTGCAGACAGATGAATGGCCACAGGGTGATATGGGGTCAAGAGCGACTCCCTTGGGGAACTGGGCAAAACCTCCTTGTAATCAGCCCACCTATGGTAATGCAGGGCTCTGCCATAGATGACTAACTCTTCCCTTGCTACTCGTGCGAACACACATGAATGAAACAACAGAAACAACAAAAATCCATACCGTGGCCGGACAGAAGTGTTCACCTCAATCTATGGCGGTAGCTGGGGATGAATAGAAATGTCCCCCCCAATCTACAGCTTGGAATGAGGCTGGACATAGCAGATCACCTCGTGATGTAATACAAAGGCTGCGCATTCGCGGCGCCGAGGCCAAAAGGAGAAAGAGAGCGAAAGAGGCAGGAGTGGCAGCAAATATAAGTGCACCCTCCTCCTCCCCCACTCCACCTCCAACAGCAAGGGCACTTCCTGTGGCGGGCGCCTTGAACACCTCCAGTAGGGGAACCCCAGGAAGTTTGAAGAAGCCGCACAACGACAGTAATAACGCTGCCCCTTCCAAAACATTCGCGAAGGCCACCATGAGACACCTCAAGGTTGCCAAAGATAGTGTGTGTTCGGCGAGTTTTGGTCTATACCTGCCAGTATAAGGGAGATGTCTCCTAGTGATCTGTTCACCTTCCTGGAAAGGACATGATGGACGATGACCTAGGAGGACAACTGCTCGGGAGGATGTACAATGGGTCTACACTCACCCTCCCTACTCTACAGAAACAAGATAAGTGGGTTAATATAAGAAAGTGGGCTTTCACGGCTGGCATCAATTTTTGGTTGGTTTCCAGATTTTACCGTGGAATTTCTTTGATTACAACCTCCAAACGTTTCAACTGCAACTGCGGTAGTCATCTTCAGTGGCCTGTTCGAAGTCATTTTCTTGACGTATCAACTGTTGTTGTTAGTAAGGTGAGGTAGGGGAAGAATGGTAGAAACGAATTGCTCCTTCAGATGATTTGATTTGTATCCAATCTTCAAGTATGCCCACGTACTAGAGGTGAAACTCAATCAGTCTGTTCATCTTTGCTGCTCCTCTGGATGAAACAGATTTTGGAGTTATTGCGATTAGTTGATCATACACAAACGTCAAAAAAATCAATAATTTCAGATCCACATCAAAACTTGTGTAATATAAAGAACTATGAATTGATGTCAAACCATCCAACAAATGATGCTATAACCATTTTGAGAGATATTATTTTCAATGTCACTAGTAATGGAAATTAACTATCTTGAATTCATAAAAGTAAGTAGCACATTTACGGATTTAATGGGGATATTTGCATATGCACTAAAAGAAACAAATGATTACAAGTTCGATTACTACATCCTAGATGTCAATATCTCCATCCTAATCATAGAACACTTCTCTAGGTATTTCAAGATAGCTATGTCGTCACCTAGTGACCTAACGGTAATTTCGTCGACCTATATAAGAAGTTATTTTCGTTTTGGTTAGGAAAAAAAATCTAACACAATCCACCTTTAAATTATGATTTCTTGACCCTTGGTTGAGATGTATGGTAGTTGGTCACTTGAAAATGCCAGAAATGTCAGTAATTATTCGCTTAAAATTGATATGCCAAATGATTCTTAACTGTGAAAATTGTAATCTTTCTGGTTATTCAAAAACTGAAATTTCTAAAATATTTTGTCAAAAAATCTCAATATTGAGTGATATATAACCTCAAATTTGTCACACATTTTGATAAAAACTTTCATTTGTGTTTTTCATGTGAAAGCGAGTAATAGCTTGATAAAAAATAGTTTATTGTTGATAAAATCGTGAACACAAAAGACAACAAATACAATATCAAATATAATTTAATACAATCAATTTCATTAGTTGTCCTTGTGATGCACTGTTTGGAACCTTTGGTGTATTAATGAATATTACTGGAGTTTTCTCCCAACACCAATCCGTTATTTCAACACCTCGACACGTGTTTCGATCACCAAGTGATCATCACCAAAGATCAAACTGTTCAATCTTCCTCTTGAAGATGATCACTTGGTGATTGAAACACGTATCGAGGTGTTAAAAATAACGGTTTGGTGTTGGGATAGAAACTCCAGTAATATTCATTAATTGTGTTCAATTTGAGCACATGATTTGCAAAATGAATTTAAAAAATTAGAGAAATGAATTTCAACATTCTGTATCTGTATCTGCTTCCTTGGCTAAAGAGTGGGTAATGCAATTACCTTTAGTCCTGTCGTGCCCTCCAACCCACTCCAGGATAGTGTTATTATCTACTAAGGTTTTGGCTGAATATTGGTGGCACTCTAGTACTTGCCCTGAGGTAAAACGTTGTCTGTTCAAGGCTAATAGGGCTTCTCTACTATCAGTGCAGATTGTTATGTTTATGCCAGAAATATGCCAGAAAAATGTTATGACAAAATTCATTATTGCACCCATATTACACTCGTTTGAAAAATATTCGATTTTTCATCGATCTATAAACACATGCATGGCTGAAAGAATATAACTTCCTCTTTTGAGCTCTTTCAATACATAAATAATGATGATTAAACTCATGTTATTATCCAACCATAAGCAATGTTTGTATAAACAAGCATAATAGAAAATTCCATTGAATTCATTTCATTATTCAATCACAATAACTTCAGACATGCGTCTTTTATTTATGACTGATAACTTTCCATTCATCATTTATGTTTTCCTTAGAAAACATCACACAAGAAATGTATGAATGATCTTTTGAAGATAGTTAATCGCTTGATAGTGAATTGTTAGGTGTCAGTTTTTCTGAGAAGAGAAATTCATTCATTATGAAAGGTATTCTGAGTTTGCCAATTTGATAATTTTGGAATGGGGAAAAAATTATGCAGTCATGTGAAGGGATCAGTAGAAGTCATCTGAATACTATGGTATATGGTTACGGTATGCTGTGTTGTAGTTACATTGTGTTAACGACGAAGGTATTCGAGTGCCATGATTTTGAAATTATGATCGATCCACCCTATCACATGTTTTATACTATACTATAATTCCAAAATAGTAGGCACCATATTCTCAGAAATTATGATAAAATATATAGAATCACAACCTTGACAACAATGTTTTCGTTTAGATACAATAATAATAATGAAAATTCAGTGCCTACTATTATATACTATTATATTTAAACAGATTGAGGAATTATAAGAAAATTGTTCTGCAAACTATATATATCTAGTTAACCAAATTGTCAGTCAAATCAATTGAACAGTTGACTGTATGTCTGTGTGTCGATCTGTGTGTTTGCATGTCTGTGTGTCAATCTGTGGAAGTGTGCTATTTTTATTATATTTTTCCAGTTGATTCTTGAAGTGATTATTCAATCTGACGAAATATATTTACTTTTCTTACGTTCACTTACTCAAATTTGTTTTTCGAATATCGCTAGTACATTAGCATTTTTCATTCCATTTAGTGATAGTTATCAGCTGGCATTAAAAAATGAATCTCAGATTTAGTTTGAGTTTCTTTGGCGTATAGATTGAATCATTTTCATTATGAATCATGTATTGGAAGATATGGTGCAAATGGTCTATGCTTTGGGGAAAAATGACTGAAACTGCCTCCTTTCATCTAGGATTTACAAAGAGAAGTTCCCCGAAAGAAGACAACCAGATGGAAAAGCATTTCAGGCTTTAAAAACAAGATTTGAAAGGACTGGTAATGTCAATCACGAGGAGTTCGAACGTGTCTGTTCTGTAACAAATAAAGGAAATACATTTCAAATTGCTCTTCACATTGTTTAAAATCCCCATGTGAGTACCCAAGACCTGAGCAGGGAGTTAGGATTTTCTCAAACCAGCTTGTCTGGAATGATACGAGCAGGCAAATTTCATCCTAACCACATCCAATTGATGCAAGAGTTAAGAGGTAGAGATTTTGAAAAAAGTGTTCAATTTCGTTGATGAGGCTTAGAAAAAATCAATCAGGAAAATGATTATTTCGCTCTCATGTTAATTTCTGATGAAGCGACTCTTGATAAAAATGGAACTGTGAATCGGCATAACATGCTTTATTATGCAACGGAAAACTCCCATTTTGTCCGTTGCCTGAACCATCAACAGCGTTGGTCATTGAGTGTTTGGGGTGGAATTCTCGGAAAAAAGTTATTTGTCCGTATTTTTCTGATGGGCATCTCACTGGAAGAAAATATATAAGATTTCTTTGGCATGAGTTTTCGAATTTATTGGACGGTGTTCCATATGGAACAAGACTTAGAATGTGGCTACAATAAGACGGTGCACCACATCATTTCAAAACTGCGGTACGGGAGTACCTCAACGATCATTTTATTCAAAAATGGATGGGGTCTGTGGAATAACCACCCAGATTACCTGATCTTACCAAAATGAACGTTTTAATGGGAATATTCCAAATTGATTATCTACGAAACTCCTTCATCTATAGAAGACATAAAACGGAGAAGCACCAGAACTTTCAAAGAAATCCCAGAGGATATGCTGGAACGTGTAGAGAATTCGTTTAGAAAAATACTGATATTATGTGTTGCGGAAAATGGTCGTCATTTTGAACATCTTTTGGACTTCTCTAAAATAAAAAATTCAGGCGTTATTGTTCATAACGAAAAAGATTTGAATTGGTGAACGTGAATTTTTTGTGGTTACAATAATTAATAAAACTGGGTATGATTTGTAAAATATCTGTTTTTCGGATAGTATAGTATTTGATAAAAAATGTAGCAAAATGTTGAAACATTTCATATAAATGAAAAAATACAGGGTGTTCTATTTAAAAAAGTTGAATTATGTCTGTTTGAAAATGAATGAAACTTGACCGGATTTACCGGGCACCCTATATATTGTTTTCTAAAGTTGAGATTTCAAAAATTATCATAATGATGCTGACTAACTAGACATGCGGGTGGTGAATTAAAAAAATATTGTCTGCAAAATAGGTTTTTCTGGAATAACTTGACAATACCGCAATGGAAATACAAAAACAAAAATTCCTTAGAGAGCTAAAAATATATGGAATCGAATGACGTATTCATATACTGGGACCGAGGGAATCTTTTTGACTCACCCAGTATCTCAAGGAATTGGTTGAATAATTTCATAAAACTGGAAGTGTAGGTAGAGCTAGAGGAGCTGGAACAACTATTGTCATGAAATGCCTCAGAAAACATAAGTTTCACTCCTATAAGCTGAAGATATTACATGAATCAAATAAAGATTACCCTGGCAGAAGAAGTCGGTTTTGTGAGGTAAAGACCGAACGTTTGAATTCAAATCGAAACTGCATTGAAAATGTTTGTTTCGGTGACGAATGTAATTTTTTCTCAAAGGAAAATGTCAAGAGCCAAAATATGCGATAATGGTCTGACATAAATTGATATATTTTTTGAGAAGGTCACCCACAATCGAACTCCTGGGAAAATGAATATCTGCTCAAGAATATTGAAGAATGATATTGTCGGTGCTATATATCAAGAGAAAAATGTGACTGGCGATTTATATTTGGGAACCTTATTTACCCACGGATTCAAAAGATTGTAGCCAGTAATCAAAATGAATTCGGAAATACAGTTCTTTTCGAACAAGATGGTGTGCCCCACAGTTTTTACGGAATGTAAGGGACTGGCGCGGTCCGTTGTAATGGCCTTCTAGTTCACCGGATTTTGTCCTGTGGAATTCAAATTACGCAATCTGGAACTATACGGAAACTCAGGAGGTTCAAGGAGTACATTTTCAAGTATACGATGAATAATAACAAGAATGACATGAAATGTTTTCGCGATGGAATTTCCAATTAACTTTCATTTAAAAAAAAATTACATAGGGTGGCAGAGTTATGCAATTCAAACATCGTTAACTCCGCAAATGGCTATCGAAATACAAGAAAGTGTTGAAGATTATTAAAATTATCAAAAGATTATTGAAATACTTTCCATACGAAATGTCACAAGTGATGTCACGATATTTGCTTTTTCAATCAAAAAGATCCTTGTATTCTTAGGAATTAGGTTATATTATTTTCGACTATTCTTTGATAAATGAAATATTTGTTATAGTTTCTATTAGTGCTCGTTCTCAATTGATAAACGTATATGGAACAAAGCCCAAATTTCTCATCGACCAGTCTATAGAACTAGGTCTGAATTCTCTAGGAACATATTCATTTATCCGATGTTCTGTTATCTTACGCTCTAGAAATTGCGTACAGCCTTGTAGTGCGTAATAACGAGATCTATAAATGCCGTGCTAACACAAGTTCCGTCGTAACAAATGCTTACTTTAATTAAAATTGCTGAACATTACTCAATTATAACACAATCATAAATTGGAATGCTCCACAGTTTAAATGGAACTTCGATCGGCTTCTTTCTTCATAAATTATCATGGTAGTACTAGTAGTACAACCTTACCACAGTTGCATGAATTACATCTGAAAAATACATTGCATTTCTTTATGGTATCACCGACAGAATGCGAACCACTTCCTGAAAACTGTTATTTGTTGTGGGAAATTGAATCATGCTAAAAAATGTTTGTTTGAAAGTGGTTGACAATGTTTCGTGGTGTATTTCATCAGTTCGGACTTCCATTGTCTAATCTAATATAAATTGCTTTGAAATCCCTGAAAGAATTTGTAAAAAATTAAAAAGATTAACCGAAAAAATAACAATTTTATTAAACAAAAACTGAAATTACAAAGAAATAACATACAAGCAACAACCAAAAAAATAAAAAATTGAAATATTAATACAAGCTGAAATTTAAAAAATTGAAAATATTATTAACAGAAAATCAAAATTAAAAATTGAAAGATTGTAAACCAAGATACGTCACGACATTTCGATTGTTAGTATCCACAATCGTCTTCGGGTGATAACTGGACTTATTCCTCCGAGATCTGACTATTTATAGGTCATTCGAGTGCTTTCATCTATCCCCTCTTTCATTGGTTTTAGCGGGAGATGACCGTTTGGCGGGATTTGGTCGTTTTCCGCTTGATTAGAGGTTTCCATATGATACGTATCTCTACGCTCACTTGGCTAAATGCGTTGTTGGACAACATATACGGGACTTCTTTGAATTTTTCCCTAAACCAGTGTTTCTCCTTGTGGATGATTTCAGCTTGAGCCCACTTGATGTTATGTTGATGAGTCGTAATATGCTCTTCTATTCCGGTTTTGTTGGTTTCTCCTCGCTGTGTGTGTTTCTTGTACTCAGCAATGCGAACTTTCAATGGCCTCTTAGTTTCACCGATATATGATTCTCCGCACTCGCAGGGCATCCAGTAAAAGCAATTCTTCGAATCGCAGTCCGCGTTTGGTGGCCTGGTTTTCGTGAGGCTGCTACGGATGGTGTTCCCAGATCTGAAGCAGGTCCTGATATTATACTTGGACCCAATCCTTCTCATCCTTTCCGATAATCCTCTGATGTAGGGAAGTACAAGTACTGGTTATGGCGGCTTCTCTTCCTTGTGGAGCTCTTGTTGTCTTCTAGCCAAAGCCTGTTCTACCATCACTCTGGAGTAACCATTCCGTTGAAGGTCATTTTTGATAATGCCTAGTTCCCTTTCGAGACTTTCCTTTGTATTTCAGAGCCCGAAAACACGGTCTAGTAGAGTCTTGATGATTTCCCTCTCAGTCGATTGATGGTGGTTGAATTTCTGGTTCAGATACTGTCCTGTGTGGGTGGGTTTTCGATATACAGATGTTTCCCATTGAGTGTCGGTTTTCTACATCAATACGCAGTTCGTTGTGGACTTCCTTCTCCATTGTGAAAGTGATAGAATGATTTACGTTGTTGATGTGCTTCAGGAAAGTGTAGTTCTGCATTCCCATGGTTCCATATTATGAAGGTGTCGTCTACGTATTTCAACCAGACTCGGGGCTTTTTGTGGGCTCCTTCGATGGCCAGAGTTTCAAACCACTCCATATATATATATTGGCTATAACCGGTGGAAGTGGCGATCCCATTGACAGTCGCTCATCTTGCGTGAAGAACTCGTCATTCAGATGAAAGTAGCAGTTTCGTATACAACATCCTAGTAATTCCATGATTACTTGTATAGGTTAGTTTGTTCTATCTTTCAGGTCCCCATCTTCGGATAGCTTCTTCTGTATGATTTGAAGTGCTTCTCCGACAGGAACGTTGGTATAGAGGCTTTCCACGTCGAAACTGATTAGTTGATCCTGCTCTTTGACTTCCATTTCCCCTAGTAGTTCCACAAAATGCCTTGAATTTTCTACAAAACATGATGTTTTACCTTGCAGTGGTTTTCAGCTTGTATTGATATTTCAATTTTTAATTTTTTTGGATGTTGCTTGTATGTTATTTCTTTGTAATTTCAGTTTTCTGTTCAATAAAATTGTAATTTTTTCGGTTAATCCCTTCAATTCCTTACGAATTATTTCAGGGATTTCAAATCAATTTATATTATATTAAGCAATGGAAGTCCGAACTGATGAAATATGCTAGAAAATCATTTCAAAATATACAAGGTAACTAGTACACTGTCGAATCCCCTCAAGAATGTTCAGTTGACTTTTCTATTTTTAATACTCATCTGAGCAGAATTGTTTCCAAATTTGTAGAAGTTTTCTCACAAAGGATATCCTCTGAGAGGTGTTTTTTTCAGTAACAGCAATTCATTATATTCAATCGGGGACCATCTGAAAAAGAGTTTCGAAGTATTTGCTCTTTATCAGCTCAAGGTCTCTAAAATTTTGATTACAGAAGGTATCATAGGTGGTCTTCTATGTACAGCATCATCGGAATGAAAAAACAATTCTGAGTGTCAAAGCCACCGTGTTGAAATGTTTCACGGTTATACCGAAACTAGTCAATTGCTCTTCAAATAAAATGCATTACAGAGTGTTTATTAAACATGCGGAAAAAAATCAAAATATTATTATTTGGAGTATTCTGAAGATATTTTTGATAGGGCGCTTTGTTTCAAAGATAATGGACCTACCAAGTAATAAAAAATCTAACAATTCCGTTGGTACTTATCAACAATATTTCCATTAGTACAAACGGCTGCAGATATTCAATTTGCTGGGTGTAATGCAATCAGAAACCATCCTTGTGTTTTTGAAAGAGTTCGGGAATCGATGAGTCCTTTAAATTTTTGCAGCATGTTTAATAAACACCTTGTATAGCAAGTATTATTGTTTCTGAGCAATATTGAATTTTGTGTATTATGTCCAAGTGTTAAGGTCAATCATTTTCAATCGTTCACAGGCCTTGAAATAATCATCACTTTCCTTTTACAGAATGATCCATCATTGATTTGAAAAGAACAGGCTGTTTGGCATTTAGGAGTTCTCACCGACAGCTTCGCCTAGAAATGTTACTGAGTTTGACCCAGGTTCAATAAATTTACCAGTAAGACATGTTGTTAATGATTTTGTCGATAAACTTCGACAAACAAAATGAAATACATGCATTTCAAACGGAAATATACGTCCCTTTGAATACCTGTTGGGAACCTTTCTATGTCCTCTTTCTCGAATCCTGTTATAAATCGCACAAAAATATGTATAGGTCAAATTAAGGCTGATGATATTTCCGTTCTCTGCGTTTCACCAAATTTTTGGGCAACAGAAAAAGAATCAGTATTAGGAGAGGAAACAAACTTCTACTGAGCAAAGCGGCAAATGCTTAGGCTCAAATAATGTTTCATCTCAACCTGAGGTGGAAAGATCTTGCTTGGAATCTCTTCGGCACGCCATAATGGCTGCCGCAGGTAATATTCCAGAAGATGATCCACAGATACAAATTTCGAGTTGCACATTTCCGTCTGGACGGCTGCAGGTTACCTCAGAGGACTGGTGAGTGTAGTGGGTACTCTGAAGACAAAGGGGTTGGTCACTTTACCCTGAAATACTTCTCAAGTGACCACATATTTGTGTACAAGGTGATCAATAGTAAAGTAAATAGTCCTGAAATTATTTAACTTATCCCTTTCAATATACCTAAGCGCTGTACTCGTACAATACTTATGTTCAATATAACAAATGTTCTCTTAACTTCAAGAGCTCCTCTCGTAAGTATTAAGAAATTGATCAACAGTTACAATGTATTTATAAATGTAGATTTTGTCCTAAAGTCTTTTATACAGTAATTATTAATCTCTTTCTGCTTATGAAATATAACAGTCCCTGCAATTCATCGAGGACACATCGATACGTATTTTGTTTATGCGTTAGATTCATAGCTCAATTATCACACCTTAAGTATAGTATAGTTGTTAACCATGAAATAAGGCCGTTTTGGCCTGTTTGATTAAAATAAAATAAATAAATAACTAAATGAATAAAATAAGAAAAATTTTCTAAAATAATTACATCACTTAATGAAATATTATGCGATGAGTTTCTGTTATTTATTTGCATTGGAATTCAATGAAATAACAACAACAATAACAAATCAATAACAAAATAAAGTCTACTCATACATCTAGTGTAACCGGAAGTGAGATACTGTTGAGTTATAAATATGTAATTTTCTAATTATTATATGAATTGAACGTATGTGTAAATAAAGGTGATTTTATGTTTCACATATATAATTCAAATATTTGTTACGGAATATGTTTCTAATTTTGACCGCCCAATTAATATTTTCACGAGAGCAATTCATACGGTGAATAACATCAATTATCTCTGAAATTATCCAATCCATCTTCAGTGATCAAGACATCAGATCCCAGCCATCCATTTCATACTCGAGAATTATTTCACGAAACCGGATCATCGGCTTTTTTCCCATCGTCCACTGAAATTATTCTATCCATTTCTCCAATCTTCATAACGCTACCTACTACGCCATCGAGAGCTCACAGCTGGATTTTATCTAGACTTACAAACATGTTAATTGAATTCACGAAGATCTCCATATATCATTTCTGAAATGTCGATATGTACAAATGTTTTCTTTATGACGACCAGTAATTATTAGTATCTGTCCAACAAAAATAAATGTCTTCGCATTCATCACGAGTGGAAGGCCCGCATGTCAACGTGCAGCTTGTATAATCACACCAAGGTATTAGTTCAGAAATATTTCCATGAAGTAACTGTATTCAGTTCATTCAACAACCAATCATGAAAACGATTTGATTTAATTTTCTAGCGGCATCGACTACCTGGGTTATCTAGCCAAATATTTTCATTAAAAATTATTTTAACACGTGCCAAACAACTCTGCCTCACACACACACAGATTTGTAAACCATATATAGGGTACTTGATAAAACCGTTCAAATTTCAAACAGTGATGATTTACCACCCTGAATTTTTTATTTTGAACCACGGTGGCGTGGTTGCTACCACCCAACCAAGTAAATGCCAATCATGGGCTAGTGAAATAATTTTAAATGGTTGAATAAAATAAGTTTCATTTAAACATTTAAAATTATTTCACTCCCTCTAATTTTAAATTGAATGTGTGACACTTTTCTACATGATGAAAAGTATTAACCTTGTTTTTCTCATTGCCACGTCTGACTTTTTACTAAAACATCAAGTTAATGTCTTGATAAAAGGGACGTTTTTGGTCTATGAGAGAGTCAGACCAGTCGTTATCTATCTGGAAGAATCACGTCACATAAAAGTGACTGCAGACTCAATAAACGTTCTTGTGGACTGCCTGAACATGTTTTCTCTTTAGATCATATTATGGCTTATGAAAATACAAAAATTTCAGCAGTTGAAAATAATAAAGTCAAAAGGCTATTTCTGAAAATGGTTCACATAAGAAAAAATAATAAAAACTTAAACAAAAAATCAGAAATACAAAATTTAAGTCAAATTTACAATTATATTTCAACTTTTGATCAACAAGATTAAACAAATAATTTCAATATAACATGAAAAATTATAGATCACTAATAATTCTTCACTTAAATTTGAATCTTACTGCATATTATTCACATTTTCTCTGGTGCTGTAACAAAATTTTCAACGGCATATTTGCATTTGACCTTTCAGTTTTATATGTTTGGAGTTTTATGCCTTTGTTATATTTCAAACTAACTTTGTTGAATCTTTCGTAAAATTGTTATTACTATATAATGTTTGCATCACATTTTTTCTGGCATTCTGCAGTAAATCAGTTCCAGCGACTTGTTAGAATGATTCTCTCTTCAAATAGCGTTGAAATGTGATCATAATGAAATGTAGATATTTGTTAGTGGAATTATAAGTGAGTTCAATCTGATGAAGACCAATACTGCAAATATATTTTGTCACCTCACAAATCACAAGAGGGGACTAAATCATCTGTCGGTAACAAATAAGACAGATGGGTATCCGCGGCTAAGCTAAACAGTGGAGACGGGAGTGGGTTAAACAACTTAGCAAATTTCAAATAGATCTTAATGGGCGCCAGGTAAATTTAATCCTCCAGATACCCTAAGTAACTCACAATATCAATAACTTACCAATTAATATTGGAAATAAAAGATAAAAATCCCCAATATGATTTATTCAGTAATCCTAACTTACATGGATTAACCAACAACGCTTCTAAGACAACAATGCAATATTCACACTACTACGCGATGTTCAAATGTCCATACAAGAGCGCGGTGTATCTAACCACGAATTCAATCAGCCATAAATTACGGTAGTAACGACGCTCAAAAAAAAACTACAATACGTCGAGTAAAACTACCACGAAAATTGAGTAGGTGAAATCGTAAATACTAGTATCGGATGGTGAGACAAACTCGTTTGCGTCGCGTGAGCTCAGGCGTAGGCGCATCGGTGTCAATCAGCAATCGTGAAAGGAAGAATATACCTCAATTTCCGTTTCACAAATATCTATGTCAATCAGGTATCAATAACAAACTCTTAATCAATAAACGATAAACAAACACTATATCAACAGGTATCAATAAACATAAGGGCAACAATTATTCAAATATCTCAGTATATCACAAATATTCAATTAAATCAATTATAACTTGCGTGCTCCTTTTGGGCCACCCGGTATATGGTGTTAGGCTACCCTGTAGTATGGCGGAGATGGATCACCCTGTAGCACCGGAGATGGATCACCCTGTAGCACCACCAAGATAGATCACCCTGTAGCACCGGTGGATCACCCTGTAGTACGGCGGAGATGGATCACCCTGTAGCACCACCAAGATAGATCACCCTGTAGGGCACGACAAGCTGGACCAGTAATGGATCACCAAATAAGATCCAGAAAGAAAATAAAGGAAAACAGGAACCCTTGACGAAGACAAAAAAAACAGGAAGAAAAGCAGGAAGAAAAGCAGGAAGAAAAAAAGCAGGAAGAAAAAAAGCAGGAAGAAAAAAAGCAGGAAGAAAAAAAGCAGGAAGAAAAACAGGAAGAAAAAGCAGGAAGAAAAACAGGAAGAAAAAGCAGGAAGAAAAACCCTACGGAAGAAAATTCTCAATCAGAATCAGATAAAAACAAGGTGAGATTCAACCCCCATTCAATAGGACTATTTGACTAATCAATACCCCTGGTATATTTTCATTTAAGCAAATTAGCAAGATAACAAGAGTATATTTTTGGGTGCCCTGTATAACCATATGATCCGTAAAAATCAAGAAAATTGAATGAGTGTTGAAACCTCTCTTCAATACTAATATTCAGTTGAGATATAACGATGGAACCAGAAATTACTAAAATCATTTAAAACACATTTAATGGTAAAATTCTTACCCTGGCCAAGGGGTTTTCTATACGATTCTTCGTGTGCGGTGTTCTGCACGGAAGTCCTGCTGGGACTTGATGAGTGACTGAGGGCCTTCTGTTTCTTATGAATCTAGAGACGAGAAACGAAGGTTGTAGAATTGAAGAAGTGATATCATAGCTAAGATCACATGAGAGATGCGACAGTAATTCAGACATACCTAATTTCGGAAATCCTTCCACCTGGCACGAGTTCGGTATCCACCACAAATCCTCAAAAGAGCTTAAGTTTCCGACTGCAAATATCCACACCAAAATGACCAATCAGTCTTCCACTATACAATCCTGACTTGTAGAAATAATCCCCGTGAAGGATGGCACAAATACAACCAAATATATCCTACAATCAGTCTGATGATACCCTTTGAACTCCGAACCAAGCTCACCGAAGGCTAACTTCCAAATACTAAGAGAATGCCACATCTGACAGCTAACCAGTTGTTGCCACAGTGCATCCAATCTACACTACAAGCACCAAGGGGGCGCTGTGCACAACATCATAAATCTAACAATTCCTCCACAGCCACTTGATACATCATCAACAAGTCCATGACCCATCAAAACTCCTTCTCAAAGCAATGCAACCCTAAAACAACCCTTGACAACTTGAGTAACCGATCAATCCTCCACCCGTGAACAACTGTAGAACTAGTTCGGTGTAGTTCGTCGGAACGACACTACGAAAGTTCGGCGGATGTCAACCAACAGCTGTCTCTTAACCTTGTATATTAGAATGTTTACAAAAGTATTCACTCCAACCTATTTTCAACTATTTACCATTCCTTATTCATGCGATGGAATAGAAACATACAAGGTAAGTCGCCACATCCTTCCCTTTCAGTACAAATATTAGAGCATTCGTATTATGCAGAATATTTACCGAAAATATCAAACAGTATTCAGAAACCAGAGCTAACTAATATTGTTTTTCAGGCGATATGGCTCTAATATGTAGTAATCCTTCTGGAAGTGATGAATAACAATCTATGCAAGAAATATTCTCGGAAAGGTATAGAGAATAAGGCAGGCAACGGCTGAAAAATGATAGGCGAAGTAAACTGAGAAACAAACAATAACAACTATTTCAACCTAGCGAGGAATTTCGGATCTCCAACGTCGATTGGCAATAGGAGAATGCGTAAGTACTGGTCAAAGCAGTTAGTCAGGGAGCATACATTTATTCTTGTACCTTTCAGGTATGGTTTTCTATGGAACGGGAGATTCCCATTACTATGATGTTAAATGAATAAAATGAACTTGTAACTGAATTACATTGTTAATATCCTCTGAATAAAGATCTTAAAAGGTAAGGTAGTGTTTTTGAAAGGTCACATAAGAGCAGTCTGTGACGAAAAGTTCGTCATCAATAAATGACAATTCTGTCGATTCCATAGTAAATAAACGAACAATATCTACAATATTTACAAGTAAATTTAGACCGTTACAATTCCCCCCTTGCCTCAAGAAAATTTACTAGCGTAAATTTTCATCAGCGCTAGCTGACTTTAGGTCTTTCGCATTCCATATCCCCTTATAATTACCGTCTTCATCTCTTAATTCATATGTCCACGGGGATACCCTTTTTTTTTTTCAATATCAATGTTCCGTAGTGGTATCAATAGAATGCACAAAGATTACATACATTATCAAAAACGTCAATATTTCAGTTACACTTAACAAGGACATGTCAACAATCACAAATTCACGTTTTCATGTATATATAAAAACATCAATACTATAGTTCAATAAAATAATGATAAAAACTTTAAAAACAAGCTTTTACTTAAGTGCCCTTCTCATCTAATTTGATTGCCATCGTCAGAGAATGCCGCATCTCTTGAACAGTTCCTGTAGCAATTTCTCTAACCCTAACCTCATACACGAGCTCATCTTGACTCAAACGGTTCACTAGCATTTTGCGGGACATGATAACAATTCCAATGAGACACAAAAAAATATTAAAAAAAAATGATCAAAAATTTTTTCCAAATTTATCAAAAAATTTTTCCAAATTTATAAAAAAAAACTATGAAACGTTGTTTTAACGCGGCCCCACGTTGGGCGCCAAAATGTCACCTCACAAATCACAAGAGGGGACTAAATCATCTGTCGGTAACAAATAAGACAGATGGGTATCCGCGGCTAAGCTAAACAGTGGAGACGGGAGTGGGTTAAACAACTTAGCAAATTTCAAATAGATCTTAATGGGCGCCAGGTAAATTTAATCCTCCAGATACCCTAAGTAACTCACAATATCAATAACTTACCAATTAATATTGGAAATAAAAGATAAAAATCCCCAATATGATTTATTCAGTAATCCTAACTTACATGGATTAACCAACAACGCTTCTAAGACAACAATGCAATATTCACACTACTACGCGATGTTCAAATGTCCATACAAGAGCGCGGTGTATCTAACCACGAATTCAATCAGCCATAAATTACGGTAGTAACGACGCTCAAAAAAAAACTACAATACGTCGAGTAAAACTACCACGAAAATTGAGTAGGTGAAATCGTAAATACTAGTATCGGATGGTGAGACAAACTCGTTTGCGTCGCGTGAGCTCAGGCGTAGGCGCATCGGTGTCAATCAGCAATCGTGAAAGGAAGAATATACCTCAATTTCCGTTTCACAAATATCTATGTCAATCAGGTATCAATAACAAACTCTTAATCAATAAACGATAAACAAACACTATATCAACAGGTATCAATAAACATAAGGGCAACAATTATTCAAATATCTCAGTATATCACAAATATTCAATTAAATCAATTATAACTTGCGTGCTCCTTTTGGGCCACCCGGTATATGGTGTTAGGCTACCCTGTAGTATGGCGGAGATGGATCACCCTGTAGCACCGGAGATGGATCACCCTGTAGCACCACCAAGATAGATCACCCTGTAGCACCGGTGGATCACCCTGTAGTACGGCGGAGATGGATCACCCTGTAGCACCACCAAGATAGATCACCCTGTAGGGCACGACAAGCTGGACCAGTAATGGATCACCAAATAAGATCCAGAAAGAAAATAAAGGAAAACAGGAACCCTTGACGAAGACAAAAAAAACAGGAAGAAAAGCAGGAAGAAAAGCAGGAAGAAAAAAAGCAGGAAGAAAAAAAGCAGGAAGAAAAAAAGCAGGAAGAAAAAAAGCAGGAAGAAAAACAGGAAGAAAAAGCAGGAAGAAAAACAGGAAGAAAAAGCAGGAAGAAAAACCCTACGGAAGAAAATTCTCAATCAGAATCAGATAAAAACAAGGTGAGATTCAACCCCCATTCAATAGGACTATTTGACTAATCAATACCCCTGGTATATTTTCATTTAAGCAAATTAGCAAGATAACAAGAGTATATTTTTGGGTGCCCTGTATAACCATATGATCCGTAAAAATCAAGAAAATTGAATGAGTGTTGAAACCTCTCTTCAATACTAATATTCAGTTGAGATATAACGATGGAACCAGAAATTACTAAAATCATTTAAAACACATTTAATGGTAAAATTCTTACCCTGGCCAAGGGGTTTTCTATACGATTCTTCGTGTGCGGTGTTCTGCACGGAAGTCCTGCTGGGACTTGATGAGTGACTGAGGGCCTTCTGTTTCTTATGAATCTAGAGACGAGAAACGAAGGTTGTAGAATTGAAGAAGTGATATCATAGCTAAGATCACATGAGAGATGCGACAGTAATTCAGACATACCTAATTTCGGAAATCCTTCCACCTGGCACGAGTTCGGTATCCACCACAAATCCTCAAAAGAGCTTAAGTTTCCGACTGCAAATATCCACACCAAAATGACCAATCAGTCTTCCACTATACAATCCTGACTTGTAGAAATAATCCCCGTGAAGGATGGCACAAATACAACCAAATATATCCTACAATCAGTCTGATGATACCCTTTGAACTCCGAACCAAGCTCACCGAAGGCTAACTTCCAAATACTAAGAGAATGCCACATCTGACAGCTAACCAGTTGTTGCCACAGTGCATCCAATCTACACTACAAGCACCAAGGGGGCGCTGTGCACAACATCATAAATCTAACAATTCCTCCACAGCCACTTGATACATCATCAACAAGTCCATGACCCATCAAAACTCCTTCTCAAAGCAATGCAACCCTAAAACAACCCTTGACAACTTGAGTAACCGATCAATCCTCCACCCGTGAACAACTGTAGAACTAGTTCGGTGTAGTTCGTCGGAACGACACTACGAAAGTTCGGCGGATGTCAACCAACAGCTGTCTCTTAACCTTGTATATTAGAATGTTTACAAAAGTATTCACTCCAACCTATTTTCAACTATTTACCATTCCTTATTCATGCGATGGAATAGAAACATACAAGGTAAGTCGCCACATCCTTCCCTTTCAGTACAAATATTAGAGCATTCGTATTATGCAGAATATTTACCGAAAATATCAAACAGTATTCAGAAACCAGAGCTAACTAATATTGTTTTTCAGGCGATATGGCTCTAATATGTAGTAATCCTTCTGGAAGTGATGAATAACAATCTATGCAAGAAATATTCTCGGAAAGGTATAGAGAATAAGGCAGGCAACGGCTGAAAAATGATAGGCGAAGTAAACTGAGAAACAAACAATAACAACTATTTCAACCTAGCGAGGAATTTCGGATCTCCAACGTCGATTGGCAATAGGAGAATGCGTAAGTACTGGTCAAAGCAGTTAGTCAGGGAGCATACATTTATTCTTGTACCTTTCAGGTATGGTTTTCTATGGAACGGGAGATTCCCATTACTATGATGTTAAATGAATAAAATGAACTTGTAACTGAATTACATTGTTAATATCCTCTGAATAAAGATCTTAAAAGGTAAGGTAGTGTTTTTGAAAGGTCACATAAGAGCAGTCTGTGACGAAAAGTTCGTCATCAATAAATGACAATTCTGTCGATTCCATAGTAAATAAACGAACAATATCTACAATATTTACAAGTAAATTTAGACCGTTACAATTTTTATTGATAGCTGTTACAAAAAAGATTTCAAAAAATAGATTTCTTTCTATTTTTCAGATGTATTTTTCATTCAAATTGATATGGGTATAGTTTTAGGTGAGAATAATTTCCGGGATCGAGAGCTTTTGGCTTTTTACAAGAATCCAATATATTGCTTTGCTGACGACAGCACACTTGTCTCGTCATTCTATTTGGATTCCAGGACATCGGCTACGGAGGCACATCTTCACCGACAGCAGGAGGCTGCATATCTGAATGAGGATCTAGAAGTGATTTCGAATTGGGGTGAAAGTAACCAGGGAGAAAGTAACCAGGAACAATTCAATGCTACAAAATCCCAGGCATCGATTTTCTCCAAGAAGATAAATGTCTCCGAACCGGATATAATAATGTCAGGTCAGACAATTCCGCTTTTGCTTCGATAAGTTTGTTGGGGGTTAAAATGGACACCAATATGTCTCGACACAATCATGTCGCTGGAATTGAAAAGGCTGCTTCTCAAAAGCTTGGTTCCGAACCAGAAAACTGTACAACACCTCAGCAACAGACAAATCTTCACCAAGAGCGAAGAAATACGCGACGGACTGTGGCTACTCATCGTTTTGAGGTTCAATTCAGTATACCTCAAACTTCATCTACTGTTTAAGAATTCTTTCATCTGGAGAAATGAGTTTATGTGGAATAAACTAAATATTCAGCGATTCAAATCCAATGCGAATCGCTACTTTCGCACAGGCACCGCTCTGAGAGCGCCTTAAGGATTTTATTGTAGTGCCTTTGTTTTGTCCTTGAAAAAAACATCTCCATACAAAAAATTAATTGTGGGGATGTTTTGAGAGGACGTTTTTTTCTTCCAGTTTGTGTCTGAATGTTACTTCTGTGCATGATCTACACATATTGCAAGTATCAAAAATCTTTCAGCATTAGGTATGCTTTTTATATCTGAAAAGATTTTCCAATGGTTTCGTCAATGTTGGGAAGGTCAAATCTTTCAAAAACCTCAATAACGTATTAATTTTATTAGCAATTTCTTCAAGAACACTACTCATTACTCATCTATTGCTTTCTTCTCAACGCAAAGATTACAAATGAGAAAAATATTCGAGAAATATTTGTGTCAGTTTGCCTCCATGACCTGCAGAAATGTTTTCCATTCGTAGAGACCTTCAGTAATGACATTCATACTTGATGCTTCTTTTAATCGCGGCCTTTCCCGCTCTTTCTCATACCCGTAAGTATCATACTTATACATTCACACAAGTCGTAACAACCGGTTGAAAAATCGTTACCATACAAAAATTGCGCTACTACCTTAGATAAAAATTCGAAACACGAAACAACACTTAGTTCAAGTACTCGCTAATGAAAGGAAATACAACATATGAATTGCAGTTTCTCAAAGGCTTTCGAATTATACCCACCTGACACTTGGACAGTGAAATTCTCAATGCAGTGTTCTTACAGTTTATCAGACTTTTGAATACTAGTCTACAAATTCTCATTTGAACAGCACTTCACCTGTAATTTCTATTACAACTGTAATAAGATTTTGAAGTTATCATGATCAATTTAGTAATCTATGTTCGAAATAAGCGATGGAGCCATCAACATCTTCCAGAAATAATATTAATAGGATAAAACAGCGTATTCGTATCCGTTTCAACATCTGTTAACAGTTCCATTTTGGTCATTTTGTATGCGCAGCTTTTATGTAACAGTCGTTTGAAGTGTTTTTATGGAAATTGACAAAATGGAGTAAGTATTGAGCTGTCCTTAAATATTTGTACTGAAAAGGCAATATGCCCACGCAAATCAAAGATGGGTTACTACTGTAGACGAAACTTAGATACGCCTTTATACGTCCAAAACAAAAATACAGTCCGAACAGTGGACTGTAAGGAGGAAATCGACTCCAAAAAAGCAAAAACTGTTTTTTTAGGCTTGGAAAGTGATAGCGACTGTTTTTTAGGATATTCATGGAGTTATTCAGTCGATTGTCTTCAAAAAAGAAAAACCATTACAGGAGCATACTACGCATCATTATTTGATAAGCTGAAGGCAGAACCCGCGAAAGAATGGCCACAATTGCAGGAGAAAAAAATCCTGTTTTACAAAGACAATGCACCGTCTGACACCTCAGCTGTTACCATGGCGAAAATCTATGAATTACGGTGTAAACTGCTCAACCATCCGCCTTACTCAGTAGATCTTGCTCCAAGCGACGCCTTTTTGTTCCCTCATCGAAAAATTGCGCTCAGAAGACAGAAATTTTCGTCAAATGAGAAGGCAATCACGTTCGTGAACAATTATTTCGCAGAGGAAAACGCCGAGTACAATTTGGACGAGTATCTTTGTTAGGTCTGAAACTTCACAGACCATCCTCATATTTTCATCTTCCACTCATAATGCGGGTTGGCTGTCCTTGTTCATCTTTCACTGCCTGAACCACTGTGCATGCTGTTCGAGTGCATTGGCGTGGGTTATAGAGGTTGAGCAAACCGGCCATCAGATGCCTGCTTCCACGTAGCCCCGCTAGATACGGGAATGACAGAATCACTTGTAGTTATGTTATTCCCTAACTGAATAGCATCCTAACGATGGCTTAATCCTAAGGTGATGTATCCGTGCCGAAAGGATGAATGACATTGAGCCTATCGGCTGTCTCTAGGGAACCTTCGAGATACCGGGCGCCCTCTCGTCGTAGCATCGCCATGTCACGGTAATGCGGGGCTCTACCGTGATTGACCACCTTTCCCTAGCTACTCGTAGGACTTTTATGGAGAGAGTCAACTTAAAAATAATTTCTGACGCTGAGTCTACAGAGGAAATGGATTTCGAGTTTACGAATCTAACTGACCTTCCTGTAAATTTAGATCAGGAGCGAGAGTTTCTCTACTCTCCAACTTTTGATCCTATAACTGAACCTAAAAAAAGTTTTGGTGGTGCAGCCAGAAAAAAACTGAGTCGTCTTCTCCAGAGCGGGGTACCTTATGAAAGCGTCTTGCACCAAATTATTGAGCGTCGTACGTAGAATCTATCTCAGGTGGAGGAACAAACCCCCATGAGCAGGTTAGCAAACGTTTGCGCTCAAGTGACTTAAACTAGAGGCGAAAAAGCCCTGCACGGTTGAATCTAAGGCATCGTCAGGTGTAGCTGACGTGAAAAAACCCTCATGTGGGAAGGTTGTCGCAGGTATCAAGGTGGTAATCTTGCACTTCGACTATTCGACTATCCCATTAATGATGAAATAACAGAGCACATACTTTGTTCCTGCCCCGCTGGGGACTGAATCAGGTTTTGAGTGTTCGGCAGAGCCGTACTCTTACCATCTGACCTGAAAGACCACTCACCATACAAACTAATCGGCTCCATTAAGAAGCTAGGTTTATTTGGTCGAGTGTGAATAGGTGTGAGCCACAATGAACCCTTACGGGTAGCGGTGTAGAGTCGAATAGACTCACTCACTTTGGACCTAACCCCTAAACTAACCTAATGCTTGTGTTCATTAACAACAGAAAATACATTTTCGATTCAAAACCAAAGAACCCTACAAACATCATAGAAATGCAACCACTCACAATTTTATGATTGAAAAGTTGAAACTCATAAATAATTTGAAAGAAAGTTGTGAAAGTACCAGTATCCTACATATTTACACTTCCAATTAGAAGTGATATAAAATTCAAATTATTCTTTCAATACGCAATCGTGGGCCCCTTAAAATTTAAATAACCAATTAGAATAAATAATTCTGGTAGTTCTGAGTAATGTAACTTCAAAATTCAAGTAGCTGTAATATAAAAATACTATTACAGCCAACCTAAGATGTCCGACTCCACTGGTTTCTATGATATCTTGATTAGATACTCTCTTTCTCTCTCGAACACCATTAAAAACTATTTTTATTACTAATTCATTCTGAAAATAACTTTTTCCGAACCGCATAGTCATATGTCATAAAACAAATTATTCCTAATGATAAACCTACACACATCTCTAACGACACACAGGAGAATTACATTTATCATGAAAAAAATGCAAATTCCTTCCGTAAATTGGGAACTTGCGTGCTAAAAAACCTTGTTAACTAAATGATACAGTACTAAAGATCCACCGTAATTATATGCGAGCAAGTGGGTATTACACGAGATATTTACTCAAACTATCCCAATTTGTAATAAAGATTCGATGTTGATAAGTCCCGGGAAATTCTTGTGTGTAATCAAGACATTACAAGAATTTTCTATTGGACTCAGTTCTCTGAATGAGATAGTTACGATAATAACTGCCAGAAATTTATAGTTATCTGCTTCTTGAGCCGTACAAGAATACATTTCACAGGTGCAAGACAGACACTGATTGATATTACTAATTGTTGTTCCATGCATAACATCAAGTATAAGAGTGACAGTCTATTTATCTCGTTTGGTTTACTCCTGAAAACAATTGAATCCATTTTTTTTGCCTGATAGCATTGTAACAACAGCTTTGATTTGAAAATTAGTCGTATTCAACATTAAATTATATGACATTGAAATGAGTGAAAGCGTCTAACAATGTTATTTGATGATTATTGAAATGAGTTCATATTGATAGATTTCAAATGGAGTTCCTGTTTCATTTGTGAATATCCACAATGTGTTGTGGGTAATGACTGATCCATTACGGTGATGTGATACTATATAAACAAATGTAGGCGGGGTTTGGTTCCTACGGCTGAACGATCCCCAGCCTGAACGATCGATTTTCACTTGCTATCGTCCAACCTGTGTTAGGAATCACACGTTAAAAGGTAAGACCTCGTTGATCCTTAACTCGGACAAGTTTCGACTTCTGAGGGTTGTCGTTCGTAGGAGTGCGACAGCTGGTTAACGGAAAAACAAGATTTTTTGAACAGATATTTTTCCAGTACCGGTACAGTAATGGAATAACACGATGGCGGTTATCATCCGAATAATATGAAATGCCCTACCACCTTTCAAAGAGTGGAGACGGGAGTGGGTATAAATTATGGGAAAGAGCGCATCAGCCAAATATAACTAACGGCAGTTTCAACTTCAACAACACGAGAAAGTAAAGAAAAAACCATAACTAGAATTATCAGTTTCAACTTCAGGGAACAATCCACAAAAGTTGATTTATTCACAAGTGAAAATAAATGATATAAAAATGAAGGATTTTCTCACAATGATATCCTCGTTTTCTTATTCAACTAATGAATTATATTACCCCTAGTATGCATACCATCGGTTAACAGTTGTTTAAAGGTAGCTAAGGAAAGGCTTCAACATTCCAATATAGTTTAATCTTCCTCTTGAAGATGATCACTTGGTGATCGAAAGACGTGTCAAAGTATTGAAATAACGGTTTGGTGTTGGGATAAAACTTCAGTAATATTCATTTCAATACAATATACTGAAGTAACACAATGGGGAAAGTAGTTTTCATATAAGAGCTCTAAAACAACGCAATTTAAACTTATCATTTCAACCTTTTTCTTTAAAAAATCATTTAAATACTCAAAAAATAGGAATGAAATAATGCATTCAACATTTAAAGGGATTGGTTTCTATTTCATCATTTGGCAACATCGGTTATAGCTAATAAAGGACAATGAATCTGTTACCTGTATGAGACGAACAAAGATGACATATTTTAGAGGCGTGCTGTTCTGTTTACTTATGTTCCGAGTTCCGAGACATTCTGTGAGATATGACATTTTGTGCACCTAACCCTTCTTCCTCTATATAAATAAATAACAAAACAACTGTTGTTTATGTGGATTGTGGAGGTGGTATTGGACTATAATTTATATTTTGCCTTAATTGTTGATTTATAAAGATAATTTTCCTTTTTTAAAGTAGAATATCTAGGTACGTATAAATTATTTCAACTTGATATAGGCGCTGTTGCCAATATGTGAATTAGAAACAAATGCTTTTAAAAATTAAAACCCAACATTTGAAACATCAATTTGAATACTTTTCGAAGTGAATTTGAAGAACTCATGAATTAAACTCAACTTCATTTTGTTCAAACTTGCATTTGCTGTAATAACCCAAATTGAGGAACATTCCCCATTGAAGAAGTTAAATTACTTGGTATCTAGGTGAAGTGGGTAACGCCCTAGACGCTGACAGTTTCGGAGTGTCACTCCTGCAATGCCAATGAGTCCCGCTCAGATCCAAATGAACGATAATAATGAGATTACCTTGACTGAGGAATGTACTTATGACCCGCTTTTATGTCGTTTCCTACAGGGGTGAGTCATCAAGGATTCCAAAAAGTAGAGATTCGCCAACCGCCATTCAATTACCGACTAACAGATTCAGTTTTATGGAAATATTGTCCACAAACAAACGGAAAATAAAGGCTTGGAATGGAGTGTGGCCTTTAAGCTAAGTTCTTCGACAATATAGACTTCAATTCGAAAGTTTTGAGTTGAATTTTTGATTCAGGAATACTTTGAAACGTCCTTTCACATACGCATAATCGCGATGTTCTTTCCATGTCTGTTCCAAATCCAACAAAATGAGGAAGAGACGTTTTCATTTCAAGTCCCGGAATGCCGAATAACATAAACTAATATAAAATACAGATTGATTATTTAAAAAAAAAACATATCTTACAAATAAACTTTGTGAATGTGCCAATTCCACCAAAGATAAGAAGACTCGTTTTACTTCCTGGTATATACAAAGTCATATAAATTTATATGGCTATACATCATGATACGAAATGAAATATTTTTGTTATATTGTGAGTAAACTATACACTATGTAAAAAATTCAACTATTCCACAGATCTTTGAAGTAGTGACTTTGAAACCGCTACAATAGATGAGTTATGAAGGTTTATTTGTTCCTTGGATATTCATAACTGAATTACTTAAGAAAGTTGAATGTTATTTGACAGTGCTTACACCTACATGCTCGTATAACTTTTGATTTAAATGGAAAGGGTATATTTTCAAGAGAGAATAATTTTTGAGAAAGAAATTTCTACTTCTCTATCTTGATGCAAACAATGTGAGAATCTTCCGAAGAAAGGAAGGAAGCAATCAATTTCAAGAATTAACTCTTTACAAATATGTGTAAATATTGCAAAGAAGTAACTTTCAGACACAAACTGGAAGAAAACACTCGAACCTTTACTTTTATATGAACGCTGAATTATACGAAAAATACTTTTCTCTTTTCCCTTTATTTTACAAACATTCGTGATGGAATCGAATCATATATCATTTACAGGATTCCTACACAATATAATAAATGAAAAAGGTAAAATTTCACTCATATGGAATACTATAATTCTCACCGGAAGACATTCAATGTTTCGCCGTGAGACACTTTGGAATATTCCCACATTTTTTGTATAGATGGAGAAGTAGAAAACCCAAACCTTCCTTAACTAAGTTTAGACTCATTTCAAACCAACTTATTCAAAAACCCATTTGAACGATGTTATATTTCACACACAATGGAATCAATAGGTCATTCAAACGAATAAAAAATGTCAATACTATCTCACACACACTTTGTTTCGTTTAAATTTAAAGATAGGAAGCACTTAATGAAAAACCCTATACTACAACAATTGTTATAGGGATATCCAAATTTTTCGAGATTGAAATAATGGCCACATTACTCCGTGATGATGTAAGTTTTCTATAAATGAAATTATTCCCAATATAGATTGAGTAAATATAATATCAGTTTGGACTGTAAAAGTATTTGATTCAATTTCTCACAATCACAACATACAAGGAATAAACGGATATATTTCCATTCTACTAGCTGAAACTGAATTAATTCTTCTTGTATACTGTTGTATACTCTTGCAGAAAAGTATCTGTATACTATAAAACAGACTTAATCGATTGAAACATAAAATTAAACTGAGTAACGTCATTAAATCTTTTCAAACATTTAAAGAAATCAAGTTCTCTACGTGTTCGGTCATTGGATGTGTCAATTAGAGACAAAAGATATCTTGTTTCCGGTCGCCTTGAATATCCTCACCGACTTGGCCATATCGGAAAACGATCTGTTGAACAGTTTTAAATTTCGAATTGACAGCGGTAGATGGTTTTTGTTTCTCTTCGATAAATTCTTTCGGCATTCGATGAAATCTAGTTAGAAATCGTTAGTGTTAATGTTGGTGATTTCTATCAGATTAAGTGAATATTTAGATACTTTGATTCTGGAAAAGTTAATTTTCAAGTTATATAAATGGAAAACTAATGAACACATTGAATTATATTAATCCATTCCAAATGAATTTAGAACAAATTGCTATTTGGAATAAAGCTAACATGGAGGATTCTGAAAACGTTTTATTATAGGAATCTGTAATCGGATCAATTTTATTCATTTACGTCTAAGCAGAAATGACATGTTCATCTACATCTACACGCATCCAGTCTCGATACGAAAATTCTATTATCGAGCAGTTGTCCAAAATATTCATCTGCTTGGGTTTTTATGTTAATTCTTTCATCTTAATTTTTACCTATCATTTTTGTAATTTTTCATCGCATATCATTGAAATGCCCTCTTTTTTCGAAAAGAAAATTTATTGCCAAAAAAAACAGATGGATATCTAGAAAGAAACCCTTTGAGATGTTTCGAGTAGGTAGTCATTGTTAACACTTTTATGGATTAATGCAAGGACCAAGTGGTTGACCTCTCTTGACTAAATTCATGACCCCGACCATTGAGAGAGATAATTTTTCGAAAGTTACTGGGAACACATTTTCTTGGGCGATAGTCAGTCTATTGAGAGATTTCGGCCGGGGACTAATCCTAATTCTCATTCTCCTCGCCACTGTTATACTGTTACTCTCTATTTGTCGTTTTGTATTATTTGTAAACGCTGTGTCCGCCTGATTAATACATCACCTATCATAAGTCCCGACATGTGGCTTGTTCATTTTAGACGGTTAGCTTATGCTAAGTTTTTGGAGGATCATATAATATTTCTCAAGAACGTATCACTTTCATTGTCCTGTAGTAGGAAATGTATTTTAGCCTTATGCTGTCATTTGTAGGTGGTGCAGGTGAAAATCTTGGAAAACTGAAACAATAATCAAAGTGGAGATCTCTTCTAACCAAATGCTGCACCAAAATTAATATGCAAGGGCGATAAATTAATATAAGGCTTTTGTGAAATTGATTTCACAAAATGGTATATTATTTTGTCATGCCGTCTAAATTCTTGAGTCATTGGCCATTTATCCTTCTACAGTTGAGTTTGTGTCTCCCGCTCCATAAACCAAGTAATGTCATGAGTAGATACATGACCGTTATTCATGTAAAAAACTAATCTCACGAAAGCCGTACAGAAATTTCTTGTCTTTGGGTTTATTCTATTTTGAAAAGAGAAAATTTCTATTTTTTTTGCCACTTTTATTTGTAACTAACGTTGCTGCAGTTTCGTCATATATGGACATTCTCAATACTGGACAGCACTGAATCATTTTACTTTATAAATTCAATTTCCTCTTTTTTTCAAAATCTATTTTACTCTACTGTGTTTAAATTATGTCCCGTAGCTTGAAATTTAGTCACCTCAACGTTAGGTCTTTATTAACTGGGTTTGATGAATTGAAGGATTTTATTACAAGCAATGATATAGATATTATTGGTATCTCAGAAACTTAGCTCAGTCCTAATATTTCTTCACAAGTGGTTAATATTGACAATTATACTATCGCTAGAGCTGACAGAGACGGAACAGGAGGAGGAGTGTGCTTCTACATTAAAAACTCAATACAATTCCGAGTAATTTTTTCTGAGATCGAGATCGAGACCAATATCTCGAACATATCTGGATATCGGTGAGTAAATTTGACAAAAAATACATATTCGGAGTTGTATACCGACCACCGAAAGCTAATGTATCACTTTCCATCGCCGTACTCGAAGATATGGTGTCAAATTTTTTAATGAACTGCGATTCCTTGAACTTGGCGGGAGATATGAATATTAACCTCTCAGGAATGAATAATTCTGTAAAATTCTTTCTAAACTTTCTTCAAAGTTATAATCTGTCTCAACGGATAGATGGTTGCGGGTGCAACCTGTTAAATGATCAAATCGATTCAATTCTCTTCCCGGTTTTTAAATTGGCACGTCCGCATTGTGAACTGTAAATTCAGGTACTCAATCAAGTACCTGAATGGTATATATTGGTGAATGTAATGAAACATTGTTAGTTTATTGTATGAGTTTGAGAATGTCCATATAGGACAAAACTGCTGTAACGTTAGTTACAAATAAAAGTGGTAAACTTAGAAATTTTCATTTCTCTTTTCATTATGATCTCCTACCACATAGTAACGGCTACATCTATCAATTTATATTATTCTATTTTCTCGGCCATTTTTATATAGCTTTCGTTTAGGAAAGTTATTAATATCTATAATTATGAAAATAGTACGATACCGTTTGGCAAATTTCTCACCGCCCCGCCCAATTTAGTTATTATTTTCACTTTTTCAAGATCGTGCAGCATAGACTTTTATCTCGATTGCAAAAGTAATCTACTAGTATTCTACTCAATATCATCAATTTCAGGTGAATATGTGATTTATTTATACTGTCGAATTTTCGAGTTTGAAGTCTATGTCACGAAATATTTCTACTTTTATAAAAAAGAAACTTGTCATATATACAGTAAGTACGGTCCTGTCTATAATATCGATGGTATGCATATTCCTCTATTGAATGCAAAAATAAAGACAGTTTATGATCAATGGCGTTTTAATAAACATTACAAAACTTAAAAATAATTATGCGTCCCTTCTACTTTTCTGTAATTTAACGATGGTTTGAACGATTTTGGAATATACAGAATGTCAACTCGAAAACGTACCACCCTGTATATTTGTACCTCTATAGAAAATCCAAAAATATGCAAAAACACGTCTAAAGTATTTTCCAGGGGGACATTTTGTATGCTAGTTTTCAATTAAACTACAACTCTCTAGGAGGGGCGGACACAACCCCTAAGATCTTAAAGTCGTTCAGCAAAAATTTCACATTCTGGATTTTTCTTGCGAGAAATCAAGTAAAGTCGGGAATATATGTAAGTATCAAGGGATTTTGCGATAAAACATGGAAAATAATATATTTCGTTCGTTCGAAATGTTATCCATTATTTTCTGAACAGTGATAAAGTTTGTAAAGCTGTTATTCTCCTCTGCAAATCTTCCAAATTTCGAGGATATATTTTATGAACAATATTTTTCAGATGCTCCCATCAGCAGAAATCTAGAGGCGATAAGTTAGGTGATCGTAGTGGCCATTCTATTGTTCCTCTTTGACCAATCCATCTGTCAGAAAAGTAGGAAGTGAATGACTGAAACATCATGTTACCAAACTGTTTTAGAGATTACTATAATTTCTCCAAGCAGATTAAGGTAGAGCTCATCCATTAGATTTTCCTCAGTAAATGAAGGTCCAATAATAGTATTTTCAATGGTGCTAGCCCAAACGTTCACACTCTCTGGAATGTCATGAAATGTCTTGGATTTTCATCACTCCCGAAGCGAAAATTTTGTTTGTATAATACCCAATGAGAAAAGATGTACACTCATCAGTGAAGCAAATATTGTGCAAGTTATTTTTGTTTTCATTTTAAAATCCATCATTGTTTCACAAAATCCAATCCGATTATTTCTTTCGTCGAAATCGTCATCGTATTGAAAATTTTTTATTTTATACGGGTGATATTCATTACTTGCAATTATTTTTTGTATTAGCAACGGAACCAGTTTCACTGAACTTAGCAACTACTTCCAAAATATATATTGATGATTTAAATTATTATTGGGATATCTTTCATTGAACATTGCCATTATTCTTGCTTATTGTCAATGAATTAGAATATTTTCAGTTTTTCTTGAAGTGTAAACACCATTGTTGAAAATAATTTAATGGACGCACAACATCCAACGTAATTTTGGCAATCAGGATTGGTCCCGAGAATGATAAATAAAGAATCATTCAACAAAAAACTCATAACTTAATAGAACTGTCCGATACTTGATGAAATTCCATAAAGCATAAAGTTTATGCTTGAGGACGCTATTGTATAGCGAAACACGTGTCGCGGTTTTTGTAAAACCCTTTATACTGAAAATCTTACAATAAACTGTATCAATTAGTTTTTTTTTTCAACTCATAAATACTTTATCCTTTTTTTTTTCTACGGTATGTGGATTGTATTCAACTTGAGAAATGTGGCAAGATAGGAAGAACAATAAAGTTAGTCTACAATCATTTTTTCATTTATATGTCGTTATGATCCCTAAACTATTCTGTATTGCACGGAGTGAAAAATAATTTTAGTTCACAGCCTTGAGTTTGTGAATTTCATAATAAGATCCGCATCTAAAAAATGTAATATGGATGATGAACAAGTGATTTCAAGGTTTGATCAAAACGTCAGGACCTTCAAATCAACGAAAAGGCCATCAATGAGCGAAAGTTAACTAAACAAAGCAAACAATTTCACGTTTTGCTACTAGAAAATTACCAGTGCACCAAAAATCGTGATATCTTCGTTCTGCTATAATGGATCACGTTTTCAGTACCTTAGTTCATATGACATTGCAGAAAAAATGATAAAGAAATAGAATGAAATTGATTCTGTGGGAAAATAGTATGAAATTCGATGGTGAACAAAAATTTCTATGGTTTGACTTTTTCCTTCTTTCGAAGGTTCAAATCACTAGTTAGATTGGATTTTTCTACAAATGTATAATAGACTTTTAGGAATATATTCATATCTTGTTTTATACATTTTCTAGATCAAAATATGATTGAATGATTGTTGAAAATTCATAATAGTGACATGAAACAGGGAATTTAGAACTAATATATTTACAATATAGAGTACTTTGGCTTGAAAATATTCTGTAACAATAGATGTATGTACTGAAAGAGAATAAAATGGATCTGAATTTCGCGAGTACCTAGAATAGGTACGATAATCAGTGAAGTCAGTCTCAACACAATTGGATTACACGTTGGTGTGGTGTTGTTATTGAATCGTGTCATGAAAGTGTGAGCAAAAATGAAGAAATAGAAAGAGATTCGTGACATGGAGAATAATATCCTTTCACGAACAAGTGTGAGAAAAAACATGTGAATTATTTCAGATTCAAGTAGGAATGGAAACAACTGGCACGAATATTTTAGTTTCATGGATCTAATGATGATCTGAAGTAGAGGGAACTGATTTACTTCGAACTTTTAGTCTGATCATTCAAGGACTATAAATCCTATGTTTATTCATTTTGAAATGAAACACGGATTCAGTCCTAGAAAGACACTGAAGTGAACATCAAAATATTTTCCATATGAAAAGGATAGATTTACAATCCATCTACAATTATAGTGGGTAATATGTAATATTACCAGGTAATATATATCAGTTATCACCCGAAGACGATTGTGGATACTAACAATCGAAACGTCGTGACGCAACTTGGGATTTCAAATCAATTTATATTATATTAGACAATGGAAGTCCGTACTGATGAAATACACCACGAGACATTGTCCACCACATTCAAATTACCAGAACATGTTCTATTATACTTGATAGTTTACCTCTTGAAAATTAGTCAGTACCCTGGTAGTAATTTAGAGATTTCATTCAAGAAATACTAAATCAATTACGTGCTCGAATATCTATTTCTTAGTTTATTCAAACAAGCAATATGTCACCATTGAGCATAGGCGAAAAAGTTAAGAATGCACGTTCAACACATGTTTTTCAATAACATTATCTGAGGACCTCATTAAATATTTTCCAAATCTGTGCCGAACTCTATTGTTCGAATATGTTTCTGGGGCAGAAAGTCCTTAAAATGTGTGAAATTAAAATATTTTTCCTGTGTTTAGGTCATTTATCTTTCTCTATTATCCATTCCTTTACACTGTATTTGAATTTTTAGAAATTGGGTGGTTTTTGATTGTTCGGCTACGAAAAATTGAACCCGAAATTCTCGATTTTGAAAGTGCGCCTACTCTCATGAAAGTCTCGTCTTTTCCAAGAATTTTCAAAGAAGGATATGGATATTTAATTCTAATCACATTTTATTTGTTCCGAATTCTATTATTTCAACACGATCTTCAGGTAATGGAATTATTCAATTCCTTGATTAGAATAATTTTTTGACTTTCTGCTTCTCCATCTCTGAAAAAAATATGGGAAACTCTCAAAGTAAGAAGCAGAAAAAAGAAAATAAGATTTGTAGATCATAACACAGAAGTTTCTTTCCGATACAAACTGGAAGAAAAAAACTCCGTCGAAACACCTACTAATCTCTCCTGAAGATATACCCTTTTCAGTTCAAACGAAAAGTCTATAACTGAGATTAACTGTCTGTATGAATGTGTGGTGTCACTGCGACAAAAGCAGATCTGTTGACAATGAAATCGAAATGTAATGAAAGAAATTATTGCTTCGTCTTATAATGTTATCCAAAACGGTGACTATGATGTGATAGAACAAGTGTTTTGCTCCGAAACTTCGAAGTAGACAATTGCGAATGATCAATACTGTTTCATTTATCTCACTGTATGTATGTTTCAATTCCATAACGAATGTTCAGATTATAAATAGAACGGAAAGAGTGATTCTTGTGTAATTGAATGTTCGTATGAGAGTAGTTGTTTTTGAATGGTTTTTTCTTCCAGTTTGTATCTAAACAAAACTTATGTGTACGATCTATATTTCTTGGAGTCTTTATTGCAGATACACGGTTCTTTCATTCATTCATACTTTGCAAGTTGCTCACATTTTTTGTCTTATGAAGAAGAAGCTATTTGTAGCTTCTCCTTTATTTTGGAACGAATTTCATAATTTTCTATCGAAATATAATCTTCAATTGCAGAATATCCAAACCGCTCCTCTTGAAATTCGTATTTCCAATCAATGCAGAAAATTGAAGTTGTGTCACTGAATTGGGCAACCCATTATTAATGAGTTGATGGATTGTCAGTTCGTGACAAAGGCGTTTTGCGTTACATACGGTTTGTCTGAAATCGTGGCTCGTCTAACCGGGTTGCCGGGCGCTTGCTGGCTCCTTCCTGAACCGCCAGAGGTCATTCATGAGCGTAAGCCGTAGATCGCCTTGAGTAATTCGACGCTGGACTTTTGACTGAATCGATCGTGTGCCACTAACATTTGGCAAGACTGACCTCGATTACGTTACCAGCCATATTTTGAATAAACGTCGACAACTCCTGAAACATCGTGTAATCTCAAAAGTGACGAATACCTTGCCTCCTGAAATTTTGATTTGTTAGTTATCTATTACTCTCACTGACAGTTGTCTACAGTTGGTACTACGGAAGGGTGCACATGGGTCATCAATAAAAGGAGCTATAAAATATAGAATTCTATATGGCATATTTTTCTTCCACAAGTGAAAAACGAAGAAAAACAGTTAATATTAGCGTTAAATCAGTGAAAGATCCTGTTTGGATGCCAACTTTCACACATTATTTCGGAAATATATGACTATACAAACATGACTCGTCGCCAAGTTCTCAGGTCGCGCATCCAGGCGCTTTCAGAAGCAACGGAGTATGAAATAATGCCGAATGCTGACGACAGCACAGTTGTCTTGTCGAGTTAGGAATCACACGTTAAAAGGTAAGACCTCGATAGTACTTAGCTCGCACAAGTTTCTTAACTTCTGAGAGATTTTAAACAGATTTTATTTGGATTCCAGGACATCGGCTACGGAGGCACATTTTCACCGGCAGCAGGAGGTTGCATATCTTGATGAGGATCCAGTAGTGATATCGAATTGGGGTGGAAGTAACCAGGTTTAATTCAATGCCACAAAATTCCAGGCATCTGTTTTCTCCAAGAAGATAAATCTCTCCGAACCAGATATAATAATGTCAGGTCAGACAAAGTCGCTTTATGCTTCGATAAGTTTATTGGGAGTTAAAATGGACATCGATATGTCTTGGCACAATCATGTTGCTGAAATTGCAAAGGCTGCATCTCAAAAGCTTGGAACACTGTTCCGAACCAGAAAACTTTGCACACCTCATCCACTTTTGATGCTTTATAAAGCTAATATCAGACCTTCTTTGGAGTATTGATCTCATGTATAAAGCTCTGCCCCCAAACATATCCTGAAGTTGCTAGATTCCATCCAGAAAAGCGTCATCCGCCTGATTATAGACGCGAACATCACTTGCAACCTTGATAGCCTGAAGCGGCGGACTGTGGCTGCTCATCGCTTTGAGGTTCAACTCAGTACACCTGTAACTCCAGTGTTCAAAAACTCTTTCATCTGGAGAATTGCGTTTATGTGGAATAAACTTCCTGAGAACGTTTTTCCAAATGTGAATCGCTACTTTCGCACAGGCACCGCTCAGAGAGCGCTTTTAGGATTTTCCTGTAGTGCTTTCAATTTTTCCAATATTGGTTCGGCTTTAAGGCACGTATCCATTATGATAATTTGAGAAAATGAATAAAAGAATGTGCTTACCTATAAAAAAATCATTTTATACTTCCAAAAATCACATCAAAATGATATGCAGATTCTTATTATGCCACAAGTAGTTATTGGGTCATGTGTGCAAAATACTACTCAATTATACAATCAATGAAATTGAGGTCGTTCAAGTTTTTATGGTTTTTAGCTACAACTTCTTTAATTCAATGCGCTGAAGAACTGATTTTTAATGGTTACCATTCATCTTTTGAATCAATTTTCATTACATTCATGGCAAAGTAGTATAAAAATGATTTTCATATACCAGTGCACAAAAGTGTTCCATAATCCTATACCAGACAAAACTGTTTGGCCGTTTGAATTTTACGTACCAAAGAACAACAAAAAGCTTATGGTAAATCACAGCCCAGTCAAAAAAGGCCTGGTGAATAAGGGAAGTCGATATCGCCACCGATGATATGGCAATTATTTTCGCAATTTCGCCAAGAATTAATTCAGTAAATTTGTTGAATTCTTTGTTGTGCATATGTGATGAAATTTGTCAATATTTGATGAGATTCAACAACGTATTCAAGTGAGATTTTCACTGGACAGTTTACAAAACTGCAACACGTGTTTCGCTATACAATGGCTTTCTCGAGCATTATCAAACTTCACATTTCACATTTTATTATGACATTTCACATTTCGTAAACTGTCCAGTTAAAAAGTTCGCAATGAAATATTACTTGAATTTGTTGTGCATTATTTGTTGTACATAAATTTAGGATTTCAAATGGAGCACTGAAAAAAATTGGTTTGTAATTACACAATCATTACATATTCTATAATGTAATTTTCACAAATATTTTATGTACAAATTTTTTTATGGACGAACATGTGAAATTATGTGTATCACCAGAAACTACCTGTTATTATACCAGATACCAGAAGAGCGATGAACATATTTTTATTCATTAGAATATACCAATGAAAACATTTATCTGTATTAGGCCAGATTGTGAGGCACAAATAACAAACTATGATAATACGTATATAGAAATCATAGCAATAACTGTTGAACCCATTAATTAACTTATTTTCATATCTGGTCACAATAATTTGTTTCCTTTAAAAACTGGCGTTCTTATATTTTTCAATTTTATACTCTTACTTTATTTATTTCTGATAATAATTTCTTTTCAACTACTCAACATAATTTTTGATATTAGAAATCATAATTCAACTGATTCATTTCATTTAATTTTATTTATACTCGCCTTTTCAATTTTCATTTTCATAACTATTACTTATTCCAAAATTTTTGTACTTTTAAAATGTTCTTGAATGTGTTTGCTTTTTTTACTTTTCTAAAAGGAATCCGTTATTCTCATATATATTTTTGAAACGTATTACTTTTTTCGTAGTATTCTTGTATTGGACTGAATATTTATTAGGTAGTTAAGTAATGTACTTTTCTCTCTCACTTATCGAGTATGTATCATCTATGCATGAAAGTTCTCATCATCGTGTTTGCTGTTTGTATTAAACTGTCATTTCCATATATATTTTTTAAGTGTGATGCTTTTTTTCGTAATGTTCTTGTATTGGGTTCATTTCAACAACTCCTAAATTTCTCATTCACTAATTTTCATTTGAAATTGGTACGTAGGTGAAAATTACATCAACTTTTTACGAATAATATTGCGTAAATTCGTATAATTTTTATCCAATCCAGCCCAGTACGGATCTGAATCCAGAAACTCGTACAGCTATTAGTCAAATGTTTTTATGTTATTAATCGTGATTTATTAGGACAAATGGCGGTGTAAAGATAACTATACAGATAAAGCATGATGGCAAATTGGCAAACCGTTCCTGTAATAATATACATGGCCTATTTCACAACTAAAATTCTGTAGAAAGTGACAGTTAACGAAGAGATGAATCACTGTTCCTTTTTGATATTACCAAGTGAACGAGGTCATAGAAGCCCGACTTGAGCAATAGACTCTAATTGGGATCCAATATCTTCCCTTTTCAATCTAGGATGTAGCTAAAGGAAAAAAACTCCAGCTGCAATGATCAACTGAAACGACAAAATCATAGTTGGAGTATTCCTTCCGCAAAGTCATTGTACTCTTATTAAAACCTTATCCTCTTACAGGTTTCATTGGTGTAGAATAAATCAGCAGTTGAGTTACAATCATCTGAAAATTCCATTGAAACTTTTTCTATGAAAAAAGTGAGCCAGTTGAGTTGGAAGTAAACAACAGTGATTTTTTTCCAAATGTGCTACTCTACTACTCTTTCATTTGAATTATTCGATACTCATTCTGCAGTATGGGGAACCAAGAATAGAAAAGTAAGGAGTTCAGCTTCGAATGAGAATAAAATTTCATGAAATAAACCGATCCAATTATATTGCTGTCATATATCATTCTGTATTGAAACTGGGTTGTTTGAAAAGTAATTTGAGTTGAAGACATTACATGGCACAGTCGGTAGGATTGTCATTGATCATTCTGTATAACAGTTAGATTGTATCCATGGTGACAATAATGAATAATGATATATAACAATTGATACCTGCCCTGAGATGATAGAAGTCTGAGAAGTCGGGTTGAATTTTGTATTTCATTTTCAGTTTTCTGCTTTGAACTCCAAGAATATGCTTTTTACATGATGGAGATATTTGCAATACAAATTGACAAATATTTGAAAATTGTTATTCTAGTTATTTCTTTAGCTACGTATTTTTGATAATGTTGGTATGTTAATCTGATCGTTTGCATGATGTGGGTGGTACGTGAGGGTTAAAAATTATTTTCTGAGGGAGTGTTGAGTGCACCAAAAGGAAAGCTCTCATTCAATAATCTGACGATTTCGATCTGACGCAAACTCGCGGCCATTATTATAATGTGCAAAAAAAATCGTCATTTTGAAATACTCAAGCGCATCAGATTAGGATATATATGGTTCATCTTTATGTTTTATACGTGCTGTCTCATAATCTGACGATTATCTAGAGGGATTCGCCTAATCTGACAAAAAATTTTTTTTCAATGCCATTGAACTTAATCAATTGAAAAGCTCAGGAAATAGCATGCAAATAAACAAGTGTATGTTTTTTAAGTAGAATACTTGTATTTATAAAAAAATAATAAAAAAAATGCTCAAAAAAATTTAATTTTTTATAATCAATTGATTAATTCATGAAGAAAAGAGAAATGAAACTTTATATGTTTTTCACCACTTTTATTTGTAACTAACGTTACTGCAGTTACTTATACAATATATAAGTTTGAAAATGTCCTTATAGGACGATACTGCAGTAACGTTAGTTACAAATAAAAGTGGTAAAAAACATAGAAAGTTTCATTTCTCATCTCTTCATTATGATTTCCTACCACGTAGTAAGGGCTACATCCATCAATTGATTGATTAATTAATCATCATCTTCATCACGAACAAGTCTCTGTGATCAGCTGTGATGGCGTCATGGCAACAGAATTCAGAGTGGGGACGCAGTGAGAGAGTAATAGATAGAGAAAAAGTGAAAAAGAAATAGAAACGCGAATAGGTAAATATAGACATATCACGCAGCTGCACGCATTAAACTTTCTCGACAAATTTTTGCTATTTCGGCTTGCGGAAATCGTCAGATTATATATTTTTCGATATCCTTGAATTATTTCCTTCAAAATGAAAAAAAATTTGCTACGCTCGAGAATGTCGATATGACTTTTTTTTTTACAACTTTCCTGCCCTCCCGTTCCTTTACGTCACTCTCAAATTGTCAGATTACTGGAATATACACTTTTCAGCATGTAATTAACCCACCCTACCTTAATCTGACGCGCTCGAGAATTTCTGATGATCAATTTTTTTTACTAATCTGATCCTTTATCCTCCACGGGCGGCCGTATATATGGGTGGAAGAACTTAACCGGGTACAAGGTATCCCCCTGTATATTAATCTGCCGCGCTTCAGTAAATCCCGAAATCCCCGCTTGGGCTCCCCTATTACTAGCATCGAGTTCAGTGTAGTCGTAAGTTGAAGTGCTGTTCATTAATAGCACGAAGCCACAGGGGTCCCAAGAGCTGTGGTAAATGACAAGAACAAAAGCCGTTTCATTTACATGTTGAGAGTCAAGTTCCATTAAACTAGACACATCTAACTGCTGAGGATGCTAACAGGCTGAGAAACGTAGCATCTTTTGCAATTTGGTTCGAAAAAGCCCATAGCATCAAAGAAGCTCATCAGCTTGGCGGCCTGCCTCTGCAAAAGGAAATTGGAGAAACTTCATATTTAGATTCAGCACCCCCAAAAAACATAACATATGTTGAAAGAACCAGAATTTTCGATTTTTTCCACTTTTAAACACCATAAAAATGCTTTCAAAGTATTCGTCAAAAAAGTGGTAGGTACTGCGGACTAAAAAGAAATAAATTTGATAATTTATTTGTTACTTTTCCAAAAATGTATTATTGAAGCCGAGTAGGTACTTCTGTGAGAACCAAAGTGAGATAATCAATTTCTTTGCTCATGCCTGAGTATTCCCAGCAAACAGAGGACGTATAATGGATATCCATAAAGGGTCAACTAGTGGTTGTTATCAAAAAGGTGCTAATTAGGTGTTAAAGGCTAGTGTTTTCACTCGAAAGTTCTATAGGTTGAACACTATTTTGAACACTTTCAATTCTCTGTTGATAAATCGTATATTGCGGACTCCAAACGACAGAATAGATGTGAACAACGAATGGATGTTCATATGTCTACTCGCATCTGTAATAATATTTGTCAGTAGATTTTTGAAATTTCATATTGGGAAACAAACATTACTATAATTATTCAAACAATTGAAGTAATAAATAATAACTACAACGGGTGAATACACGATAGAATCAGGCTGCAGCAGTACAGAAAGAGAATATACTCGCATGAATAAACAACAATTTCAGTATCTTTTTCCGGGACGATTACTCACTCCACGTTTTTACAGTTTTTTCCTGAAAGCGACTTAGTCATTCTTTAAATTTACGTTTGTACGAGGAAAAACAAACGAAGCGGCTCGTGTGAAGTGATATGACAGGTCGATGTGACTTAGATAAGACCGATTATATTTAACTAACGAGTCTCGGTGCAGTCGACATTTGAATACGAAATACACGTCTTTATCTAGGATTGTATTAGAATAATTCACGGGGCTACTTCAAAAATATGTTTAAGACTATATATATCTTGAGGAAGATCTGCTACTTGATGCTCACGAAAGGTGTAGCTGAATACGTGATTTCTACCGGGTCATAAATCAATAATACTCGACAAATCATGCGCATCCCACTCCGCCGTGAGGAAAGGAAAGGTTTGAAAAATTTGATTCCACAGAGAAATTTTCAAAAATGTTCATATTTGATAGAAACAGAAGTTTCAAATACCATGTGGAATTTTTAAAGAGAAGATTGAATATTATGTTACACCTTCTAGCGTTATTTTGAATTGGTATTATTTACCAAATTCATAATTGCTCTTTCGGCGTGGAAGTGACAATTGAAAGATTTGTTGGAATTTGTTTTTCGGTGAACCAGCTGTCGCCCCCCTATGAAACCCTGACAATTCGAAACTTGTGCGAGTCAAGGATAAACACAAGAAAAACTTTCACAATCAATCATATATGTATTTTATTTACATGATTCTCAATAAAAAGTTGCAGCTCGTGATAATTTTTGTATTCCTGAAAAATTTCTAGGCTAGGTTAGGTTAGGTCCAAAGTGAGTGGGTCTATTCGACCCTCCACCGCAACCCGCAAGGGTTTATTGTGGCTCACACCTATTCACACTCGACCAAATAAACTCAGCTTCTTAACGAAGCCGATTAGTTTGTATGGTGAGTGGTCTTTCAGGTCAGATAGTAAGAGTACGGCTCTGCCGTACAACCTATATACCACAAAATACTTTTTTTTCACAATCTCTCACCATTATTCTCTTTCCTTCCACAAATTTTGTTTTAAGCTTTCTGTAATAGTTTTTCCGAATTTTCTTTCAGTAATTCACTTGACCAAACTTATATAATATAGAATCACTAGGCTTTCAGTATGAATATTTTTCATGGAAAATACCTGATACGATGGTTGAAGATATGTATTCAGCTTAATGATTGTGAAAAAAAATCAATCGCATTTGTCGATACCTTTCGAAAAAGTTGTTTCCAACGAGAGAAATTTCAATAAGGAATATTGAGAATGAGTCATATAGGTTTACCTGATGCCTAGAAAAAATATTGGTCCTGTTGATCAAGGGATATTACGAATACGTATAAACTACGTAGTGTAATTTTAAAATTTTCAGAAGTTAATGAGACTTGAGAATTAGAGATAGACGAAGATAAAATCATCAAAGAATAATTATTGATCAGCAGGAACGTTTTCCATGCTAAAAGGCTAAAAGGAATTCAGTAGCTCTTTATTCTGAACTGAAATAATGACTGGAAACCACATGATCAAGCTTTTCAATTGAACAGTAGAGTAAAGACTTTGTACTCAAGGTATACTTGTATATACACTACTAGTTGTTGCCCGCGGCTTCGTCCGCGTAGAATTTGGTAGTTGTAGTACTAATTAGTACTATGTTGCTGTATCGCTGCTGTTCCAATGTTTTGACAGAATCAGAATCAACGAACTCAGGCGTGCGCAGCGTTATAGAACAGTGCTTTCAAAAAATTGTTCTACAGCGCCATCTAGTGGCGAGTTACAGAAAAATTGATAGCCTAAAAACCTTCTCTATAGAAAATTACGTATTCATGTCAAGTTTCATCACGATCGGTTGAGCGATGTAGAAGTTTATCACTTACCAACCAACCAACAAACATCCATTTTTATATTTTAGATGCGATATCAGAGTCATGTAGAATGAATACAATTTTTCGTCTATTTGTGCCTTCAACATCACAACTGATCGACTTGAAATCGACAAAATGTAAACAACCATTTTGACTTTCTACTTTTGAGTAACTTCACTGAATATTTTTCAAAGACATGCAGATCAAACACATTTTTTTTTTCAATACAAACTGGAAGAAAAAGTCTATTCAAAACATATGAACGTTGAGTTATACGGAAATCAAGTTTTTTTCGTTTGTATTTCAAACATATCCAAAATGAATCAAAACAAAATACACCTGGAGATTGATAATTATTTTCCATGTGAGTAAGTGAAATTTCATATCAATACTCTTTCATATATTACGTTGAGATTGTATATTGATACTATTCCATATCTTACGTTGTGTAGCGTTCCTGTGAGAGATATCTCCAATCAAAAATGAAAAGTCAATAAAAAAATTTTTTTTATTGCAAACATGAGTTTTCACATTACATCCGATGTATCGGATAATTTTATTTATTTATTCTTTTATCGGAACAACAATTGAAATATTTGCCTAATTTTTTCGGGAACACACTTTCATAAGTTGATTTATAGGCTATTTTTGAAATTCAAATTCAAATAGATGATAAGCTTGGGCGTTTTCTTGATTATTATCATTTATCTATTTCTACTTTGAACGTCCAGCTTCAACCGCATAAATTGCATAAATTGTTTGCTAAAGCAGTCGATATTTCATCAGCTTCGATATTTTGTTTGAATTACCTTTTCAGATTTTCATTCCTGTTACAAACAATTTTTCCTAAAGATAAAATAAAATTGTCTGTAGACTATGAAAAGTCCTTATTCATAAGCTAAAGCTGAGCTGGCCGCTATAAATTACCTCATTATAATATAGAACAGAACATTTCGATTTCGGAATTTGTCAAATTTGTATTGAAAAATCGAGAAAAAATTCCTACTGAGACAGTTTGTGTGTTTCTTTAATTTAGTTCATTTTGAATATTTCTGATTGCTGAAAATATCGCTAGGTACTGTTAAAAAAAACTGAAAGTATTTAGAAGAAAATCTGTAATGCATGACTGACTAATATTAGGTTGTTTGGAAAGTTTTGTCCGTTTTTATAAGTCTACTTCAAAGTATAATATCTCAGTGACTATTTATTCAATTCAATATAAATAAGTGCCATATGAATCAGTGCACTTCTGCTAAATCGATTGATTTCCTCAGCATAAACATCTTTTGCTCTGATTGGATGAAGTCGACGAAGGCCGTTTTTGCCTGGTCCTGATCAGAGAGAGTGTTATCGAAGTACTTGAAGAGGGTAGTTGGTTGACGAGAGGTCTAGGATATGGAGGGGGAGGAAAAACTTCAACGCTCAATTGGTTTAATTTCTGGACCGTGATTTGTGAAACATGTGGACAAGCGTTGTCGTGGAGCAGGATCAGACTTTTCTGTTGACCATTATCGGCTGCTGCTGACGAAATCTTCGCTACATTTCGATTTCCTCATAATAGGACTCTGATGATCACCATGCAGTGACAATGGTCCTTTTTAATGGGCTTTCGCCTTTGGGAAGGGCCTAGGTGGCTCATCGGTGTATTGTTATTGTAGAGGATTCACTTTTTATCACACGTGACGATCCGATCCAAAAAAAGGATCGTGTTGGTTGCGCAATAGCAAAGAAGAACAGACCTCGTAATGTGACAATTTCTGCCGATTGTTCAAATGATGATGCACCCACTTTTTGAGCTTGTTGATCTATCCAATACGTTTTCAACCATCAAAAACCACATGGGAGCTAACGCCCAGTTCTTCCGCCATTTCACGTGTCGTTTGTGACGGGCCAGTCTCCACCAGGGTTCTCGAATCCTCGTCCTGGATTACCAAACCAACGTCGAATAGTGTTTCGAATAGCGTTCATAGCGTTCATCAACACTGTCATTGCCAAAGGCCTGCTTAATGTTTTGAACTGTTTCGACAGCACAGTAATTAGCTGAATAGATGCAAAAAATTTGGAAAAAAACGAACAGCACCAATGTACAGACTATATAAAAGATTCTATATCGATCAGTATATATACCACGTTACAGTATAATAAATATTCATTGAGATATAGAGCTACAAAAACACATGACATCGAAATGGATAAAACTTTTGAAAAAACCTAATATTTTCGGTTTTGGTTCTAACTTTCCAGTTTCTGAAAGCAATACTTACATTTATGTTGACCTTGATTTTCTAGATGATCAATCTCACCTGCAATAAAAAATGTGATTGAATTCAATCCCATCGATAAGAATAATCAATAGTTCAAAGGTTGTAGATTGCGAGAACAGTGAATTTGATTGACAGGTAGGGAATCTTGAGTACAACGCAAAGATTACCTCAGTCAAGTGTTCTTAGAAAAGAGCGAAATTGTTGTAGTGAATACTGAAGAGTTGAACAAAGTGAATATTGTTCAATTCGATGAGCCGGTTGAGTTGGTAGGGGAGAGTGGAGTGAAATCGGGAAGGCGGGTTGAATCGAGTACCCTCAGTTTTGGCTTGACCAGAGTCACTACTTGATGGCTAGTGGCTAGTGCGGTCAGTAACGAAAAAGAACCGTTCATAACAGCTACAGGCTTCAAGCACGTTTATTGTTTTTCAAACATTTTAACTGAATTGTTTTGCTTATTTGTGACTATGTTATTGAAGTTTCAAAGTTGCAGTTCTGGTAGTTATACAGGTAACTGAATCAGTTTTTGAAAGTCTTGAGTAGATTAATTACAAACTATATGTTATGAACTAATTACCAACTTCCACACAAGAAAGCAGATTCAGAAGAGGGAAGTAATCATAAATGTTATACTTCATAGTCGTGATCGAACACACACCCCTCAGTCAAAAAATGGTTTGAAAATGTAAAATTGGCCTTCACATCCAAAAAACGATTTTTATGTTTTTTATTCTTTGGGAAAAAAGCTCTCACCGTTTGGCCAATAAGAAGTTTTGGGTTACCTCATTAGTGGGGTAAAACCACATTGTTCCCCATTATTCATTGTATGAATAGTAAAAAATATGGATTGAAGATTTTTGAGTGCAGCTAATATATTGAGATCATTTCGGCAGTTTTTGATCATATCTGAATAGAAAACGCTAACTTCTGTCTCTGTAGAGTAGGCCACATTATTTAGGCCACATGTGACCCATAGTACACCCTGCCGAGGAGTTGTCCTCCTAGGTCATCGTGCATCCTGTCCTTTCAAGGAAGGGGGGCAGGTCACTAGGTGTAGGCCAAGACTCGCCAAAGACACACTTTCTTATTGACGATAACTACGGACACTCGCATAAAACATACCTGACTGTTTCATCTTCCTGTTCACACATCCTTCATACAGGTGTGTCTAGTAGCCCCATAATATGGAGGTGTTTCCTTAGATGACAGTGGCCAGTCAGAAATCCTGGTCATCGCCAGATACTTCTTCGAAGACTGCATCCTTTGATTCCATCCCACCTCTTTATAGGAGGGGAGCTCACGATGCAAAATGGGGATTTACTCGTGCGTCACAGAGACATGTTAGGTTGCATAGCTTAGATGATAAGAAGAAACAAATTTTATATGATATATAACTTTTCATCGGTGGGGCAAGCGGTTATAGGTTTTCAAATATGAAAAAAATACTGTTGCATGGACATACTCGAGTGCGCCATATATTGATGGCATCAATGTCCTACGTATTTTCAATAATGTTCGTATGTTAATCTGAGCGTTTGCATGATGCTTGTGGTTGTACGTAAGGGTTTAAAATGAAAAGAAAAAAAAGTAATCGAGCGCGTCAGATTTTCTAAAGGGGTATTAAGTGCTCCCAAAAAAAACTCTCATTCAATAATCTTACGCAATTTTGAAATACTCAAGCGCGTCAGGTTAAGATATATATGGTTCATCTTTATGTTCTAGACGTGCTGTCTAATCTGACGATTATGTAGAGGGATTCGCCTAATCTGACAAAAACATTTTTTTTCAATTTGAACTTATGTAATTGAAAATCTCAGGAGATAGCATGCAAATAAATAAGTGTATGTTTTTTTAATAGAATACTTGTACTTATAAAAAAATAATTAAAAAAATATGCACGCATTAAACTTTATCGAAGAATTTTTGTTATTTCGAGTTGCGGAAATCATCAGATTATATATTTTTCGTTACCCTTGAATTATTTTCTTCAAAATAAAAAAAATTGCTACGCTCGAGAATGTCGAAATGACGTTATTTTTTTACAATTTTGCTGCCCTTCCCTTTCTTTACGTCCCTCTCAAATTGTCAGATTACTGGAATATAAATTTTTTAGCATGTAATTAACTCACTCTACCTTAATCTGACGCGCTCGCGAATTTCTGATGGTCAATTTTTTTTACTAATCTGATCCTTTATCCTTCATGGGCAGCCTTATATATGAGGCTCATATTTGGTGGAGGAACTTAACCGAGTACAAGGTATACCCCTGCATATTAATCTGCTGCGCTTTAGTAAATCTTGAAATTTCTGCTTGAGCTCCCTTATTATTAGAAACTGAGCATGGGTGTGACGTTCGGCTAGTTCCGCAATTGTCGAAGTCATCAGGCCGTAGGTGTCACTGGGTCCTAGAATTCTTAGTCCAGCCGTTTCCTTGGCTAAAGAGTCGGCAATGCAATTACCTTCACTCCTGTCGTGCCCTTTAACCCACCTCACAATAATGTTATTATCTACCGAGGCTTTTGCTAAATCTTGGTGGCACTCTAGCACTAGCCCTGAGGTAACACGTTGTCTGTTCAAGGCTTATAGGGTTTCTATACTATCAGTGCAGATTGTTATGTTTTTGCCAGGAATTCCTTTCTTGGTTATTTCTTTTGTGGCGATTGAGATACGCTAACTTTCAAAGACTTTCAAACTTCAGTAACCCGGTTTTGCCCCACTCTACACTCCATAACTGAAATTCTAAAATGATTTATACTGATTATTATATTTCACAATAATATAAATAACCTTCATTTCAAGAGATGTTTTAAAAAAGGAGGAACAGCTGGTACGGTTGAATGAAATCAGTGAGTTGATACTATGATGTGTCACCAAAGTTGACAGAATTTGCAGAAAAAGTTGTAACACAACACAGTGTAACACAATATTATTAACATAATTGAAGTAGCTCAAAAATAATAAATATCATCAGTCGCTTAATAGGTTCTTCAAAAAAAGAAAAAGATATTTTTTTTTGCCAAATTTCGAAAACTATCATTAGAAATAACTGAATAACTGAACTTCGAATTTGAACATTTTCATGATTCATAAAGAATAACAACGAATCTATTTTTTTTTTCATAAATACAACTGAAACACTGAATCAAAACAGTTTTGGATTTAAGCAACTAGCACCGGATTGAATAATATGAAATGTGCATAAATTGTAGGCTGTATATTTTTAGGGGAGATTAACTTTTGAGAACGGAAGGTTTTGGCTTTCTACTTCTTTATCTTCATAAAAAAAATGTGGGAACATTCCAAAGGAAGAAAGAAAGTGATTTATTTCAAAATAAACTCTTTGAAGATGTTTATGAAGATTATTGAGTAGAAAGCCAAAAGCTTACTTTCCCATGTGCAGTATCAAAAATTTTTTCACTTTGAATCTCAGTGGGCAAAATATCAGTCATACGACTATGATGCTCCGATGTATTTTCTTTAAACGGATGAGAATACGATCTTTTCCATTCAACGAAATTCTGTATTTCGAGTTGAAAAGTTAGAAACATGATATTTTATTTTCGTTTCATCACAAACTGAAAATAACAACATAATAATCATTTCAGAAATGTCTATAATAATCAATTTGGTTGATGCGTTTTCTGTAAGATTGAGGAATTTTAAATGGAGTACGAATTAGTGACGTTAGTTTGATGATATACAGTATGATAGATACATTTCGAAACATATTTTCGCGTATTTTTTATGATTTTAATTAGACGTTCCTTACCATACTCAAAAGGTCCATATATGTGCGTACTTTTCGAAACGTGCATATGATTTTTATCTTTTTTTTTAATCTTATTTATTTTTATTTTATGTTCATATAAAGCTGGAACTGAGACTTATCGCCAAAAGAAACGGTAATGGAAACGTCAGAGTGTTAAAGTTATTTTCGAAACGTAAATCAGACGTTTCTTCAGCGTATAAAAAGGGATGTTCTCAACGGCATACTCTCAGAAATGGTGATTTTATATTTGTACGGGACTGCTGAATCCGGGTGAACTAGATGAAACCAAAGCTCCAAAACGAAGCAATTATAATAAAACAACAAACAGCGTTGTTTTGTTCAACCACTGGTATCATAAAAGGTACTAGACTGAACCACGAATGCACTGTCGGCCTCAAATATCAAAGATAAATGAGACTATACAAGACGGTCAATTGCTGAGCCAAACTTTCATTGTAGTTTTCATTGCAAAGCTACTGATTCTCAACCAGAGCTCTGATACATTTTCATTGACAGTATGAGGTTTCTCGGATACCATGAAATATTTCAGTTTGAAAATTGAGTAAAAACTCCGAACTGAAGAGAGGAGAAAATCATTAAAATATTTTACGAGTAACATTGAAAAGCAATATTCGACGTCAAATTTCTCCTGATATTATTAATTGAATCTCAATGCTTTGTTGATACAATAATAAAAACTCTTGTTTTTTCTCAATGTAACGTCATAATCAATGAAAGCATAAATATTGATAGTTTAATATAAAAATTAATTATTCCAATATTTTCCAGTATTGTCACTCTCGAAAGTTATTTCAGTTCCGACCATTATATCGATTATTTTGGTATTGACTTCATAATGATTGTTCGAGAAGAGGTGAATACATATCTGTTCGATAGTTATATTTTGGATAAAATTAAAGGCGGCCAATTCTCGAATGAAACGAGAGCAAGTATGGCTTCAAACTCCTCCTTCTCAAAACTGAATTCAAACCACACTGATAATCACCTATTGTTGAATATCTTCATTAAACTACTTTTCCGCAATTGGCCAATTGAAGTCTAGTTGATAATTACGCCCGCAATTCATTGGTCGTAAAATTATATCGCAGGCATATGTTTATTCAAGTTAATCCAAACTGTTTTATTGCAACCAATGAAAAACCGACTAGCAATGTTCCACATTGATAATGGGTTGAATCATTATGAGTTACGAATGTACAATAATATGTATGTTTATACTAAGTCCCGTGCATATTATAAAGATAATTTATCCCTATTTATGGGTAGCACTTCAGAAAGGAATGAGGGAAGGGGTAAGATAGTGTTGATTCGATTGTTATAGTTCTGATGACAAATATGGTGTCATATAATTTCCTACTTCATTAGTTTCCCACTTAATCCATACACCAGAACTGAAACCTGCTATCTACACTTTGAACAACCAAACTGGAGTCATCAAGAAATGATGATCATAAGCGGCCCAAATAGTGATGAAAAAGAGATACTTAGAACATTAATAGAAGAATGAAGATAGACACATGAAGGAAGAGAAATGACAGTTGAGGAAAATCGAAAATTAGACAGGGAGAGAAGTACAGTAATACATAAAGTTCGCATCATATGGAAGGTTTCTATGATGATGAATATAATTATTTGAAATTCCAATTTGCAGTTGCTTTTTGTTTGAAGAAATAATAAAAATCACTTCCACTTCAGTTATCACATGTTTCTTCAGCAATTTCGAATGAAGTTGAAAAAATCAGTTTTTTGAAAATTCTAAAAAACACTTGCGGAAAAGATTAGCTTGCAGGTATTTCTCTCGTTTCTACAAAGAATCACGTCATCAATATCTACATAGTAACCGTTGTTGACAGAACTTGGTTATTGATTCTATTTGAGAAAAAACGGCAGAAACAAGCTTGAACTGGTTCTTTTCGACTCCAAAAAATTGGGAAGACCTATATTGGTGAACCCATCGAAATTCCGCTTTTTGACGATACTTATGTGAAAATTTCTCAATAAAATACTGTCAAATAGATTTTTAGTGGATATGAAAAAGTAAAAGAAAAAAGATAAGCCTGAAAATTGCAAGCTAAGAATTAATAAGGCCTCATATTTATGATTCATCGTTAGAAGAAAACTGCTTTCTTGCTAGATTGACTACGAATATTTCATTGGACCCAACTGTCCTCAAAAAACAATGTTGAGTATAAATAGGTACTGGTAAATATTATTTTACGTTCATATCAATTTGATTTTTCCTTTCAATATATGAATTGAAATATAAGATTATAGGTGTTCTTGAAAAAATCGGAAAAATTTCAACATCCGCCGGATTTCTTGTATGTGCAATGGGACATACGCCTAAACCCCATATCAATTCACATTGTACTTTATTGCGAGTACACTGTAATTTTATTAACATAATTATACGTTGGGGTCCAGCCAAAGAGAGCTTTTATCTTTATGTAGGTAGTTCCTAGAACTAATGATGCCTTATTACCACATGACAAATAAAACTCGGAGGTAAATGTAGTGGAAAAGTGCGAGATAATAATAATAATGTTTGTTTGCATGTCGCCGACAAATAATTGGACGAAAATGCAAAAAAGAAACAGCAGATATATGGCTCCCACAAAGAAATTCAAATAATTTGAAAGTATTGAATTTTTTATGTGAAATCTGGCAATTTTTCAAACCAGATCCACAGTTCACAATATATGTTCCAATTACTATTAACTTGTGTGGAATTGCTCGCGGTGGTAGTGCACCCGACTCACGATCTGAAGACCGTGGGTTCGATTCCTGCCTCGACCAGATATTTTTCTCCAGAGAATGTATCTGGTTGAAGCAGGGATGATTCTGCAACCGTGTTAGGAATTACACGTTAAAAAGTAAGATCTCGTTAGTCCTTAGCTCGCACAAGTTTCTCACTTCAGGGAAACTTGTGCGAATTCTTTTAAAAATATTCAGTAGTGCATTTGAAACAGGGTAACATTTTTCAACCTATCCGAATTATTAGAAAAAAATTCGTTCATTTTACCCCTTTTGAGGGCCATGAAAGGAGAGACCAGCTAATTATTTTTTATTTTATCAATACCAAGCTCTATATAACTTTTGAAATTGTATGATACCATTTCAAAATCGTAACAATGACTAACTGTAATGAAAATTCAATCATGAACTTTAGAACTCGAGAATTAATAAAAATTGTGAGAAGTGAGAAATGAAACTTCTTTCCATGTTTTATACCACTTGTATTTGTTACTGCTATTTGTTACTGTATTTGTTACTGTTAATGTTACTATCGTTACTGCAGTTTCGTCCTATAAGGACATTTTCAAACTTATACATTAAACTAAAAATGATTGAATACATTAGCCCTCATATAACACCACTGTAGGTAATAACAGTGTAACTTAACTTAATTGATCGATTTGATCATTTAACAGATTGCACTAGCAATGCTTGTTCTCATGAATTTCCAAGAATTCAACATAATTAAATTTGCAACCCTTCCTTGCATAGTGCAAAATTTCCGTATCGTTTAGATTCGGGAAGTTATGGTTGCATCCAAGGAATGGTTTGAAAATCTAGTCTGAAAAACCTTCCATGTTCAGCATACCGTTTTGAGAAATTTCCACCAAATTGTCCAACATAAACACTACCACACTTCGGACACTCAACCTTATAAACTCCAGATTTCGCCAACTTGTCCACTTTATATCTTTGGTATTGAAAAGGAAACCTGGTCTGAACGCCACTTCCACATTGTTTTTTCTGAAGAAACCCGCAATTATCTCTGTTCTTTTACCATAATATGTTAGAGTTACCCATTTCTTGATTTCTGATTGTCTGATCTGGGGGTATATCAATCTGTAAAAATAGAATTTACGGCTTCGTTCTCTGAATTACTTCTGGATTGTGTCTGCGGTGAAACCATTATTATGGCGTATCTGTATAATTATTTTAATTTCCCTAGCTAGATTGTTAGGAGACAAAGGTTAATTGGTTCAGCTATCGTCTAGTACCTCTGAAACAGATCAGATTATCGTATACATATCTGTACTAGAAATGAATATGTTTTTTACAAAACTAAATTTCGACCTGTAACGTTAGTTACAAATATATGTGGTAAAAAACAAAGAAAATTTCATTTCTCATTTTTCATGATAATTTCCTACCATGTAGTGAAGTTTTTAATCTTAGGAAGATTGGTGCAAGTTTTGAGTCAATACAATACTTCGCAAATGAGTTCCTTCGGCAGGAACCTTAAGCAAGAGCTCGTTCTGAAAATACATCACCAAATTTGATGAGTACAGTAACTGATTCAAATGAAGAAAAAACTCTGAATATCCCAAAAGTTTGAAAAATACAGTGTGGAAAAGTTGCTATCATTCTAGATCCAATAATAATTAATTTCCAAAGACTAATTTAGTTTCTAATATTGATATCGACTGAATTATATTTTCTCATTCATCCTGTTTTTACATCTCCACTGATATACAACAATTAATGCTACTTGATTTTTGTAACTGTATATCAATCCAATAGATACATTATTTTTGCCTGATATGAGTATATACATAAATCAGTCAAAATTTCAATCAGTCAACTCTACGAGTAGTTGAAGAAATAATCTGCAGTAAAAGGACAACATTCGACAGAAAGAGGCTAGGCATTATATTTTTCCAACTACGATGTTCATTGACTAATAACGAATCATTGTCTTTTTCAAGAGTGAATTTTGGTTTCGAAACAATACAAAGAAATTGTAACGAAATAGGTCACGCGTATTCATTTCGACTATCTAATAACCTCTATTATATATACAGATAGGATCTCCATACACCTGCTTCATCTTTCATCTCTAATAATACGATATTTTTTTCACGGACCAGCGTGGGCTGATATAATTTATTATTCAAATGATAATAGTAATGGTTAGATGGTAGAAAGTTACGGTATCAGTTTGTTCACGGATTTGCATAATCTAGCAATTATTTTTTAGAATCATCAATTCTAAAATATTATGGTAAACCCGAATTCGGTTATTTTTAGAACGTGTTGAATAATCACTGATGTTCAGTGAGGTTCGGAATGCGGTATAAAAATCAAACATTAGAAAGGCTATTGTGAATGATATTTTCGGTGTTCATAATACACATTTCGTCCTTTCTAGGAAAGAAGGTTAGAGGAGACATTTATATCAAACAAACTAAGATTAACCATCTCTTATGAATATACTCGTTACTTTTTTTTTCTTCTACTAGATACTTCAGAAGGAAGATCAACATTTGATCTTCCTCTTGAAGATGACCACTTGATGATCGAAACATGTGTCGAGGTGTTGAAATAACGGTTTGGTGTTGGGAAAAAACTCTAATAATATTCAGTACTACACCAAAGGTTCCAAACAGTGCATCACAAGCATGTCAAAATGGATAAAAATAACAAATCATAGTTCTACAAACTGCCATCTGGATCGAGCCCAGAAATTTATATGAAAAGGACTCGTGAAGTGTACGAGTGTACATGAGATTGCGTTGTAGGTGGAAAGAATTGATCATCTGTAAATTAAACGGCTCTTGATAGCCCTAACCATGCAAAAAAGGTTTCGAATGGTCCACAATGTTCCAGAAAATACTACAGAATTTTAGACTGGAATGTTCTACAATGACCTAGAGTAAGAATTTCTACTAATTGACAACATCAAGTACAACTTGACAAATCTAGCTGTGCTTCTGAATATTGGATGCGCAAGTAGATCAGCCGGCTTAGTGGGACGAAGGCTCATTACATCGAGGAACTCGTGTAGTGAACATCGTGTTAGTACAGTAAATGGAGAAATCATTATGTGTGGTGAACTGGTGAACAAGGTGCTCAGTGGACAAAGCAGATGAATTGTGAACAACGTATTGAGATGCAAGCGGAAGCTTGCACGAATGTAAGAAGCATATTTGTAATCAATATTGTATTTCAACCTTGTTGTTTCGAAAATGAGTAACTGAGGCCATGCACAGGGGTTTGCGTGTGAACTGTACGAAAAATCAAACCCGAGATGAAAAAATTTAAAATGGCGGGAAGAAAACATTCTACTACAAATGAAAACTGATGTATTGAAAATTCCAAAACTGTGGTGGATGATGCTGAGTTGGTAATTTCACGCAAATGCATAATTAATTTCCACATCGAAAAGAAATTTTTATAAACAAAACATATATTCACTCTATACACACGCACCCTGAAGGTTAGAGTGATTGGACCATGGATGAAAAAGGTAGTCTATTCGGAATTGAAACACTTCCTGTACTATTCACCTATCAACAGCAGGCGAAAAATCATATTATAATCTTCAAGCAACCAATCTTCGAAAATATATGAATTGTATCATGTATATAGAGATATACTATTATTAATATTGCAAATAATGTATTGTAGAGTATCTATCTGCTACGTTACATAATCACTTCTTGTAACTATGCATTCAATTATCGGTTGCAAGTTTATCCATTTTCTCTTAATTCTTTGGAACAAAGAGAAACAAGTTGATTTCACAAAAGGTAACTAACTGAATGAGTTGGAATACGCAATAAGTCAATTCGATTTTACATAAAACATATAAATCGTGTATCGGCTTCCCACCGTTCACCGTAATTTGAATTCTGTGGTTGTGAGATACGACGTTATTTTTTCTAATGCTAATTTCATTTTGTAATAGAACCGTGAACACATAGTTGAAACATATCTCATAGAATTCCACACTGGAATTTACCCATAAGGCTGAAAAAATATATATACGTTCTTTGGTGATGAATTTTCAGTATATTTGGTAGAACTATTCAAATATCCGAAATAACAAACCTGTTTCATCACAGACTTCTACATTGTGTTTCATGTTCAGCTCAAAAATATAATGTATGTACTAGTTATTTTATGTAATGTATGTACTAGTTATTTTATAAAAACTTTTGTAGAAAATTGTACAGGTTTGATCCCGACTTTGGATCATGTGAATGATTTTCTCATCTCCTTTACTTTCCAGACTTTCATCTGTACTAATAAAGTGATGGATTCGACTGGAACAATTTTTTCCAGAACTAGTCAGTTCAGGACTAGATAATTTTTGTCTTTTGTGAAGTTTGAATTTTCAAACATATAAAGGATCTTCTTTTATTTTTTTTTACTTCAGGATAAGATACAATGATTCATTACATTAGCCATTATATACCATCCCTGTAGGTACTAATAGAGGTACCTGGCTTGATTTAGTACATGAATTCACAGTTTACAATGAGGATCTGCCAATTAAAAAACCGGCGAGTGAACTAAATCGATTTGATCATTTAACAGGTTGCACTCGCAATGTTTATGCTTGTGAAAAAATAGTTTTCTAAAAGTCACAAATAAATTATGCTATTTATTTTCCACAGATGGTCCTATGACTGCATTTTCAGGTGCGGCATATGACTGTCCAGTATTCAGTTAATTTCATTATTTCATTCCAATTGCAGCATAACATTTATTGAATCAGGTAACTCAAACTTGGGGATGGAAAACATTCGAAAACATTCTTTCACTTCAAAATGTCTTCAACAGTTGTACATTCCGTTTTATTTGGCAGCTAAATGATAATTTGTGAAAATTTCATTTAATGCTATGAAATAGCATACCTGTTTCAAATGAAGGTGTTTGAGTGTGCTTTGGTTAAGGCAGATTTTCTTCAGATGCTATTGAGATTTAAAAATGAGGGTAAATTAACACAGACGACACACACGATTCCAAGAAAATGACTCATTGCCAGTGAGACATCAACATTCCGAGAAAACCACCCATAACCTTCGTGAACTTTAGAATATAGCATTATTATTCGCACAATGTAGAAGCGTAATGCAGAAGCTAAGACACTGCTGAATGTTCGCATTTTAATACTGGTGCAAACTTCAAAACATAAAAACATCGGGACACTAATAATGTTTTTATCAAGCTAGTGAAAATCTTCGACATCCTAATGAGTTGTCTCCAAGTACAGGAATAAATTACTCATTACCCAAAGACAATTGTGGATACAAACAATCGAAACGTCTTGAAGCAGACCCCTTCTTTCCCATTTTTTCTGCTTTTTACTAGATACTACTGACATTTTCCTCAACCTTGTTGATAAATTATTTTCATTTCTATAGTCACAATAATTTTTACTCTACAAATTAGCGTTCTTACTCTAGTCATTGTTTATTTTTTCTCATATTTGGAATATAATTTCATGTTTTTTTCAACTAATCTAAAGCAAATGAACTTTAAACGTCCAAGCCAGTCTCTATATACCTACACAGTAGGTTTAATGGACTGACGCCTATCAGAAAACAACTACTCCCCTGGCTAATACCACGAAGGGCGTTGGATTATATCCGACATTGAACCTACTGTGTAGGTATATAGAGACTGGCTTGGACGTTTGAAGTTCATTTGCTTTAGATTTGTTTACTGCCAGTCTTCAAGCATAGCCCACTGACTAATAAGAAAGTTTTTTCAACTAATTCATCTGAATTTTCCATCCTTAGTGTTTTCACACCTCATTCATTTCATCAATGAAAGTCCGAACCTTAAAATTCTCAAAATATTAATTTTTTGGTTCAAAGAATAAACTGTCGATACGTAGGAGTACATAACTTGGTTTACATTGGAACAGAAGTGAATCGATGTACAATATTATATCTTTGAATTCATCAATTTAATTTCAATGAAATAATAATTTTCAGTTCTAAAGAATCAAGGATCAGATCTATATATGGATAATGGAACAATGTATGAAGAATTGGTTTATTTTGTTTCATTTTTCAGAAACATAAATATTCAGATCGAATGCGACTCACGCACATTGGTCCAATAGCAGTTTTCAGAATTTTTGGCCAAAACTTTATTTGCTTTCTTCCAATGTTCACAATAAGCAAAACATGAATCCAAAAGCATAAGTAACTTTTTGTTTCTATCACCAATTCTGGGTTCATTAGACTAAGTAACTTATCCAAACTCCATGTACTTTTTATCTTAACATATCAATCGAAAATAATAAATGAATTCAACTTTTCTTAAGTTGAAATCACGTTTCAATTGTTATCACCGAGTCACCATCACAAGTTGTAAAACACCGTGGATTTCATGACCTGTACGTTTACGTACCTTTTTTGTAATTTGCATTGAAATTACGTAACGAAAAGGGAAACCGATCTCAACGAATTGATGGAATAGAATTTTTTCCATCGAGATTTCTGATTTCTTTCGGCACGAAGAAGAACTTTATTACTTTATCTTGTTTGACATTTCGGTCCGTTGTAAACGGTTATAGTTCACTGGTTAATCTCTGACAATGGATGCATAAATTCTTATTGTTACTTTCACAAAAATGTTATCATTTCGTAAAGCTAAGCAACTATGTCGTTAAAAATACAAATTGAATTGATTCCGTACAACGACAGTGGCGTGGAACTTGATGGACATCTGAAGTATGGTGGTGAAAATTATTTCAAGATTGACCATGAATATCTTGGATGCTACTTGGAGTTTTGTAAAAGAATATAACATTACAGAAAAATTATTTCCGTCGAAAATAAATTAAGTATTCTGAAAAACTGAGTATCGATTGTGCTATTATCAGGTTGTTCAAAAGTTTTTTTTCGTTTTTATGATCAACTTCGAATTGTTATATCTCACTGAATACTTATTCAATTCAATCGAAATAAGCGCCATTTTTGTCAAAGTGACACAAGTCGGTTAGTTCCGTCATCATAAAAATTGAGTGATCTTTATTCGATCGCTAAATTCGTTTAATTTTCGTACAGGGATTTGTGAAACGTGCGGACGGGCATTGACATGGCGCAGGACCGGACCACTTCTGTTACCCACGACACTCACCCAATAAAGTCATCGGTCAACTACCCAATCCAGCATCTGCGGGTAACAGGCGTTGGCCGGTTTCAAGCTAGACGCGTGGAAGAGGAGTCTCGCAAGAGCCCTCGATGGTTACTTATCCAACGTTGGAAAGGTAGCCTTCCCAACATGAGTGTCTCTGGAGTGAAGTAAGGGTATGCGGTGCAGACCTCATGGCGTTTACCCAAAAGTTGTTGGCGAACTGCCCTATCCCGCACCCACACAGGTAACGTGCGCGACGTCATCGAAATAAGATGTGTGGTAAAGGTCGCTCGAAAGAGTCCTCGATGGTTACTAATCAAACGTTGGGAATGAAGTGCCCGTTCGCGGCTGGAGGCTAGTGAGCCTTCATCTCCATTGGCGTTAGCCTCTTGGGGGCAGCAGATTCGCTTTCTAATCGAGCATCTGCAGGTAAAAGGCGTTGGCCGGTTTCAAGCTAGACGTGTGGGAAAGGAGTCTCGCAAGAGCCCTTGATGGTTACTTATCCAACGTTTGAAAGGTAGCTTTCCTAACATGAGTGTCTCTGGGGTGAAGTACGAGTGTGCGGTGCAGACCACACGGCGTACACCCAAAAGTTATTAGCGAACCGCCCTATCCCGCATATACATGAGTAATGGGAGCGACGTCTTCGACATAACGACAAATGAGTAGGAACTTTCCTAAAATGAGTTCTAGGTGTGGGAAGAAGTGCACGCTCGAGGCTGGAGGCTAGTGAGCCTTTATCGTTATTGGCGTTGGCCTCTTAGCGGCAACCCCTTACTGAGGTACTGGACGAGGTTGGAGGTGTCGGGGCTTGCGGTCCATCCAATGGGAACTAGTATCCGAGTCTAGACTTGGAGGGCACCAAGGCAGACGTTCGAGGTATCGGGCCCAGGATGAACGGAGCTACTAGTATCCGAGAGGGACGGAATTCCCGACCGAATTGGTTGGTTAGTTGGGGCTGGTGTATGACGCGAGCACTCTCTGGCAAAATACGAGCGTAGTTAACTTGTGCGAGCGTTCGGTCGAAGGCAACCAATGGCCCCGTCACTAGATTAACCACAACCAGATGATGTAAGGTGGATACTTTGAGTTTGGTTGTCGGGAGAAAGCCCTGCGAAATCCTGTTAGTGTGTGTCGAGAGGTGGTACCCGCAGAAAATTATAGTGAATCGCACCAGCCGCTGACCACCATACATGGATCGTTTTGGATACGCGAAAGAAAAAAGAAACGTGACAATTTCTGTCGATCTTTCAAATCGTGGGACATCCACTCTTCGAGCTTTCCAATATTTTTGAACCATCAAAAACCGCAAGGGGACTGACGCCCAGTTCTTTCACCATCTAACGCACCAGTGATGGGTCAGTCTGCACCAGGATGCTCAAATCTACGTTTTGTATTACTGTAGATCAACCATTTCGGAGCTCATCTTCGAAATCTAACTCTCCGGAACGGAATTTCGCAAACCAACGTCGAACAGTGCGTTCATTGACACTATCTTTGCCAAACGCCTGGTTGATTTTTTGGGCTGTTTTGGCTGCGCTTTCGTTTAATTCAAATTCGTAAAGAAAACATTGCCGAAAGTCGCTTTAGCTGAAAAGAGGCAAAAAATCGATATATAGAAAATAACAATCATCATCATCAATGTGTAGAGTACAAAATTCTCTATCGATCAATATATACCACGACACGATGAAATGAGTATTTATTGAGATATGGGGCTACAAAAACATATGACATTAAAACGGATAAAACTTTTGAAACAGCCGAAATACAATAATAAGTTTTTGTTATGTAGCTATTACTGTGAACAAATTTCAATTCCACTTGGATTTTATCTTCACAAATGCTCCTGAGATGGTTGTTAAAATCAGAGAAAATGGCTCATTCGAAACATAACGGTGTGATTATTTCACAATTTCTCCTCGAGTCTTTCTAAATCACCCATTTTTTCGTCAGAATGTGGTTGCAGCGATTAAAACTGAAGCGAATCATAAAATAAACAGTAATTAACAGTGCAGCTTGTGTTTCTAGAGAACAACTCCACTTTTTCAAGTTTTCTTCTTGAGATTTATAGCAATCAGAAGTTGAACGAGCACTACAAATAAATTTACCGATTGGGAAGAGGAAGTGCAGAACATGCCACAGATACGAATGACGAGTGTAGGTTATTTTTAATGATGTCCCGTACATGTTGCGTACATTTTCATATTTTCCTGATGAGTAATTATTACTGAATTTACATTGGTAAATATTACGACGATTATGGTAATGTACATGTTTACTGGAGATAAATATTAATGAAGTACACTATTTACCAGTTCAAATGAGCTGGATTTATCGCAACGAGATGAGCTCGTTAGTAATAACATAGTTTTGAAATAGGATATTCATGAGAGGAATTGAACCTTTTCCGTCTGTTTTGAATCATCGGAGTCGAAGAAAATTTCGCAATTTACTTTTGGTGAATGTCATTTCACTTGAATATTCAAAACAGTATAATAATTAGAAACAACAATATTTTTGTTCTGTGAAATGTTCGGAATGATTTAAATAGTACTGTCTGTATTTAGTTCAAATACTCATGCATGAGAAAATCTTGTGGACACTAACAATAGTACCTGATTGTGGATAGTAACAATCGAAACGATGTGAAATAACTTGGTTTGAAATCTTTTAATTTTTATTTTTTCATTTTTTGTTAATAATATTTTTAATTTTTAAATTTTGTTAGCTTTTAATTAATATTTCAATTTTTATTTGTTTGGTTGTTGCTTGTATGTTATTTCTTCGTAATTTCAGTTTTTTTTTTAATAAAATTGTTATTTTCGGGTAATCTTTTTTTGATTCTTTATATTATAGTAGACAATGGAAGTCCGAACTGATGAAAGAAAAATAAGGAGTATACAAAACACAAAACAAAATATTTTCAATCTTTCACAAGGCTGCATTAAAAATTTTCTAAATATATAATTATGATGTCATTTTATTGACAATCTGTTTTTCGTTTTTTGTTTTTTTTTGTGAAGCTGACTAAACTACAGGAAAATATTCAAGACAGTCTGAGGATAGAGCTAAGATGGATTTGAATGACTATAAATCATATTTATTCAGAAAAATGGTCCAAATAGCACATTATATCAGACCTTTATTTTATATTTCATCCTAAAAAGAGTAGTTTTGTTGGTATTGAGTTTATTTTGTTCAGACAGACAAACAGACTTATAGTATGCATTGGTTACTATATATCTACGCAAAATATTTGGGAAAAAATGAATAATACCAACGAGAAAATTTGGAAATTATTTGGTGAATAATCATGAGGCAGTTTGTTGTTGAATAGTTAGAAATATTGGTAGCAAGGCAGTGTAATTTTCAAAGAAACTTCAAACTTATACAAAACAGAAAGATGGCTTGCCAACTCTGTTGTCACCAAATTCAGTAATAACAAAGTATCCCATTGACAGTCGTCAACATTTCATGATCAGCCGTTTATCACGCACTCGTTTTGATTTCTCAACGTAATTTTTCAACTTGCCCATCAATTGTTAACCAAACCCCATTGAAATAAGCACAAAGCTGAACATAAATCCATCTTGTCCCATCAATACTGGCATTTCGTACCAATTTTCCATTCACGAAACACGGAGAAGTAAAGAAACAGGAATAATATATTATTTTGAAACTTGAAGTAAATGATTGTTTATGTTTTCTTCGTAGTACAGTTAAAAGTATACCTACATTGAGAAGTTGGGCAAATATATTCGTTGGCTAACAAAGAAATTTTTCTTACAAAATTTGATTTTATCATTCAATATAGTTGTCTTTGATTGCAATACAATTTTTTGATGCCATTTTTATAGTACGATTTGTCTGTAACTTCATAATAGGCCTTTTGAGCGGCGCCAATTTTTTTCCCAGCGAGCATTCTCTTGAGCCCCGAGAATGAAAAAAAAAGTCTCTCGGACGAAATCTGGAGAACACGGTGGATGTGGAAGCAATTCGAAGTCCTGTTTCATTCAATGTCACATTTCAACACAGAAATTCGGGTTTATCATGGTGGAACGAATTCAAACACCCCTCAGAATCATTAATTCATTGTTGGTTTTGGTCGATTGTAAGCTCTCGCGGCACACACTTTGAACAGAGCTTTCACATATCCAAAATATTCATGCACGATACATCCAACACGTTCCATTGATAACTTGAGAGCCTCAGCTATCTGGATCAATTTCGATCTGAGGTCATCCAAATTTTTTTTGTTTATATTCTTGATGCTATCGTCGGTAACGAACTCTTCAGAGTCACTGCGTGCATCATCCTCGGTAATCATTTCACCCTGTTTAAACTTAGCAAACCACTTCCCAACGAGTATTATCCCTGGAACGAAGTCCAAATGTTATTTATCAAGTCAAACCTCAGATTCAACAGTATTTCTTTTCGCCAAAAAGGAATGCACAAACGAAATTCCTTTTCATACATTTTCTTAAATCTAACAAAAGTTACTCACCACAAACCGCGACCTGTCAACGTTGATTTTTCCTTGTGTTATCACTCTCAACCTCAAAGTTTTCTTACCCCTGTTGAGGCAATGAATTATTTGCTATCCATATGTGATGACACATAATTTTATAATTACATCACAAAATGCACTAGTACCAGATGACAGAGTTTTAGGGCAAGTGTAGTTTGAGGTGAATTGAATCAAACTTCCAAACAATAGATAGCTGACATATGGTAAATCATTTGAGCGAGTAAAATACTTTTCTTTCTCTATATGACATAAAAAAATAACTTTAATTAAATTTTTTTTTTGTAAAACTAAATAAATTATATCAAAGAAGAAAGTAATACAAATCAAAAAATTATGAAACAACAAAAATTAATTGGCGCTCCGGGGCGACTTCATTGATTCCAGTGGCGCATTTGCTTTTTCAGCTGAAAGAAAACCCGGAAAAATCTGCCAAAACTTGCCAATGTCCTCTCTTTCTCAAAACAAAATGTGGGGTATCTCCAGAGGCTCCAATAAATTCAAGACATCGTCAGAACATTTAGTGACACGACTATCGTCAAATTTAAACCAGTCTGTTTCATCTTTGACCAATGTGTAATAACGGCCAGATTCACCGCCAGAACCACAATGATCAATGACTGCATGAAGATTATAATAGTGGTCTGCTAGATTGAAGTGTTCATCTATTTCGTAACAGTTTGGTGTTTCCGTCAGAGGTTGAGTCATGTTTGAAAATCATCAGTGTTATTGTTAGGTTAACTGGTACCTCAGCTATACTTGTTTTCTTGATACAGTCAGTTAGTTTTGCGCATATTTGGCAATCACCCGTTAATAGTTACATTTTTAGGTGATTCAACAAGAAGCTTCGCACGGACTGGTTATCAGTTATATCAGTAAACGCTAGTAGAAGTTCAAAAAAATCGTTTTTGCTACCTCTTGAACATCAACTACACGCAAACACAAGACAAGAAAGACAGTATGGAATCATTAATCCAGAGCGATCAGGAGTATTGATTCTGCTATGTTTTTGCTCACGAAGAGTATTCAACAAGAATCCCAAGAATTCAGAGTAATCCTCTTGTTGTCCTTACGAGTATCTAGTGGACTTTAAAGATTCCAGGAAATCGCTTGGTGGAAGAGATGATACATTTGTGAAGGATATTTCGAATGAGTGTAATATCATTGAATTTCATCAAAAGAAGTAACTTAAAAATATTTTATCCAATTGTTAAAATCTGTTGGTTGAAAAATTGGTGGATATGATAATGTCAGGTCAGACAATTCCGCATTCTGTTTCGATAAATTTGTTGGGGGTTAACATAGACACCAATATGTCTTGGCAAAATCATGTTGCTGGAATTGCAAAGGTTGCTTCTCAAAAGCTTGAAACACTGTTCCGAACCAAAAAACTGTCCTCAAACATGCCCTGAAGTTGCTGGATTTCATCCAAAAAAGAGCCTTGATAGCCTGGAACATCGAAAAAATGTTGGAGATTTGTCTCTCTTCTATAGATACTTTCACGGAAAGTGTTCAAGTAACTTGGCACATTTGATTCCACCAAAAGTGGTATATATAAGAGATACTTGACGGACTGTGGCTATTCATCGTTTTGAGGTTCAACTCAAAACACCTCGAACTTCACTGTTTGAAAACTCTTTCATCTGGAGAACTACGTTTATGTGGAATAAACTTCCTGAAAAAGTTTTTTCAAATGAATTTAATCTCCAGCGATTCAAATCCAATGTGAATTGCTACTTTCGAACAGGCACCACTCTGAGAGCGCCTTAAGGATTTTCCTTTAGTGCTTGTGTTTTAAACCAAGAACTCCCAAGAAGGATACTTATTATATACATAATCCTGATGAAGACCGGAAATAGGTGGCCATGTAGATTTAAGTACTGCATTTGAGAGCTCTTTTTTCTCACATCAAATTTACTCATCAATCACCCACACCCTGGTTTATCGAAAAGTTATTGCGAAACGACGTATATATTCTAATCGATATTACTGCATATATTGATATTGCATTGTTTCAATTCTAGAAATTCACCAATTAGCTCACTTGCATTCGATATGAATTTTAAACATCTTTTTATACCACAAGAACTGGACTATTTAATTCTGTTGCAAACTTGAAATGCAATAGAGTCAGCTTCAGATTAACTTCCACATAATCAAGATTTATTTATACCTATATTTGTGAAAGTTGAACGTTATTGTCGAATAGCAAAGGTACTTACTTTGATTTCATTAGATTTATGGTTCATTCTTCTTGTTTGCCCCACAGTTATTCAGTTTTTTGCAATAAGAATAAAGCTCAACCCGTCATTATCAACACGAATTCATTTATTATTTCATTAGCATTGTTTCATTCAGTAACCGACAGTACTCTGACGAATTTTTTTTTTCACTCAACAAAGAGATGATAATTTTTAGGGCAGTACCGATCAGATTATGATTTTGATTGAGCTCATGACTCGTGTTTGCACTTTATTTGAAAAAGGTTCAATTGGATGTAGAGGGGTATTGAGGATCAGAGTGCAATTTGGAAATAAATATTGAAAATAGTGCTGAATCAGGCTCAAGGACATAACAAAAATTGCAACTGTTCCGATACTTTTTAGGAAAATGAAAGTGTATTTTTTCTGAACAGATTAGTATATGCGACTGAAACCAGAAATTTTTGTACCGCCCAACACATTTGTCAAATAACCATAGAATAAATGAATGCTGTGTAAAATTGTTGAAATTGGTTTATGACACTAGACTTTTAAATGTGCTCGAATATTTGGAAATTGTAAAATGTGGTACTGAACTATGAACAGTACAAAGGTTCGATTCCATACGAATCACTCTGTTCAAAATTAGCGGAACTTTCACGATACATTTTTTCGCCAATTTCTATCCGAACTCATCCACATATTTCTGAAAGTGGTCAGGTTCAGCGTTAGGAGTTACTCTACTTTAATCTCCTGAACATGTTTGGTGAAAAGAGTTGGGGTTCTGGTTGCGATGCTTGTCTAAGGCTGTCATTACTATATTGCCGTTTCTGAAGATTGTTTAATGCCGTTAGTTCAAGTATATACTCATCAATATTTTGCTGATTCGAGTAATAGACTAGAGTTCGAATCAGATTTTTATTCTATCCTGCAAATTGATTACACTAGCTGCATCAATTTGGATTTGCAAGCGTCCATATCACACTTCACATTTTCAGCGTCTAAAAATGAGTGGCTTAATCTGGATGAAGCCTGTTAACAATGAGAAAATAGGAGAAGTTGGTTTGATATGAGATTGAGAGTGTGATATGCATTAGGAAATATACAACAATTGGTCTGAAATTGACAATGATGAATGGGCTGACTGGATGAATGGGCTGACTGACGATATGTTCAGCATAAATAACATATGAAAGCAACGAGCAATCTGAAGCTATTTTTCTTTTCCGAACCAAAAAACGTTACTAGGATGTTGATTTCAGTTCTGGCAATAATGTATACGAATTTCAATAACAGACATAGAAGACCTTCAACTGGTAATACCTCCTAAAACCTTAAACGAAAATATTATTTGAATATTCAGGCAACTCGTGGACACAGTCAACGATCATAGTAGATGTAGCTGAAAAAAATTCAAGTAGTCTATGGAAAGAAAAGATGATTTTCATGAAACCATTAGGTGAAACTTTGTAGATTACTAAAAGAAGAATTTCAAAATATCCCAAATCGATACAAAATGTCACTAAACTATTCTATGTTGACTTTTACTGTCGCTTGGTGAAAGTAGACAAGAAAATTTCACTTTGATGAAAAATCGGCGAATTCCAGAATTTTCCTAAAATGCTGATGCAGTATTTTATATTCATCTTCCTGCATTTTTTCTAGCAACAGTGATTCGCAGTGTTTATCGAGATATTTATTAGTTGTGTAAAATATGAAAATGTTCAGATCATCAACGAATTTCTGAAAAACCGCTCAGGCGGTACATATTTCTTCAAAAAAACATTGAATTTCTTCGAAAAATGTCAGTGTCAGATATATCGATTTGAATGTATTTATAGTATAATTTTTTTATTAATTATTTTAGAAAAATACGTTTTTTCTTCAATATAGAAAAAAAAATTTAGGATAGATTGGTATTGATGACAAAAAACCATTTGGCTTTCTATATAATAATGAACAAGTAGAACGCCTGCAGAGTGAGAAATATTATAAAGCACACTAAAAAAGGGCGCTAGTAAAATGTATTGAATTATGTGATGGCCAATATTTGATGAAAATCCGTTTTCAAGGAACAGTTTATTATTTAAATAGACAGGCTTATATTTTTAGGGGTGACTAATTCTTTGGGAAAGAAAGTTTTTGACTTTCTACTGTTCCATCTTGATAAACAAAATGTGGGAATCTTCCAAAGAAAGGAAGGAAGTGATCAATTTTAAAATGAGTAACTCGATATATGTATGTCTAGATCATGCAAAGAAGTAACTTTCAGACAAACTGGAAGAAAAAAAATTACTTCTTTGCATGATCTACATACACATCCATGTATAGAGTTACTTATTTTCAAATTGATCACTTCCTTCCTTTCTTTGGAAGATTTCCACATTTTTTTTATCAAGATGGAGTAGTAGAAAGTCAAAAACGTGTATTGTGTTTCTTGAAAACGGCGTTACGGGTAAAAAATTGAAATTCATTTCAAAGAATACATCACATATGTGATTTCGGAGACCAGAAAAAATTCTAGTGTCGCTCAACAATGCCTGGTATAGGCATTCTAGAATACAAACTTTCCTTGATAAACCACTCATTTTTATTCGAATGAACGCACTCCTTTCGATTTACTCAAGTAATTACAGATCAACAATGACTAATTTCAAAACACGACATCTCTTATAATTAATCTTTTTCTACGTGAATGTTGTTTGTATTATCACCTCCTATGGGAAATTATAGTATTTTATAAAACATTCCATTACACAATTATCAAGAATAATGAAAAAAGGTTGTTTTACTCAATAACTATACTTGAACTTATTCATAGTTTCATGAATTTTCTGTAATAGATCTAAGACCTTCTGTATAAGAATTTCATTCATAGTTTTTGTTGCTATCCTTATTTGATTGGTTACCTTTAGTTTCAATACGTCGTTCAGAGGTGGATCGCTTGCATAAAAATGAAATCATTAATGAATTGTGTGTTTTTTCGTATATTGTTATCTAGATTGGCACTGAAGAGCCTGAGGCAAATGTTTTACAGCGAATCATCGATGTCTACCAGTGAGGATGACACTGTTCCATGTAAGTGCAATTTTTTACCATTCATTTAGTGTCGAACTCCTGTGAATGATACTCCATTTCATTCCATGAAGAATGTTTGGAATACTTATTGAGTAGAGAATAGTGTCTTCTGTATAATTTAGTGATCATATAAAAGTATTTGTTGCGAAAGAATTTTTCATTCTTTTAATTCAATGTTTATATAAAAGTAGCTGTTTCAGGAGGGCTTCTTCTTCCAGTTTGTGTCTGAAAGTTACTTCATTGCATGATCTACATATCCATGTATATTGTAACTTATTTCAAAATTGATTACTTCCTTCCTTTATTTGGAAAATTCCCACATTTTTTGTATCAAGATGGAGTACTAGAAAGCCAAAAACTTTCTTTTCCAAAAATAAGTCACTCCTAAAAATATAACCTTTTTATTCAAACAATATCATGATGTTCAATGTATTTTCTGCCTATAAACAATTGTCAATAATAAGTTCGAATGCGACTTCGATCAGAACTTCTACTAAGAAGAATCTGTCTTCGTTATATGGTAGGACTAATGCTCTCTAGACGAATATAACCCACCCCAAAAAACGATGTTGAAAATCGTAGATTTTGATTCCGTACATACCAGAAAAAAATTGTGGTGTTCCAACGGTGTTCATTCCTGAATGTAAGTTCTCTCAAGTCCTGTGGGGAAGAGTGATCTTTGTGGAATCCTTCCTTGTTGACAGATGTTAACCTATTACGTTGGTGAAATACTTACCCAAAGAGGTAGGGTCAACGATCTTGCTTCAAGATCTCACAGGTGGAAGATGATTTGTAAAATAATTGTTTTTCAATGGTACATTGAATAATACATACCACAAAAACAGAGAGAGAGAGAGAGTGCGTTTCCAGCATGACAACTCGATTGATTACAAATGTATGAATCTAATCCCTTTTCGCATCCTGTAAACTCTTCTTGCAACATTTCAGTATTTCACTTCGAGCTCACAGTAATTACCTATCACAGCAGAGAAGTATGTAATAATAGAAAATTAATTAAGAAATAAAAACAATCCTATCACACTATCGGCAAAATCAATCAGCTGTTATTCAACATTATTGAGGTAATAATAAGACTCAAGCAGATGAATCGGTATGCATGCCATTAGTTGTCGAACAGGGAAAAATCTGAATAGCACAACCTTTTGACCTGTACATAATAATGTTAAATGAATAGCGAGGCATTTATGTGGAATCTTATGGATAATTAAAGTAAACCTTTGCCTTCGAGTTGTCTGGCAACTTATGATTACTCTCACTTCAAAATTATACTTGTTTGTTGTTTTGATCATCGACGATAACGCAATTCATGAGCTAATATCTCGATCAACCAGGAAGGAGTAGACAAAGCATTTTATTTTTAAACAGTGTGGAATTCTAGATGGTAAATAAATTGATGGGAGGTTTGAATTCTCGTCTGAATCAGCTTTTGGATCAAACAGATCAAAGCTTGATTTGGTAGCGATGAAGGTTGAAAAAGCAAAAAATGCTTTATTCAATGATAACACTGTCGAAACAGTTGATGAATGCAAACTACCAAACAATGGGTTTTTGCAGCCTGCAGGTCACATTCGTTATAACTTCGATAATATTCTTCAATTACATTAACATTTAAATGGATCTATTTATGAAAGGTTTTTCCTAATGTTTCCTAATTTATAATTAGTTAATACCTGCACTCAATTATGTACTTGTGATGCACTGTTTGGAACCTTTCGTGTAGTAATAAAACAAAACCGGTCACAGGTAGAAGGTTATGAACTACAGGAGGGAGCAGCTATAGGTAACCCCTTGTTCCCAAACCTGGCAAGCCTGTCCATGAGCAGATTCGAAATGGAAACCAAAAAAGAGTCAAAGTATTTTCCTATGGCTAAGGTTTGTGGATGGTGTTTTCGCGATATTTGATAACAAAAATTTGAATATTGTGGACTTTATTTCCTTTTTGAATAACAGATTTCCAACAATAAAATTCACGTATGAGTTGGAAAATAAAGGACAACTTCCATTTCTTGACGTTTTGATAATGAGGAGCCAATATGGAGGTCTAGAATACGATGTATTTGGAAAGATACAAGGACGTACAGTTCACATCACTGTGGACTTTTCCTTTAACAAATGAGAGGTTCACAAAAAAAAACGTACGATAGAGAAAATAGCAACCAGTAACGGTTTTCGAGGGGTATTGTAGACGACATAATAAGGAAGAAAAAGTTTAGGTTAAGAATGAACGAAATCTCAACTTTTAAAAACGACAAAAACCAAGATAAACATATCTCAGTTTCATATCACCAATACACGAAGAACTTTGGAAAGAATTTCATGGAACTGGGTATGAAGGCGGTTTTTGAAACAAGTCATATACTACGGAGTCTTTTAGGAAGTCCAAAAGGGAAAGTCGAGAACAGGCATCTAGATGCCTATGGGAGTGTAGAAATACGTAAACATAATAATATTATGAATAACGCTGGTGGACCAATACTCAATAGTATACTATATAGCTTGTTAAAATAATATTTTAATTATTGGATTTACCCGACTATTACATAAGGTCACATTAATTTAAGACTAGTAGATGAGGCAATATTGTAAAATCAATTTGAGACATTTAAGGTGCAGGTACTTAGAAGAGGTATCTAGGGTATGAATGAGGGTAACTTTGTAAATATGATTAGTTTGTCTTCCTCTTGAAAATGATAACTTGGTGATCGAAACACATGTCGAGGTGTTAAAATAACACTTTTTGAGAAAAAAGTTTTGGCTTTCTACCTCTTCATCTTCACAAACAAACATTCTGGGAATTTTCCAAACTTCCAGTGATATTTTTCTAACAACTACCACCATCTCTGGGTCAGGCCGGGCACTTCCTTGACAACCCTGTTATACCACGACACAGCAGTGTAAATATAATATATAATTACATATGGAGCTCCAAAAACACGACTTCGAAATAACCAATACAAATGGAAATATAAAATTTCTTTCTACCTATTTTTTGATAAAAAGAATCAGTATTGCTATTCAAAGTGGCAATGCTGCTTCAGTACTTGGAACTATTTCTCCTTCACATAATTTTGATGAGATCATGCATTGCCCTAATTTCAGTACGGAACTGAAACCTCTTCGAAACAAGCCGAGATATGTGGATATTCATCAGTCTCCTATCAAGGTTAATTCACAAGTGATTGATCCACCTTCTTCTTTTTCAGTGCGGTCAGTGGACTCAGGTCATTCTTGCCCCCCAAATATGAGTTGCAGTCCTCGTAGAACTGGTTCCCTTTCAGTGGAAGAGCTTCATGAAGCAAGAGCCGAATCGATCCCTCTACGAAACCCTTCTTCACTTGGAAGGATCGATCGCAGCTTGAGAGATGGTTCTTATGGAGATTCTGTGAAACATGTTCTTCCTTACGAATCAGTAGATAGTTGTCCTGAAAATCTAGAGAAGAAAATTGGATTGGATAATTTAGGAAACACTTGCTACATGAATAGCATTTTACAAGTGTTGTTCATGACGAAAAATTTCAAGAACAAAGTTTTAATGATGAATGAGAACGGGACTGTTTCCTACTTATTCATTAAACTCAAACACCTGTTCATGCAGCTGCAGTTTCGTAAGAATGTATCATCTTTCCCTCCAACCGATTTCCTGGAGTCTTTGAAGGACAACAAGAGGATTGTTCCGAATTCTTGGGGTTCTTGTTGAATACTCTTCGTGAGCAAAACAATAGCAAAATCAATACTCCTGACCGCTCTGGACTGAATGATTCCGTATAGCCCATCTCGTCTTGTGTTTGTAAATCTTTTGCTGGAAAAATCCTCACTTGTTTACTTTGTGGTAAATGTTCGAGAAGTACCAAAAACTTATGTGAATTTCTGGAACTTCATCTAGCTCTTCCTAATATGACTAATAACCAGTCCGTGCAAAGCTTATTGTTAATTCTTCTGAAAATGGAATTTTCAACAGGTGATAATCGACTGTATTGTCAAACATGCGCCAAACTAACTGACTGTTATAAGGAAACAAGTATAGCTGAGGCACCAGTCAATCTAATAATAACACTGATGATTTTCAAACAATACTCAACCTCTAACGGAAGCAAGAAACTCTTTGGAAGGTTCGAAATAGAAGAACATTTAAACCTAGCTGACCACTATTATAATATTCATGCAGTCATTGCTCACTGTAGTTCTGGCGTTGAATTTGGTCATTATTACGCCTTGGTCAAAGAAGAAACGGACTGTTTTAAGTTTGACGATAGTCGTGTCATGAAGTGTTCTGGCGATGCATTGAATTTATTGGAGCCTCTGGAGACACTCTACATTTTGTTTTATAAGAGAGAGGACATTGTTGGATCAAAATCTTCAGATGATGAGGTGCTGCAGGTTTTTCCGGGTTTTCCTGCAGCTGAAAAAGCAAATGCGCCACTGGAATCAATGAGGTCGCCCCGGAGCGCCAATTAATTTTTATTGTTGTTTCTATTTTATTTTTATCGTTGTTTTAATAAAAAAGAGATCAACAAATTCATCATTCTTTTCCATTATTGTCTTCATTCCATGAGAAACCACCAAGAACTTGATCAATCCTTGTCATACCTTTCAGTAAGAGAACTCTTCTGAAATAGCCTCTAGCCTTTAGAGAATTCAAACCATATACCATATACAAACTTCTTGCAGTAAAGACCGATTACATAGGAATATCCTTCCGTCAGCGTGCGTTACTCTGAAGATATGTGAGTTGGCATGTACACGATCAGGTTCACTCATTAATGTAATATTTTTTCCAGGAACTGAGTAGACTTCAACGCATACGACGTCTGAAACTTTAACGATGAATTCTTAGTTCGCCTCCAGGAAGTAGATTTATATGGACTGAATGGTTCGCGTTAGTTTGTGGGCCAGAAGATCGTTGTTATTTATTCTGGATGCATAAACGTGTTACTGTATGCGTTTCATGTTCATACTTGAACAAAAATAAGAATATATATATTGAAAAATGTTTCAATCCACTTTATTTCTCAAGAGTACCATTTTTTTGAAATGTCAAATACAAATGCGTAGATAGACAAAAAGCTAATAAAGCTCAGTATTTCTCTTACAAATTATGAGTCGCTTCAAATTATAATGTTGCCTATCTTTGCTCTCAAGTTCATATTGATTTATTCTGACGTTACAACTTCAAATAAACATTTGAAAGTTTGACAAATGATTGTATGACAGTATGATTCAATTTTTGACATTTGTCATTGAAATAGGGCAGCCACTTCAAATGAAAATGAAAATAATGGCACCACCTCATCACATGTAGAAATTTTCATATTCTCCACCATGATTCAGCCAAGCAAACTCAAATAACCACAGGAAGTTTAAACCTACAACCTTGTCAATTGAATAATTTTTCGTTATTGTCTGATGATTTTGCTTGAATTTTTTTTTGAAATAATGATGGCACTCAAGTTGAAGACTCAGATGGAGAATCTTACTCCTGGAGGAATGATTATTTCATTGATGGTTCTGTAATACTTGTAACAAAAAAGATTGAGCGAAAGCTCATAACAGGTTCAACTTATAACAGGTTTAACTTCCAATCCAGTGGTTCCCGATGCAATCATGAAAAGTCGAAAAATAGAGTGTAGTTAAGTTTAACAACTTATATTCCGTTCAAAAGCAGATAAAATTCACCTGTATCCTCAATATCAGAAAAATAGCATGATAGGTAGAATTCCATCCATTGTTCCCAAATTCAAGGCCATCTAGGTGACCCAAAGCTAACATTTCAGAAGTGGTTCTAGATTTAGTTAAGTTGTTGCCTGGAAACAGCAAATTGGACATTTTGTCGATCATGAATTAGAGCTAAGATCGTGGCAGTGTACGTTAGTATTCATACATAATAAAGTATTTTTTTATCTTCAATGCTTCTTGTACCAACCACGTGAACAAAAGCTAACGAAATTAATTTCATACCGACCAGAAAAAACTGAAATCTAACCAAATCTGAAACGTACGTTCATGAACATGTTTGGCATGTTCAAAACATTCGATGGCACCGGAGTCTTCTGAAGTTTTTTTGAATGTCTTGTTATCTCATTTCTCAGTTCTTGAATATATATCTGAATGAATTTCCTCGAGTATATCAGCTATTATATTTATCTACCCACTGAATCTCAACATTGTTATGCTACACAGCAACGATCTTCTCAATTCGACGAATAGTCCAACTCACAGCTTTGCAACGAGCACCCACTACTTGGTTGTTCAAAATTAATTTATGAGTCACTGCCAGCAAGGAAAGGTTGATATGAGGCAGAGGTAATATAAAAATTAACCATCAATCTTGTGGCGTTTGCACAGAGTTGTCGTCTATCCAGAACAATCTGAAAAATATTATTTTCAGTGTACTATTTATACTTTTTGACGCAGTGTTATTAACAAATACTGGACCAGTTCAACACCGAAAGTACTAGCTATCCAATCAACTTGCACCAGAGTGCTATTTACTTTTCAACTATTTCAAATAACGGATTTTTCTTCTTGTTAAACATCGAAGAAAGTTTGGAGATTTGTCTCTCTTCTATAGATACTTTCACGGGAGTATGAAAATACACGCATCACGTGATATAAATTGAACAGCATAATTCCTTTGAAATTGGAAATAATTCAATGCCCGTTATCTCATATAACTATACAGGGTGTAACTGAATAAGTGTAAAACATTCAAGGAGGTGATTCCTCATCGAAAAAAAAGATAAGATCTTTCATATAAAGAAATTTCATTGGAGCATCCCTTGTTAAGATACAGCCTCTTAAAAGGGGTACATAAAATTTGTATGACAATTTTTTTCACAAGCACTAAAGAAGTTACAATATCAAAATTAACCTGACGTTTTGTACTACCAAAAAGACACTTAGCCAGAAATTTATTTGGTTTACCACATGGTTGTATGGGGTGGAAAACGCAACCCCTAAAATTTATTTCCAATGTAACTGTTTGTCTTATCATTTGTTTACCATTTAAAAATTTATTTCCGATAGCCTGTTCCACCCTAAACAAAAAATGTCTCTCAGGTTTTTTGCCCAAAATAAACCAGTTCGCAGCAGAAAATTATTTTACGAACAACTACAGAGATACATCGTCATAAATGCGAACTGGATTTATTGTTATTTTGTAGTTAGTACCTGCATTAAACGATTAAAGGGTAATGAACAAATAAACCAAATAAATTACTGGCTAAGTGTTTTTTTGGTAGAACAAAACGTCAGGGTAATTTCAATATTGTAACTTTTTCAGTGTTTGTGAAAAAAATTGTTATACAAATTTTATGTACCCCCTTTAAGGGGCTGTATCTCAACAAGGGATGCTCCAATGAAGTTTCTTTATATGAAAGATCCTATCTTTTTTCGATGAGGAATCACCTCCTTAAATGTTTTACACTTATTCAGTTACACCCTGTATACTATTTATTGAACGCTCCCAAGAACATTTTATCATTGCTTATCATTTCCGACATGTTCCCTGCCATATTTGTTGAATTTCAATGTAATTGGAAGTCCATAAATTACATACACCGACAAATTTGTGTCTAGTAAATTACTCATAGCTGTATTACAGTTAAAGATTCAAAGCATTTCATAACCTAACAAACCAAATGAGTTTTTGTCTCCGCTATTAATTTGCCTTGACGTATTACCCCTTACATTTAGGACAGTTTTTATATTATAACTATAATATATAGTTACTATAACAACCATTATAAACTATAATAGTTGCACTGGCATCTCCAGTAATATGTCTCACAATATTCGAGTTATTTTATATTTCCTGGAATCATTCAAATATGATATCAGAATAAATATGATCGTACCTACTTATCAAAATACATTAAACCGCATTATCAAAAATAGATTTTGATGTGGAAGACTGAATAATTTTCGAGGTGAAAAGTTACACAAATCGAATTTGAGTATGTGAACCTTTTCTGATTTGAGATATAAGGTTTACCAGGGAAGGTTATGAAGTCCTTGGTACTTGGTAACTATCGAGACTGATGATTTTAAGAAAGTTATATAAATGAAAATAAATGCAATTATTCACTTCATTTACAGATGAAATTCATGAAAACCAAGTTACTTACGAATTTAACTTAACAAAAGATTTGCAGCTTTGCGGTGAGAAATTGCACGCTTCTTCATAAATGAAACTCCGTTAAAAATTCATTAATTAACGTATGGAGGTTGATGCAGAGTTTCGTTCCATGTGGAAGCTTCATTCTTGCGGAGGCTAGGTTTTGTAACAACCCTGACTTTTTACCCAGAACGAGATTTGCGCGGGTCAATTAGTTATGGTCTGAAGTTCACTTGGACGAATTCGTGTGCAGTTGAATCTGTAACTCGTAGACTATGTTTCGATACACAATTATAACTCTGAATTGTACTTGTGCTTGGCTGGAGTGTGTGGCTTGTAAGTAATAGATGAAAACACTGAGCGTATTGACCTAGAGAACCAATTTTCTACAACTTATTCGGTTATTTCGGACTACATATTATATGAATATTACTGGACTTTTTTCCCAACACCAAATCGTTATTTTTAACACCTCGACACGTGTTTCGATCACCAAGTGATCATCTTCAAAGAGGAAGATTAAAACTAAGAACTAGTGCGATCTAATCCTATTTATGCTATAAAGGTAACCCATACAGGTATACCAACCTAAATGAATTTTACAATTTTGCTTTATCTATTATTTTACAATATATGTTTATATAAAACAATTTTCAGCTATATAAAAATTAATTTCACAATATTGCCTATCCAGATTTATTTTTGCAATGTGTCCTTATGTAGTAATCAGTAAACCCAACAACATTATTTTATTTTATTTTAACAAGCTATATAGTATGCTCTTTGGTATAGGTTCGTCATCGTTATTCATAATATTATTGTGTTTACTTATTTCTACACTCTCATAGGCATCTAGTTGCCTGTTGTTGTTAACTTGTCCAACTAATCTTAAAGAACTGAAGTCTATGGAATGGTTTTGTTGCAAAATATGATGGGCAACTGCTGATTTTTCAGGTCTTCCATATTTCAAGTGTGCTATGTGTTTCTTATATCTTACTTTAATAGATCTTTTTGTCTGTCGATAATATTTTGCATCACAGTCCTTACATTCAATTTCGTAAATTCCAGACTTTTCCGAATTCTCGATTTTGTCTTTTGGACTTCCCAAAAGGCTCTGTAGTGTATGACTTGTTTTAAAAACCACCTTCATACCTAGTTCCTTGAAAATCTTTCCAAAGTTCCTCGTATATTGGTGGTATGGAACTGAGATGTATTTATCTTGGTTTCTGAAAGTCGAGATTTCGTTCATTCTTAACCTAAACTTCTTTTTCCTTATTATGTCATCTACAATACCCCTCGAGAAACCGTTAGTGGCTGCTATTTCCTGTATTGTACGTCTTCCTTTTGATAACCTATCATGTGTTAGAGAAGTTAAAAGACCATGTACTAAAAAATTCAACCCAGCACTTTTATGCTGTCCACAGTGATGTGAACTGTCAGGAATATACCTGTACGTGCTTGTTTCTCTTCTAAATATATCGTATTCTAACCCTCCATCTTGGCTCCTCCAAAATAGCAAAGTGGCTCACTAAAGAATTTGAAACCTTGTCTATTGCGGAACCAAGTTTTAGTATAAAAAACTCTTTAGAGTTCATACAACATACAAAAAGCGTCCCAATTCCACAGACCTTGCAATACCTCAGGGAATTACTAGAGAAAATTAATTTCAATAATAACGAAATCGATGAATTCGTTTCTCTTTCTAATTTGTGTATGAAACAAAATCGGTTCCAGGTAGTAGGTTGCTTTTATGATCAACAGGAAGGAACGGCCATGGGAAACCCCTTGTTCCCCTACCTGGCAGACCTGTTCATGAGCAGATTCGAAATGGAAACCAAAGAAAAGTCGAAGTATTTTCCTAGGATTTGGCTAAGGTATGTGGATGATATTTTCGCGATATTCGATACCAAAAAATCGAATATTGACGAATATCATAAGTACAATTTATATATTCAACATGAAGGAAATGACACGTGAATGTAGGTTTTCCTGCAGAAAAAGTGTAGTAGTTATGAACAAATCATTATTCAGCAATAAATAACTGGAGAATGAGAGGAATTATTGATTTATTATGATTTTGACACGTGAAGCGAAAATAGAGACACCTTTTAAAATTGTAATTATAGATAGGATTATATCAGTTTTTATAAATGCATGAGAAAATATCATGAATGCGATTATATAGAAATGTCAACAGATAAAAAATGTGAAGTGGAAAGCATTCAAGGTGAGAATTCACTCGGAGAAATAGAGGCTGCTGGGCATGGCTTCTACCTTGTCGATGGTAAAGACTATAACATACATGAAAAAATGGTAGCAAACACATCTTACAGAAATTTCGCGTTATCTATTGTTTTTATAGTACGAAAATGTTACTATTGAAATTGAACAAATGGGCTTTATTGAAAGGTGATGAAAAAATCAAGTCATACTTTTCTGTTGAAATTTAAAGAGTAATTATTTTTTCCCAATCATTCTATTTGTCGAAACACCATTGTATTTTGAACGCGATTTGATTGAAAAGAGAATAGTTTTGTTAATATAATTGATATCATTTTATGAAAAAAATAAGAAACTGCAATCAATATTTGGAATCGCATGCAGTGTGAAAATGGAACTTTTAACAGGTGATCGACTGTATTGCCAAACATGCGCCAAACTAACTAACTGTTATAAGAAAACAAGTAAAGCTGAGGCACCAGTCAATCTAATAATATCATTGATGATCTTCAAACATGACTCAACCTCTGACGGAAGTACCAAACTCTTACGAAGGTTCGAAATAGATGAACACTTCAATCCAGCAGACCACTATTATAATCTCCATGCAGTCATTGTTCACTGTGGTTCTGGCGTTGAATGTGGTCATTATTACGTATTGCTTAAAGACGAAACGAACTGGTTTGAATTTGACGATAGCCGTGTCACTAAGTGTTCTGGCGATGCAGTGAATTTAGTGAAGCCTCTGGAGACACCCTACATTTTGTTTTATGAGAGAAATGACATTGGCAGATTAAGATCTTCAGATGATGTGGTGCTGCAGATTTTTCCGGGATTTCCTGCAGCTGAAACAGCAAATGCGCCACTGGAATCAATGAAGTCGCCCCGGAGCGCTAATTAATTGTTGTTGTTGTTTTATAATTTCATGATTTGTATTTTGGAAGTGTAATCCAATTATTAAAGTTATTCCATGCCAGGAATCCACCAATGTTTTTCACTAATCCTACTGATGCTATTTTGCTTCAATCAAAAAACAGAACATAACCCAGAAAATTCAAAAGATGTCATGGGTTCAATTTTTTATTCCAGCGAAAAAATAAAAAAAATTAAGCAAATTTTTCCACCCGAATTAAAAATAGGCCACATAATTATTTCGGCATTCTGTTGGAAAAAAGGCGAAGTAATGAGTAAGAAATTTTTTGAAAAAATTCAATAAAAATTGAATAAATGTGTATAAGTATGAAATTGTGAAAAAAGAACTAAATATTTGAACTAATGAAACGATTTATATAACAAGATAAGAGCAAAGTTTTTCTTTCGTGATTTTATGAAAGAAGTAACTGCTTTGTCTGTGAGTTAAACAAAATAGTGCTGATGAGGAGATCAAAACAAATGTCAAATTGAACACCATCAAGTTGATTGATTTCTGAGGAAGTGAACATTCATATGAATTTCCATTGTAACATCCTTGTGTCTCAATAATTTTCCAAACGGCCCCTGACTAACGCACTACGCTGTTCTAATATGAAACATTAATGAATGAGTAATCATTTCTATGTCCCTATGGCTACCACTAATACCTCATGATTACCCAATTTAAAAAAAAACAATGTGTCATCGAAATGTGTCATTGAATTTTCCTCCACAGCCATCATTTGCCTTCATCGACGCCGTCGACAAAAATGCCAGTTCACACATATTATGATGTGTAGCATTGTTGTGAATAATATGTCTTTATTCATTATGAATGTTAAAAGTACTAACTGAATAATGAAAAGTGATTTGCTTGAAATTTCAATGTTCATATTTTTGAAACTAGTTATTTTCGATAGACTTTTTTTTCCAGTTCGCATATGGAAGAACTTTTGTCTATGATCTATACTGATTTGTAGACATCTCACGGAAGGTGTTTCCACTGAAATCAAGTTATTTAGATAATCACTTAATTTCTCTGGAAGTTTCCCGTTTTTTGTATAAAGATGAATAAGTAGAAAACAAATTATTTACCAAATTATAATTTTCTACTCGAAACGTTTAGTGATTTGATGTATTTTTTTTTCAAGAACAAAGCGCAAGCGTTACAGGAAAATCTATAAGGCGCTTTTAGAGCGGTGCCTGTGCAAAAGTAGTGACTCACATTGGATTTGAATCGCTGGAGATTGAATCGATTTGGAAAAACGTTCTTAGGAAGTTTATTCCATATAAACTCCGTTCTCCAAATGAAAGATTTGTTGAACAATGAAGTTTGAGGAGTACTGAGTTCAACATCAGAGCGATGAGCAGCCACAGTCCGTCACGTATTTCTGATTTGTATCGCTCTTGGTGGAATGAAATGTTCCAAGTCACTTGAAGTATCTATACAAGAGTGACAAATCTCTAACCTTTATTCCAGACTATCAAGGTTGTCAATAAGTTTCGTGTCTCCAGTCAGGCGATTAGCTCTTTTCTGGATGGAATGCAGCAGCTTCATCAGCTTTGAAATGATGTGTTTTATATATACGTCGACATATATTGTTTTTCGAAATATAAAAACAAAGCTAGGGATTCTCAAGTCAAAAAGTTGGAGATTCTCTTCCCCGCTTCAGAATCCACATGGTAAATTTGATGAGCATAGGACCCTTGTACAACAATGTTGTCTCCTAACTTTCAAATCATAACATTTCAAAACATCTATCCCCCTTTATCGATTTTTCTGCAGCAGAGGCTTGTGATAAAATTGTCGCTACCATTCTAAAATCTAAACTCGACACATACATTGAGACTAAACGATAGCACTTTCCATTACTGCGATTATTCACATTCGCCATAGCGGCGAATAAAAGAATTATGCAAATTTATAATAGGAATGTGATCTTTCAGCATAGATGACGCAAGCACCGTTTAGATTTATTTATTTCATCTGATTCTGAAATTCGATTTCGAAAACCTATTGTACATAAAATTCTCATTTGTTGATCAACAATAGTGGGTGAATATTTCCAAACAGAGAGATAGTAATGTATACTTAACTTTGAATTGACACTGATGGTTGGATATCGAAATATTATTTTATGTGATTAAACAATTTTCAACTTTCAGATTAAAAAAACGTGTTTCACAACAGTGTTGTAGAAGTTGCAAATGCTTATGAAAAATGCTTTTGAGGTGTTTCAAAACAGTTTTCACCACGAGTAATGTAATTGTTCATCACTTATATTCGTGGTTTCACTCTTTTATAGATCCCATAGATGATACCTTCGTAAGAAGAGATGTCTATGGTTACTATTGTCTAGGCTTCTTCCTATACGACGGTTGAGCACAACGAAACATTCCTGGTTCAGCTTAACATCACCGATGATACCTTTAGAAGGTCGAAACGGTGCTTCCTGGTGTTGGATGGATTACTTGATTTTTGGGCTCTGGTGTCTGACTTGAAACAGACCTCTTTTGTAAGCCTTGTTGAATTGTTTCAACATACGCCAAGTTTGAAATTGATGAAAATATGCTGAGCTAGGTCGAAATGACCAACCAACAGGGCTGTCAAATTATTTGAACATGTTTACATATAAAACACTTCATTGTGTTTCAGTATACAATACCTTCTTCATGCATGTTGCGTTTTGGTGAACTGTTATCATGAATTTTCATCTAGTGTAGGCCAATTCCATCTCATCACTAACTGAGTTTAGTAATTTATTCGAGAATGGTGTTTATTCACCGTCCTACAGCTGCCACAGTGGAAACCAAATGTAGCCTGGCAACATATATACATCAGTAAATGACGGACTAATGTCGTATTTCATTCTTACGTAAGTAAATCATGTCAAAAGACCTGCAGGAATGCTGCACTTTTTTGAACAATCACACATCCGTAGTAGTTAGCACCACTATGTCTTCACTCTCTCACGACATCTTGAAGATGGGGATTTATCAACAAATGTTTCACAACTATTTCTCCATTGCCGCTTGATATTTTGAAACAATCATTGTTTTTCTACGTTTTGAAACATTATATTTCAATAATTTCGTTTCGAAACAAAAGTTGTATGAAACTATTTTCATGGTCTGAATACATCTTCAAAAACCGTCCTGATAGTTCTGATATTCCAAATTTCAAACAGTATGTTGTTTCAAACTTTTTTTCCGCGGTTTCCTATATCATTCAGAATTTATGATGCACTGTTTGGAACTTGTGGTATAGTAATGAATATTACTGGAGTTATATCCCAATACCAAACCGTTATTTTTGACACCTCGACACGTGTTTCGATCACCAAGTGATCATCTTCAAGGAGAAGATTAACGATAACTGTGAAATACTTTCATTCATCACCATTCTACTAATGATTGTTTTCTTACAGATAAGCTATCTGGTCAAATATTCTGAATCTATTCTGGCTGAATCTATTTTGACTCATGAATCTAACCAACAGTTACATATTTTTATTTTTTGTTTCTTGGATAATCCCGATGTCGACATTTCGATTTTAAATTTGAATTTTGAACTTCCGTTTCTAAACTTCAATTTTATAGGTGACACAGATGAAATTTCGAGTTAAAACTCCATGTATTGACTCAAACCATCAATATTTCATCTTATGAAGTCGAAATTTTGAGATTGAAGTGAAAATTTATAGTTTCAAGTCGAAATCCCGGTATGCAAAGTCAAAATTAATCAACAAATAAATGAAAATATGTAGCTTTGCTGCGTTTTCGAAAAAATCATATTTTTTTAAAAAAACTACACTATTATTATATGGTTATTCTTCAACATAAATGAATAGAAAATATGTCAGACACGTCAGATTTCACATTAATTTGTGTTATGACAATCTATTTCATTTTTTAAAAAATTTGAAACCCCCTCTTAACCTTCGCCTATACAAGTAATACAGGTAAACTTTGAAATTTGGAAATGGAAATAATTTTGAAATTATAATTGATATAACTAGGTATATATTTCTTCTCTCATTTCTCTCTAATGCTTATTCGAATTGAAAGCATTTTGAATTATAGGTAAAAACAAATGCTCAAACAAGTTTCAATTAAACCCAAATTGCAATTAATGAAAAGACGTTCCACTGTTCTTGAAAAAAAACTTTGTTTCAGTTGAAAAGTATTTTGATTGGATGTTCGAAATATGTCTCTCCTTTTCGACAATAGCCCAGCCAATAATAGTTATTTATGATATGAATGTTGAAAGGAAGGTTTTATTTTGTGAGAGAAACATTTTCACGAACAAAATGAAGCTTACTTTTAACACGAATATCTTCTTAACTAATCGATATTTCAAAAGTGAAACAGAATAATACATTATCTGGCAAGTATTCTGTTACAAAAGGAATACCACAGGGTAGTATTCTTGGTCCAGTGATATTTTTACTGTATGTCAATGATCTTCCTGATAACATAATTTATGGTAATGTGTACCTTTATGCAGATGATACGTCTATCATCTTATCAAGCAGAACACCGGATAAAATGAATAACCAAGTCAACACGGTACTACAGGAATTCAGTGAGGGGTGTTTTGAAAACAGATTGTTTGTTAATGTCAATAAGACTGTTTGTATTGAATTTGCATATTATCCTCGGAGTCTACATAACTTCACCTTCAATTTTCTCAACGAATCTCTGAGATCAACAACTTGTAAATAGTTTTTAGGAACAATGATTGATTCCCTTTTCACATGAAGAGAACACATAGAGTTTACATCTAAGAAACTGAACCAATCGTATTATCTAATGAAATAACTGAAAAAAAAACTAGATACCAAATCTCTACTAACGGTTTATTACGCAAAATTTCACTACATAGTATGTTGCAATATTGCTGTCTGGGGATTAGCCACTGAAATTGACAGAATATTCGTAAAACAAAAGGCACTGCTACGATTAATTTTTAACTTTGATTACAGAATGTCGTGTAGAGAAATATTTCAAGAGAATAAAATATTAACTGTGGCAAGCATATTTATTTTAAAACTCATGACATATATCCATGAAAATAAAAGGCACTTCGACCTACGATCGGAAGTATATAAATATAGTACTAGAAAAAAATATATGCTCACAACTCGAAAACACCTCTATATAAAATATGAAAAGTCTCCTGTGTTTGTAGGAAAGAGTATTTATAATAAATTGCTAAACAGTGTAAAGACACTGCCATCAAATGCCTTCAAACAAAAACTTAAGTTATTTCTATCGAAAAATTGCTTTTATACACTTGACGAATTTTTACTTGAAGTTGTGAATATTCAATATTTTTTACAATATTTTTTATTTTATTTCATTATATTTTACTATGTCCTATATATACAGGGTGTCCCTGGACTTCCTCTTTTCCTCTCGGGAATGTATAGATGGGGTCAAAATATCACCAGTACTTCATATAACTTTTTTTCCTAAAAGTCTTCGTAACCAAGTTACGGGCCCTCGAAGTAACAAAATGAAAAATGTTTTTCTTTGATAACTTTTCGAATGAATATTCAAAATCATCCAAATTTTGGTAATTGACTAAAGAAATGAATTCCGTCGATGAGCTTTCATGCAGGAGTCAGTTGTTTTGCTACAAAGTCAGGAACGGACTACCCCCGATGGTCCACACCCCAAAACTTTGAAATGACAGATATTTTTCGATATTTTTCAACAAAATAAGGTTACTTGGACAATTTTATGAATAAAAGTACTCGTGTGGAAAGTCGATCGGAGCAACGAGTCTTGATAAAAATGTAGTTCTACTCGACGACATCAAACCCGCTCGTCCACCATTATTTGAAATGAATAATTATCAAAGCAGAAATAATAATGATAACGTTAATTCAACAACATTTATAACAGGAATAATACAAAGTATGTTAAAATGAAGTCGTAAACAAAAAGTACAGTACCTATATGGAAGTTTAAGTCACAATTGTGATAGCAGATATTTTTTCAAAAGAAATATCAAGTTCTGTAGATTCGTGGTGTTTTTAAACCAACAAGCTACTCTACTATGAAATATCGAATTCATTCCATATTTTGTATGTACATAATACGTGTGGAATAATCACGTTTCGTGTTGATCAGTTATCTGAATCTCATGAAACTCAACATTCGAATGTTTCAAATTCTTCTTCACAGCTAAACTGTTGAGGAGTTTCACTGATAATTATAATTTTATGGGAGAAATTCTTTAACACGAATCTAAATTTAGCTGAAAAAACGCACATCGGAAAAAATATTTACTATACTAATAAAAAGCAAACGAATGAACTACAAAAACGGCTGCACATGATCAGGTGAAAAATATCCAGGGAATAATTATGTTCCATTTCTTTCACAGATGTTGACAAAAAAACCTTATAGAAAGTTTTGATAAAAAATGAGAAACTGGAATGCGATTTTGTTTTGTTGAGTGGTGCGTTGTCATATGACTATCATCGTATTGTCAATATTCTATAGGATATTTTGAATTTTTTTGATATGGCCGAACAGTTTACATTCAATGAATATGCAGATATGCATGTATTTTATGGACGAGCATTTTGTAATGCTGCAGAAGCTCGTCGTCTGTATTCCGAGCATTTTCCCAATCGAACGGTACCGTCAAGAGAAACATTCGAGCGTGTCGATCGCAGCTTGAGGGAGACAGGTATGTAATAATTGATAATTAATTTGAGCACGTTGTTTTATTTCGATATTATTGTAGGTACAGTTTTGCCAAAACGAGGTGGTGAGGGCTCTCCTAGGACTGTACGTACCGTTGTATTGGAGGAAAATATTTTGGAAGCCGTCGCTGATGATCCTTCAATGAGCATCAGAAATCTATCAGAACAGTTCCATACATCCAAGTCCACTATTCATAGAATAATTAGGGAACAACTGCTCCACCCATTTCACATCCAGAAGGTATATGCCATGACACCTCAAGATTTTCCAGCACGACTGGAATATGCCAATTGGTTCATGGATAGGCAAAGAGAGGATATGACTTTTATTAATCGAGTTTTATTCGCTGATGAAGCAGGTTTCAGTAGAGATGGAGTTATCAACTCTCATAATCTCCATATATGGGCCGAAGAAAATCCCCATGGGATATTGCAAACCAAACACCAACGGAAATTCAACGTGAATGTTTGGGCTGGTATCATAGGAAACCATCTTATAGGACCATTCGTTCTACAGGACCGATTGAATGGAGAACGTTATTTGGAGTTCATTCAGAACGATTTGAATGGACTTTTGGAACATGTTCCATAGCAAACCCGAAGAGATATGTGGTTTATGCATGATGGCGCTCCTCCTCATTTTAGTTTGATTGTGCGTGACCATCTGAACCATATTTTCCACAATAGATGGATTGGTAGAGGTGGGCCATATTCATGGCCATCGCGGTCTCCGGATTTAAATCCATTGGATTTCTTTCTGTGGGGGCATCTAAAAAGCCTTGTTTACGCTACACCTATTCACACAAGAGATGCATTGTTGAATAGAATAACATTACATTGTGAAGCCATACGAAACGACCCTGGAATGCTATTTTAAGTACAGAGAGGGTGTCTTCGCAGACTAAGAAAATGTATAGATAGAGAAGGTGGTCATATCGAGCAGTTTCTGTAGCGGATTTTTCATTTCTGTTTGCTCTTGAGGCTCTTGAGTTTCGTTAGTTAAACGTGTTTGCATTATAAAAATTCGTTATGAACATTTTACCTATCATTTCCATTTTCCTTAAAAACTAATATTTTCGAATAATGGTAGACATCTCAGGATAAATGTTGTTGAATTAACGTTATCGTTATTATTTCTGCTTTGATAATTATTCATTTCAAATAATGGTGGACGAGCGAGTTTGATGTCGTCGAGTGAAACTACATTTTTATCAAGACTCGTTGCTCCGATCGACTTTCCACACGAGTACTTTTATTCATAAAATTGTCCAAGTAACCTTAATTTGTTGAAAAATATTGAAAAATATCTGTCATTTCAAAGTTTTGGGGTGTGGACCATCGGGGGTAGTCCGTTCCTGACTTTGTAGCAAAACAACTGACTCCTGCATGAAAGCTCATCGAAGGAATTCATTTGTTTAGTCAATTACCAAAATTTGGATGATTTTGAGTATTCACTTGAAAAGGTATCAAAGAAAAACATTTTTCATTTTGTAACTTCGAGGGCCCGTTACTTGGTAACGAAGGATTTTAGGAAAAAAAGTTATATGAAGTACTGGTGATATTTTGACCCCATCTATACATTCCCGAGAGGAAAAGAAGGAGTCCAGGGACACCCTGTATATATATGTATGTATATACTATATATATATATATATATATATATATATATATATATATATATATATATATATATATATACATATACATTATACTATTTGTAATTACTTTTCATATGTATCCAATCAAGATTTAATTAGACGTATTCCATCTATGTGATGTAGCACAAAGGATAAATGAATTCTATCTATCTATCTATCTATCATACAAGTTTTTTCTACAACAGCCCTGTTTTCATAATAAAATAGATAAATTTGATATTTCTATTACAACACATTTTGACGTCTCTTGTCAGATAATATATTTTCATGTTATCGCATTTGCTGTGAAGTGTCCGTGTCAGGTGACCCCGAATCAACTGGTTACCAACAAACAGTATTGTTTACAGTTCACGCGTTTTATTCAAAGTCACATTTGAAGTTCATGCTGGTGTTTAAAGTATTCCATAATGAAGAATAATAGTGAGGATTTGTGTGTTCCTGACTATATTGAGGAGGCTGCAAAAGAGCTTCAATTGAATTGTTACCAAAAAAATCAGGTCAGCAGTACGACATCGCATATTCTATTTTTTTTAGCTGGTATACACACGAAAACGTCCAAGGAAATTTGAGCAAAACCGTCTTCTTAGCCTATCTAGACGGAAAATCAAAAACATGGAACTGTCAACTTTGTGGAGCAAGTTTTCAATGATAAAGTCGAGGGCGCTCGTTAAAAATGGTGTTGATACAAGCAAATATTTCAAGGTAATGGCATTCTCAAAACGGAAAAATGCCAAAAAAATTTAAAACTCTTACGTTTGAACAAGTCCAGAGGTTTATAAATGAGACGCCAGAGGGAAAATATTTGATGATAAAAGTTGCTACCATTTTCGAAATATATGGAGCCATTCATTAATAGAAGACATCAAATTAATGGATAAATCATTGATTGTTCAAATTTCAAATACAAAAACTGAAATAGGTCTTTTTTTTTGCCATGTTAGAAAAAACATAGACTATTTTAATAAATACATTGCAATACGCCCTTCTGTTATAAATCGTCAACGTTTTTTTCTGAAATACCCAAATTATAAATGCAGTGCCAACCCAGTTGGTATGAATAAGTTTGGGAAAATGCTCCCTACCATTGCTGAGTTTCTGAACCTTCCGGAACCGAAGGAATATATAGGTCTCTGTTTCAGAAAGTCTTCTGCTTCTTTGATAGCAGAATCATGAGCAACTAGCTACTATAACGGATATTAAGAAGCACGGAGGATGGGAGCCTGCAACACAAGCTGAGGGTTACATCGATCAATTTATTTCTTGTAAAGAGGCTATTGCTGAAAGAATAATCCCAACAGATAGCTCCAGCGTTACAGCATCGCCCCCTTCACTTCAAGAATTGTATGTTAATGAATATGAAATTGTCAACTCTGCTAGTTCAAATATATTAAAAAGCTCTCCATCATCGGGAAGTAATGATATCAGCAGTTGATCTTATTGATCTTTTCTTATTAATGTTCATAAATAATAAAAATAATAATGTAATTAATGTATATAATACATTTGAAACTTAATTTATTTTTTTTACTATGTAAATTTCATTAACAATGGAAAATTAACAAAAACACTATATGGGTGTCTGCAATATGCTATGTAATGCCCGTTGTAATTGTATCTTCCATGAAAATTAAATGATTATGTTTTGTTTTTTGCTATGTGGTCGAAAAATATTGTTAAATGGCCGAAAAAAATTGTGTTAAAAATACTGTTAACACTAGCGTTCAAAATATTTTCAACATGCTACTTTGTAAACATCATCTTTCAATACTTTTGAAAACTATTAAAAATGTCACTTTTAATAGTTGTACAAAACGTTTATTTCATATGTTTTCGAATATCTGAGTAATCACTTGAATTTCAGCCTTTACTCTAACTTTCTGGTTTGCAAGATTTCTTCCTCATGTGATTTCGAAGAATATCAGTTTCAAAAAAAAAATCAGATGGAAAACTCTACGCAGACATTTATTATCAAAAACAGATTCAAAATAAACAGGTGAATTCACTTTGTGAATTAACTTTGTGTAGGAACACTTCAGAATGCTATCTTGCAGATATGGCTCAACCGGATAAAAAATATTTTGAATACACTAATACGTTACTTGGTGAAAATCAATAACAATATTCATGCCACCGGCACCAAAAACTCGGTTCCGGTTCTGATTCTTCATTCTCCTTATAATATAACTTCAACTCATTATCGATATTCGAAGGATGCGATAGTTCTTGAGTGGATCTTGCCGATTTTCATCAACCGCAGACATATTTTTGTGACCTCAGGTAATTATTTTATAATAGTGGTCAGGATCAAACGTTATGGTTCAGCATCCAACATCACGAATACCGATAATGATTTCTTCTTTTTGTGAGTCGGCAAAGTGCAAGATCATGTGTAAACGATACCAATACGTGTATGTGCATAAAAAGTGAAAAAGCGATGTAAGTTAACGGTCAGGAACCTGATATAAATAGTAGATCACACACGACTGCGTCATGCAGTCTTCATTTCTCGTGAGCTGCTGCAACTGCAATAGTTCAGGGTAGGACTGCAATTCAGTTAGCTACTGTTACTTTTCGAAGTTACAAGAGAACTCATACAAAAAATAACTTTTCTTCTACATAAAAGTTTCTAGATCATAGATTCTCTGCATTCTATAATCTTGTTTGGACGAGTTGGCTACATCCACTGACATTCAATTTCTTATGCGAAAGAGACAATTTATTCTCAAATTTGAATTGATTTGTATATTTCTGACATACCCTGCCATTAGGGATTTCAAATGGACATTTCAATCAAAAATTTCACGTAAAAGTATTTCTAAAAACAGGTCTCAAACTTCCTTCGATTGTTTCAAAACTATTACTTTTTTTGGTCGCTCATCATTCATTTTTTGAAGAGAATTCAGCAGCTGGGTATGCTCGCTACATATGTTTGGGAAATTTTCATCAAAGATTTTATTGAACTTGATAAAGCATCAGAACAAAAGAAGTTTATTAGGCTTAAAACCTCCCGAAATCTTCAAAAACAAACTAAACTTCTCTGAAGAGGTGAATTACGACAGGAAGCTAACATGGAACTCTCACCTACAGAGTAGAGCAATGTCGAAGGACAGTGGGACGCACATGGGTCTTTCACGCCGTGAAGTCACCTGGATCTACACTGCAATAATAAGATCTATGTTAACGTACGGAGCCATTGCATGGGGACCGAAAGTTCTACAAGAAACGGACATCCTAAAATTATATCAAATACAGCGATTGGCTGTGGAATTGATTACTGGTCTGACCCCTCTGGACCTGTACGTTGAGGAGGTTGCATTAATGGCCATGTTACGATTGTGCACGGCTAGTATGAAACTCAGAGTAAGAATAGGTTAATTGAGGCTGAGCCTATGGCGAGAAACGCTTGCTGCGCAACCTCTGATGCAGGCAGCCATTGATGCAATTAAACCCAGGTTCGTGTTTGATAAACCTTACAAAATACAAATAAAACCGAACACAGAGTCAGATGCTACAAATGCAATACGCATATATATACTTACAGCTCAAAAACCAAAGAAGGCTCAGGATGTGGAGTTTATCCAGGTCACTAAGCCTAAGAATTAAGTAGGGAATGGGAAAAAATACCATCGTGGTTCAAACAGAACTGACTGGTATCTCAATCGTCAGAAAATGAATAACCAACAACTAAATTTCTGGCAAAAACATACTAATCTGCACTGATAGTAGACAAGCCCTATTAGCCTTGAACATACAACGTGTTACCTCAGGGCTAGTACTAGAGTACAAGATTTAGCCAAAGCCTCGGTAGATAATAACATTAACCTGAGGTGGGTTAGAGGGCACGACAGGAGTGAAGGTAATCGCATTGCCGACTCTTTAGCCAAGAAAGCAGCTGGACTAAGAATTTCAGGACCCAGTGACACCTACACCCTGATGACTTCGACAATTGCGGAACTAGCCAAACGTCACACCCATGCTCAATCCCTAAACAGATGGGATGGAATAAAAGGATGTAGTCTTGCCAGGATCACCCTGGGCGAAACTGGGTAGCTAGCGCCGAAGAAATATCTTGCGATGGCCAGGAAAAATCTACGCTCAGCAGTAGGATTTCTGACTGGGCATTGACAACTAAGCAAACACCTCCATAATATGGGGCTAGTGGACACACCTCCATGCGGGATATGTGAACAGGAAGATGCGAGTGTCCGGAGTTATCGTCAATAAGAGAGTATGTGTTCGGTGAGTCTTGGCCTACACCTGCCGATATAAAGGAGATGTCTCCTAGTGACCTGTCCACCTTTCTGGAAAGGACAGAATGGACGAAGACATCTCCTCGGGAGAATGTACAATGGGTCACATGTGGCCTAAGTACTGTGGGCCTACGCTCACCCTCCCTACTCTACAGATTCAGCATCAAAACTAACTTTGGTTTTTGATTAATATTTCTGGCAACGTGATTGAACCCAAATATATTACTATCTGAGTTGACACCAAAGTAATCGGATCTGCCAACGGAATTATGTGCTCTGAATTCATCATGCCATGTTTTCAAAGAAAATACGATCCCTCATTTATAGGTTTTACCATCTCAAGAACTTTATCCCCTTCCCCAAACTAAAAATACTGTACTCTTGGTGAATCTCTACAGCAATACGGAATCATAGCATGGGGGGCGTACGACACTGCCACATCCTACCTATAGAAATCTTACAAAAGAGAATATTGAAGGCCATGTTGGGAGTCCCTTCCATATATTCCAGCAACCAATTATTTATAGACGCGAACGTAATGGATATCACAAAGTTGTATGCAAAAAACATAGTATTGCTTTATAGCTATAAAAAAATTAGTATACAAACCGTTAATCATATCCACAATACTAGAAATGAACTTAAGATACAACTGGACAGAGATACTTTGTATATATTGCACCACGACTTTTAAACATTATCCCAGTAGCCATGAAGAGTTTCCTGCATTCTCGTCCTTTCAAAAAAAAAACGAAAAAAATGGTTGATTTCTTCTGAGAGACACACAATCCATGCCATCATTTTTCCAGAAAATATATAAACTAAATGAGTAAATATAAGAGTAACTATAATATGTTTATGTATACAAGTTTGTTTTGTGGGTATATATGTGTATATGTGTGCGTATATATTTGTGAATACGCACAAAAATTAACAACGACAATTCGTTGGTGCTTGTTGATTGATCCACCCAGTTACTGAAAGTTTGTAATTACTCCAAATTTAAAGCTAAAACACTTCGAAGACAAGCTTTCCCGAGCATTTGTGAGGTTCCCTTCGTTTATTTTTCCATACTTTCCATTTGTTTATATTGTAGTTCTGTACTTTCGTTTATACCGTAAATATTGTAGTTCTGTATTTTATTTGAATTTGTTAAAATAAACATATATTATTGTTAAATAAACATAAATATGGCGATACATGAAAAAATGTAATTGAATTAGGCAATGCAAATTTCGAATACTTTCTTGTGATCTCACATCACGCAATGTTTCCAAGGTTCACACAAACTTGAAACCAGTCAAATTTTTAGGATGGTATAACGATGAAGACTGCTCTTTTCGATCAGCCACTGGCCGATGTAAGAATGAATAAAGTATTCTGGGGTCACCACGTAATTATGATAATTTATTCTCTCCAGGCAAATTTTCGAAATGCGGTCCTGCAGTCTGCACTTTTCCGCATTCTCGAGAACAGTAAGATGTATTGAAGTTGCTGCCCGAATATTGCTTCGCGTATCTTCACATATCTCACTTAAGCTCGAAGCAGCTAGCGGGATATGCCTCGGTAAGCAACTTCTGAAAAACCAGGACTAATTGCATGTACACCGAAGCGTACTACGGCGAGAAATACAGTGTGTTGGTATTACCGAAGCAAAATTATTCTCTACAGGTGCACTACAATATGCTTTCGAGGAAAGATAAAAGGAAACAGTCAGTATACTTTCAAATGGTGTTTTTTTATATTAGTTGGGAAAGGGATCAACAATAAAACAACAAACAGATGAACAATTTAGTTTTTTGCCAATTCGGACTTCATTGAATCCATCATTAAGGTTCTTCAACATAATTTCAATAGGAAACAAAATATGAGATTGGTAAAAACTATATTAATTTGCAATATTTATTGGCATGTATACTGTTTCCTCATGAAATTATTTTATTATAGGGGCCTGATGATGGATTCAATGAAGCTCGAAACGTTGACAAAAACTGAATCGTTCGTCTACTAGTTTTGATCCCTTCCGCAACTGATTTAAAAAACAGCATTTGAATTTATTATTTAGATCACCGAACCTCGCGAAGTTAATCAGCACACTGTTGAATATTTATGAAACTAAGATATAATTAGAAACAGAGATGTGAACACTGAAGGTAAGTACAGACCGGCCAACAAAATTTTGGAAACACGTTGTCAACGTGTGTCCTGTCAACTAGCAACTAATTGATGGATACCTGTCAACATTGGGCGGCATGACATAAAAAAATTGTGGCGTGTTGCTTGAATCCATGTTCTCCTTTTCCTATGGTGGGTTCAACAAGTGGTATCGCCAGTGAGCCTTTTTAATACAATCTACATCACAAGGTACGTTATTTGTGAATATTTTTATTATTCAAAAATATTCAGAATGTACTTCATTGTTATTTTATCCAGCAGCAAATATGATATGGAACAAAGAGCTGGTGTCAGAGGTAATTGAAATGGTCAAAGCTTATCCCACATTGTGGCCATTAAAATTGCGGAACGAGATACTATCGTTCAAAAATAAGTCTGACATTTGGTTGTTGCCATAGCATGTCCCATTTGATAAAAAATGTCCCTTCCACCATCTTTTTTCTCGTTTTTGTATATGGATAGCTATAATGACAGCACTAGCACCACCAGCAGCAGCAGTGTTCAGTTCCATTTTTACTTCAAAACTGGGGGTTTGGTTTGGGCAGGCAAAACATATTCCTTTTAGCGAGCTATTACAGTCCTTCCGATCTATGCGGACTATATTAGCTCCTCGCTAAAAGAAACATGTCTAGCATGTTTGGTTTCATGACATAGAGAACGACCATCTTATGTTTAAAATTGTTGAGACCAGTACATGACAAAAGGTTTATGGATACCTTCGAAAACTTAGAAATCTAAGAGTGCGGAGTAATTTCTATAATTAGCGATAAAGGACCTATTTCTAACAGCACTTTGTTTGGTCTTTTACGTAATAATTTTGAATAAAAAACAGATGAATATTATAGAGATAATCATCAACATAGAAAAATACATAACAAATTGAAAGTATTAAAAATAGGTAGTTTCGTATAGGATCAATAACAGGTAGTACTTAGATAATACTAACATGTAGTAGTTAGGCCACTAGCATATAAAAACATTAATATAGTTGTAATATTTAGTGATGATGATCTCCTGATTACGCTAACCCGGTTAGCGAAACGCGTGTCGAGAAACCGTAATTTTTGTTCTGCTGTTGGGAAAGTGTTTTCAATACATATTTTTTGTAGCATTGATCTGTACAGATATTTCAAATTGTATCGTAATGAACATACCTCGTAGTGGTATGTAGTGGAAAACCTCATTCACTATTGATATTCCTAGATCAAGTATTCTGTGGATCCCATAGTGGGCGCCTCTGTGAGAGAAGATATGATGACTTTTTATTATTCAGATTCATCTTTCAATACTCATTAATATAGTTCATTGTATATTTGTCACTATAAAACGTTTTACAAAAACCGCGACACGTGTTTCGCTATACAATAGCTTTCTTAAGCATTAATTATTATTAACGCGGTTTCTGTTAAACCCCTTATCATACAATAAACTGTAATAATGAGTTTCAATATGGTTTTCATGAAGTATTGGCCAGTTCTATTCAATTATCTTTTAATGTTAGTTGAGTTGAACTAACAATGCAATAAGTCTTATGGTTTCTTGGAGCCTGATTTTGAAATTGAACAAGGTGATTTTCAATAGGTCAAATCTCATTGAACTATTGAGGATATTATTGAAGTATAATAATGCCTTGAAGGTGTCCAAGACTCGATTCGTCACCTTTTAATCAGTTACCAATCTTGTATAAAACAAAACTCACCAGCCACAGTTAGTCACATGATTCAAATCTCTGTATCTCTGTAACTCTTCTTCAGACTGTCACGTATTCGCATAGAGCCTCAGGGATTCCTAGATTTACTGCATAGCCGACAGCACCGTTAATTCCGTCTTGGATGTGCTAATCTCGATTCTACGGTCGTTCGTCCACCACGTGGTCATTTCAACATAGGTTTATTCGGTACTTGGGGACATTTACACTTCCTACTCTTGTAATGATGCCGAATAAGGCTAATGTAGTGTGTCGTACAGTAAATTCTTCTAGAATTACCGACGATTTAATGATAATTTTATAACCGTCGTCAATTGGTGGTTTTATGTACTGAGAGTGTGGAAACAACTCACAATAAATATAATAGGTATACAAGAGTGTAATTGAAAAATCACCATTGATTGATGCTTTTCTATGTTAAATATCTGATAGATAATCAAATATACTGAACATGTTATTTGAGGATATTGATAGGGTTCAAAAGATTTGAAACAGTAATTCCAATTGGCATAGCCTTCAGGTTGAAGAAGTCCATAAATGATAGCTAAGTTGAGCATTCACGACAATTAGTCTAGGTATCGGATACAGCTAAACGATTCACAATTTTCCAAGATTTTTCCAGACATTTTTTACATGTTGCTAGGTATAACACAAACTTTTCTGAAATGTAAGATAATTATCCAGAACTTCCTCGTTATCGTGACACATGGAAAAATTCACGCAGTAACATTTTTCCCTCATATTTAGAGCCCACGGCGATAGTCGATAGTACCTAGAATATTAGTTATTTTGACAAGAGGTTACCTAAGGCCATCAGTGGTGTCATCAGTACCACACCGTCAGCGGCCATGGATATCCTTCTAGATATACCTCCTCTTCACATTTTTCTGAAAAGACAGGCTAGATGGACTGCATATAGACTTGTGCATATTGCTAATTGCACAGATCGATTTGATGCAGAGTACAACAGACTACTGGTTGACATTGGAAGTTGCATCATTCTGGGAATAATCTCTGACTACATGCCTCCAACTGTCAACTACGAACTGCCTTATAAAGTACTGTTCAGTCCGGGAGAAGGAAATATCAAGAGCAGATAGTTGTTGGTTCACAGATGAAACAGAAACACCTTCAGGTTCTGGTGCAGGTGTTTTCAGTCACAGACCCAGGACCCAGATATCAACCTTATACACAAGTCAAGCGGAGTTGAAAGCTTATGGCTCCTACCGAGCAACGTCTGAATTGATAGCAAATTGCCAGAAACAACTTTCATCGAAATGAAGATTTAACAGATTGTCTCTGATCTGGATTTCTGACCATACTGGCCTGGAAGGCAATGAGACTGCTGACTCCCTTGCAAAGGACGGTGTTGCAAGCAGCTTCATCGTACCAGAATCTTTCATTGGCATCGCTTTGCCAAATGAATATTCAACATCTGGATGGCAAGAAGATGTATGGACTTCTGGCAGAATCTTCCAAGTTTGGCTCACTCCAAGGCGTTTATTCACCCTTTGAAGCTTTATGCCAAACAGTTGTTGGACTACAGTACGGATGAACTACAGTACGGATGAACTACGATGTCTAATATGCCTTCTCATAGGTCACTATCATTTGAATTATCATTCACAGATACTCGGACTGTCTGAAGTCAGTGTGTGTCGCCTCTGTTTGGCAGAGCCGAACTCTTACCATCTGACCTGAAAGATCACTCACCATATAAAATTTCAATTGTACTTACATATATATATATATATATATATATATATATATATATATATATATATATATATATATATATATATACAAAACTTGGGAATTTCTTTGGGTGAACAGCAGAACGGAAGTGTACTCTTATAACACAAGTTATATAGGAATAACTTGTGTTATAAGAGTACACTTCCGTTCTGCTGTTCACCCAAAGAAATTCCCAAGTTTTGTTCTTAACTAGTCAGCAAAGACTGTCCTTCAACTATATATATATATATATATATATATATACTGTGCTGATTTCCTTGAAAAACAATCGAAAACGTCGAAAGAAAATCGGGAATAAAAAAATCCTGGATCGCTCCTTTTGTTGAACTGGATGATCATCATCCATTGGAAACAACCGAACTAACCATGTGGTCGCAATGCCCAAGTTGGTACACGAGTTGTTGTTCCCGTTGTTTCGAACGCAGTACCTACGATGCTAACCAAGTTAGCTCCTGAAGATGCTAACTTGGTTAGCTGAACGCGCGTTGAGAGACCGTAATTTTGTTCTGGTATTTCATGTTTCTCTGATATTCTTACAATCTAATCTGTAACATCTTCGACACAGAGAAGGAGGGATTTTCCCTTGACCAGCCTAGCTGGGTTACTTTGGCATTCTCTCTCCTGGTTCTATGGCCCACTAGAATTCTCCTTCGCTGTTTTCATTCCCTTTGAAAGCATTTTCAAGGCGATTAGGTTCCTCAGGAAGACACTCAGGTGGAAGGCTAAAGTCCCTTTGTTTTCTCGGTCCATTGTGAATTGTATTTTTGGGTCGAGAGAATTTTGATATAATAGAAAATCCTTTGGTGTCTTTTCACCATCTTGCCATACCACAAACGTGTCATCAACATAACGCAGCCAATAATGTGGTTCCACGGCCGCAAATATTGTCAAACATTCTCTTGCATGAATAGGTACTTAATCAGAGTTAACTTGACGATATCGTTCTACAATACATCCTTTCTATTCCAGAACGTTTAGCGTTCGAGTCGTTTCGGAAAAGTTGCAGTGAAACTTTTTCTGAAAGTCACGCATACTACCGACAATCTATATACATAGGGTAAGTACGCCTAACTTACCCCCGAACTAATTTTGGTAATGAACTTCCGGTACTGATGTATCCTTTCTTAATTGTGCTTCAGACGGGTTACTGACAGTTTTTAACATCAAACCTATGTTGACGTGAAGGGTCTCATACCTTAAGGTTCTTTTCAAAAGCAGGTTCAATATAGACTAACATTGAGTATCTGCCGTTCTTTATAAATCATTTTCAAAACTACGAAAACACTTTTTTTACATTTTAATAAAAGCGCAAAAAGCTTATACAAACATGATAATGAACGAGCTGTCATTATGACTAATGAAGTCCATTGAGCAATACTCTAAATTCAGTATTTATTAATCGTTATATATCAGTTTGTCAGTTCAGTTGACTCTAATTCAATAAATTGAACGTTACACACCTAATTTAATTAGTGAGTTGAGTCCAGATAATCAAACAATTTTTTTGTATCAGAAGTAAAATTAATCACATGATATTTTTTGCATCTCCAATACTTTACGAGAGATATAAGTTGTTTACTTTATCGACCGATAAATTGTACGGCAATGTAATTATTCTTTTCTAGTAGTTAATTATTGAAATATGATTACTACGACAACTAATGATATCTGAAAGTGAAAATCAAGAAGAGAGAGAAACTTTTTTATATTCTCATTCAGATGTGATGATAGAGATGGATAGATTGATGGATTTTTGTAACATAATCAACTCGCTGATTCAGCGTACCGAATGAAATTTTGGTAGGTATTGCACCGAGTTTGACAATATGCAAGCAATATAGTAAATCGTTCATTGAAAAATAAAATTCACTATTTTGACAATCCATCACTTATTATTATTAGTAAATGTGATGAAGAATTTATTCCACTTGTAATTACGTTCCTGCACCCAACCTGTTGATTGTTTTTCGAGTGGGCAATGTCCATTAGTTTCACACGAAAATTGGGGTCACTTTGCCCACCTTTTATTTAAAGTGTTACATTGTAATTTCAGTTTTTTCAATTTTTCATACGACAAAATACAACTTTTTTTGTTCACAAAATTTCAAAAACAGTTCTGGCAACTGTACTAGTTATTTTCGATTTTTTAAGCAATTTTTGTCTTTACTGTAGCTCTTATAACACCCTGAGGAGGTGGCATTGCCCATCTTTTATTTATAGCTTTGTTATGCAAAGAAAACATCTGTTGGGCAAAGTGACGCCACTTCACGAGGTGACTTTGCCCAACCATATTTTATTTTTTATTTAAGAGGGGAAATGATATAAAAATAAAATAACTACATAAATCTCCTCTACAAACCACCTTCCAAAGCTACAAATTTTATATAGGATATCAAAAAATTGGTTATGTGAAAATTATCAACTTAAATTTTAAAATTGGGCAATGTCACCCCAGTTGACCAGCATTGATTTTTTTTTGTATGATTATGTTCAATTCACATTATTGCTTATTCAATTGACTCTCAGCCAGTGAACAGATATATGTGAATAAATATTATCATTACTATAATTTTTTTACAAAGAGTAAGCTGGTCTAGCCCTGTCCCTAAAGCTCCAACACAAACTGTAGGGCGCGCCAGTATAATCAAACAATGAACACTCTCCACACCGTGGAATGAGTGATCATTGGATCCAAGAATCATGTGCCTTAAGCAGAGGCAATGAGACAAGAATGCCACCCTCCTGCATTTGTCCACCCAAGACTTCTGCCATCGTCAGACAAGCATGATCTTGAGATTCGAGAGTAGAAAGGACATCATTCCACCAAGGACTCCAATAATGAAAACAACCATCTTGTCAGAGTGGTCGAGATAATGACACGAGTGGTCGAGATAATGACAGAGTGGTCAAAGTGGTCGAGATAATCTCTGCGGAGTTCGAAGATAAGATCTCGGTATTTCATCCGGTTTTTTATCTTTCTTCTGACGATATTCGTGTCACCGAAAGCTGAAAACTACACGACAAATATCGTCTTACCCTGGTGGAGCTACATCAGGCTTATTAGCTTGCATGAGTTTGAGGGTGGAGAACGAATAGTTCCATTGAATTCGGCCATTCTTATTTCCCACAACGGATTCAATATCCCCTGAAGCGTAGGGCAGCACCGATTTCTCGTCAATACCGTAAGAGTGCTTTAGATGGTAATAAAGGCCGAGTAATGTCGATGGATATAGGCCGAGACTGCATATGCTGGACCCGCTGACAGTAAGTGAATTAGTAGACTAATATGTTAAAGACAGCATCCTGATAGGCCAAGATGAATTCATCAGTTTCTGACTTCAGCCCACTCGAGCTGAGGAAATCGAAGGTCAGGTGCTTTGATAAGCAAAAGTCTTCAACGACAACGTAATTAGGAAATTGTCTTGATATATTTGTATGAAATATTCAATGAACATTTCACCATCCAGCGTTTCTTGAATAAGTGGTCACGGATCCTCATCAAGTGTCAGACAATTTCACATACGTATATCTTGGATTTTCATCAAATATCCATTGATGAAAATCCAGTCACTTTTTCTCGATATTACAATGAATCCTAAATTTATGTAATCATTCGTCTTCAAACGCGAATCCCTTCTGTAAAACATTCTCAGATGAATTATCAAGGAATGCCAGATATGGCTTCATCAAGTAAAATATAAATTATTTATTGAAGTTGATTAATCATCTCAAGATACCAGATACGAGGAAACCCCATATAAGGACTACGAGCGGTATTTGGAAACGACACTAATTTTTTCCCATTAGTCGCTGATTTCGAATGAATATGGATTTAATTACTTTATGGTTATAACGGATGTATATGTGATAATTTCTTCATCAACAACAGTATATGGAGAAATTGTTTCTCTTGGAGGTCACAGACTGCATGTGTGGCAAGGAATAGTAATCAATTTGATACTAATAAGGTGTAAATTAGTCCATTTTGAGAATTTTTTCTGATTGATCGATTGACAATATGTCTATATTGTTTCTTATGATTTTTTCAACAAACACTATCTCAAATTAAAAAATTGAAAGATTCATTCATGCTAACTTCATTTATATATACAATTGAGTTGAGTTGATAAATTAGAAATATGAATTGAATAATGAACTTTGAGATGTTTTTAGATTATAAATATGAAACATGTATGATACAAATAATTACTACTGGAATCAAAAATATTTTAAAAAAGTGAAGCAAATGTTGGTTAATATTATATAGAGAATCGTCAAAATAGTTTCATGACTCATAGTGCATGGAACATAGTGCACTTTACTTATTGCTTATAAATATGTGGAAAGTCTCCTTTCTGAATGATTTAATGTGCGAATAATGAGGTGGTACCAGAAAAGGCTAGCCAGCGTCACTAAAAGAAGTGGTATTTATGGTTTACCTACATTATTTATCATAAATGATAATTGCTTTTCAACTTTGTGATTGAAGTAAAAGTGGAATTAAAAAAAAAGTATCTCAAAATATTGAAAAAGCGTTCAAAGAGTGAATTCAAAGTTTTTTGAAAAGAAGAAATAGAATTATTTTCATCTGAATCGCTACACAACGACTTTTTTATAACGAAATCGGGAAAATGCAAGAATACTTATGGAAAAATGTCACAAAACATTTGCTAGGTACTTGGGCCATTCACATCCTTCCTCAGTCACGATACTGGCCAACTCTGAAACCAACATCACTAACATTAAAATGTTCGGTGAATGTGAATTTATATTTTTGGCAGATTCATACATTGAAAATTTGCTTCCAAATAAAAAGAAAATTGCACATTATATCCTGAAAAAACGTTCTTATACTCCTGTACCACATCACGACTCTACGTTTCTAGCGTCTGCGGAAAGGTACCATTTTTTTCAATCGTTCACCTTTAGTGTACGGCCCTCCAGGTTCCTACAAAAACGTTTCCTGCAAGTGGAATCGATGGATATATCTCAAATACTTTTACCATCAACGCTGGTGTTTCTCAGGGATCCATATTGTCTCCAAACCTCTCTTTATTGTATATCAACGAATTGTTGAAAAAAACCAAGAATTTAATATATTGCTTTGCTAACGACAGCACGATTGTTTCGTCATTCCTTTTGGATTCCAGGACAACAGAAAGTGAGGTGAAAGTAACCAGGTTCAATTTAACGCCACAAAAACCTAGGCATCGGTTTTCTCCAGTCTCCGAACCAAATATAATCATGTCAGAACAAAAAATTCCGCTTTCTGCTTCGATAAGTTTGTTGGGGGTTAAAATGGACACCAATATGTCTTGGCACAATCATGTCACTGGAATTGCAAAGGCTGCTCCTCAAAATCTTGGAACACTGTTCCGAACCAGGAAACTGTGCACTCCTCAGCAATTTTTTATGCTTTATAAAGCTCAGATCAGACCTTCTTTGGAGTATTGTTCTCATGTATGGAACTCCGCCCCTAAGCATACCCTGAAGCTGCTGGATTCCATTCAGGAAAGAGCCATCCGCCTGATTGGAGACACGAACATCATTGGCAACCTTGATAGTCTGTAACATCCAAGAAAAGTTGGAGATTTGTCTCTCTTTTATAGATACTTTCACGGAAGGTATTCAAGTGACTTGGCACATTCAATTCCATCAAGAGTGGTTTATGTGGAATAAACATCCTGAGAAATGAATTCAATTTCCAGCGATTCAAATCCAATGGTGAATCGCTACTTTCGCATAGGCACCGCTCTTAGAGTCCCTTGTGGATTTTTATGTAGTGCTTGTCATCTCTGATAATGATACCAAGATGCAAACGGAGTTAGGTCCAACAATTATCTCAACATCATCTGAATTATATTCTTCGACAGTTCACGACTTCAATCCAGCTCTTGTTAAAAAACGATCTTTTGGTTAAAAGTATGAAACATTCGAATTCAAAATTCAAATTCAAATCTATTAACAAATGTACAATATCAAATGAATGTCAATAAATATTAAAAAAATGGTAATTACATGTATAATATTTTAACACAGTCTGCTAAGTGTAAACACTTGTGTTTGACTGGGTTAGTTGAAAAATAAAGATAATGTTAACTGTTAATAGATATTGTTCATGAAACAATATATAGAAAAGGAAAAATGTATCAATAATAGTATTTTATTATGAATGAGGGTGAAATAAATCATCTGTTGAACTGAACTATTACCTTGTGAGCACATTTTCAATTTTTTCACTATTATCTAACATCCAATTGTATAATTTTTTTAAATGCTGTTTAATTTCTCGTGGAATTATATTGTGAATTTTACAACCAATATATATGCAGTGTTGTTGCATTAAATATAGACTACACTTAACAATTTGAAAGCATTTATTGGTCTTTGATCTTGTATCATACTGATGTTTTATTATGTCAGTATTTGCAAAATGTTTTTTTATATAGATGGTACTGATTTTGTAAAATATTTGTCTGATATTTGAAATGGAATATTTTCTGAATAAAACTTTCGATGGAAATCTGAACTTATAAAGACATTTTACTATTTTTTGTGCTAATTCAATTGCATTTTTGAAAATGTTCACCCACTTTTTTATCAAATGGAAAGAGGGTCTTGTGATAGATTGTTCAAATCGTACTTTAATTTGATTAACTCTGTTTCTTGTGGAACATTTTTTTGTTATCCAAGATTTATGAAATGAGCTACGGTTGCGTATCATACACCAAAATGCCACGTATCGCCTCAGAAACATCTATAGGCGTTATATCAGGTGGCCTAGCGGGCTATGCTAATGGACTCTATTTGCCTACCCACGGGTTTATTTATTAACGATATGTTTTTCAAGTTGTTCTAATATCTAAAGTAATATTTTATCAAGTAAATTTGAATCTCAATATCATGAGCATCCATTTTCAAAACATTATGCTATTGGACAATTACACTCATTATTAAAACAATATGCCAAAGTGTAAACATTGATGAGATGTCCATCACTGCAGTTTCAATATATCAATGCGAGAAATTCCTCGATAACATCCACTACAATCACGTTTCTATTGTTTCAACTAATGTATTCAATTGATATTACTAAAGTATGACAGATCAAATGAAAAAATCACATATTCGTGACATGAAATGTGTAATATTGCCAACTTGTATCCTGATACGAAGTTGAAGGTTCACAATTGTCTCAAGTTGCGTATCCAATGAATATTTATGAACTTTTGAATTGGTTCAATATTCGATGTGAAAGATAACGATAATTTATTCCTCACTTTTATGTAGAGCGCATTCTGAACTTTGAAGGTGATTTTTATACAATTATTAATTTAAGGAAGCAGTTTGTAATACTTTCTGGGTACACGGTGTGAAATTAACTTATGTTCGAAAAACTTCGTTCCGCAGTGCAAAATACATGAATGAACAACAATCCGTTACAAAAAAAATGTCCGCAATTTCTTATGATTTTGTTATAGTTTTTGAGGGTGGAACATAAGCACTACAGAAAAATCTTCAAGGCGCTCTTAGAGCAGTGCCTGTACGAGAGTAGTGATTCACATTGGATTTGAATAGCTGGAGATTGAATCCATTAAGAAAAACTTCATCAGGAAGATTATTTCACATAATCGCAGTTCTCCATATGAATAAGAACAATGAAGTTCGAAGTGTACTGAGTTGAACTTCAAAACGATGAGCAGCCACAGACCGTCCGTATTTCTGAAATGTACCGTTCTTGGTGGAATCAAATGTGCCAAGTCACTTAAACAACCTGTGAGAATCATGTATATCATCAATTTCTGAACAAGATATCTGTGAAGCAGTTAGATCCCTAAAACCCTAAACATCAACTGGAGTTGACGGTATTCCATCTTACTTTTAAAAAGGTTATATGGAAAACCTAATAAGACCTCTGAATATAATCTTTAATAGCGTTGTTGAAAGTAGTGTGTTTCCAAAACAACTCAAAATGGGACGTATAATTCCTATCCATAAATCTGGCAATCGAAATCTCATAACAAACTACAGGTCGATAACAATACTCCCCTCATTATCAAAAATGTTAGAGAGAGTCCTATATAACAGACTACATGCCTATGTTGAAGACACTATCTACAGAGAACAGCACTGTAACAAATCACATGGTGTTCAGCAATAACTTAGCACTCTCAATGAATACTGGAAAACCAGTTAATGAAATCTACACAGACCTAGCGAAAGCATCCGACAAAGTGAACCAAGGAGTTCTCATCGCCAAATTAAGGAAATTCTCAATGAATCAATCAATGATAACATTAGTGAAGTCATATCTATCAGATAGAGAGAAATTTGTTGCTTTCAATAGAAAAAGGTCTACACTATTCAGACCAACCTCTGGCATTCCTCAGGGATCAATTCTAGGCCCACTATTATTCATAATGTTCACTACAATTACAATATAAGTGATTATATAAGACATTCCAAATTCCTACTCTATGCAGATGATCTCAAACTATATCAAACCATCAACGATGAAAGAGACAGTGAACTTTTTCAGAAAGTTTTAGATTCTATCACTTTCTTTGTGAGATGAACAACTTGATGCTGAATGAGGGTAAATGAAAAGTTATGTCTTTTTCATGGAAAGAAACGCCATGGATTGCAAATGGGAAATAGTAAATCTTCTATTTAATGCATTTGCCAGAGAAAAGCTCGAATACGCTTCAACAATTCGGAATCCGCAACCAGCATTTCATTCAGAGATGATAGCAAAATACAGAATAAATTTCTTAGGTACACCTACTTAAAAAAAATTGAGAGTATCCCTCTATGATCTCTTATATGACTCAACTAGAACATTTTGACATGCCAACCCTGTCGGATCGTCAAAGCTTGAATGATGTACTATTTATATTCAACATATTTAATCAGATAATAAATGTGCCTGAACTCCTCAGTGTGATCAATCTTCATGTTCCTAGTGCTAGTCTAACACCCGATCAGAGTCTCCACTCAATCTCTGCCTTAGGCAAGTGAATAATCTAGTCGTAAGTCATCAAAGTCTTGATTTTTTTTGATGTAACGAAATAGAAATAAGACAGTCGTAAAAAAATGCGCCATATTTACCTGTTTTCATTAATGTTTCTCTTGTACGTAATTTCATCTACTCTGTGTACATATATTTTATGTACCATGACATTGACTGTATGCATATAATCGGGTGTAGATCTGTTTGGAATGAAGTTTAAATAAAATCTATCTTTCTATCTATCTGAATTGAACCTGGTTACTTTCATCCTAATTCCAGATCCTCAGTAAGATATGCAAGTATGCAACTTCCTGCTGCCGTTGAAGATGTGCTTCTGTAGCCGATGTTCCGGAATCGAAATGGAATGACGAGACAAGTGTGCTGTCGTCAGCAAAGCAATATATTGGATTCTTGTTTTTTTCCAATAAGTCGTTCATATACAATAAAAACAGGGTTGGAGACAATATGAATCCCTAGTGAACACCAGCATTGATGCTGGTGTTCCCCAGGGCATCGAAGTTTGGTCAGCAAACCCTCATGTCACACACGGCCAAAGGCCTCAGAAATATCAAGAGCAACAGTTCTTGTCATGGGTGACATACGATAGAAGGTCGCCTGTTGATCTTTGTTTCCGAAAGTCATATTATGATCGCTCAAGATGTTAAAGCCTTCCAAATAGTTGAGAATATGGTTGTTTACAGCTTTCTCCATGATTTTTGATATATCACTGATATCATAGCGATATGTCTATAGTTATTTGGAAGATTTCTATTGCGCTTTTTGGTAATATGCTGAACGCGAGCAATCTTCCTACAAGAAGGAACAAGCTTTTTTCTGTAAGGCAGGTTGAAGAGTCTGCAAAATACTAGATGCTATTCCGAATGGAATGAGACCTCAACCATAATTGCCGGGGGACGGAAAATCGTTGTTACTTAGACTGAAATAAACGTAAAAACATCACCTACAGTATACTATTAGTCTGTTTCAAAAATTTAGTTCAGTGTCATGTGTTTTTGTAGCTCCATACCTCAATAAATATTCATTCTACTGTGTCGTGGTATATACTTATCGATAAAGAATTTTGTACTTTATACATTGATGCTGTTCATTTCTTTCCAAATTTTTATTTTTTGCCTCCTCAAGCGACTTTCGGCCAATTTTTTTTATGAATACGAATAGAACCAAAGCGCTACCGAAACAGTCCGAAAAGATAACCAGGCATTTGTTGATGATGGTGTTGATGAACGGACTGTTAGACGTTGGTTTGTGAAATTTCTTTGCGGTGATTTTAGCCTCAAAGATGAGCCCCGAAGCAGTTGACCTACAGTTATACAGGACGAGAATTTGAGGACCCTGGTAAAGACTGACCCACCACAAACGATGCGTGGAATGGCGGAAGAACTGGGTGTCAACTCCTATGAGGTATTGGATGGTTCAAAACGTATTGTAAAGGTTAGAAAGGTCAAAAAGTAGGTATTTCAGGAAATTCGATTTTGCTTTTGCGCAACCAAAACGATGCTTTTTCAGATGATGAATGGTGGATTCTTTACGATAACAGTTGACGTTCAGGACAGTGGTTGGACAACCATGAGCTACCTAGGCACTTTCCAAAGGCAAAAACCCACCAAAAAAAAAAGACCATGGTTACTGTATGGTGGTCAGCAGCTATAACTATCTGCAACCAGGCAAAAACCATCACAGCAGAGTCCTTTTGTAAGGAAATCAACGGAATGTACCAAAAATCGCGCAGCAGTAGCCGACACTGGTCAACAGAAGAAGTTAGATCCTGCTTCACAACAATTCTTGTCTATACGTTTGTCAAATCACCGTTAAATTACTATCCTCAGAACACTCGCCAACCGACTACTATCTTTTCAAGCATCTCGATAACTTTTTCACCGCTAGATCTTTGACCAATCAGGATCAAGCAAAAATGGCCTTCGTCGACTTCATCAAACCCTGGGCACACAATTTTTATGCTGATGGAATAAATCGACTTGTGTGGCGTTGGCAAATGTTCACGAATGGCGTTTATTTTGATTGAATATGACATTTATAACGCAAAATATGAACAATGATGTTAGTTATCTGATAAAAATCACTAATAAAAGCATTGAACAAGTGAATTCTACCAAATTTCTTGGAATTATTATGGACCATAAGATGACATGGGAGGAACATATCAATGTTCTTGGTTCTTGCGAGAAAATTAAGTGCTTTATAATTAGACAGCTACAAAGAACAGTGCCTTTGGAAGTATTGAAATTGGCATATTATGGACTTGTTCAGTCCCTATTAACATATGGTCTGATGTTTTGGGGCAATTCAGCTCATGTAAATGAAATATTTGTCATGTAGAAAAAAAATTATTGGGTCCATGATGGGAGCTCATCCGGGGACTTCATGTAAACAGTTATTTTCACAGTTACAAATTCTTACACTGCCTTCACTTGATATAATGCAAATTACTGTAAATATAAAAAAACCAGAGGCTTCAATGTTATTAAATAGTTTCATTCACAAATATTCAACTAGAAAGCGTGAAAATGTACGTCAACCTTTCTCCAGACTAACGATTGGGCAAAACTGTTATATTTATCAAGGTATAAGGGCTTTAATCGTTGTTTTGTCCAACTCACGAATTGTCAAATCTAAACTGCTTCAGGAACACTCTTCATAAATACTTGGAAGGAAACGTATTTTATTCTTCAGATGAATTTTTTATGTGAGTGTATGTGCATTATTATAGTATTAAATCATGTGAATGATATCTGATTTTTATTCCACAACGAATGTTTGAAATACAAACTGAGTAGAGAAAAGTATCTTCTGTATAATTCAGTGTTCATATAGAATATTTGTTTCGAAAGATTTTTTTTTCGTGTAATTCAATGTTTATGTGATAGTAGCTGTTTCAGGAGGACTTTCTTTCAGTTTGTGTCTGAAAGTTATTTCTTTGCATGATCTACACATCCATGAATAGAGTTACTTTTTTTATAATTGATTACTTCCTTCCTTTCTTTGAAAGATTCCCTCATTCTTTTTTTGTATCAAGATGGAGTAGTAGAAAGCCAAAAACTTTCTTTCCCAAAAATATATTATCTTATATTATTACAATCAGTAATGTACAGTTATTTTAATGTTCTGTGATTGTACAATTGTTTCTTCATTTATGAATAGATGGTACTTCTTTTCAATATATACTTATTTTATGTATGTATTTTTGTAACTTTTATTGTTTATTGACTTATATATACTTATTTTGTATTTGAACTCCTGCTGTAGCTTGAGGTTCTGTTATGATGAGTCCAATAAGTTCATATGATGTGTCTTTTATACATTTGTATGGACTTCGGAGATGAATAAATTTGATTTGATTTGATCCACTGAGGTATTAGAGTTCTAAGAATACTCATTGAAAAACGAAAAAAAAACTTTCGAATCAACCTAATAGTTTATTGTCCTGATCGAAGTGAAGTCTCCTGGAAGCTGGCGGCAAAATTATTACTTCATAATTCACAGCGTGCTCTTTCCTCCGTGTTAGGATTCGTAAACAAAGTTGTATGCAATCGGTGGAGTATTACGACATAGTAATTTAAAATATTTTACAGCGAATTTGTTCGCTCGACTACCACGCAATATAATCAAATCGTTTCAATCTATTATACATAAATTAAAAACAGCGAAATCATTGGATTCAAGCTGTGACTAATGCTTTCAATAAATATTTTATTGAAAATTACAACCGTGAACTCTGCACGTATGAACGTTAATTGGAATAATTACCGACATTTGCAAAACATAATAGCATCAATTCATTTGAACTCTCGGTATATACAGTTAGCTGAACATCGATCTTGAATAAACCACATGATCTGTTGAGGCTTTTCAGCTTCACTTTATCACAACCTATATAACAAAAGTGAAATAAGATATAATTAAAACACGTTAAAAATTTATCATTTTTTCGGTGTCAGCGGCATCGACTACTACGATCGTTAGCCTTGTATTCTGGGTGGGCTGTGTTAATAACTCTCCAAGCCACCTAAGGAGTAATCAAATCAAATCAAAATGAACTTTATTGTCGAAGATGAAATCTCATTGACAAACTGTTACTATTCTAAGAAATATAAGATACACAACTCAAAAGATATTGTCGAAGATAAAATATCATTGTCAAAGTGTTATTATTTTGAAGAATATAAGTTATACAAATTAAAATTAGTATTTGAAAATTTGGTGATTTCAGAATTCTCGGGTGAAAAAGTAGTCAGAAAGTAAAGATATATGTTACATATTGAAATAAATATTAATGAATATTCTCATGCAACACATAAATGTATATATAAGAATATAAAAACAATAAAGCATAAAAATATAAAAGTGAATGCGTAGAAAATGAAAGTAAGTATCTACAATATTTTCAACTATACAGTTCAGAGCCGAATGTAAACATCAAACAAAAAGTTAGTGGTACATGTTATGCCTTTGATCTCCAATGGCAAATGGTTAAACATTTTTTTCCATTATATATGAAAGACCTCTCAATTTTTGGTGTATTTCATCAGTTCGGACTTCCATTGTCTAATATACAACAATTTCATTAAACAAAAAACTGAAATCACAAAGAAATAACATACAAGCACCAAAAACAATAAGAAATTGAAATATTAATACAAGCTGAGAATTGAAGAATTAAAAAATATTATTAATTAAAAAATTAAAATTGAAAGATTCCAAACCAAATTACGTCACGACGTTTCGATTGTTAGTATCCACAATTGTCTTTGGGTGATAACTGGACTTATTCATTCGAGATCCTGTTATCACCTGAAGACGATTGTGGTTACTAACAATCGAAACGTCGTGACGTAACTTGGTTTTGAATCTTTCAATTTTCATCTTTCATTTTTTGTTTAATAATATTTTTTAATTTTGTAATTTTTAGCTTGTATTGATATTTCAATTTATTATTTTTCTTTGGTTGTTATGTTATTTCTTTGTAATTTCCGTTTTTTGTTCAATTATTCTTTTAAATTTTTTGACAGATTTTTTCATGGTTTCTAATCATTTTATATATCATCAATGGAAGTCCGAACTAAGTAAATTCATCATGAAACATTGTCAATCACCTTCAAACAAACGTTATTATACAAGGTATTTCTTGATAACAATTCAGAAAAAAAATCTATAAGAACATATATAACAAGTATATATACAATGAAAGTTGTGCAAAAAATGAATTTTTGAACCAGACAATCGTCTGAAGTAGGTATTGTAAAATCACCAGAAATATGGGTAGCGGTTTCGAAATGAGTTGGAAAAGATTCCAAATTGGGTATAAGAGAAATTGATAATAATTCGAATATCTCACATAAACAGCACTGGAAAAGTGTCCATGACGTTTAGCAAAACTTTTCTCAAAAAATAGAAATCTATCCAATTTTATTCATTTTGGTGCAGAGTATTTCTGGTATTTCGAAATCAATTGTATCACTTTAATTTATCAACGATTGTAAATACTAAAAATTCAGAGTGAATATTCAAAAGTAAATAACATTCAAAAGACACACTTCAACGTGAGATTGCCACTTGAAAGTTTATAGAAGGGCGACACTTGTTTCGCTATACGATAACATCTTCGGGCGATCGTATACCGAAACACGTGTCGTGGTTTGGTAGACCTTCAAGTGGAAATCTCACATTGAACTGTGTTATTTGAATAGGTTATAATGGATTTTTATCAATTATCGCCCAGTTCTATCATATTTATCAAAGTAAACAACACTACAATAATCCTTAATGAGTGAGGTATTACAGAACCCAATCGATTACTATCCATAGCATGAAAGATAATAATTTCACAAGGCATTACAATATTTTGTAATTAGGATTTACACTTTTTTCACCTGATCATGATAGCAAAAGATATTGCTGGTACGCCACTGATTCTTCGTAATCACCATTGAAAGAAATTTGATCGTTTTGATCATTTTCATTGATACCAGTTGATGTACTCGACATCTTGTACTAGTTTCTGAATTGAATGACGAGAGGTGCATCATGTAGTATTAAGAAAACTAACTAAACAATTAACGTAGACATTTTCCTATTCCGTGAGCTCAAATCTCTGATCTGATAATTCGGATTAGAGAAGAGGGTCATGAGAAATAAAAAGAATCATATTGAAAATTACATTAATGTGAGATTTTTACATAAACAATTCATGAAAACACAACACGTGTTTTACTCCATATTCACATTTTAATTTATGAATGCTCAACTAATTTTTCGTAATCTAATTTGATTTAATCCTAAAATTCCTCTTACTATTGCCTAAGTGATAATAATAAAAATCAAAACATTAATTGTATTAAGACTGTACGATGAAATAACTATAGGGCTTTATTATTGTCAGGTCAATATAGTAAATATTTCAATTTAAATCGCCTATAATCTCAGGGAATCAAAAGTGGAAAACGGCTAGTTCAATTTTTAAGAGAAGGGCGGAATTTACTATTAAATTTATGAAAATATTAAAATTTCTGAAAATAAATTCATTTAAATTATTTAGTATCAAAATTGAAAATGAAAAACTATAGATGCCAATCTATGTGTAATAAAATATTTTATTCTTCTGAGATTAGAGTGACTGTCCTTCATTACTGAAATATCTCACTTCAAACCCATTGGAAAAAAAGAGGAGAAAAATACTACACAGAAAATTGTATCGACTTCTATTGAAATAGTCAAACTCATTATTAACTTGCTCATCAGGAAACAAATTCAACACAGGAAAATTATTATACCTGGTCACTGAATATATATTTTCTCCCAAATGGCAATGGTGTTTCCGTTTGAAAAACTACTTCTGTTCTATTTCTTTCTTTTGGAAAATGTTCTCATTTACTACATGTGCTAAAAATTCCCGGACCTAACATATAGATGGATCTTGTCTTATTGCATTAACCACTTTTTCAGTTAGTACTAATTTACAATAGAAAGCTGTTGAAATTTCATGATATATGTTTGAGAACTCAGCATTTTCCATTCCATTCTGATGAGCATCTATTACTTACTACTGAAAAACTAGTGTAACAAATTAATGAATCAACTGTCTTAAACAAATTTATTTTCAACAATATTTCACTAATTACAAACTAATTTATTCATTACAGCACTAACGCCTAATTCATTTCCACTAGTTGAATTTATTGTTTAGCCGCTCGATTCACTTTCTGATCTGCCCTCTTGGGTCGATCCAAAAAAGAATCGTTTTGGTTGCGCAAAAGCAAAAAATAACAGGGGCCCGATTCTCAAATATCGGTAACGGTCCTTTCTAGAAATCTGTAGTCGGTTCGGTACTAGAGTTTTACCGGCGATTCCCGACTGCATTCTTTCACGGTGATGTCATGTGTTTGTTATATGAGTCGGCCGGCGTACTGATCAGGGGCGGCTTCAGATTCCTTACAATAGTATAAGTATGAGCAATATAAAAATTGAAATGAGTAAAATAAATCAACTTAGATATAACTGACCGACTGAATTTCAGATAGATCAAAGTTTGTCAAATGTGGAATTTTTCACATTGACAAACATTCATCAAGTACCCTTTTCCGATCATCGATTTCAATATCTTTCCTGCAACCACTTTTTATGATAGCAAAAAGCGAGTTCATAAAATATACTTGTCAAGATATGGAAATCAAATTCCGTTCAATTATTCATCATGACTACAGTTTCAGTATTCAATTATTCTGAATTGGCATAAGACTACATACAATATATAATGGACTTCAATACGAACCAAACTCATGAACCAATGTCACACGCATTCTAGATGCATATCATTTTCAACCTACGTATCAATCAAAACATGCGTGGGAATGCCTCATCAAGTAGTAAATTCCTCCCCGGGCTTATTGTCACATAACTTAAAAGGTGTTCTTTCAATTCACCACACTACTTGCAGAAATGTAGCGATAAATTTGTTGCAAAAGCAGAATGCGGCAGCGAATAATGGGGGAAGACTCATTAAATTTTAGTTGAGTGGCTTGAGGAAACGCAAGAGAATAGGTCTGCATCATAAATTCTACAAATAACATAAACATGCCCGGTGGCATGAGCGATCAGAGTTCAAAATTTATGATAAGTCCATTAATATTGTCGAGATCGAAATTGTTTCAAAAGAACGGAAAACGTTTCGCAACATAGCAATTAATTTTCATATCCCTTTTTTCATTTGGATCCCTGTCAGAGTTATCACCATACCATAGAAAAATTATGCATCGAACAATAATGGGCTACTTGCATACCTGTAATTTTCACTAAAAAGCCAATAAATCCTTCCATTATCATTAATAATATACATGTCCACTTGTCCAAATTTCTATACATTTTTTAATTTCAATATGTTTTCATTCAACAATAATAATGATGTAGATAATGTACTAAAACCTAAAAAATTATTCGGAAGGTGCTAGGTATCAGTCATCACATCACTCAATTCAATAATTTACGCTATTGACAAAAAAAATAATAGAATCGTTGGTCGTAGCGTAACCTGAGTAAATATGTAAATACTACACTCGAAGATTTTGAAACGTTTCATCTTTTCTCCGTAGATTGCTGTGGAGAGTGGTATGAAGATCACAACCTAGGACCTTTCGAATAATTTTTCAGTTTTTAGTGCATTATCTACATCTTATCTTTTTTTTATCAATAAAATCAATCATTGAATTTATAAGATTTCAGTTTCTAATTCTGTTCATTTTATTTAGTGCCTCAGTATTACACGGTAAAATGTAGTTTGTCATTTTGTAGCTGTAGCTATCTTGATTCCATTTTATTTCAAGGGCATAACACAAGCACTACAGAAAAATGCCTAAGGCGCTCTAAGAGCGGTGCCTGTGTGAAAGAAGCGATGAGTGAGGTTCGAGGTTTTCTAAGCTGAACCTCAAAACGATGAGCATTCACAGTCCGTCGCGGATTTCTGATATGTACAGCTCTTGGTGGAATCAAATGTGCCAAGTCATTTGAACGTTTCCCGTGAAAGTATCTATAGAAGAGAAACAAATTTTCAACCTGTCTTCGATGTTCCATGCAGACTATCAAGGTTGCAAGTGATGTTCGCGTCTCCAATCAGGCGAATAAGTTTTTTTGAATGAAATCCAGCAGCTTCATGATATACATGGGAACAATACTCCAAAAAAAGTCTGATCTGAGCTCTATGTTACTGGGTGTGTACAGTTTTCTAGTTCGAAACAGTGCTCCAAGCTTTTGAAAAGCAGCCTTTGCAATTAAAGCGACATGATTGTGCTAAGACATACTGCTGTCCATTTTAACCCATAAAAAACTTATCGAAGGAGAAATCGGATATGTCTGTCCTGACATCATTATCTTTTTGGAGAATACCGATGGCTGGGTTTTTGTGGCAATTGAACCTGGTTATTTTCACCACAATTCGAAATCACTTCTAGATCCTCATTAAGATTTATAACCTCCTGCTGCCGGTGAAGATGTGCATATATATGTGATATATATAAACAATAAAAAGTGGATAAGAGAAAACATGGATCCATGGAAAACCCAGCGTTGATGGAAAAATTATTCGAGAGATATCCATCGACGGCCATTTGCAGGGAACGTTTTTTTAGGAAATCGAAGTGGCATATACAGCTCTTGATTCTCCATGTTCCTTGATTGTGTTATATCAAATATGATATAACACATTGATGATCTTACAATATGTTGAAGCCTTCCAAATATTTGAGGATATACGGCTTTCTTCATGATTTTTAATTTCACTGATACCAAAGCGACTGGTCTGTAGTGAGTTGTTAGATTTTTCTTGTCCTTTTTGGGAATAGGTTGAACGCGAGCAATCTTCCAACAGGAAAGAAAAACCCCTTTCTTGTGAGACAGATTGAAAAGTCTGCAAAATACTGGTGCGAGTTCATTGGCGCACTTTTTAACTATGATGACGGGCACTTCATGAGGACCAGATGCCTTGTTAATATCGAAATTTAATTTCCGGCATTGGGGCTTATAGTGTGACAATAGTGGGAAGTGCCTTTCCCAGGAAATCGACTGTGGAGAGGGACGCAAATTGTTCAGCTAGTAGATTTGCTTTTTCTATGGTTATTGTTGCAATTAAACCATCCCAAGGCCGTAGCCAGAAAATAGTTTCGGGGAGGGAGGGGGTTTGGTTTGGTGGAACAGTAGAAAAACATGAAATATAAAAATAAACGAAAGGAAGAAAATGGTGTTAGATGATCATATATATTTATTAGAAAACCATTACAAAAATATTTACATTTTTTACAAAATCCAATTTAGTTTTTTAGCTTTCTTTGCAGCGAACAAATCAATTACCTCCTAGGTGTCGATGTCAATTCTATGGTGGATTGACATTAACGCCAAACCATTTAGTCGTTCCTGGTTTGTGGAGTTTCTTGAATACGTTTTGAGTCGTTTCAGGAAAGATAAAGTCCTCTCAGGGGTACACGTGAAAACAGGCAGTGTCGCCAAGATCTTTAAAAGTTTGTGAATGTTTGGAAATAAGCAATGGTTGCATTCTCCGAGAGCTTCTATAGCACATGTTGGTCGATCTAGTTCAGATTCTTCCAGCCATTTTATCCGCCACATGTCTAATTCAGCATTCACAAAGTCCCATTCTGAATATTTTTTATAGAACTCAAAGGAATATTCTTGATATTTATTATTGATTTGTTCTTTGCAACACATTAATTAATTAAAAAGTTAAGAGATGACAATGTGGCTTTATGATTTTGGAATCTCGACTGAAGTTTCAGGATCTTTCGTGTTGTAGTTTGTAGCGGATGGTTAGTGGAGGTATTGTGGATTTTATAAAGTTTTGATCAACAGCTTTAGTTACCAACCAGCAGGATCTAGACCCGTTGGGATTGGCAAGCAGTTTATCCCTAATTCTCTGATTGTGAAATTATTTGCTTTTATTCATTCTGAATTTGCAGCCGTTGCGAGCATTAACAAACCCAGTTGGGTTTTTGGCACTGGGATTTTTGCGCCATTCCCGGTAGGCGAAACTTTTGGAGGCGACAGCAATATTTTTTGTGCGTCATTGAGTGACAAAGAATTAGGATATATTTAGATTTAATGCGTTTTTGAATAGAAAGGGGTTCAACTCTCCCTCAGCGGATACTATCATCCATTCAATACATTTCATGAAGAATTACATAAAAATTGAAACAAAAAGAATGTAAGAAAACAAATAAAATGTAATAGAAAGAAAGTAATCAACTTGAATATTTAAAAGATAAATGCGTGTTTGTTGAAAAAAATTTTTTTTTTATTATCATCATTATAGAATACAGGTTTGAATTCTCATTGAGTTTAGTTGAAGTATACAATTTTCATATTCTACGATGATCATACTGGCGCTATTGTGAAGTAATCACATGAAGTTTCTCTCCAATTCACTATTTGAGTATATTATTCGTCACTGTAGATTTACTGATGATGGAATAGCAACTGAGCTGTTTGTTTCCTTTAAATTCAAACAGTACATTGAAAAAAAATCTGTTTGAATATTTGCTATACCAGCGTGACGTGTTCGTCAAGAATGCTGAAATGAACTATACACGACAATATTTGTTGACGTCATGAAGTCTAATATGATTCATCGAACATTTGCGTAAAACTGACCAGTGTCCGCAAATGTATCTCAAGCAATACATCAAAGAGTGAATATGTTTCCTGACAATCGCGACTTAATGAAATTCACCGCCGTTACCCTGCAGCCATGAATGAAGGCAGCCCATCTTTGAACCTGCCAGACAGTAACCGTTACGAATACCAAGTCAGTGAAAGCGATGTCCACGAGATTCCACATGATACATCGGAAACTGGCGGATTCCTGTCGAGAATGGAAAGTCTTGCCAATTGGGATCGCTAACTCTTCATGAATTACAACGTGTCATGATTGGTTTGACTATGGCGTTTTTTATTTGCGTGAATCGAAATCGGTGAGAAATAGCAGATTTTTATAATCCAGGATTGTTAAGTCAATCGCTCACTGGCAACTTTGGTCAAGCAACTTTTTAATCGCACAGAGTTGATGGTTTAATTCCGGTAATCCTAAAAGTTCAACACGTCGTAGACACTCAATTGTTGCTGGCAAAGTATCAGGTTGTTTAAAAAGTTTTGTTTTTTTTATGAGTCCACTTCAGACTATAATATCTCAATGAATAGTAATTCAATTCGATCAATTCTATCAGCCTGAAAATTGGGTGCTCGAGATTTGGTGAAGTCGACGAAGACCATTTTTGCCTGGCCCTGATTGACGTAGGTTTTACCAGTGAGTCGGACAGTTTTTTGTGAAACATGTGAACGAGCGTTGTCGTGGAGCTGGATAGAACCCTTCTGTTGACCAGTGCCGGCTGCTGCTATCATCGGTACATTCCATCGATATCCTCACAATAGAGACTCTTGCTGTGATGGTTTTGCCCGGTTATAGTGAATCATACCAGTCGCTGATCACTATTCAGTAATCATGGTGTTTTATTAGTGAATGTTTGCCTTTGGGTAGTTCCTGAGTGGCTCATTGTTGTCCAACCTCTGTCCTGAACGTCTTCTGTCGTCGTAGAGGATCCACTTTTCATCACACGTGACGATCCGATCCAAAAAAGGGTTGTTTTGATTGCGCAAAAGCAAAGAAGAATAGACCTCGAAACGTGACAATGTCTGTCAATCGTTTGAATCGTGGGGACCCACTTTTCGAGCTATTTGACCTCTCTAATATATTTAAACCATCAAAAACATGGTTGTTGACGTCCAGCTCTTCCGCCATTTCATACACCCTTCATGATGGGTTAGTCTCTACCAGGATCCTCAAATTCTCGTCCTGAGTTACTGTAGGCCACCTCTGTTTGGAAAATGATGAAACGGCAGAGCATATACATTATGCCTGCTCCGCTGGGGGCCGAATCAGGTTTTTAGAGTTCGGCAGAGCCATACTCTTAATATCTGGCCTGAAAGACCACTCACCATACAAACTAATCGGCTTCGTTAAGAAGCTGGGTTCATTTGGTCGAGTGTAAATAGGTGTGAGACACAATAAACCCTTGCGGATTGCAGTGGAGAGTCGAATAGATTCACTCACATTGGACCTAACCCAACCTAACCAAACCTAACTCTGCTAGTTCGCGCACTTTCATGCGGCGATCATTCAGTACCTCTCAACCGTTTCTGGAGTCATCATCTCATTTGATCGATCACTGCAATGCTCATCTTGGCAGCTCGTAAGGTCCCGTTTGAACTCTGCTACGTAATATTTTACTGGTTTACTATTGTAAACAAAGAAGCGGACTCACTCAGAGTAGAATACAGTTCATATTTTATATTGGTTGGGCTGAGGTCTTTCAAATTATTGTATTGTACCACATTACGTTAACCAATGTTCTCCATTCTCACAATTTTACCAAAAACTTTCGCTATTGCTGGCAGTCAAACAAATACTAAACAACGCAGCGTCTTCAAACTTTAAACATATGCTTTACAGATTGTGTACTTTCTAATACTTCTCAAAAACCTATCTAGGTCAGGCCCAATACTACTGGGATCGCCCTCGTATTTCTATAATTTCCCTCTCGCAGCCTGAAACGATTTGAATTTTTGATAAATATATACTCATATTGTGCTGTAGAAATATCCCATTTTTCATTTTTCCACCATCCAAACACATATAAACTTCAAGTAATGTACTAATCACCTGTTCATTTTTGAATTTAGGACAAAACAAACTCCACATAGATACACATTCATCTATGCTACTCACGAAAAATTGAACTTATTGACATGTTAATAGATAGTGTCAATAGAAATTGAAGTTGGGCTATTATTTCGAAGAAGTTTTGTATTCAAAATTTCTTATAGACATGTATATTTTTCTTTATCTCTCAACCACTTTCATTACTGATACTAGTGTACCACAAAAATATTTAACTGGTTTCTTATCTTTCATCAGAGCCTGGGCATACGAGTATAACAATAGTAAGTATTTTTGACTTTCCCCCGCACAAGTTTTGCCATTTCAAAACATTCATGTGGGGGTTTTCAAACATTATCATCAATATAATAATGAAAATTCTATTTGTCTGAAGAACACATTTATTATCGTAATCTGCAGTAGAAAGATTCGATTTCGCAGACAGCCGTTTCAACTTCGAATTCATCAAGATCAGTTTCGTTGAAATTTCATGGTCATCCAGTATGTCCATATCGCGTGAAGAAAGGATATCAAGATTACTTCGAGCGATTCCAAGGAATGTCAATCTGAAATAATTCATTCGTTGATAAATTAAAAAGAACGAATTACACATTTGCCTTGCATAACAAAACACTCTGCAAGGGCATCAAACCTATCAGACCGTGGCAAAAAAATTTAATAATTAATTGTTTAGGAAATGCCAGATATTAGCAATAACTACCCGTTGGCTAAAATAGGTCACATTTCTGAAACAACGTAGAATCTAGAAAAACAAATTTCCGAGTTTATGAATTCAAAATCAACGACACTGTTAACCAATAATTTACCATTGCTACCAGTGGGAAAGTAAATATTCAGCTTCGCTATTAATTATAGGCAAACAGTAGTAATGAAACAAATGAACAGTAAGAGAACTGTCCGCTAATGGTAGTAGGCGTAGACCTTGGCCTTCGTCCGAACTGACCATAGAATGTCAAGTAGCAAAAGTAAATAGTGGTGAGACGATGTATAATGTTAATATTGCATTAGACGTACAAGGATATGAGAAAGCGATAGAAAACCAGATGAACATGAATAAACTCTAACAGTTGTGGTAGTGAGTTTTATCTAGTTATTACTTTTATTAATAAGGGAATAAAATTTGTTGTTCAAATGTCATGGGTCCTTTGCAGTGTACCAAAACAATTAAGTAATTTATGGAACTCTGGAAATCAAGTGCGTGAAGGGTTGAAAGAATATCCACACATTCATGCAGTTGATATTTTCACAAAACCGCAATACCTGTTTCGCTATACAATAACTCCTTCAGGTGTGTCCATCGTAGTATGAAAACGCTTGAATGAGCTGTTGTATAGTGAAACAAGTGAAAATATCTGGTTTGAAGTGAGTAAGCTCTAGACTGAAAAGATTAACGCGAAACCATATTCAATATTCAGTTGGCGACTGTTTTCTGACTGTTAGAAACAGTCCGGATAGAGAACCAAAACATAAGTGATATACAGAGTGTTGCCTAACTAAGGTACGAAACTTCAGAAGGTGATTCGTGGGGTCGTTTTAGGATACAGGGCGTTGAAGTTGAAAATGAATATGAATAAATATTCTTACACCGATTCGTTTGAAATCTGCTACAGTTATTTGAAGTGAAAAGTCACTCATTTTGCCCAAACTAGATTGAAATAAGTAGGTCCAGTGGCGTCTCAGTGGGCACCACAGCCAACAATGTTGACTTTTTTGTAATTTTTGATTTTTTGATTCGCCTTCATTTTATTCATATCGAGCTTTGTTTTCAAGAAAAAAAAATCACTTTCAAAACAGATCAATGGACATCATATAATAAAAAACAAAAGAAAATAGTTAACAATTTCGACCTCAAAGTAAATGAGCGAAATGTCCACCTCCTGATGAAATACACGAGTGCAATCTATTTGTGATTGATTGTCTGACACGTTCAAAACCTGGACGTATTCCTAATGACATTGCAATTGTTAATTATTCTATTCCTCAAGTCATTCACATCTAGCACAGGAGTTTTATAAACAAGAGCCATTAGATGACCCTACAGATAGAAAATCTAGAGGATTCATATCAGGACAACGAACTGGAAAATTGTGCGATCCTGCACATCCAATCCAGCGATTAGGGTAGGTGAAGACGAGATGCTGACGAGCAGGAACACTAAAATGAGCTGGAGCCCCGTCGTGCATAAATCACATTTTGCCTCGTACAAGTACCGGTACTTCTTCTAATAAAATGGGTAAATGATCTTGCAAAAAGTTCGTGTGGGATTCACCTGTTAATCTTGCTGGCAAGAGAAATGGACTAATTGGGTAGTCACCAGTCATCCCTACCCAAACGTCAAGCGAAAATTGTTGCTGAAAATGACTTTCTCTAATAACGTGAGGATTTTCGTGATTATTGTGAAAGTTCATGAAAGCATCTCGTGAAAAATTTGCTTCATCCGCAAATAAAATATTTGATAAAAAATCATTATTGTGTGCCATCGTATGAATCAATCACCTGCAAAACAATAATCTTGGTTGAAATTCCTAGAGCAGTGGAGCTGGGACCTGCTGTATGTAATATGGGTATGAGAGTTTTTTTTTAACTGTCTATACGGTTTTTGGGCTGACTTCCAGCTGCAGGGCAATCTTCCTGGTACAATTTAAAATATCTTTGTCTATTGCATCAACTATAGCTTTTTCTAGTTCAGGCGTTCTTACAGTTACCTACTGGTCTTCCCCACCTGCATTTTCATCAAAACTCCCAGTTTCACATAATCTTTCATGTAGCGTTCTGAATGTTTCAGCACATAGAATAACTCTGTTAAGATATCTATCCTGGTAAATTATCTGTGCTTCTTCCGCATTTCCATTAGCTAATCCATGAATAAAGTGCATGTCAGCCTTTTCAGCTTTAATAAAACTATTCATGATGAAATCACTGCTAATTGACGAATCTGACTTTCACTGATATGACAACACTATCACTGTCAGCTGGTCTCCAAAACAGGTGTTCATGATATGCAAAGTGGCTTCAATTTTTTTTTAAAACGAATCTGGATGTGATGAAAATATGAGCGACAAAAAAGTTGTATTTTTAGTAGATCAATTACAATAACAACAAGTCAGTGGCGTACTTTTTTCCCCAATATTGTTGGCTATGGTGCACACTGAAATTCCACTGAACCTGATGATTTCAATCTAGTTAGGGCTGAATAAGCGCCTTATCACTTCAAATTACTGTAGCAAATTTCAACCAAATCGGTGTGAGGATATTTGAAATTGCCAACATTTTTGATTAAAATTGATTTTTTGTTCGATGGGAAGTTCTATATGCATTATTGCTTCTGATAGAGCAGGTATAGTTTTGATGTGTTGCAAAAATAATTTGATTGTAACCTTGTATCAACGTTGGTTTACTGGTATCGTTTATAATTAGTCTATATCTGAAATAATTTATTGCAGGTGAAAATTAATATCCTGGAGGTGAAAACTCAATCTCCTGACCAATCTATGATCTTACTTTATATTTCGTTCATTTTCTATCACTTTGATTCAATTGCATTCGGTTTATCATTATCACATAAAAAACATCATGTAACCACGACCAAATTGATATCAGCTTTCGTGAATGTTGTTTAATCACATACTATCATAATTGAAATTATGTATTATTATTTATTTACTGTAGGAATTGATTTTGCTGTACCTGTACCTCTTTTATTATTATTAATATTATTCGGAAGAATTGTAGGGTTATTTCATCAGTTCGGACTTCCATTGTCTGATATAGTATAAATTGATTTGAAATTCCTGAAAAATATTAAAAAGATTAACTGAAAATAACAATTTTATTTGAACGAAGAAACTGAAATTACAAAGAAATAACATAAAACCAAACAACAATCAGAAAATGAAAATTAAAAGATTTCAAACCAAGTTATGTCACGACGTTTCGATTGTTAGTATCAACATTTTCGGATGATAACTGGACTTATTTCTCCGAGATCCGACTATTTATAGGCCATTCGAGTGCTTTCACCTATCCCCTCTTCTCTCTCTCCGCTTCATTGGTTTTTAGCGGGAGATGACCGTTTGGCGGGAGTTGGTCGTTTTTCGTTTGATTAGAGGTTTCCATATGTTAGGTATCTCTACGCTAACTTGACTAAATGCTTGGCGGCTTTTTTGAATTTTCTCCTAAACCAGTGTTCCTCTTTGTGGATGATTTCAGCTTGAGCCCATTTGATATTATGTTGATGAGCCCAAACATGCTCTGCCATTCCGGATTTTCAAATCAATTTATATTATATTATATTAGACAATGGAAGTCCCAACTGATGAAATACACCACGAAACATTGTCAACCACTTTCAAACAAAAATTGAGTTCTTTCTACAACTATTTAGTTTAGAAACATTTCATTTCTCAATTGATTTTTATTTTGTATTATACATTTTTGGTAGGAAACTAACTGTTTATAACTGCATTATCGAGCTTGCTTTTTCATGTTAATTCTTTTATTTTCATTTTTACTTATCATTTTCGTGTTTTTTCATCACATACCATTGGAATGCTCTCTTCTCTCCAACAGAGAGTTTATTGCCGAAAAACAGATGAATATTTAGAACGAAACCATTTGGGATGTTTCGATTAGGTACTCATGGTTAACACTTTCATGGATTAAGACAAGGGCCCAAGTGGTTGACCCTTCTCGAATATATTTATGATCCCGACTATATTGTCAGTGATAGCCGAGGCATTCATGCATTCCGTTCAGGGATTTCGGCCGAGAACTAATACTAATTCTATTCCCCTGCCACGAGGTTACACTGTTATTTTCTGTTCGTCGTTTTGTTGGTTGTTATTAATAAATTTTATTGTTAAATACGCTGAATAATAATTCACCTATCACCAGTCCCGACAGAATCAATGTGTGTTCAAGTTGAGGGATATTAATTTCATTTATTGAATAAAAATCATTATCAGTATCCACCTTATCCTTAAAATTACTGACTCTTTATCCTGAATAGTGGATTTTTATGAAAAGCTATAATTTATTTTTAATCTGGATACAGTCCAAATGATATGAATACCGGTCAAAACTTTTGACACAGATTATCCAACCCGCTCATTTTTAAATAAAGTAAATTATACCAGAATAAGGCAACTAATAAAAATATAACTTCGTCTTCTCCAGTGCACGGTATTTTAAACCGCACGTAAAATTCGACTTACACTCTGATCAGCATTATTTATAAGCACAATAACAGGTCGTTTAAATTCTGGCAGTGACTAAGGTGAAGGAACCGTAAATGGTTCTGATTCGTTGAACAGTAAAGTGCGTTCAAAGCCGTCGTGGATAAATTTTCGTCAGTTGACTGCCTGAAGCGACATGATTAAATTGCGATTTATGGCGAAAAGTCTTCTTGAATTTCGCAGCTTCTTGTCGGAAGGACTGAAAAAAGAGCTCGAAGTAATGAATGGTGAAGGGTAGACGTCAACGGGAGTCTTTTAATTTTTTATAAAACGTGTTTGGAATACCAATCATAACATTATTGGTGGGTACTATTGGTGTGAAATAATTAAAGGAACAGAACACACCTGATATTTCAAGATATAGGAAGAAAACAATTAATTTAGAAATAAAGTCATATGCAGATCATGCACGGAAGTTTCTTTCAGACACCAACTAAATAACGCGACAGCTGATTAACGGAAAAACAGATTTTAAACACATTTTTTTAAATAGAAGAAGTACTTTCGGAACTACTACGTTTATATGAACATTAATTCATACCAAAAAAACTTTTTTCTGTCCAATTTGTACCTCAAAATTCTTTTGGGAATGGAACCAGATATAATTCACAGGATAGTTACACAATACATCAGTATATGAATGAGATGAAATTTCACTGCCAAGACGAGCATCGTAGTGATCGACCAAATTAAGTGACGACCTCAAAAACGATGAGGAAAAAATCACAAAGCGGTACTGAATGATTATATTATCGAATGATAGTGCGCAAGCTAGCAGACTCAGTAGGCCTTTCAAAAAGTGCGGTAATCGTATATTATCTGGAAATTTTGACATGAGGAAGCTGTGTGCAAGGTGGGTGCCGCGTTTGCTCACACTCGAGCAAAATCAGTGTCGAGCAAAGATTTACAGCTACAAAGTGTAATTTTTGCGTCGCTTGATAACCATAAATGAAACATGGGTCCATCACTTCACACCGAGACAAAAAAACAATCAAAACAGTGGACTCAAAAGGAAGAACCGGCTCCAAAGAAGGTGGAGTCCGTTTCATCTGCAGGCTAGGTCATGGCATCGGTTTTTGGTATGCGCCTTGGATAACGTACATTGACTATCTTGGGACAGGTGAAACTATCAACGGCGAATATTATGCGAACTTATTGCAATGTTTGAGTGAAGGAATCAAGCACAAACGGCCGCATTTGGTTAAGAAAAAAATGTTGTTTCATCAAAACAATGCACTAGAACACGAACCCATTATCGCAATGGCCAAAAATAACGAATTAAAGTTTGAATTGCTACCTTATGCACCCATTTCCACCAGATTCAGCCCTATTGAATTATTTTTTGTTCCTTAACTTGAAAAAATGGCTCATTGGACACAGATTTTCCAACGATGAAGTGATGTCGGCAGTTAATGGCTATTTTGAGAGTCAAGACAATTCTTATTATAAAAACGGTTTTGAACTCATTGAATATCGCTGGGAGAAGTGTAGTTGAAGTAGAGCAATCCATGTTGAACAATTAAAATAGGGAACTTAATTGAATTTCCTCAATTACCTTCAGGTGCAATATGTTTCACATACCTTTCGTATAATTGCAAATTAACCGTTCCGGGTGCAATTAGGTAAATTCAAAGTAACGCAAAAAATAATATCATTGTGTGCTTGTGGAGAACGAAATATGCCTGGGATTGAATCAAATAAGCGGATGAATGTCATTACGTAGTGTCATCGACGACATGAGTAGAGTTAATTCATTCGTGACATAAAGTGTTTCATCCAAGTGTTTTGTTCCGAAACATCGATGTCCACCATTGAGGATGACAGTGAATCATCTGAGCAGAATTTCACCTCGTTTATATAAAATATTGAAAAACTATATATCATTGGACTTTACATAAATGTATTTTGTACATGACATGATGAAATAAATCAAAAAAAATTTAAAAAAAATCAATGCAATTGGACTTGAAACTTTATAATCCAGTAAAATATTCATAGGGCCATTTTTCACGCACAGTGTGTGTGCTTCATTGATACTATCTGAACTCGGAGAATTTTCCACAGAGTTTGTCAAAAACCACTAGTATCTCACGTATAATTTGCAGTATCAGTGAAATCGCTTATCACTTTACGAATCACTGAAAAAAGAAATGCCAACTTTCCATAACCACTTAATATTCTTGGCGAATTCAACTCTGATATGGAAATAAGTTTCATGCCGTTTTACCTAGTTAATAACCGATAAATCATTTTTAAGCGGTTCTCATTTTGTAAGTCTTTATTCTTTCTCGTTAATAACAATGTAAACTCACGTTGAATATAAAATCATACATGGTTTCGGAGAAATTAACACGACGACTTTCAGGTCAGTCGTGGCCGTAAATTCGAACCATTGCATTGAAAGACATTAACTATTCAAGATATTCGTTAATAAACAATGGAAATTATTTAGTTTAGAGTGATATATAGCTGACGAGAATTACGCCACTTGATTGAAAATTATTATATATCTGTAACAAAGGCAGAACTTATGAAATTTAATACGGCTAGAATCAGATTATAGTCAGAGGGCTGTGTATTAAACTATACTTCAAGAGATTAGTACTAGCTATTACCTACTACACGAGATATCCACAATTACTTGGTTTCTCTCAGATTGATGAAACGTGGAAAAGATAGCTTGTTATATCTTCCAAAGAACGCTGGATGTCGTTTACAGTCCCTTTGCGAGGAAGAGGAATCTGGATGTATTAACTTCGCTTTCTCCCAGGCTGAGATTTTCCATTTACGATGGAGGTAAAATATCTAGGTGTTATCATCCATAAAAAACTTCCCTGAAACGCTCACATGGAACAACATTTTTTTTACAAAGTCAGACTGTTCCTATGGACATGTCGAATTTTTTTGTTTATATGTGATAATTGTCATACCAATGAACTTCTCAGGCGAAACTTATCTGGTGTACAGAGATGTGTTTCCCTGGCTAAATCTTCTAGACCTTCCTCCTCTGTACATTTTCCTAGAAAAAAAGCTAGATGTACAACAAATAGGACAGTGCACAAAACAAGCTTATGCGGAGCGTAGCAGAATACTGGCTGACATTGGAAGTCAGCATTGTGGTAATGGCATCTGACTTGCTGCTTTCAACTCTCAACTACGAACTTACATATATAGACCTGTTCTCGAATAGAGAGGATTGGACACTCACGGACGAAGGAATATTGGGAGCACTGTCAACCACGAACTGCCATATATAATCCTGTTCTCGAATAGAAAGGATGGGTCGATGACAAACCTGTTTGTTGTCCGATTCAGCCTAGTTCACGGAATGATACTCTGAAGAAATTCGATTTTCAATTATGGAAAATCATCGACTTGTTGTTGATGATATACACTACCTTGCACTGAGGAGTAGCCAAACAGCTCGAAACCGGTCTGCAAGTATGTTCCAATAATTGAAAATCTATTGCTGCAGTTTTATCGCCAACTGCATATGCAGGAATAACTTAAGTGACGAATCCTATTAGCCAGGGTAGTAGTTGTTTTCTGATAGGTGTGAGTCCATCAACCTACAGTGTAGGGAGTTGAGACTGGCCTGAACGAATTGTTCCTTTAGATGATTTGAGAAAGGATTGGATACTCCTTGAGAAATGAATATTGAGAGCAATTAGCTGTTGATTCACAGATGGATCAAAAATACCTTCAAGTACTGGTGCAGTTATATATAGTCTCAGATCAAGGACAGAGACATCAACCTGCCTAGGGATCTACCAAATTTCAGTCGGACATTTATGCTATTGATTTGTATGTGGACGATTGGCAAAAATCAATCTCAAACATGAGTCGAACTGCCAAGCTCTTAGCTCACACAAAACAACGTCAAAGTTAGTGGTGAACTGTCAAAAAAGACTATTTTCAGTAGAAAGACTCAACAAATTATTTCTGGCCAAAAAGGTAATGACTCCCTTGCAAACGATTTCTTCGTACCAGAACAAGTAGAGTGCAAGTAGAGTGTCATTCCTATGTCAAATAGAACAAGAACTGGTCCATTTCAAAGCATTTATACATACTTTGAAGAATATTACTGAACAACTTAGACAACTTACAACTACTGCAGAGATAAACTACGTTGTCTAACATGCCTACCTACAGGTCAGTGTCGTCTAAATCCTCATATGTACAGACTGTCATCTCAGTTTCGAAAATGGTGGAACAGTAGTGCATAAAACAAAGCAGGTTTTCAAAGTTTGTCAGAGCAATCTTGCCATCAGTCAAGGAAGATCATTCAGCATTTAAAGAAATAGACTTCGAAAAAAAAGCTGGACTTATTTGGTGGAGTTTGCGAATGGACCCACTCAATTTGGACCTAACTTTAGTATGATTGACATCTTTTTCTTACAGACTGAAGACCTATTTTCCCTCACAGAACTCCCGTCACCCTCAACTTTTTCCAGCTTCAGCATCATCAATCTACATGGTCATTAGCCCCGCGTTGAATGAACTCTCGAACCACTTAGAGAAGCATCATTGTTATTGATAGTATCGTCAGCCATGTAACTTACCATTTTCAACCTAACTTCAACCAGAAAAATCCCCACGAGAAAAATATCAGGCCAAACTTGCCCGAATCCACGATCTCTGAATTATGGAAGCGCTCTACCGAATTCAGTTTAAAAGACTCTTCTAATTCCATAGTATCGTCATTAAATTTACTTTGTTGAAGTCGCTGTTTGTGGCCTGGTTGATTTTATTTTCTATTTTTTGACCATCTAGAGCATGAGGCCAATTTTATGTATTTTGATTTGTCTCTCAGTGTTACGGTGCTGAGTGGTGTCGTACATTTACTCACTTTTTTGAGTAAAAACCATTTTTTTAATTAGCAATGCTCTCTTCTTATTTGATTTTTTCGAAGTGGGCGAGAGCAGCATAGAAGAAAGTATGGTGTCCTGGAAAAGAATGCCGTTGTTTCCATCCTAATGAACATGCAGATTTTTTTCCTTGACAATCTACGGCTCAACTGAAAAACTGATGGAGAACACAACATGTCCATCCAGATGGTAACTCCGAAATACAATTTCAGGACATTGCGGTTCTTTTCTCGAACGACCATCATCAACATAGGTGTCACTGAAAAATATAGATAAAGAAATGATTTGAATAAGACGAAAGAATCGCTGAAACGTCACAGATTCAAAAATCGAAAAAATGAATAGTTCTATACAAGACTTGGATTATTATTTGAATTAAAATTACAACCTACAAATCTCAAGAACTATTTTAATAACATTGGGAATGATGAACAACGAACTAAAAAATCAAGCAATTGAATTTATTGGAAATTCGAACGATGTTGGAATTTTTTAATAAATGCAACTAAACAATCGCCTTTGTGGGGGTGTGACTACGAAATAAAATGTTTTATTTTTGTGAATAAAACGTTGCTTGAACAGTTTTGCTGGTGTGATGTTGAGCTAAATGTTCAAAAGATGATCATCTGTGTCCATGTGTCCATATCATCATTATTTTTATTATCATTGATGGAAAGTAATGGAAAAGCCAAAAAGCGCGAAAAGTGGGTGCCCCATTATTTGAACAATCGACAGAAACTTTGACGTTTTGAGATGTGTTCTTTTTCGATTTCGCGCAACCAAAACGATCCTTTTTTGTATCGGATTGTCACGTGTAATGAAAATTGGATCCTCTACAACCACACGTGCATTAAATCACTGTCCGGAAATTAAACGTGGAAGTTATACCTCACTTACCTTACCCCCAAGACCTCTTGCCAACTGACTACCATTTACGCTGTTGAGTTGTGTGCGAAGAGGTTGGATTCTTCCACAATTCAACATACAAAAGTCAATAAAAATATTCTCGGACAGTCAAGGGGCGTTGGAAGCTCTTGGCTCCTACCGAGCAACGTCTAAATTGGTAGCCAATTGCCAAAAACGACTCCCCTCAATAGGAAGACTTAACATATTGTCTCTGGTTTGGATTCCTGGCCATACAGGCCTGGAAGGCAATGAGGCTGCTGACTCCTTTGCAAAGAAGGGTGCTGCAAGCAGCTTCATCGGACCAGAACCTGTCATTGACATCGCTTCAGGATTTGCTAAACAATGATTGAACACCAGGATGGCAAGAAGAGTCATGGATTTCTGGCAGAATCTTCTAGGATTGGCTCACTCCAAGGCGTTTATTCACCACTCGAAGCTTGATACCAAACATTTGTTGGACTTCAGTAGGGATGAACTACGATGTCTAACAGGCATTCTTAAAGGCCACTGTCATTTGAATGCCGAACACCATACAAACTAATCGGCTTCGTTAAGAAGCTGGATTTATTTGGTCGAATGTGAACAATAAAGCCTTCCGACCCAACGGTCTTTCCAAGAACTTCAATAACTTTCTCGCCGGTAGAACTTTCGTCAATCTGGACCAGGCATATTACTAAATATAAAAATTTTCATTTTAATCAACATTGTAAATAATTATTCATTGGTGACATGTGATAAATTTCATTTCTCCATTAAAAAAAATTTTATTCTTCATGATTTTTTATAAATTAGCTGATGATGAACATATATAGGTTCGAAACATGTACTGATTGATGATTTTACCATACTATTGTGGGTGACATCAAATTGTAGAGACTACTTTGAGTTTTGCTGCATCGTAAATCAGGCAAAAACAGCCTTCGTCAACTTCATCGTATCCCGAGCACACAATTTTTATGCCGACTTGTGTTTTGTCGGCAAAAGTGTACTGATTCGAATAGAGCTTATTCCGATTGAATTGAATGAGTACTCACTGATATATTACAGCTTGAAGTAGTCTCATGAAAAGGGACAAAACTGTTGAAACAAGCTGCTAGTGATTGGGATAAATGAATTTGAATTATGAAATGTTACTTTTCACAAAATATATGACACAATTTTTGAGTTCAAAAAACCTCAATGCGATGATTCTCAACCTCGTTTCTATATGCAAGTGGGGGGGTCACAAATATGGAAAAATATGCCCACCTTCAATCAGGAATTTACGGGTACCTTAATCAGAAATGTTTACTCAGTTTCTCAAAACAGCTATGTTCGATAAGTTTATGTTTTAGTCATATGATTTTCAAACCCACTTTTACTTCTGTTGGGAAAACATCGAAGACATAAAATTTTAATGGACTGCATAAATGATAGGCAAACAATTTATTACCATAGTCAATAAAAAACAAAGTCGATTGAATATTATCCAACAACAAATTTATATATTTCTGTAGATTATGGAGAATGCCAACGGTACAGAATGAGATATTATGCTGCAATCGAGTAGAATAATATCAATAGAAAGCTCGCATCCGAATAATATATAGAAGTTACGTTTTCGCGATAAAGATATCTGAATCCTACTCGAAGTATTTCTGCTTGTAAATTTCGTAATCGTAACTATAAATTCGACTCCGATAACTATAACGGTGAAAGTTCGAATTGTCCATTATTTGTCTGAATACATCGGAATTGATTCAATTCAAATGATTTGAAGCAAAGTTAAATTGAATTATCTGATGAAAGATTTATCAATCGAACTGTCTTCTATAAGAGTAGCGCATGCATTTTGATTTTTGAAAAGCCTATGGTTGGAATCTTTTCTGTAGAATAGGTTCCAAATTAAATATTACATGCACTGTCTTTACTCCGAATTTTCAGAATTTTCCTTCAACATTCAAATACTGTCATAGAAATTGAATGAAGAAATCTGGATTTGAAACGCCAACCTCTTGTCAAATGTATTACTAGTAGTATTTATTCATCTTTCAGATCATAATGATATTGAACATGTCAAATATATTCAAAAAAAAATAAATGAATATATACTTATCAAATAATACAAACACAATTCAAAACAATACAAGCGCTATTCTTTATTTGAAAGTCAACATGTAGATCGCCAAACCTACGGTTTTTGAATATATAAAAACAGATGCACATTCTAAAAACAACAGAATATAATTAAATAGTTCAACAGAAAATCTGGAAGAAAAAAAGCAATGAGAACAAGTTATATCAAGACACCCCTTCGCAGGAACTCATCCAAGCTATAATATTTCCCGTTCATCAATAATTCTTTGATATGGTTTTTAAAGAAACTATGTGTAGGTCCTTGACATCCTGTAGTAATGAATTATGGGATATAGTGCCTTGAATGTTTTGGGATGGTTTTGTGTTTTGGGATGATCAAGTGTTTAGTTCGTGTTGCATAATTATGAGTGACTGACTTGTGATTTAGACTATGTTGTATCTCACATGAAGCAGAGCTTTATAAATATAGATGCAGAGTAAAGTTAATATTTTGCAACAGCTATCGCTCGTTGCAATGCCAAATATGATCCCGATTATTCCATTTTGTAAAATAAACACACGTTTTACATCAAAAAAAGTACTCCACAATAGTAGGTATATTTTGAGCCATGTGAGTATAGGCCAAAAAATGATAGACCATCTTGATACCATCTAGCACCTAGTCTAGCACCTCTTCCATCTGCCGTACTGCAAATATAGCCGGATTCAATTGTTTGCACACATGATTATTGTGAGGCTCCCAAGCAAGGTTTTATCTAAGTACATACCTAGGAGTTTGCCTGTATCAGATAGTTGGACGTTATTCAGATTCAATGTCTTCCTCAAGGCGAAACGTAAGTGAATTTTTTCATTAGCATTCAGTTTCAGTTAGTTTCTGTCACACAAAGAAACCATAGCATACAAGACTGAATTGATATTGCATTCTAACTCTTCTATTGTGTTACCAGATACTGATATGGTAGTGTCGTCTGCGAACGTAATGGTGTAACCATTTTGACATATTCAGGAAGATCAATTATATGAATAGAAAACAGCAGCGGTCCTGAATTGGCCCTTGTACTACACCAAGCAAGCAAGCGGCTTCATTGGACCAGAACCTGTCATTGGCATCGCAAACACTTAACACCTGGATGGCAAGAAGAGTTATGGACTTTTGGCAGGATCTTCCAGGATTGGCTCACTCCAAGGCGTTTATTCACCCTTCGAAGCTTAATTCCAAACAGTTGTTGGACTACAGAAGGGATGAAGTACGATATCTAACAGGCCTTCTGTTATTTGTTTTCTGTCATTTGAATCATCACATGCAGACACTTGGACTATCGAAAGACAGTGTGTGTCGCCTCCGTCTGGAAAATGATGGAACTGCAGAGCATATACTTTGTGCCTGCCCCGCTGGGGACCGAATCAGGTTCTTTGAGTTCGGCAGATCGGTACTCTCACCATCTGACCTGAAAGACCACTCACCATACAAACTAATCGGCTTCGTTAAGAAGCTGGGTTTATTTGGCCGAGTGTGAATAGGTGTGAGCCACAATAAACCCATATGGGTTGCGGTGGAGGGTCAAATAGACCCACTCACTTCAGACCTACCTACCTACCTACCTACACCAAGCAAAATATCTTGAGAGTGTGACGCAGTGTTATTCAGAGTCACAACCATTTTTCTGTCAGATATAATTTAATCCATTCGAGTACGAATCCTCCGATACCAACGTTTTACAATTTACTTATCATGATTTAATTATTTACTGAATCAAAAGCTTTCGCTAGATAAAAAAAAATGGATGTTACATGTTTTCTCTTATCAGATTTCAGAAAATATATTGAGATCAAAGCAGGAGGTAACTGTGCGAAAGGTATTTTCCAGATTCTGAGGCACTGGTCTGCAGATGAAATGAATGAAAATGAATTATGAGATGTAATCTTTCACAAAACTTTGAGACGAAATTTTGAAATTCAAAGGGCCCTAATGCGGTGATTGTCAACCTCATTTCTGTATGCACAAAAAAAAGTGTTGCTACCCGTATCTCTGAACAGAAGAGGAACTGTCGACTCGGACAAATCGACAAATCAGCTGTAGCCAAACAACAAAGAAAGCGGTCACATTATTGCATTTGAAGATAGAGTAATACTCGATAAAACTCAAAACTACCATCCAAGAGTATGTAGAGAGGCACTAGAAACATAGGGACAGTTTCAATTGGAAAAAAAGGCAATGAACATTTATAAAATCTGGCTACCTGTCCTCAAAGGTACACAAACAATGTCAGGTGGTCAGGTAATATTATTCATGCTTACTAACAATAACATAAAATCATAGTCAAATAGCAACATCGTAGTTGATGCGTTTGCAGACCACAGTCAAAAACACGAAAAATAAATTGGGGTGGTTAAATTAGTATTCGATAATGGAAAAAATACATTTTCAAACATCCTCATAACGAAATAACATCTTCATAACATTTTCAAACATATTCATAACTCAGACGATGAGTTTTCATTGAAAATAGAGACGTTTGAGTAGATCAAATTTTTGACGTTATTTTTGGCATAATTTTTGAACCGCTTGGTATATTCCCATACGATTGTATATTATATAGAAATCTATTTTTGATTGAATCCAAATATGAAAGCAAAAAATCTCATTCCATTCATAAAACCTAACTTTGATATGCCACACTTCTATTGATTACTTTATAAAATGTTGAATATTTCAACAAAGCCCAATGCATTGATATCTGTTTCAAAAAAACATGTTTTGATAATCCCCCTCCTTCATCTCAAACTCATAATGGAACCTCGATGTGATACACACTGCATCTAACGGGTTTCTCATTTGGAATATTTATGTTTAGAAATGTTGATTGAAAAATGTTCATTTTCTATTAATAAATTTACATTTCATCTCGAACTGAATTGAGACCCATATTCTTGAACAATTATTCGAAGAAAAGCTTTACAACTAGTGAGATTTATCGATTTGAGCTATTGAATTGCTAATTTCGAAGATAGAATGTGGAATATATTATTACCATTGTATCGAACGAAAGGCCATATGAGCACTCTACTATGAATAGTAACGAGACATCTGCAGTGGCCAAGAAATAATCCGCAAAAATTTTCCATTTCAAGATCATTCAGATAATTTTTGCAACTTTCATTTGCAATTCAGTATGTTAAAGTCATTTACTGAAATACCTATTACTCATAATACATTTGAAATGAGCATCATGATCCTGTGATGATCAGGATTCCTGTCGTCTATTATAAAATTGTAAATGACTTAAGTAATAGAGCTACGGAAGGCACCACATCCCAAAAAAATACTAATTAGGATAAATCTTGATATTTTTTGTATTATTTGTGTAATATTTTTTTAACGGTGACTTATATCGAGATTTCCATTATGTCAAAAAATATTGCAAAGAAAATTAGTCAGCTGTGATTTCATCAACAACAAAAATTCAGTAGTCCTGGATTGTAGAAAAAGTGAATTTTTCATTTCCCACTTTCATCAATGAACCCTGGAATGTATTGAAAAACAATATTTTGTCAACAACGTGGAAATATTGATTCACTTTAGCCTATAAACCTAGAAAGTAACACAATTCACAGAATCAATATATGAAAACGACACCATAAAGCCTCCAAATCATACGGTTCTCTCTCTCTATTTTGGATGGTAGTTGCTTCCTATCTTCAAGCGCATATGACCAATGATCCTTCTGTTGTTTGACAGGAGCTTCGACAGAGGGCGCAGCGGTCTTGCACGAAGCAATGCTGCCACCAATTTTTTTCAACTTTTTGTATTATATAAAAACAATTTGAATTTTTTGAAGTCGCCTCCTGCTTGGAAGATCTTTTGGTTTTTTTTATCACATATACAGCCCCCTTTACGTGGTTATCCGAACCACCCCGGCCTGGATACCGGCGTGGATAAAGGGGACCTTTTATTCATTACTGTTTTTTTGTTTCAAAGACACTCACACATTTCAGTAATAATGGACTAGCATAACACAAAACGGAGCCCCACGATAGCACATGGCATCCGCGTAACTTCTTTGTGGGCAGACGTTATCAGCACGTCCCGTCCGTCCACTACCACGGCCACCACGGATTGATTCACATAAATGTTTATCAAAGGAACTGATTGTATTGAAATAAAATGTTTATACAACCTACATCAGTATTATGCAATACTTTACCTTATAGAGTTTCATTACATTCGAACAAATGGAAATTCAACATAATCATGACACTCTCAATTACTTATGACGTACTGTTTGGAACCTTTGGTGTAGTAATGAATATTACTGGAGTTTTCTCCCAACACCAAATCGTTATTGTTACACCTCGATACGTGTTTCGATCACCAAGTGATCATCTTCAAGAGGAAGATAAAACTAGAAACTACTCAAAACTAAAGCTATTTATGCTATTCAGGTACATCATACAGGTAGGTAATCAGTATTACCACCCATACAAGTGTACCACCCTATATTAATTTTACAATTGGCCTTTCTATTATTTTACAATACATCCTTATGTATGTTTGAATGTTACAGCTATATATAGAACAATTTTCAGCTATATAAAATTAGTTTCACAATATTGCCTATCTAAATATATTTACAATGTGTCTTTTTGTAGTAATCAGTAAACCCAACAATATTATTTCAACAAGCTATATAGTATGCTATTTGGTATTGGTCCGTTATCGTTATTCATAATATTATTGCGTTTACTCATTTCTACACTCTCATAGGCATCTAGTTGCCTGTTGTTGTTAACTTGTCTAACTAATCTTAAAGAACTGAAGTCTATGGAATGGTTTTGTTGCAAAATATGATGGGCGACTGCTGATTTTTCAGGTCTTCCATATTTTAAGTGTGCTATGTGTTCCTTATATCTCACTTTAATAGATCTTTTTGTCTGTCCATAATATTTTGCACGTTTGTGCTGTCCACAGTGATGTGAACTGTCAGGAATATACCTGTACGTACAGGTATATTCCTCACTTGGTGATCGAAACACGTGTCGAGGTGTAAAAATAACGATTTGGTGTTGGGAAAAAACTCCAGTAATATTCACTCTCAATTACATCAGAAAATCATTTTGCAAAATCTATAATATTTCATAATGATCAGGCATAATGATCAGGCGAAAAAATGATACAGTTTGAAAAAAAATGTACTAAACAGAAACTATAGTAAAGAGACTAGAGTCTAATAATATGACTAACGAAGAGAATTTGTGAGGTATTGTTACGACCATGGCGAAACTAGCAAGGAGACACAGCAAACTCACATCGCCCTGGCAAAAACCCGACAACTGATCATAATTTTCAAATGATATATACACGAGTCAGTATTCAGTACGAGAAACAGTTGAATTAGTTCGAGAATTAGTTTAGAACTCGAAATAATTCAGGAGCGAGAGAAGTAGGAATCGACAAATGAAATAAATACTACAGTAATATAGTGTTCTCTATTCCGTTTGTATTCTAAACATTTGTGATGGAATCGAATCAGATATCATGTACAGGATTTCTACACAAAATAATGAATGGAAGAAGTGAAATTTCATTCACATTGAACACTGTCATCCTCACTGGCAGACATCCGATGTTTCGCCGTAGCAAACTTACCTTATCGACTCTTCAGTAGCGAATACGGATAACATTATAAATAAATATAGTTTAAAAAACTGAAAAACACGCTTTAGAAGAACATCGAACTGAAGAGTTAATTTTTTTTTTTTTTAAATAAGCTTAAAATAATAACGAACGAAAAATACTAGTAGGTATCATTGTGAAAAAAGTGACAGGCGCTTGATATACAAAAAATATGGCACAAAGCGCCCACGATTTTTTCATAACACTGGTATTTTTCGTTGGTTATTGTTTTGAGCTTATTTAAAAAAATATTTTTAACTTATTAGTTCGATGTTCTTTAAAAGCGTGTTTTTTAGTTTTTAAATTATATTAATTTTTCATTTTTCAGTTTCGTATGCTATAAAAGCGTGGTTTTTACTCTTTTCAAACTATATTTATTTTATCTAAACTTTGGGATCAATCAGCCGTATATTGTTTAGAAAGATGACCATTGATATTTTCCGATTCCGGAGAGGGAGCCTGAAAATCAGCTACCAAGCCTCAAGGCAATATGCGCGCAAGAGAGGGTTACAAATAAGGCAGCAGGTGCGCGTGTTATAAAAAAATACTTTTTTTTAAATGAAAAAATAAATGTAAAGTGAGTTCGAATTATATGAAGAAGCTCACGTACAGCGCCATCTGCCCACGAATAGATCAAGCAGTAATGCCGCTATATCAAGGAGGTTACGTACAGCGTCATCTACCCGCGAATAGATCAAGCAATAATGTCGATATATCAAGGAGGTTACATACAGCGCCATCTGCCGGCGAATAGATCAAGCGATAATGTCGATAATTCTGTCGAATACAGATCCCGAGCTTGAATGAAGCTAATGAAAGCGTGTTAATTAAAAAACACTCAATTCTTTCAAAAAAGATTACGAATTTTTCTATCAAAATGGAGCAATAGAAAGCCAAAAGCTTTCTTCTACAAAAATGGTACATTTACTACTGTTCTCTCATGTCCGCCATTGAGGATGACATATATTATTTTGTGTAGAAATTCTGTGATTGATATCTGATTCAATTCCATAGCGATTATTTGAAGTACAAACTGAATAGGAAAAAGTATTTTTTGTATGATTCACTGTTCATTTGAAAATAATTGTTAGAAAGTATTTTTTCTTTTGTGCAATTCATTGTTTCCATGAAAGGGCTCTGTTTTTCAGTTTGTGTCTGAAAGTTACTTTTTTGCATGATCTACACATCACTTTGAAACTGATTTCTTTTTTCTCTGAAAGATTACTACATTTTTTTTTGTGTAAAAAAAGTAAAAAGCCGAAACTTTTTTTGGCCATTATTTATCTTATTTATCATATTCTGAGTCTCCATTATATTTGGATCTTGTGGATAATAATGAATCGATATTTTAATTATTGTTGTTGTAATTTTGATGACTTTTTCATAACTAGGACGTCAATTTTGAAATAAAAAGAAATATAGGAATGTAGGCTTTTACGGCTGGCGTCAATGATTTGGTTAGTTCCGGGTTTTACGGTGCTTTTTTTGGTTATGATTTTCAAACGTTTCGACTGCAACTGCGGCAGTCATCTTCAGTGACGTAGTCGAAGTAGTCTTCTTTACATGTCAGTTGATATGGCATCCAAAACATAAAAAGAGAAATAGTAGGGGCTTTCAATCTGTGTATTTCATTTAATCTATCATCTATCTATCTGATACCTCTTCACATTCACTGTGCATCTACGGCAGATTTATCATTCTGTTCTGTTTATAAGTCGTATATCCTTATTTTGAATGTCATATCCATTAACGAAACATTACTAACATGCACATTTAAAACAAAATCGAGACTGAATCAAGTCGAACCCCTATGAGGTATTGACTTATTATCCAATCTAACTACCTATACTTACAGTTAGTACATCACATACATTTCTCTTCGTCCGATGAACCTTTCACACAAAATGTTACGATCAGCTATCGACCCACACGATATCACATTTGAAACCCGAGAAATCAATCGGAAAGCTGATACTTGTAAAGTTTACAAAATGGGAGCAATAATGTAAGTCAACAGCTATCAACGATGCGAATATATAGGATGTTGAAGTTAGATTTATCGGGAACGCCGTCGATGCAAATGCATTGAAAGAGACTTTTTGCCGGAAAGAAGACTTTATGTGGGACAAATTTTATTGAAAGCGTAGGTTAAATGGTTGAACGTGATCAATGAATATACTCAAGACACACGGACGGGATGACCTGAAAGAGTGGAAGCGTTTCGGATGATATAATTTGTAGAGAGAATATGAAAGGTACTACTGAAACATCTGGTAAACAATTAATCCATCACAAACACTGTATCCACACACCAGATCTGCAACACTTTCCTCGATGTGTGTTTCATCGAATATACTCGGAATAATTGATTACCTTGATGAGAATAACAGAAGCAAACAAACAGTAGTAAAACTACAGTCCATCACATAACTCGAACATCGGCTGTGGATGAACATCTTCACCGGCAGCAGGAGATTGCACATCTTATAAGGATCTAGAGGTGATTCTGAATTGGTGTGAAAGTAACTAGGTTCAATTCAATGTCATGAAAACCCAGGAATCAGTTTTTTCCAAAAACATAAATGTGTTCAGGTGACTTGGTACATTTGATTTCACCAAGAGCGATACTTTTCAGAAATACACGACGGACTGTGCCTGCTCATCGTTTTGAGGTTCAACCCAGTACACCTCGAACGACACTGTTTAAAAACTCTCTCATTTGGAGAACTGCGTTTATATGGAATAAACTTCCTGAGAACGTTTTTCCAAATGAATTCAATCTCCAGCGATTCAAATCCAACATGAATCGCCACTTTTGCAAAGGCACCGCTCTTACAGCACCATAAGGATTTTCCACTTTTCTAATAAACACTATTTCCAGTTCCATACATATTTTTTACTAAAGCAACAGCTACTTCAAAACATATAGGAAAAGGGAAAGTGAGAAAAAAATAAAGGTATGTATCATATTAGCCCCACCCAATGGGGCTATTATGATACAAGGCAGGGGCTAAAGTGATACAGTGCTGTACTTCAGTGCATAGTAGCAATGTTGTACAGCAGTTCAGGTTGTATACCTGAAGTAGTCCATTGTGGAATTTCTTGGTAATTAACTACGTGCAAGTTCTTAGTAATTATTCTCTTCCTAACAGAAGATTAAAAAGCGGGCTGAACGGGATGGGGTCCCTTATTGCCATTCATGCTGTTTTTACATTTTGCTATTTCTAGACTCTCACATGCATCGAGTAGCCTGGTGTCATGCACATGCTTAATCAGTTTCAGCTTGTTTTCACCAATTCTGTGGTCCTTGTCTAGAGCCCGCTTTTTAATCTTCTGTTAGGAAGAGAATAATTACTTATAATTACTAATTAATTACTAATAATTACAGGTAACAAATTTTAGTATATAAGGATTAACCAGACTAGACTAGGTATCAATTTTCTTCTCCTGAGGATGCCAACTTTGTTGGCGAAACGAGCGTCGAGTGCAAAAATAGCAGGGCAATTGATCTCGAAACTTTCACACCAAAGGTTCCAATCTCATCGTTATTAATTTCGTTCAACAAACTTTTTTCAGTGAGGCATTCAACAATTACATCAAATTGGAAAGTGATGAAATGGGCATGGAAAAAGGACGGAAAATTTAAAATTTGTGAAATTATGGAGTAAACGCTTATATTATTGAATTTCTTAAAGGAAATCTTGGGTAACTCGATGAATATTAATATCCTGAAAATATAACCCCTTCAATCCAGTGAACGTGTTCTTGTCTACTAGCTAATGCAAATTATTTGTAGCTCATTTTCACGATATGAATTTATGACCTATTAAACATTTGAATATGTGGGTATGACCTATTAATCAGTGACAGATTGTACAGTATTTATTTGATTTGATTTACATATCATTATGTACTTATGCCGTATCAATTGAAAGCTCAATGGTACTTGTTCGAGATAGGATGCGACACAACTTCATTGATTAATTTATTCAAATAACAATGGGAAGATTTGAGCAATGTGTGCTCAATGACAGAGTAAAAAATACCTATCAATTAATTGGTTTCTCAAGCTGGATTTCATGCTAGGCAACAGTCATTCAGAAAACTTTCATTTAATTCATACTTATTGACTTTTGAGTTAACATGAGATTCAAATGAGGATTTCAGCATAAACATATTCACTCACCTAAATAAAATACGCCAGCAATATTCCTTGGTGTTTAGAAACGGCGTTCTCAGAGCGGCACCTGTGCGAACGTAGCGATTCACGTTGGATTTGAATCACTGGAGATTAAATTCATTTGGAAATACGTTCTCAGAAAGTTTATTACACATTAACGCAGTTCTCAAATGAAATAGTTCTTAAAAAGTGAAGTTGAAGGTGTACTGACTTGAACCTCAAAAGGATGAGCAGCCACAGTCCGTCGCGTATTTCTGATATATACCGCTCTTGGTGGAATCAAATGTGTCAAGTCACTTGACCACTTCCCTTGAAAATATCTATAGAAGAGAGACAAATCTCCAACTTTTCTTCGATGTTCCAGACCATCAAAGTTACAAGTGATGTTCGTGTCTCCAATCAAGTGTATGGCTCTTTTCTGGATCAAATCCAGCAGCTTCAGGGTATGCTTGGGGACGAAGCTCCATACATGAGAATAATACTGCAAAGAGTATTGATCTGAGCTTGAGTGCAGAATGCAGACTCTGATCTTCTTCTGTCATACACATATTTACCGAAGTAGCCGTCTCCAGAGAGTGCCTGTGTGAGTTAGTAATCTACTTCTGCAAAGAGCCGGTTGATCCAGCTCTCTATATTGGGACTGAGTCGATGCGTTTATCTCCCACAGATACCATTGTCCCATTTCAGTTGCGATCTGCTCATGATGTTTTCCCTGGTTGCAGTCATTTCCGTACCACTGTAGTTTCCCTTCTCTCCATAACTTGAATTTATATCGGTGAAACCCCCGCTATCAAGATTGCTGCCTCTGCTTCGGCAGATATTGTTCTATTTGAGCTGCACGTTCGAAAGTTGATTTTCGTCTGCACTTCTGTTAATTTCTGGACACGTTTCTCACTTTGAATTGCGGTATATCAGGTTGGTGCACCAAACAGAATCTGGAAATGAACTACATTCGACATGATCCATCTTTTTGAAGCTCTAGCAAACCTGATGCCCTCCGATGTTGGGCATCAGTTTGCTAGAGCTGCAACTGATTTTTCCACCTCGAGTACACTTTGTTTTATATGCTCTACAAAAGTCCAAGGATGGTTTTACCGCCTAGCTTAGTCCGATCTGTGTTCCTTCGATATCAAGTTTCATTAATCTAATTTTTTCTGCGCTTTGTCAGAAGCACGAATTCGGTTATTTATAGAGCTAGTTTTTGGCGCCATCTACTTCGATACTCGCAGTATTGCTCTATTGGCTACATTATTTAGAAGGTCCTCGTTTCTGGCTGTCACCACAACAGCAACATCGTTCGGAAACCCTACCTAATCATCTCTATTGGGTAATTTTATTAAAAAGAGCTCACCATACAGGATGTTCTACAACATAGATCATCAGACTGATCCATGTGGTACACTAAAATCCATACCGACAGTTTTTGTATCATCGATGACCAGAAAAATTTATCTTTCTGGTAGATATGGGGCTATCATAAGAATTGAGTTTTCCTCCACTCCTCTATTTCTAAAGATCTTCAATAACAGCGATTGACTTCGCCGATATTTCGTTGAACTTCTGCCTCATTGGCAATGTTAATCAACCAGGATGCTATGGCGTCTACTATCTGGCGCCCTTTTCTAAATCCGAACTGTTGTTCAGCTGACCTCCCGGTTCGTACAATTTTCAACGTTCAAGTATTGAGTGTTCAGAAAGTTTTCCTTCAGAATCCAAGAAACATATACGTCTTATCTTATGTATCTGTGTTATGTTATGTATCTGTCCTCAAAAGTACTGAATATTATCACAACACCAAAACGTCAGTTTTGAAGATAATCACGTGGTGATTGAAACACTTGTCGAGGTGTTAAAAATAACGGTTTGTTGTTGGGATAAAACTTCAGTAATATTCATTATCACACCAAAGGTTCCAAACAGTGTATTACAAGTTCAAAAGTATTGGTTTCGCCTTTTTCCATACGACCAGGAACTAATGTTGATTCACCATTTTTTTGTGGATAGCTACACTACAGGCTAGTTTGTCTGAGGCTAGGTATTTGAGTTTTTCGTGGAGTATGTTAACTGGTCCGGAGCTCTATTATTTTCCAGCTCAATCGATACTTCTTGGATTTCTTCAATGAGAAATTTGAGAAACATCCTCTCCTTTCACAGATGAACTAAACTTTCGTATTTACATAGAAAATGTAGATAGTTAGGTTTTCCATCCACTCAGAAAATCGAATATTATCTAATGCAATTGTTCATTCGAGAATGGAACCAAAGTTCTGGTGGACAAAAGTGGGTTAATCCCCCTGATTGACGACCGCGAGATTTTCAGCTGATGCAATCCACTCGGTCAATGTGGATTCTGTTTGGTCGCTATAATCCATACCCCACTCTGGGGATTCAGTATTGAAATCTCCGACCACAATTGCTTTGGCGTTATTGATGCTCACAGTAACCTCCCCAAGTTTCAGCTAAACGTTATGAACCTTGTAGTTTGTACAAATGTGAATCCTCTGCCGCATCCTTTGACTTCTGATCCTAACGTTATTGGTTGCCACTTTAATAACTGTCTTGAAGTCGTCCCCGAATAACTAATCTAGTCTATCACGAAGGGCAGAGATATTACGTTCACTGAAAGCAATAATGGCGACTTGTAGTTTTATGGAAGTGACTAGTGCCAGCTACTCGAATCCTATTGCTGTTGATATGTAAAATTTACCATTCTCATTTTTGTCGGGTTTTGTGCTTTTGCTCTGTTTGTCGCTCTTATATACGGCACGGCATTTCTTAGTATCTGACTGATATCTCTCTGTTTCGCAGTAAATGTAGTATGGCCTGTTGTGGCACTCTACTGCTCTATGGCCTTCTTCTGCAATACTTGAGACAGAACCCTTTCCTGTTTGGTCCTCTACAATGTTCTTCACGGTGTCCGTAGTCCCAGCACTGGAAACAACAAATCTTTCTCTGTCTTTCAACTAATCTGCATTGTTTCCAATCTAGTTTCAATGATCCCATCTTCACAAGTTTATCGGCGTCTTCACTGTTCAGCACGCGAGTGGTATTCGGCTTATTGGAGTTAGCTGGTCGGAGTGTCCTTACCTTGTTTTTTGTTTTTTCATCATTTTCGAAATGGCCTGTGTAATTTTTGCCTTTGTCACCATAGCTTCCATGTCCTTGATATGGATAGTCTTCTTGTTTGTTAGTAACAGTGTCTGCTTCGAGTACTCGCTGTTGCAGCTCCTTTTTAAAAATGTCTACATTATGTAAGTTCTGGACGGCAATACTCACTTAATTTTTTTACTTTTTTTAACCTTCCCTGTATCAACTCCTATTTAATTAGATTTTACAGCTGGTTATATAGTTTTGAAATGTTCAGCATATTTCTTGTCTTTCATCTGTATCAGTACGGCATCTATCCATCTACAACTTTATATCAATCAAAATAAGTTAACGATAATACAAGTCCTGAATTGAACCAGTGAATGATTGGAGCCGTTTTATTACTTGAGAGGCGAAATATGAGTTATTTGATATATCCCAAGGTTTTTTTATATTTTTTATATTACAAAAAAAAATTTTAATTGTTCATTACTTGGATTATTTTTCAGCTGTTTATATAAATCAGTTCTAGTTAACTAATGCCACCAATGATCTAGAAATACAGTTCTTTTTTTTCCCAATATATTTCTCAATAATATGTACTGTACTGATAAATACAGTATCATTTAATGGCGAGTATGTCTGAAATATTTCATCTTGCCAAGGTTTCAACTGTACCGTGTCATATATGTGAGAAATTTCAATTAACTTTACATTTATTAGAACACTATTTCAATCATTTATGAGCAGTAATTAGCGTGTAATTTGAGAATGACGTGGAAAAAACGCTATTAATAGTATTTGTAAATCGTATTATGTATCTTGAGCGATTGATTTTTGAGTCCAATCAACAATATTTAACTCCGTATAGAGATATAACGTAACCATTTCTAACACATTAGTTTATAGAACGACGTTTTATTATGTATTACCGACGGATTTTTAAGCATCATTTCAATTCATACGAACTCAATTGAAGGTTCGTGAGAACCTATTAAACAACAAGCAACAAAATGGTACATTCCATAAAATACAGAAATGAATTATGTGATGTCTATATTTTCATACAACTGTGTGAATACTGCACAAGAAATTGGTTTCATTCGAATGAATCAGCAAATTCTGCTAATTTCTAAATTCATGTGATATCATTATTTATTTGACGATTGAATAGTAAAATTACAGTAGAGCAGAAACCAGTAGTAGGTATCACTCTTGTCAGAACCTTTGATGTTTGGATCTCACAGTTTTATTTTTTAGGGCTATTGCGCATCCATAATTATTCGTTACGAGTGGATTTATCAGCGTTTCACATTTCATACACTGTTCAATAAGCGTTTAGTTCAGATTTTGCAATCGATTTGAAAATTAGTTACCGAGGAGGTAAAGGGCCTTGCCACTTCAAACATAGCTCAGAACTGGATAAAATGTTTAGGTAAAGAAACAGAGCTGGCTCTGAGAGGTACTTGTAATTATAATGAACATGTCGCAGCAAACATTTTGAAATCTGAACCGGTTGATCAAATTCAGTCTGATAGAGAAAGTAAAATTGCAAAATCAATTAAGCAAAAAGTTAAAGATAATGAAGTGATTTTTACGAGAGCAGATAAAGGTCGGACGGTTATTACATAAAAAGGACTACATAGGAAAAACTCTAAATTCTCTTAATTCAGGATGCTACGAGATTCTGAGAGATGACCATACAACTATGTACCAGAAAAAGGTTAAGGAAACTCTCGAAACAATAGAATTGGTTATGAATGGTAAGGATAAATGTAGAGCATTGATCATGAATCCACAACCACCAAACCTGTATTGCCTTATTAAATTACACAAAACCAATTTCCCGATTAGACCAGTGGTGTCGTTTGTAACGGCACCTACTGTAAAAATCTCAGAAATCTTGATTAAATTGATTCAAACCTATAGCAATTCCAAGCCAAAATTCATTATAAATAATTCTTATCAATTAGTGGATAATATTAAAAACGTAATTCTTCCGGATAACGCAAAATTAATATCGTTTGATGTTCAAAATTTATTTCCCAGTATTCCGCCAATTGAAACAATCGGACTAGTTGAGTGTCTCTTAGAAAAAAACTACGTGAATCCACTGATAAAATAGGAAATTGTAGATTTACTTACCATTTGTCTATCTCAAAATTATTTCCAGTTTGACAGAAAATTCTATTCATGCAATGAAGGACTAATAATGGGGAACCCTTTGAGTCCCTTGCTGGCGGAAATTTTCATGGATAACATAGAGTATGAAATCCATAATAATCAGTTAGCTAACAGTTTTTGTACTGGTAGATACCTAGATGATATCTTAGTATGTTTTACTGGTACCGATAGGCAATTAGGCAAGTTCATCCACCCGTCAATAAAAGTTACCACTGAGAGGAAGGTAAGTAATTCAATAAATTACCTTGACTTAACCATTACGAAAAATAACAATTAACATGAGTTTGCAATTTTCTACAAACCATCGTACACAGACATTATCATACATAATTCCTCCACACACCCTTACCAGCATAAAGTTGCTGCATTCAATAGTATGCTTCACAGATTACTGAATATTCCACGGCTGAATTTGATCAAACAAATCGCGGTTAATAACGGTTACGAAGTAGATATTACAAACGCCATTCTTACCAAAAAACTTCAAAAGCAAGCCATGGACTTGGTCTACCCATATTCAAGATGCGATAACGTCAGTTATAGGATATTGGCATGCTTGGGTGAACCAACCAGGAATATTGCCCGTTTTTTGAAGAAATAGGCGTAAACGTAGCATACAGCGAATAATAATCAAAGTGAATTTATTAAAAACTATAAAGACAAAACTTCGTTGTCGGATAGATCAGGAGTATATAAGCTGACTTGTGGCTCTTGTCCAAAACTGTATATTAGCCAAACTGAAACAACATTTCCCCAAAGAATTGAAGAGCATAGAAGTAGTTTTGTAAATAGAAAGACCAATTCCAAATTTGCAAACCAACTATTAGCAGAAGGACATGAGTTCAATCATTCTTTCTTCAATCTAATCTTTCTTTAGTAGATTTAGTAGATTTAGTAGATTTAGTAAATAACTATACTACGAATATATACTTATCAGAAAACCAAGTTGACATTATATCGGAGGATTATACCATATATACGATTAACCGTATATAAGTTATATTTAGTAATAAAGTCGTGATGTTATGAAGGAAATTACTTCTTCGTCTTGTAATATCAAACGACATTTTTTCTTTGGCGATTACTCTTACCAGTTTTATTTGTTTTTCGGAATGTCTCACTTGCTTTTCAATATCCTATCACTCATTTAATTGACAATATTTGTTTAAGGTCGAACCTATAGTGAATGAATTCGTTAAACTTTGTAATTATAAACTTGTTTCGAAAACGTTTGTTTACCGTTCATGAAATTATAGCATGTATATTCAATTTTTTCGTCTGACATCGGAATGATTAAATAGTAACAGTTTTTAGGCATGAAATTAGTTGATAATTGGCATACAAGGACGTCTATTTGCTTTATCGGCGTACGGAATAATACAGCTCAACTTCTCCAAATGTTTCGTAACTAATTATTATTAGTTTTTTGAGCGATAGGTTACTTTTTGAGAACTTGATTTGATCAAACGTCTGTTTGAAAAAGTGATTAGGAAATAGTAACATATCAAAAGAGATTATAGTCATTAGGTGAGTAATTTATTTTTTTGCTAGTCTTGTGCTTGAATGAGGTCTTGTTCAGTAGGTATAGTCATATTTTCAAGAAGCTAAAGACATAAAGAAAGTATACCAATTTATACTCGTAGGCCATAGAAGTAAATAGTCAATGAACATTTCCAAAATGTAATGTGTAAGTCTCATTTCAAATCAGTTAATTTCATTATTTTGTTTATTCCAAAAATTGATGGTATCTTATATAAGTGTCTACTTCCTGAACAAAAATTTAAAAAATAACATTGAATTTAACAGAATAGTGTTTGGCAGATTGGAGCAAACAATTCATTTTCAACATTTGAAAATAGAATTTTGCACTTCCTTCAATATCCTTTTGAATTTTCGTTTGCGGTTCCCAAATAAATTTCAACTCCGCAACTTCTAGTGGCTCAACAAAAACGATGACTGTAACTTGGCATGAAAGTCAACTCAATTTTTTTTTAAATACAGCAACAACTTGCAAATATGGTATATTCAATAAAAAATTGAATTCGGAATAATATTGACCATCTGAGCTTTTGTCGTGAAGGAAACTTTTTTTAAAATGCACCGTTTTCCAAATACAGTGTTCAACTATTAAAAAATTAAAATTGACTTTCCTCCAGAACTTCTAAAATATTGAAAATTTTCTCATGAAATTCTAGGTATTGCCTTACAGCTTAAACCACTATTTTTTTAAATCAACATCAAGTCATAACCCATTTTATGTATATACTTATGTACTACAGTTACAAAATAGGAGCCACTAAATTCTCAAAAATAACTGCCTCTTGTAGTGGCGTTCGGAAAATATTCTACAGAGATGAAGAAAAGTGATGATAAAATATATAGAAACACAACCTTGACAACAATGTTTTCGCTTAAATGGAATAATATTTCTGAGAATGAAGTGCCTATCATTGTGGAAATTTAGTATAGATTTCTGAACGAGCTGACGCCCGTTAACGAACAACAATTCACAGAAGTCGGAAGTTATGCGAGACAAGGACATAAGCTATTTTGTTTTTGGATCATTGTATGGAATGTTAATGGATTGGTTAATCTATCAAGACTAAATTATTTGAAAAGGAAAGGAAACTTGAAGTGAGATAAACTATGTCTTGCCTACTTGTTTATATGCAAACTTGTATCACTGTACTGTACACGAACATAATTATATTTATATGCTTTCTTGTTTGTAATATATACGTTTTTTTGTTATCTATACCTATTTATCTTCTTGTAATATCTATGTATATATTATATAATTTAAAAACTATAATTCTCAAGAACTTAAAATAATTTCGCCCATGCACAAGGGAAACCTTCTTTTGGGCGCTTCGTATTTATTTATCACCATTTACTGTCAGCAATAGTTGTATTCAAACTCTACTTGTCTTTTTGGTGAATAAATTGAATTGTATTATATTGTATGAAAAGGTTATTTACTGATGAGATATTTCATATTATAGCTACCGTAAGTCAATTGTTACTTTTGTAGGATTGAATAATGATATCAATAATGTACATACACGAAATTATTATCATCACTTTATACGTTTCACATAATGAAAAAATATTACGTTCTTGCTGGTTTTTTATAATCACTTTCAAAAGCGGTGATTGTTCATGTTATATGCTCACTGTCAAGAGTATCTGTCGACCGCACAGAGACACGAGAGAATCGTCCAAAATACGGCTAGCGCTGTGTGTTAGAGTGAGGAGAACTGAAGCCAGACATTCTGGCGCGGTTATGCGTTACGTTACCAAGCGATTTACCCTTCCATGAGAAGTTATCACTTCAGTAGAAAGTATTTTGCCTCCTCAATCATGTTAATTCTGTTTCGGAGTAGGTACATTATTACAGTAGCTTTCCTCTAGGAACTTCATCTAGGCGTTAGCTATTTGTTTGGAATAACAATTACATAATTTTTCCCGTGAATGACTTTCCCGGTGATGATTCTAACAATAACATTTGTTTATAAGAAGCAATTGAACAAAAGTTAAGGTTTTGTTTCGCTAAAACTATTGCAGACTATTTTGAAAGTTTCAAAACGATATCTTACTGGATAATAGAATATATTGGTAACAAATCTGTTTCATTTCCATTCGCTGTTTTCGAAATCGATAGTAAAAATATAATCGAATAAAATCAAAAGATAAACCAAATAACCATGACCTAATTCACTAAGGCCAGATTACCAAGTCAACCACAAAAAATGTTCTGTGTTCTCAAACGCCAGTCCAATTGTCCAAAATCACACTATCGTTTAGTGAAACGTGTCTTGATTGAAATTGTATAGGTAATAACTAAACACTGGAAACTCACATAACTACTGAAAAATTAAACACATTTCAATAATCATAAAACTAGTATTTCAAGTACTTCTGATGAAAATCCTTTCCATATACCCTGTATAATATATATGACCTGAGTAACACTCATATATTCCTCTAGATATCTTCACGATTAATCAAATTAGACAAATATTCCAAATCACATACGGAAACTTAGTTGATTTAATTTTATAAATGTTGAATAAATTTGAATGAATTATTTTTTTTCGACACCATGCGGTCGTTTCTAACAAGAATTAGATTTCACTTTCCTCAAAGTGATCTCGTTGTTTTTATATCCAACAGCGAGGTAAGGTCACTTTTTTATTCGTAACGGTCTGTTACAGTCGGTAGCATTATACATTTCGCATAAGAAGACAAATAATACGCCAGAAATGTTTATTTACATGGTCGAGAAGGAATTATCATGAAAAATAATGAACTGACAAATTCGAATTGCAACTTTTAGATCCGGTCATCACAGAAAAATCTTGCTCAAACGAGATCCTTGATTAGAAATTAACATGTTGATGAAATTCCAGTTCCAACGCACCTTCAATGAAATGGAAGATGACAGAGGAAACTGGAAATCACCAAAGTCATAATAAGTGGCCTTCAATTTATTTGGTGGAGTTTAGCAGAGCTATTCTTCAATCTATACTCAATTAAGTATATACAAAATACATGCATATATAACAAATACAAACTCAAATAGTTTGATTCTAAGTTGTGGAATAGAGTATTCATTCCGCTTGTTGAGACCTCTACCAAATATATCACCTCTATGTCAACAACAAATTGGCCGGGGTATTTGTCAAGGTAATTGTCTACTTGTTGAATACTGTATAGGTGAGCACCTTAAAAATATGCACCTTAAATATGTGTTTTTCCTGAGTCATTACGAAAACAATTCTACTTTTTCCGCTGCTCCAGAAATTGAACTATCATCAATCACTAGGTGTCTGTCTGTTTTTGCTGCTGTCTCATAAAGACTCCACACTTGTTTCGTTTCAAAAGTTTTCGATTTTTCTGGATGGAACTAAATGAATTTGAACGATTGTTTGATTTAGTTTTGTAGTCGTTATTGGAGCATTCGAGTATTTGTATCTTGTCAATTCGTAGGTCCATGGGTTTTGTGAGATATTGTTTCGTGGATTCAGAAATGTGGACATAATCCGAATTGATTGTGTCCCCTGTGTGAGCCTCCTTATCGGCCACATTTGCTTGGTACTCCAAAAAAAATGTGATTGATAATCGGGGTTCTCCGATGACTCAAATAGGAACTCCATAGGTGTTGTTATGCTCTAAGATGAAGGTGAAAAGACGACGATCAAAATTTTTTTCTCACCAAATTGGGTGTGTCTTGCGATGAAATCTTCTAATAAGAAGCCTTTAGGGAGTATTGAAGTATATTCGATAGTTCTTCAGAGGAAGTGGTGGAGCAGGAGTTCGTAAAAAGATAAATCAGGAATGATATTTTTCCTGAAGATTTTGGATATTTTGTGGGAGTTAGCGTCTTTAGGATGGTGTTTTTTTTGTTAGAGTGTCGGTCAAACAAAAGATGAAGATGTTGAGGAAATGGAGCAGAGATTTAGTATGGTGTCATTTTTTATTATTATTATTTGCGGAAGCGACCATGTGCGTTCGCTGTGTCGAAGATTAAACGCCACTTAACAGGTTCCACCGGATGCTCAGCCATCAATTTCAGACGTCTTTTCTATGAGAGTATAGAGATTGTGTTGCCATTGACTGTGACAAATAGGGTCTGTCTGAATAATATTGTACATAATTCATTGGTAATTTTCAGTATTTCAATTCTATTATCGAAAGGTAGGTTTAGAAATGACGTTGTTTGCAGCTCAATAGTGGCCTAAAATTGTTCATTTATGATATTCTGTTATTGGGGTGATTTTTTCAGGATCCTCTAAGCTGGGTGTTCATTTGAGGAAAGGCTGAAAATTCTTATGCGTTAAGTGTTTCTCCGCAGTGTGGACATTCAATTTGTTGAGTAGGGCATTCTTGGAATAGGTGGCTTATGTTGCTGCATAAACTTCAATGTTCTGGGATGGAATGGAGGGCAGAGTAGAGGTTGGATGCCTCGTATTCATCATTTTTTCCTCAGATGGTGACCGCATGTGCAAGACATCGGGTATATTGATCCTTGTCTGTGGTGATAATGCAGACAAGAGGAGTGAGGAGATTTATTCTTCTGAAGGTTATTTGATGTCATTCTCGAGGAATAAAATAACTTCGTCTTCTGCTTTGGTGGACTTCTATGACGAGGAGAGTGGGGCAGGGAGTTTGTGACTGGAGTGTTTGTGGTTCAAGGTCCATGATCTTGTTGGTAAGATGGTGTGGTTGTTATTACGTTTCCGGAAGAGATTTTGGAGACACTCCGACTCATTGAAATTGGTAGTTTTTACTAATGAAAGCTATTATATGACGTTTTGCGGATTTGTGAACTGTTTAGTGGAAATCACACAAAAAACAATTACTAAAATACGTTATAGAAATTCATCAAGTATCGGCCAATTTCATCACATACTGACTACATTTTCATATGCAAGATCAGCTTCTTGAGAACTATGTATTCATACCCAATTTACTTAATAAATAATTTTCACTTCGAGAGCTCGAAAGTCAGTCCACTGACCTTATTTTGTTCTGAAATATGTTTAATTTCTGATGAACGTCAACTCATGATGAAATGGAACATTAGGTTTGTTCTGGTTCTACGAAATTCAGGTTCCAGGACGTCAGGATCATGCGCAGTTTAATGAGGATAAGTTTCGATTGCTGAATCCTCTGTTCTGGTTTCGACTGCGAAATGATGAAAAAACAGTCTATATATATATATATATATATATATATATATATATATATATATATATATATATATATATATATATACGATAGGTGGCACAGTGGTCTCCTCAAAATGCGTTCTGGTTTAACCAACTGTCCGAGACTATTTCGGACTCTTTGGGATTTTTCGCTTATACGCATCATGTCTTGGGCAGTTTCCAAACAGTTTCGGATGTTAGAACCAAAACACACCTAATAAACTTGCTCGAAAGAGATGAAAAATATGTAGAGATATTAAACGCCAGGAAGATATTACACGCCAGGAACAGGAACCGGAATCATAAGAGGATGACAACGAGACCCAAACACCATGATGACCTTCCAGCTTTGCGTAAGAACCACTTGTCACCCACAATACACACAAGGTGTGGCGGTTATGAACGGTCTCATATCAAACATATGTACATTACTATTGAGAAAGTTCAGTGCCAGCACAGGAAATAACACTGATAACTTGAACAAACTCAATTCTTCAACCTGTTCAATATTTACGAAATATCCAAAAAATATCGATAAGATTAACTGGTGTGTAGCGTGATGAAGTAAAACGAATGTACATACCTGCGAATTATTCCAATCCGTCGGTCATTCCTAACCTTGATAGTAACTATATATTTTGTTGACATTGTAATGATACCGCTGAATCGATGGTTCAAGGTTATTATCATGTATTTTCCGGTACGAGGGATATTCGAAGGTTATCAGAAGCATAACGGATTTAAAGTAACGATCTCTCGTTTCGGAAGCAGAGAATTGCTCACGTCTTAACGATCTTCAAATTGTATTTGGAGGTGGTGAAGATCTTCAAAATGACACTTTATTTGTAACGATTGAATCTACCGAACTCCCTTAGGTTGAATCCTGCTAGTAATTATGGTAAAAGTCGTAGTGTGTATGGGGTCTAGTACCATTCCCAGACATTTAATCTCTCGCTTGGAGGTTCTGGTCCTAGTATGAATTCAAAATATCAAAAAAATCCATTTAACTTCAGGTTGTTATCTTTTTGAAAACTCCCAAAACTGTCTGAACTTTGCAACACCCATGCTCATTCAATTGTTATGCAAATCACGTTTTGAATGATGAATAATAATAAAGATGATACAACTGAACAGCATTGAACAGTTGTTATTACGATACCGTAGAGAAGGTACTTTCATTGAAAAATTCAACGAAAATTCGAGTTCAAGTTGAAGTAGACATGCCATTCAGAACAATTTTTTTCATTCATACGTTCGTCAAAAATAAAGATGAGCAATATTGGACAATAATTCTATAAATTTTTAAAATAATTTTATTAAATGCTGAAAATTTGTATTTTCATTCTCTATTCCTATAAGAATCTAGCTACTATTTGCATTCCGTTCATAACCTTTTCAGTGAAAAGACAATAACATTCATCAACTATACATCCACCGTACAAATTGGTCGGCTGAAATATAGTTTTAACACAAGGGTATCGATTAAGTTGGAAAATATAATAGATACGTGACAATGGAAACAACAAAAAAAATTAACTGATTGCATTTTCATCTTTAGAACAATAAATATGATACAGGAGTAGCCAGTGCTATCATTGATAAAATTATCCAAACAAAGTAACACTAAACATCTGATCTGATGAGTCAGAGAAGTGCCTACATCTGGATTGCGTACACAAAAAAGTTCATTCCTCAGGCAGAGGCAGTCGCTACCTGCCTATGCTGAATTACATTCACCAACTACAATACTACTCAACATCGTAAGGCTAAGTCAGGTTGAATTTTGATACGGAAATTTTCTCTCCAACTTTGTTAGCTGTGTTTGGTTATAAATTAGAAAAAAACATTAGGAAAAAGTGTTTGCAATCCGTCAAGAGTGTGAAAATCTTTGAATTTATGTTAGGACATACTTGAACATAACCTAAAAATGAACCGGTACTTCAGAGGCATGTACTTAAGTGGTGCGTAACAAACACAAATGTTGATATCAGATCGACAAGAATGCTTATACGAGTATATTTCCCCCCAAATACAAGCACAGCATTCCAAAAACTTTAATATTAGAGTATTTGAGCCGGTATCTTGGAAGATCATATTGTTGTGCTGTTTTCATTTATTACAATACTATTTAAAACCTTTCACCAAATGAATTTAGGAATCACCGAAACGGGATACTGCCGCACTGAGCTATTCTGGTTCTTGAGGAAAAATTTCCAAGACGATATATTCGCAAAAAAGGTACCATGAAATGAGCTACCTACCGATATTACACCTGAATTGCTTGAATATTTAATATATAGAATTTTTAACGAGTGGAACGTTAGGTAAGTAGATCTAAAGTGAGTGGGTCTGCAACTCACGAGAGTTTATTGTGTTACACACCTTATCAAACTCGACCAAATGAATTCAGCTGATTCTTCCAGAAACCTGTAGTCATCTAGGCAAGAATGTGCATCTCTGGAATAGAACATTAGCACCATCTTCTTGAGTATGATCTATGGCAGTCATAATAGCACACAGAATCGATTTTGGTTGATTAGTGACCTTAGCAACATTTCCATAACTGTCGGTCAGCTATGTCAAACGAATCAATGAATTCACCCATTCGTCATTGGTTTGGGTGAATCACTGTTTGAGCATGAGAGTTTGCAGGAGCTGCTCAGGGAAATATTGTTTCTTCCACTGATGTGGATTCTGCTCAGTCGATGGTCGTCGTCTCTGTAGACTATCGATCTGATTCTTCACTAACTCTTGACAGATCTCCGCAAAACCGTGACAAGACATTCTACGATAAGAATGCGCCCAGTATCTCGAAGGTTTTGTTAGTAACACTCAGTGTGCTTTCAGCATGGATTCACACACCATAGGATGAAATGTCATTCAGAAAGTATTTTACAATGCGTCGTGAAACGTTAACTAGTTTATACAGACGTTTTGAGTTTTCAAATTGTATTCCTCTAAAACGTTAAAAGGAGGTCATTTCTAATATTTAGTGAAATAATTTTCGAGAAATATTCATGAAAATGTGAACCAAAAAGTGTCCTTCTCGCATATAGTCAGTGAGCAAACTTGAAGACTGGCTATAAATCGAAATCATCTAAAGGAACAATTCGTACAGGCCGGTTTCAACTCCCTTCACTGTAGGTTAATTGGAAAACAACTACTCCCCTGGATAATACCACGATGGGCATTGGATTATATCCGACAGGTGTCAGTGCAGGATTCTTCACTGAAGTTATTCCTGCATATGCTGTTGGCGATACAACTGCCGCAATAGATTTTCAATTATTTGAACACACTTGCAGGTCGGTTTAGAGCTGTTTGGCCACTAATCAGTGCAAGGTAGTGTCTATCATCAACATAAAGTCGATAATTTCCGATGATAATTGAAAATCGAATTCTTTCAGAGTATAATTCCTTGAACTAAACTGAAGCGGACAACAAACAACAGATTTGTCATCGCAACATCTGCCTGTGAATGAGGTAACCAATGCCCTTCGTGGTAGTAGCCAGGGAAATAGTTGTTTTCTGATGGGTTTCAGTAAAATAACCTACAGTGTAGGGAGTTAAGAGTGGCCTGAACGAATTGTTCCTTTAGATGATTTGACAAAAATTGTCATGATATATAACTTGCAATATTGAGACTATTCTTGTCGAGACACACTGTATGAAAAAACAACGTACATTCAATGATGAAAAATTATACTGCATCAAAAGAGGATTTCAGGATGGAAAATAATCATTGGTACACATATGTTCATTTGAAAGCCGATAGATTTTCATAAACAAAACTATCTTAAGTAGATCAAGAAAACTTTTCCTGACAACCAGTTAATCTTTATTCCAGCAGTCACGCTGAAAGTGCAAAGGAATTTCAATCTCAGTACTAATTCTAAACAGTTAAATCCAAGCAGCTTTATTGAGAACCATTTAAGTCAAAGACAACCTCATTTCATCTAATAAAAACGTTTTCTAAGAACATTTAAGACACCAATGTTGGTATAACTTTGTATGCTAATTGAACACATGCCTTGTCATGTATTCAGATGTTACTCAGTCAATGGTTACTTAGGATCGTGTACTATTGTTTTGAAATAAATTTTATTCCGACTTGCATCCCTATGTGGGTGTTTATGAACTCATTGTACAAGAATAAGAACGAATTAGAACGGCGATGACTACAAAAATAACCAGCTAACTTGTGATCGTTTCGTTTGTGTTTTGATGGTTGTCAAATGAGTCGAAAAAATCGGAGGCGAACACAAAATGATTCTTGTTACCAAATAACGTTTGGAGTGTATTGAAATATACTAAATACATTCATTTCATTCCAGAGAGTTATATACTCATTTATTGGTTAACGAAAAAACAGATTTTTTTAAACAGATATCGAAGTGAAAGTACAGAAAAAATTGTAGTACCGGCGGAAATTTTCAAACACAAACGCTTGCTAACATGTGATTCATAAAACATCATGCAATAGAGAGTTTGATATAGGACCAGTTTTTTGAAATTTACATCTAACCCATCAACATATCTCTTTGGATTAGTTGAAGAAACTGAACATCACGATAGCAGTCAGGTTTTGAACATACATATTGCAATCTCGTTCATATATTCAATAATTTTAGTATTAATTTTCCTTCAATATTTTCGGATCGGAGTCTCTCTAAAGTCGCCAAAAGTTCGAATTACCTATACAGGATTTATAAATTACAGTTTCCACATTGAACTAGAGAAAATACAAAGTATCACAGTTTGAACCGAGTTAGTAGAATAGTAATCAGTAATGATTTTACAGTGCTGAAAATATTCCTATCAAACGTGTTATTGTAAGATTTTCACAAAGAAAGTGAAAATGCATGTCTTATGGTAAACAAAATACTTTCAAGATGGGGTTAGGTATGTGAATACACTAACTTGAACTGAAAAACTTTCTGGGTTAGTATCAGAAATTCCTGTAAATGCTAATGTATAATGAAACACATGTAGAGTTTTTCTTAAATTGTCTTGTGAAAATCTTATATAATGAAATATTGTTTATCATTGTATTCATCACGAATATTATTCTGATATCAAACAACAATGCATACATAATTGTATATGATTTCATGCACGCAACACAATGCCCAAAAAAATATCGACTGCAACGAAAAAGATCCTCAATCGGGTCACCATTGACTTGTAAGTGTAAAAGAGATAACAAATCTACTTTCAATTGGTTTTTGAGTTTCCAAAAAAGTCAAAAATGGAATAACGGTGAGTGGGCATCTAAATTAATTTAATTACTTATCATTTCCAATAACTGGCTTTATCGGCATTAAATCAGTAGTAGAACCAGCGTCATTTTCCTGCGATGGCTGTAGTTTGGAAATGTAGGAACATATTTGCATCTCAGCTATTTTGAGAGAGCCGTTATACAGAATCATACAGTGTTTGCTTTTTACGAACGAGAAGTAAGAAAAAAGATCACAGCGTAGGTGTAGACAGTCGTGTCCATGTAACTTTGTTCGCACAATAATAATAACAGTGGGCGTCAATTCCATTGTGTGTATATCCCATTCAACTTTTGAATTGAAATATTAAAAAGTGTTTGGATTCGAAACATGCTTTTAGAGAAGACACTGGAATTTCATTCGTGAATTACAGGTAGCCTGAGTTATTGACTGACTGATGGCGGTATTCAAGTTGAGATTTTGGTTTATAGAATTGATAGTTGTATAAATACATCAGCGATTGCACCAAGCTCCGCACGGATAGCATAACATAAAACAAATAAGGGAATATTCGCAAATCTATAAAAGAAGAACTATATGTATAGTGAATTGTTTTGTTATACAACTCACTTGCTATATAGTTGCTATAAAGTCATATGATGACTATAGTTCCTATAAAACAAGTATAAAGTCACTATATGGTTCCTATAGTCGTTATATAGCAACTATATGGTTCATATAGAATAAAGAAAACAATTTTCGTTTAATTTCTACTCACTTTATTGTTTATCACGTCCCGTTTCGATTTATTAGACCATTTTCAAGTAACTAATGAATCGGAACCGATCGTAACAAATGATGAACTGAGTAGAAATTAGACAAAAGTTATTTTCTTCATTATATATTCAATATGAATATACAGAATATATAGGTCACCAATCGATCAAAGTATATATCCGCTATATAGTTCCTATACATATAGTAACTGTATCTATATAGTTGCCAAACATTTATAATAATTTGTGTGTGGCTAAACAAAAACGAAATACTGAATATTTTTGGATCAGAAGAAAAAATGTATGAGCCCTCACCATTCATCTTTAAAACCTATTATTTTATTGAACAATTCGGGAAGATTGCAACACAACTAGTTAGGATATTGTAGATCTAGTGATCTAACAATGATCAGCTATTTTTATAGAGTTTCAATTGCAGTATTTGTCCTGAAAAGTCAATTACCTGACAACGTCCTTACGGAATTTTCCGGAAAAGTAGAAATCATCATCCATTCATCTAAAAAAGCTATGAAATATTGAAATTTTCGCCTAGATCAATCAACTTTTTGTTCAATACTACCAACACAATAAAAAATACATGTAGTGAAATCGTTATTTCAAGAAATAAACATCTGTATTTATTGTTTTTATTGACGACAATTAAAAAAGACATCACAAATTGCGTACATTATTTTCTCTATTTTTTTGTATTTAATAGAAGGTATCCAAAAAAAATCAAAGGTGCTCCTGTATAGATGTTGATGTGATATCAAAATAACTGAAAATTATCAATTATCTTCAATGGGCTAAATTACCATAGTTTACCTTTTCTCTTCTACGGACAATTATATGACTCACTAACTAGCTGCCTTAGTTCATTTTCCTACTGTCCGCCTATGGCCAGTTCATAACGGATGAATGGGCACATATCGTGAAATTTATACGTTCACATATAGAAATACCACCGAGCTGTTGGTATCATAGTTGGTAATCAAAAGGTTAACCTCTGGGAGAAAAAAGTTATGCAATCGGCGTTCAGATCGTTAATTTAAACGCACCGGTTGAGGTAAATCAGCAGAAATCATCGGGAACATTTATTTGATTAATTGAGAATGTAATTGGCTTTTGGAGAGAACAACATGAAGTGAGAATGTAAGATTACTAGGAACAATATGTGGCATAGGCGTATTTGTTGCTGAAGAAAATGATCGAGATCAGTTAAAGGTCATCAGCTCTCGTGATTGAGCAGAATAACTGGATAAGTGATAATAATTTTAAAAAATGTGTGATCTTCATAAAGAATTTTCATTCTAGTTATTTTTCTACTTCCTTTTCTTTGAATTTGTCCAAATTTTTGGTTTGATAATCGAGAAATAGGAAACTAAAAAGGATTCTTCGCAAAACACTCAATGATCTTTATGATCTAATTAAAGCAATTCTTATTTACGATGGAACGCGTAACCGAAAGGATTTTCAATGAACGTTTTCCGAATCGTCCTATCTGTAGAAAATGATTGAGGGAACTTGTATCCAAATTCACAACTACCGGTAGTTTACATAACAAAAAGTCCCCAGGTTATCCGTCCATTCCCGAAAAATAGCATGTGCAAATAATTGGTGAGATGGTAGTAAATCCTGAACAGTCTACTTATTTGGTCGCGAATGTTTGTAAGGTGTCTCCTTCTACTGTGTGGAGACTTTTGAAGAGGAATAGGTATCATCCATACGAAATTGAAATGGTACACCAATTAACTGAAGATGAGCCTCATACAAGAACAGAATTCTGCGAAATCATGACGGATGCCATTGAAAGGCACCCTACCTATCTCCATAATATTTGTTTCAGTGACAAATGTACTTTTTTTTAAACGGAAATGGTCACAAACGAAATTGCCGTTATTGGAGTGACACCAACCCTCACGTTTTCCGGGAAACACATACCCAATATCCAGAAAAATTTACGTTTGGGCAAGAATATTGGGAAAACATATTGTAAAACCTCTATTTATGGATCAAAATTCAACAGGGGAACTTTATTTGAATATGCTGGAAACTACTGTTGACCCCCTCATCACTGAAATCGTCGAAGTGAATCCTGATGAATTTGATATGGATATTATAAGTAAGAAACTATTTGGATACTATTTTTCCCGGTCGTTGGATTTGCCGTCGAGGTCCTACAGAATGGCCAGTCCGCTGGCCAGATTTGACATCTTTCGACTTTTTTTATGGGGCTATTTGAAACAAAAGGTGTACGAAACTGAACATACTTCAATATTGGATATACGGCAGAGAATAATTAATATTTGTGGAGATATTAACGTTACTGTGTTCGGAAATGTTCGGCGTGAAATATCGGATATTCTGTTCATATGTCAAGGAGTTCAAGGCAACCATTTCGACCATCTTCTGAACTAACCTCAAGCTTACTACCCCATATTATGTGGTTAAATGTCAATTAATTCAGGCCATTATTTAAAGTTCCGCCATTTCGTAGTAGTTGAAGATATTGACATTATATTTCAAGGTTGTGAAGCATTTGTCAAAAGCTTCAAAAAAATGTATCGCAAGATTCCCCTTTCTATTTAATTTTTATCCCAGATGGCTCTCAGTCGCCATCTTGAAAGTTTTATCTGACAATTTCACCTCAAAATAAAGTATTATTGCATTAATTTCATTTTCTCAAGTTTCAATTTTTTGAGTTGACTTATTCAAAAAATTAAAAGGGGGGGCATTAAAGAAATGCACTGTGTAGGCTAGCATTATTGAATTTTTCACCGTCCCCGATCAAAGCATATTCCATATTTCATTCAATTTATCACAATATATTTTAGATATTTATACTGTTATTGGATAGCAGAGAAAAAAAATCTGATCATCTTTTCAACAGTTCTATAGTACCTGAAAGCTTCTTGATATCTCAAAATCCACTTGAAGTGAAATATGTTTTCATTTTCATTATGGGAGTCGAATAGTTTAGAGAACTAAATATAGATCATAGGAGCATGTCCATCAAGCAAGTCAACTGGAAATAATTTTTCTACGATAAATCAAATGCAGATTGATCTTAGTCCTTTTCTTTTCTTTTATTCATCGACCTATATAAAATCAGAACCTGAATTGCTTCAGGTATAAAATATATCCGTTCATAGAATACAAAAAATTTAAGAAAGTAGCATATTCAATGTTAAGAATGTCTTCAACACTCTGACAAGTAAGTGACAACTAAAAATAACTAATTCATTTCCGACCTTATTATTGAGTTTTCGTTGGAGCCCTTGACAAAGCTTCAACCCGTCAAAGTCACAATGAAATTCGGCTATACCTGTACCCTACAGCAAAATGATAAATTCTTCATCAAGATCGAACATAATTCAAATCTGATGAAGTGTAAATCACTCGGCTGGTTTCGAAATTATTAATGAACCATCAAGTGGATGAAGAGCGCAAAGTACCACTAATGAATGGCAGCAAGTTGGCGGGGGCATGTCTTCCTTCAGAAGGAAGGAGACAAGAGTAATATTCTCTACGATAAGCTGAGAATGAAGCAAATGGTCCAAGATTAGATGGTATTGTTCGGCATGGTGGTCTTGAAATTATAACTTTGATTTATCGGTTTATGAGGTAATGTTGTTTAGCCACTTGATTGTGGGAGATCTTCTTGAGATCTACAGATAGCGTCTTTATGAATTAAGGACTATCATCCCATCAAAGATGGGATTCTTGAGATACAGAAGTATGCAGAAATATGAAAGAACTAAAAGAAATGGAATGCTACTAAAATAATCTTTGGAGAGATAATGATTTTCAAAGATATTTAAGAATAAAAATATGCAATCCACTGGAAAATATTCAATGCGAATCTTTAAAAAATGAAGCAGTAGTATGTCATTTCTCTCAAAAATGTGAAAACAATACTCATAGAGAGAAACATGGATGTAGAATTTTTATAAAAGGTAAAACTGGAGCAATTTTTCCACTCACCAGAAATGCAATACTCTTCTCGACGCGCGTTTCATCAACCAAATTGGCATCGGCAAAAAATGAAGAATTTTTTTATTGTAAATACAATTTCATATTACGTTTCATTAAAATTTTGAACATAACTGCCGATATATTGTATTCAAAAATTTTATTTTACAAGCAAGAAAATCATGCTGAAAAAATTACCAACACAGTTCATTGGGATTTAAACAAAAAAAAAAAATTACAAAACCGACCCACCATTATCGGAAAGGTGTTTGGTGTTTGAAAAGTGTGTTTATAATAAAATGCACTCATTTTTATCCAAATTCCGAATACTGTCAAAATATCAGCATGGTTTCTGTCGAGGTAAGTCGACTGAAATTGTTTCGTAACAATTTTTTCAAATATATATACGACTCCCTAGATAAAATGAAATATATGGGAGCACTTTTCTTCGACTTATCGAAGGCATTCGACATTATTGACCTGGAGATAATCGAAAGTAAATTATATTCCCTTGGTTTTCGTGGAAATTTTTTGTCACGGCTGATGCCATACATGCGCGTGAAGAAAATATCAGTTGAAATCGGAGAGCATAAATCTGAATATTATGAGATGTACCGGAGAGTTCCTCAGGGATCGATCTTGGGGCCGCTCATTTTTTTGTTATTCATAAAAGACCTGACTATATCAGTTCAGATTCAGTAGTTTTCTATGCAGATGATACTACATTGGCCATTGATTCAAATAGTCCTGAAGACTAAGAAAAAAACTAAATAATTTAGCAGAAGAATTCATAAATTGGTGTGGAAGAAATTTTTTGATAGTGAATGCAGAGAAAACAGTCTGTATATATTTCCATTTTAGGTGGAGATCTGTGACTGATATTCAAGTGGTTGTCAAAAATAGTACCATCAATCTTTTTGAAGTTACGAAATTCCTCGGAACTTATATAGATAGTAGAATGAGTTGGGAAAATAATATTGATGCCATAAGCAAAAAAGTGAACACGGGTTACTATGCAATTGAAAAATATGTTCAATACCAATCGATTCATCACTGTATATTATGCTTCAATCTACTGCAAAATATCCTATAACATCAACATATGGGGATGCTCCAGTAACTTAAGCATAATATTTGTTTCTTAAAAAAGAATTATTCGACTCATTCTCAATCTAAAACCACATAATTTCAAAAATATAAAATTTTAACAGTTCCATGTATTTATGTTTTCAAATGTATAATGTTATTTATGCAACATGTTGAGATGTAGTAAACAGTTTCTCATTGCCATGGTTACTCAATTAGAAATGGAGGAAGAATTCCTGCACACAGCTCATCATTCTATGAAAAAAGCCCCTCATATAGAGGTATAAAGTTTCTCAATCGTCTTCTCGCAAACCTGGGAGAGTAACGGAATAAAAACTTCTTCAAATCAAAATTGAAGTATATTTGCAAGACAAGTGTTTCTGAAATATCAAAGAATTTCATGATGCAAAATGAAAATGTGTTTGCTCATATGTATGAATATGAATGTAATAAATGTTTTTTTGTATATGTGTTCAAAGCTATCAAATAGTGATATTTTAATATTGTTGATTGTAAATTTGTCTACCATCAAATGGTTTTTTATTTGTGACGTATCCTATATAATGCTGTATGTGATCTGTAAGGATTGAATAAAGATTATTATTATTATACATTTTTTCACATCTTAAAACAAAGCACTATTTCCAATCATCAGAACATCAATACCCTTCTCAGCGCACGTTTCACAAACCAGGTTCAGGAGATGAAGAAGAAGCTAAACAATGGCCTATTTGGAATGGGACCTTTGTCACAATACATAGTTCAGAAAAAAGATCAGCAAAAATTCATCCTACGCCACTGGCCATTGCACATCCTAACCTATACCTGAAATCCATGTGCCCGTTGACTAATAACTAATAACAGAAGCAGATTATATCACTTAATGTACGATCACGCATTCAGTAAAATTGATGCTAATCAGTAATTGGCTATTTAAGAACCAAATTGTTCCACAGGTTCCGCAATAATACCAAAGATATCGTTACTCAATAAATGTGACTGCGTAACTTTCATCGGAGTAGATGGAAAACGTATCTTTTGAAATTAATTTACTTGTCAACGCCTTATCTATATAAATTAATCGTAAACTTTTTTCGGCAAAGAATGATCTGGCCTTGGATATGCGTTGAAATTAATTTCTCGCCCGCCATCTTCATCGGGTTGTGTTACAAATTACAGTAATGTAAGACGAACGAAATACTGCACTGATTTCCGTAGTATTTTCTCAATCTCCGCATACTTGCAGTAAAAGTTACAGAGAAGGTTAAGTAGAGACGAAGTTGCTTATTAGGTTGCCGATTATTCATGTTGAAAAATCTGAGCTGTTTTTTTCTTTCAGATATATACCGGACTACCGGACAATTCTCAACTAAGGGATGTGAAAATATGCTAAAGAAGGTGTTTTACAGGGCGTTGAATTGAGCCACCGCAAACTCTAGATTTTCAAATACAAATCTGAATTTTTTTCCCGGCGAAAGAACAAAAAAACCTCTTCGGCAAAAGAAACATGAATTCACACATCCACTATATATCCAACAATATTTAACAACCATCTAAGTGTTGAAAATTCCAAAGCGATCATTAAAATCACTATCGTTATTCATTCATCATACGTGTGGGTGCTCTTATTTATTGTTAAATTCAATTTACTGAATCGTCCTTGAAAATTAATAGGAACGCTCAACACATCCTTTTAATGGATATCCTGTGTAGTGATTTCAATATTTTACGTACAATTCCTACAAGTTAATAAAAGTGTGTTTCTTTATCTTGAGCAAACATATTTTCCCGCGAAGTTATCTTTATTGATCTCAGTTATGTCGTAAATTTGTTCAATCTGACTGAAATAGTTGAGGGAAATTAATCAACAGTTCTCTTAATTCAGTTCATTCAAATTCTACAATGATAATCAAATTTATAAAAAGGTCTATTTCATTTTGGGACGATAACAATAAAGACGGAATTTTTATTTCTGTATTTTATATTCTCCCACCTTCGATCAGGAAGGTAATTGCGTGTGATAATCATTTTCTAAATTTCGTCGCCAAAAATATAGTTCAGAAAATCAAAAAACACGCTGAAGATCATCGAACTGAAAAGATGAAAATATTTTTTTAAATAAGCCTAAAACAATAAAAAACGAAAATACTAGTATTATGGTGAAAAAAACGACGGGCGCTTGATCTTAAAAAATATGGCATAAAGCGCTCATGCTGTTTTCACAATGATACTATAGTATTTTTCATTCGTTATTGTTTCAAGCTTATTAAAAAACTATATATTTTTAAATTTTTATGATAATAATAAAAATATGCTTCATTGCCCAAAAAACATTAGGTCTTATTGACAAAGATGAAAATTTTCACCATAAACATAAGCATATATATATACAGGATGTAACTGAATGAGTCTGAAACTTTTAAGGAGGTGATTCCTCATCGAAAAAAGATAGGATCTTTCATACAAAGAAATTTCATTGGAGCATCACTTGTTAAGATACAGCGCCTCAAAGGGGTACATAAAATTTGTATAACAATTTTTTTCACAAGCACTGAAAAAGTTACAATATTGAAATCATCCTGACGTTTTGTACTACCAAAAAGACACTTGGCCAGAAATTTATTTGGTTTACCCCATGGTTGTAAGGGGTGGAAAACGCAACCCATAAAAATTTGTTCCAATGTAACTTTTTGTCTTATTATCTGTGTACCATTTAAAAATTTATTTCCGAAAGCCTGTTTTGATTCCAAACAAAAAATGTCTCTTGGGTTTTCTGCCCAAAATAAACCAGTTCACAGTAAAAAATTATTTTACGAACAACTACAAAGATACATCGTCATAAATGCGAAGATACGAAACTAATCTATCTAGTAGGTCGCTATTAGCGATAGTTACAATTAAATTGGTATGGCGCTGTCAGTTTGTGAATTTTCGAAATTGAATTAATACTAATTTTGTGTTGTTGTTCTGTTCTTAGTTTGTTACTTTGATAATCCTCTTGTTATTAAAATGGCATACACAAATGAGGAAATGGCTGATATGCATTACATTTACGGTCTGTCACAGGGGAATGGGTTAGAAGCTTCTAGAAGATATGCTGAAATGTATCCTCATCAAGAACATCATCAAGAACAGTTTTCTCTCAACGTGTGACTAGGAGTTATTGGGAATGATTCAATTGGGCCTTATTTTCTACCTCCTCGATCAAATGGTGAGGCATTCAATTTTTGAGAGAAGTGCATCCAGTACTGCTGGAGGAAATTCCTTTGGGCATGATAGGGCTGCCGCCCATTTCAGTCAAGTAGCACGTCAGCATTTAACTGAAACATATGCAAATCAGTGGATAGGTCGAGGAGGACCACAGAACTGGTCCGCTCGATCCCCGGATCTCAATCCTCTCGATTTCTCTATTTGGAGCCATTAACACCATTTGGTTTATCGTTTATTGAGGGTTCAATGTGATCGGCGAATTTGAGCTTATTGTCAATTATTACCTTCAAAAATTTAGTACTAGCTCTGTTTTCAATTATCCTGTCCGCGTCCTGTGTTGGTAAAGGAATGCTGTTAGCTCGATGTTCTTTAAAAGCGTGTTTTTTTAGTTTTTTTAACTTTATTTATTTTTCATTTTTTAGTTTTGTATGCTATAAAAGCGTGTTTTTTAGACTTTTCAAACTATATTTATTTTATCTAAACTTTGGGATGAATCAGCCGTATATTGTTTAGAAAAATGACCATTGACATTTTCCGATTCCGGAGAAGGAGCCTGAAAATCAGCTACCAAGCCCAAGGCAACAGGCGCGCAAAGGAAAGTTACAAATAAGGCAGCAGGCGTGCGTGTTAATGAAAAAATACTTTTTTCAAATGAAGAAATACATGGCAAGTGAGTTCGAAGTATATCCAGGAGGTTACGTACAGCGCCACCTGCCCGCAAATAGATCAAGCAATAATGTCCATATATCAAGGAGGTTACGTATAGCGTCATCTGCCCGCGAATAGATCAAGCAATAATGTCGATAATTGTTTCAAACATAGATCCCGACATGAAATGAAAAGAAGAGTTACAAACAAACGAACATACATACATACAAACTAATATAAAGCGTGTAATAAAAATACAGAAAAATTTTCTTGAATAATAAGGAATTTTGGGTTTTCACCGCAGATAATTATTTTTCTGTTTCAGTAAATTGAACAAATTTGGAGAAGTATAAGTTACATTTATTGATGATGAACGCATGTCACATTTCATCATTATTTATGAGCTATCGGTACATTCAAAATTATGGCATATCTCAAGACTTCCGATTTCGTGATTTATTTGTCATTGAATATTGGTTCAATGGCATCATAGTGATTTGTTTTCTGAATAAGTAAATTGAATATAATAAAACTTCTTGATTCTTAAAATATACTGAAGATTCCAGAAAAAATTATCAGAACTTCATTGACCTAGTATCACGATTTATAAGTTTAGGCGCTTCTTAATTGAAAGTTGAATCTGTTTAGTTTTTCTTAATCCACCTATGCTTTCATATCTCATTCGAATAGCAATAAGCAATAATAATCAAGTATTGATAATTTTCACACCTCCTAAGTATATGCAATAATATAGGAAGAGCTTTCTAAATTTCGATATGGTCCTTCCACTAAATGCGCGTTAGAAGACGGGTGAGACCGCTCAGTGGCAATAATAAGGAACACATCGGTTATACAGTAATGGTCTTTCTTCAGACTTCGGAAAAGTTCAACAGCGTAGTGCAGAAGTAAAGAGTGTAGTTCTAAATACCATTGAAAAGTATATACTGAAATGAAAGAAATTGAGAATGGTGAGTCGTCCTCATTTTCCACTACAACTGATTTTGACAAAGGGCTTCGTCGTCGATAGTCTTTTATATGACCAAGAAAAAAAATCAGACTTTGCATAAAAGATGTATATCGGAGGATATTGGATTCAGATGGAAAAAATAAAGAATAATAGAAAATTACTCATGAAAAAATAACAAATCCAGCACTTAAGGAGAACATTTTTGGAGACGGTCGACTAATGAAACTTGTTCATCTCTCTCCACACATATTCAAAAAGTTGAAACGATTTTTCACATGAAGAGTCACATGCCCCAATTTTCAAACGATGAAGAGTGATCGAGAGAAAAAGGATTTGTATATGCTCCATACGACATCATGCAAAGTAGAAAATGTATCAATATGTGTCATCAAAAAACAAGAGATAAAAGAGTAGCTAGTACGACGTAATCTACAATTTATTCTATTCTATAATAACCAAAGTTTCAAGTATATGGAGTCAATAGGATAATGGAAAATCATGCACACACAGTAGTAAGATCGTCTCCCGATTTGAACCCTGTGGAATCAGTTTGGGCATTACTGAAGCTGGTGGAAATGTAAAACCAGGTTTAAACTGCGTTCAAGACTTGTGTGATGAATTCTTCATATCGTTTTCTGAATGATAAAACGATGCAAATACGCTGAACGTTTCGAAGTATCATTTCTCTCATGAACTTGCTCTTGATTTACCTATTGATAGTATAATTATAAAGGCATAAGGTGATAATGGCGATGAGAGCTGCAGTGATAGCAGTATCAAGAATGTGATCTTTCAGGAATTCAATGTTCAAGATGAAACAATGTAAAATCAAATTTCAGTTTATTCCTTGACTTTTGAAAACTAGGTTCATTTCCATTAGAGTTAATGAAAAATTCCCTAGCAAAGTTTTTCAAGTCCTACTTACCTCTAATACAATTTTCAATGCAAACACATATATGAACTTATCAAAATGTAATTATTCTGTATTCATTTGGAAGTACCTACTATGCTAACATTAAAATCCATATTCATGCACCAGTCAGAGAAACCTTTAACAAAATCGCTTTGTGCTTGTATTTATTATTTGCAAAGTAACGTTAGTTTCATTTTGATTCCGCGTAATTTAATTTTCAGTTTCTATTATTCGAAGTCCTTGGTATTACTCGATATTCTATGTGATATAATATTTCATTATAGTCGGTATTAGATACGTGATTGACATGATTCACCTAGAATGATATCTTTCATCACTAGGAAATTGCATTCACTTTCGTTTGTGGATTTTGATTACTCTCAGACCTTGGATTATTAATTTCGATATGGATGGAGTCCCAGTCTATCGAAGGAATTTCCTTGGAATCTTCGGTTCCGGTTCACAAGACAAATTGCTGACATTTGAACAGCTTGGTGAACTAATTTTTGCCTCAAATGGTATGCTATGTGGTTTCCACACAACTTTTTGCAGGAAACTTTTGAGAAGTATTCAACATATTTATTCACTTTTCAAAATGTTCATGCAGAAAATTGTGTGGAAACCACGAATCACTTCATTTGAGGCAAAACTTACTTCACCAAGCTGTTCAAATTATCGGTCGTTTGTTTTATGAACCGGAACCGAAAACTCGAAGGAAATTCCTTTGATAGACTGGGACTCCATCCAAATCGAAATTAATAATCCAAGGTCTGAGAGTAATCAAAATACACAAACGAAAGTGAATGCAATTTCCTAGTGATGGAAGATATCATTCTAGGTGAATCATGTCAATCACGTATCTAATACCGACTATAATGAAATATTATATCACATAGAATATCGAGTAATACCAAGGTAATGAATAATAGAAACTGAAAATTAAATTACGTGGAATAAAAATGAAACGTTACTTTGCAAATTATAAATACAAGCACAAAGCGATTCCGTTAAAGGTTTCGCTGACTGATGCATAAATATGGATTTTAATGGAGATTGACTCAAATGCAATGTGGGAACAGCAGTTTGTCTGTTCACGCCTTCCAGTAATAAAATATTTGATAGCTTTAATAGGTAGTAAGGTTATTTCGGAAATATGTTCACATACATATTTTATCACTATCTAAAATCAGTTATTAGCTATATCCGCATGTAATCACCTCTAGAATCATTTCACAATATTTTGATTTACCACATGAGCGTAATTGGTCAATGTTTCAATAAGGATTAAACATGACGTCATGTTTTGATAAATTAATAGTATCTTTTTCAGCTTGGAAGCCCTCCAGAGGGAGTCCTTGGGTGATGCGATAGCACCGGGCTCCAGCTGAATAATAATAGTACTCGTGATGCACTGTTTGGAACCTTTGGTGTGGTAATGAATGTTACTGAAGTGTATTCCCCAACACCGAATAATAATTCGTGAAAAAGTGACAGTGGCCAACTATCTACTTTTAGTTCTGCGACAACTAGATTCAACAAAAACTACCAGTGCAGAAAAAACTAACAGTGTCAAAATGTTTACTACTAATTAAATAAATTATATAAATCTAAAAGACATGCGACAGAGAATTGTTAGGTAATGCCGATTTTTGACTCCGGATATCTTTCGGACGCTTTCGAAAGTAGACTGTATTATTGTAAAGAACTAGATGGAGGTCATTTTGAACACTTTATCCGTTGATTGTGTTGCCATTGATAATACTTTTTTTGGTTTCCTCAATAAAATGAGCGACAGCGAATTTTCTTTCTTTTTCTTGAATAAAACGATTAACATTTAATTTCTCTATAATGAATGAACCGATTTCGAAAAATATTACAGACGAAAATTACAAAAGACCTTCCAAATGATGTATCACTCGACCCCCAAGTCATTGAAAAAAATAGAGGGGGCAGTTGCTGACCTCAGGGCGGTGGTTTCGGATATTATTTCCATATCAGAATAAGTCTTCCTAGAAATAAAAATTGACGTATTCTTTGAAATTTTCGATTACACGTCCATTTCTGACTTACAGGGGGGTCAAGTTTTCCTTGGAACGCCCTGTATAAATATATACATTGAAGCGGAAATTTGGATGAAAGCCATTGTGGCTTTTTCACTGAAAGTATTCGAAAAATCTAATACTTTCATTCTGAAGATACATAATAGGATTTTTGTGCGTATGCATTTTTTTTATGAAGTAGTAAAGCCCTGAAAAATTATTCTCAATGGAAAATTACAAGTTTTAGCGAAAATACATCTAGAATCAATACTTCAATTATTGGTTCCGTGTTAGGAATCACACGTTAAAAGTTAAGACCTCGTTAGTCCTTAGCTCGCACAAGTTTCTCAACTTCTGAGAGTTGTCGTTCGTATGGGGGCGACAGCTGATTAACGGAAAAACAGACATACATATATACATAGAAATATGAATATTTTCAAAGGAACAAAGAAATTATTGTTATAACTCACGATATGAAAGCGAAAAAATGAAAAAATGATCAGGATCTGATAATTATCTATCAAAAAAATTCATCAATGACTGATAAATAAGGCTGTTTAATGAGCGAACAGATATCGTTGATTCAACACATGGAAAATACGTGACTCTGAATTTAAAGAGATCTAACCTGAATTCTTGGACGTCCAATAAATCCCAGAGTTCACGGCCAAAAAAAAATGATGAAACAAACTACTTCTGATAAGTTCGATTAAAATTATTTGGAATGTGTTCAATTTCCGTCTCTCAAGGCATAAGTCAGCCTACATATTAATGTTAACTGCCGAAACTTCATTGATGTAAATGGGATACTGCATTGTTTTTTGTTTATCGAAATGAATCTCTTCAGATGCCATCAAGGAAGACGAGGAGAGTAGAATCCTAAAAAATTATATGTTTTTTGAAAGTGGATATAGAGGTAGCTATTTTATTGCAAATTATTTCACTCGCTGAGAAATTTGTTATTTCTTATTCGCTAACAAGAATCTTTTTAGTGTAATGGAGTGTATAGGAATGAAATTTCAAATTTATATTCAATTATTTATAATCATGCAGGCCGTTTTTGTAGCTGACCCCATTATTGCTATCTTGAAAACAATAAGACCTACAAGGTCAATCAAATAGGACGAAACTTTCGTATTCTGGAAAACGAGAATAATTTCTTTTCAGATCGAGAATATCAGTGGTTGTTCTTGAAATATTGGCCCAAAACTACAATAGTCGAATTTCGTTTTTGACTTAGCCGCCACCATTTCGAATGATATGGAAAATAGGCAGATGAACTTTTAATACTGTTTCATATTTGTTATAATCTGATATGAAACAATTTGCGATGCGACGTTTTGTTCATTAAGATCATCATCAATTATTTTTCAACTCCAGATAATTTAAGTGAAACAAAATGAAAATTTTCAAAGATATTCAGTTTTCGTCAACAAGTTTATTCAAAAATTTGAAAGAAATATGGCTTACTTGAAACATTTAGAAAAATAAGCTCTCGTTGTAAAAACAAATTAATTCTTATTTTTCACGAAGCTATGCTTTATTTAATTTATCAATTATTATCCGATCTCTGCTCTGATGAATAGTTGAATAATAGTTTAAATAATGAACCTGAGAAAGTTTCGCCCTGTGGAGGAGCTCTTCTTATATGCATAATGGTGAATGTTCCTCCTGACGAAAATCAAGTAGTTTTTATAAAAGAGCTCTAAAACATTTTTATTTTTAAACTCATCATTTCAACCTTTTTCTTCAAAAAATTATTCAAATACTTTAAAAAGATGAATGAAATAATGCATTCAATATTCAAAGGAATTCGTTTCTATTTCACCATTTGGCAATATCGGTTATAGCTAATAAAGGACAATGAATCTGTTACCTGAATGAGACAAACAAAGATGGCATATTTCAGAGGCGTGCTGTTCTGTTTACTTATGTTCCGTGTTCCAAGACATTCTGTGACATATGACATTTTGTACACATAACCTATCTTCCTCTATATAAATAAATAACAAAACAACTGTTGTTTATGTGGCTTGTGAAGATGGTATTGAACTCTAATCTATATTTTGCCTTAATTGTTGATTTATAAAGATAATTTTCCCATTTTAAAGTAGAATATCTAGGTACGTATAAATTATTTCAACTTGATATAGGCGCTGTTGCCAATATGTGAATTAGAAACAAATCCCTTTAAAAATCAAAACCCAACATTTGAAAATTCGAAAAACTCATGAATTGAACTCAACTTCATTTTGTTCAAACTTGCATTTGCTGTAATAACCCAAATTGAGGAACATTCCCCATTGACAAGACTATGAAATGAAATTTTATAAATGTTTTTCATTCTATAAATTGATAGATGTAGCCGTTACTACGTAGTAGGAAATAATAATGAAGAAAAGAGAATTGAAACTGTTTATGTTTTTACCACTTTTATATATTAAAGGACCAAATTGCAGTAACGTCAGTTACAAATAATAGTGATAAAAAACATAGAAAGTTTCAATTCTTTCATTTGTAACTAACGTTACTGCCATTTGGTCCTATATTATATAAAAGTGGTAAAAACACGGAAAGTTTCAACTCTCTTTCCTTCGTTCTTCATTCTGTTCATTACATTTTTTAGGTGAAAAATTTCATATATATCAAAGGAATGGGGTGAAAAATTATTTTTTACTGTTTTGATTTCAAGGCTTCTTCTAATAACAGAGAATAGTAATTATTCACGGTTGTAATTTTTTCACGACATTTTATAACAAATTGTTCATAAACAAATAGAGAAATTTATTAACTGAATTTTTTTTGTCATTCTGTCTTCAAATGTTGATAGTGTTTCATTCGAAAGAATAATTTTCATTCAATTTCAATTGATTTAGATAATTGAGAAAAAATTCTTTTGAAAATCATTATTTGTGTTTCTTGTGTTTTTTCATCAAAACAAAAATTGTTACAAACAATAAAGTATTATTCTTATAATTTTTTTCTGAAAGGTAATGTTATTCTGTAAAAAGCTCTATGCAACGAAAATGAAAACCTCCATGGTTATCAATTCTTTTCAATATAACATTTAGAATAACACGGGTGTAACTTTCAAACAATTAGAGACATGATGAAGGACAATCAGGTCTTTTTCATGCACTGATTTTCGAAACTTGCTATTGAAACTATTCATAATTATCATTGATCATTCAAAATATGCGTTTTTTTATAAAAATTTGAGCCTTTTTTGACATTTTCCTATCTTTTATTACCTTTAACTTGTTGAATAATCAAAATACGGCAATGGACCTTCAAGACAATTTTGTTCATAGGTGAAATATATCTACAAAGTTATCATTTATTCATAATTGTTCCACTTCTCACATTTTTGAATGAATATTTAATATTGTAAAAAAGTATTTTTGGTGAAACGTTATTTTCAGAGGTTAAGCGTATGTGATAAAAGAGGCGCACGAAACCCAATTTTCAGCGTAAAATTTAAATTATAAATAATGGAGGTACATTTCTGGGAGGCAGACTTTTTCATAGGAAATTTCCTTCTCTTTGAGAATGTTTCCGTTTCATTTCTTAAATATTTATAGTTTTACTGTTACTAACAAAAAACCAGAATACCTCATTTTTTCTAGACCGTTTTGTTTATAACAACCGTAATTTTTTACCCACTGTGAAATCCTACGATTACATTGTTCTAGGGCTTATTCTGAATTGAATGAGTCCTTATATTTATTTTTCACGCTTTTCAACTTGTTACCTAGTCACTAGGTCTAGTGTATTACACTAACACAATTCCAACGATCTAGTAAACGATTTGGTTTGAAATGGACTCAAATAAATGGAGATGATAAAGAACTTTCCTTTTGAGAGAAATTATTTTATTTTCAGACAAAGATCCTTCAGAATTGCTTTATTCCTTCTACGATATCAACCAAAAGAAACACTAGTATTCTTCAGAATAACGTACGCATCCTGAATAATCAAACATTTAGAGACCCGCTTTTATTTCTAGCAATCAAATGATGACATAGCTCATCATATCCATTCCACCTGAATTGTTCCTAGAAGTAATAACAATAGAATGGTAACGTTTCACGATAATAACGACTTTCGTAGGTTTGGCAAATGAAGGTTTACCCGGTTATTAAGAAAGCATGACTGGTGTGATTGAAATTGAAATTGAATATAAAATACAATACGATGCTCCGCTAAATGTCAAAATTATAGCGCTGACAATTACATTTCGACATAATGTGAAGGATATTTTCTTCGATAATTGGGAAGATGATTGAGCAAAAAAATGAATTTGAATAGAATTACTCAACGTTACACAAAAAGCGTTCACTTAGACATCAATCAGAAATATTTGACTTCCTTCTTATGATCAAGGATAACTTTTCGTTCATAGACGTACGATGTACAATGTTCGATTCATTCGAGGACATCATGTCAAATCACCAAAAGATTTTTTCTCATTTTGAGGTGAATTTAAAGAATCGCCATACAGATAGGTATTAATCAGTATTGAGTACTTGTTTTTTATTGTAATACATTACTCTACAGGAAATAGCAGAATAGCAGAATAGCAGGAAATAACAGGGTACAATAAATACATCACAAACAAGGGACTGTGAAGTCTACAAACACTACAAACAATACAAACACGTGACTATAAAGACTACACATTTCATAATTATCATAGGTGACAAAACAATTATTTTAGGAAGTGGGATTTTATATCTGACGATTTGCAACTAGTTATATCTAAATTATCACTTTACACATGGTATGGATCGAAGAATTCCCCAGAACATTTGTGCGAGCTGTTTTTATATAGAAAGTGTCTGGAACAGATTCTAGGAATACAAATATTAAACTTTTCCAGTAATGTTGGACAGTCAACTATGCTTCTGATAATTTTATTAGGTTAGTACGACACTATAATATTCACGTCTTTTTTTGAGACTTAAAGAGTTATGCTTTTGTAGCAATTCAGAGTGAGTTGTTTCTATTGGAGGATGAATGCCATCAGTTTTTAGGCTTAGCAGTTTTGAAAATCGTCATTGAATTGCTTCTATTCTATCTACATGATGTTGATAAAAGGGGCTCCACACAACTGATACGTATTCTAACTTTGATAATATGACAGCATAGAATAGAGTTTTCAAAGTCGAAGTTTCTTTGAAATCACTACTGTTACGAGCAATTAATCCGTACAAACGACAGAAAGAGGTTACAACATTATCGATATGTCTATTAAATGATAGTGCAGTGTCAAATGTGACGCCAAGATCAGTAGATGTTCCTGGTCTCACCAGGGAAATGTTTTCTATTGAAAAATCAAAGATCAAGATGTTCGTTTCAAACTGTAAGACATGACCCTACATTTATCTGGATTTAACGACAAGTTATTTCGATAAAACCATTCTACAACTCGTCCTACGTTTGCTGAGAGGTTTACACAATCATCTATGTTCTCAAGATGTTTTAGATCATTGGCATACAAAAGAAAATATACATCCATAATTTCTGCAATATCGTTAATGGAGATATTGAAGAGTAACGGTCCCAGATTTGACCCTTGTGGAATACCGGAAGAAGCACTATATTTGGTAGATTTGAAACCATTGCACTGAACATACTGTTTTCAATAGGACTGAAAGAATGCTATTAAGGTTGGCTATAATCCAAAGTCTACTAGTTTGTTTAGTAGAATGCCATGGTCAAGCCTGTCGAAGGACTTAGAAAATTCTGTGTAAATAACATCAGTTTGGGCCCTATTGTCAATAGATTCAGCAATATGTTGGGTTACAGTCAGCAGGTTGGTGATCGTTGTACGATTTTTCATAAAACCGTGTTGGTTTATACTTACATGCCGATATATAACTCGCTCCAGCAGAATCTCAAAGTTGCAAATAATTTTCAAAAATTAGATGGAACATTGCTACAAATTGAAACGGAATTATTTAACCAAAAATTGTGTAAACAAGTTAACCATTTCTCTAATATCGCTCAAGTTTTCAGAACAGTAACGAAAGAAGTATTCACATTAACAAAGAATTATTACATCTTTCCAGTAAAATCTCTAGACTCGATAGTTTGAAAATTATTGTTCATGAAAAGAGTGATTCAACCAAACACCAGATGGTTCATGGAGTATTTGAAAATCGCAGAAGTGATCAACAAATTCTGGTCAGTAGATCGATCCAATATGGTGAATACATATTCCTCAAAAAACCAAATGTAAAAATTTGCACTGTGTTTCATGGATTTCACAGAGCAACCACGACATGTTCCTTCGATATCTTCTGGAAGGTTTACACCAATACATAAATAAAGTCACTGATGATTCTAAACCAATTTCGACGGAAATCGGAAACGAAACAATTTTGAGACAGCAAAAAATTGCGTTAGTGGATTTGAGCTTCTAAGATGAGACTCGACCTACAGTAATCGAGTACGAGGATTTGATGACCCTGGTGGATACTGACCCATCAAAAACGGTGCGTGGGATGGCAATAGAACACGGCATCAGCTTTCATGTTGTTTTTAATGGTTCAAAACGTTTTGGATAGGTCTTCGTTGCCTTTGCAAAACTAAAACCATCTTTTTTTGGATCGGATTGTCACGTGTGATATACAACAGAAGACGTTCAGGATAGTGGTTGGGGACACCTATGATCTACCTTCCGAAGGCGAAAAACAAAGTGAAAAAAGACCATGGTTACTATATTGTGGTCAGCGACTGGTGATATTCACTATAACTGTCTGCAACCGGGCCAAACCATCACACCAGAGTCCTATTGAGAGGAAATCGACGAAATGTTCTGAAAATAGCGCCAGCAGCAGCCAGCAATGGTCAACTGAAGAGTGGGTCTGATTCTGCTCTAACGTCATTTGAGAATTTTTGGGTGGTGAAGTAGAAAATACGGCCAGAGTGCTTATCTAAAATATTGATACAGTATCTGATGACGGTTCCGTTTGGTTTTCGTTTTGTCTGGCCACCCCATAAATATCTGTTGATGAATAAATATTGGCCAGCAGAAAAATGAGATATTCTATCGTGATAAAAATTTCGTTTTTATACTTCAGTACTCAAAGTTTATTGCGATTACAATTTCTTCAGATAGCACATTGGTATAGCTATAAAAATCCAATTTTGTTTTATTCTGAATCAAATAATTATAGTAGTGGACTTACTACTTATTCCAATCGTTATAAGATGAATATTTTCGTAGAAAATCAGACGATGGAAACTGTTCAGCAGGTACTGTTTTACAACATATATTTATTGAATTCTATTTGGTTCTGAGGCAGATGATTGAAATTTTTCAATGAAACAATATTAGGACTCTGAAATAATTTCATCAAATATTAAAATAATGAGTTTGTGTCTCTTCTAATTAGGTGGCAAAAAAAATTCAAATCTTTATCTCAGTGAATTTCTCTACTAATGAGAACGGGAAAATATTTGGAAAGTTTGGGAACCATAGGACTTTCGCATACGAATGAACTAATATTTCTCTTCAAGTTAGGACATTTGTTTACCGACAGAAAGTTTTACATTCTGACGATGAATCATGATAAATATAGTCTGGAATTTTTCTCGATCCCGTCATTTCGAAAAACTCAATAAAATAAATTCACTATCGGGAAGGTTACAATAAATAACGTGGACATAACTCTCATACCTCTGCATTATAAATTAAACATAACCACAATTTAAACGGTACGTAATTACTGTTTTACACGATCTCTGATTGTACATAAATATAAAGAATTTTCCTATTAAAATTGTATATTATTATTCGTAATTAATCAGATGGTAAGATCTAATAACCAAGAATTGAATATTTTTCATTTTATAATTTTAACGGTTGTTTCACTCTCACGTGTTCTAAAAAAATCAATAACGTGCTTCAGTACCCAAAGATCAAAAAGATTGGGTAATTATAAATTTCAAGAGTCAATTACACCAAAAACTATAGGTAGGGGAAACTGGGGTGAATATACTGAACCACCTTTCCACACATTCTTCTGGGAAAATATTGAAAAATAATCTTTTGTAATCTGTTTTCCGTTAATCAGCTGTCAACTCCATAAAAATGACAGTCCTCAAAAGTACACTTGCGGATCTAATGACTACCGAGGTCTTACCTTTCAACGTGCGATTCCTAGCATGGGAATCATAATATGAGAATGTTGAAACAAACTCAAAAAAAACTGAAATGCGCTATGTACACTCGAATTATAGTAGTTCACTGCTGCTATTTCACGTGTTGCAGTTTTGTAAATTGTACAGTAAAAATTTCACTTTGAAGTATTATTTGGATTTTATTGTTACATGTCGTGCGATGTGTGATGCTCATAGTTTTCTTTAGATCACCACTAGTTCACCTGAAATTAGTCCAAGTCGAGTTAAGACATATACTCCGTAACGTGTAATTTGACTGCTGAGGGATAAAAAAAATTGTTTAATGTCTAAACAGAAATAAATCCCAATAACAAGACATATTAATATTATTAACAAGCATGTTAATTTATCGACTAGAAACACCTGAAGCATGTAAACAAAAAATAAAATAAAATAAACATTTAGGAGAGTTAGGCAAAAAATTAGGTTGACCACTTGTTGCAGCAAGCTAGGAGAGTAATTGAAAAAAAACCATAATTCAGATAAAGAGCCAACAAGTAAAAACATAGTTCAGATGTATTACAAAAAAACATAATTCTGCATTAATACAGTGTAGTAATGAGCTCACATGGTAGAATAACTTTCAATTTGGGCTCATGTATTTTGACTAGAGTTTAAAAGTTTCTTAACGTGGTTCTTAACTTGACCAATAGGTTCATAATAAATGTCGAGATTTTCACAGAGTTGATCGTAAAGTTTGCTCATTGCAACAACTGGTGACTAGAGTAATATGTTTGTTCTAGAACTTGGTAGATAAAAAGTCAGTTCATTTCTAGAATTGATTCGTGGAACATGAAAGTTGAAATGGGAGAGTAGTTCGAGACAGTCAATCAGATTATTCACTAGTTTATAAATGGAAATATAGGTTCTTCGGTTTTCAAGGGATAAAAGATTAAACTTATTCGATAGTATTTTGTTGTCGATGCCTTATAAAGGGTAAACTCCTTCTAGCTTGTAAATGATATATTTCATGAAGCCTCTTTGTATAGACGCGATTTTGTTTATGTGGACATTGTATATGGGTGACCATATAAGGGAGGCATATTCCAGCCGATATTTGACGTATGCATTGAAAAGAGTTAAAAAACTGTCTCTGTTACGAAAGTTCTTACAGTTACGATAAATGAGCCCTAGCATTCGTTTGGCTGAGCATGTTATTGATAAGATTTCAACTAGTGGTAATTAGACAAAAGTGTTTTCATTCATTTCATTGGAGTGATTGAGAATTTTCTTTAGATATTTTTGGATGCGAAGCCTTGAAATGACCGAAACTGAAAGAAAGGTTTTTTACCAAATAATTCAGGGTAATACAAAAGTCAATCCAGTACATTTTTGTATTATTCATTGTTTTTTCAAGGACAAAACACAAGCACTAGAGGATAATCCTTAAGAGCGGTGCCTGTAGCGATTCACATTGGATTTGAATTGCTGCAGATTAAATCAATTTGGAGAAACGTCCTCAGGGAGTTTATTCCACATAAACGCTGTTCTCCAAATGAAAGAGTTCTTGAATAGTGAAGTTCGAGGTGTACTGAGTTGAACCTCAAAACGATGAGTAGCCACAGTCCGTCGCGTGTTTCTGATGTGTACCGCTCTTGGTGTACTTGAACACTTCCCGTGAAAGTATCTATAGAGGAGAAACAAATCTTCAACCTTTCTTCAATATTCCAGAATATCCAAGGTTGCAAGTGATGTTCGCGTCTAGATTCATGGGAATGGCTCTTAGGGGCGGAGCTCCATACATGAGAACAATATTCCAAAAAAGGTCCGATATGAGCTTTATGAAGCACCAAAACTTGCTGAGATGTCTACAGTTTTCTGGTTCAGAACAGTGTTCCAAAATATGAGAAGCAGCCTTCCAGCGACATGATCGTGCCATTTCAACTCCCAATAAACTTATCGAAGCAGAAATCGAAATTGTCTGTCCTTCTGCGGAAATTTATAAGCAACCAGTTACTAAAAAGCGAATTACTTCTTTATTTTGTTTCAAATTAGTTTGTCATTTCACCATCAGAATGAATAACCACGGTATATGGGAAAAGCTGAAAATTTGTAAAACGGTGAAATATTTCCTTGATCATCAAGATATCAAGCAGCATCGTTTGGATTCATGATTTTGGAAAAAGTGTAACGAGAGCTTAGATATCAAGCAATTTTGATAGTTAGAAACATCGGAATATGGTTCTAGGATTTTGTCTTTTCTACAGATACTTTCATGAGAGGTGTATGTTTGACAGACTTAGTTGGAGCTTATATATGTCGGTGGAAATTCGCGAAAAACACTTTTTGAGGGTCATTTCAATCAAATGATTTAGATCAAACGTACTCGCAAACTACGTACAGCTACCGCTTTGAGGTCATTTCAATGATTTTTCTACAGGGTTTGTGTATCCAGATATGAAAAATTAAATAGTTTGCAAAACATTTTTATCAGGTTTTCAACTCATTTTTCTGTGGAATTATATCTTATCCCAAAGATGAAATTTTATATTTTCTTGTGAAAATAAATCTTGTTTACTCAGTGTATTGAGTGAAATTATTAGGTAGGAGAAAGTTAGTTACGAGTTCAGATGCTGAAAACAATAACAATTTGTCATTCATAATATATGTAATAATAGTTCATTATCCAACAAGCAAGTAATTTTTGATTATTACTCATGAGGAGCGATAATTACTTCGGACGAGTAATATCTATTTTTTTCGAGTCGAATGATATATTTCATCTATGAGTTATTCCAGGAATATGATTCATTGATGAGGAATAGTGATATTATTCAAATTCATGAAAAAAAAACTGAAATTAATTCAGAAATACTCCCTGTTCTTTTAATATTCCCAGGACTCCTTGATTGCAAGTCCCATGATCTATCAATTACTTCACAATAAATAGTACAAAATAGTGCTCCTAGTGGCTGAAAAAGTTATTAACATTACCTACCCAGGACAAGAAGCTTATGGCCAAAATAGTCGATGCCGTTGACTGCAAAAAAATTAGGCGGCAAAATTAGTTGTTTTTTTTTCACTATGACTCCTATATCCGGTAAGTTGACTCCCATGATATTCTGTTCGTTTCATTTTCATATCGTCTCAAACGACTGAATTTTGGGACTGGAGTACCTGATGGAACAACTCGAAAAGGTTGTCTGTATTTCCATATGGTCAATGTTATTTTTCGCTTTTGTTTGATATGAGTACCAAAAAAAATCGTTTATGACGTATTGATGGACTGGAAAGTTCGTAGGCTAACACACAGATGGTGCTACTAGTATCAAATCCAGATGACCTCAGGCTTCAATAGACACTTATACAAATTTCACAGCTGTAGGTATTAGTTTATGGGATTGAACATAGAATAGTTTGAGTGGAGCAACTTCTGTTAATTTGAAGCAAAATGGATGAAAAGAAATTTGGTGTGTTGATAAGGCACTGCTTTTTGGCGCGAAAATTACTTTTGGAGACAAGGCTTGGCTTAGTAACCATTATTCAGACTTTGCATCAGGAAAATCAATCGATGAGAAGTGGTTTGCTAAGTTCAAATGAGGTGAAATGAACACCGAGGACGATGCACGCAGTGGACGCTCCATAGAAGCTGTTACCGAAGAAAACATGAAAAAAGTGGACAAAATAATTTTTAATGACGTCAAAGTGAAGTTAATTGAGATAGAAAAAGCTCTAAAAATATTGAAGGAACGTGTTGGACATATCGTGCATGAATATTTGGGTATGCTAAAGCTCTGTTTGAAGGGGCTGCCGCGCGAGCTGACAATCGACCAAAACCAACAACAAATTGATGATTCTGAGCAGTGTTTGAAGGTATTCCACCATAAAATACCCGTATTTATGCAACGATATGTGACCATGGATGAAACATGGCTCCATCATTCCACACCAGAATCAAAACGATCGTCATCTGAGTGGACTGCATCGGTGAACCGACTCCAAAGCGTGCAAAGACGCAACAGTCGGCTGGCAAGATTATGGTATCAGTATTTTGAAGGACGAAATGGCGGATGAAAAAGAAATTGATGTTTCATCAAGACAATGCACCGTATCACAAATCAATGAAAACGATGGAAAAATTGCATGAATTGGGCTTGGAATTGCTGCCGTATCCACCGTATTCTCCAGATCTGGCCCTCAGCAACTTTTTCATGTTTCCAGACCTCTAGAAAATGCTAGCTGAAAAGAAATTTAGCGCCGATAAAGAGGTAATCGTCGAAAAAGAGGTCTATTTTGGGGCTGAAAACAAATCCTACTGTAGGAATGGTATCGGAAAATTGTTTGATCGCTTTAATCATTGCATCGCCCTTGAAGGCAACGATATAGAATAATGAAATGTAATTTTATCAAAAAAAATTGTTTTCTATTTTAGCCTATGAACTTCTCAGCCCGATTGTTATTATTAACTTATTTGTTTTCCAGTCGTAAACTGGAAAATTGAATTATCAGAACACGATTGAACAGAGGCATACACGACAATTTCTCAATGAAAGCATTCTTTTTCTGATAATCTTACATGCAACTATATAGTGCTTTTCTTGATGCCCCCCCCTTTTTTTGAACGGGTCAACTCAAGAAATTGAAATTTGGGATAATGAAATTAATGCATAAATACTCTATTTAGAAGTGAAAATGACAGATGAAACTTTCAAGATGGCGACTAGGCGCCATTTTGAGAAAAATTTAAATGGAGAAGGGGGTCTTGTGACACATCATTTTGAAGCTCCTGATAAATGCTTCACAACCCTAGAAAATAATGTTATTATCTTCAACTACTACAAAATGGTGAAACTTTCAATAATTGCCAGAATACATTGACATTTAACTACATAATATGAGGTAATGAGCTTGAGGTCAGTTCAGAAGATGCTCGAAATGGTTGGCTTGAACTTCTTGACATATGAACAGTCTATCCGATATTTCACGTCAAACATTTTCGAACACAGTAACGTCAATATCTCTACAAATATTTATTATTCTTGACCGTATAGCCTACATCGAAGCAGGATTCGCTTCGATGACCCTCTCAGTGATGAGAGGGTCAACAGTAGTTTCCAGCATATCCAAATACAGTTCCTCTATTGAATTTTGATCAATAAATAGAGGTCCTACAGTATGGTTTTCCAATATTCCTGCCAAACGTTAATTTTTTCTGGATATTGGGTATGTATTTCCCGGAAAATGTGAGGGTTGGTGTCACTACAATAACGGCAATTTTGTCTGTGAACATTGCCGTTTGAAAAATTGTACATTCGTCACTAAAACAAATATTGTGGAGATAGGTAGGATGCCTTGCAATGGTCATGATTCCGGAGAATTCTGTTCTTCGATCAGGTTAATCTTCATTTGATTGGTGTGTATCATTTTAATTTTGTATGGATGATACCTTTTCCTCTTCAAAAGTCTCCACACAGTAGAAGGGGACACCTCACAAACATTCGCGACGGAATAAGTAGGATTCACTACCATCTCACCAATTATTTGCACTTGCTGTTATTCCGGAATGGATGGATGACCTGGGAACTTTTTGTTATGTACACTACCGGTAGTAGTGAATCTGGATACAAGTTCCCTCAAATATTTTCTACAGTTAGGACGATTCAGAAAACGTTCATGGGAAATCATTTCGGTCTCGTGAAAGTTACGCGTCGCACCGTAAATTAAAATCACTTCAATTGTTTTTTCCAATGGACAAGAATTGTTCATGTTAGAGATTGTTGACATGGTACCTTTCTACTAGTAAAACCGAAATCTAAATGAGAATATTCTAACTGAACAATGATGTTCATTGTCGTTTTTATAAACAAAAAATAACTTAACAAACCTTATCAGGTTATTGGAATTGCCATATGGCAGATAAAAATGAATATTTCTAGAAATATCGATATTAATGTGTTCGTCTTCAGGAAATTATTAAATGTTCCGCCATTTTGTAGTAGGTGAAGATTTTGACTTCATATTATAGTATTCGCCAGGAGCTTTCCCCCTTTCCATTTAATTTTTTTCCCAGATGGCGCCCACTCGACATCTTGAAAGTGTCATCTGTCAATTTCACTTCAAAATAAAGTATGCATCCATTAATTCCAGTATCCCAAATTTAAATTTTTTGAGTTGACCCTTTCAAAAAAAAAGGGGGGGACATTAAAGAAATGCATTGTACATTAATGTACATCATCAAATGCAAACTATATTTCGTGAAAACTACTCGTTGAAACTGATATATTTAGGTATTAGTATGATGTTAATTCCGGTGCCTTCCCGACTAATAGCATATATATGTTCAAAATATGGTTTCTCCGTAAACCAGCTGTAGATTCTCTACGAAAGATATCCCTCAGAAGTCGGAACTTATATGGATAAAAATTATACGAGTGGAAGGTTAATAAAGTGGTATTTTTCACTCAGTACAGCAATAAACTCACTGAAATTTGCATGCGTAAAAGGATCATTTGCGAATGTTTTTCGGGAAATGACTTCATTTGAGTTATTGTTTCTCTGGTATATAATGCAAAACTTTTCAAGTACCCAAATGTTCATATTATTTAGGAATCACACGTGTTAGGAATCACACGTTGAAAGATAAGACCTCGTTAGTCCTTAGCTCGCACAAGTTTCTCAACCTCTGAGAGTTGTTGTTCGTATGGGGGCGAAAGCTGATTAATGGAAAAACAGATTTCAAACAGATTTTTTTCAATCACAAACCTTTGAATTCACCCTGGTATACACAAATCTCTGAAATGAGGCGTGGATGTACCTATCTAACGAAGTTCTCATATGAAAACAGTTTCAATCTCCCCCAATTCCTCAATATTTTATAACCCAAAATTACATACTTTCATCTTCACCGGTAGTATATCTAGGTAACAACTTAATTGATTGATGTTAATAGGTAAATTGCAGTTTGGAACTACAATGTGGCTATTTCAAACCGCGTGGGAAAACGTTTATTGTCTATCAGCGACGGTAAAAATTACAGATTTATGCGATAAATAATAATATAAAATAGTTGTGTAATATTGAATTAAAATGACTACAGTTGCTCGAAATTACTGTCATTATTGATTTGTAAGCAGTGAGAATTCGAAATATATCGCATTAGTGGTACTACCGTAACTAACACACCGTTAATTTGTTGTACACTGAAATTCATCTCGAACAAAATCCCTATTCATTTGAAGTAATCTTAATATTTATTGCGTAAGAGTCTGCATTTACGAAAATATATTATGTACAGGGTTATTCACAAAATTTTTTCATCATTGGTTTTTCAGAAATTATTTTGTAAACACTTTCGATGTAGTAGATACTTCATAATAATCCCTAATCGCTAAAACCAACATGATCAAATCATTTGCTCATCGTAGTTCAGCTTTCTGTAGTTTCCACAATTCTTTCATCACAAAAGTTCAATATCAATAGTTAAAAAGTTGTCGATTTCAATTTGAAACCACTCTTTATACTGTAAAAAAATGCATGAGTCTTGCAGAAAAAAAATTAAAGTTTTTTGAGGTTCTAAATGTATACAAGTAATGTGTTAGTAATCACACGTTAAAAGGTAAGACCTCGTTAGTCCTTACCTCGCATAAGTTTCTCAACTCCTGAGAGTTGTCGTTCGTATGAGGGCGGCAGCTGATTAACGAAAAAACAGATTTTAAACAGATTTTTATTAATGAATTTCCCCTGAAAGTTCATTTCTCCAAATGAAGAGATTTCATTGGTGTACAGAACTCACTTGAAAAGATGAGCCAATGCCCATTAGAACTTCACAGTCTGTGAGGGATCAAGCAGAATATGAAGTATTTCCTGATACTTGCTTTGCTTTTGAAGCAAAATATCCTAATATATTTTCGAAAATCAATGACTTTCAACCTCATTCATTTTGGGTTAACTTCTGATTTGATGATGATATTCCCATACCTTCAAATTTCTCCCAGACATCCTCATATCAGAATAGATTGAGCAAGAATGTTAATATTTCGCAATTAACTGAGTGCATCAGATCGATAGGTTAGTTTTTTTTAAGACAGAACACAAGCACTAGTTACATTCTCAAGGCGTTCTCAGAGCGGTGCCTGTGCGAAAGTAGCGATTTACATTGGATATGAATCGCTGGAGGTTTATTCCACATAAACGCGGTTCTCCAGATAAAAGAGTTCCCAGACAGTGAAGTTCGTGATGTACTGAGTTGAACCTCAAAACGATGAGCAGTCACAGTCCGTCGGGTATTTCTGATATGTACCGCTCTTGGTGGAATCGAATGTGCCAAGTCACTTGAACACCTCCCATGAAGGTATCTATAGAAGAGAGACAAATCTTCAACATTTCTTCGATGTTCCAGGCTATCAACGTTGCACGTGATGTTCGGTTCGGCTTCAAATGAAAATAGCATATAAACCATGATATCCAAAAGAAGTATTGATCATTTTCTATGAATCCACAACGTTTTCCCAGGTGAATAAGGAAAACGAAATTACTCGAGTTTGAATTGAGGAAAAAATATAGATGACATGGATATGAACCTAAGAGCATGTTTTCTATATATCAATCAATACAAATAAATTGAAGTCTCTTGCCGTATCTGTCTGTCTGAACGTGATAAACTCAAAATTATTAAATAGATTTCCATACGATCTTCACCAATGGATGGAGTGATTCATGAGAAATTTTCTAGCGTATTTCATTGATCTTTTGAGCAAATGGGTTGAAATATGACGATAATATGTTAAAGCAATGGCGCTACTATGCGAATTTTCATCAAAAAGCCGAATTGCTTTGATATATTACAAAATTCACTATATTTCTTCTTTTATAGGTCTACAAAATATTTCGCGATGGCATATGTCGAACTTCTGATAACAGCTGACTATTCTCATTCGAATGTTTGAAATAATGGTCACATATTTTATAAAGTGGTAATTGAAAAGTTATCCAGACGACTATAATATCGATACTTACCAAATGAAAACATTATTTACCTCAAACGATTCATGCGCATTATCCTTTTACTCCATAAACTTCAAATTATATTTAAGGACCCATCGCAATATTAAAACCAGCTCTCGAAAATAAAGTATATCATTTCAAAATTGAATTTTATGGTAGTTGTAGACATAGTCGTACTTTTGTTTGAGTGAATTGGTCATTATTCTCAGTTACTAGCTGAGGTACTTAACTCCGCTCAGGAAGTTGATATGACATTTTGAAGTAGTTGGAATATAAATACATATAACTTCAAATTATGAGGAGGTAATGTATCGTGCTTCACCAATGGGTAGATACACATATACCACAAGTTCCAAAACAGTTCATAGCGTTCTGTACTAATCTGAAAAGTTCAACAATATTTTGGGATGTTTCTGGACGTTTCAGATCGTCAAACAACATTCCAAAATGTTCCGGCATGTTCTAGAATTTTGTGGAATGCTCTCGAATATTCCAGACTATGCTACAAATTTTAAGAAGGTGAGACTTCCTTCAGCACTGATATTTCCGAATGCACGCCCTTCAGATAAAAATGGACACATTTTTTCTATTGGAAATAGTGGACAACTACGTCCTACATATAACATATACATTAATACATATAAATTCCTTGGTTATTCCACAATAGACTGGAATATTCGAGGATGTAACAGAACGTTTCAGACAATTTCCGGATATTCCAGAATGTTACCGAATGTTCTGGAATGTTGTTGAATGATTTCAATTGTTATTGACTGTTCTAGTACGTTTTTCGGGTATACAAAGTGAGTGGGATTCATCGGACCCTTTACTGCAATCTACAGGAGTTTCTTACGGCTCGATTATTCATTGATAACCAGGCAAATATATTTATTTCAAATTGTCAATAATTTTTTATATATCTACCTGTAGGATATACTAATATCATTTTAACAATTCGAGAAGGAGCGAACCTCGTGGTCACTCTACGTATATATGTCCATTGTCTATTAAAACCTCTTCATTAGCAAATCTATATCTTAGTCTACTAATTGTCTGTTGAAAAATGGTTTCATATTATTTCTAGATGTACCAAAACATCATTGAAGATCACTTACTATTTGCTGATTCAACTGCTTTAATGTAATCAGTTACCTGAAACAAAATATTGTATTAATTGTCAGAAAAATCATATGGAAAAAGTGAGGATTCACCTATGTTTAAACTATTTTTTACAATAATTGAAGAATCAAATTGGCAAAGGCAATATGCAAAGCAGCAATTTAATGACAGACGTTAACACACGAGAGAAAGTCGGAATTTACCCTCGCCAATCTCAAAATCAGCAATTACAAAATTTTCTTTCACATATGAACGAAATAAAATATACAACCACCTTCCAATATGCTATAGAGCACTAACAAATTTTAAAAAATTCAGAAAATTAGTTAAAGGAGTACTTCTGCAAAAAGCCTTCTATAACTTACAGGAATATTACAATGATGTTTTTTAACTCTTAATATTTTCGATGCACCCTCATCTATAATGATGTATTTATTTATTATCTGTAAAGGTTTATATATTGTTTTCATTAGGTGTATTCGAATATGTACATTTTTAACCCTATAATGATTGTTCATTGTATATCATAATTTTAAGATTTTTAAAAACTTCAACACTGTTGACTTCATAAAGTTGCACTGGTTTTGTCAAAGAGAATTTCTTGGACAATGAAGCATGATTGATTGATTGATTGATTGAGTTCAAAAATGTGGGCACATCTATAATGGGTTTCGATTGACCATGCCAGAATGGCGTTTAGATACTGGATATTGAGTATCAGTCGTGAGGAGTTAACTTCTTCATAATTCTTCAAAATTGTCGAATCAAATTCAGTTGTGAAAAGATTTTAGAATGTACATAATTTATATTGTAGCAAAAAGTTCTGCTTGCTTCCCAAAATTATTTGATAAAAATGGTGTATAATCAAATCAATCTGTTTCTTCAGTTGGAAGTTGGCCTATGATATATTGAAAGAAAAATACCAGAACTCAGAAAGCTTTGCATTTATGATCCAGTGCTAAATAGCACTGTTTAGATATGTCATAGATCTGTGCAGTGGTGAATTAGTACAGGTGAACAATGTAACGGTTGAACTCATTTGTTTCTGAGATAAACAATTCAATCCAATAAGAAATCGTTGTACAGCTTTCATTTCAAGCAAATAACTATCAAAGATCAGAAGCGTTGCATTCTATAAGAAAGTCGTCATTGCTAATTCTTATCCACATCAGACATAGACATGTAGCAACTTGAAATAGTATACAACGCTTTGGTTCTGTCTTATGAAATCATTGGATGGGAAGCTGTTAGTGACTATTATCTCGAGAATTTGAATATTATCATCATTATTATTACTATTATCATCATTAGTACGGAGCTCGTACAAATACACTACTTCATTAGAAGAGGCAACCAAATATGAATAAGAAGGGTGTCTCTCTCAAGCTGTCTGAGTAAGTTGTGTTAAGATGATATTTTCCACAGAATATAAAACAGAACCTCTCCATCCATCACCGCATGTGTTTTAACGGAGTTTTAGCGAAGTTTCGTTCGTGCATAGCTGTAAAACATTTTTTTATGTACACAGCTTCCTTCAAAGCATTTCTCACCAATAATTTTTTTTGGTTTCGAGAATGAAAATCTTTTCTGAAACGTTAGCCAACTCAAGAAAAGAAAACAAATATTTCAATCATTCGTTGTATTTTCATTCATTGTATTTATATTCGAAACCCATATAAATATACGCAATATATTAATTAATTATGATTATTAAGATTTACAATTATACGGCTTATAATAACTTTTTTGGGTGAAATTCTCGGTTTGCTCTTTATCGTCTGGATTCTATATTTATTCATTGTATAGATCGTGGAGTATTGAAAATGTTGGAGATATAGAACAACATAATTTGTTTTTTGATAATCCAGATTCCAACAGACATTTCTCTAATTATTTTACGTTCAATAATATATTCTTTTTCTTCATGTATCCACCTACGTCTATGCCTCCGTGAACCTTCGCATTTGCGATTTTTATATTTCAGTATTAAATTAGTGACACAAGAAATTGATTTTCGACCATTTTTCATTAAACAAACGATGAACATTTCAAATAGATTCCCCAAATTGAGAGATAATTCTGAAAAATGTCAGTAACAATATTGCATCGGTTGAGGTCGTCGACTTTGCATTTCATTTAGCTGCTCTTTTATATTTCGCTAAGAAAGCAAAAATATAACAAAATAACATTCAAGGAAAATAAACTTGAGTCATACTTGACTAGCAACAGTGAACTGATTATTGTTCGAAAAGAAAGGTTTAACGTTATTGTTTGTGATCCGTAGAAAACATAATTGACAAAAAAAATGAAATTCCAAACCCAATTTCATTTTTGAATTGGTAATCCTAAAGGTCTGCATAGCACTACATGGCCTGAAAAGTCTCGGGACTAACACTTCACTTTTAGAAAACTATCTGAAGAATCGAACTCAAAGAGTTGTTGTGGATGAAGTTGTTTCAGATGCTCTATCGGTATTGCAGGGAGTGCCACAAAGATATATCCTTGGGCCTTCGATTTTCAGCTTGTATATTTGTGATTTTTATCTGTTCGTGAAAAAATGCAATATACATCACTATGCAGACGATCAACAAGCCATCGACATTTCTACAGCCCATAAGCTCAAGCTCAATTCGGAGCTAAGAAGAACAGAGAGCTCACCAACTCTACTTTTTGAATTCGCATCGAAAACGAAATACTTCCCTCCGTGACTGGGATAAAAATTCAGGATTGAGGTTTGATCTGGAAATTCGCTTTACTGAATATGTCAGCTACCTGAACCAATCTTCTTATAACGTTCTCAGACATCTTTTTCCTAATCGGGATTTGCTCAACACAAATTTGAAAGTTAGACTATGCGAGTCTCTGATTATATCAAAAATTTCCTATTGCGACAGTATTTATGAACCTGCTTTAAAATAATCGGATGCTCTCCGACTACAGCGTATTCAGAATGGCTGTCTACGTTTCTCGTTTGGTATACGGAAATACGACCATATATCCCTAGCAATGCAAGAATCAGGATGGTTAAATGTTGAGAAACTTAGAACTCTACACCTTCTTATCAACACACATAAAGTTTTGAAAACTCGACAACCTGATTACTTACTGAAGAAGCTTAAAACATTTTCTACGATTAACAGCTTTACTACAAGGAACAGCTCAGTTCTGGTCATCCCCAAACACAAATCTTCCATCTTGATCCGCTGCTTCTCGCATCCAAATATCATAATCAACTACCCTGCGAATTTCGATCATACACCATTGAAAATTTTAAAAAGATACTACTGAAGGCTTACCTAACTCTTCAGCCTCTTATCCGTTCCCGACTTTGGCATTTCTAAAATGAATATTCTAAAGTGAATAATAACAAATTTTCTGATATTATTAACTCAACTTGATTTCTTTTTTGTGTTCATATTATTCAACTATAGTTTCTCCCAGATTGAGTTGAAAAACAGCCTTGGCTGATACTCCACCTATTCACCATATACTGGATTTTTTTTGTTTTTGTTTCTGTATACTGTTTTATTTTATTTTTGTATATTACATTTGTACTTTTGTGGTGAATAAAGACGTATTATTATTATTTTTTTTTCACCGTAGTGTGCGCTGGTCAGGCCCTATCCCCCGATGCCCCGATACATTCGGGAGGGCGCGCCAGCATAATCAACCAATGACCACTCCCCACACCGTGGGGTAAGTGATCATTGGGTCCGAGAATCATGTGCCCTGAGCAAACGCAGTGAGCCAAGAATGACAGCCTTCTGCATCTGTGCGGCTAAGATTTCTGCCTTAGTGCGGCAAGCCGGTATAATTTTGAGATTCGAGAGTAGAGAAGACATCATTCCACCAAGGACTCCAATAATCAGAACAACCATCTTGACAGAGTGATCTGTATAGAGTCTGCGGAGTTCGAAGAGAAAATCTCGATATTTTATCCGTTTTTCCTCCTCTTTTCTGACGATATTCGTCTCGCCAGGAGCTGAAAACTCCACGACAAATATCGTTTTGGTCTGGTGGTCGAGAAGGACTACATCAGGCTTATTAGCTTGTATGAGCCTGAGGGTGGGGAACGAATAGTTCCAATAAATTCGGCACTTCTCGTTCCCCACAACGGATTCAATATCCCCCGGAGCGTAGGGCAACACCGATGTCACGTCAATACCGTAAGAATGCCGTAGATGGTAATATAGCACTCTTAGGGCCGCGTTATGTCGATGTATATAGGCCGAGACCGCATATGCTGGACATGCTGATAGCAAGTGCATTAGGGTCTCGGGCGCCTCGCGGCAGGCCCTGTACCTTGTGCCAGGAACCTCTGTACCCATCACGCGACTGCGGTAGACTAAGGTGTTGAAGACACCATCCTGGCAAGCCATGATGAACCCCTCAGTTTCCGACTTCAGCCCACTCGACCTGAGAAAAGCGAACGTCAGGTGCTTTGATGAGCCAAGGTCTTCAATGTTATTGAAGAAGACCCATGCATTGGCTTATCCCTGTGTCTCCGCAGAAATAAGGTGATCTCTGCGGCTTTTATCTGACCTTTTTGCTGAACGGGTTCCAACTCGGTGACAGAGTTGTAGTCACCTCGTTCAGAGTCGAAAACTATACCGAGTTCAGCAGCTGCTCGAGCAGCTGCCCTAAGGAGAAATGCTCCAATTCCTGCTCTCTCATGGTCACGGACCATGCAGAGAAGGGGATCCGAACTCCTGACGACTTTACAGGCTGTATCCAGTACCATTCTGTCATGTAGACACTCCAAACTCAAAAGTCCACGACCTCCCTGTTGTCGAGGGAAGTACAACCGTGGGACGGACGATTTGTGATGCAAACTCCTATAGAGATGCATCCTTTTTCGGGTCCTTACGTCGAGTTGATACAACTCCTCCCGAGTTCACTTCACTACTCCAAAGGAGTAGAGTAAGATTGGAACGGCAAGCATATTTGTTGCAGCTACTTTGTTCTTCCCCGACAGTTCCGATGACCAGATCTGTCGAAGTTTGTGCTGATACTTGCCGCGGAGAGAGTTTTTCACTGCAGTTACCTCTTGTGAGTGGCGTTGTTCCAACCCGAGGTAAGTATACGTCTCTCCGGCATCCAGATGGTGTAGGATGCTTCCATCTACGAGCTGCACATCCTCTCCGTAGTCCCCGCATCGTCCTCTTTTGAGATGAACAATTGCACATTTGTCTATCCCGAATTTCATACCGATAGCATGCGTGTACTCTTCCACCACCCTCAAGGACTGATAGAGATCCTTCTCTCCAGAGGCATACAGTTTAAGATCATCCATATAAAACAGATGGGTGACCTTGTGCCTCCGGTTTCCGGGGGTACCACAGTTATACCCTCGAGTCTTTCTGAGCGCAACGGATAATGGCAATAGTGAGATGCAGAATAGAAGGGGGCTGAGGGAATCACCCTGAAATACACCCCTTCTGAAAGTGACCCACCCTGTTTGAACTCTTGCTTGACCAGATGTTATGGTGAAGCGAGTTCGCCAAAGTGGTGTCAGTTGTTCAATGCATCTCACTATGTTGTCGGGTACCGCAAGGCATCTGAGCAAATGCAAGATGAGCTCATGCGAAATTGTATCAAATGCCTTACGGTAATCGATCCAGGCCATAGAGAGGTTACGCTTATATTGTATCGAGTCCTGCGTTACACATCTATCGATGAGCAGGTTCTCTTTACATCCAGCGACTTCTCTCTTCGACCCTCTCTGCTCATATATCCGTTCGAACACTCGGTCAACTGCGGTGAGTATTCGTGTGTATAAGATGCTTGTAAACAACTTATAATACGAATTCAAGCATGTTATCGGTCTGTAATTCTTAGGAATCGACAAATCTCCGCTTTTGGGGATAAGAACGGTCCGCCCCTAAACCAATCCGGAATCGGCTTCTCTCCATCCAGCCATGAGTTGATAACTCTGGCCAGATGGCGGTGGGTACTTGGTAGTTTTTTCCACTAATAAGTGTTCAGCCCATTTGGGCTGAACTTTGGAATTTCATGGTATTCTACTCATGAGTTTGTGAGTTATTGTGCTAACAGTGACACTACTTTTGTTGTTTTCAAAACAATGCATCAAAAACAATTTCGTCTTTCAATTTTTATCTGGTTCTTGATAGGAATCAATATTGTTCAAACGACGCAATGGCTTTAAAAGTGTTGTAAGAAGGACTCCGCTCCATTAGAAACAAAAATTAAACGGTGGTTTGCTGACTTCAAATATAGTCGTAAAAACACGCAAAGTGGGCTGTAAATGTTATGGCCTCCGTATTTTGGAATGTGAGTGGTGTATGCATCGACTAGCTTGAGGAGGGAAAAAATATCAACAGATGAACATTATATAGCGTTACTGGAACGTTTGAAGGCCGAAATTGCGAAGAAACGCACCGTGGCACAAATCAATCGAAACAATGGCAAAACTGTATGAGTTGAACTTGGAATAGTTCCCACATCCATCTTATATGCTAGTTTTGGCTCTCAGCGACTACTGGCTGTTCGCAGACCTCAAAAAAATGCTTACCGGTAAAAAATTTCGCCGGAATGATGAAGTTATTGTTGAAATTTAGGCCTATTCTGGGGCAAAAGATAAATCGTTCTACAAAAGTGGTATTGAAATATTAGAGCGGCGCTGAAATGATTTGTGTCGCTCTTCATGGAGATTGAGTTGATGAATGAAGCCAATTTTGAACAAAAAAAAAAACGATTTCTCTTTCTTAGGGCCGGGACTTCTCAGCCCATGTTTAACTTTCGAAGAATCGATTATTGAAGAAATTGGAGGTTTATTAATCCTCTTGTTTACTTGATGTGATAAGGCATTATCATGAATTTGAACATATTTCATATCTTCAATAGAAATAAAATAAAAAATCTCATTTCATAATGTTTCATCCACCATTCCAGTTTAATTGAACTACTTGATCACTCTACAAGATGTGTTGGAATTTCTCATAAAAAATTCGAACTGATTCAATATATCAACGCTAACTAGAAACATTTTTCTTCGAAATTGGCCATCACTCACGGCACATTATTATTCCGTCAAAATGTCCCATCTTCGATGGAAATCATTAATACAGCCATCATTTACTGCAATTACTGTAACACGATCGATCACTGGTAACACAAAAAAATGTCATCCAGCCATAATTATCACAGCTCGACAACTTGGTATTTAAAACAGTCAAAGATCGCAAATTGAAAAGGCCTTATGGTAAACCTTGACAAGTGACATATAAAGCTGAGTTATCTCGGAGAAGCGGATAAATTGAATAATAAAATACAATTATATGATAAAATCTGTTATATTGGTGAAGATAGTGATAAATTAAAACAAACCTCAGCTCATTTATTCGTGTCGAGCATATTGTAATAACTAACAGTTATGGACCAATTATTATTACCTTGGCAGATATTTTTTAATCCCGAGGAAACATTTTGCGGAATTTTATGGTTTAACATAAATTGCAGAAATTCTCATTAGTCGTAATGTATACTGTATTAATATATGAGTGAGATAATTATTCGAAAATGTTAACTAGCGACATATCCGTGGAGTGATTCCCCTACTCATTCGTTAACATCAGTTTGAAAATGACTCGGTATTTTATATATAGAAGCTTCAAATTATACACTCATCTACGTATGATGTTACGATTCTATTGAGAGAATCAATCAGTATAACGCAGTTGCCTCAGAAATGTTTGACGATAAATAATCATTGTTATGTGAAAACCACTCTCCAGAATTATTGACCATGGTCTGCGGGTTTTTATGCCCGACGTTTCGTCTACTACTGCGATAGACATTATCAAAGGCGCAGTGCCCGAATTGGTGCCTTTTTTGTTACGAACGCATTCACTACGATGCTAATCAGTATTTGACTCTGGTTTTATATTATTATTGGTGAGCGTGGCTTGGTTTCTCTTCATTGGATTATAAGACTTCTAGATCGGTACCTCCAAGGGCAGGTAGCCAGACTTTATTGATGTTCATTGCCTCTTCTTTTCTATTGAAATTATACCTGTGTTTTTTAATTTTATTGCCTCTCTTTATACTCTTGGATACTGATTTTGAGTTTCATCAAGTATTACTGTATTTTCAAATAAGAGGTCTACTGATTCGGCCCTTCACCATGTGATTGGCAGAATCGAGAGATCATTGAATAACAAAGAATCCACCCTGGGAATATTCATAGATATCAAGGGAGAGTTTGATAAAACAACATTTCCAACAATTACCCAGCAACTACACTCCAGGTATGTATCCCTGATAGTAAGAGAATAGATACTCGAAATGCTCTCTAGTAGAGCAATAAGTATCACTGTAGAAGGCATCACAGTGAGAGGACTGGTCACGAGGGGATGCGATAGAGTGCAGGATAGGATCAAATTAATAGAAACATGGTGTAAGGAACACTCACTGTCGATCAATCCCAAGAAGAGTGAGATGATTCTTTTCACCAGGAAAAGAAGTTTATTGGGCTCAAAACCTCCCGAACTGTTCAAAAGCAAACTAAACTACTCTAAAGAGGTAAAACATCTTGGTACTATCCTCGACAAGAAGATAACATGGAACTCTCACCTACAGAATAGAACAAAAAGAGCATATGTGGCTTATGAGCAATATCGAAGGACGCGTATGGGGTCACATGGATCTACACTGCAATAATAAGACTTATGTTAACGTACGGAGCCATAGCATGGGGACCGAAAGTTCTACAAGCAACGGCCATCCAAAAAATATATCAAATACAGCGACTGCCTTGTTTAAACATCACAGGAGCCATAAGAACAACACACACCGCGGCAATGAAATTGATTACGGGTCTGACCCCTCTAGACCTGTACGTTAAGGAGATTGCGTTAATGCCCATGTTACGATTGCGCACGGCTGGTGTAAACTTCGAAGTAGGAATGGGTCAAGTGAGGCTGAGTAATTGGCAAGAAGCGCTCACTGCGCAACCTCTGCTGCAGGCAACCAGTCATGCAATTGAACCCAGGTTCGTGTTTAATAAACCCTGAAAAACAAATAAAACAGAACACAGAGTCAGATGCTACAAATGCAATACGCATATATACAGGCTCAAAAACCCAAAAAGGCTCAGGATGTGGAGTGTACTCCAGATCACTAAGCCCAAGTATTAAATGGGGGAAAAATACCAGCGTGGTCCAAACAGAACTGGCTGGTGTCTCAATCGCTACAAAAGAAATAACCAGGAAAGAAATTTCTGGCAAAAACATAACAATCTGCACTGACAGCAGACAAGCCCTATTAGCCTTGAACAGACAACGTGTTACCTCAGGGCTAGTACTAGTTCCATTAAGATTTAACCAAAGACTCGGTAGATAATAACATTATCCTGAGTTGGGTTGAAGGGCACGATAGGAGTAAAGGTGATCGCATTGCCGACTCTTCAGCCAAGGAAGCGGCTGAACTGAGAATTTCAGGACCCAGTGGCACCTACAGCCTGATGGCTTCGACAATTGTGGAACCAGCCAAACGTCACACCCATGCCCAATCCCTAAAGAGATGGGATGGAATCAAAGGATGCAATCTTGTCAGGATCACCCTGGGCGATCCTGAGAAGCTGGCGCCGAAGAAATATCTGGCGATGACCAGGAAAAATTTACACTCAACAGTAGTATTTCCGACTGGCCACTGTCAACTAAGGAACACCTCCATGATATGGAGCTAGTGGACACACCTCTATGCAAGATGTGTGAACAGGAAGATGAGACTGTCAGGCATGTCCTATGCGGGAGGATGTACAATGGGTCACATGTGGCCTAAGTGCTGTGGGCTTACTTTCACCAGAGAGTGAGAGTAGGGACCTACTCTACAGATACAGATCTTCAAATGAGAAAATGTGAGTGCCTTTTTTGTTGAGAACATGTTCAGCGGCTACAGCTGATTTGTCAGTTTGTCCGGTTTAGCAAGGGTGTTGCTAAATGTTTTTGGGGTCCTAAGCTTCATGATTGATGAGACAAAATAGTTTTCTGCGATACCTAAACCCTTCGTATTTTACAACTTTCCGCAATTGAAATTACTGCACAGTGGTGGAGTTGACGTGGAGGCACAGGGGGCCGTATTTTTCCTGGAGCTAAAAGTCTTGGGTATAGGTTTTTTAGGCATATGTGTAATGTGGACATATAGTCCGAATGGAATAATTTTTGAAAAAAAAAGGAAATAAAAATAATGATGGACCAAAAACATAGTGTGCTCATTACGGAAAAAATAAATTGTAGTCGATCTAAGGTATGAGGTGTGAAATGGGATGATTTTCAAAAGTAGAGAATAATTTTTCATAATTTTTACCGAAACTGAATCTCCTAATGGAAAAAGTTACAAAACAATAGTGTTAAGAGATATGAAGATTCACAACTTTTGGATGAACTATCTCTAGACATAACACACATAACACATTTTACTTTTGTAAAAAATCGAATTTGTCGTTTCCACGCGAAAACACACATGATTTTTCCAGATAGAAATCTTTATTTTATTCTGGGGCTGAGAAAATACCTCATTTTCAGTCTAAAATATCATGTTCAGAATAGTTGTTAGTGGTAGTTTTTTGGTAGAATAATCTTCTCTCAGATGGTATGAAGAAAAATACCAATATGAAAAAAATTTACAGAAAATGCAAATAACTGAAGAAATTTCAACTTTTTGCATTTACGAAAATTTTCCATTGAAATTTGAAAGCAATATGCACACTTTTGTTGTGCAGAAAATTTTAAATATTTGTAGTGGGTTGGCCTAAGTAGGTTACGGTTCTATAACTTTCATCCCCTTCTCTTCGAATTGGGTAAACTTTCTTTAAATCTTGGCTCTATAACTTTTTTGATAATAAAGAATGTATTAGACTGCTATCGTGATCATTGTTGACGGCTATTTGTTTTATTATGTTCAGTTCTTTATTGAAATTCGCCTGTGACAAGGGTACATTTATCAGCTACTTTGTGCTGATACTGATATGGGTGGGTGGACGAATTATGAATGATAATATCTATATGTGCCGGCTTACGATAAATTGAAAAATCATGTCAACAACATACGATAAGGTATTAGAGTACAAAATGGTTGTAATTTAGGTTGGAAGTAACTTTTGGTTTACGTTTGAGGAAGCTATAGCGAAATACGTGTCGCGGTTTTTGTAAAACCCTTTATAGTGAAAACTACACAATAAACGGTATTAATTAGTTTTAATAAGGATTTTCATCAAATATCGTCCAGTTCTATTGAAACATCAATGAATATCAATATAGGTATTTCGAAAGTTTCCAGATTGAATTCGTTTTTCAAATACTTTCCCTACTTAGTCAAAGGAAACAAAAAAATAACCCAATATAATATCAAAGTTCTAGCTCAGACATCACATTTTTGTCGGTCATTAGCGATTTAAATCTTATGTGTTACCTAGAAAAACGGGCGTTGTTTTATTAATACAATTCGTGTTCATACTATTTCAACATGCTTATTTACCAATAACCATAACTAACCAGAGTCTTTCATTCGCAACTTGGGAGATCCTTAACGACGATTCAACAATAGACTCTCAGTGGTGTAGCAGGTCTACTTCAGTGAATTTATTCACTTTCAAGGTGTTGTTATTAGATTTTCTGAATGTGTGGCCATTGTGTGGTTTCATGATTTTTCAGAGTAGGTATATAGTAGTCACGATCTTATTCGATGTCTGAGTTTGTCATTGTAATAGTTGCGGTAATCAAGCGTGACCACCCTCATACATGACCCGATTCTAATTATTTTCTTCAATATATCCGTAAAATATAAAACGCTCATTACACGAGTTTTTCTTGGGATTTATGGTACTCCACTCCGCTCCTTCAGATGACGTTTCGCGACCTCTCCTTCCCCAAATCTTTGAGAAAAACTAAAATGAATAATAGGAAAGAGACTGATAACGATAATGATTGTAGAGTTTTTCCTACAACTACTTAGTTTATGAAGTTTTGTTAAAAAATTAACTTTTCATAACTGCATTATCGAGCAGTCTTCCAAAATATCCATCTGCTTGGGTCTCTATGTTAATTCTTTCATTTTAATTTTAATTCATCATTGTCGTATTTTCTCATCGCTTATAATTGAAATGATCTCTTCTCTCGAAACGAAATTTCATTGCAGAAAAACAGATGAATATTTAGAACGACAGACACCACTGGGGATGTTTCGAGTAGGTACTCATTGTTAACACTTTTATGGATTAAGACAAGGAATTCGGGCACAAGTGGTTGATCCTTTTTGACTATATTTGTGACCCCTACCACTGTCATTGAGAGAGTTACTTCGAACACATTTTTTAGCCGATGTATTCATTTATTCTAATCTGAGATTTCGGCCGAGAACTATTTTTTATTTAGGGGATTCCGTTTATTATTATTTTGTAATTATGACCGAACAGCTATCAGAAATAATACTGGAACTTTCGTTTTTTTTTCTGAACATTTGTTTCAATTTCACTAGTTCGGACTTCCACTGTCTACTATATAAAAGGATTTGACAATAGACAATGGAAGTCCGAACTAGTGAAATTCATCATGAAACATTGTCAATCACCTTCGAACAAACATATGTTTCATTGAGAATAATTGGCTTTTCAAGTATTTAAAAACGCCCACAAAAAAGTATACATGGGAAATAAAGGATTTGGCTTTCTACTTCTACATCTTCATAAAAAAAATGTAGAAATCTTCCAAAGGAAGGAACAAAGCAAACAATTTCAGAAAAATTAACTCTATTGAAAGATATGGTCGGTTGGTAGCCAGGCGGTTTGACGTGGGTGATTTGTTCACTTACTCGAATTGACTGCCGTGTTGGTCGGTGGTTCAAGCCCTATAGTTTGAACGATCGATTTCCACTTTATATTATCAAACCCGTGTTAGGAATCACACGTTAAAAGGTAAGACCTTTGTTTGAAGGTGATTGACAATGTTTCGTGATGAATTTCACTAGTTCGGACTTCCATTGTCTACTATATAAAATGATTTGAAATCCCTGAAACAAGTAACAGTCATCACCCGAAGACGATTGTAGATACTAACAATCGAAACGTCGTGAACTAACGTGACTTGGAATCTCTACACTTTTTTATTTTTTTATTATTTTCTTTTTGCATTCCTTCAATTTTTATTTATTCAATTATTATATTTTTACTTGTAGGTTATTTCACTATCATTTCATTTCAGGTTTATTGTTGCTTAATATAATTGTTATTTTCAACTATTCTTTTTTAATTATTCTTTTTTACTCGTTTCAGGGATTTCAAATCATTTTATATAGTAGATAAAGGTAAGACCTTGTTAATCTTCTGCTCGCACAAGTTTCGACTTCTGAGGGTTGTCATTCGTAGGGGTGCGACAGCTGGTTAACGGAAAAACAGATTCAAAAACAGATTTTCAAAGGCAGATCATGTACGTACAGAGTTGGTTTTTTGAAATTGATTGCTTTCTACCTTTCTCTGAAAGATTTCACTCTTTTACATGAAGATGGAGAAGTAGAGAGAAAAAACCTCTCTTTCCTAAAAATTGATCTCTTCCAAAAATATACCTCAATTTGGGTGAATACATGTATTTCAAATTCCAACTTGAATAATATCAGTCACTTAGTGCAAAACCGTAAAGAAATTGATTTAACTCAAGATCGTGTTACAATTATTCATTACTTGCAATTTATTGCTGTCAACTTGTTTTATTTCACTTCAGTCCATTTCGGCAACTTATGGATATGGAAATTTTGAAAAAGTTGTCGACATTCAGATATCAACCTGTTTCGAATTCATTCAGTATCTCGATATTCCGATCACGAATACCACATCAACAACCACTTTTGATCAAGACCTCCTTGTATGCGAACTAATAGAATATGAATGTCAAAACATATTTCCATTCATGAGTTCAGCTGTTGGCCAACATTTTCAATTTTTCCCTCAAGAACGGATACGAGTTTATTGAAATTGCTTCAGGACGTTATAAAACATATTAATAGTATAGTTTCAACTTTTTAGTCCTTCACACTTGATCGGCTTGAGTTTATAAGAGAGTTATTTGAATTCTGATTGAATGTCATTCTGATAATGACAAATTAGTTTCTGATAATGAGTTACAATCATTGTTTCGCAAGAATAAATTCGAAAACATGAACCATTTTACAGAACAATTGAACATATAACTCCAATGGTAGCTCAGAATATGATGATTTTCTTGAAAATTTTGTATTTTTTAAAGTATTTGAAATCAGGAAACTTTTTAGGGTAAACGGATTCATTTATGTTATTTCTATAAAAAAAAACAGATTTGTGTGGATTTTTTTTTAAATTATTTTTATATTACATATAACAAAAATACATCAGATAAATATATGACACCAACATTAAAGTTGTTTTTGATTGATAAAATAATGATGAAACTGAAGCGACGATACATAATATATAATCCAATTGATTATATATTCGAAAAAAGCATGCCTCTGAATTCATTTAAAAAAAATTGTTCAGGAAACAGAAAAAAGGAAAATAGTTGTAAATTTCAATAGTTCTGAATTCCATTGTCTAATATTATATAAAATGTTGTAGAATCATTTTATGTAAAATATTATACAATGGAAGTCGTAACTAATGAAATTCATCATGAAACATTGTCAATCACCTTCAAACGAAAAAAGGCTCGAGTTCCATCATTATGTGAATATATATTTATTTCATTTATTTATTTATTTATTCAACGGGTAGTCCCAATTACTTTTTGTTATAAAAAAAATTGGAAAATCTTAACTATATCGCTATATTATTGCTATATTAGATATTCACCTCATTTATTAACAATCAATCAATCAATCAATCAAACATTTATTCAATCAGTTTTCATTTACAATCACACTAGGCAAACATCATCATAAAATACTGGCTGATACAACAGGTCAAACTATTATAAAAAATCAAATACAAAGCATAACTTAAATAAAAATAAAATTACTAAGCTTCAATCAAATTATGATTCAAGGAGAAACTCATCCACAGAGTAGTACGCTTTCTGCAATAGAAAAACCTTGAGCTGCCTTTTAAAGACATGTTTGAGGACTTAATGTCATAACTAAGCTTATTATATAGTTTAATCCCACAGCACATGGGGTGATTCTTCGATACTGTCAATCTACTATAAGGCTGATAAAGTTGAGGGTTATTTCTGGTGAAATGTTCATAGATTTGCTCATTTCTAGGATTAATTGAAATATTGTTTCTTATATATATCAGAGTTTGGTAGATATACAAACTAGGCATTGTTAATACACTATAACGAATGAATAATGGCCTGCAGTTTGCACTTGAAGATGCCCCAGCCAGAATTCTGATTACCTTTTTCTGAATAACAAACACTTCATCAGCTTCAGCTGATAAGCCCCACTGTTCAAGACCATCGAAAATCACTGACCGAATTGAACTGTGATATAAAAGCATGAGAACATCAAAAGAGACTGTTTGTTTCAACCTACGAAGTAAATATATATGTTTACTGAGCTTCAGTTTGACACTATCAACATGGAACCTCCAGGTAAGTTTATTATCAATATCAACACCCAAGAATTTAGTACAATTAACTTGATGTAAAGTTTCATCATTTAATCTTACCAAATAGCTTTTATTAATAGTTATATTTTTAGTAACAAAGCATTTGTGATTTGGCAGAATTTAGCAGCAGGTAATTTTCGAACACCACTCCTCAATTTGATCAGTTACTTCATTAGCTTTGACAATTACATTGGACATAATTTTCGCAGGTACCAAGCTGTTAGTGTTATCCGCAAAAATTATAGTAATGGCCAGACCAGCTGACTACGGCCAGTCAGGTAAGATCTAACCCAATTCAATGCAGGGCCACGTATACCATAAAACTGCAATTTGTGTAGCAGTATGTCATGGTCAACGAGGTCAAAAGCTTTGCTCAAATAAAAAAAATAACCCCAGAGTCTGCAGTTTGTTTTCCAAGATTTCCAACACATGTTTAATGAGTTGATCAATTGCACCAACTGTGGATTTATTTCTTCTATAAGCATTCTGACTAGAAGAAAATAATCTGAATGATTCAAAGTAATTATATAATCTTTGATAGAAACAGTATTCAATAATCTCAGAAAACTGACTAAGTAACGATATAGGCCTGTAAGATGCACAATCAGATCTCGAGCCCTTATTTTTATATATTGGCAAAACCTTTGATATTTTCAGTATATCAGGAAACCTCCCCTCTATGAAAGTGGAGTTAACTATATGAGTCAAAGGCTCAGAAATTACATTGGCAACGTTTTTTATAACAAGACCAGGAATTTCATCAATACCGGACGATTTTTTCTTACAAACTTTTTTGATAACTTGTTCAATTTCCACCTTAGTTGCTGGATATAAAAAAAAAACTTTGATGTGAAGATGACATATAATTAATATTTTTAGTATCAGGTTTAGATATGCTACTGCTAACAGTTGAAAAATACTCACTAAAAAGGTTGCATATAGCAAAATCATCAGAAAGAAGGACCCCGTCTTCAGCACTTTCTAGACAAGGTATTGCATTGCCAAAATAACCAGTCTGAGTTTCCTTGATGATTTTTTGGATTCTTTCACTTTATTATCAGCAGAAGAGATTCTATCATCATTGCTCAGATAACTCGGTTAACCTTCTACTAATTTCTATATTGTCTAATTTCTATTATATGAATATTATGCATATTTCAAAACAATTCAATAATTGTGTATACGCTTCAAAACGATTCTGATTTCAAATAATGAGAAAAGAAAAAATGAAAAAGAATCCTAAAGTCAAAGCTGTTTCTGAGGACTCCCAAAATTGTCAAAAAAAACAGTTGATCGTTCGAAATTTTATTGTTTCAAACACTTCGCGGATATCCCTTATAGTTTTTTCAAGTGTTCCTAATACGGGTTATTTTATAAGCACTGAATACAAAAATAATACTTTGAGGCATATAATCCACTAGCAAAGAGCGTGTCATACAATCACTCAAGTTCTAGATTAGACTGAATATTTCAATATTCTTCAGAAGTGAGCAGGGATCAAATCTTCACTAAAATATGGCGGTGAGTTTATGAAAGCAATAACAAACAGTTTACCAATCGTGTCCCCAAGTTATCACTTCTCATATAACTATAATATTGAAGGAGTTGTTATTAACAGGCTAGATTTTATATCCATGACCTTTTGTTTTTTTGGTCTGGCTTCAGTGTGTGTCTAATTGAGCTTTCATCAGAAGTTTTGGTGAAGAAATAGAGTTATCAAATGAAGATTTCGTATAAAAGTATCAGAAATCATTGTCATGCAATATGCATACGAAATATCATGTTTCAATCTTCGGATTCTGCCAGAAAAGTATTTTCAAATAATATATGTTCGTATGGGTATATATACTGAGCAGTTCGAAAGTTATGCTGGAAATGATGTCAAAAAATTATTCAACTCTTCTTACTGTAAATGAACACTCTGCTGTGAGATCGATTTTGTTACCAGGATTTATAAACTAGTTGATGTGGATACCGAATCACTGTGTGATTATTGGGAACGAGCTAGCCGAGCAAGCGGCAGGATTTCCAAGTCATCAAAAGATGAATGACAATATTCCTATTGAACTCACGAAATTAAAATCCGAATAAAACAAAATACTGTCGATATGAGTCAGAATGAGTGGAATAGGACTGATTCGAGTAAGTAATACCCACAGAATGTTGTGGAATAACCATGAAGAATTAGAGGAACCAAGCTCTGCACCAACAGTACCTCACCTTGGGTATTCGAACCCAAGAGTCATGCTAGCTCCAGCTCAGCTTCTAGTATGATATCTTGCGATAGTCAGGAACGTTTACCAACCAGAGGTGTCAACAAGCTAGTGAACGCCTTCCGAGCAGACAGATCATAGCTCATGATTGGCTTTGATATCAATGCACACCACCTGACTCAGAAAAACACTGACAACAATGAAGGGGGTGAGCGTTCACTATAGTTCATTATGACACGGGGCGTGTGGAAGTTTGAAAATGAAATATGTATAATGGGAAAAGTTGTTCAGACGATGGGCACATAAACTTTGAATTCGAAGGATCTCATACCTTGATTATATATTATGAAATTCCCGAAAAACAAACTGATAGACCTGAAAACTTGTTTTGACCAGGTGGTTTTCGTGAGAGGTTATATAGTCGAAGCCCTGATGGCATGTAGGATAGGGACTGAAGGAGAAGGCAATATGAAGAGATCGAATAGACACAAATAATAATAATAATAAATATCAGCTCAAGTTTGGCTCTGCGGGAACATACTCAAAATATGAGAAATGATTAAGACTACCTTCGTTCCGGCACCTGAGAATATCGAGCAGGCAACCAATAAGTTTCACGTCATTCGAATTCAATATACCAGAAAAGCTACTTCACTGGCAAACCACTGCGTTGAAATCAAAAAGTGGAATATGCTCACAAGAACAAGGAAGTGTTTCTAGCTGCTTTCAGGAATATATATTGTTCAATCAGTGTGGAGATCACCATTGCAAAAAATATTTTATATTACTGGTGATCTTTCACTAACGAACACTCTGGTGACTTCACAAGAAATTTTCAAGGCCGTTCCTCATTTCACCTCATTTCTGTCTAAATTGATCAACGGAGTAGAAATGAAATACAGCAGTGGAATACTCAATTGCAAACTTATTAAAAAAACGTTTGGTGTTATAGTACATGCATTGTTGCATTTTATAAATACATCTTTGAGCACTGGCAGATTTCCGAAGGAGCTCAAGACCAGTGTCCTTGTGCCAATTCAGAAAGTCCCTAACACAAATGAATCCTGGGAATTTAGACCAATCAACACTTTGCCTTGTATTGAAAAAATATTAGAACTCGCAGTTTATAATCAACTCATTGAATATCTAGGAAATAATGAGTTTTTACTAAAATATCAGTCAGGTTTCAGAAAACATCATTCATGTGAGTCTGCATTACAAGTCACAATATCAAAATGGAAAGAATCAATAGTTAAGGGACATTATGTCATAGCCGTATTTTTAAATCTTGAAAGAGCTTTTGAGACAATTGATCGCCACATATTACTAAATAAACTGCAAAGTATTGGTATCAGGGAAACTGTTTCGTTATGGCTGACTGATTATCACAACGTAAACAGGTAACCAAAATAAAGGATTCAGTGCCATCATCTCGCGATGTCATTTTCGGGGTACCTCAGGGGAGTATTTTGGGACCTATTTCATTTTTATTCTACCTGAATGATATAGATACCATCCATGGTTGTGATTTCTTTCATGAACCTTTTTGCAGACGACACTTTGTTATCAATTTCAGGAGATAATATAGAAACAGTAGCTGATCAAATGAATAATGAACTAAGAAATGTTTTCAAGTACATGAATAGCAATGAATTGAAATTCAACAGCTCCAAAACAAAATATATGATCTTATCAACTGGTTATAAGCTATCATTCATCAACAATCTCAACATAACATTACAAATTGCAGGTGATGTAATAGAGTTCGTAAGTGAATTCAAATACGTAGGTTTCATGGTGGATAATCGTTTATCTCTTCATGCTCATTTTGATTATATATATATATATAGAAAAATTACTAAAAAAATATATTTTTTCTCAATAATTTCATCTCAGCTTTCGATGTACTCAAAAATTACATTATATAATTGTATAATACAACCCCATTTTGATTATTGTGCTAGTCTGTTACACTCATTTGACCAAAATAAGGGATCGGCTTTACAAAAGTTACAGAATCGTGGAATGAGGATTATTTTAGGTATTCTAGTATATCAAACATGTTAAGTACATTGAAGTGGCTGTCTGTTTCCCAGAGACTGTACGAGTTAGCAATGATATTCATTTTCAAACTAACACATAACTTGCTTCCAACTTATTTCGAAGAATTCTGTATATATAAATCTCAAATCCATAACCACTTAATAAAAGCGAGAAGCTCCTAAAAATTTCACCTTCCTCGAACTAATTTGACTAGTACGATGAAGTTTTCATTTCATAAAGGTTTGAATGAGTATAACAAACTCCCACTTTCGTTGAAAGATTCGATAAATGTTTTTCAATTCAAAAAAAACTCATGAACTATATAAAATATCATACTTGATTTTCTTTTTTCTGCTTGGTAATATATTTATTATGTATATCCTTATGTTTAAACCATTCTGGAATCATAGAAAAATGGTTTTTATTTTTTTTCATCTATCATATCATCATTTTTATTATTTATGTCATTTATTTATATATTTTTAAAATAATGTACGTATATTAGGATATCCTAAAGAAATTAATAAATATTATTATTATTATTTCTCACCAAAGTTCAATGTTATCCAAATTATATTATTATATTTACCAATACATTTTTAGAGGCTTTTTCATTCATTCAAAAAAGTAATTCTATTTTGTCACCAAATCCATTGCAACTGTTTCCTCAGTACCGATAGTGAAACCTAACCACAAAACATATAAAACAGAATGATGCATCGTGTCTTCTTCCACTTCCTAGTTTACTAGTCCATTCATACATAAATTCAGTGGGTTATTCATGTATGAACAAAACGGATAATTTGATAGGAGGCGGCTCCAAGAACATCTGTTAAGACACATTGAAATTTCCGTTTATAGTCATAATACCATCCTCGTAGCACTTCCTGGAGATGAGTTAGTCTGCTAAAGCGGCAACGAGACGAAAGTGCATAGATGTTATGACAGACGAACCCACGTTGAAGAGGTGTGAAACTGCAGGCATGAGGTGTTGTAGGCGAGCGGTACAAACGAAGAAATAGAGACTATTAGCAACCAACGATTTACAGGGTAGCCAATAATAGATATATTGATCTTTTATTATATGAACCTTCATCTTAAACTCCCGAACAGTGGTGAAGGGATAAATGAAGAAATTATTCAGAGGCGCACACTTTACTAACTATATTCTACATATTCAATGTTCAATATACCTTATTTTACAATTTAAAGTACCTACATTTCAAGTACCTAGGTTATACCTGTGTTCTAATTAATTAATTTCATAAACTACACCTTACGATTTGATCTTCACAAACTTTATTTGAGAAATATATCACCACATATTTCGCTAACACATTAGCTTCTTCAGTAGTAATTTGAATACTATCAGTTGCTTCTTACGCTAATATTTATATACTACAGGTAACTACAATACAATACATCAAATCACCTAAACCTCTACAACTTCTATATACCTGAGGTACCTCTTCAATTATGATTATCTGGAGCATATTACCTCACTTGTACATCAATAATAATACTTTCTTCGTTTTTTTAAGAAAACAAGTTCAATAATGGTGATCTATTCAAATCCAGTTGGTCATTCATTAGAATGTTTGAATTTTTAAGTTTATTAATTTCCATTCCTTCCAAATGATTCAGTTCCAAACCTTTATTTTCTATGTCTATAATTTCGAACTCTTTGTTGAAGATATGATTTTCTTCTGAAAAATGGTTCGAAAATGTTGAACTTGTTTTCTTATTTACATAGCTCATATGATGTTCCTGAATTCGATTCCTAAATATTCTGCCAATTGTGTCAGTAATGAATTGAATTACCTGAGATTATGTCCCAGTCTCCACATTTGAAAAAATATTTAGTAACGGGGAGTTATTCAATTCTAATTGATCACTTAGTAAATAACACGAATTTTTGTTTCTATTGATCTCTAAACATTCTAGAAGATTGACTCTCAAACTTATCTCTTCTGAATGTAATACGTCGTATTATTGATTGAACTCATGTACTTCTGCTAAAAGGTGGTTTGCAAATCTGGAAATGGTCTTTTTATTCACAAAACTACTTCTATGATCTTTAATTCTTTGGGAAACGTTCTCCCTGTTTGGCCAATATACAGTTTTGGGTAAGACACACAAGTCAGCTTATATAATCCTGATCTGGGTATGTAACGCTATGTTCTAACAGATACTCATCAAGAAGACTGATATATAGAACATAGTTCGCTGAAAAAAAAAAGTTTTTGCAGAAAAGTGTTAGTCAAAGTGTTTGCGATATTGTGATATTTATGATATTTATCGTAAAGTGTAGTATAACACATACGATGCCAAGTGAATGAAAAATAGTTTGAATAATTCGAAACATGTCTTTCATCGAAGAGTCTCATATTTTATTTAAGTTAATGTGGTTTTCCGATGAGATAAAATATCATTAATTATACTTTCGTCACTGAATCAACTTATCTTCATCTATTACAAAATTACCTATTAGTACTTACGCTAATTAATTGATGAATAACAAATGTTAATATACATGGCATTCGTGAACCTAGAATAAATCTTAATAAATGAAATGTGTCGAATAAAAACAAAATTAGAAAAGCGCTGCAAGACAAAAATAAGTTTCAATAGTATTCAGACATGCTTCTATGAACCAGAAGATGAGGTTATATATTTGACTCACGGTGAAAGATTATGCAGAAGAATTTTTATTCAAAATGTGGCCGATTATCCTTGAATGATAGCAGAATTCAGTAGATGAAATCAATACAAATAACATGTTGAAATAGTTTCCATTCTAAACACTCAAAACACTTCGAAACACTTTTCTCCAAGTCATTTTTGGATGTAACGTGAAAACAGCTTTGTATTGCTGTTTGGTCTTTTACATTCCAACCAATATATGAAAAACAATCGTATATATCAATAAATTTAAATGAAAATGCCTTGAGAAAACAATTGTTCAAAACTGGTGAAATCCAATCTGGTGATTGTTAACGGTGATTGATATGTTGTTATAAGAAGTAACCAGAAATGTGGTCTGATGGTTCTGAAATCACCACCATTATGGTACTACTGAAAAACTGATCAGATATGAAACATGGTTTTCTGAAAACTGGCAAACCAAAGATCAAAATATAAACCAATGATTTTTCATAAACAAAAAACAAGCCACACAGGAAATTCCTGAAGGCGCTCTGAGAGCGGTGCCTATGCGAAAGTAGCGATTCGCTGTGGGTTTGAATCGCTGGAGATTTGATTCATTTGAAAAAACGTTCTCAGGAAGTTCATTCCACATTAACGCAATTCTCCAAATGGAAGAGTTCTTAAACAGTGAAATCAAGGTGTACTGAGTTGAACCTCAAAACAATGACCAATCACAGTCCGTCTCGTATTTTTGATATGTATCGCTCGAATGTGCCCATTCACTGGAACACCTACCGTGAAAGTATCTATAGCAGAAAGACAAATCTCCAACCTTTCTCCGAAGTTCCAGACTATCAAGGTTGCAAGAGATATTCGTGTCTACAATCAGGCGACTATCTCTTTTCTGGATGGATTCCAGCAACTTCAGGGTATGCTTAAGAGCGGAGCTCCATACAATAGAACAATACTACTACAAGGAAAGTCAGATCTGAGCTTTATAAAGCATCAAAAGTTGCTGAGGTATGTACAGTTTTCTGGTTCGGAATAGAAGGTTTTGATAAGCAGCTTCTGCAATTCCAGTGACATGATTGTGTCAAGACATATTAATGTCCATTCTTACCCCCAACTAAGTCATCGATGCAGAATGCAGACTTGTCTGTCCTGACATTATTATGTCCGGTTCGGAGATATTTATCTTTTTAGAGAAAACCGATGCCTGGGTTTTTTTGACATTGAATTGAACCTGGTTACTTTCACCCCAGTTCGAAATCACCTCCAGATCCTCGTTAAGATATGCAACATTCTGCTGCCGGTGAAGATGTGCATCCACTGCCGATATCTTGCAATCCAAATGGAATGTCGAGACAAAGGTGCTCTCGTCAGCAAAGCAATACATAGGATTCTTGGTTTTTTCCAATAAGTCGTTGATATACAATAAAAAGAGGGTTGGAGGCAATATTTATTACTAGGGAATACCAACGTGTATGGTAAAAGTATTCGAGAGATATCCATCGACGGCCACTTGCAGAGAACGTTATTTCAAGAAGCTGGAGAGCCATACACAAAAATGATCCGGCAAGCCATAGCATCGAAGTTTTTCCAGCAAACCCTCATGCTACACGGTCTCCATGTTGTTGTGGTGTAAAAATTAAACGTTTTAATGACTCAATTGTCTCATTCAGGTGATGAAAACAACAATGAACTATATAGGTTAAAACAAGTTCATTCAACCATTTCTCGAGAAAGACATGCAAGGAACCTAGTGAACGTAACCTGAACAATGTCAAACTAAGTAAAATAATAAAATCAATAGACAACTTGTTTTCGAATTGAATAGAACTGGACGATACTTGATGAAAATCCATATTAAACAACTAATCAATACAGTTTATTTATATGATTTTCACTATAAGGGTTCTACAAAAACCGCGACACGTGTTTCGCTATACAATAGCTTCTTCAAGCGTAAAGTTTACGCTTGAAGAAGCGTAAAGTTGTTCAACTTGTTTTCGTGGATGTTGGTGACAGTTTTATACTTGATAATGGGGTCAAACCCGAAACCGGTCATATAAATGAAATCAAGTAGTGGTAATTAGACGAAAGTATTTTTATTCATTTCATTAAAGTGATTTCTATATTTCATAAGTGAAGTGTGCATTTATCTGTGCATTGAACCAGCGTATATTTAGTCTGTCTTGATTGTTAGTATCCACAATCGTCTTCGAGTGATGACGATGATGAAGAGGATTGTGGATTTCAACAATCGAAACGTCGTGAAGTAACTTGGCATGATACTTTTGAATTTTTATTTCCTTTTTGTGTTTAATCGTTTAATTTCTTTTTTTTGGCTTATGTTTTATTCTATCGTTATTTCATTCCAGGGTTTTTTTGCTCAATATAATTGTTATTTTCCAACTATTTATTTTAATTTTCAATTGTACTGGTTCTTTCAGGGATTTTAAATCATTTTATGGACAATGAAAGTCCAAACTGATGAAATTTATCATGAAACATTGTCAACCACCCTCATCCAAAGACGAAATTTTTTCTTTTTCACAATTTCCGTTTATATCTTCGTTTTGAAAAGTAATTACGATAATACCTTAATTTTTCACAAATTTTTCGTAATATTCTGTAGTAATGCCTTTCTGGTTTCACATTTCGAATTAATAAAACTGTTGCTCATTGAAGAAAAAGATACAAAGCAATAACTTCACTCAACAGGAATTACTGTCAACTATAATCAAACCACATGTGTAAATATGTCCTTTGAAACACAATAATGCCACTCGCCTATAAGGCATTAGATTCACAGTCTAGTCGATTGCAGAAATCGGGTAGGCGTCATGAAAAAACATCCGAAGAAAGTTGCAACAATGCGAGAATTATGAAATTATGAAATATACTTCGATGGATTTATCATTTTTATTGGCATACTCCTGCCCACCGCATCTGGCGTGGGTCGAGCGATTTTTTCAGTTCGACTTGTAATCGTTCTTGATTAATTATTGCCTGGGAAAATCAGTCAGCCGTGATGGAAATATGTACTTGCAAAAGTTTTATTGAAAGTCCAATAGTTTTCAATTTTTTTCGAAGTAAATGTTAGATGTGACTTGTGGGAGTTCTAGATGTGCAAGTCGCCTACGTACTACTGATTTGTTTCGCTTCTTGTGAAACTTCTTTTGCCACTTTCAATAACTAATCGGGGTGAAACAAAGCATTCTGCTACGTATTACAATATATTATTATTCAATTGAACCTTGGGCGATAATTATAAAACTAGTTATGATGTTTTCACATTGACCAGGGCGACTTTCATATTAAAATTTACTCAGAATGACTAAAGAAATGCACAATACAATTTACTGAGTTGAGAAATAATCTGTTCACAACACTTCAACAAATATTCTGCTACATAATAGTCTTCTTCAACAGTTCTGTTCTAGATAATTTAAGAGAAGGTCTATTGTTCCGTAGTAGTGATCAAAAGAATGTCCAAAGATTTTGGCGAAGAGAACGAACAAAACAAACAAGTTGGTTGATAGTTGTCTAGATATTAATGCTTAGGTCGATAGGTAGGTCCAAAGTGAATGTGAACATTTCACCCATCTCTGCAACCCGAAAGGGTTTATTGTAGCTCACACCTATTCAAAATCGGTCAAACAAGTCCAGCTTGCTAATAGAGTCAATCAGTCTTCTTAGAAAGTGATTTTTCAGGTTAATTGACAGGAGTGCAAATGACTGCCAATTTTCATGCCTATGACAGGTTCAGGTTCGATGAAACTAACTGCAGCGCACAGGGAGTCAGCAACTTCGTTACTTTTCAGGTCACTGTAGTCAGGAATGCTGGCCAGATACAATTTGTTGGATCTGTGTATTGATGAGAGTCTTTTCTGGCAGTTCACTACTAACTTGAAAGCTGCTCGATGGAAGCAAAGTGCAATCACAGCCATTTAGCTCCACGATATCTGTCCTTGACTACATTACAATACATGTTTGTTTGTTGCATGTCATATTAAGAATAGAAAAAAAGACAACCATAATAATAATAATATTTATTCACGTAGGAAAGAAGAATATAGAACAATGCAGTAAGAAGATAAAGGTGAATAAATGAGTACTCGATAAGTGCTTTTCACAATTGTTTCGAGAAAATACAATACAATGAATGAACATACTAACTGACAATTGCGGAAATATGAAAAAATCCGTATAATAATAATTGTTAAAATATAACCTATAGTGGAATATAATGTAATTTTTGAAAATAATGTAATTTTTGAAAGTAATATTGAAACAAGAAACGATAGTCAAGTTGGAAAGTTGGGCGAGACGAATTTTATTCCCTAAAAAGTCTGAAATATTCAATGTATGCCTCTGTGGAATGAAAACAATGCGTCAAAAGTACGTTTTTTATCCTTATTTTGAATAAATGTATACTAAATGATTTCAATTTCGATGGTAATATATTGTAGAGATAATGATTTAGTGAATTTTTCTTAGATTTGGTTGTAATAATAATAATAATGATAATAAATGGGCTTTATTCATTGACATACATTGTTTATAAAGAAAAAGTAAATACAAAAATCAATGAAAGGGCAAAGTTCAGCCGAGGCTGTTTTACAACTTAATCTGGGGAATAGCATGTTTTATATAGAAATATAAAAATAATTACCTAGTATACATTGGTAAGTGAGTAGTTCATGAATCTTTGTGAGACTAAGAAAAAACAAAGGTTAAGTAAATATTAAAAATCTATTTAGCTCAAATGGGGTAAAATATAGCAAAACATACACAAAGGTGAGACAAAGGGAAAACCATATGAGCAAGGCATAACATGAATATATTATCTATCCAGAAGACTTCAAATATTTTTTCAAATTTTTCTTGAAATTATACATACACTAGTGTCTAAATTCACTGGGCAGAGCATTATATTTTTTGATAGAGTTGTAAATAAAACTACGAAAAAAGCAGGCTGTCGAGTGTTTTGAAATGATTGAAGTCATAAATATAATTTGGCTTTTTGTAAATGAGGAATTTATGTGTATTGACGAGTAGGTGGATCTGCCAGGTTTTAGCAATCGGTAACCAACCTAACTCCTCGAACTTGGGGGATATATGGTCGAATTTTCTCACACCATAAGAAAGACGAATGCAATTGTTTTGTATTTTTTGTGAGCGATTTACATCAGTTTGTATCAAAGCAGGTCCGTAGATTATATCGCGATATGCTAATCTAGACAATATGGGGGTTTCACTAAGTTTCAACTTCAATTTGGAAGTCATATCTCTACTTAGATAGAGTTGACGTAAGATACTGCATGAGCTACGACAAAGTGAATTTATATGTTTGTGAAATCTCAGATCAGCATCTAGCCATAAATGCAAGTTCTTGCTTTCTATAATTGTTTGTATTCTTGTCCAAGTTGGATTTCAATTTTTCCTTCGATTTCCGGTCTTTTGTGTTTCGGGCCAAAAAGTATCAGCTGAGATTTTTGAATATGCAATAATTTCAGGCTCATTTGAGACTCCTTCATCAACACATTGAAACATTGTTGAAAATCTGAAATTAAAATGTTCATCCAGAAATACTAAGACTTGACATTATATGACTACTAATAAAAAAAATTGGTTCACGAACCCATTGATTCATTAAGTAATTGATTTGTTTTTCGAAGGTTCTGCTACGAAATATTAAATCAGCCTGATTTAATATACACAAAAATCAATTATTTTTCTACCATGATACCAAACATTAACCCATCAATTTTAATAGATCAAGCAATATATTAGAGAGCTGTTTCGGCACTTCGGGGTCGTCCATGAATCAAGTGATATTTCTAGTAACTTTTCAACCCCCCTCCTCCCCCTTTGGTTAGGCGGAACCTGTTTGATCTCAGGTTATCTGTTTGTCTGGTGGCATAGCTATGTAAGTCCAATTGCTTGGTGAGCATCGAGGAGTTTTTTGAATCTCTGTTGAAACTTGGAAAATGTACAAACACGGTAAGGGCATTATTTTGTGTTTAATAAAGAGAGGTTGGCACTGTTCCAGATAGCTGACACAGGACAAGATCCTGACAGTTTTTTTCTGTAAACGAAAAATTGAGAGAGAATCCGATGAACCACCCCAAAGAATAGTAGCGTAACTTATGTGTGAATGAAATGAAGAAAAATATGTTGAGCACTGCATAGTTCACTTCTCAATTTAGTATTATGAGTTTTCCACTATAGGTCACTATCCAGAGTTACTCCTAGTAAATTTACAGAATGAGTTTCTATGGCATTCATAGACGAAAGATAAAGATACTGTGATTTATCGTGATTAAGATTATGAGTTTCTATGGCATTCATAGAAAGATACAAAGATACTGTGATTTATCGTTATTAAGCTTGAGTTTATTGGCTGCAAACCAGTTTTCGGATTTATTATCTAAGTCTTCTTGAATTCTGTGCCGACCTGATCTCAGTTTGCCAGAATATATAAATATCGTATCATCTGCAAACGAATAAGTTTTCACCATATAGGTACTCAAGTCGTAAGTGTATAACTATAAACAACAACGTTCCTGATATTGACCCTTGAGGAACACCATGTTCATTGTGTTTGATATCAGATAAGGAATTTCCAATACTTACCAACAGACATATGTGAAATATGTGGAACGATCATCAAATCGCAAACTGCGAAAACTACATAATGAACAGTAATTCCTAGAACATGCTCGTCAGAAACACATGGCTTACAGAAAGGTTGAGCTACACACTTGATTATTACACATCAGTCTTCATGGTTCAATAAGGCCTTAACGAATAGCAGATCAATTACAAAAATTACGTCGTTGTTCAATCTAATACACGAGGACGACATGGAAATATTCTACACGTTAAGTTTTGAGTTAGAAAAGGCAAAGGCAACCTAGTATATGAGAGATACCAATATTTGCAGTGACAGATCAATCCACTGTCCAATATTTTTCGTGCTGAGTCGGAAAATGAATTTATTCAATCAAAATAAAATAAAATTTTATCGTACTCCAAATAGTTTCTAATGAACTGTGAGTCATATGAATTTGCGACAACATACCATCAACGAAAATGGATTCCTAAATGAATGAATGAAATGTCATTGATACGTAGTTTCAGTTGGCAATTCAATGATTGGGATGCAAGGGATGCAGGAGGCTTGATAATTTTAAAATTGGTTCAATAACGTCGGTCTGAATATTTTTTCGTTCTCCCTTTCTTCCTTCAGAATTCGATATTCCATTAGTATAGAAAATAAAACGGAATTTGATGAGCATATTGGAATTTCGAATTCACACATACATTGATAAAAATATTGTTTGACAGTCGGCTTTGGGAGTAATTGACTCTCAAAGAGCAACGTCCTAGGTAGAATTGACACAAAAGACTCCCAAGACTGAAAAAGTTGTCTCCGGTCTGGATTTCTGGCCACTCTGATTTCGATTCCTGGCCGTACTGGCTTCAAGGGAGATGAGGCTGCTGATTCTCTCAAAGTAAGGTCATTGCAAGCTGATCCATTGACCCAGAACCTGTCATTGAAATCTATTCAGGCTTTTCTGGACAAACATTGAATTCCCCCACTGCAAGAGTTTCAAACTTTCAGAAAAAGCTACCAGACTTGAAAGATATTGTTCGGAAGATATTGGGACAGCAACATTAGGGTCTCAGGCCCTGCACCTGGTGTTGAAGAAATCTAAACCTATTAAGTTACTATGATATACCAAGGTGTTGAAGCAGGCCACGATGAACCCCTCAGATTCCGCGATGGGCCCACTTGACCTGAGGTAAGCAAAAGTCTGGTTTTCTATTTAGCTGAATTCTTCAATGTTTTCAACGAAGATCCCATATATCAGTTTATATCAGTTTATTCTTGTGTAGCCGCTGGCAAGTTTTTGATTTAAAATCAATGAAGGAGTCCTGATCACATCGTTCAGTATAAAAGACCTAGCCTCATCGGCCTCTCAGGCAGCTGCTCAAAAGAGAAACGCTTCAACCTTTGCTTTTTTATGGTTACGGATCATGCAGAGGATGGCATTCTAATTCCTGATGACTGTACAAAAGTTTACTACGGCCTTTCAACTTCCGGAGACTGTATAACCTTGGAACGGACGATTTAGGATGCAAACTTCTACGAAGGTACATCATTTCCAGGGTCTTCACGTTGGGTGGATACAGCTGATCTCCTGTCTACTTGGATACCCCAAATGAGTTTGATATTATCGGAATGTCAAGCATGTTTCATTCATTATTTTTATTATTATATTGAAGTTGATTCTACTTTTGTCGGTTGAGGCGGTTCATCCAGTATTCGAGTATAACTGATGTTCACCTTTTATCAGGTACCGCTCCCAAATCGCCGCAACTTTATGGCCATGAGAAATGATACGAACCTAATGTCCCCAATAATTATAAAAAAAATCACATTTGTACAGTTCCATATTACCATTTCATTTATAATGTACTCGCACGATTCAACTCATAAAATGAATCATAAACAAAACTTTATGGATAGGTAGGGCTACTAACATTATTTTCTGGTTGAATTTGAGTTCTCAAAAAATGTAAGACACAAGCAATTTACATCATGTTCAACATGGTGTTTATATGCTCATTAAAATGAGTGACATCAAATATCAAATTGGCTACCTTGACAGGAAATTTGTACTGTTCTCGAATTGAAATTGAAGTGACAACAAACAGTCTCAAAATGTTGAGCTGAAGAACTTAAGAAGATAAAATAAAAAACGGTATGAGAAACTTCCTCTTAAAAAAATCTCAATGAAAATCTACACATTGTACAATGATGAAGCCTTTATGAACGTAAGGAAAATCGATACCTAATAATCGGGTTTATTTTTTAAATTTATTGGAAAACATTTTGGAACGTCATACATTGTACATGCATTTTATAATTGCACATGTTTGTTGTTGATGTGTTTCTTGTTATAAATGTGAAAAGAAATATTTCAATAATTTTAACTTTTTTTCCAGTACTTGTATTTTATATTTATGTTGACCAGTACGATGAAAATGTACCAAATTTTCTTTGATTTATTTGTGTCTACTTTATTCTAATTATAATTATTATTAATTCTCCTACCTGACTATTTATCATACCGATAGATGATCATTGTTTTTCCTTTTTTTTTTTGTAAAGCATTTTTCCAATGAGAATTACGTTTTTCAGACAGTATTTGATTGATTGATTAAGCCAGTCTGACCCCGTACTTATTTTGTATGATATCAAATTCGCTTTCAAATGACAACAATTCAGCTTGAATAAAAGTTCGACATGAGCATATACCTATTGATGTCACTCAGGCCAATTTACTTATAATAAACGGTTTCGACCAATCAGAACGCGACAGAAAGAAAATAATTAAAGCCGTAGCGAAGGATAAGAAGAACATTTCATTATATATTTTGTAATTTACAGTCTTAATCTTGATTACAATTACGAAATATGACCAACATTTACAACGTCCTCCTACATGCCGTTTTCAGGAAATAATAACAACAATACTGCCAACTTAAGACAATATAAATTACTACTTTCAGTGAGTAATATACTAGAAATGTCTAATTTATCTCGACCAATTATCGGCGCGGTCGGATTATGCCGAAGTCGTTTATTGTTCTTTTACATATGTGAAACTTATCGTACGGACAGTTATTATAACAAGTAGGGAAAAGTTGAAATATGTATGTTTCATTTTCAGTTGTGGTTGCTTTTGTGGAAACTTATGATGCACTTATGATGTTTGGAACCTTTGGTGTAGTAATGAATATTACTGGAGTTTTTTCCCTAACACCAAATCGTTATTTTTAATACCTCGACACGTGTTTCGATCATCAAGTGATCATCTTCAAAGAGGAAGATTGAAACTCGAGTTTTAATCTTCCTTCCTTCCTCCAAAGAGGAAAAACTCCAGTAATATTGTGGAAACTTGTTATTTTTTCTGGTATTATGAACTTCTGCATACAATGATATGAGACGTTATTAGAAAATATACACAAGTGCGAAACAGTTTAATTACAGAAGAATCGTGAACCAAATTTGTTACTGATTTCAGAACAAACTGTAACATTATTCAAAAACACACACAGCTATTTCACTTTGCATATTTTACTCAATAATATATGGAGTCCTAAGACGACATATATAATGTTTCTAACTCTCTACTATCTGAAAAAGGAATGAATGTAGGTTAAAAGAGAACCTGTAATAAGCTTGCAACTGAAACCTTAATTCATTCAGAAATTTATGACATTATAAAATTGGGCCTATGAAATGAGACGAATTATGACATCTATCATAAGAAACCTAATAATTTTCAATCTATTCTAGGAGGATTTTGGGTTTTGAGAACGTAAAAAAACTGACTGTTTTCCAAAACGTTAGCCATTTCCAAAATGGAATTTCTGTGAATCAATTACATTGTTGAAAACCTAATCTAGATTTCTCCGCTGCAATAGCAAGGCAGACAAGGGGTGGACTAGCCTCGTTTTTCATTAGGTTTCTAGGTTTCTCTACGTCATGACAGGTCAAAATATATCTTCTATCATAGTAAGTATTGAGTTAATTAGTACAACTTCCTTTCAAATGCACTGTTGTAAAATCATAACTGCCTATACTGAGTGATATACTAATCAACTCAATGACATATTTTCAATTATTTTCTGTAATAAGCCAGATAATGAAATAATTAACAATTATATATTAGAATCGAAATATTTCAAGATATGCAAAATAATTTGCACTGTGCTAATTATTCACACAAATAACATCATGAGTGATATAGCTACCTTCAGCATTATTACCATTTGAATAATGATATTACGAGAGTTGCTAGAGAAGTTTCCCAAAAAGTTTAATACACATAATGAATTGGTCATTTATATCTGAACAGTTCTCTGCAGGAACCATCGGAATTTCAAAATATTGTATAGCATTGATTCTACTATTCATATATGAAGTATGTTTCGAGATGAAATATTGTGAAATAATAATTATAATACAATAATAATTTATTCTGAATGAAAAACAACTGTATTTGTTTAGATAAAAGAGTGTATTGGAACAAAATGGCAATCCTACAGAAGATCAAATCTATGCGTAAGAAACGATAGGGAGATATCAAGGTTTCACAAATAAGATATTGTATAATATATACACATGCATTGTTAAATATACAGAGGAACACATCGATATAATGTAAAAATAATTAAAAGAAAATAAATACAAAACCTGATTTTGAAATGAAATGCCTATACTATTAAGAAATCTAACAAATATTTCGCGCTATTGCAACTTGACACTAGTATATCTCTCAATAATTTTGGTATCTAAAATCACAGATCCTGTCATTGTGGTGTAGCATGGATTCAGTCGACAATGTTTGATACTGAAGGTATTTCGTCACCGATCATTGGGTCTTTTTACAGAGGGTTTTTTCCATGGAAAAATTGAATACTTCAGCCACTTTGGAGGTGGAATAAATGTATTCAGTTGTTAGTGAAGATGAATTTATCACTTTGTTTCAATAATTTTGTTCGTTATCATGAGTTTTTTTAAGGACGAAACACAAGCACTACAAGAAAATCCTTAGGACGCTCTTGAAGCGGTGTTTTTGCGAAAGTAGTGATTTAAATTGGATTTGAATCGTTGGAGATTTAATCCATTTCAAAAAACGTTCTCAGGAACTTCATTCCACATAAACACAGTTTACCAGATGAAAGCGTTCTTGGTCAGTCGGTAGCCAAGCGGTTCGGCGTGGGTGCTTTGTTCACTCACTCGAATTGTTGGTCGGTGGTTCAAGCCCTAGTCTGAACGATCGATCTTCACTTGCTACCGTCCAACCCGTGTTAGGAATCACACGTTAAAAGGTAAGACCTCGTTAATCCTTAGCTCGCACAAGTTTCGACTTCTGAGGGTTGTCGTTCGTAGGGGTGCGACAGCTGGTTAACGGAAAAACAGATTTTAAACAGATTTTAAACAGAGTGAAGTTCGAGGTGTACTGAGTAGAACCTCAAAACGAAAAGCAGCCACAGTTCGTCGCGTATTTCTCATATGGAGTCAAATGAGCCGAGTCATTTGAACACCCCCCGTGAAAGTATTTATAGAAGAGAGACAAATCTCCAACCTTTCTTCGATGTTTCAGGCTATCAAGGTTCGCGTCTCCAATCAGGCTGATGACTCGTTTATGGATGGAATCCAGCAACTTCAGGGTATGTTTGGAGGCAGAGCTCCATATATGAGAACAATACTCCAAAGAAGGTTTGATCTGAGCCTTATAAAGCATCAGAAGTTGCTGAGGTGTGTACATTTTTCTGATTCGAACCAGTGTTCCAAGCTTTTGAGAAGCAGCCTTTGCAATTCCATCAACATGATTGTGTCAAGACATTTCAACCCCCAACAAACTGATCGAAGTAGAAAGCGGAACTGTCTGACCTGACATTATTATATTCGGTTCGGAGATATTCATCTTCTTTGAGAGAACTGATGCCTGGGTTTTTGTGGCATTAAATTGAATCTGTTACTTTCACCCTGATTTGAAATCACTTCTAGATCCTCATTAAGATATGCAACCTCCTGCTGCCGATGAAGATGTGCTTCCGTGGCCGATGTCCCTGAATCCAAATGGAATGACGAGACAACTGTGCTGTCGTCAGCAAAGCAATATATTGGATTCTTGTTTTTTTTCCAATAAGTCGTTGATATACAATAAAAAGAGGATTGAAGTCAATATGAATCCCTGGGAAACACCAACGTTGATGGTGAAAGTATTCGAGAGATGTCCATCGACGGTCACTTGCAAGAAACGTTCTTCCAGGAAGTTGAAGAGCCATACACAGAAATGATCCGACAATCCATAGCATCGAAGTTTGTCCAGTAAACCCTCATGTCACACACGGTCGAAGGCCTTAGAAATATCAAGCGTAACAGCTCTTGATTCTCCATGTTTCTCGATTGTGTTATTCCAAATATGGGTGACATACGACAGAAGGTCGCCTGTTGATCTTCATTTCCGAAAACCATATTGATGATCACTCAAGATCACTCCCAAATATTTGAGGATATGATAGTTTATGATTTTTTCCATGATTTTTGATATCACCGATAGCAAAGCGACTGGTTTCAGTCTACTTTAAACTGTAATATCTCAGTGAATATTCATTCATTTCAATTGAAATAAGCACCATTCGAATTTCCATAAATAAGTGTCAAGTTTCAAAATGAGTGTTTCACTAATTATATCATTTTCTTTGAAATAGTTGACGGGTCAAATCAATACACAGTGAAGTGGCCGAAATGAAAACGTTTTGCAAGTCCCGTTATTATGAATTTCTGAAGACTTAACCATCAAAAAAGACTATGAAGTGAATTATTGTTAATTAACAACCACTCATATCAAGGCAGATCCATGATAGGAGAAAACTGTCATATAAGATTGTGTAAATCCATTTACGCATTAATGCAAACTTAACAGCATTTGTCAGTGTAGGCGTTGAAATATAAGTTGCCTCGTTCCATCAGTTGAGGTAAAAAGTCAAATTAAGTAAGTATTACATGACTGAAAATTAATTGAGCATATATCAACCATGTTTTATTCGCCATAAATTAACAGTTTGTGACTGCCTACTGCAGAAAAAGTGAAATCTCATACTATCGTTCCTCAGTGTTTTAAATTTCAAAATAACTATTGGTTTTGACCCCAATTCAACCTCATTAATTAACAGAAAGATGAAATTGAGATGACTAATCGTTTTTTCACGGTATGCAAACCTGATGAACCATTCTTCAATTTTCAGTTCCTTGTAGATTCCTGACCCCATGCATGTCTTGAAAGGTTGTAAGTTTTCAATGAAAACAATTGGAACATTCAAAATATTGAATTGGTTTTCAGTACATAATTCATTTATGAACACTTTACCTACATAATGAAACACTTCCTCAATTAAAGATATAAAATCGGAACATCTAACGGATAAATTGTGAACAAGCACCTTCCCCAAACACCAGAACTGCAACACTCGGCTCGTTGAGTGTTTCGCCAACCAAGTTACTTCAAACTCCCTTATTTTCGATAGAACACTATATTTCATTTCAGATTCATCAACTTCTAGATTTATTTCATAAAACCATTTTAATTCCTATGTAATTTATCTTCAACATTGTTATTCAGATAGAATAAATTCCTGATGAGTAATTTGTATCTGATGTTACATGTCGAAACGTACGAAATTTTTCAAACAATCAACTTCCATTTAGAAAGTATGAGAATACAGATATAAAAAAATTGATAGTTTTCAGGTATTAGAATGTATAATTTTTCTCACCAACCGATTTCCTGGTGTCTTTGAAGTTCACTAGATACTCGTTAGGACAACTAGAGGATTGTTCCGAATTCTTGGGGTTCTTGTTGAATACTCTTCGTGAGCAAAATAATAGCAGAATCAATACTCCTGACCGCTCTGGATTGAATGAGTCTGTACAGTCTATCTCGTCTTGTGTTTGTAGATCTTTTGCTGGAAAAATCCTCAATTGTTTACTTTTTTGGAATTTCAACTAGCGTTTCCTAATATTACTGATAACCAGTCCGTGCAAAGCTTATTGTTAAATCATCTGGAAATGGAACTTTCAACGACTGATGATCAACTATATTGCCAGACATGCGCCAAACTAACTGACTATTATAAGAAAACAAGTATATCTGAGGCACTAGACAATCTAATAATAACACTGATGATCTACAAACAAGACTCAACCTCTAACGGAAGCAAGAAACTCTTTGGAAGGTTCGAAATAGATGAACATTTTAATCTAGCAGACCACTATTATAATATTCATGCAGTCATTGTTCACTGTGGTTCTGGCGTTGAATTTGGTCATTATTACGCTTTGGTCAAATACGAAACGGTCTGGTTTAAGTTTGACGATAGTCTTGTCACTAAGTGTTCTAGCAATGTCTTGAATTTATTGGAGCCTCTGGAGACACCCTACATTTTGTTTTATGAGAGAGAGAGGACATTGATAGATCAAGATCTGGCAGGACATTGGCAGATCAAAATGATGTAGTGCTGCAAGTTTTTTCGGTTTTTCCTGCAGTTGAAAGAGCAAATGCGCAAATGAAGTCGGCCTGGAGCGCCAATTATTTTTTGTTGTTTCATAATTTCATGATTTGTATTACTTTCTGCTTTAATATAGTATCAGTTCTCAATTATATGGAAGAATAATCATTAACCCTTCAATCTGATGTAGATATAAATCCGAAAAATTCAGAGGTTATTTCTAAACTCTCAAAGTTTGAAACTACTCCCCGTATAACCGGATATGCTCCAAACTTGAAACTATTTCAGACAAATAGCAATAAAATAAATCCACCTTTTTGAGTAACTCTTCTGAATTAGATGAGAAAATTTCCACAATTGTGAAGGAAGTGGAAAATTCTCTTGATATCATTCTTATAAAAGTTATATATAAATCATATGTAAACTGGTAACATTCCTTAAACAAACACAACATCTGGAGAGAGAAAATTCAATTATTCGATTAAATGAAAAACTGCTTTACACTACTTCAATACTGTAATTTCAATAACTGTTTTTTTGAATTTATGAATAAATTAGTATTCAACACTCAATCATTAAATTGATATAAATACGGAAATGGTAAACTCCACTTTGCTAATGATTTTGATCAACTCACATACAAAGAAATTGTTTCCAATCATAATGGTTGGATAATGTCAAACTCATGGTTCAAATGAAATAATCGCAGTTTTTCAATAACATATTATTTATGGATATCGATAAATTAATTCAAATCAAGAATTTCCTTCATTCTATCCAAAATGGTAGTGTCATTAGATGTAATTATGTCACAAAATGAAAATATTGAGTGAAATCATTTCTGTTTGCATTCCAGAACTGAATGGAACTGATATTGTAGGTGTTAATTCATTCTGATTTGAGGAAGATTAAATTCAGTTCAATCTTCTTCTTGACGATGATCAATTGGTGATCGAAACACGTGTCGAAGTGTTAAAAATAACGGTTTGGTGTTGGGATAGAACTCCAGTAATATTTAGTAACTTTCATGTTTGATTCCTGGAAAACGAAAGACTTGTAGTTTTTTTTCCATATGAACCAAAACTCAATGTAATAATCCGAATTTTTCAAAATAATGAACATGAAAGTGGTTTTCAAAATTCCTTTTTCTCTTCATAAACTTCAACAAGTATTGGGCAACTTGAAAAGCAAAATAACGTAGACGGAGAAATCTGGGATTCAAAAAATAAGTATTAGAGTGAAAATGCGACAGAAAGTATGTTCGTCAAACTGAGCGAACACGTTTGACATATTTCATATTGTCGTAAGATAAGTCTAGTGTCGAGTACGGACACGAAATGATTGAGAAATACTTAATCATGTTGAGTTTTGACTACAGGTTCTAAGACACCTTTGTTTTATTCTCGTACATATTAATTACAAACAGATACCAGAGTATTATTAAGTATGGTAACAAGTAATCATCAACATACAATTTAAGAAATAAGTTACAGTAACAAACAATAGAATAATTAGTCCATTCAATGAAATGCATTCAATGTCATCACCGTAGAAAATAGTGAGTCCAGATAATAATAATAATAATAATTAGCTTTATTCATCGACAAAAGTAATAATATACAAAAATAAAAATAAATATGAAAGGTGAAGTTCAGCTTGAGCTGTATTTCAACTAAACCTAGTTGAAAGGTCACAAATATACAGACATTCAAATAGTTAACTTATAAAATATTTGAAAGTTAAACAAAAAATTGAAAAATAAAGAATATAACAGTAGACCGAAAAACAAAAATAAACTTTAATAACATACTACAAAAGAGAGCATCAACGGCCTCCAATTGAACTACTCAGCTAATTTCAAGTGCAGTTTCAATTTATTCTTGAAGTTATATAACGATTTCTGGTTTTAGATTAACTCTATGTTTCAAATGCTAAGTATCTTTCAAATAAATAGTGAGATTGCCTTCGAGAGATAAATTTGTGAGTTATAACAAAAAGGTGTAGTTGCTTAATTTCAGTCTGTCTGAGCCAGCCAAACTCCTCAAATTCAGCTGAGATGTGATCAAACTTTCTTACACCATAAGAGAACCGTATACAGTTGTTCTGAATTTTTTGGGGGCGTTTCATATCCGATTGTATTATGGCAAACCCATAGATGATACCACAGAAAGAGACTCTGGATAATATCGCAAAGCTTCAGTTCAAGCCTGGATGTTATCAAATCCCTATTTCGGTTTAGGTTTTTACATCGATCAGAGCTTCAATTTCAGTTCTTTTATGTTTCGTACCTATCGAAAGTTGGGATGTACTCATTTTCAGTTTCACATATGCGAGAGATTGTCAAGATTCTAATTGACTTTATGAACAGCGTGTTGCCAGTTGTTTTTATTAAATGAGTAGTATAAGTCAGTACCCGACAGTATACTTTATTATGTATATTGAAAATAGAAGTGGTCCAAGAATTGATCTCTTAGGGACTTCAAAACTAACTAGTAAAGTATTCAATCAGTTCGGACTTCCATTGTCTGATATGATATGAATTGATTCAAAATCCCTATAAGAATCTATGAAAATTAAGGATGAAAGAAAAAATAACAAATATATTAAGCAAGAGGAAACTGAAATTGCAATGGAATTGAATACAAGCAACAATTGGAAATTGAACTATCAATAATGATGAAAATTGAAAATTAAAAGATTCTAAGCCAAGTTACTTCACTTCGTTTCGATTGTTAGTATCCACAATCGTCTTCGGGTGATGACTGGACTCATTTCTTCGAAATCTAACTATTTATAGGTCATTCGAGTGCTTCATCGGTTCCATATGTTGCGTATCTCCACACTAGCTTGGCTGAATGAATATGCGGCTTCTTTGAATTTTCTTCTAAACCAGTGTTCCTCCTTGTGGATGATTTCATTTTGAGATCACTTGATGTTATGTTGATGAGTCCAAACATGCTCTTCTATTCTTGATTTTTTGCTCCTCGCTGTATGTGTTTCTTGTGCTCGGCAATGCAAACTTTCAATGGCCTCTTAGTTTCACCGATGTATGATAGTCCGCACTCACAGGGTATCCAGTAAATGCGATTCTTCTTATCGCAGTCCGCGTTTGGTGGTCTGGTTTTCGTGAGGCTGCTAAGGATAGTGTTCCCAGATCTGAAACAGGTTCTGATGTTATACTTGGAACCAATTCTTCTTATCCTTTCCGACAATCCCCTGATGTAGGGAAGTGCCAGTGCTGGTTTTGGCAACTTCTCTTCCTTGAGAGGCTCTTGCTGTCTTCTAGCCAAAATCTGTTTCAACATCACTTTGGAGTACACTCCCTTGAAGGTAATTTTTGATGATGCCTAGTTCCTTCTCGAGACCTTCCTTTGTATTATGTCAACCACCTCCAAACTAACTAGTAAAGCATCTGAATATCTACCATCCATACTTTCGATTTTGTAGGTAACAGCCTAACAATTCAACTATGTGTTTATCGAATCCAAAGTGTGAAATATTATTGAAGGAAAGTGTATGGTCCATTGTATCAAATGCCTTACTGTAATCAAGTAGTCCCATCAGAGTCAATTCATTTTCATCAATTGAATTGAATAAATCTTGCGTTATGTTAACAAAAGCAGCTGTAGTGCTGTGGTATTCCCGGAAACCTGACTAGACAGCAGTGATAATATTATTACTATACACAAATGAATCTGATCTTTGAGGATCAACTCACATGCTTTGGAGAGAACAGGCAGTTTACTGATAGACCTCAGATGTGATAGTTCTGTTGGACTATCACATTTCGGTAACGGTGAAACCATGCCTTTTTTCCATGAAGTGGGAAAACTGTTTGTTTCAATTGCGGGATTGAAATATATGTGTGATATGGTTGATAAGATGGATGTAGTATTTTAATACACAATAATTATGCTAAAGTGCATAGAGAGACAGCGCTTCACTTTTGGTAGGGAAAAAGAGTTCACAATAAATTCAGTATCATCTCTTTCATCAACGGACTTTCATCAAACAGATGAAAATACTTTCCAGAACACTTCAAACGAGGAAACAATATTTTTCCATCGTATTCAGAATTCTGTCATAATCTTACAGTACCCGACTACCATTGATGATTTATCAGCGGGCAATATTTGTAATATTTGTGGGCTAAAACCGATCAGCGCCGAGAACAATTAATAGCAGCCTGAAGGGAATAAACCATGATTTATAGTAGAAACTCATTAGAGCCTGGGGAGTCAACACGAGGCATCGCCTGCCTCCTACACAACCACCAGCCATTCATCTTTTGCAACTATCTCACATTATAATTACAATTATACTAACGTCTCGCACTGAGATGGTATTATAGTTGTTTAACAAAAAAAGCTTTAATTGGAGTTCATTGTCAAGTAAAAGACAGGTAATGAATTAGTTATCAGACGATATAATAATAACGGAGAATATTCTAAATATTCTGGCAATATATTGAATTCATTGGAGCCTCTGGAGCACTCAATATTTTATTCTATGAATGAGGGGACATTGGCAGATCAAGATTTTCAGATGATGTGGTGCTGTAGTTTTTTCCGGGTTTTTCTTCAACTGAAAAAGCAAATGCGCAACTGAAATTGATAACGTCGCCCTGGAGCGCCAATTAATTTTTGTTGTTGTTGTTTCATAGTTTTCTAAGACATTATTCAGTCCATAGTCAAGGTGTTTCGAAAAAGATTTGAATACTCCTTGGTGAATTCATAACGGACGTCTTTTTGAATTTTTATACATATATTTCACATATTGTACTGCATTTAGCGTACTAATACAGTTAACTTCAAGATTTTTAGTACAAAACCATACGCTTGATAATATCTTCCTCAGGCAGGAATGGTAAATGCCTTCTTCTTCTTTTAGATTTTTTATATTCCAACAATGTTATGTACAACAACATACCTACATAACCTACTTCATTGTCCAATCGGATAATTTATTCTTGAGAAGACCTGATATTACCATTAATTTATTGAATTCTTTTAAAAACAAGTGCATAAATTAATGATTATGACGTTAATTATTCTAGGGAAACACTAGAACACTGATCGTTCATGATATATTGGGAATTTTCTCAAGTATTGATTTCTATAGTCTCCATTCTGCCATGCATGCTGTGAATTTTCTTTCCGTTTGACCACTTGCAAATTGTCTAACACGAAACACGCATCGCGGTTATCATAAAATGGTTATAGTGAAAAATCTTACTATATAAGTAAGTTTGAATATAGATTTTCATGACACCTGTTGTGTGTTGAAACCTCAGAATCTGTCGAAGAAGTTGAGAAATAAAGATAATCAGCTAAGGAAAAACTGCGACTTGAAATTAGTCTATTCTGAAGACGGAGACAGATTTTGGTCTTCGAAACGTTAAGATAAGTATTTTATGATTTCTTAGCTCTTTTCTCCATTGCCATAATTATTGAATACGACAAATTACTGATAAATAGAACAAATTTGTTTGTGGAAAATACTTTGAATTCACGCAATAATTCATCGGGGTGAACTGAAAGTTTTCTATTTTCTACTCTGTGGTGGACAATCATCATTATTTCACAGAAGTTCACGGAGAAATGATAAATAATCGATATAAATATAATGATTTATTTACTCAACGCTGCTTAGAAAGATAAAGCGATTCGAAGTCTGTACAGTGTTGTCTGGCGTTGGGTGACGAATGCTTCAATTCTGAGCTCTGAATTCAAACATAATGTCCTGATTGAAATTCAATTCCAGAAGCTAAGAAAAAAATTCACAAAAGTATTCGAATGGACGTGTAATAAATGAAAATCATCTGACTTCACATATGAACCAATTTTCACATTAGAAAAAATATACTCAAAAAATACTTCATTGTGAGTTTTCAACGAACAGCTTTACAGAAATGCAACAGGTGTTTCGCCATATAATGGCTTCTTCAGGCGTGTCTTTACACGCCTTCCATGTTTACACGTACTTATGATGCACTGTTGGGAACCTTTGGTGTAGTAATGAATATTACTGGAGAAACGAATTCATCGATTTCGTTATTTTTGAAATTATTTTTCTCTAGTAAATCCCTGACGATAGCACAAACGTGCTGGGTTGAATTTTTTAGTGCATCGTCTTTTGACTTTCCCTCTAACACATGAGAGGTTCACAAAACAGGAAATAGCAGCCACTAACGGTTTCTCGAGGGGTATTGTAGATGATATAATAAGGAAGAAGTTTAGGTTAAGCATGAACGAAATCTCGACTTTCAGAAAGATTGAAAATCAAGACAAATATATCACACCTCCATACTACCAATACACGAAGAACTCTGGAAAGATTTTCAAGGAACTACGTATGTCGAGAATTCGGAAAAGTCTGGAATTTACGGAATTGAATGTAGGGACTGCGATGCAAAATATTATGGACAGACAAAATGACCTATTAAAGTGAGATATAAGGAACACCTGGCATACTTAAAATATGGAATTCTTGAAAAATCAGCAGTCGCTAATCATATTTTACAACCAAACCATTCCATACCCTTCAGTTCATTAAAATTAGTTAGACAAGGCAAACTATATGCCTATGAGAGTGTAGAAATAAGTGAACATATAATTATATGAATTATAATAATATTATGAATAACGATGACGGACCAATACCAAATAGCATACTATACAGCTTTTTAAAATAATATTATTGGGTTTACAGACTATCACATAAGGACATATTGTAGAAATAAATTTAGGTAGGCAATATTGTGAAATTAATTTTCTTATATAGCTTGAAAATTGCTTTATATATATAGCATAACATTTAAACATTACATAAGGACATATTGTAAAATTAATAGATAGGGCAAATTGTAAAATTAACCTGAGACACCAAAGGTGTGGTACACCTCTAAGTGTGGTATACCTGTATAGGTATAGCTTTGAAAACTTTTCAGTTTAATCTTACTCTTGAAGATGATCACTTGGTGATCGAAACACGTGTCGTGGTGTTGAAAATAACGATTTGGTGTTGGGAAAAAACTCCAGTTATATACATTTACACGCCTATACACGTAAAGACACGTCTATACACGTGAAGACACGTCTGGAGAACCCATTGTATGGCGAAACACGTGTTGCGTTTTTGTAAAACTGTTCAGTGAAAGTCTTAGAGTAAACTGAATACGTTTTGGATTATCATCAAATATCTTTAGAAAACATAAATATATATATATATGTATCGTTTATTTAGCACAAGCTAATGCAGTTACAATATTAGTCTTAATCTAGGTTAAAAATTTAAATGTCACAATTAAAATTTTAAATTTAAAATCATGTACATTGAAACATATAAATAAAAACAGCACAATAAATAAAATAAAAAGAAAAAAAAATAACTGTATTAGCAGGTTCCTATACTAAACACTTTGTAGGTCTAAAAGGTGCACTTTTAATTTTCTTTTAAATATATTTAGAGAGGTAGCATTCTTAATATCCTCCGGTAGTTCGTTGAATGCTTGAACTCCTTTAATGAAAACTGTATTATTTGAATTGATATTACTAGTCTGACGTATATGAAAGTTATTGCGACTTCTTGTATTGTATTCATGATATTCAAAGTTATACTTTAATTTGTCATGTAGATATACAGGAACATCACCAGTTTTAATTTTAAAAATAAATATTAATGCTAAATAACGAAAGTAATTTTTTACTGATAACCATTTTAATGTATTCAGCATTAATGTTATATGTGTTCTTCTATCACAAGATAATATTATTCATCTATTTTGAAGTTTCTGAAGTCTTCCAATTTCATTTTGGTTTAGTAAGTACAAGATGGTTCCACAATAAGTAAAATGAGGTAAAATCAAGCTATTATACAAAAGTAAAAGCGACCATTGGTTTAGGTGCTTAGATTGCCTACTTAAGTAATTAATTTTGAATGTTATTGTTTTAATAATATATGAAGCATGTTCCTTAAAAAACATTCTATTATCTACAATTACACCCAAATATTTAATTTTTCTTACTAACTCAATTTTATCATTTGATATTTTAATATTGTAATTATATTTTTTGAAGTCATGGTACTGCTTGTCATTTCCTATAATCATGAATTTTGTTTTATTTTTATTAATTTTTAACGAGTTGAAGCAGCACCAGTTATATACAGATTTTAGTGTCTCATTTATTACATTAATTATATCAAGCAGATCATTTGATGCATAATATATTAAAGTATCATCTGCAAACAGATGAACAAAGCATCTATCAATTATAAATGAAATATCATCCATATACAATAAAAATAGAAGAGGACCTAACACGCTATCTTGCGGTACACCACACTCGTTTATAATTTCTGAAGATAAAATGTTATTTAATTTTAATTTCTGTTTTCTATTATCTAAATATTCCATCATCCATTTTAAAGCATCATCAATAATACCAAAGCTTTCTAGTTTTCTAATAAGTAAAGAGCGGTTAACAGTTTCAAATGCCCTCTGAAGATCTAAAAAAACAGCACCTGTGATTAATTTATTATTTTGGTTTAGTTTCCACTCATCTAAAACATACTGCAGTGCTGTTTCGCAACTGTGTTTGCTCCTAAATCCTGACTGTACACTATTTAACAATTAATAACGAAGAAGTATTCAATTCTGAGAGTGCAGTAAGCACTTCTCTGGTGATTTCACATTACCCATCACAATAAAAAGATTCCTCTCGAATGCCCTGTGCATTTAAAATATCTACTGTAATTAACAATCATTAAGTACTCCTGTGATGAACTCATGAAACTAAGATATATTTCAACTACTTTGTTAAATTAATAGATCTACTCTTCATTCAAAGTACCGACATTATCCAAAATAATGTTATCAAACATTAATCTTATACCGTCTATTGAATCTCGAACATCTACATTAGTTATCTCTATACTAATATCAGGCTAAGAGGCTGCAATATCGAATGAAGAAAAAGTGCAAGTAATAAGAATTGAAGAAGGCGTCCCGCAATCAGATCACTTTCACCATGAAGCACCTGTTTTACAAAGTGGATCACGTGAGGGCGACGATCTTTGTGTGGTCAGTGGTGTTGCATCATATCGGAAATAATACTGAGGAAAACTGAGTAAAAAAAAGTTATGTTAAACGGTTATATTGAAAAAAAAATATGATAATGATGTAGATAATTTACAAAAATATAAAAAATAATTCGGAAGGTCCTAGGTAGCATTCATCACACCACTCTCCTCAGCAATATACGGTATTGATCAGATAAAAAAATAATCAAATCGTTGGGCGTAGCGTAGGTAAGGTTAGGTCCAAAGTGAGTGGGTCTATTCGAACCTCCACTGCAACCCACAAGGGTTTATTGTGGCTCACACCTGTTCACACTCGACCAAATAAAACCAGCTTCTAAAAGAAGCCGATTAGTTTGTATGGTGAGTGGTATTTCAGGTCGGATGGTAAGAGTACGGCTCTGCCAAACTCTAAAATCCTAATTCGATCCCCAGCGGGGCAGGAACAGAGTATATGCTCCGCTATTTCATCATTTTTCAAATAGAGGCGACAGACACTGTCGTCCGACAGTCCGAGTCTCTGCATATGATGATTCAAATGACAGTGACTTGTGAGAAGTCCTGTTAGACATCGTAGTTTATCCCTACTATAGTCCAACAACTGTTTGGTATCAAGCTTCGGGCGAATAAATGCCTTGGAGTAAGCCAATCCTGGAAGATTCTGCCAGAAGGCCATAAAACTTTTTGCCATCCAGGTGTTCAATCTTCATTTGGCAAAGCCTAAAGCGATGCCAATGACAGGTTCCGGCCCGATGACGCTGTTTGCAGCACCCTCTTTTGCAAGGGGGTCAGTAGCCTCATTACCTTCTAGGCCAGTATGGCCAGGAATCCAGACCAGAGACAATCTGTTAAGTGTTCCTATCGAGGAGAGTCGTTTTTGGCAAGTTGCTACCAATTTAGACGTTACATGATAGGAGCTTGACTGTCCGAGAATATTTTTATTGACTTGTGTATGAAGTTGAATTCTTAAAATCTCTCCGCGAACAATTCAAAAGCGTAAATTTCCGCTTGGAATACAGTCGCATAGGTTCCTAGGCAGGTTGATATCTCTGTCCTGGATGTGCCACTGAAAACATCTGCACCAGACCCTGAAAGTGTTTGTGATCTTTCTATGAACGAACAACTATCTGTTCTCAATATTTCCTTCTCACAGATGATTCAGTCCTCTCTACTTGGGAACAGTACTTTTTATGGCAGTTCGTAGTTGACAGTTGAAGGCATTAAGTCAGAAGTCATTTACAGAATGCTGTGACTTTCAGTATCAACCAACAGTCTTTCGCACTCTACATTAAATTGATTTGTGAAATTGACAATGTGCACAAGTCTATATGCAGTCCATACAGCCTCTCTCTGCTGAAACATGTGGAAAAGAGGTAGATCTAGAAGGATATCCATAGCCGCTGACGATGTGGTACTTGTCTGGGACCACTGATGGCCAGACAAGCCTGTCACTGTAAGCCAGAGAGCTTCGCCTGAGCTGATGTCTATAAAGCCTTCGGCCACCAGGCAATTGCACCATAAGTGATCATTGGTCTGACAATCATCACATAAGTTCATTGGATTTGTTTAGGTCCTAAACCCCAATTTTTACCACAAATCCTTTGACATATTCATAGGGACAGTCTGGCTTTGTGTAAAACTTATTCCAGGTGAGTTTTTATCAAGGACAATGCCGAAATATTTCACCTCCGTTCAAAATGGAGGGGCGTAGCGTAACCTGAGTGAATATGTAAATACTACCCCGAATTGAGATAGTTGTGAAGAAATATGTACTCAGCCTTTTTATAGCTGCGGCCAGTTTGGATTTACATTGATACAGAATTTTCAATTATATCAAAAATTGTGTGTGTACTGAATATCAAATCAATCTGTCAACAGAAAGGGGGTCAAACTTCAATTAACAAATTTGACTCAAACAAACAGGACAAGCTAAATGGAACCGTTTAATGAAAAAAGAGCTTTGTCGCAATGGTATGTACGTGATATTTGATAAGATTTTGAAGTATTCAATATAATTTTAAACTTTTAGTTTCAATTTGATACAGACAGAAGAGTTATTATTATATTATGAAAAAATGAACCTTGGACAAAAGGAATACAAAAGTAGTAAAAGAAAATTGTTGTGCTCAAGAATACTAAATTCATCTGAAAAATCACCAAATGTTGACACTGAATTTCTGCACTGGCATGAATTCATAGCTGCTCTGAGTAGGAAGTACGAACTGATGCCAAATTAGTTTCACAAAGTGGGATGTTATTCATTAACATTTATTGTTTTTTGCTCTGTTGTGCAGAGATTGGGTTCATGCAAAATGCCATTGACTGACAAATTTGTCAACTGTTGCAATGTATGTGCTGATCATGAAGAGGTTAATTGAATGTGTATTCTGAAATTTACAAAATGAAAGAATTCCTTCAGGTTGGTTTCTCAAATCCAAATGTAAAGTCATTGAGTGGAGATTTTTCCCTATTTTCCAACATTGAATTTTGCTTTTATGAAAAAATTCAACGTCGTCATGATCCCAAAACAGGGTCAGAACCCCCTGTTTCCACAGAACTATCGCCCGATCAGTCTACGGGGCCTGATCCGGTGGATGGGGTCTTTCCTGAAAGACAGAACTTTTCAGGTTAGAGTAGAGGGCTCTCTGTCTGACAACAGAGAGATCCTCGCTGGAGTGCCACAGAGGGCCGTGTTCTCTCCGACGCTGTATTCACTTCACAACAGTGACCTTCCGAAGCCTGAGCGTGTGAAGATATCCCTATACGTCGATGACACGGCTCTCCTCTCGTCTTCCATGGGTCGAAAGCTCGGCGTCGTCTACATGCAACGTGCACTGGACGACCTTGAGCGCTGATACCTTTATTGGAAGATCCGAGTGAACCCTAACAAGACTCAGGCGATAACAATGGGAAAATTGAAGTCTTCTCTGGCCTGAAAAGTGAGAATCTCCGGAAGGGAGATTGACTGGCAAGCGCGGGTAAAGTACCTCGGCCTTCTAATAGACCGTAGGCTCACTTGGGACCCGTACATTATGTACGTTAAGTCAAGGATCGAGAGTCGGATAGCTAGTCTGTATTCTCTGATCAATAGAAAATCAATAATGAGTTTGAAGATCAAAATTACCACGGTGTTCAAGCCTGTCATCATGTATGCTTCAGGCGTCTAGGGACAAGCGGCTACGTATAATCTCCATTCTGGAGAGACTTCAAAACAAATTGATGAGGATGATTGTGAATCCTCCTTGGTTCGTGCGGAATGAAGCCATCTGCAGCTGCCTTCCATTCTACAGTCCATTCAGTCAAGGAATCGGCGAGTTTTTGATAGCGCGGAAACTCATGAAAATCCGTTAGTTAGGGAAACTATAGATTATGCTGTAGACGACCCCTCCCGATATAGAAGGCCGCGACACTGTGTCGAATGAGGCTCTCATGTCCCGCGTTAACGGCTAATAGCTTTTTCATCCATCCCACCCCAGCCAGGTAGGGGTACCCCGTGAAGGGCGGTACTGATGTCTGAGGACTTCATACCGCCAACATCTTCTTAGTCATGAACCATTTGTCCTTCTTCGACAAAAATCAGCTGAAAGGGTAAGGGAGCTGGGCTCCATCCTGATTGAAATGAAGACGCTTGGTCGGTTTTGGTTAGGGATACTCAGACGGTTCACTCCCTCTGAAATGATTTTTCTGGTACTGACGAGGTCGTCCCGACCAAATGAAATACATTTCTACTTTTCATGTATAGGAAGTTACTTGCGATAAATCATCCAAATGGAAGACGTTGCACAGGTGCCTAATGGTTTTGCTTCAACTTTCTTCATGGCATTAGCTGGGTTAATTGTTGTTTTCCCGTCGAGCTAATACGCACTATTGGGAGTAGCTATGAAAATGTATCACAGTAAGTCTTTCATTAGGTGCTTCCTTTTTTCAAAAGAAAATATCATCAAAATTTTCTGTTCATTCGAAAGACCTATTGATGCCATTAGGTGTGGAATATATCTTTCAAATGTTCGCCACCACTTCTCTGGGTGGAAAGCATTCATGACTCTGAGGTTTGTGACTCTTTCGTATACACCTGCAACTTTATCGGGTTCAAATCATACTATCTTGGTGGTCAATAAGCCACATGAGATGACCATGTCCTCAAATCGTTCGTCCAGAATATCCAATGTCACATGAGTTGTGTGGCACGTAGCGCCGTTTTGTTGAAACCACATGTCGTTGATGTCCAGGTCATCTGATTCAGGCCAAAAGAAGTTGTAAATTATCGACCTAGAGTGCTCGTCGTTGAAAGTGATGGCCTGGCCAATATCGTTCTCAAAAAATATGGACCAATTACGCCAAAAATCTACACCAAACAGTGACTTCTTCGGGATGCATTGGACGCTCTTAGTTATCATGTGGATTGGTATAATCCCAAATTTGACAAGTTTGTTTGTTCATTCAGAAATGAGCCTCATCTCTGAAGATTTTTTTGATGAAAATTAGGGTCAGTTGCCAACTGCTGTACAGCCCATTCAGCGAACACACGTCGTTGTCTATGGTCGTTTATCTTCAGTTCCTGGGTCAATTGAATTTTCTACGAGTGCAGGCCCATGTCACGACCCAAAACTTGCCAAGTTGTGGTCTGCGAAAAGCCGAGTTCTTCTGAGCGACGCGAAATCGACTGCCTTGGATTCTCCTGCACACTCACACAGACAGCGGCGATGTTTTCGGTAGGCTTTGTATTTCTTCGACGTGCGGATGTTGGTCGATCGTTTACTGAACCAGTGGACGTATCCACCACATTGCGAATAGTCGTCTCGGTAGGGCAATTATGACAACCGTAAAATGCACGCAGTACGTTTCCTAAACACAACACCCATTTTGATAAAACATTTTTATTATTTGCACTTGTTGTTGAATACTATATCCATCCATGGTGATTTGTCAAAAAAGACTGAATAAATAACAACTAACTTGACAGATATAGCTTCAACACAATGGTCGTTATCTATTGTCAAAGTTAAGAAGTCCCTGTTGAAAGATCTTTCTCAGTTTCTGGTAATCAGCCTAATTCTCGTAGTCGACTTTATAGATAATGTTTTCTGAAATGCACTCTGCACGACACTGCCCACATATCGGAAATCGAATCGACCATTCCGAAAATAGCACTTCTTGTAAAACAGAAAGTGAGATGTAGCCGGTGTAAATTGTGAAGCAATTTTCTATAACACGAGGGTATAGGTTATCGGCAGAGAAACATCTATATCATGCATTTCATGGCACTATATTTTGCACGGTGATTTATCTGTGACAGCATTCAGCCAATCTTGATTCTATACACCGACATACCTAACAAAGCGAATCAAAATAGATAAAGTGTTTGTGTCGCAACACCGATGCCCATTATAAAAATATCTGTAATATCGAACGTTGCCAGAACTAATTAATAACTTCGTGGCGGCCCTTTTTCTTGCGGCATTTCATGACAGACAATGTTCTGTCAGGTGACTTTCTAAACGATGTCTGCTCAGAAGTTTCCCTCGCCAGATAGTGATCATTTGCTGTAGAAAAATGAAGATGAATACGGACAATTTCAGTTTCAAATTGTTTTCAGACCATATAATGGATATTACATTTATTTCATTTCATGTCAAGCACTGATTTTTATAGAGGGTTTCTCCAAATGTAATGTGAATATTTAAGGTGATTATATAGATGAGATCAAAAATTTCCCACTATCCCATATACCGAAGAGCTTCGTTTATAATTCAACAGGTAAATGCACTTTGAAGTTCAAACTTGGCACACAATCTTCTTTCATCAATGTCCATGAAACGGTTATGAAAAATTTTGAGCTTTCTATCAAATTTCCTATAGAGTGTTAATTATTTTCAGTTTCCAACCCTTCCAATCCCATATATCGCTCATTCTGTGTTAAAACATTATTTTCTCTTGCTTGATTCAAAAACACTGAGAACATATTGTTAAGTTTTTCTTTGTGAATTGACCAATAATTGACTACACTGTATAATCAAACGTAAGAACTTTATTTCACTTTAAGTACAACCAACACTTCAAGTAAAACTTCAACTATTATTTATATGTATATCGCCTCACTAGATCACTTCGCGTACCGCACCGTATCTTTCACTTGACTGTATCGATACGCTCCTGGCTAGCGTTTATATATCGTAATAGAATCCAGTAGAAATATTCGCCGAAGTTCCATCGAAATCGGTAGCATTATTCTCGCTGCGTCTAGAGCGGCAGAGAACATACGCGCATTCTTAGCTGCGTCACGATTGATTTATGGCAACCAATGGCGGCCGGCGTTATTTTCTTCAGGGCATGATTTACAACAATATCATCACAAATCATTATGAAACTCACCATTTCTACTAAAAATAGAAAAGTTTCCGATCTAATATTCATTGGTTTTAAAATGGTAAAAGTTGAGTTGGGTATTTCCTAACACAGAGTATCAAGGTTGAGGTGATGAGGACCATACCGTGGTCAAAGAAATTGACATATTGACATCTGTTCATCAAAATGTGTATTTTTGGCATTTTCCAAGATCTCTTCAAAAAATAAGATGAATGTTCATATTACGCGGGCTACGTATATTCGAATCGCAATTTTATATGTTGTACACAGTTTGTTGCTGAGAGGCATAAAAGTTTAAAGTCTTTCGTGTTTTCGGTGATTTTCTGCTATCGAAAAAATGGATTAAAGAATTAAGATCAAATTCTATGTTGGAAATGGAATCAAGTGCTCAAAAATACTCGAAATGTTGACAGTGGCATACGATGATTGTACTCTGCGTCACAGAAGGTCGAGAAGATATGAATGACGACACTCGCCCTGGACATCAACAAATGATGAAAATTGCTATGGAGAATCGTCAAACCACTATTAAATAAGTTGCTGATGATATCGGCATATCGGTTGGTTCATTTCTGGGCAAGAAGTGTGTGACAGCAAAGTTTGTTCCGGGATTGCTGAACCGTCGCAAGAGCATCGCTCAGGAATTGTTGAATGATGTCAAAAGCGATACAGATTTGCTTGAAAATGTCATAACTGACGACGACCAAAGTTAAATCGTCCAAATGGAATATCCCGAGAGAGCACGTCAAGTTAGATCAAATGTCAAGGTTTTGCTCACTATTTTCCTTGATTAACGTGGCACAGTGCATCAGGAGTTCTTGCCACATGGTCGTAAAATCAATAAGGAGTATTACCTTGAAGATATGCTCCACTCGCGAGGAGCATCACGGAAAAGACGTCCGGTAATGTGGCAAAACAGTTTATGGTTTTTGCATGAAGACAATTTACCTGCTCACTTGTCATTGCTTGTTCGTTGCCAGAAACAACACCGTAATCATGCCTCAGCCACCGTATTCTCCAGATTTGGTCCCCTGCGATCTTTAGATTGAAGAGACCCGTGAAAGCAGGGCGTTTGAAGACGATTGAAGAAATAAAAACCAAATCACTGGGAGAGCTCAAAAATATACCAAGAAGTGCATATCAGAACTGCTTTGAAGATCGGAAAAAATACTGGCACGAGTGGAATTTATCTGAGGGTAATACTGTGAAGGGGACAATATAAAAACTGATGCATAAATGACTATTTTTTGACAAAAATGAAAATTCGCCGTATTTTCTGACCAGACCTCGTACCTATACAAGTTGATAGTTGTTGATGAGTTCAAAACAAACAGTTCTTTTCGAAAGTGAAACCTTAGATGCTAGAGGCGTAAGAATATTTAAAAATAGAGAATTCAGAAATCCTATTTTTTATGATTCTTTGTTTGAAGGTATAAATTACATATCGTTGCATAAAATATTGAATCGATAGTTTTCATATTTTATCAGCTAGTTTATCCTTGATAATTTGACACCAATCAGTCACAAGTAATACTTTGAATTATTTACTTATTTATCTTACTACCATATATTCGTGTAGAGAAACTGAGCTTGTATGCTTAACAGAATATGAGCAAATAAAATGAGTCTGCTTTATTGAAAATATTTGAATTTATGATCAGTTTTGTGCTAAACTAAGTGCATGTATATGTATATGTGATAATTACAGAGAGAACTTGGACTTTACGTCCATTTTGACATATTTAGTGGGATATTATTTACTGGTATAAGTCAGCATATTGTTCTAATGCAGAGGAATTAACAAGTAACTAATGTATTTGATGACGAAGATTAATGACATATAAATTGTTCACCGCCCCTTCAACACCAATTAAATAGATCGGTTTACCGTGTATGATGGAAAAAAGCGGAAAATATTCCATTTATTAATATCACGCACGGAATGCATAAATTATACAAAATGATACCGCCATTTTCAAATTACTGCTTATTCTATTGCATAATGGACAATCTATGTATCGATGTCGGTATGATTACCTATCTCCAATCAAGTCCGCTGACAGGATCAACAAGGACGAAATAAATAGGTTAAAGGTGATATTTCATTGAATTCATTCATAATTAATGTTGTTGATAGTTTTGTTACGCTGGGTGGTCTGTATTCTGAGTATTTACCAATGAATAAACGATATTATTGAACAGCATTCATCTAACAGATATCATTTTATATGCCATAATTGAGATTACTAACTGTCTTGAAATTTACAATATATGCCTAAATAGCTAACGAGATTTCAGAAACCAAAAAAATCTAGTCTAAACAAGGCTGATCATATTGAAATTGACATTATTAATTGAATATTGAATATTCATGACGTCGAATAAACATAAAGTAAAATGAACCGTTGTACGTTTCAAAGTATCATAAACGTTTTCGAATCGTTGTAATTCAACTTTTGATCATATACAATTCACGTTTGTGATCTGTACCATGTAATATACAAAAAAAAGTTGAAAATTAAAACATTCATATATTATGAATTTGAAATCTATCATGTATATGATAATAATAATGATAATAATATATGCTATCATTGAAAGGTTTCTCAGTATAAGAGATACTAACCTAACATAACAAATGACAGAATTCACATGAATCTGCACATGATAAATCAAGACAGAAATTGCTCTTCCGTCAAACCAGCCTGCTTTAAAGTTCAAGAAACAAATTTTATCTCATACGTGAAGTCATTAATTCTAATTTTTTGATTATACGATTTTTTGACGTAATATTTTTGAGTATACTTCAGAAGAACTCTTTTCTGCATCATTCAAACATCTTACCTTTATTTTGTTTGTAACTGGTTTTCCTAAATATTCAAAAAACTTGATTCAAGGATTCTATAAATTCCAGACCTGCTTTGTTTTCCCCCTACATATGCAAAGTATGACCCGTTCGTATCAAAAACCTTCAGAATTGCATGATTATAAGTGGGTATTTAATAAAGAAAACATTTTTTTTCTAATCCAACTTGTTAGTGATATTTTTCTATTCAAAGTTAAAGTTTTCGTATGCCCTATATTTCTAAACTAGTCGGGTTTGTTATCGAAATGAAACCTGATTTTTCAATTTCGAACTTATTGGTTTTCCATGTCTGAAGAAACATTTTTGAAGTCTAAGGGGAGATGAATAAATTACATTTTAAAAACACTAGGACCATAATATTCGAATGAGTATGAAATGAAATGATATGAAAATATTTTCGTATGCCCTATATTTCTAAACTAGTCGGGTTTGTTATCGAAACGAAACCTGATTTTTCAGTTTCGAATTTATTTGTTTTCCATGTCTGAAGAAACATTTATGAAGTCTAAGGGAAGATGAATAAATTACATTTTAAAAACACTAGTGAATGAGTATAAAATGTAATGATATGAAAATATTACTTTATGAAGATACATGTGGCAACGAAATTCATAAGATGCGTATTAGTTATTGATTTATTCTGTAATTGTATTTAAAGGATCAATTGTTTTCTGGACAAAACACAAGCACCACAGATTCACGTTGGATTTGAACCGCTGGACATCTTCAAGTTCCTTATTATTGAATAAACAATAATTTTAATCAGTTCCACATACCCAGAAATTCGTCGTCAATCTCAAAGAACTGCCACCGATTATTTATTATGTATAATTTTCAATTATATTGAAGATCCACACACTCAGAAATTGGTCGTCAATCTCAAAGAACTGCCACCGATCTTTTCTTATGCATAATTATCAATTATATTGAACATTTGTTTCATACATGGTAAAAGTTGGGCAATATATCAGCGATTGTTCATGCTCTTAGCATAATCAACGAGCTCTCACAGATACTAATTAGTCAAATTACAAATAATTGCTAGACTTCACGTCTTCTTTCAAGTGTTAATTCGTCTAATTTATACTCATATTTTACAGATGTATAGGTATAATCACTATTAATTTAAGTCAGTGTTAACCCAGGTGTAAAGTCTCCATCCACTCTAATGACTCAATTACTCTATATCTCTTCAGTACCAGAGTAAATGAATAGAAATAACAAAGGAGGTATTATATCTGAAAAATTGTGTAACTATGAAATTTTGATGTGCTAATTATGGTTTTCTTTTATTTTTTCACGATAACCGACCCTAACGTCAAAGGCATTGTATTGAAAAAATGAAATTTTCTGAAAACGCTTTCAATTTAGAGAGCATATAATTTTTGAATCCGATGATCGCTTACTTCATGATGTGTGGAGTTGTTGATGCCAGTGTGCGCTTCATAGCATCGTTGCATCGGAACTAGAAAAGGCCCAGGGCAAAGCTTCGAACAGCAAAACTGTCAATATCGATATTGACAATTTCATCTTTCATTTGTGAAAAAAAAATGTTTTTGCATTGTTTTTGTTCATAATTATTTGAAAACTAATTTTCCACGTTCTTTCGATTTAGTAACCCAAATTAAATTAAATTAAATGGAACGAAGCATATAATAATCTACTAATATGACACTGACGCATATTATTATCAAATGGAAAAGTGATAATAACTGAATAGGTGAATGAAGACAGTTTTTTTCTCATACTGTTTTAAGTGACAATGTCTAAAATGATAGTCCTCAAATTACACAATAAAAAGAAATGATATTTTCTCCAAAGATCAAGCGAGTTACTTTCCGAAGCTCATCATATTTGTCTTTATAAACATTCATCCTGTTTACTGTTCTTTCAAAATTGAATTTTCGATTTCTTACACATGATAAGCAACTTATTTTAATTTAACTGACAGGATATTTCTTACATGATCAAATGTGAGGGTAATCGATTGTAGTATCAAAAGAATGTAGGCAAGATTCATAAAAGTGGGGCTAAAGGAAGATGATTAGCTAACAATAGGCCTCCCGCCTTCATAGATTTATTTCCACTTGAATTGTTGTTGAAAATTTTCTATAAAATATAATGTTGTGAATCCATGCCCTGAAAAAAAGAACGCAGGCCGCCACTGGTAGCCATAAACCAATTTTGACGTTGTCAAGATCACGCGCAGCCTCAATTATTCTAGTCTTCGCACCGGCTTCGATGGACTCCCGCCCAATATTCCACCGGCTTCAATGGAATTCCGAATAATTTTCTACCACCTTCGATTGCCAAATATCAACGCGATCAACTCGCCTATCGGGTTTAGTAACAGTGTAGTACGCGGACCTATTTAATAAGGCGATAGACATTTGAATAATCGGTTTTACGGGAACTCATATCGATCAAATTCGGAAAGCAACAAATGGCGATTAGGGAATATAGAAAGGCATTTGAAATATTTTTCATTGAGCGTGAAAGTATTATTGTATTCTTCCATTCATCAACCGCATAGAAGAGTTATGTGCTAATACCTCTGAGATATTTCAACGTGACCATAACAAGGTCTCAATTAATATAATATTCAAAAGTCTCTATTATTTAATTTTTCCATCATTTTTACGTTAGTTATGTAGTTATGAAATGCTGTTGAGTAATGAATGATGAATAACATAAATCACACATCGTGCCTATTGCATTCGATAACTTAAAATTTGAGATATATTCAATTTTTATCAGAAAACTTATCACTAGACAAATTTTTCCAACTGTGTTTAAGAAAATATGCTTGTACACTTTCTGATACTATGGTCGAAGGACATTAAATTATAGAAACTTACAGATATGTTACTTCAGGAAATGGAAAGCAAATACTTCATTTTACGCAAGAAACCAGAAAGTTATACTTTGAAATTTTCATTCCAATGACAATGTTGAACGAACAAAAAATCAAGTTTCTTGTAGAGAACTTCGTCAAAGGTAGGCGACAAACGAAGTGGAACTACCTAGCATGTATGACTCCAAGCTTTAGTATCGGCATCGATGGTTTGTCCAATGTACAAAGCGAATGATTGCTCTCCAGGAATGCCATTCAAACCGAATCCTCACTAGTGAAATTGGAAGCTCAACATAGACAAGCGGCAGGAATATGCATTTAGTAAAATGGATAGATGAATAGATGAATGCTAATCCGACCATCTACAATTTGACGTTTATAGCTTGTCGCTTGTCATCCGGCACAGCACAGCACGGCGCTGTCCGTCGACTAATGGCGACGGGTAATAGTATCGCCCACTTGTTCAGCTTCAACCAACATACTGGCTGTTTGTTCGATTCCTAGGGAATTTCAGTTGATACCGAGCAGTGACAAAAACATGTCTATCACTAGCAGTTCTGACGAAGAAGACGTCATTATAGTGGCAACATTATTGAATGAAGAAGAAAATAGTCACCAAAAAAATAAGGTTGTGGGTCCATCGCATTTATCAAAAGAGTTTCATCATCTTTTCAATGACCTGAAAGAAGACCAGGAGAAAATTTTCCAGTATTTCCAAATGACTCCAGGCAGACTTTCAGAACTTCTGGATATTCTATAGCCTGCCTTAGCAAGCAACTCAATTTTTCTTCGTCCATTTTCATAGGTACCGTCTGACAGCAACTCAGAGACACATAAACATGCTAGGCACGTTTGGACAAGCGCTGGTCGGCGACTCGCTCACTTGGCCAGTCTGTCACAGTACGTACCGTTATTTGCCGGATAGGATAGGATTGCTGGAATCCTATCGCTTTTGACGCTCTTGACTGTGCCGTGCCGAGCAAGTGGGCGGTTGTCCATTCATTTTCATTGTTTCAATCCTATCCGTATTTTGACGGGACGGGCCGTGCTGTACTGTGCCGGACAAGTGGGCGACAAACTTATTTGAGAGCCACCAGCATTCAACGGTTTCAAGCTGTTGGTTTCGTCAGTGCTGAGCGGGCGGTCCTGAATTGAAGACGAACTGTAGAAAATCGAAAAAAGTATTTCATCAGAATATAGTGTATGTATATATATATGTACACTATCTGACCTATCTTAATGAGGACTGAGAGGAATTTGAACTTCGTAACACGGATTTAGCTATGCAATAATTTCCTCATAGTAAGTCGAAACACGTGTTGCAGTTTTTGTAAAACATATTATCGTGAACATGGTGAAGCGAGTTTGGATTTCCATCAAGTATCGGCGGTTCTAATAAATTTGAGAGAAATTATTCTTTATTATTCATTCATAAATACACAAATAATATATAATTTGTAAAGGTTATATTTTTAGGAGTGACTCATTTTTTGGAAAGAAAGTTTTTGGCTTTCTAAATGGAGAAGTAGAAATCCTAAAACTTTCTTTCTCAAATATGTTTCTCAAATGAAATATATTGGACATAATTGTGAAAAAATGGCTTCGTATGACAGAACACTTGAATTGGTTGTTAGAAATACTGATTTTTCACTCATTTGAATATGAATAATACACGGCATAAATGGCCACTTCCGGGTTTTTCCATCATATAGTATAATATACCAGTGTGATCCCAGAAATGCCTGACCTAGAGATGGCGGTAGTAGTTTGAAAAATATCACTTATTAAGCATACGTTTCAAGTTTGAAGACGCTGCGTTGTTTTGTATTTGTTTGGCAGCCATCAATGGCGAACGTTTTCGGTGAATTTGTGAAAATTGTGAAAATTGGTCACCGTTATGTGATATAATACTTTTATTAGTAAGGCCTCAGCCCAACCAATATGAAATCTGGACTGGATTCTACTCTGAGTGAGTCTGCTCCTTCTTTTACAATAGTTACGTTTTGGGTAGCAGAATTCAAACAAAGCCGTACGAGCTGCCGAGACGAACATCACAGTGGTCGACCAAATTAGATGACGACTCCAGAAATGGTGGAGAAAATCCACAAAACAGTACTGAAAGTTCGAGAGCTAGCTGACTCAGTGGGCATTTCAAAAAGTGCGGTACATCGTATATTATCTGAAAATTTGGGCATGAGAAAGCTGTGTGCAAGATGAGTGAAGCGTCTGCTCACACTAGAGCAAGAACAGTGTCGAAAAGATGTTTCAGTTGAGTGTTTAGCGAAGTTTTACAACAAAAAAGCAGAATTCATGCGTCGTTTCATATCCATGGATGGGTCCCTCACTTCACACTCGAGACAAAAAATAGTCATGTCAATGGACTCAGAAAGGAGGACCGACTCCAAAGAAGGCAAAGACCGTTTAATCTGCAGTGAAGGTCCGCCTGGAACAATTTTCAATGACTATTTCAAAAAAGGAAAAACTATCAACGGCGAATATTATGCGACTTTACTGCAACATTTGAGTGAAGAAATCAAGCAATGTTAGCCGAATTTAGCTAAACAAACAGTATTCTTTCATCGAGACAATGCACTACCTCACAAATCCATTATCTCAATACCCAAAATTAACAAATTAAAGTTTGAATTGCTGCTTCATGCACCATATTCGCGAGATTCAGCCCCCTCGGATGAATTTCTGTTTCTTAACTTGAGAAATAAGCTCAGTGGTCAAAGGATTTCACAACGATGAAGAAGTGAGGTCGGCAGTTAATGCCGGGGAGCAAGACTGTTCTTATTATAAAAACGGTATCGAACTCATTGAACGTCGCGTCGCTGGGAAAAGTGTATAGAACTGCATGAAGATTATGTTGAAAATTTAATACATTTTCATTTTCTTTATTGGGCCAGGTACTTCTTGGACCACCTCGTACATTCATCTATTTGATGTCAAAAAATCACATCACATCTCGATGATCGAGAAACGCAAAGTGAATTAGTGATGTTTGCTGTAATTGCAAAGTAAATTAGTACTGTTTGCTGTAATTTTTTTCAAATGTTAAAACTAAATTGATGCTTCATACATGAATGAATATGTTCAGTTAGGCTGTTGTGTGATGTAAGGCAAGCAGTAAACGGTGTACGTGGGAGTATAGGTCAAATGTTATGGGTAGTTAGAGAGCTATTTTTCTTCAGATTGCTGGTTTACTGCACATTTGTGTTACTCTGAAATAAATGAGTTGAGATAACTCGTAATGTTTGCTTAGGAAGAGGCAAGAAATATTAAAACGATGAAATTATTTTGGCTGTCATCTCATTGGCATTATGATTATGATTTCATTATTGAAAATGATACATGGTCTTTCACCTAGCGCTCCCTTTCTTTGAATTTAAATGAAACAAAGTGCATGAGATATCATCGGAATATTTTATTCGTTCGTTATTGATGCCATTATGCGTGGAATATAATATCGTTCAAATGTCTGCCACAGCTTCTCGGGGTGGAGCGCATCCGAAACGTCCAATTGTCCATGACTCTGACGCATAGATTAGGCTGAATTCTACCGATGGTATAGGTTATGTTGGCTTTGAGGGCCGCTGTGTTATTTGGCTCATTCGCATATACCTGCGAAAATCTCACAAAAAAAAGTGCACGGGGTCAAATCACACGATCTCAGTGGCCAGTTCGAATCACTTCCATCATGCCCTCAATTTATGCAGAATTTCCAAGGCGGCATGCGATGTGTAGCACCGTCCTGTTAACACATGTCGTTTGTGTCCAGATCATCCAATTCAGGTCAAAAGAAGTTGGTAATCATCGACCTATAGTGCTCTCGCCGTTGACAGTGATGGCCTGGCCAACGTCGTTCTCAAAGAAATAGGGACCGATGTCTCCGCTAGCCCACAATCCTCACCAAACAATGACTTTTTTGGGATGCATTGGACGCTCTTGGATCTCATGTGGATTGGTATGGAAATTAGGGTCAGTTGTCAACTGCTCCACAGCCCATTCAGTGAACACACGTCGTTGTCTATCGTTAACCTTATAGTGGATGCAGGCCCAAGAAAATTTGCCAAGTTGTGGTCTGATAACGGTCGAATTCTTGTGAGCGACGCGGAATCAACTGCCTCGGATTCTTTTGCACTTTCACAGATAGCGGCGATGCTTTCGGCAGATCTTGCGTTTTGTCGACGTACGGGTGTTGGTCGATCGTTTACTGAACCAAAGGACTCAAACTTATCCACCGCATTGCGAATAGTTCCGTGAAGAGGACGATTATGGAGACCATAAAATGGGCGTGAAATACGTTGCCTAAACAGAACACCCATTTTGATGAAATAATTTTATTATTTGCACGTGTTGTTGAATGCTATATGCGTCCATGGTGATTTGGTAAAACAGAACAAATGACAACTGATTTGACAGATGTAGCTTCAACAAGATGGATATTATCAATTGTCAACGTTCGGAAGTCCCTATTGGAAAATCATATATAATTTCATAGAAACTTTGCGTTATTATCCAACTTTATACACCATATAAACAGCACACTACTCTGAAATACTATCAATTCATTTGGGCACTATGCGAGCCGAATTGCAGTTGCATTTCTGCTGAATAAAGTCTCATAGTCGCTCTCAGAGAGGTGCTTGTGCGAAAGTATCGATTCACATTGGATTTGAATCGTTGGAGATGAAATCCACTTGGAAAAACTTTCTCAGGAAGTTTATTCCACATAAACGCAGTTCTCCAGATGAAAGAGTTCTCAAACAGTGAAGTTAGAGGTGTACTGAGTTGAACCTAGAATGATGGGCAGCCACAGTCTGTCGCGTATTTCTGATATGTACCGCCCTTGGTGGAATCAAATGTGCTAAGTCACTTGAACACCTCCCGTGAAAGTATCTATAGAAGAGAGACAAATCTCCGACCTTTCTTCGATGTTCCGGCCGTCAATGTTGTACGTGATGTTCGCGTCTCCAATCAAACGGATGGTTCTTCATGAGAACAATACTACAAAGAAGTTCTGATCTGAGCTTTATAAAACATCAAAGTTGCTGAGATGTGTACAGTTTTTTGTTTCTGTGTTCTGAGTTGTATTCTGTGTTCTGAGTTCTGTGCTTTTGAGAAGCATCCTTTACAATTCCAGCAACATGATTATGCCAAGACGTATTGGTGTTCATTTGAACACCTTCGATAACACCTGCTTCGATAAGAAGCAGAAAGCGGAATTGTCCGACCTGACATTATTATATCCACTTCGGAGACATTTATCTTCTTGAAGAAAACCGATACATGGGTTTTTGTGGCATGAAATTGAACCTGGTTACTTTCACCCCAATTCGAAATCACTTTTAGATCCTCATGAAGATATGCAACCTCCTGCTACCGGTGAAGATGTGCCACCGTAGCCGATGTCCTGGAATAAAAATGAAATGACGAGACAAGGGTTTTGTCATCAGCAAAGCAATATATTGGATCATTGATTTTTTTTAAAGAGTCATTGATATACAATAAAAAGAAGGTTGGAGACAATATGGATCCCTGGGGAACACTAGCGTTGATGGTGAAAGTATTCTAGAGATATCCATCGACGGCCACTTGCAGGAAACGTTCGTTCAGAAAGCTGAAAAGCCATACACAAAAATAATACGACAGGCCATAGCATTGAAGTTTGGCAGGAAACCTTCATGGCACACGCGGTCGAAGGCCATAGGAATATCAAGCGCCAAAATACATTACTTAAATATATCACCACGGTATTTCTGAATTGTTCTTTCAATATCCTGGAACCATCGGCAGGTTCGAAATTTGCTACAATTCACTATTTGAGAGAAGCATTATTTCAACAAGGATGTATAGATGATTGTTGGGAAAGAAAGTTTTTGGCTTTCTAGTACTCCATCTTGATACAAAAAAAAAGAAAAAAAAATAAGCAGATCAAGCTTATTCCGTGACATTCAAAATCGTAATTCATGAATGAAGTGTGTATATTTTCTATAATGTTATCCAATTTGGTACTGAAGAGCCTTAGGGCAAATGTCTTAAGGCGAAACATCGGTGTATACCAGTGAGGATGGCAGTGTTCTATTAAAGTGCAATTTGTTACCATTCATTCAAAGTAGAACTCATGTGAATGATATCTGATTTTTATTCCACAACGAATGTTTTTTTTTGTATCAAGATGGAGTAGTAGAAAGCCAAAAACTTTCTTTCCCAAAAATTAATCACTCCTAAAAAAATATAACCCCTTCAATTCAAGTATATATGATGTTTCACCACCAGAACAGATTGTTCCGAATTGGTTCGCAGAAGTTTCCTCATGAGAAATATCCGTTCTGGATAACATTACAAGACAAAACACATCACCGGAAGAGACAATTCTGATCTTGTCACGATAATAGTACGTAAAGACATTGATTGGATGGAAGAGCAAGGTCTGTTAATGTTGCGATTTCTCTGTAGCATGGTCAGAAATTGAATCCTACCATTTGATAGGAGCTTATATTTTTGTTTATATATGTATTTTTCTCTATATTTTGTTTCCTATCAATAAAAGCAATTATCATTATTATTATACGGTTATTATCGGTTTTTATTCGTTTTCCCCAATTTATGTTTTATTAGAGAGAAATAGAAATCTGTAAACCTTATTTCTCTTCAAAAAACGAATCCCCACTAAAAATATGTTCTTTTCAATATAAATAAAATTCCTATGGCTGGGATTGAATTAATTCTTCGTATCAATTTTAATAAGATCTGTCATCGTAAAAAGTGTAGATTTGCATCTTCCGGTGATAAAAGTCATAATCGAGGTCGTAATGCTATGACAGACGTAATGTTATCGAAACGGTGTTAACGAGGAGATGAGACAAGTGTCTTGACCCGAACTTGGTAGGACACTATGAAGAATGATAGTGGATGATATAGGTGAAGCTTTGTATCAATACTATTTCATATATTTCATTGTGTAACGTTCCTATGATCGAAATATGTTTCAATTCCACAACGATTGTTCGAAATATAAACTGAACGGAAAACAGTGATTTGCTTGTAATTCAATGTTGATATGAGAGAAGTGCTTGAAATCGTAAGATGAAAGATCTCACAGTTTCGACTTTTGAGGGTTGTCGTTTCCAGGGAGCCATATCTGGTTAATGGAAAAACTGATTTGAACAGGTTTCAAGAGTTGTTTGGAAAAGGTTTTCATGCCAGTTTCCATCTTAAAGAAAATTTCTGTGCATGTTCTGCACATCTTCATGGAGAATATATATTGTAGCTATTTCCATTTTTTCAATCAAATTGAAAGGGGTATATTTTTAGGAGATTTTTTCTTGTAAGAAAAAAGTTTTGACTTTCTACTTCTCCATCTTCATACAAAAAAATGTGGGAATTTTCCAAAGAGAGGAAGGAAGCAATCAGTTTCAAAAAATTAATTCTATACAAAGATGTGTAGATGATGCTAGTCAAATATATTGTGAATTGGTCATATTTCCATCGCATTTACATTTTAAATGAATTTTATTGAAATTTCTTTCAATATTTGAAATATTAATGAGTATTTCTGTATTGTCCGTCATTTCAAATTCACCTGAAACCATTGAAATTCGGTTTCCAATTTGTGACTATTGGAAACTGTTTTCAACTCCAACTCTCACCAACTATCTTTTTTGTGATAGGTTGACAGATCAACTTTTCTGTGTTTTGAAGCTCACAAAAGCTAATTATGGATATCTTCATCGAAAGTTTTTGACAGAATAGACCAGTTAAATTTTTTCGAAGCAGTGTTATGAATAAGCGCAAAAGCAACAACAGTTGATTTATTCACTATGCACTATGTCACTACAGAATATTTTTTTCTGAAAACTCCAAGATGGTTATCTGAAATAAAAAATAATTTTCCATCCAATCATCTGTCATATCGGATTAGAGACATACCTGCATATACCTGCTCAAATAATTTCACAATTTCAGTTCGACCAGTTAATCGTTCACAACTCCTTCATATGACAAACATAAAATATTCCATAATTGCACAACTCTCTAAGCGCATTTCTCGAGTATTGAACAATCTATAATTAAAATACCTTAGTAATCTTTCGAACTCATCGAGGCTAAAGTAATTTAAAACTGATTTTTCTCGTTTGTACCCTATCTGAATTGATTTTTTCGAACAACAAATGTCACTGTTATACAAATAATTAATTAGCTATAACATTTAAGGTTTAATAAGACTTTCAATATGTGCATTAATTCCCTGTTATTAGAAGATTGCAATCACGACAATTTGATTAGGGTAAAATTACGGTTATTGGACGTAATCGATCAGTTAGAAGGTGATGTTTTTGTTTTCTCAGTATACTCTCGATCTTTTTTCACATACCTACTGAGTGAATTAATCAATGTATTCTAACGAAATGATGATTCATCAGTTTTGAGAACTTTTTGATTACGGAAAAATATATATTACATTAATTTTTCCTCTACGTTTGATGTCAGGAACTTTAACACTAATCACCAGACTACTTGAGATCAAGCTGTAAAAGATATGTTGAGTAATTTTTTCCTGGGATGCAGCGAACTCCCGACTTCATCCCACTTGACCTGAGGAAAACACAGGACAGTTTCTTGAATATACTTAGGTCTTCAATTTTTTTTAAAAAGTATCGCTATCCCGGCATTCAATGATGAATCTCCGTTAGAATTATTATTCATCGTCAATGAATTTGCCGACTGCACCCGGAGTAAATTATGCCAATGCCAATATTATGCCAATACCAATATTATGCCAATGATCTAGTGAAGTATAGTTCAAGTAAACGATATAGTGGAACCTACCTTCCAACAGCTTCCCTTTAATAAAATAGTTAGGGAGCTAACTAATTTCGTCATTCAATAATTACTGATTACTTACTCACATATATATACAATCGATCGCTTCAAAAACACTCCACTAAATTTCTTAGAAAGCTTCGGATAATTCCTCTTCCATATTCTCTGTTTCACTATCAATTTCGTCATTTAAATCTATAATGAATTCATCTCCACCATCAATTTGAAAGTGTCCAAGCTCCAAATAGTCTTTTTCAACTAAAATTACTTTTTTAATCCTTTTCTGCCAGTCTTCTTCGGTAATACTACATACTTCCTCTTCAATTAGCTCTATTACCTTCCTATCAAATTTTTCAACATTATTTTTACACCTGATGCTTTGTTTCAATTTTCCCCAAATCAACTCGATGGGATTGAAAACACAAAAATAGGGGGAAGTCTCAGTATGGTGTGTCCATACTTTTCAGCAATACTCTCAAAGGCATACACTTTTTCAAATATTTTCGCCTGTAAAACTTCAAGTACTTGGTGTTTGGTAAATTAATCTTCAAAATACCAATTGTTGTCCATTGAAAAACTTTGTATTTCATGATTCCTCGTATTTTTATACTGTACTTTGATTAGCTGTCGCAAATGATAGGAAGGAAATTTGGGATCAATGTGTTTTCAAACCATTCCTCGGAAATACTAGCTTCCATATTCTTATGATAGTTAACATTGCAGTCCCAATAGTTAACATTGCATTTTCCCACATAATTTCAAAGAATTCGGAACACATCCTTCACTTCCTCCGCAATGCACAATGGTTAGTTGCGATCCTTTGTTTGCAGCATGTTAGGCGTACACATTCTCGAACTATCAGTCCACCCTTTCGTAACTGTATCGTGAGTGTCATACCAAATTTCGTCCAAATAGAAAATTTGCCGTTGTTCTTGTCTATATTTAGTTATTTGTTCCAAGTATGTGTTACGCAATTCCACTATTTTTCTGCTTTCCATAACTGCTTGACGTTTGTCAAATCCTGGTTGCATTACATTTGTAACAGTCGTATATATAGATGAACATCTAAAGGTTTTCGTAATCCTGTATCACATCGCGTCTTGCATTCATAAAGTTTGTTTTTGACTATTTTACGTACAGTTGAGAATAGAATTTCGTACAAATTTGATGTTGCTTGTGATAGTTTGTTTTCTTCGAAACCAAACTTGAGATCTAGATTTTTATATACATTGAACTACTACACTGGAAAGAGTCTGCGTTGTTATCACACTCGTTATTACTATTAGTACTTGCCCAAGGACGCCACATTTCAAACAGATAACAAAAATTTCAAGTAATTATAACTGAACTAATACCGAATTTCAATACTCGAATCGCGATCAGTTCCTGAACTGAACACGACGGCTATAACTATTCCCGATTCCCCGATTTCTATTCGTAACCGTAACATGACTTCAAATTTAATTTTATTACTCTTCAGCCAATCATAAACCTCGTTTAGTAAGAATTATCCAATACGAACCGTTAAGTCTACAGTCCACGTGGACTAGTTCGCAGCGGAGTCATTTCTATGTATTGGTTTTTTTTGTTCTTTGAGAGCGCTGACACCTTTAAGTATGCACAATACCGTTTACTTCGACTATACCTGCATGATCATTCATATCGTCGTTCATGCAGATGACTCAAATTTTATTGTCACAAATGAGACTACAAAGCACTATATACAAATTTTAATGAGGGCTAGTAAAAAACATATAATACTGAATGTTACCAACAAGGCTCCAATGATCCGAATGGTAACCCCCAAATTTTTACATTCCACTACAAACTCACTTAGGGTCCGCACTTTACTGAAATAAGTCAACAGTCAACTGCGATATGGTACTTCAAACTATGAGCTTTCATGTGAAAATTAGACTAATGGATAATTTTTTCAGATTATATTTCTTCTTCATGTTTGAATGAAATTCTGCAGTTTATTCATATGATTATATGATCTTAATTGTTATAACCAAATAGAAATATTGTTTGTAGTCCTTGATGTAGTTATTCTTGAAGTTTTCTCTTTTATTCTGAATATACTTTCTTATACATATATTACTCTTCAACGAGAAATGAAACTGTTAAATTGATTGATTGACTGATTGATTAGATTCTTCCAATACATAAAAAAGAGATATTCATATCCTTCTTCTCTTACCAGATTGCTATAACTGCCTCTTTACTGGATATTCCCAATTTTGCATTGTCTTTGAATTCTTTCAAAAAAAAAAGAAAAAAATTGTTGACTCACCAATGATATAACCTAGTGAATAAAATGCATCTTTATAGTTTATATTTGTTTGTTAAGTATTAATTATTTATATAGGTACTTACTTATTTATATAGGTACTATATAGGTACTTATTTATATAGGTACTTACCTTATTAGTTTAGTTTTTTTAAAAATGATTTATTATTTATTATTTTTTAGGGGAGTGTGGAAGAATCGGTCAGGTGACCTAAAACTACTCCTTTCGTTTTGCTATCTTCTTTAGGTTAAGTTTTACAGCTCTGTAATCATTTTACCGTCAATAAACAAATAATTATGAGTATCATAACACTCGAGTTTGAGGAATTCGATGCCTTTTCTTGTATCTCGCAGAATGAAAGTGATGTCTAGCTCCAATGTGGGTTTTTTCGCTGAATATGTTCCAAAAAAAGTGAGGAAGTTCTGGTTTATACCACTCTACTATTTTTATTCTAGTGATCACGTGTGATCTGAAACAACCAATTACAATATTTCATGGTGAATTTTTATTAGTTCGTACTCCCATAATCCAATATAATTTCAATGTGATTTGAAATCTCTGAAAGAGAAAATTAAATCATAAATGAAACTGAATAAAAAAAATGAAAATGTAAATAATCTACAAATTTCAATTTTATTGAGCAATAAAAACGTGAAAGGGAATTTCAATAAAATGAAATTAGGCAAGAATTTGAAAATTTAACCATTACAAATGAAATTGAAACAGTTCAAAAAAGGTTTCAAACCAGATTACCGCACTCGAAAAAATTGTTTGATGGCTCGTTTATATTGTTCCTCTCCACGGAAATCTTTGGTAAAAGGCGAAAGATTTATTCACACTGAAGAGACACCGGAGTCGCACTGAAGAGAAACTCTGATTTCTGCGAATAAATCGTAAGCATTTACTGAAGATTTCTGTGGAGAGGAGCAATATAAATGAATCTTCAACCAACTTTTTGAGTGAGGTGATTTGGTTTGAAACCTTTTATAAACTTCTTTGATTTCATTTGTAACTGTTCAATTTTCAAATTCATGCCTAATTTTATTTTATTGTAACTCCATTTCACGTTTTTATCGCTCTATATAATTGATATTTGTAGCTAATTTTCAATTTCATTTTCAACTTAATTTGTTTTTTCAGAGATTTCAAATCACATTAGAATCATAGTAGTCCGAACAAATTAAATTAACCGATTACTATGTTTAATTTACAAAGTTTATCTATAAAATATTGGTGTCTAACGGCAAACAAACTGAAGAAACACCAATTTGTCTTAGGTATAATTTGTCAGCTATTTTTATCTCTGTATATCTTCAAGAAATTCCATTATTCATGTTGTGATGAAACTATATTAATTCTCTAACACAAAATCAAAACATTAATAATCAACCTCCCGAGATATAATCAAGAAGTCCTCAAGCAATGAAAAACGAAATGTCGAGCAAAGAAAAATCTAGAATCAAAATAAAGTTAACGAAAGTACCTTGATTCGCACGAAAAAACAGAACGTCGTTAGGCAAGTATTTGCTCTTGTATGTCTCGTTTAAACGATAATTTGCCAAATGAGTTTTTAATAATATAAGGGGTAATGAAGTCGAATACTTCGAAGTCGAAGTTTATAATTTTTCATTCTTCAGGTAGAATGAAGAAATTTATCGTCTTCATTACTTTGCTTTATTATCATGCTTGGTATAATTATGTTCAATGGCATTTTGGAATTCAACTTCTTCATTTTCTTCTCTCTAGGTTGATTCAATTTGGAAAAATTATGAGTCTATAGAATTAGAAAGCTGAATTTTGAAGGTTGAGGTGGCATTTTGTGTTGTAGACATTGAACACACTTTTATTCGTTTTAGTTTAATCAGAGGTCATCATTATCAGTTACTAGAAACTTTCCAGAGTGCTGAATTTCCAAATCATAGCTTCAAAAGCACGTCTTCCAGATGAAAATGGGTGACTTTACCATAGTTGTGGAATACAATTTACCACAAAATATGATTCGGACTATAATAATAGCTCGCCATAGGAGCATGTATCAAGCAATATGAAGCCATTGCACAAGGTACATTTTGCGATTGACGTCTCTAAAATTATGCTATTGCGGAGCTATTGTAATTTTTTGGCACTTTCAAAAAGCGTAGGTTTTATGTCTTCTGCTGATGATTTTATAGAAATATTCAAAACTTCTGGATGAGCTAATACGTTAATACATATACCCATGGCTTTCGTCTTCAAGACATGTATTCACTCTACGAAGGATACTTTCCGCCATTATTCTTATTTTCAACATGCAAAAATACAAGATGGATTTTAAAAATGTCCATTGCCTCTTTTTTTCTATAGCAGTTTTTGTTTTTGAATTTCGGCTTCAGCTGATTTGTCGGTTTGTTCGAGTCGACAATTCCTATTGTGTTCAGAAAAATGCCTACCAGTGATTATTTTCGTGGTTCCAATGAAGAGCGACCCGCAGCTACAAAGAATCCGGTATATCCGGGTGTTGTTAAAGGTTCTCTGTGGTCCTTGACCTAGGACTTTCTCTAATGGATTTTGTTGACCTAAATATTGTTTTCACGTTGTGTTTTCCCAATATTCTCCTAATCTGGTCTGTAATATTTTCAACGTAGAAAAGGAAAGTTTTATCCTTGACCAGCCCAGTTGTGGTCATGAATTCCCTAACAAGAGCGTGCTCTCTACGGAGGTGAGGTTCATTGAAACATCTGTCGAAAACAGCAGTCTAGTGTAACCCCTCAGTATTAAAGTTGTTTATTATGTTCAAGGAGCATGCCTTCAAAGTAGATTTGCAGTTCTCTATTGGCCAATTTGTTGTTCAGGTGGAAACTAGAGACCTCTGTTTTAGCAGCACTTGGTTTTAGTCTCCACTTGCGAAAGTATTGCCCGATAGCCAGTGGGATGTAAAGCTAGTTCGAGTCCGTAGTAGCAAAACTGGCAGCCAGAAAATCCGCTGGATCTCCTGGCATACATCACTATCACTGTGTCACCACCAGAAGAGAGGGCTGATTGAAACATTGGTTGAGAGAGCACGACGCACTTGTGTACCTGAGAGTCTTCCTGGCGAACTCAATCACCTAAAATATCCGATCTGACCCTTGAAAAGAAGAAAATATACGAAGACATTCTGAAAATATTGTTTTCTACCCAACTTACGAGTATGTTCGAAAGTCCAGCAATATGGATTTCTGGATGTCGTATTTTTCTTGGCTGAATATACCAAGTCTATAGAAGAAAAAGTGTAGTCTATTATTTTTTTAAAGGAACCTGTTAACTTTCTGCTTTCTTCTTCAATGTTCCTAATGAAAAAGCGTTGTTTTGCATAGATTTCTCCGAAGAGTTTTATCGATATTGAAGTGGAAGTTGGGTTCCACAAAGTTTTGATTTTCAAAAACGTTGAACGAAACTTGGTCTTCGCGAGATTATTTCCAATCCGGTTAGAATGAAGGACGCACGGTATATGTGGTATATTACTGGCGATATATCAGATGGAATAAAGAAGTTGTTCTCTGCACACATAATATATCATCGCGGGTAAAGGCTTTCCTGAGACATGTACAACGGAGTTGAAAAATAACGAACAAATAACGTTGTTCCAGAGACATTTTCATTTGGATTCCTGCAGAGATGACCCCTTGCATTCAACGACAACAACGTACGTCGTGCTCCTAATAAATAAGTGTATCTCTCGTTACCGTTAATCCAATTGAAAAATGCCGCAAAATTGAACGCAAACAAAAAGCTCGGTCGGTATCGTTCCTTAAACGGACGACAGAATGACAGTAAATTGATTGGTTGCCTTATTAGAGCCGAAAGTTATTTAACGCAGAAGATAACAATTTGTGCAATGTTCACAGAGGTGGATTGAGAGGATTTTAAGAAAACTGAAAATATAGCGTCTTCCAACAGGGATTTCCGCATTTTGACAATTGATAACGGCCATCTTGCTACATATGTCAAATTAGTTGTCATTTATTCAGTTTGTCATGCCATGTCATACCATGGATGAATATAACATTCAACAACACATGCAAATATCGAAATAGAACACTCATTTTATCAAAATATTTGGGCAACGTATCGCGAGCTTCGCCCATTTTACCATCGCCATAGTCGTCCTACCGAGAGGTGAATAAATTTATGTCCACTGGTTCAGTGAATGATAGACCAACACACGTACGTTGTGGAACCCAAGATCTAGTGAGAACATCGCTGCTGTCTGTCAAAGTGTGCAAGAGAAACTGAGACAATCGATTTCGCGTCGCTCATGAAAACTCAACTTTTCGCAGACCACAACTTGGAGAATTTTGCGTTGTGACTTGAGTCTGCTCCGTAAAATTCAACTGAACCAGGAACTGAAGGTAAATAACTGAATGGGCTGTGAAGTAGTTGGCAACTGCTCGAGATGATACCATCTACATGAGTTCCAAGAGCGTCCAAAGCATCCCGAAAAAGTCAACATTTGATGTGGATTTTAGGCTGGCTGCGTCATGAGGCCATACTTCTTTGAGAACGCATCAATCACTGTCGAAGGCGAGCACTATGGATCGATGATTATCAACTTATTTTGGCCAGAAGTAGACACCACCGACATATGGTTTCGACAGGATGGCGCTCATGCACATTGTATATTCTGCATGGTCATCTCACGAGGCGGTGGTGTGAACTGGCTATCGAGATCGTGCGACTCAACCCCGTTCCAGTCATAATGGCATCAAAAGGTCTTTAAAACGAATAAAAAAATTTGATGATATCTCACATACTTTGTTTTATTTACACTTGAAGATAGAAAGTGCTTTATAAAAAACCCTGTACATTCTTAAAGAAACATATCAAGATTCATATTATAACACGAAGATTGGATTGAAAATGCTCCGTGAGTTTTCAAAAACGAATTCCAATAGCTCCTTTAGTCTCACCAACATATTTCTTTTCAAAGTCGTCTTAGCTTATTTCATTAATACTAACGAACAATTTTGAATATTCCAACTTTGACGCCTCCACTGGGGATAAAAGGGTGCTTTAACATATGGAAATTACCTTTTTAACACTATTTCTTTGGAGGCTGAAGGTTCATTTTATGATGTGTTTTCAATAATCCAATTGGAGTGCCAGCCGCGGGTAAGAATATTCCAATTGAGGCGCCACAATGGGGATAAAATGACCGCGTTTACATATGAAAATTATCTTTTCATCATTGTTTCTCTGTACTGCTATATTTTTGGAGGCTAATGTTTTGTATGTAGGTTTGTTTTATGTTGGGGCGCCTCCCTTGGCTCTCTAGTTATGCATATATGAATGCATAAACTGTGCCAAAGTTATTTCCGGGTTTGTTGGCCCTGGTCTGCAGATTTTTGTGCCTGACATTTCGTCTACTACTGTGGAAGACATTATCACTAGCGATGAGGTAACTGATGAATTATGAAGTGGTTGTTTCTCAAACATTCAAAGGAGTTGAAGTATTGAGCGAATAAAAAATTTCGGTGACTTTTTGAAAACAATTTGAACGTAGCTGTTCAAACAAATGAAGTTGTAAAAAATATGTTCTGATATAAAGGTGAAGATTTGGCCATTTCAGAATGTCGGAATGTAATGATATTGTTTGAATATGTTAGTATTCATTTTGAAAAAAATCTATTTCTTATGAAATGAAAGATTGCTTTTTTCCCTGTCCAACAAGTAGTCCAGGCATTTGGTCAAAACGAAGCGGGTTATCTAGAAAGTTTTCCGGGAGTTTTCAAAGTTTGTTAATTTATGGATTTCGATATGCTCTCTCCGAATTTTCGCCGCTCGCGTCTCCATATTGAAAAAAATGGAGGCATGAGCCGTTTTTTTCAATATCTCCTATCTGACGCATATTACGAAAGAAACAATAATATACATTATTCAACTAGAAAAAAAAGCCCTAATTAAATGATTGGAACGAGAAAATAACTTTTTAAAAAGAATTTATTTTACAAACTAGAGACGACTGTCTCTTACGAGAGCTACAAACAGAATGATAATTAATATAATGTTAACTGGATGCTAACTGCATGTCGAGATAAGGGATTCCTGGAATATCTCTTACTCAGCTGAATCTCCGTGTGAATGGCCGTGTCGTGGGAACTATGACCACGTAACTCCTCCCTCCTTAGGCCGAAAAAATAATGGAATTATTTTGGCGGCTTGGAACCATATCTTCGTTATTGGTATTTTCTTCTTTTTGGGGTGTTTTGAAGCAACAACATCCCAGTATACGGGTTTTAATCCAATTTTTCTTAAAAGCTGCCAATATCAGGACAATTATTAGGATAGTAACTCCTGCAAAAACGCCAAAAATGGTAGTGTTATTTTCGGAGTTGTTAAATTTGTGGATTGGTTTCAATCGGTCCACTATATTGTTGATTTCGTAGAGTTCTTCAAAATTTAGTCTCGAGAAATTTTGTGTTTCATATATTGTTGACTTCTCCATATTTATCATTTCAATTTTAGGTAAGATCAGTGGCTTGCCTGTTCCTATTTTCACGTTGTTGGTGAAAATCTTGTTTCTAACTTCAATTTGGCAATTTTTCGGGATCTTGACTAGGGTGGGCGCTTTTATTTCCAAATATTGATCGGTTTTACACTTGGAAAATATTCTTTCGCTCTGTATCGGAATTACCAGGATTTCTTCTTGAGTGATTTGTTCGATAATCGACTCTGCCACATTGATTGGAAGAGGCTGACAATTATCGGCGACTTTGCCTTCGATCAGGTGGGATGTGCATTGGTCTTCGGAAAAGTAATCTTCTGGACAATAATACGTTTTCTCTAATACTGGGCATGGACTGTCTTCGAACTGGATATTGTGGTTTGCTCGTGCCAAATATGGGTATTTTGGGATGAAAATACTGTGATTTTGGATGATGGGATAAAGGTGGAAAAATGTAAGAACTTCGTTTCCGACAATAGGAACGTGTATTGCGAAAACTATTCTGTCATTCGAAAAAGTTACTTGTGCACCGAAAAATTGATAATATGTCAACATACTTTCAAATTTCGGGATTTTTGAATCAGAGTAGATGTTGCTTAAATAATTTATTATTTCTTTCAGTTCAGAACTAGGTATTATTGAATTGTGTAAGGTATTCAACTTTGCAAATGTGATAGCATCTTCTAGATTATCGATAAAAGTAATCATATTTTGGCAGTCAAGGGTTATTTGTGAAACAATTCCTTGAAAACTAATGTAATTCGTCAGGTCGCCAATGGTTTTTTGAACTGCAACTTGAAATGTTTTTAGACTGTTTTCTAATTTTCCTTGATTTGAATTCAAAATTTGGATAGTTTTATTATAGTGATTGATTAATTTTTTGGACAGAGAGATTTGCATGTTTACCTCATTAATCATATTTTCTTGGTTACGTTCTAATATAGCGATACTTTGGTCGTATCGTTTACCATCATCAGCATCAAGAGTACCGAATAACCAATTTTCGATTTTTCCAATAACATTTATCATACCTCTTTTAATACGGATATGGGGTTGGAGGTTTTCTAATTTCTTTTTTGTCATTTCAATAAGATACTCGGTTCTGACTAGCAGGCTGTATGCTAATCCATGATAGGAAATTGGGTTATTAATTGTTCCCTTATCAAAATTATTTTTGATTATTTGGAAGTAGTCGTCTAGTTTGTTTAATTGTTTTATTATAGAGCTAAGTTCTATGTAATATAAAAATGTATGTTTGCTGTATATAATTCTTGCATTTCCCAGCTGTATGGGAAGGATGGGGTTGGTTATAGGGGTTATTTGAATATCGTCACTTTGGACTCGGAGCACGTGAAGTAGAAGGTATAGCGTTATCAACACGTGTATCTTCATGTTCTTTTACTCCCTGTAACAAAAGTTTTTTTGAAATTTTTGGTTTTCTGGCTATTGTTTTGTGGTAGGTGCCTTTATTTGTTTTGAGTTTTATATCGGTCTCTTCAATAATTTCAGTTTTCTTAAATTTCGGTCGATCTTTATTTCGCGCCTTTGTTCTAATATACGCAACTTGTTGATTTGCAAACTCTGGGGGTTCATTTCGTTGGATATTTCTGTTTTCAATGACTTTTTCTTTAGTAATTTGGTTGGAATTTTGAATAGATTGATACAGTTTTTTGACATTTTCTTTGTGTTTTTGAACGTAATCGGAAACAATTATACGATCATTTAAATCAAATGGGTCTGTGTTATTAATATGACCTTTAATTACTTCGAAAGGTGTAAATTTGGTAACACTATGTATTGAATTATTATAGCCAAGGACAGCTCTTTTCATCAGCTGTTCAGGTGTGAACGATTTTCCTTCTTCCTTTAAGCATCGATAATGCTCAATCAGTGTTGAATGAAATCTTTCAACTGGTGAATTAGAATTACTGTTTTTTGAAGTTGTGTAATGCAGCTCAATGTTATAAATTTTACAAAAGTTTTCTAGATCTTTATTTTTGAATTCGGTGCCTGAATCAGCGGTTATTTTGAGTGGTAAACCGTGATGGGTAATAAAATTGAGTAGATTTTCGACTACTAAAACTCCGGTTGAGGATTTTAATGGATATGCCTGACCATATCGTGAAAATGTGTCGATAATTGTTGAAAAAGTTTCGTTTGAAATTTTGAATGTATCTATGTGAACATGCTCAAAAGGCTTAGAAGTTGTAGGTGTTAGGTTGAATTTAATTACAGGAGGATTCCGATCGTATTTATTTTTCTGACATGTTTCGCAATTATTAATATAATTTTGTATGTCTTCTGCCATTTTTGGCCAATAAAATCGTGAACTGAGGGATGTCCTCATTTCATTTATGCCTCTATGGCATGTTTTCTTAACGTGATAGCATTTAAGTTTCTCTTTCTGTTCTTTCGATGTTTCTACATCCTCTAAGAATGTTGGACAATGAACAATTTTGAATGAAGAATTCTTGAGTAAATTTTGGATTGTTGTATTGAACATTTGTGAGACTGCTGGATTTTTAAAATGGAAGGCAAATGTTTGTTTTGGATCGATATATTCTTTAATAAGTTTAACAATATTCTCGCTCAGGTTTTTAGAGGGTATGGTAATATAAGATCGCAAATTCTCGAATACCTTTTCTATTCTACATTTAAGTTTTTCTATGTCACCAATAGCTACAATTATTTGATTTTTATATGTATTAACTGGTCTTTCTGAAATGGGAATTTGAAAGACAGGGTCTTCGAGAGAAGTGTGAACGGTTTGTGAATCTGATGTTTTTTCGATTTCGTTTAATTTTGGGGGAACAATTTGAATATCAGATAATATGTTAATTTGTTTTTTCGGTTCTTGCGGTTCCAGGACTTCATTGAGAACGTCGTTGTCTAAGACTGGAATATTATCGTTATTCAAATAGATGTCGATAAGTTCGTTTATGTCTCCAGGATTATTTTGAACTGAAAGTGTTTCGATAGCATTTGTTTCTTCCTTGTTCATGTGGTCTGTACGTATCAAATCAGCGATATTAATTTCGGTTGCCAGTTTAGATGAGTCCGTCCCTGTATTTTCGAAAGTTTCGTAAGAATACATTTCGAAAGTAGAGGATTGAAAGCTCTCTACAGGAAGTGGTTGTATCAATTTCACTGATATTGTTCTATCGGTGGGGTTTTGTACTTCCATAAGGGCGTAACCATTTTTTGAAGTTGTCAATATTTGCGGAATGAAAAGATCATTGAGTGTTCCCTCAAGGGTAAGAATTTCACCTTCAGGAACTGTGACAGGCAGATATTTGAGTACTCTTTCTTGTGGGTTGACAGAGAAAGAAAAACTCGTATCTGTAGACTGTCTGAACTTGAAAGGAATTTCAACATGATTTCCTATCAGTCTCTTATTCACAAGGTCTATATTCAGATGCATATTTATCAAGTCTGATAATCCTAAAACTCCGTCAAAGTAATCGTGGAAATCAAATAAAATAAAAGTAATTTCATAGTTTGTGTTGAACTCTGGAAAAGCAGGTATCGAGGCTTGGTACCTTACTTTCTGACTTCCTAAAGCCGTTTTGATAATAGTATTTGAATGATAAATTTTGTTTGGGAATAATTTTTCAATAATAGATGGTTTAATAATCGATCTTGAACTTCCAGTATTTAGTAGTTTAATAATTTTATTTTTGTGACTAACTTCGACATAAGGTAATGCATTGTTACAAAATGCATTGATTTCAGCTAAGTATGATCTTCGAATTGGGCTGTTAAATGAAAATTTCCAGTTTCATCACAATCTATGTCGCTTAAGTATTCATTCTGAAAATTTGGTTCGTTTTCTAAATAAACAGCATTTTCTGAAGTGTATGCTTCTTCACTAAGGTTTGGATTATCATAAAATTGTTGATCAGTGTCATTATATTGGGGAAATTCATCGTATTCGTTAGAAAATAATTCTTCAGATATAAAATTGGGTTTTTGACTTGCGGTAAACATTTTTTGAGGGTTTCGGTAATTATTAGGGTTCCTAAAAGTGTTGTTTTGTTGAGGAAAAGGTCTTTGAGACATTTTTGTTGGGTTTCTTGATGTAGTGGACATGGGTTCCGGTTTCGGTAATTGATTAGGTGGAATATTTTTTGGTTTAAAAACATTCTGAGGAGGTCCGAAAACTTCTCGGTTTGTAGGGTATCTTTGCGGTGGTAATTGTCTAGGTTGGATATTAATTGGTTGGCTAGGCCAATTAGGTCTAGTTGAAAATTGTGGATTGAAAAAATGTTCATTTTTTGAAAAATAATTTGGGTTAGAAAAATTTTCGTTTTGAAAATTTTGTCTTTGATGTTGTATAAATCTAGGGCCATTTTGGTTGACGTTTGGTATGATGGATTGTCTACCGAAAGTATTAAACTTTGATTTATAATCGTTTAATGAACCATACATTTTTTCAAAATTTTCGAACTCGTTTACGTATGCCATGGCGTCTTCCAGTGAGGCTGGCTTTTTGAGATGCATATTATTTCTCAAAATACCAGGACAACCAGCAATGAAAGTACTGAGGGCTACTTTATCGTAGTGAGTTGTTTGGTAAAGTTTTTCTTCTGGAGTTAAGTCTGGGTTGTTACTGACTCTTTGAACTACATTACTTTTGATTAATTGAATTCTACTACCGAAAGTCATTAGGTCTTCTCCTCTATGGGGTCGACTTCTAGTTAATTCTTGAACTAAACAGTCCAAATCTCTCCTATCCGAAAAACATTGTTTCAGAGCAGATTTTAAGGCGTCCCAAGTATTAAGTTCGGTTCTGTTACCAACCATATACTCGGCTTTACCTGTCAATTTTTCTTGAATACATTCAAGAACGTGTTCATTAAGTGAAGCATCATTAAACACATTGTACGCGTTAACTATAGCATCGCATCTACTGATAAATTTGTTCAATGTATTGCTATCACCATCAAAAGTTTTTAAATTGTTCATTCTAGATTTGAAAAGGTTCCAATTTATTTGAGTTGGTTGGGGTGGAATTGGTGGAACCATTGTGGGTTGAAAAGTATTATCAAAATTTTCAGTATTATTTGCTGAACTTTCTTGAAATGATAAACTATTCAATCGTGATAAAATATCTTCAATTTCATTCATAAATAAATAATTGTTTTTCTCAATAAATAGTTTCTTAAAATTACTCGTCTCGAATAGACAACAGTTTGTTCGCAATGAACGATACTATATATCTTCGCCGAAGTCCTTATACAGAGGGTTCGTGAAGGCAAGAAGGAAATATTTGGCACTTACTTGTAAGTTCCAGTTCCTTCTCCGTTGATTCCTTGCAGCTTCCCTGGGGCTCTGTCGTCTCCTTGTCCGCTCGTTCTGGGTGGTCCTCGAAGGATTCTTGTTGAATTTGTGCTGAAGGGGTTGAAACTCCACGACGCAAAAAGTTCGTTTTCACGCTGCACAAATCCTACCGACTGCGCCAATTAAATGATTGGAACGAGAAAATAACTTTTTAAAAAGAATTTATTTTACAAACTAGAGACGACTGTCTCTTACGAGAGCTACAAACAGAATGATAATTAATATAATGTTAACTGGATGCTAACTGCATGTCGAGATAAGGGATTCCTGGAATATCTCTTACTCAGCTGAATCTCCGTGTGAATGGCCGTGTCGTGGGAACTATGACCACGTAACTCCCTCAACATTTCTATTCATGATTTTTTTCTGTGAAATCGATAGTATACGCGTTCCAGCGTCACAAAGTATTATTCAGCACCACGTGTTTTTCGTATATTTTTCTAAAATATTCTACTGTTGCCGCAGGTGTTCAAGAAGTAGATATAAGGGTAATGTGTTGCCTTTGTGTCGGGTTGAATCTGAAAATTTCATGGTCTCAGAAGTCACGGAAGATGCGTATATGCTTATCATGAATACTGCTATAATATAAAAATATATTTTCCGAAAAGTATCATAGATACAACAGCTGCAGATCATAGTTCATTTTTGCATGTCTTCAGTGGCTGTGATACATGTGCAGTCCTTAATCAAGAGTAAATGAAATTCATTAAAGTACTCCGAAAAAATCCTGATTTGAACGAAGTTATTGAGTTATTTAAAAATCCAAACGTTGATCCAGAGATTATTGCTAAAACAGGTGAACGGTTTCTCCTTGAATTATACGGTTGCAGTGATGTGAAAAGTAAGAAAAACATGTCTTTGAAGAATATAGATATGTATGCTTCACAAAATCAGCATAAAAAAGTAAATTCAATATTGCGTTGCTACCATCAACAGAAGCAGCACGACAACATTCATTCCGAACCTATCATCAGGTTCAGCAGTGTTATGAAAATAAAAAAAATACAGGACAATAGGGATAGAAGAAAAACACAAATGGGCTAATTCCTGTTACGATGCTCTAACCCGCCGCTCCAGAATCATTATTGAAACTTATTCCTTGTAAGTGTAGTCACAGAAACCTTGGAAAGCACAAAAGCAAGATTAAAATGCTAAAATGCACAAATTTTAGTGGTACTTGTAGTAATTCGCAAATTCCATCAGATAATTAATATGAAAAAGAAACGGCGACTATTTTCGAAAAAACTTTCCATGAAATCGAAAACGAAGAGGCTCGTGCTGAGTCTGATAATCGCATCGCAGATGATGCGGACAAAATTTTGTTCTGCGATGTCTCGATCTATGCCCAAGACGAAGTCGTAACGCCTGGTCCACCAGAAACATCAAAGCGGGTGAGATTGCGCTAAATTTCTAAATGAATGCATCACATGTGGATTAGGCCTACAGCGGAAACCACGATAAAAAAAGCGCCGCTTATTCTACCTCCAGGTGGTGTGGAAATGAAATTTTTTCAAAACGTCTATTGAAGTATACTTTGCGGCGTTCGCACGCCTAAAACTATTTATGTTATAAAAATATATAAATTGTGAGAAATTTTTCTTGGTTTAATTTTGTAATGTTTGTCTCGTAAAATACATCGGAAAGGAAACATCGTGAAAAAACTGTTATTAGGCGCCATTTTATCAATATGGCGGTGGAGATACGACGTGTCAAAGTTGAATTTCGAAATGACCATATGCAAAGACTGGACCAAAGTGCAACTTTACGATGTGTAGGACTGAGCCAGACCTGTCCTCTTAGTTCAGGTACCGTCACTTCGTGTTATTATTTACTCGGTGTGACCTATAAATTTTTGCTGCTATCATCTACAGTTATGAAGGTTACTTAACGATATAAATTAATGTATGGTTTCACAAATAATTGAAGATGGTATCCTCGGTTCCCAGTTATGCAGGTAATATTAAGTTCATATTGATGATACATTTGAATTCTATAACGGCAGAAGATACAAGACAGACATATAGAATTCCTCTCAAAAGTGCTCATGTTATATTTAAGCGTTATTACACGATGGTGAACATTAGTTGCTATGTATATGACGAGGCAAAAGTGAGAATACTCTTGAACTAACATCTTGGATAGTTACAATCAATTGCATATTTCTAATCTGAGATATAATTAACATTTCATCGAATTTTCATTGGGCAGTATAGGAAAAATTCGTTCAGTTTTCGTTCATATTTCTTAAAATAATCGTGTCTGATATCTCTGACGTAATATACTATATAAGAAAACTGTGGGAAGTTCTAATAATACAAAGACTTGTTCTCGAAATTGTCTATAAGTAATGTATTCCTACAGTTCGAAAACTTGAAACAGTTTCGTCTGATTCCACAAGTACAATATTTTCCTCTGTAACATGATATTTCAGACGCCCCTGTATATTTCTATACATTATTCATTGATTTTTCTATTGGCATCATTCAAATTCCAATTTCTCTGTGGTTTGCTGCGTATTATTATGTGTATTGTTGAACATGAACTCCATTTCCAGTTACTGTTGGGGTTGCAATTGCGAATTACGATTGATTAATTTCACAGCAAAAAAGCATCAAAAATTTAATTTGAAATCACCATTAGACTCATGCACACTGGAAATAATGTCAGTAAATGAATATTTTGTGGGAAATAATAATAATCATCGATTTGATCTGAATTAATCATGATAATCCCCGATAGCACCAAATATTTGGTAAATATTTTCTTTGCATGAAATAAATATTTATATCTTTTACAAATATCTGTTATCTAAAACAAATATTTTTTAAATATTTATTTTCCAATATTTCATTTCAAATATTCAATAAATATTTCCAATATATAAAACGTGTTTTGTGTAGATATACTTTGTTAGAGTTGTTTGTTGTTTCAATTTGAACTATATGGTGTAAGAATTATTATGGATGAGCAAGGCAATTCTTTATACTGTAAAAAATACCGTTTTAAAAAAAAGAACATGGAGAAACTACGCCATTCTTTGAATATTTCAAATTCAAAATCTGAAAGTTCGGCGACTAGTGGTCAACAACAACAATGTGAATCGGATATAATTCCAGTTAAGTTATTAAGTTGAAAAGTTAAGTTATGAAATTGATTATGGTTCTCTGTAATCAACAAAAAATTATAACATATGAAGAGAGGTCAGGAGAGAAATGTACTTTGTCCATTTTAGATAATTTTTTGAGTTATTTCAATTTGAACATTATTTTGTTATGAAAACAACTTTTTTATTACTTTTGAGTCAACTTGTCATGGAGTTCATTAATTAACCAATTAGTAAAAACTGGCTTCACAATTGATGACTTTACTGAAAGTGTTGTAAAATGATTATATACATGATTTTTTAAATGAAAATTGTTCAACCAAAGCTTTCAGATTTATCTGACTAATTGGCTCACTTCGAGATTTCACAAAACTATGGCAATGGTCCATCCTCAAGTAGAGTCGATCACAATTGTGATAAAATTATTCTACATTTTCTGAAGTAGTATATTTGATGATAATTGAATGGTGTTTGTTTTGGAATCATTACAAATAGTTATTGTTTTTGAGGTGAACTTTATAGTTTGCTTTCATTGCTTATATTCTTTGCTAATGTGAATTCCTCTATTTTTCATATCGAGGAAGGCTGAAAATCAGAAAATAGTTCGAGAAACGTTGGATCGCCGTTTTTAATATATGAATTAAATAGAAAAAATCCAAAGACGGTATATAGAAAATAGTTTCTGTATTTTTCGTTTCATAACTAAAATAGAAACAAATATAGTATATTGAATAAAATATTGGCGAATACCCATATCGAATAAGCATACCTTGAGAAGTTGATAGTTCGGAATTTTTAAAGCAAGAAAATTGAAATATCAAGAAGCTCTACACCAGATGAAAGTTACCTATTGATTGTTTAATAAGCACTGCCACTTACCTTGACCCATTTGGGAAAGATAAAATCCGTGTTGTGAGCAGCACTTAAATAATTCACAAAAGTGGTTGGTATTGACATTAACTCCATTTATTATATTCGCTGAAGTTATGACCCTATTATATTTGACTGAGCAGAACTAGTAGAAATATAAACTTGAATTAAGTATCCTTTGAAAGAAATATTGTAATTTCAATGTATGAATCTGTAGGAGCTATTCATCACTCCATTACTTCCCAACTAATCGGCATATAGAAAAAAGCCGAAATGTGAATATATAAAGTATAGAAACTAGTCAATTGAAGGTTGTATAATTCTCTGATTCTCAATAGGTGTGAATGGAAATATTTTTTCGGTCACCCTGAGGTAGTATATTTCTCAAAAATGTGTCACCTACCCAACATAACGCTCTGTAAACTCATTTAGACAAACGTAAGATACTCGGAATGAAATGCTCCATCAAACTATGAGTTTTATCAGTTTTTCCAGTAACATGTCGAAACTTGGTAATTCTTACCAAACATGGATAATTTATGGTCTACTCGATATTCCATTAATTCTATCGATAAATCCGCTGTAAAAAGAGACTTCAAAGCAAAAGTTCAGTGAACTTGGATCTAGGAGTTGATGGTTTTCTGTTAGCAAAAATCCTCAGGAACAGCTCCAATGTTGATGATTTTTTTCAAAGTTATATTTGTCATATCTTCAAATTACTCCATCCTCAGTAACTCGTCCACAATATATCCATTTAGTATATTTCCATGTAGTCAATTAGAAAACTTATTATTCACGTCTAACCAGTAATCTGCTTCTTAGATTCAGCAGAATTCGATAGATCAAATCTTTTATTTTTTCTAGATGTTATTATTGAGATGGGTATGACTTTTCTTTTCCTATCAGTTATCAGCCTCGAAGGAGAGAAGTCTATGTTTCATGGACGGCTTTGACATATACCAGGAGGAGTATACGTACCATCTTGTCACAATATTTCCGGTAACTATTTCGATATGAACAACTCGATGGGATTATCTTTTCTCCTGCTCGATACAAAAAGGGATCATACATGTCTTAGATATGAAAAAACAGCTGACGAGTTATATACTGACATATTGATTGATTGATTTTATTCCGAAAGATTATTCATCACTCAATATCCAAAGAATTGAAATACGTGTTAGGAATCACACGTTAAAAGGTAATACCTCGTTAGTCCTAAGCTCGCACAAGTTTCTCAACTTCTGAGAGTTGTCGTTCGTATGGGGGCGACAGCTGATTAACGGAAAAACAGATTTTAAACAGATACTGTACTTCTCATACAGTGTGTAAAAGTTAAATGGAATAAATTCATTGTTACGGTTCATATTTTAACAAAATCCCGAAATACGTCAAATTTAAATTATAATTTGACATACTTCAACGGGAAAAAGCTACACCTACGTTCAACCCCGTCGAATGACAGGTACAACCCCCAATTTTATAAAAAGGAAATATAGGCTTGTCATTCTTCGTTTGAAAGGTCTCTTCAGTCTCTATTCAAAAATGTTATCGCTCTCAAGTTTATTTCAACAATTAAGATAAAATAAATTGAAATCATGTGGTTACCGAAATTCGATAAAATACACTCAAAACTTATTGCAATTTATTCAAAACTCATTTCATGTCGAGGTATTGATGATAAGAAAGTATTCAAAAACCATAGCATACAGTTTAAAAAACTGTAAATAATTTCCGTGGCAACAATAGTTTGAAACGCCTTGTCAACTTGTTTTGTAAATTACAATATTAGTTGCCAGTATTTTAAGTTGAGTTAAGAGTTCGTTAACTTCAAGTCTGACAAATGGTGAGATTGACGGAAATGCATAAAATAACAGTTTCACAAATGATTGGTTACGGAAATGAAACCGAACACAAGAAGAAGTAGCTCGCCTATTTCATGAGAAATTTACCAATTCACTAACAAGGAACAATAAGCAAAATAGAGAAGCAGTTTCGCGAGCATGGTCATGTGGGGCAGATAAAAAGGCAGCTGCGAATGCAATGAGTAATGAACTCCAATCAGATGTGATGCTTGAGTTTGAGGAAAACCCACATACATCGAGTAGACAGACATACACTACATTCAATATTAGCCATACATCGATAGTAAACATTTAAAAACAAAATGCATGCCTATAAAATGATACCTACTCAGGAGATCATGAAAGACGATTTTGATACACGAACTTATTTTTGTGAGCAAATGATGGATATGTTGGATAACAATATCATCCAATTGAAAGACGGAATGTTTTCTGATGAGTGTACTTTGTCTCTTAATGGTCATGCTAATCAACAAAATTGCCGCTACTGGTCAACGGAAAATCCTCACTGGCAGAGAGAAGAATACAGGCAATACCCTCAAAAAGTTAATGTTTGGGCAGGAATTGTAGGAAACCATACCATTGATCCCTTTTTCATTGAGGGCAACTTGAATGGCGATAATTATTTGGCACTACTTCAAAATGATGTCATTCTAAGTTTAGCAAATTTATATCCTGATCCAGGAAACCTCAAGTTCCAGTGAATACGTTATGGTTTCATCCGAATGGAGCACTACCACATTACCAAGTTGATGTTCGGCAATACCTCGATACAGCATTTCCCAATCGGTGGATAGGGAGGCGAGCATCGATTGAATGGCCAGTGCGATCACCTGATCTTTCATCATTAGATTTTTTCATGGAGATATGTAAAGAGCAATGTGTACAAAACTAAACCTCCAGATTTGAATGACTTAAAAGAACGATTAACGCTTGCGATTAGGTCGGCCACGCCTGATATGTTAAATAATGTTAGAGGACAGTTTTATTCGAGATTAGGATTCTGCCAAGACGTTCGCGGTAAACCTTTCGAACATCTACTTCGGTAACATCCATTTTTCGTATTCTATATTTCATTAAGGTTTACATTACATTTCAGTTTTTGAGTGTATTTTATCAAATTTCGGAAACTAGAGGATTTCAATCTATTTTATCCTGATTGTTGCATTAACTTGAAAACGATAACATTTTTGAATAGAGAATGAAGATACCTTTCAAACGATTTACCACAAACCTATATTTCCCATTTAAAACATTGGGCGTTGTACCTGTCATTCGAAGCTTTGAAGATAGAGGTGGCATTTTTACGTTGAAGAATGTCAAATTGTAATTTACATTAGACGTGTTACGGGATTTTTTTGAAATATGTACAGTGATCGAAATAATTATTTCATCCCATTTGGTTTTTACACACCGTATAAAAACTACGTTTGTTAATGAGTTGGTTTTAAATTGCAAGATGAACTACCTACTAATTCATATTCAACTATGAAAATTATATTTTCTACAACATGACGATAATACTGTGATTTTTTTTGCAATACAGAATAATCTGTATTCCTGGTTTTGATATCTAAAACGAACTGGAGTTGCAATTATAAAAAAGTTATCAGTAAGTAACTACAGGAATCATTCTTATGTTGAACGATGATGTCACTCTCTACTTCACAATTCACTATATTGGTCGAATGATGGATTTACACGAGATATTGAAGGGCATACAATATACCGACTTTCATATAAAGTAAAATTCTGGAATATTGTCTTTTGAATGAATTGAATTAGGTGGCAATTAGCATATATCAGACAAAAGTAATAAATAAAAGTAATAACTTTGACATTTAGAAATCTCGTTCACATGAAAGAAAAAATATCGATCTGAATGCAGTTATTGTAATGTACATGTTGAATACTTTTTTTATTTACGAGTTTCTTGACAATTCTATGAATTAGCATACCTAAGACTATTGCAAAATTCATTACTTCTATGTGTTCAACGTGAGGGAGATTATAATTCGTTTGGATGAAAAGAGTCAATGAGTATTTTTTTTTCAAACGAGTATCAAGAAATCACCATAATTGATGAATTTCTAGATTTAATTCATCTATGGAAGAATTTACGAAGAAGTTAAACTTCTTGAAAACCTGAATATAAATTGATTTCAAGTGGCTAATATTTTTAGCCAGCGGAAAAACATTTGCTTGCTTCCAGATGGATGGATAGGAATCAGTCGATATGCAGTGATGTAATAAGTGAGTGATGTGTAGAAAAATTTGGGGCAATTACTGTTTGTTATTTTTATCAGTAGAACAACATAAAAAAATCTCACTGCACAAAATATGTCACTGTAATATAAGTCATTAATAGTAGACAAAACCAGAGCTACAAAAATAAATATTGCTAGCAGTGTTTTGGAATCATTAAAGAACTTTTTTTTACATACAACATCAAATAAGCTGAAAGATCATCTAAAAAAGCTCAGGTGATCGATGATATCCCGAAAGGCAAAATATAACCGATTTTTCATAAAACGATAATTAAGAAAATGGACAGTCCATGAAAATGGCAATTTCATCCTTCACTGACGGTTTATATTTTCTTCAAATAACTTCAGATATCAAGAAATATTCATGCGCAACAATTTAGGAAAGTTTCAATTGCATATCAGTTCATGGAAACATATGAACACGTAAAACGAATATATTAGGATAATCGCCCGTATGAAATTGAGATAATTTTCCTTTTAAGACTACCCCCCTCTATGTTCTCAAAATAATTTTTTGAATTATCAGTGCACATTTCTCTTGGTACTCGTGCTTCATTCTCAATCTGTATTAATAATAGACCTTGTTTCCATCTGTCCGCCCTGCTTTCATGAAAGTTAACAATGCCACTTAACCTTAAATATGTATGTTTGAAATTGAAACAATGCAGGCTGTGTCTTAATAGATATGTAATTATCATTCATCTGTTTTGCATGACGAATCAGTAATAATGGATCTGCTTTTGCAATGGATTTACTTTTGCTTGCCGTATTAATATTAAAATATCATATCTTACAGTATTCATAAAATCATTAATTCGTCTCTTCTTGGGGTCATGTAGCCTGAAAAACAAATGATTGAGAATAAGTTCAACATGTTAATCGAAACTAGTTTGCTACGGGGAAAAACTGATTTTTTTATTTTTCTCAGTGAAAATATCCAAAAATCGAGAACTTCTTAAAATGAAGCGAACAAGCAAAGGAAAACTACGATCATTTTATTATATCCTATTCTGAAGACGGAGACGAATAAGTATATAATTTCTAAGTTTTTTTTTCGATAGGTTAAAGTATTAAATACGACAAGTTACCGATAGGTGAAACATTCTTGATTGCACAAAAGTTTCCAATTTTGCGATAACTAGAAGAATCTTTTCAGTTCAAAAATATTAGCGGTTGTTTTGAAAATATTCGCCATAAACTATAATGTTCGAATTTCGTTTTTTGGTTCTACCGCCAGCTCACGTGTTACTTATGGTAAATAACAAATTCGTTCGAAAACAACTGAATAAAACAGCATAGTGGTCAAGCAGATACTTACATATTGTTCCTGTTCAATTTCCAATCTCCGTGAGGTGAATATTTTCACATCAAAAAAGGGTGATATGGGGTGAAGCTGAAGAGGCAACTTTCCTAATGAAAATCAGTGACTTCTGGAAACAGCTAATAATCATCTATTAGAAATCACTTTAGGTACAATCGTTTCGAATACTTAATAAATGAAAAGTATTTCAAAATCATGAATGCTTTTATTGTTCACAATGAAATTGAAACAAACAAATATAGTTTACTGCCGTCTAGAATTTTATGACTCATCAATACATTCCAGTACCTCTAATGCACAGTGATAGATCTGTGTCATAAAGAGACGCCTCTGTGCCATATCTAACAGTCCGTAAATTTAGATTCTTTGCTAAACACTCCTTCCAATGTTTTTTTAAATGGTACCTAATCATTGAGGTTTTTTGAACATATCATCGCTGAAATGTATGTTTTCAGAATGCAATTTGCAACTTTCCTTTTATTTATTTATTTGATACTCTTATTCAAACAGACCATCTGATCTAATTACATGGATAAAATATATAAGATATTTAATGTAAAATAATATGAATGTCATCATCATAACATGCATTGGATATAATTGTAGGGGATCAAAAAAAATATATACTGGGCTTCTCATCTATAAATACTATCTATTGTAATGATTAAATGATATGGTTTCTACACTGACACATTCAGTAGATGATTCAGATTGAAATGCTGGAAGGTACTTCGTGGTAATGCCTAATCTACGTTAATGAGGGAATTGACAATGTTGGCATGGCTACAAATGGATTCCTAATACATTATACCCAAAGGTACATTGAGCCTAGCAGACGAACGAATACGATGAGCAGGCACATGGAATGGTATCCAAAATAACATCGATGGTGACTTGATTTATTTAATTATTTACCTAATATATAAACTTCTCGTGTCACAGTGTTAGTTGACATACTCATCGGAAACGGCTTAACTAATTCTCATAAAATTTTATATTTATATTCGGTAGGTATGAAAATAGGATTAAATCATTTTTCATACTCCTAAATTATAAAGGTGTTTCATTCCAAACGTTTTATTATTTCTAGACAAACTGGTTTTTTATTCTTATTTTATGATGTGGCATTGAAAAATACATACAGATATCTCTATTTTTACCCTTCTATCACCAACTCTCATGTTTTAATAGCCAGTTCAGTAATTCAATCATTTTTAACCCTGATCTTAAATCAGTTATTCTCGCCAGACGTCTACAGGTGTCACTTCTCACTCAGTGAACAGCACGGATTAGGAATGAGAACGAAGCCGGACTCCTGACTCCCTCACACGGACACTATTATTGTTAATCCATCGAGCGTAGATACAGTTTGCGATGTTACCAAACTGTGAATTATCCAACAGAGTTTCTGAAATCAACCAGGCATGCCACTGCATAATTTACAGCTGAAGGTTGGATCGTTCTGTAATTTGAATACACCACAGCTATGCAACGGCACACGACTAGTCAATCCCTAATATACCTACAGATGTGCCAATTTATTTTAAACGTGTGTAATATTCAATTTGATTGGCATTTGCAATAACTAATAATAAGTCCTAAGACCAAACAATGTCCGTTTGTAGCTTGGATTTGAGCACACCATGTTTTTCACACGGACAATTAAACGTGGCATGCTCTCGAGTGGGCAAACACAGTTTGTTTGTGTTAGCTGAACATGAACTATGTACACCCTTAAGCATTAAGGGATTAATATTATTTATAAGTGTTATTGTTCTGAAAGAAATGATTCATGTGGCAAAACAACCTTTGCCGGGTCAGCTAGTCTGTACTACAGTCTATACTCATTTCTGTTTCTCCGTACTGGTGAGCCCTAGGAAGCTAAAATTTGGTATATAGGTACGTTTTGGATCTTAGATGCGTACTAAAAAGGATTTTGAAATATTCCTACTGGGCGCCCCCGTGGAGGTAAAAGGGGTGCGTTTATACATGAAAATTACATTTGCATCATTGTTTCTCAGTACTGCTTTATTTTCGGAGGTAGGTTCGCTTTATGTTGTAGGTGTTCAATAAGAACCGCGGAAAGTAGGCGCATTCATAAAATAAAGTTACCTTTCATTCATTGTTTCTCCATACCGCTATATTTCCGGTGGATTAATTTATATTTAGTATTAGCATTGCACCCATGCGGAGCCGGGAGGGTTGCTAGTAATATTATGAAGAAATAACATCATCGACAGGTTTCGTCTATTTTCAACATTTTGAATTTTTCTTGAAGATAAGTAGATGTTACTGTTTTGTAGTCAGATCATAGATGAAAATATTTAAAATACATATACCTGAGAAATGTATTCTGTAGTTTTTCGACCTCTTGTAGTGTAGCTTCAAATTATACATTCAAACTCTAATTTTGGTCTAATAAGGAATGGAAAAGCATAGTGGTTTATGTTTGTTCAAGAAGATGTTTGCCACATCATGAATCCTAACATAAGACTTTCCGATTTGACCATATTACCTATAGATATGATTTGAAAAAAAAAAATTACAATTATATAATACTATCAAATCTAAAACTTCCAGTTGCCGCTTCTGGATTTTCCTATCCATTTCATATTGAAAAATAAATTATGTTTTTTTTTCTGATGAGATATTGATATTATGCGGCACTTCTGTAAACTTCAGCTGCATTCATAAATTTTGTTCGGATGTTTCTGCAATAACATACAATCTATAACTGTTTGTACTTCTCTGAATATCTTGAGATCATCCGCAAAAACTAAACATTTAGAAAACTTCAAAATGTAGTTTATTGAATAAGTGAATACGCAAAGAAACACGGAAAGGATATTGATATGTCAAAGGCAACTCTGGAAATATTTTCGATCATACAAAATTGAAATACCTCCATATTATATTGAACCATTTGTTGAAACACATTGAAGTCGTTAATAGAATAACGTATGAAACTCGTATTTTAGCGTTTATGATTACCAAAAAATAATCTTCTGCATTGCTTTGAAAGTAGGTTTCTTAATATGCTTTGACGAATTGAAGTAAACTATGGAAATATCTGAAATAAATTGAAGGGGTTATTGGATCAATTATGACTTTCTTCCAATTTTTTCCTAGAATCTCAAAAAACGAAACTGGTTATTGAAAAAATAGCACACTTATACATTTTTTGAGAAAATTGCCCGTAATAAAACGGAAAATAAGTTTGTTCTTCCCACAAGTTAGCGTTGAAGTACCATCTCGATAATCTTCACAATGAAACAACAATTTGTCCAATCCTTTTTTGTTTGCTACTAGGTGCAATAAAATTTACATAAAAGGCTGTCGCATAACTTTGAATAATTTATGATTTTCAGCCAATAATGATTCTCGAAAGGCGTTTTTCTAATCTGGCATCGCAAGCGCCTACTGTTTGCGCAGGCGCATATAAATGATCCCGGATAACTTTAAACTAATAACTACATGGCACTTCCCAATTATAATGGTTGATGGTTATTTCGTTATTTGAAGCATATACAACGCATTGGCGTAGTTTAAATCTTACAGAAAAAAATCACAATTGCTATTGTTTTTATTTTTTATGTTTCAGATTCGACAATTTTTATTTTTGTAATCGAATGTCATCGAAAAAGCATTCCATTCATACAGAGACACATAACAAGCTGAAAACAATAATCAAAGAATTTTCTGATTGATTCGGCCGTTACTTGATGAAGATCTCTCGATCTCCACAAACTTTATTTGAAAAATATATCACAACATGTTTCGCTAGCACAGTAGCTTTATCAAGTAATTTTATCACTTGATGAAGCTTGTGGAGATCAAATCGTGAGGTATAATTAAAAAAAATTATCAAAGAAGTCAACTTCAAGGAAATGTGATAGATAGTCCAAAATTTCCTTTTGCAATTTCTAAAATGAAGTATCATCTTAGGATTGAAGGGGTTACATTTTTAGGAGTGATTAATTTTTGGGAAAGAAAGTCTTTGGCTTTCTACTACTCCATCTGATACAAAAAAAGGGGATGAGAGAGGTACTTATTTTCAAATTGATTACTTCCTTCCTTTCTTTGGAAGATTCTCTCATCCCCTTTTTTTGTATCAGATGGAGTAGTAGAAAGCTAAAAACTTTCTTTCCCAAGAAGTATCATCTCTTTTGACACAATGTGGAAAAGTAGAGTATAGATGAAATATGAGTAGCAATTTCTGAAATGAAACTGTCAAAGTAAACTGCAGAATTGAATTTCGAATCACTATTGAATATGCCGGAGTTTGATGCTGAAATAGAGCAACATTACGATTCGTCAATTAGTTGACAAATAAAAATACAGCAATTTGAATGCAATAAATACACTTTGGGGTGAGTTGAGGTATAGGTATTTTGGTAAACAAAACATAAATTCAAGATGAGATAATGATATTGGCTCACTGATTCTCAGCTCAAATATTTGGAGATGATCTGAAAATTTTTCTGACGATAGTTTTGTCGTGATCGAATATCATTTCGTGTATACAGTTGTGAGATAATTTTGCTTTCAATCGAGGTCAGAATAACATATTAGCATTCCCATCTACATCAAAGAGATTGAAACATCATCTTTATATTCAGAAGTGAAGGAGTTTTAGTTCATTGAACACCGTTCGGGGTCAATCCGTTCAATTTTCAGGCGGTGAGTTGTAAAATGTATGGACGCACGTTGTCGTGGAGCAAAATTTTCGCCGATTTCCTCACAATAAAATTCTGCAGTGATGGTTTGATTTTAGTCTGGTTGCAGAAAGTTACAGTCTATCACACCAGCCGCGAATCACCATTGTCTTTTTTTAGTGGTTCGCCTCTGTAAACTGCCTGGATAGCTCATCGGTGTCCATCCATTGTTCTGAACGTCTCCTGTTGTCATAGAGGATACATTTTCCATCTTACGTGACGATCCTATACAAAAAAGGATCATTTTGGATGCGCAAAAGCAAAGAAGAACAGAGATCGAAACGAGACAATTTCTGTCGAGCATTCAAATCGTGGCGCAGTCACTTTTTGAGCTTTTCACCATCCTAATACATTTTAAACCATCAAAAACCACATGAAAACTGACGCCCAGTTCTTTCGCCGCTTGTGATGGGTCAGTCTCCACCAGCGTCCTGGCTTACTGTAAGTCAACTACTTTGAGACTCATCTTCGGAGCCAAAATCCGGCACCAAATTTCGCAAACCAACAACGACCAATGCGATCATGAACACTATCATTGCCTGGTTAATTTTTCAGGCTGTTTCGGCTGCGCTTTGGTTCAATTTGAATTCGTAGAAAAAATTTGGCCGAAAATTGCTGAACAATTTAGAGTATAAACTTCATAGTTATACGCTGAAAAGATGTAGAAAATCAAAATTTTAAAAGAAAAGCATCAATGTATAGCGTACAAAATTCTCTATCGGATCGGTATATACCACGACACAGTAGATTTTTGCGCGTATTCGCCATATACCAGTAAGCGAAGCTTAAGGGATAAGATCGCTTAACGCTTCAGTTTCGGCCAAATTCGGTGGCTTTATATGTGAAGCCAAGCTTATGTATACATCATAATCTCACTTTTTATTCTTTAGTTTTGGAAGTAATGTAAGTGTAGTTTTGCTGAAATTTTTCAGTAAACGGACTTGTGAAATCAAAATCAGTTGTTGTAGAATGATGTAGAATGAAATCATGCTGGAAGCCGATAATGGCATCTTACACATTACTGATTTTGGATATCCACGAAAAATATTTAGGAGGTCCAACTATTCCGAGGAGATGGATGATACAATCACATAAGATATAACTGACCACACGGAAAATAGAAAATTTATAAGTGGTTCTATAGTATTATTATTGGTTCAGCAGAGCTGGCCATCGGCCGAGATGCAGGTAGTCCTGAGTAGAACATTGCTCTCTCTCTCTATACGTAGTAAGATATATCTTATTTTGCAATATAGGGAGCTATGATTGAATTGCAAAAATCACTTCTTTGTTGAGGTAAAGTTTGGAACCCTTTTTCATTAATTTCGCTTGTTATAGAAATAAAAATTCAGTGGTAAGTATGTTCTTTTGTCTGACTCTGAAACTTTTCGACAACAAGGTAAAAGTAAACCATCGACACCCCCATTATTATTAAATTCAGCTAACATTCGGTTCTCGTAATTTGTGAATTACGTTGCTAAGTTATTTCGGCGCTTTGCTAAGCTACGTTTATTGTTCTGTGGTGCATACTGCAAACATCTAAGCTTGGCTTGAATTTTGAGCGGGCTTACGTAAGCTTCGCTTTGCAGAGAAAACGGCGAATACGGGCATACATGTTCATTGAGATAAGGAGCTACAAAAATACATGACGTTGAAGCGGACTGTTGAAAAAACTAAATATGTTCGATGCAAATGTAAGGTACTGGATTACTGAAGGAAGCAATTTATAAACAAGCCAAAAGTGTCTCGAAGAATATGACAAACACTCACCAAAGAACCCGTACAAACTGTCACAGGAAAGAAGAATGAAAATATGGTTCCGAAGACTTGAAAACAATCAACAAATCTAATAGCTCCCAACAAAAAAGCTCACAATTCTCCTTACGTCAAAAACTGAAGCTATATATAACACATTTACTTTCTTCGATGATATTACCTTATTTTAGGATTCGTTCGAGAAACGCCATCGAAAAATAATTCTCGGCATTCTCGATTGTACATTTAGAAATAGATTTTCATCAAGTTCATCATGAATCAGTGGCGAAATTTAAAATGATATCCGTACCCACACCGTCTTCAAGTAAAACAAAATAGCAATGGAAACTTTCATTTGAATTGTGTTATTATGTAAGTGGGATGATTGCATTGAACATTTCAGAGTAAAAAGATTGATTTCAGTTCTTTATCATTTCTCTTTCATCTTGCCGAATACAGTCGACATTTCATGTTCTGTTGGAATGCTTCGCCAATTTATCGAATAATATTTCCTCGAAATTCCGATATCCATTATTCCAAAATGTGTTTTTGCTGCAGATAAATATCCACGCACATGACCCACTTCTGCCCGATTTGGGGTAAAACTACTTCATAATTCTTGTCATTCATTGTCTTCGCGAGGTTCAATTATTTTTACCGAAAACCGCTGAAAAAGTGGTTCTATAAGTAGGGCGGTCAAATGCATTCAAGTGCCTTCCATTCGGGAATCCTCCGTGTTGGTGTTGTTTTTTGGGTATTCAACTTCAACTTGTGAAAACAGTGGCGTACTCTCTCAAGACTTTTCATTTATTTATTTTCAGAGAAGTAGTTATTCATTTCACTTGATTCTTTTTGACTATCATATAGTTTTTTCCGGCACCTTTGTTTTAAAATATGCACGTTTAATAAAATTCACTCACTTCAAGTCAACAATAGTTGCGTTGTTACAACTCTGAATGGGTGTAGGATGCTGCAGACTTCCGTGCATTCACAATCTAGAAATTGAGTATCAATAGTAGAGGTCACAAGATCTCTTTTTTAGAACTTTTGTCCAAAGGCACCAAAAATTTCGTATTTTATAATAGTTGCGGAAACGTTTCGGAGAAACAAATTATAAAACTGTATTACTCCCAGAAATGTTTTCAATGTGTTTTTGAAACTGCTATAAATAGGAAATTGGCACCGTTTTATAGAACATTATAGTTATTATCAATATTTTGTAAGGCCTTTTACGAACACAACAAAACAGTTTTATAAACATTTTGGCAGTAACTATAGAATTTGTCTAACACTCTTAAAAAGTAGTTTTGTAAAGACTTTCCTTACTGCACTTTTGCAACATATTTGAGCGATACTTATGAAATAATCAGAAGACAGTTTCATAAGAGTTTTTTGGTAGTTCCAAGTAGGCGTTATAAAATATGATTCAGCCGAAAACGATAACAATAAAATAAAAACGTGTTGAAAATGTTTTCTTGAAGATGCAAGAAGTAATTTTGTATTGGACACTAGGAAAATATAATAGATATGTCACCAACTGAAAACTAACAAATAGAAAGGTTGAAGCCATTTTAAAATTTCACTTTTGCACTCATAAAACTGTTAAAGACATTGTTTGCGTTTCGAAGATTGATATTTTTACTGCAAATGAAATTTTATTGACAAATATATAGCCTATTATTGGCAAAATTCAAGCGCACCCCTCATTTATAAATGTTTTCGGTAAAATTATTAATTATATAAAAATCCACTCTGTCGACGTATTAATTTTCTTGTCGCAAATTCAACTTACTTCATTCTAAATAATATAATGTTATGATATTTATGTACTTTTCAGCTGTAAATATCACTATATATTCTCAGGGCTCATTCGATTTGGAATAACCTCAAGCAACTTTGTGAAATCCGAAATTTGAAGAAAGATCCTCAAAGAGGAGGAAATTTTTCAAAAAAAAGTATTACCTCCCAGAACTCTCACCAATATTTATAATTTCGATTTAGAGGCGAAAATAGCGGTAAAAGTGGACGATGCGAGTCCCACACGCGCTGACCGATACGGACATTTATAATAATAATAATATAATATTAATATCGTTTATTATGCATAAAAAACACATTTGAACATAAAAGGAAAAGGGTTAGCTGAAGGTTATCTTCCACCTCCGTGAACAATGAAAATTATTTCAACCAACTGAATATCATTGAAAAAAAAAGTTTTAAATTTACATAAGAACTCCAATAGTTTTTAAAATGAAATCCTCAAATTTTATTTACTTCTTGGAGCTTTTCTTGAAAGACTTCAAAAAAGATTCCCGTTAGAGAAATAGAAAAATTTTGACTCTGTTATTAATTATTAAAGACGTTAAAAAGTGAAAAATTCAATCAAAGCATCACCCTGATACTTTTTCAGATACTTGGTTTATTATTTTCAAATCCCTAATCTCTCCTAGTTTGTAAAGAAATCAGGGCTTTCACGGCAAACTTTTAGAATTGTTTATTGTTTCGGATTTTCAGCCCGCTGTCTGTTGAAATCTTATTTCGACGTTTTGTCGGCGCCTATGGCTGGCATCTTCAGAGGTCCGTGTTATCACTTCGAAAGTTAAAATATAGTTTGAAAAACTGAAAAATACGCTTTTAAAGTACATCGAACTGAAAAGTTAACAATATTTTTTAAAATAAGCTTAAAACAATAACGAACGGAAAGTACTAGTATTATTGTGAAAAAAGCGACGGGCGCTTTATATACAGAAAATATGGCACGAAGCGCCAATACTAGTATTTTCCGTTCGTTATTGTTTCAAGCTTATTTTAAAAAAATTATTTTCAACTTTTCAGTTCGATGTTCTTTAAAAGCGTGTTTTTGGATTTTTCAAACTATATTTATTTTTCATTTTTTAGTTTCGTATGCTATAAAAGCGTGTTTTTTAGTCTTTTTAAACTATATTCATTCTATCTAAACTTTGGGATCAATCAGCCGTATATATTGTTTAGTAAAATGACCACTAATATTTTCCGATTCCGGAGAGGGAGCCTGAAAATCAGCAACCAAGCCCAAAGCAGCAGGCGCGCTAAGGAGAGTTACAAATAAGGCAGCAGGCGCGCGTGTTCAAAAAAATCCTTTTTTCAAATGAATAAATACATGTAAAGTGAGTTCGAATTATATCAAGGAGATTACGTACAGCGCCGTCTGTTCGCAAATAGATCTAGCAATAATGTCGATAATTCTGTCAAATACAATACAAATCCCGAACTTGAGAGGTACACACAAATAAACAAACATTCATACGTACATTCAGGTGAAGCTAATAAAAGCGTGTTGAAAGAGTCCTAAAACTAGATTCACCGATAATGTCTCGTCAGGATTTGAAAATTTCTCATATGATTACTGGCAACTCACTGTATTTGGGAATAATAAATTATCTGGGAAAGAAAGTTTTTGGCTTTCTACTACTCCATGTTGATACAAAAAAAAATGAGGGAATCTTATAAAAAAAGGAAGGAACTAATCAATTTTCAAATTAATTACTTCCTTCATCCCTCATCCTTTTTTTTGTATCAAGATGGAGTAGTAGAAAGCCAAAAACTTTCTTTCCCAAAAATTAATCACTCCTAAAAATATAACCCCTTCATTTCAAATAAATTATCTGTTATTGAATTGTTTCGAAAGTATTGTCCGTTTTTATGAGACTACTGCAAACTGTGAATATTTATTCGATTGAATCGAAATGAACGCCATTGCATTTTTCCAACGTAACTCATGTCGATCAATTCCATCAGCATGAAAATTGCGTACTCGGGATTCGATAAAGTCGACGAAGCCAGTTTTTGCCTCGTCCTGATTGACGAAGGTTTCAACTGATAAGAAAGTTATCGGAATGCTCGACAAGAAGGAAGTCGGTTGGTAGGAAATCTGAGAAGTATGGTGGGTGTCCAGTAATGGTGGGTGGCAGTCCGCGTTTGGTGGCCCGGTTTTCGTGAGGCTGCTACGAATAGTGTTTCCAGATCTGAAGCAGGTCCTGATGTTATACTTGAATCCAATCCTTCTTATCCTTTCCGATAATCCTCTGATGTAGGGAAGTACAAGTACTGGTTATGGCGGCTTCTCTTCCTTGTGGAGCTCTTGTTGTCTTCTAGCTAAGGCCTGTTCTACCATCACTTTGGAGTAACCATTCTGTTGAAGGTCATTTTTGATGATGCCTATTTCCTTTTCGAGACCTTCCTTTGTATTACAGATCCCAAATGCACTGTCCAGTAGAGTCTTGATGATTCCTCTCTAAGTCGATCGATGGTGATTGGACAGCAAGAACTCCACAAGGAAGAGAAGCCGCCACAACCAGTACTTGTACTTTCCTACGTCAGAGGATTATCGGAGAGGATAAGACGGATTGGGTCCAAGTATAACATCAGGACCTGCTTCAGATCTGGGAACACTATCCGTAGCAGCCTCACGGAAACCAGGCCACCAAACGCGGACTGCGATTCCAAGAATTGCATTTACCGTATACCCTGCGAGTGCGGAGAATCATACATCGGTAAAACTGAAAGGCCATTGAAAGTTCGCGTTGTTGAGCACAAGAAACACACACAGCGAGAAGAAACCAGCAAATCTGGAATAAAAGAGCATGTTTGGTCTCTTGGTCTCATCAACACAACATCAAGTGGGCTCAAGCTGAAATCATCCACAAAGAGGAACACTGATTTAGGAGAAAATTCAAAAAAGCTCCATATATGTTGTCCAACAACGCATTTAGTCAAGCTAGCGTAGAGATACGTAACATATGAAAACATCTAATCAAGCGAAAAACGACCAACTTTCGGCAAACAGTCATCTCCCGCCAAAACCAATGAAGCGGGAAGAGGGGATAGGTGAAAACAATCGAATGACCTATAAATAGTTCTCGGAGAAATAAGTCCAGTTATCACGCGAAGACGATTGTGGATACTAACAATCGAAACGTTGGTTTGAAATCTTTTAATTTTTATTTTTTCATTTTTTGGTTGATAATATTTTTTATTTTTCAATTTTTTCAGCTTTTATTGATATTTCAACTTTTATCTGTTTGGTTGTTGCTTGTATGTTATTTCTTTGTAATTTCAGTTTTTTGTTTAATAAAATGGTTATTTTCGGTTAATCTTTTTGATTTTTTAGGGTTATCAAATCAATTCTTATTATATTATACAATGGGAGTCCGAACTGATGAAATACATAATCGGACCTCTTCTGTTGACCAGTGCCGGGTGCTGCTGATGTAATTTTCGGTACATTTTATCGATTTCTTTTCACCTTTCCAGTACGTTTTGGAGAAAAAAACGCATAGGGACTGATGCCCAGTTCTTTTGTCATCCCACGTACCGTTTACGATGGGTCAGTCTCCGCCAGGGTCTTCAAATCCTCGTCCTGAATTACTGTAGGCCGACCACTTTGGGGCTTATCTTCGACGCAAAAATCTGCGAAACTAAATTTCTCAAACCAACGTCGAATAGTGCGTTTATTACCACTATAAATTGTATACACCACGACACAGTAAAATGAATATTCATTGTGATATGAAGCTATAGAAACAAATGACAGTAAAACGGACAAAACTTTTGAGGCAACCTATGTAGCAGACTCATTCTGTATATAACAGCAAAATCTCATATAATTCATTATGTAAAGAAGTTTTTTAATATTTGTCAAGAATTTACAAAATGATTAGGTCTAGAAATATACTTACTCTGAAGATTCAACGTAAAATTCACTGTAAAATTATTCTCTCGGAAATCCACACTTTTGACCCCTATATCGCGTATACGGAAGTGAAAATCTAATGATTCGCTCATTACGAAACAATTCGAATTTAAGTACTCCATGTTCATGACCTCTTGATTCCTTGACTCCCTCATTCCCACATAGCAAAAAGTTTCATTGCAGAACGCATTCCAACAACGCTAAAAATTACTAAACGCTGTCTTAGTCCGTACGCTGATGCTATTTACATAACCACAAAAACGTAAACATTTCCCATCCTACGTGAGAACAAGTCATAGGGATATGAGAAGTGTTTATTGAATGTGCTTCCGTATTTTGTACGTACTAAACTAACGAAACAGTGTAATGGATTTGACAGTAAGTATCCTTCTAAGCAAGAAATTATTGAGTGGGAAAACCGTTTTTGATGAGATATCTTCAGATTGTTCAACTAGTTATGAAAATGTTGATAATATGAGTATAACGTCTGTAAATTATTATTAGATTAATTTCGAGATCTTTTCCCGTTAAACGGTACACCATGGTTTCAGGAGAGGATACACGGGTGTGAAAGTACCAAAATTTCTAGGTATTTATATCAATAAATAAATTGTTCTAAAGCATCCTGTGAATATTTCACAGGTTGCGAAGGTTTTGAGTATGTATGCAACAAATTGTTTTCTGCCAAGCTGAATATTGTCAGGAATGCGACAGGAATTACTTTGGGAAAGAAATATATTTTTGGTGAAAAATAATAAATGACTAGGAAAAGGTCTTCGAATGACCAGTTCTCGTATATTGAAATGAACATCATTAAATAATCAATTATTTGATTCTCACTGATAAAAAGAAAAAACTTACTGTTTCGCAAGGCCTGTGGAATCGACAATCTCAAACTGAGTAATGAAATTACCTGAAACAAAAAACATAAAATCATTTTAACGATCAATAAAAGTTTTATGTTCATTTTATGATAGTTCATGCAGAAAGGTCATGAAATTTCTGGTAGATATATTACGGAAACATACTCAATACTTTGAAGTGAAAAATGGCAATCCTTATTATTTCATTTTCATTGTATGTCTTACTTATTAAATCGAAGGTTAGTTACCATGGAATACATATAACTTGTGATCGTTTGCATAATCAACAACAATAACAGGGAAAAGTTGAAATAATGTCTTATTGCTCTATAAATGCTCCATAATCAGGCTGATATGAACTGGTGAGTCTTCTACAATTCTGTTCGACCATCAGAATAAGATGCCCTCTGTCATGGAGTGTCTGATTGTCCAACTCATACCCTGTAGTTTGTACCACGGCAATTTTTCTTGTTCCAATGATACAATCTTAAAAGTAAATTGATGAAGGTAGCTACTTGATAGAAGATCATCATGAAAACACAGAAAGTTTAGTTTCTCATTTTTCATAGTAATAGTCCACGATGGAATCATGTTTTTCCACTAACTACTTATTTCCTGCATGGGCTCAGGGAATTCTCCTTGGAATCAAAGGAAAGTATAACTGAAAAACCAATGTGGTAATGGGAAAAAATACTTTTCATTCAATTTGACTACTATTACAATGAAAAAGTTTACAATTTCACCAGTAAATACTTGCTTGAAATGTAATTCGAATTGATACGAACAACAATCTCAAAGTTTTACTGTAATATTCTTCCATTCTTCTTATATAATTGATTGATTGACTCCGTGTTCGGAATCACGCGTTAAAAGGTCAGACCTCGTTAATCTTTATCTCGCACAAGTTTCGACTTCTGAGGGTTGTTGTTCGTAGGGGTGCGACAGTTGGTTAACGGAAAAACAGGTTTTTTTTAGACAGAGATAATAAATCACATATATTCGACAAACTTATCTAATTGCCCGGCTATACCAGTAAAACAGATATCATCGACTTGTCTGTACCAGTACGAGAAACTGTAAGTCAACTGATTATGTAACCTTACCAATCGATGACAAGGGTACAAGTCACCTGTCAACTTAACCCGAGACAGGTGGGTATTTGTGACTAGTCTCAGTGAAGACGGGGGGGTTCTTGGATGATATTTCAAGATTTAGATTTCAAAAAAAAATAAATGGGCGCCAGGTAAATTGCCTCACAAACCCAGCAAGTAGATTATACACTTTAGACCAGACAAAACAAATCATATATATATATATATATATAATTGATTTTCGGGATTGTAAAAGAGTATTCTACAAATAGATAAGACATATATACATATAAGTACCAAACAGTAGGTACCACGGTTAGAAACGATCGGTAAATTAATGTGGATTCAGCAAAAAAGAAAGGCATGTATCACAACCTATTCAAAATAACACACCAACCCGAATTTGATGCAGAAATTCAAATGTCGACAACAAGCTATAATGCGTCGCGAGAGCTCAAGCGTATGCGCAATTCAAAAATCATAAAAAAAAACATTTAATTTCCGCCTTACAATAAAAAAAACGAAAGCACTAAAATAAATCAACAGAAAGAAGCAATAACTTGCGTGAACTCCCACGGTGGTTGTAGATGAGCAAAATGTTCTTGAATTGTAAGTGGACTAATGATAATATCGAAGTCTCCGAGTAGCTTCTTTCCTTTCCTGCTGATGACCATGAACCGTTCCGTATGAAGGTGAGATTAACTCTTCGATAACCTAGTATATGGATTGATCTTCGATTACCAAAATGTCGAAAACTCTGGATTGAAGTTCCGTACAAAAAAAACCCTTCTGAGTTGGAAGGGTTTTTTTTCTCCTCTGCAACACTGAACAATAACTTTTTCTCTAATTTGGAATCGTTCCAGCAAAAATTCTATGGAATTTCAAGAATGAATTCCGAACTATGAAAATTTTCTAATCCTCAATAAGAGAGTGGAATGCCACAACCAACAATATCATAAGTTCAATATAGGGCATAATTTCCACTAATCTCGGGCCCAGGAATATAATCCTCCAACGGAGTTGTTATCACAAACTTTTTATTCCACGAGCCCTTTAAAATTTTCTTCAATGGCTGCCCGCTACGATCTTCGAGAACAAGGAATTTTGACCTCGACCGGGAGAAGGAATTGCGTTCTTGCCTATTTTGATAAAGTCCAGTGATGAGCGCGCATGCCTCTCTGACACTTAAGTAGCCCGTTGGCCAATCCGAGATCGAAAATCGAAAATTCATCATTTTAACTAATTACCATAGTCGAGGTAAATTAGTCCAATTGTAAACATTCGAAACCATGTTCAATATAAATTAGGAAATGTTTTTAACAAATCAGGGTATCATATATCCTGAAGTATTATAGGTTAGCTGGAAAATAAGATTTTCTATACTACGAATTGGTTTCTTCGAATACTTACTGGGAGAGATGATATGGTCGAATTGATATAATTGAAGCGTGATTTCCGAATAAGGTATTATTTTCTCAAAGTTTCAAGGAGAAAACATTTACCGTACATTTAACCGTTACAATTATTATGGATTTCATTTTCTATGTTATCCATGCAGATTTCAGCCAGCGAAGGACTCAATGGGTTACCCATTATTGTCCTTCGATGCATGAATTCCATTCACCCATCAGTAAAATTCACCACTGAGAGGAAAGTAAATGATTCAATTAATTACCTTGACTTCACTATTACCAAAAAATAATTAATAAACATGATTTTCCAGGTTTTCACAAATCATCCTATACAGACATTTCCATACATAATTCCTCCTCACACCTTCAACAGCATAAAGTAGCTGTATTCAATAGTATGCTTCCCAGACTATTGAAAATTCCACCGTCGGAAAATAATTTCCAGAGAGAGCTGCATTTCATCAAACAAATCGCTGTCAACAACGTTTATGAGATAGATATTATCGACCTAATTCTTTCCATTCTTAATGAGGATCTAGAGGTGGTTTCAAATTGGGGTGAAAGTAAGCAGGTTCAATTCATTGCCACAAAAACCCAGGCATCGGTTTTCTCCAAGAAGATAAATGTCTCCGAACCGGATATATTCGTTGATGTTTCACAAAGCTCAGATCAGACCTTCTTTGGAGTATTGCTCTCATGTATAGAGCTCCGCCTTCAAGCTTACCCTGAAGCTGCTGGTTTCCATCCAGAGAAGAGCCATCTGCCTGATTGGAGACGCGAACATCACGTGCAATCTTGATAGCCTGGAACATCGGAGAAAGGTTGGAGATTTGTCTCTCTTCTATAGACACTTTTACGGGAAGTGTTCAAGTGATTTGGCACATTTCATTCCACCAAGAGCAGAACATATCAGAAATACGCGACGAACTGTGTCTGTGCATCGTTTTGCGGTTCAACTCAGTACACCTCGAACTTCACTGTTTGAGAACTGTTTCATTTGGAGAACTGCGTTCATGTGGAATAAACTTCCTCACAACGTTTTACCAAATGAATGTAGTGTCCAGCGATTCAAATCCAGCGTGAATCGCTACTTACGCACAGGCACCGCTCTTAGAGCGCCTTAAGAATTTTCCTGTTATGCTTGTGCTGTGTCCTTAAGAAAAACTAGATTTGCGCTTTATATAACCAGTAAAATTCTTTTTGAATAACTTATTCTACATCACTAAGCCAATCCTTTACATGAAATTTGGTTTAATTGAAAAAAAAATCATCAAGCAGTTGTATGATGGTCGACTACATATTATTGTTTCAACAAATTTTTGACGATCCCAAATTTTACTTTTCAGGAATCTATCGAAATAACTGTACTCTTTTATTTGTTTCCTATCATAGACCATTAAAGACACATTATCGCAAAAGGTTACCTCCGGACTACTGGCGCATGACCCTAATTACCTCCCGGCATTGTCCTGTGAAATTACGCATTGTGCGGTCGCCATTGTCCATTTACATTAACGAACCTCCGTGATTGGTGTGCTTAGCAGTGCAAGTAATAAAGTCATTATTTATGTGTATACCACGGAACACAGATTATATTCGCTGGATATTAATGTAGACAATCGAATCACGCATGGTGATGTATATCAACTAAAATGGTCGACGGAAAATAATTCCATCAGCAAGTCTTCATATTCCTCGATGATTCAGTTACTGAGAAAATATGGGCAGGCAACTCCGTCTTTCAAATAAGATTAAAATTTGAATTGGTTAAAAAAATTAATGAAAATATGGGTTCAAACGCGGATAGGACCATAAACTGAGAAAACATTTAAATTTCATTATTATGAGACAACAATCTATGACTTGTTATTTCAGTTTGATCTCATAAATCACCATTAGAGTAAAGCATGAACTTTTAGTACGTTACACACTACGAAAAAGCTACTGTGTTAGCGAAACATGTGATATTTTTCAAAAATAAAGTTGTAGAAGATCAAATCGTGAGTTGTAGTTTATGAAATTACCATGGATCTTCATCAAGTAGTGGCTGAATCAATCAGAGATGAAATATATTATCAGTACCAAATGATATTTCAGAAGAATGCAAATTCACATGGGATCGAATATCATTGACCGTATTCGTAATTTGACAAATTTGGTCCTTGATTATTAATTTACATTCCTGTGGATATTCCATCTTCTGATTCAACTCGATATATTCATTATTAACAAATATATCTCTCACTGTAGCTCCTTGTTTCTCATTATTGAAGATTATACATGTAAAATTTGATGACTTCAAATATATTCTGTGAAATTATTTACTGAAGAATCTGAATATCTCATAATAGTGAAAAACTGTAATTTACTTTCGAAATTCCCTCCCCATCACACTAACATGTATATTAAATGAATTGCCAAAACTTTCCGAGCTGGATTGAATTTAACTCAATAAACCAGATGTATATTGTTAGTAATAAAACTGAAATAGTAAATGAATTTAACTACCACTTCATTACAAGTATTCAGCAAATAGTTGATGATATAGATAATGGTTTAGATTGGAAATTTAATAATTATAATCTATATCTCAATTTTTCCAAGTTTCACATATTAACAATGAATGAATTACGTCTAATTGTTACTCCCTAGACAACAAAAACCTTCAAAAGTTAGTACTATAGTTCCCATTCAAAAGGTAAGCAATACAATCAAGGCCAGTAAATACATTACCACCATTAGATAAAATTTTTGAACTAGCTGTTTATAAGCCGGTACTTGATCATGTTGAAAAAAATTAAATTTTAATCAATAATCAATCTGGATTTCGTAAAAACTATTCATGTGAATCCGCATTACAACTCACTTCATCTAAATTCAAAAAAGAAGTTGATAACAATAAATTTGTAGCTGTTTTCCTTGATCTAAAGAGGGCTTTACCAATGGTTATCTGACTATTTATCACATAGAAATCAAAAAGTCAGAGTTCAAGATGATATCTCACAGGAATTGGATATACATATAGGTATGCCTCAGGGTAGCGTTTTGGAACCTCTGCTTTTCATCTTATACTTAAATGACATTAACTTGTTTATAAATGTTGATTTTGTAAATTTATTTGCAGATGATACACTATTAGCATGCTACGATAAAGGTATCGATTAGAGTAAGCTATTGATAAAATGAATGCCGCATCAAAGGATGTAAATGAGTACCCCATGGCAAATAAATTGAAACTGAACAAAATGAAAACTAAAGGAATGATTATTACAACAAAATATAAATGGAACAACCTTGATTTAAGTGAAATAAATCTACAAATCGATAATGAAAACATTGAAATTGTGTCATGTATCAAATATCTTGAAATCCAGTTAGATAATTTATTACTTTTTGTCAATCATCTCGATTATATACGTAAAAAAATATCTGAAAAACTATATTTTTTCGCAAGAATTTCTGGTAATTTATCCACTCATTGTAAAATTACTGTGTACAATGTGACTATCCAACAACATTTTGATTACTGTGCTTCTATTATTTTCATGTTTAATCTAAATCAAACATCTCAATTACAAAAACTTCAAAATCGGGGTATGCGAATTGTTCTAAAAGTGAATAGATTTACTGAAATAGGAATTATGTTACAAACTTTGAGGTTCCTGTACTTTTGTATTACTTAACTATGACGTCCATATATAAAATTCTGAATAACTTACTACCTTCATATTTTTCTGAATTTGTTAGTTTAAATTCAGAAGTGCACAAATATGCCACAAGAAATCATACTAATTTGCGTTCATGCAGAACAAATAGGAGAAATGCCATGAATTCTTTAGTAAGATAATATTGACAAATATAGTATTTGCATATGTATCTATGTTAATAACATGTTTTATATAATATTGTGTATTAGGATTACCTAGAAATATATTCTTCTTCTTCTTCTTCTAAAACGATAAATTCTCTGTATCTGTAGAGTAGGGAGGGTGAGTGTAAGCCCACGCACTTAGGCCACATGTGACCCATTGTACATCCTCCCAAGGAGTTGTCCTCCTAGGTCGTCGTCCATCCTGTCCTTTCCAGGAAGGTGGACAGGTCGCTGGGAGACATCTCCTTTATATCGGCAGGTGTAGGCCAAGACTCGCCGAACACACACTCTCTTATTGACGATAACTCCGGGCACTCGCACAGGACATGCCTGACAGTCTCATCTTCCTGTTCACACATCCTGCATAGAGGTGTGTCCACTAGCCCCATATTATGTAGGTGTTTCCTTAGCTGACAGTGGCCAGTCAGAAATCCTACTGTAAGGCGTAGATTTTTCCTGGTCACCGCCAGATATTTCTTCGGCGCCAGCTTCCCAGGGTCGCCCAAGGTGATCCTGGCAAGATTACATCCTTTGATTTCATCCCATCTCTTTAAAGATTGAGCATGGGTGTAACATTTGACTAGTTCCGCAATTGTCGAAGTCATCAGGCCGTGGATGCCACTTGGTCCTAAAATTCTTAGTCCAGCCGCTTCCTTGGCTAAAGAGTCGGCAATGCGATTACCTTTATTCCTTTCGTGCCCTTTAATCCACCTCAGGATAATGTTATTATCTACCGAGGCTTTGGCTAAATTTTGGTGGCACTCTAGTGCTAGCCCTGAAGTAACACGGTGTCTGTTCAAGGCTAATAGTGCTTGTCTGCTATCAGTGCAGATTGTTATGTTTTTGCCCGAAATTCTTTTCTTGGTTATTGAGATACCAGCCAGTTCTGTTTGGACCACGCTGGTATTTCTTCCCATTCCCCATTTGATCCTTAGGCTTAGTGATCTGGAGTACACTCCACATCCTGAACCTTCTTTGGTTTTTGAGCCATCTGTATAAATCCGTATTGCATTTGTAGCATCTGACTCTGTGTTCTGCTTAATTTGTATTTTGTAGGGTTTATTAAACACAAACCTGGGTTCAATTGCATCACTTGTTGCCTGCAGCAGAGGTTGCGCAGTAAGCGCTTCCCGCCATAGGCCCAGCCTCAATCGACCCATTCCTACTTCTAGGTTTACACCAGCCGTGTGCAATCGTACCATGGCCATTAACGCAACCTCCTTAACGAACAGATCCAGAGGGGTCAGACCCGTGATTGCTTCCATTGCCGCGGTTGGTGTTGTTCTCATGGCTCCTGTGATGTTTAAACAAGCCAGTCGCTGTATTTGATATAATTTTTGGATGGCCGTTGCTTGTAGAACTTTCGGTCCCCATGCAATGGCTCCATACGTTAACATAGGTCTTATTATTGCAGTGTAGATCCAGGCGACTACACGGGGTGAAAGACCCCATGCGCGTCCCACTGTCCTCCGACATTGCTCATAAGCCACGTATGCTCTTTTTGCTCTACTCTGTAGATGAGAGTTCCATGTTAGCTTCTTGTCGAGGATAATACCAAGGTATTTCACCTCTTCAGAGAAGTTTAGTTGGCTTTTGAAGATTTCGAGGGGTTTTAAGCCCGTTAAACTTCTTTTCCTGGTGAAAAGGACGATAAATTATTGAAAGATGAATATCAACCGATTTTTTTGACACCTCACCCAGACAACTAAAAGTGCAATGGACGATTATATCCAGGACTCTAGGGGACACATTTCTAATTGGCTCCGGAAAATAAATATCAAAAACATTTTTCAAATATTCATAGTAAATTATGGTTCATCACAATGATGTTCAGTGAATAATATTCAATTTAATTGAAATAGGCGTCATTCGAATCAGTGCACTTATGCCGTTAACATAAAAATTGTGTGCTCCGGATTCCTGGTCCTTATTGACGGAGACCAAACCTTTACTTAGTACCTTGACACGTGTTTCGACCACCAAGTAATCATCTTCAAGCTGAAGTTTAGGTTCCTCTAACGGTTTGGTGTTGGAAAAAAACTCCAGCAATATTCGTCATCAACATTGCCAAATTTCTGATTACTTTTTTGCTCTGTTCCGCAGCGCTCGGTTCAATTTGGATTCGTAGAGAAAAATTTTCCGTAAATCGCTAAAAAACATAAACTGAATAGAGGCAAAAAATTAAAATTTGGAAAAACATTACCAGCATCAATGTCTGAAGTGCAAAATTCTTTGTCGATCAGTATATACCGCGATATAAAATTCATAGTTGAATATAGATGGAATTTTCAATATCGATAATAATAATAATGTCCATTCATTTTTTTTTCAAAAAGTTATGCTGTTTCCATATGCAATCTATTCTATGAATTATTTCTACCCATCATCCTTCAATACATGTTTTCAGTCCCTGCCTGTATTTAACTCGATATCACAATAAAAAAAGGCAACTGGAATTAAAAGTAGATATTGCATCGCTTAACGGCTGTTCATGAATTACCCGTATGGCGTAGAGAATTGTCGCCAAAGGCAAGACACACGCATATTTGTGAAGTTATTGTGGATTTATCTCATTTATTTTTGCCAACAAATACCATGTCCAGCCAGTTGAAATTAATCATACCTTATTATTTACATTATGTTTCTATTATACCTAATTACTTGTTCGAACCGCTGAAGATAATGGCATTCGACTGATATATGGGTAAAGATACATTGGGATTTGAAATATTCCAAGTAGAGTTATGAGGAATTGAATTCTTCAAAAAGAGTCAACGAACGATGGTTTTTGCAAAGAGAATAGGGGTATGGCAAGTAAATGAAGAAAAAGCTCCGTTATTCAAGTGTGAGAACACAGAGAAGTTTCAAGAATTGACAAACGTCATGACTATGGAATATCCTGAATATTTAGTACCTATGTGCTGCAGACACCAGCTTCTCGGTTATTTTGGTCTGTCTACTGTAGACACATTGATTCCTTCACAAAAAATGAGTCCTTTGATATGCAAAACTGGCATATGAAACAATTAGGCATATGAATAAAGAAAACTAGAAGCTTTTACTCAGAAACTTTCCGTTTCTGTTTTCAGTTCTTACACTGAACGAGTCTGTCGCTAAAAATGTAAGCGAAATTTGCTCCCGTTGCATTCATATGATTCACTGATCTACCTGAGGTTGATTTCTTGAGCAGAACAAGTTTCTCTGATAGGGTATTTATCTGAAACTACTGATAATAGTAGTAGAAGAGAAGGTACTCTGAAAGTAGAGGAATCAGTCTACATTGGAGGTGAAAAATTGAAGAGAATGGATTGGCTTCCAGCTGAAATTTTGGAAACATATTCTAGAAAGGACAATATACCGAGAGTGCCGAAATCAGGATAGAAGAAATTTGCCATTCCAGAGATTATATCCACTGGAATTGGTATCAGAGAGAAGAATTGGAAAAAGATCAGAATCAATGGAACCATAGACTGAAGACAAAGCATTAGTGGTCCAACACTAGGCAGCGTTATTTCCACGCACCATAGGTTACGTCAGTTGTGCTAGGCTGAACCACAAATAGAATGTTTGACTCAAATGTCCTTATGGGAGATGCCTAAGTGAGTAGAGACGATGAAATATTCTTCATATTTTAGCTTAGTACTAATGATGAGACCTACAACGAGTCGAAATAGCGCTGTATAGTGTTGGATTATGAGTGATTCATCTTTGAGTTTTGATTTCAACTAGTTGCCTTGCAGTGGAAGAGAAATGACGAATCTCGTTGGGCAGTCGATATCGACTCGAATCCAAATCGCTACATTTTCATCCATACACTATTTAGAGTTTTGTTGAAAACATTCTCTCTCATTTTGGAATGATTTAACGGCACTTATGTTCTGAAGATTTTACTTTTGAGGTATTTCCAAAAAGAGAAAAGAAGAAATGGACCTGAATGCTGTTTCTGTCTTTTCCAGATAACTGAAAAGTGAATTCTATTTTGATTTCAAAACCAAAATGTCATCGAAATATTTCAGGGTTGCGTACAAATGGAGCAGTCACAAATACCAGAAAATAGTATTCTTCATCTGGTCCGGTCAATTTAGACATTCGAAGCTACCTAAATTTCCACCAAGCTTCTTGTTCTTGTTCTTCTTCAACTTTATCCTTAGTACATGTAAACTGCGCTAATAGCGATGTATCGCATGTCGCGTCGTTGTAATCAAACGGATCATCAATTGTTGGTGATTCAATATTAGAGCACGACAGGCCTCAACAATGAGTACATGTCAGAGAACCAAACAATCAGGCTTTTTTGCAACCACATTCAGCACGGGACCCTTTTTGCAGTTGCAAACAATTGTGTTCAGCAGTTTTTCCGGCGCAGGTGGAAGTAAAGCTTGGACTGGTTCTAATGAATTTCTGACCAACTTCCAACCCCAGTCTGTAGAGTCTAGCTGATAACCAAGCAACACTTGAACTTGGTAATATACCCGAAAAACGGTGGCTCGTAGAAAAAAAGTATTGATATACTTTTTGTAGACAACTTTATGATCTAAAATTTTTGTTTCAAGTATTTTTATAATAAAACTTACTGTTTTGCTGAAAATCGTGAAAAACTCTTTTTTTTACCTTTGACCTTGAATAAAAGTTTTTCCATGAAGGGGAAAGATGAAGAACTTTCAAGTTTCATTTTCAATCATATTTCAAACAATCTTACTGATTTTCAACTTGGTGGGAATTTAGGTAGATTTACTTGTATTTTTTGGTCTAATTTGACCGGACTAACCTATCACAAATCGATGGGTTTCTGACTTTTTCTGGAATTTTGATGCAGTTTTTTGAAGACGGCTCTGGTTGAAACAATATGTTACATATCCCATTAAACCTTAGTTGGCTTTTCTAAGAGAGTTAGTAATGCTACCAGTAGAGCAAAACCTTGTAGATTGACTTGTTATATTTTTTGAAAATGAATAATTCTTATATGTCATTGACACTTCAACGTTTTACTTTCAATATATTCATCACCTCTTCGTTATCTTAGTGGAATACTGTGTATAATTAATGATCGTACTGACAATCATGTTTGACTGGTAAACGATATAGATCTCGAAACATCATATGGAGTCGCTGAGTTCGAAGAAACCAAGGACATGGTTTCTGATATTCTTGTTCATTTTTTCAACATTCCTACAGGTACAATCAAAATGTTGTTGCATCCTATTAGCCAGGTGTAAACTCATTATCGAAATAGTCAGACATTAACCGAGTTCTCTGCTTTTCTCAACAACATAATCAATCAATAATACAAGCAATTTGTTGGTACACCTTACTTCAAGCGAAGCAATTATTATAAACTAGTTCTGCAATTGAAAATGCCATCTATATCGAACATCAGTGACATAAAATCGTTAGTGCATTCTTGCGGCTTCTTAATGAAGTAGGTTATATAATCAATTATGGCCATTTGCTAATTGATAAGAAGTATTTTCATAACTTACATGATATGGTCCCTAAAAGGTGAAAGAATGCAATTTACTTCGATATTATCTAATTTATTAGATAAGTTTAGTTGGTGAACTGCGAGCAATTCATTTTTGTGGATTACACCAATTAGGAGTCGAATGATATACATAAGAATGTAATAATATTCTTCAGATATCATGTTCTTGTTATGAGTATAGAATTGATTTATAGCGTGTATCACACTATGTCCAAAATCTCGTAGCATGATGCTCTTCAAATTTATTCTTGGTCAGGTTATTTCACTTTTTTGATAAATGCAACTTAACTTTATCGGTTCAAGTTTTAGTACCAGGGTGTCTCATAAATCATAGTCAAAACTGTAGGGGGGTTGTATATCTGATATTTTTTTTATAACATGAGGTCCGATTCCTCACATCTCTAAGTAATTTTTTATAAATAATATCGCTGGTTTTTCCTTAGCAGTTTGTGAATATTTCACAATTTTCGAAGCATCTAAGAGCCAAATCTCAATTTTAAATTTTTGTTCTTAAAAATTCCCAATAACATGAGAACTAAGAAACATCCTATTAGTTATCTGAAAGGTGCGATTTCGTTGCATCCTTTTTATAAAAGAGAACATATTTGTCTCTCCACTCACAAGCGATCTAGTAACAAGTGTGAATCGTTGTATTTGTGCCACGTGCCAGTATAGGTGTGTCTGCAGTAGACTACTTCACCTCCTGAAGAAATCTCGAGAAGAGTTCTGATGTCTGGAAGCAAGATAATTGCCTATATTCTTTGCAAGAATAAGTTCCATTATTGTTGGCGACTTCAATGCCAAATCTCCACAATGGGGTATGAACTACAGTGAGGGAAAGTTTCGACGGAGCAGATTGCAGCCAATACAGGGTGTTCCTAAACATCGTGCACATACGAAAGGGAGTAATTCTTTGGCTTATTTCATAACTACAAGTTCATATAAACATAGGTCCGCAAACGCTTCGTTACCTATTTACAGGGTGTTGAAATTACAAGATTTTTCTTGTTATTTCTTTGGAGCTCCTGCAGTTTTCGAGATATTGAGCTCAAATTTGGAATCTAGATTGCGTTATAGGGCATACATTAGTGGGTTTTGTCAGACGGTTGTTGATTCTACAAGGTGATATTTTTTCAGGAGTCATGTTCCATTTTCTCCCCCTGAACTTTTTTACTGTGCGCCGCTGGTAGATTCTAAAATACAAAATGAATTTTCCGTTTCATTTGGAAACTTTTTTTGTTTAGAAAGTCTTTTCGTTTCTGCGACCGTTATCGAGAAAAAAATGAAAGATTTTTTGTAGAAATGATTTATTCTACAATACAAAATCCTCTATTCAGTTGTTCTCATACACTTCATGTAAACACTTCCGAGACAAAATAGAAAAATATGCTGGAGTGCTGTCGTGCATAAATCAAATTTCTCAACAAAAGAGGCAAGTGTTCGAGTAATAAAGGCGATTCCTGCAGTTCCTATTGAACTTCTTTGCAGTGCGCCGCTGGTAGATTCTACGATACAAAATAAATGTTTTGTTTTCTTTAGGAGTTTTTTTCGGATTTGCGTTTTAACTATTTAAGGTTTTAGTTTGACACTGTACGGTATAAAATTAATTGTTTTAATTACTCGTTACAATCTCAAACAATGTCAATTTTTACCAATTCTGAAATGGCTGAGATGCATTTTATCTATGGTCTTGCGAATGGAAATGCACGAGAAGCCAGACGTTTGTACATGGAGCGCTATCCCAATAGAGTAATACCTGATCAAAGAACATTCTCGAATATCCATAGGCGTCTTGTAGAAACTGGATGTGTTAATAAAAAGGTATGTGACGGAGGTAGACCACGTACTGTTAGAACTCCACAGATCGAAGAAGCTGTTCTAAATGAAATAGAAGAACATCCCAGTACTAGCACCAGAATAATCGGTAAACATTTAAATATTAGTCATCAGGTTATTTGGAGAATATTGCGCGAGTCTCTACTGGACCCTTACCATATTCAAAGAGTGCAGGCGCTTCTTCCTCGAGATTTCCCTTTGAGGATCAATTTCTGCCAGTGGTACCTTAATAGACTAGCAGATGACCCCGATTTTGACTGTAAAATCCTTTTTACTGACGAAGCCAATTTTTCAAGGAATTCCATTATTAATTTTCATAACAACCACATATGGGCACAAGAAAATCCACATGGAATTGTAGAAGCACATTTTCAAGAGCAGTTTTCATTATATGTATGGGCTGGTATACTACGGAATCATTTGATTGGTCCTTTCTTTTTGCCTGGTCGACTTAATGGTCGCTTCTACAGACATTTTTTGCAACACCAATTGCCTTTGTTACTCGAAAACGTGCCTCTTTTGTTGAGAAATCAAATTTGGTTTATGCACGATGGCGCCCCAGCACATTTTTCTATTTTGGCTAGGATGTATTTAAACGGAGTGTATGAGAATAAGTGGATAGGACGGGGTGAACCTCAATCATGGCCCCCTAGGTCGCCTGATTTAAATATCCTAGATTTTTTCATATGGGGATATCTCAAATCTCTAGTGCATACAACACCAGTGAATAACGTGGATGACTTACGAAATCAGATAATAAATGCATTTGAAACTGCAAGAAATACTCCGGGAGTCTTCGCAAGAGTACGGGCATCAATGAGAAGAAGAGCGGACGCATGTATAAGGGTAGGAGGGGGTCACTTTCAACATTTGTTATAATGCAGTTTAATTGTTATTATTAAGGTTTTTGTATTGTAAAATAAATCATTTCTACAAAAAATCTTTAATTTTTTTCTCGATAACGGTCGCAGAAACGAAAAGAGTTTCTAAACAAAATAAGTTTCCAAATAAAACGGAAAATTCATTTTGTATTTTAGAAGCTACCAGCGGCGCACAGTAAAAAAGTTCAAGGGGAGAAAATGGAACATGACTCCTGAAAAAATATCACCTTGTAGAATCAACAGAATTTTACAAAGGAAGAATTAGTAAATGCTTCCATGAAAACTAACAAGGCCCCTGGGCTAGCAAATATCCCGCCAGAAATAATTAAAACAGTGGACATACGAAATCCAAATAACACTTCATCTCTCTACAACGATTTGACGAAGGGAAGAACCTTTCCAAGTGAATGGAAGAAAGTTAAGCTCGTGCTTCTGAGACAAACTCTAAGATAATCCTTCTTCATATAGACCAATATGGTCACTCGATTTAAGAGGTAAACTTTTCGAGCAGCCTCTGCTCAATGAAGAACTAATGCGTTTCGGATAACTATCGGATCTACAGTTTGGATTTCAAGAAGAAAGACAAACTGTAGACGCGGTCAACATGGTTATGAGTACTGCACAGAAAGCCGCCACTCGTCAAGAACTGTGTGCATTTCACTCTAGACGTAAAAAATGCCTTCAATAGTGTATCGTGGCCACTCATACTGGAATCACTAAGGAGTAGGGGAATCAATGAGAGTATAATTACCATAATCGCATCTTACCTATCAGAAAAGGAGATTTTTCTGGAAACAAAGGAAGTGGCAAAACTTGTTGGTGTAAACAGCAGCGGGGATCAGTTCTAGGCCTTAGCTGTTGGAATATTTTATATCACAAGTTATTTTCGTTAAAAATGCTGACATTGCTCAGCTCTGCTGAGGTTGTGGCGATGATGGTTGCAGAAAAAAGAGAAGAACTTTCAATGAATACTGCAAAGAGATCATTGGCACTGGTAGCAGACTGAATGGAAATTGGACTCCTCAGTTTATCTCCAGAAAAACCTGAAGCAGTACTGTTCACCAAAAACTTTTGAACTGCAAAGCACGAGGATAGTAGTGAGCACATCTGTTGAGAATCTAGCAGTCTGACTAGACACGGAGCTGACCTTCACCGAACACGAATCTCAAAGTATCTACAATGCAGAGAGAACAGTTTCAGCGTTAACCTATCTGATTCCCAATGTTGATAGTCCTTGATCCTCTGAGAGAAAGATTTTGTGTAGTATGGTCCACTATTAGGTTTTGTACGGTTCACCATCATGGCGCACAGTAATTCAACACAAAAAAACTAGTTCAAAAAACTCATCGGCATACAAAATGAACTAACAATTGGAACATGTAGTGCATATAGAATTATATCTGCAGAAGCAGCATGTGTTATTGCTGGAATTCCACCAATAAAGCTCCTAATCATCGGGAAGAATAGGCAGGAAATCGCCAGGGAATTTTTGGATAAATAGCTGGCAACGAAAATGGGACAATGGTCAATACGGTAGGTGGACTCACCGACTAATACCTGTAATAGAGAGTTGATTGAATCGGAACTATGGGGAGGTGGACAGTTACATCACCCAGGCACTATCAGCGAAACATTGTTTCCATAAGTATCTATATGATCGCAGGAGAGCAGTATTTTCAGATTATATCTACTGCAAAGCAGACGATGATGTAGAACACATCGATAAGATGGAAAAATGGAAGACTTTTGTATACACGTGAAACGAATACCATATTCAATGCCAAAAATATGATGGAGAGCCTGATGTGAGGTGAACAGATTTGGAATAGAACCTACAGAACGATAAGAGCATCATCAAACTAAGGAGAGAAAACAGGTGATGAGAAACTATAGCAGAAAGCTCGAGCAAGCCTAAGACCAGCCAGAGCACAAATTGATTGACAACTGTGATTTTCAGCTGCAAAAAGCATGTGATAACAACTGTGATATTTTCTTTGAATGTTTGTTCAAGCATTTCTATTATCTCAGATGAACACTGCCAAGGACATACATACCGAAGTGATGCGAGCGGTTTCTGGTACGTATTGCTGAGCAAAGGGGGAAGGGTTTTTAGTCGGTAGGAATCCGGTAAAGTTTATAAAGAGTTCCCTTTTCCTTAAAAAAAATTGCTTCTATTCGGGTACCGCTCATAATTCACCCTAGCTATTTCCAAGCCATTCCCGTTGCATCAGCTATGAATGAAACGCATTTTCGCATATTCCCTTGATGAGTACAGCATATTTTTGTGAGTTTAATTGTACAACCAGAGTAAATGAAACTGTGGTTCTCGCGAAGACAAGAACTGACTAAAAGTTCAATATATTGAGGAATCACACGTAAAACTGTAAGACCTCGTTAGTACTTAGCTCGCACAAGTTTAGAATTCTGAGGGTTGTCGTTCGTAGGGGTACGATAGCTGGTTAACGAAAAAACAAATTAAACAGATTTCAATACAGTAAAATATCTGTTCAACATCTCTCCTAGATGAAGTGTTACCTGCATATTCAGTGAAAATTTCATACATTCAGATAATTCAAATATGTCATTTTAGAGGAAATGAAAAATAATTCTCTCAATCAGCATTAAAGCTATTCGCCGTCCTGGTTAGATACATTCTTATCAGAATAAGATATCCGATTTAAAATATTTTTAGACAATTGGAAATTTTAAAAATACCTCACATTGGGTTCATTATGAAATATGGGATATAAAGTCCCATAACATTTCGTCGTATATCCTTACAACATTCTCAAATGTCATTGGTAAACAAAAAATCGAGACCGTAATGAACTTGGAATGGCATATACGCTTCCACGACTCAAGAGTATCAAGAACCATTTTCAAGCATCATTTACCTAAAAAAGGATCTTGTGGTACTTTAGATATCAAACAATGGTTTATTTATCTTTGCGAACCGGTGAAGATCATCGAACGAGTACCTGTCAGAAATACAGTCGAGTGTTGAATAAACAAACAGGGTGGTATAACGAATACAGTGGTCTGAAATATCTTCAACAAAAATGTGGTTGTGGAAAATAAAAGACATGACAATGCAAAAAAATCGATATGAATTGACTTACATCATACTCGAGGACAGGTGTTAGGTTTGATTTCATATGGATATCATAAACAATCATATTTTTAAATTTGCAATATATGAAATATAATCAATTCTGATCAAACAGTGGTGATCATTACAAATAATATAGACAACTTAACGATATTTCTCAACAATCGTAATCCTTTGTTCGCACGCATGTTATGCGTCCACATTCTCGAACCATTAGTCTACCCTTTCGTAACTGTGTCGTGAATGTCATACCAAGTTTCATCCAAATTGAAAATTTGCCGTTGTTCTTGTCTATACTTAATTATTCATTCTAAGTATTGGTTATGCAATTCCACTATTCTTCTGCTTTCCATAGCTGTTTGGCGTTTGTTTATTATTCAAAATCTAAATCCTGCATATGCAATTGAAAATACAACTGAAAGGGTTCAATTTTGGAACGGGCACACTTGCAGACCGGTTTTGTGCTCATTATCTTGCACTATCTTGCTGATGTTGCTTGTAATAGTTTGTTTCCCTCGAAACTAAACTTGAGATGTAGATTCTTATATACATTGAAACTTACTTTCTGTGTTTCAGTATTCGAATGCATCCGAATATTATTCAATGGTATCTCTTTTTCGCATTGTTCAACGTCTCTATTGGAATCACTACACTGGAAAGTACTGCATTTTTATCACACTCGTTATTACTATTAGTACTTGTCCAGGGACGCCACATTTTAAACAGATAACAAAAATTTTGAGTAATTATAACTGCACCAATATCGAATTTCAACACTCAAATCGCGATCAGTTCCTGAACTGAACACGACGGCGATAACCATTCCCGATATCCCGATTTCTATTTGTCACCGTAACATGACTTCAAATTCAATATTATGACTCTTCACCCAATCACAAACCTCGGTTAGTAAAAAGTATCCAATATGAACCGCCAAGTCTACAGTCCATGTGGAATACTTCGCTGCCGGTTCATTTCTATGTATTGTTTTTTTTTGGCCTTTGAGAGTGCCGCCACCTTTGAATGTGCAAAATATCGTTTACTTCGACTATAGGTACCTGAAAATCTTGCTTTTGAATATATACGGGTTGAAAGCATCGTTAATAAAAGAATTTGATAAATAACCCAAAACATGGTGCGGGTATATAAGAGTATTTCATAATATTTAGGAACCTACCAGAACAGTCTTGGATGTTGTGTAATGTTCTTGAATATTGTGAACCATTCGAAGCCTCGTTATAGGGGTGATACTACCCATTAGTAGGGGGTATATAAAATAAGATCTGTCGACCTCTTATGATTTGAAGATTACCAACTTATTTCAACTACGACATCTTATCTCAAATAAACTCTTTGAGTGAACCCGGGTTTCTCAGTTGAAATTTAATGATACTGGCATTTGATGAAGTTGACTCAAACAAAATTATATTCACAACTATTAATGTTGATTTTTCAATTTTGTAATAGGTAAGAATCTATCTATCTAAAGCCAACGCAAAACAAAATGCTACCTTCATTTGCAAAATTATGCGCTACATAGAAACACAGCTGCCACCTTTCTTCATCACGCGTGTCGCATCGATTTGTCAGACCAAATGAACAAAATTGAATTATTTCCTTGCGCGATAACTTCAATTTTGATAACTCCAAAATTATCAATTTGAAGTTTTTTCTTGCTAAGGGAAATTATTATGTGCATGAATTGCTCGAGGCAAGTAATGTATTCATTTGATGAAGAGTAATAGCTTTCCAAACATTATATGTGACCATTATTTTAAACATTAAAGTGGTTATAGCGAACTTTCCTTAAAAGATAGGCATATGCCATCGCGATCTTCTTCAGAAACCTATAAAAAAGACAATATGCAGTGAACTGTTGTTGAATCTCAAAAGTATTAGGCAGCATTTTCCGTGAAAATTTAAACACGTAGGGCCTCCAACACAATTTCTCATATATAACATAATAATATTCCAACAAAATAATGGAAAACACAAATGATTCTTCAGTTTGAATCACTTCGTCAAGTAGCCAGAACTAAATGAAAATCCCTTTGGTAGGTTTTGAGTTTATCGCGTTCAGACAAACCCAATGGGAGACTTTATTATATGCAATGATTTTCCTTATTACATTAATATGGTATTGAATAACTGCTAATTATCAACGTTTGGAGATGCATTTTATTTTCAAAACATCAGATACTGATGCTATATCAAACTCTTTCATGATAGACACAGTTTAAAACAAAATATTATGTTTGTCTGAAAAAAATATATACAGTGTGTAAAAGCCAAATCGAATAAATTCATTATTTGGGTTACGGTACATATTTCAACAAACACGTCATATTTCACGAAACACGTCAAATCTAAATTAAAATTTGACATACTTCAACGGAAAAATGCTACGCCTACCTTCAATCCCCGTCTAATAGCAGGTACAACCCCCAATTTTTCAAAATAGTAAGTATAGGCTTGTGATATACTGTTTGATAGGTCTCTTCATTCTCTGTTAAAAAATGTTATCGCTTTCAAGTTTATTGCAACAAATAAGATAAAATGAATTGAAATCATGTGGTTACCGAAATTCGATAAAAAAACTTCAAAACTCATTGCAATACACTCAAAACTTATTTCATCTTGGGGTATTGATAATAAGAAAAAAAGCAATAACCATAGCAATGTTCTTTTTATATTGAATCCTTTAAAAAACTGTAAATAATTTCCGTGGCAACGTTGGTTTAAAACACCTTGTCTTGTTTTCTCTGTAACAACATCAGTTGTGAGTATTTTAATTCAAGTTTTTAGTTCGTTAACTTCAAGTCTGACAAATGGTTAGATTAACTGAAATGCATGAAATAATAATTTTACAAATGATTGGTTACGGAGATAAAACCCAAACACAACAGGAAGTAGCTTACATATTTCATGAGAAATTTCCTAATGTGGGTCATATAAAAAAAAGTTGCTGCCAATGCAATAAGGGATGAACTCAAATTAGATGTGATGCTTGAATTTGAGGAAAATCCACATACATCAAGTAGACAGGCATCCACTACATTCAATGTTAGCCACCCATAGGTACATCGATAGTAAACATAATAAAAAATGCATCCCCATAAAATGATACCTACTCAGGAGCTCATGGAAGACGATTTTAATAGATGAACTTATTTTCGTGAGCAAATGATGGATATGTTGAATAACAATATCATCCAATTAGAAGACGTTATGATTTCTGATGAGTGCACTTTGTCTCTTAACGGTCATGTTAATCGGCAAAATTGTCGCTACTGGTCAACGGAAAATCCTTACTGGATGAGAGAAGAACACACTCAAAAGGTTAATGTTTGGGCAGGGATTGTAGAAAACAATATCATTAGTACCTTTCTCATTGAGGGCAACTATAATTTCGATAATTATTTGGAACTACTTCGAAATGATGTCATTCAAAATTTAGTATTTAAAATTTAGCTTTTACACACTGTATGCATTTACACAGTGACTTGTCCAAGTGACGTTTGACGTATGACGAATTAAAAAAAAGCAAAAACTGCCGCTTTCATTAAATATCTGTATTTTTGTTATTAGCTTTGAATTAGCTAATAAGAGGCACACTCACCAATTAATGACTTACGAGTACAACTTGAAAACAATTTTACTATACATCATTACAGTTTGCAAAAAGTTAAAAGAAGTTAAATTCAGGAGTAAAAAGGGAAATAAATCAAATATCTCAAATGAAATCAAACAATACACAATTAGCCTAAACACACTGGTAGATACATGATTACTTCACTATTTTAATGTGCAATTATACCTGCATTTCTATCGACAGACTACTATTTGATGAAATTAACGGCTAGATCCATCTCAAAACACTTTATTGCGTGAACGCCTATAAAAATTACTAGACTGTCGGCGATCGTTAACTTTGAGTGATTTATTCAAATGTACACAAATATTTTATTAATTTAAAATATAGATACAAAAGTGTCTTTATATAAAATATGCGATAAGATCCCTATCATAAAAGTGTCCAAGTGATTTAAGGTATGTTGTACCTATCTGTATGAGCTTTGGGGAAATGTTACACACTGACAGCGCTAATTTATACTCATTTCTCTTTTGTTGAAACTACAAACTGACAGAAAAATAGAAATAATTAGTCAAAGCGGGTGGTCCAATGTATCTGTTTCCAACCTAAAGAGATTCCCAATTTAAGAAAATAATTTCATAATTCGTACATTCTCGTCTTATTACCAGGTGTATTAAAAAAGAATGTGTTTAATATATATCTGAATCCACCATGCAAGCCAGTGAACCTCCACTGTTTTTCTAAGAAACCCATGTTCTTGTGAACAAGTCTTTTCGAAATTATATGCGTTTCATCGTCATCAAACTGAATCTCTAAGAAATTTACGAAACATGGCTGACTGTAGAAGTCCCCCTTTATACAGTCAATGCTTGGTAACTGGGCACGTGAAGTAAGTTGGCTATAAAACGAACCTATCTACTTATTTGCACCAACAGCCCACACCTCAATTTAACCTAACCTCAATTTTACGAAACTAGCAACTGACATATTTCATTTGTAGTTGATGTGGGGATTGTTTTTTGAATAGTGACTTTGAGTTATTTATAAGAAGTCTCAATTCATAACATGAAAAATGATTCGGACGTAAAAAGTTACCGATATAGAAACAATTCGACAATCCATTGTTCATTAAAATAACCCTCAAGTACTTTATGCCGGACAACAATTGCGACAAATAAAGAACGATAACGACTCTTTACAATAGAGAAAATATTCACGCCGAGCTGTAAAACTTGAGTTATGAGAATACGAAATGGCAGATAAATCACGATAGAATGCAGAATGGATGTATGTCGTTAGCAATGATCCATTTAAATATTCTTTACCACTTACAGAGTTATTTACATGTTAACTGTTTTTCTAGTAAAATGAAGAAAAAAATGTTTTATTACATATTATGCTTTATTATTCGATAGACCGATTATTTATTCACGCCCACAATATAATTGAGAAAAGTAGAGTGAAGTTAATTATAAATACAATTTTGCTTGTGATGGTGGTAACTCTGAAGCTACTATGATCATTCTAAATCAGTTATTGGTACATTTTTCGACTGATTCAACCCAGAAAAAATTAAATGAAATGTGCTTTCGTTAATTTCACAAACTACAACTAATGATATGATCTTCACAATCTGTATTTTCAAAAAATATATTAAGACATGATATTCTTTTTTAAATTAAAGTTTGTGAAGATCATATCGTTAGGTGTAGTTTGTGAAATGACTGTGGATCTTCATCAAGAAACGGCCGAATCAGTCAGAAATTCTACTGTATAGTCTGTCTGTATTATTGTCATTGAAATTCTCACGATGACAATGCTCTTTGAGAATAATAAAGTGTTTTAGTAAAAATATGGCTGGCGCAATGTTGTTCGAAAGAGCTCAGTTCGTACCTTCTCAACATGATAAACTGTTAAATTTCAAAAGAAAAGAAGATGACGATGATCAGAACATCGTCAATAAAGAACAGGACATCCTCAACCTCGGCAAAAAGTACAAGAAAGAGGGCAAGGCTGAAGAACTGGCGGAACTTATGAAGGCTACTCTTCCGTTTCTCAGCATTATAAGCAAGGGGAAAGCTGCGAAACTGATCAGGTCTGTGGTCGATCACTTCCTAAATTTGGAAGCAGGTATCGGAATAGAAGTCCAACTGTGTAAAGAATGTATAGAGTGGGCAAAAGAAGAGAAAAGGACCTTTCTTCGCCAGTCTTAGGAAGCGAGATTGATAGCCTTGTATTTCGATACTGGTATGTATGCCAAGACTCTGATTCTGGAATCCACCTTGTTGAAAAAATTAAAGAAGTTGGATGACAAAAATTTACTGGTAGAAGTACTGTTGCTTGAAAGTAAGACATATCACGCCTTAAGTAACCTGCCCAAGGCTCGTGCCACATTAACTTCAGCTTGCACAACAGCCAATTTCATCTATTGCCCTCCTAAGATGCAAGCTGCGCTTGACCTTCAGTCTGGAGCTCTGCATGCAGCTGATGAAAAAGACTTCAGAACTGCCTATTCATACTTTTATGAGGCATTTGAATGACATGAACTGGAGGATGATGTTATCGCCAGAGCCCATTTAGGAACTTTGTATGATGATATGTTGGAACAAAGTATGTGCAGGATTATAGAACATTATTCCAGAGTGCAGGTGGACTATGTTGCAAAAACAATCAAACTTCCAATGTTACAAGTGGAAAAGAAGCTCTCGCAGATGATTATTGATGCTAAATTTCATGGTATATTAGATCAAGGAAAAGGTGTTCTAATAGTTTTTGAAGCAACTCCAGTAGAAACCCTAAACTAGAAACAATATAGAGCATGAGTAAAGGAGTAGATACTCCTTTACTCATGCTAAAAGCTAAAAGCTAAAAAGCTAAAAAGCTGTCATAGATTTGACACAACTAATATAAAACTATTAAAATTACTGTATTTTGATCTTTCATAAATTTTCTCTGTTTGGCAATATTACAGTTTAATATAATTATAATGTTTTTTTGGAATATAAACTAACTAAATTCTTAGTCTTTGAATGGATTATGTTCTGAATTGTAACAATGTTCAGATTTTAGCATTTCTCAATTTTTATTGTGGGTTGGGAGATGACGAATTCTGTTTGTTCTGCTTTCCATCTGAGTTTTTAACTTCATTGTAAATATCAAAAAGTGCAGACAGTTGAATGTAGTGAGAGTTACATTTTCTGAAGCTGTAATTTATGCATAATGTTCGACATTAAACGAATTTATAATATAATATTACCAGCTCACTTGGTTAAAACAGTCTATTCCACTTAATACATTTAGAACGGCTCCAAAATGTACAAATATTAAGCTAGTCATCTGAGAGAACTGTATATTGAAAGAGCGGTGCCTGTGCGAAATTAGCGGTTCGCATTGCATTTGAATCGCTGGAGATTAAATCCACTTGGAAAAACGTTATCAGGTAGTTCATTCCACTTAAACGCAGTTCTCCAAATGAAAGAGTTTTTGAACAGTGAAGTTCGAGGTGTACTGAGTTGAACGATAGGCAGCCACAGTCCATCGCTTATTTCTGATATGAACCGTTATTAATGGAATCAAATATGCCAAGTCACTTGAACACTTTCCATGAAAGTATCTATATACAAGGGATACATCTCCAACTTTTTTTCGATGTCCAAACTATTGAGGCTGCAAGTGATGTTCGCGTCTCCAATCAGAAAGATGGCCCTTTTCTGGATGGAATCCAACAACTTCAGGGTATGCTTAGGGACGAAGCTACCTACATGACAACAATACTCCAAAGAAGGTCTGATCTGAGCTTTATAAAGCATCGAATGTTTCTCAGGTGTATACAGATTTCTGTTTCGGAACAGTGTTCCAAGCTTTCGAGAAGCAGCCTTTGCAATTCCAGCGACATTATTGTGCCATGACATATTGGTGTCCATTTTAACCCCCAACAAACGTATCGAAGCAGAAAGCGGAATAGTCTGTCATGACATTTTTATATCTCATTCGGTGACATTGATCTTTTTGGAGAAAACCGACGCCGGAGTTTTGTGGCATATTACTGTTGCAGTGTTGAACTGTGTTTCCGAAAGTCATATTGATGATCGCTCAAGATGTTGAAGCCTTCCAAATAATAAGGTATATAGTGGTTTATGGCTTTCTCCATGATTTTTGATATCACTGATAGCAAAGTGGCTGGTCTATAGTTATTTGGAAGATTTTTCTTGCCCTTTTTGGGACTAGGCTGAACGCGATCAATCTTCCAACGAGACTTCATTGGTTCGTTTTGGCCATATAATCAAAAATGCGTTAATTTCATCGTATTTCCATCGAAAATGAATACTACCTGAAATCAAAACCCGTCTGAAGAGTGTATCGAAAAGAAATTCATACGTAATGTAACATGCGTCTCTTCCGACGTACCTGCCTAGTAGGTTCTGGTGAATGCAAGCAACAAACACTCACCTGGCTAATGTCACGCTGGACATTTGATTATATCCTATAGATACCTCTTTAGAAAAGACCTACCTCTCAGAGGTTACTCTTGCACGATGTGTCTCGTTCATTGAGCAGCAGGAACACGCTGAAATCAATCGATTAGATCAGCCTACAGACCGGTTTTGATGTATTACCTCTTGTTAGTACAGGTGAGATCTGACCCAAACAGCAGTGTGCCTGAGACTCGATTGACTCCAAAGCGGTTCGACTGCATGAATGTAACATTCGTTTGAGATAGTAAGTAAGATTGTTAACTAGCAACAGCTACATCTCGTCAATAAAGCCCAAGCGGAAAAACAGTTAATAATTTTCCAACTGTATCGAGGAGAGATACATACGTATAAGAAAATAAATACTTCGAAATGAAATCTCCAAAACTTCTTCTTCCCATTTGTCTGTCGGATATAACTCAATGTCCAGCTTGATACTGGCTGAAGGAGTAGTTGTCGACATGTCGACGATGGTAATGAACATTATCGAATTAATGGAATGTTATAAGAGTACACTTCCGTTCTGCTGATCACCCAAATAAGTTTTGTACACACAAGTATTCAAGTAACACTATAATGTGAGATTTTCAATGAACAGTTTCCGAAACCGCATCAGGTGTTTTACTATGCAATACCTTTTTTAGGCGTGTTCACTAACCATGCAGTAGTTGTATATTCAATATAAATTTCCATTTAGAATTAGAAAGAACCTTTGCTTTGCCATTTCATAGTCAATATTGATATGTGTTTATGAAATTGAGTAATAAAAAATAAGATGGAGGTTTATTTAGTTTCTCAAACTATGCTACCGTTATTGCGATACACCAGTTTTGACATCTGACAAATACAATACCACAGTTCACTATTACGGTTTCTAATCCGGTAACCAATACTTTTCAGAAAGACCTGTATATCCTAGAACTTTCTCTTCTGCTGTTCCAAGTGTCGTGATATCAATTTAGCTGGTGGTAACAAGTATTGATGGCAACGTTCTTTGTGATAATTTGATATGGTGTACCGCTACGTCATCATTACCTAGGAATTCAAGGGTTAAAATGTTTAACCTCTTGATGATATATTGTTCCGGCTGATACAACTTGCCGTATTCATATTACAATTGGATTCGTACCCCATGCAGGTTCCAGGGCCATTTATTCACACCGTGCTTATGGAAAACGAACTTCCTTTCTAGTCTAGGAAAGGTTTTGGTTGATTTGCAAGAAGCACAATGCGGTTTTCATATCAGGTGTTGAATAACAATATGATCGATGCAAGGGAGTATTTCTATTCCTGGAACTCACGACAATTTGTTATTGATCAAGTGGAATAATGAGAGTACTGAGAACTGATATAATAATAATAATATAAGTTTATTCAAATAACCGATACAAATATGAGAATCATCAAATAAAACGAATAAACGAGAATACAAAATCACGAAGCGTCAGTGGTGAGACCGTTGCTTGTATGTGATAGATTAACCTAAATATAATTTATTGTAGTTTTAAGACTAAAAGTGATTTATTTACCTAAATATAATATTATTGTAGTTTCAAGACAAAATTTAATTTAATAGTACAAATCATACAATTTTATTGATGTGTACGTCACGTCACGTCACGTATATATTATTGAGATATGAACCATATTTGGTGTTGACATAGTAGGGTGTATTATCATAGTCGGGGGTATTGTCATAGTTGGGTATGTTGTCATAGTTGGGTGTATTTTCATAATTGCAATAGGGGTAGTGTCTTGTAATTTTTTGTTTTCCAAGTTCAATATTTTTGTAATTTTTGATTCACCGCATCATGGAAGAGTTTTCTTTCACTGAGCACAATCCAAAGTTTTATTTTATTTTTATATGAAGTAGGAGAATATATTTTTTTGATTGTTTCAGGTACCATGTTGTGAAGTCGAGGTCCAAAATAGTTTGCACATCGTTGGCCTATTGTTTTTTTCGATCTGGGTAATTTATTTTGTCTCCTCCTCATATCATATTTGTGCTCGACAGATTCAGTTAAATTTTTTTGTTTTTGTACATTAATTGAAATATTGAAACAGAAAATCTGCCTAACATCCAGTACTTGAGACTCTTTGAATATGTTGTCACTCGAGTATGTGGCTTTTTTTCCATAAATTATTTTCAGTATCAACTTTTGGATAACATTTAAATTATTAAGGTGATAATCACTCACACCTCCCCATCCTATGATTCCATAAGACAATATTGAATGAACCAGAGCATAATATACTATTTTTAGGTGTTTCATGTCTAAAAAATCTTTCAAATACTTGAATCTATACAAAAACCCTCTTAGTTTTCTAACTAAGTTTTGAATTTGGAGATCCCATCTCATATGCCTGTCAATAATAACACCCAGGTATTTTATCGAGGTGTCTTCTGGAATTTCGCAATTTTTTCCGAATTTTAATGGCCCCATGTCAGGTAAGTATGATGATTGAGAAGTGAATGGTAGGTATTTGGTTTTTTTTAGGTTGGGAGTGAGCTTGTTATATCTAAACCATTCATCATATTTGGCAAAATCGGTTTCGACCATCATTTTTAAATTAGTCCACGAGTCCGACTGGTAGAAGATAGCGGTGTCATCAGCGAAACTTATGATACTACCCGCTGTGTTCACACTAAAAATACTGTTCATGTATATAATGAATAGGAGAGGACCTAGTACCGTTCCTTGGGGTACACCGTATGTGACAGTCATTGAACTACTCATAATACCACTCATAATGGCATAAATTTTCATTGAAGGAAATCAAAACAATCAGTTAAAAACAATCGATACTGAATACCCGTCTGGATATGAATAATTCAAACTGAAATCACTGTATATTGAAAACTTGAATATCGTATGTGAAAATGAAATTATCTAATTTTTTGCCGGTTTCGGCAAAAAATTAGATAAAACAAAAACTACAAAAGTTATGGAATGTCAATCTAAGACAGTAAAAAACTAATGTATATTGAACTAGAGGGCTGAGATAACGACGTATTATAGTAATGTTCGCAAAAAGTTTGCTGAAAAAGTAGAATACCACCGATGATATCAATATGAGATTAAAACTAGAGGGAAAAAGCCGAATCATCAAGTTACAAAATGAAAAAGGTTACTGGGTCTTTCAAGAAAATGTAAGATATCTTGGCGTAGGATTGGGCAAAAATATTACTATGTAAAGAATTCTTTGCCATTTCAGTCATAATATGCAGTATCGAAATGGCTCAGAAAGTGATAAACCAAAAAGTATTACCTGTCACCCATTATCTGTCAGACTGGCACTCATCGAATTAGAAAAAGCATATCTCAAAAAAAACGAACACGTTGGCAGGAATGATAGCGAAAATCATAAACAGATTGATAAAATGGAAAGACATTCTGGAATATGGAATCGTCGCCAATATACTCATATGCTCAGACAAATCATACACCAGTTCACCTCAAATGATGGACAGAAATAAAAACTTGGTTCACTTGGTTGACTGCAAATAAACTGAAACTGAACGATAAAAAAAAAACAGAATATTGTGATATCGTCAAACACCAGTGTTACTCTAGGAGACAGTGCTAACTTTCTAGGTATTCATATTGATGCAAGACTTAGTTGGTCAAGCCATATTTAAGCAACTACCCGTAAGCTGTCTAGTGTTTTATTTGTTCTGAGACATTTGAGAAATGTTGTAGGTTTGATGACACTGAAGATAGCATATCATTCACTATTCCACACAGTTATTTCATATAGAGTCTTGATTTGGGGACATTCCACAAACTCAAATCACAATTTTCAGGTGTCAGAAAAAAGCCATGAGAATCATGGCAAACGTAGGATATAAGAAACACTGTCGTCCTCTTTTTATCCAATTTGAAATCATGCCACTTCCTACATTCTATTCACAGCGCATTTCTTCAATGTCACCCCCCTTTTATTTTTTGAACGGATTAACTAAAAAAAAATTTGGATAATGAAATTAATGCATGAATACTTCATTTTGAAGTGAAATTGACCGATGAAACTTTCAAAATGGCGACTGGGCGCCATCTGGGAAAAAATTTAATGAAAAGGGGGGTCTTGTGAGACATAATTTCGAACCTCATGACAAATACTTCACAACCCTAGAAAATGAAGTCAATATATTCACCAAATACAAAATGGCGAAACATTTATTAATTGCCTGAATACATTGACATTTAACTACATAATATGAGGTAATAAACTTGAGGCCAGTTCAGAAGATGCTCAAAGTGGTTACCTTGAACTTATTTCCATATGAACAGCCTATCTGATATTTCACGCCGAACATTTTCGAACATAGTAACTAACGTCAATATCTCTACAAATATTTATTATTCTCTGCCGTGTATCCAATGAAAGAGGTTCAGTTTCGTACACCTTTTGCTTCAAATAGCCTCATTGAACTGGCCATTCTGTAGGACCTCGACGGCCAACCCAACGACCGGTAAAAGTAGTATTCAAATAGTTTCTCACTTGTCTGAAGTAATGTAGTGGTGATCCATCTTGTTGGAATACAATATACATATCGACAGTAGTTTCCAGCATATTCAAATACAGTTTTCCTGTTTATTTTAATCAATAAATAGAGGTCCTACAATATGGTTTCCCAATAATCCTGCCCAAACGTTAATTTTTTCTGGATATTAGGTATGTGTTTCCTAGAAAACGTGAGGATTGGAGTCAATCCAATAACGGCAATTTAGTCTGTGAACATTACCGTCTAAAAAAAAATGTACATTCGTCACTAAAACAAATATTGTGGAGATAGGTAGGATGCCTTGTAATGGTTTCCGTCATGATTTCGCAGCATTCTGTTTTTTGATCAGGGTCACCTTCAGTTAATTGGTGTACCACTTTAATTTTGTATGCATGATACCTATTCCTCTTCAAAAGTTTCCACACAGTAGATTGTTCAGGATTTACTACCATCTCACCAATTATTTGCAATTGCTGTTCTTTCGGAATGGACGGATGACCTGAGAGCTTTTTGTTATGTACACTACCGGTAGTTGTGAATTTGGATACAAGTTCCCTCAAATATTTTCTACAGATAAGACGATTCATAAAACGTTCATTGAAAATCCTTTCGATCTCGTGAAAGTTACTTGTCGCATCGTAAATAGAAATCGCTTCAATTTTTTCTTCCAGTGAACGAGAATTGACCATTTCAGAGATTGTTGACGTTGTACCTTTCTACTAGTAACAGCAAAAACTAAATGAGAATATTCTAACTGAACAATAATGTTCATCGTCATACTGACATTTTTTGTCGTTTTTATAATCAAAAAATAACTTAACAAACCTTGTCGTGTTGTTGGAATTGTCATATGGCCGATAAAAAGGGATATTTCTAGAAATATTGATAATAATGTGTTTGTCTTCAGGAAATTATTAAAAGTTTCGCCATTTTGTAGTAGGTGAAGATATTGACTTCATATTCTAGGGTTGTGAAGTTTTCGTTAGGAGCTTCAAAATGATGTCACAAGACCCCCTTTCCGTTCAATTTTTTTCCCCAGATGGCGCCCAGTCGTCATCTTGAAAGTTTCATCTGTCAATTTCACTTCAAAATAAAGTATTCGTGCATCAATCTTATTATTCCAAGTTTCAATTTTTTGAGTTGACCCGTTCAAAAAATAAAAAGGGAGGGGGACATTAAAGAAATGCACTGTATATGTTGTGTTTTTGGAGATTCACAAGAATATTGAGATGTTTCCGAAAAACTCTGAAATCATGATCATTCAACAAGATCCGCATGTTTATTGAATAATACAAGACATAGGTTAGCAGTTAGTCAAAAAAAATCCCTAAATTTGAATTTATACAACTGTTCCCATCCCACAGTTAAATCTTTGGATTTCAGAAATTTTCAAAATATTATCAAAAGATATCTTCTCATCCATTGTTTCTACACAATCGAAGAATATGCTGCTGGTCAATTCATAGTTCTTGGAAAATGATACATGTTGTAAAGCTGGGATAAAGCCTGTTCTTATGTTTGTTGACTTTCTATATTGATATCAATATTTTATCACCATTCATGTAACACTCTAATCATTTTAAGGAATTTTAATATATCAGTTTTATTCCTTTATAAAATGTATTACTTCAATCTAGAGCCTTTTTGCTCATTTTAAGTGTTTGACATAGTACCTATAGTATATAGTATATATGACTTGCCATAAATGTATTTTGTATATATTGTGGTCAAATAAATTACTCTACCCTACTCTACTTTCTGAAGAAAGCAAAGCAAAATCACAAATACGTCTTCAATTTGCCTTATTGAAATATAAGAAACTTTTTAACAGAGATTTGAGGAAAACCTAAACTTCTAGTTTTTGTACTAAATCACCTCTAATCTTATTATGTTCATTTGGCATCATGCTGACATATACACATATATCCCTAAACATTATGAGACATAATGGCAGGTGTTGGTATTAAAAAACAATCTGAGAACACAGACTCTAAACATGTCGATAAAACAATTCCACATGAGGTTGTTACACATGGTGTCATCACTTTGCTAATACCGTAATCGTATGATACCCATCTTGAGTACATGTTCATAGAATGTAAATGAATATTTGAAGTGAAACACTTTTTTCTTAGTTATGTCTTTCCTAATTGCAATCCACATATTTGAAATTCATTCAGTTCTATTCAGGCAGAACAAAAAAGTCCTCGGAAGTATGCTAAGAATCGCATGTTAAAAGGTGAGACCAAGGAAATGCAGAATTCATAAGTGACATAAGTGACAACTCTATTGAAAACACTTTACCAATACCAGAACAAAAGTACGGTCTTTCGACGCGCGTTTCGCTAACCAAGTTAGCGTCCTCAGCAGATTATTATGACTAAATTTTACTACTATGTTAGTGTTTTCATATATATTGGTGGCCTAACTACTACCTGTTAGTAGTACGTAACTGCTACTAGTTCGTATTACCAGCTATTAGCATGCTAAACTACCTATTTTTTCAATACCTCTAATTTGTTATGTATTTCCCCTAGTTTAGTGAAATTCATAAAATGCAACTACCGACGAAAATATCGCCAAAGTTCACCAAATGGTGGTAGACGACCGCCGCAGAGTTTATGAACATGTCAAAAGAACGTGTTTGCCATATATTGAATCAAGATTAAGGCATGAGAAAGGTGCAAAGGTGCCGCGTTTGCTCACGTTAGACCAAAAACGTGGTCGAATCGCTCTGTTGGCGCATATTAGGCGCAATAAATCCTACTTTTGACGCCGATTAATCACTGTAGATTGAACTTGAATATACCAATATTCACCTGAAACAAAAATATAGTCCAACTGTGGTACTGTTTTTTTTTTGGTTGGGAAAGTGATGGTGACTGTTCCTTGGGATAGTCACAGAGTTATTTCAATCAATTATCTTCAAAACGAGAAAGCATTAGAGCATCATTACTTGATAAGCTGAAGGCAGAACTAACGAAAAAAATGACACATTTGAAGAAAAAAAAGTCCTGTTTCACCAAGACAAAGCACCGTCTTACTCTCAGTGGTGGCTATGACGAAAATCCACGAAATACGTTTTGAACTGCTTGACCATCCACTTTACCAAACAGATCTAGCTCCAAGTGATTTCTTTTTGTTTCCTCATCTAAACATTGCGATCGAAAGACAGAGTGTTCATCCAATGAAGAGGCAACCAACTTTATAAACAATTATTAGGTCATCTATAGTTTCCTGTGAGTCGAAAAATCATACTTTCTCTTTCTAATAAATATCGTAATTAGTTCTCATAACATAAAATAGAAAATTGAAAAATTGCTTCGTTTTGTTCAAAATTGGTATCATTGGTAATTACCGTTAATTGATAAAATAGGATAATTGTCACTTGAATCAATAGATAGTAGATCATACCCACATTGTGGTAAGTACCGTATTGAAGTGATATATCATCACTGGTGTATAATACAATTTTATATTTCATCGAATTCGTTCGACATCAGGTATCGAAAGTATTGTGTGTATCCACGAACAAAAATGCAGCTTGTGAGAGAGAATGTTTTCTTGTGAAAACACTAGAAGAAAACAAAACAAAAAAGTGTGCAAGTCATTTCTTTCATAAAAGAGCCCCTGCTTTGATATTATTTGTGTGGGATGAATAGCCTCTTCGGGTATCCACTATCGTCCTATGTGGTCCACATAAATTCTGATTTTAAGGTTTTGTTCCCTTTTTACAACCGTGTATTGCTTGAAACTGATATTTTACTATTCATTAAATTTGTCAAATCACTTTTATGGGTTTCTTCATGTTTCAGCGTTTTATGGTTTTTATAGAGAAAAACACGATAGTAAATCGTTTTCACAACATAATTCCGTAAATGATGCAAAACAACAAAAAATAAAGTGTTAATTCGTGTAAGGAATACACTTCATTGAACAATAAGCTGCGTAATCACCATTCCGTTTATTTTTCATCTTGCAAGATTATTAAAAAGGCTTTTTTGTTTCCAATGCAAACATGAAGGGTTGATTACTGATCTTATATCAGAAGTAAAAATTATTCTAAGAAGAATCAGCATGAAATTTAGTTTCACAACCGTTCACATATAGTCAGTGGGCATACTTGAAGATTGGCTATAAATCAAATCATCAAAAGGAACAATTCGTTCAGGTCAGTCTCAACTCCCTACACTGCAGTTTAATGACTGACACCTATCAGAAAACAATTACTCCCCTGGCTAAAACCACGGAGGTCGTCGAATTATATCCGACAGGTGTCAGTGCAGGATTCTTCACTGAAGTTATTCCTGCATATGCTGTTGGCGATACAACTGCCACAACAGCTTTTGAATTATTGGAACACATTTGCAGACCGATTTCGGACTATCATCAATATAAAGACGATGATTTCCGATAATTGAAAATCGAATTTCTTCAGAGTATCATTCCTCGAACCAGGCTGAAGCAGACAACAAACAACAGGTTTGTCATCGCCCCATCTGCCTGTGAACGAGGTAACCAACCGCATATCCGAAATTTACCTAATATCTCGTTAAATAAAAGAAAACTTTTTACATATAGTCAGCACAATTCATTCAGGCCTTGTACTAACGAGTGGCCAAACTGCCCGAAACCGTTCTGCAAGTGTGTTCCAATAATTGAAAATCTATTGTGGCAGTTGTATCGCCAACGGCATATGCAGGAATAACTTCAATAAAGAATCCTGCATTGACACCTGTCGGATATAATCCAACGCCCTTCGTGGTATTAGCCAGGGGAGTAGTTGTTTTCTGATAGATGTCAGTCCATCAACCTGGAGTGTAGGACTGGCCTGAACGAATTGTTCCTTTAGGTTTCAAAACGTGTATGCTTATTTTTTCAGAATATGTCAAACAACCGAATAATTATTCACCACTCAATATTCTTAGAAAAATAGAAAAATGTTTCAAATATTTTCGATATATTTGGTAATTCTTGCGGTAAAAACATATTGGAGCAGTGGAACTCGCCTCACATATTACCGTGCACATCTCCATGCGGCAGGAAAGGAAAACATTCGAGTGATATTTTGTTGTGAGATTTTCACTGTACAATATACGATAGATTCTTCAGTGAGGACGTAAATAACCTCACCTCCGTTAACTTTTGAACAGAACAAGATATCAAGGGTGGACAAAATTTACCTGGGAAAGTATCATTTTTAGTATTTTTCGATGAAAAAGACAATAGTGTTGCGTCACTTGTCGCCAAGAGGGCGCAACCAACTAGTGATGATTCGTTATATAGATATTTTCTATCCAACATCTATTCATCATGGTAGCTTATTGAAAAAAACACATTTTTTTTTTCGTTTTTACTTTTTTCTTCACAGCATCTCCCATCATAGTTTTGTAATGTATTTCATCAGTTCGGACTTCCATTGTCTAATATAATATTAATTGATTTGAAATCCCTGAAAAAATAAAAAGATTAACCGAAAAATGACAATTTCATTGAAACAAAAAACTGAAATTGTAAATTGAAACAAAAAACTGAAATTGTAATTTCAGTTTTTTGTTTTTCGAACTGGAAACTGAAATGGTAAATTGAAACAAAAAACTGGAATTGTAATTTCAGTTTTTTGTTCCAATAAAATCGTCATTTTTCGGTTAATCTTTTTATTTTTTCAGAGATTTCAAATCAATTTATTATATATTAGACAATGGTAGTCCGAACTGATGAAATACACCACGAAACATTGTCAACCACCTTCAAACAATAGTTTTGTAATTTCGTAATTATTTTTTGTATCGATGAATCGATTAGTGACTTTTTGTGACTTTTAAACATTAGGGATATAATTTTTTTCATCTCAATGTCCAATGTGTTATATAATTTAGGTTCTAGGTAAGTATTGCGTCTTTGTGCAATGGTTTTTTCTGGTTTTGGTATTTTATGGGCATTTTTTTTGTGTCTTGTGTTATGTATATGTGATATATATCCGAATCGAAACTTTCTTATTTTTGTGTTGGTACATGAGAAGACTGTGACAGAATAATTGGCTAATATCAAGTACTTTGGTCTCGGTGTATAACAAGTCAGATGAGAATCGTCACGTTATGTATAATTCCGCTACTGAATGGTAAACTATTTCTATCTGTTCCACTTCCATTCTGTCCGACTTTGATATCTTGTTTCGTTCAAAAGTTGAGAGAAGGGTTGAGAGGAGGTTTTTAATTCAAGAACTGAAAGAAATTCCAACTGAAATGTTTGAATCTTTTTTTCCGGAAATGTTGCATTCGGTAGTGAATAATTATTGGATTGTACCACATAGCATGTAGCATACTTATTGTGGAATTGAGTTTCATATTTCAAAATTTCTATAGAATATCTTTTTTCTTATGAGATAGGAATCAACTCTTTGAATTCCATTGGAGAAAAATATATTGCCTTCCTATTTTATGAGTTGCTTTTTTAGCCTCAGTCTGCTTTCTGGTTGCAATTTTAGCAAAAATAGTTAACACATTAGTATATCTATGGAGATGCATGAGCACTACAATAAAACCCTTTGAATGGTCTGAAAGCGAGGCCTCCACGAAACTTGCGATTTTCGTTGGACTTGCTGCAAATATGTGAAGTGATTTCTCGCTCCGCTTTTCCTTTTGCTGCGGAACATAATTACATTACCTACTTGATTTTCAGACGGTTCTGACTGATTTATGCAGAACAACCACTACGAATACGGTTGAACTCATTTTTTGTAAATTTTTTTTCATAATATAACTCAATTAGCGAAGGTAACTGTGTTAAGGTGGTGCTGTAGGTTCCTTCCAAGGTTTTTTCCACAACTGAAAAGCGAATGCGTCATCTGAAGTACGGCACCTCTAACTACTCACGCAGTACTTTTCTCTTTGATGTTATTTTCACCAATATTAAGTTCTTATTTTCTGTATAATTCACATAATTGTTCACAAATGAGTTTAGATATCTTTGAAACTCAAAATCACATTTTATTGAATATCATCTAACCTACCACGAAAACAGGAATCAAATGTATCGGTAAGACGTTTTGATTACATTCAGTGAATCAAAGATGGGGTAGCATAACATAACAGAAATGCGGATACATTTTTCAGTTACTAATAACGACGCTTTTTAAGTTTTTCCAAACCCGTATCTTTGATGTACTCTTCAAAATATTTTTCGCAAATACTGCACGGACGAGGTGGTTTCCTACATATCTGAAATGAACAGCTGATGTTAAAAGAGTTCAAAATGTCCCCCTTTACAGGTGTGCCAGCACGCATTGAACTTACAACCAAAAATGAAGTACAAAGAAATGATACTTTACAAACATACAAATTAATTATGAGAATGTAGGCTTTCACGACTGGCGTCAATGATTTGGTTGATTTCCGGGGTTTGCCGCGGTCTTCTTTAGTTACAATCTACAAACGTTTCAACTGCAACTGCGACAGTCATCTTCAGTGGCATCAAGAAGAGTACTTCGACCACGCCACTGAAGATGACTGCCGCAGTTGAAGTTGAAACGTTTGGAGATTGTCACCAGAGAAGACCACGGCAAAACTCGGAAACTAACCAAAACATAAATCATTTATTCTTCGTAGCTACAAATTCATTGCAATCATTAGGACCGATGCTTGATGAAAATCCATTCGAGTCTGGGTCTCAAGATCTTTTTTTTTTAACTTCTCTCCAAGGGCACCGAAAATTATGATCCAGGGCTCATTTGATTCGGAATGACCTCTAGCAACTTTTTGAAAAATTTCAAGAGAGGCTCGAAAAAACTGCAAAAGTTGTAAATAATTCAGGTTTTTTGCAACTATTTCAGAAAATATTGAAGATATACAAAATTTGAAAAAAGATCCTTGTAGAGGAAGAAATTTACTGAAAAAAGTCCTACCTCCCGGGATTCTACCACCAATACTTAAAAGTTTAATTCAGAGGCGAAAATAGCGCTAAAAGCTAAACATTATTTCAACCCAATAAATATCATTATTGAGGAAAAATAAAATCACATACCTTCTAGATACTGAATAAACGAAAATCCATGTCAAAGAAATTTCCCGTGATTATTTTATTAGATATACTTTAGTTAATCAACTAATTTTTACGAGTTTTGAATTTACATAAAAACCCTGATAATTTTTATACTGAAAATCTCGAATTTTGTTCACTCCTTGGAGCTTTTCTAGAAAGCCTCCAAAAAAGATTTCCTTTGGAAAAGTTGAAAATTTTGATTCTCCACCTTGTTATTAATAATCAAAGACGATAAAAAGAGAAAAATTCAAATATTCAAATTTATTCGTATTCTTATTATTCAAAGTTACATAAAAATGATTTTTCATAACTTCTAGCTCTATATGTTTAAAAAATTGTTATAAACAAATCTATTGTTTATAAGATAATTTTTTTGGGGTGATTTTTATCAGTGATGAATATTATAATAGGAGAGCCCAAGCGGGGATTTAGGGATTTACTGAAGCGCGGCAGATTAATATACAGGGGGATACCTTGTACCCGGTTAAGTACTTCCACCAAAAATGAGCCCCATATATAAGGCCGCCTGTGAGGGACAAAGGATCAGATTAGTAAAAAAAATTGATCATCAGATCAGATTAAGGTAGGGTGAGTTAATTACCTGCTAAAAAGTGTATATTCCAGGAATCTGACAATTTCAGAGTGACGTAAAGAAAGGGAAGGGAAGGGCGTCATTTCAACATTCTCAAGCGTAGCTCATTTTTTTTTTAAGGGAATAATTCAAAGATAACGAAAGATATATAATCCGACGATTTCCGCAAGCCGAAATAACAAAAATTCGTCGATAAAGTTTAATGCGTGCAGCTGTGTGATACCTATATTTCCCTCTCCGAGTTTCTATTCCTCTATTCTCTATTCACTTTTTCTCTATCTATTACTCTCTCACTCCGTCCCTACTCTGAATTCTGTTGTCATGACGCCATCACAGCTGATCACAGAGACTCGTTCGTGATGACGATGAAGATGATGATTAATTAATCAATTAATTGATGGATGTAGCCTTTACTACGAGGTAGGAAATCATAATGAAGAAAAGAGAAATTAAACTTTCTATGTTTTTTACAACTTTTATTTTTAACTAACGTTACTGCAGTTTCGTCCTATGAGGACATTTTCAAAATTATACAATATATAAGTTTGAAAATGTCCTTATAGGACGATACTGCAGTGACGTTAGTTACAAATAAAAGTGGTATATATTGTATAAGTTTGAAAATGTCCTTATAGAATGAAACTGCATTAACGTTAGTTACAAATAAAAGTGGTAAAAAACATAGAAAGTTTCATTTTTCTTTTCTTCATTAATTAATCAATTGACTATGAAAAAATAATTTTTTTGAGCATTTTTTTGAAATTATTTTCTTATAAATACAAGTATTCTATTAAAAAAACATACACTTATTTATTTGCATGCTATTTCCTGAGCTTTTCAATTAATTTAGTTAAATGAATTGAATAAAAAATTTAAAAAATATTGTTTTTATCAAATTAAGCGAATCCCTCTAGATAATCGTCAGATTATGAGACAGCAAGTCTAAAACATAAAGATGAACCATATATATCTTAATCTGACGCGCTTGAGTATTTCAAAATGGCGATTTTTTTTGCACATTATAATAATGGCCGCGAGTTTACGTCAGATCGGAATCGTCAGATTATTGAATGAGAGCTTTTTTTTGTTGCACTTAACACCCCCTTAGAAAATCTGACGCGCTCGAATAATTTTTTTTTCTCTTCACTTTCAACTCTTACGTACAACCACCCACATCATGCAAACGATCAGATCAACATACCAACATTATAAAAAATACGTAGGACATTGATGCTATCAATATCTGACGCGCTCGAGTATGTCCATAAAACAGTATTTTTTTACATATTTGAAAATCTATAGCCTCTTTCCCCACCAATGAATAGGTATATATTATATAACATTTTTTCTTGTTATCATCTAATCTTTGCAACCTAATATGTCTCAATGACGACCGAGTAAATCCCCATTTTGCATCGTGGGCTCCCCTGATAATATGATTTATGAAAATGAAATCCTTTTTTGAAAAAAGTTTTTTATTGCTCGAGAACGCATTTGTTGATTAACAATTTTGTTTTGCTACTGAATATGAATATAAAGGAACGATTTTTTTTATACCATAATTTTCATTTCTCTCAATTAATGTTTACGATATATTTTTTCAAATAGGTACTACTGAAAAAACAAAAACAACCATGTATCACTTTTCGCGTAAAAAAAGAAATATATTAAAAAATCTGTAAAAAATACATAAAACATTTTTCATACAGAAAGTGACATATGGTGGTTTTTTTGTGGTATTTCAAAAAATCGTAAAACTGAATATGTTCAAAACAAATTGTTTATTGAATAAGTGAAGAAAATATGAATTGAAAAAGAAATGTTTTTCAGAATATCAAAGAGAAATAGTAATTATGATTTTCAAAAAAAAATCGTTCCTCAATATTCATATTGACTAGCAAAAAAAATTGTTGATCAACAAATGCGGTTTTAAGCAATAACAAATTTTTTTGAAAGGATGATTCTGTTTTTAAAAAATCATAATATTCATCAGACAAAAATCTTCTCAAAAAATTTCAAAAATATTATAAACAATACATTTGTTTATAACAATTTTTCAAACAAATATATCTAAAAATATGAAAAATCATTTTTGTGTTACTTCAAATAATAAGAATACGAATGACTTTGAATATTGAAAAAAAATGTTCATTGCGTTATTTGAATTTTTCACTTTTTAAAGTGGAAAATCAAAATTTTTCAATTTTTCCAACGGGAATCTTTTTTGAAGGCTTTCAAAAAAGGTTTAAGAACGGAAAGAAATTTGAGATTTTTAGTTTAAAAATTAGCAGGGTTTTTATATAAATTCAAAACTTGTTAATTAACCGAAGAATATCTAATTAAATAACCACGAAAAAAAATTTTTTCCATGAATTTCCGGTTACTCAATTGTCTATCTTCAATATTTTTCGAAATATTTGCAGAAACCAAACCCCCTTTTTTTTACTGAATTGTTTAAAACTTTTGCAATTTTTTCGAGCCCCTCTTGAGATTTTTCAAAAAGTTCGTAGAGATCATTCCAAATCGAATGAGCTCTGGATCATGATTTTTGGTGCCCTTGGACAGAAGTTCCAAAAAAAAAGGATCTTATGACCCAGATTAGTATTCAAGTGACTCTTTATCACTGGACAACACGTGGATCACCATACAATACCTATACTGAAGCTAGTACGAAACCGCATGAGGAAGCTATTGTAGGGCGAAACACGTTTCACGGTTTTGTCCACTGGAAATCTTACAATGAAGTGCTACCTGACTATCAAACTTATTGGTGATTGTCCTATCAAAGAAATACTTGATTTACATACCCTTCCATTTATCCGTGTCATATTATTCCTGTAATCATATACTATACACAATACAAAGACCCATACAAGGACTACGACAATCAGAAAATAAAACATGTCTTCTTAGGTTTCCTCTTTTCTCCTCCCCAATCGATGTATGAATAGACTGCTGGTGGAAATCTCAGAAATACCAGTATGTATACTATACGACAAACAAGTTTTCATACTACGAAATGTTGCTATTTTGATTGACGTAAGGATGACATTACTGTTGGTTATATTGCCAACTCCAGGGCTAATATGATTGGTTGACAGTGACAGTAATCACTTGAATATATCACACTTCTGTTGGCCGAACTGAGACGTTTACTTCACTCCCACGACCTAAATAATAATCATGATTCGAAACCCCATTTTCTTAATGGAATATAATACTTGATGTCTCTAGTTTCAGAACTAAATAAGTCACTTCTTCAGAAGACAGAAATTAACGAAATATCTATTTTTCAGTGGAAACAAATATCATTCACAAACTTTTATGCGATATGAAATATTGTAGACAATTTTCAGCTGTCAAAAAGAAATTTTCATTATAGAAACAATATTTTTGATATAAATGTCAACGCCAACAATTTTGGGATATATATGGTCTTCTAATGAGACGCCTCATTTTTATGGTCTCTTGAACATTCATTATAATCTCATGATTGAAACTCAAATTAAAATTCAACATGACTAGTAAATTACCTGGTTCCACTCCACTGTTTAACAGAGAAGAAAGGTTGACAAATTCAAATTTTGAATATGAATTCTGTCAGATTGGGACCAAAACGCGTACCTCTGGTAGGCACTTGATCACTGTTTTGATATTGAACAGATCAGTTATTGTAATTTAATCGCAGTTGAATGATCATTATTTAGGTTTGATTTTTCAAGATTACAAACGTACGTAAATGTCAAATATTGTTTTTTATTTTTATCGTTGTTTTATAATAAAATGAATTTCTAATTTTGAAAGATGCGTTTTTTTGTCAAAATCTTTGATTTACTTGCAAACAGAGTAACAACAACGAAACGCATATGCTTCCATCAAATTTGTGAGTATTCTGTGACATAACGTTTGATTGAAAAACGGATGAATGGACTAATTGTTTCCTGGTTGGATTTCACTACAATTTAATTATTTCAATTCTACAAAAACCAAACGTAAGTTGATTCACAAATTATTCAAATTTCTTTTCTACATGAAAACAGTACATTTTCAAGCTCAGTAGGTCACATAAAAGAATCAGTAGTTTGGGAGAGTATAGTACTGACATTTCTGTTGACTGTTTGTATAGGGTGTTTCTACTATAGTTGCTTTGATAAATGTTGCAATAATTATAGGAGAATAACCCAAAGTGTTCACTCATTTATTATGGGAAAGTTCATCCAAAATTATTGCAAGACCGGAGCTTTTCAGGTTGTACTGGAAGTAGATCATTATCTTAAAGGTACCTCCTTATATTATCTCATGAATTTATAATCTACTTCTGATTTCTTATGAAATAAGGAAACCTTATTATTATCTATCTTGAATCATTTTTTAAAAAATTTGACTTTCGATATCAAATATGACGTCTATGAAACCTTTTTCAGTCTGGATTTCGTTAGTTCGGACTTCCATTATACGATATTACATAAAATTATTTGAAATCCCTGAAAGAACTGAAAAATAAGAATCAAAAATGAATAGCTGAAAATAACAATTATATTTGAATTGAAGGGGTTATATTTTTAGGAGTGATTAATTTTTGGGAAAAAAAAAGTTTTTGGCTTTCTACTACTTCATCTTGATACAAAAAAAGGGATGAGGGAATCTTCCAAAGAAAGGAAGGAAGTAATCAATTTGAAAATAAGTAATTCTATACATGGATGTGTAGATCATGCAAAAGAAGTAACTTTCAGACACAAACTGAAAGAAAGTCCTCCTGAAACAGCTACTTTCATATAAACATTGAATTACACGAAAGAAAAAAAAAAGAAAAAAAATTCTTTCGAAACAAATACTTCATATAGAAGTACAAGTACAAGTACGAGTACAAATACTTCATATAGAAGTATTTGTTTCAAAAGATTTTTTTTCTTTCGTGTAATTCGAAGTTTATATAAAAGTAGCTGTTTCAGGAGGACTTTCTTCCAGTTTGTGTCTGAAAGTTACTTCTTTTGCATGATCTACACATCCATGTATAGAATTACTCATTTTCAAATTGATTACTTTCTTCCTTTCTTTGGAAGATTCCCTTTTTTTGTATCAAGATGGAGTAGTAGAAAGCCAAAAAATTTTTTCCCAAAAAAAAAAAAATTGAACAATTGAACGAAGATAAAAAAAAGTTAAGAGATTCCAAGCCAAGTTACATCACAACGTTTTGATTGTTGGTATCCACAATCGTCTTCGGATGATTGTGGATACCAACTTAACTTAATAATATAATTGTTATTTTCAGCTATTCATTAATAATTCTCATTTTTCAGTTCTTTCAGGGATTTCAAATACTTTTATATAATGGAAGCCTGAACTGATGAAATCCATAATGAAACACTGTCAATCACCTTCAAACAAACTTTTTCAGTCTATTATGATGTTTTTAATTCGTAGAAGTGAAAGCCCAAATCGTCAATTCTTTCAAAAACAAACACTGCCCATGAGAGCTGCATTGGAGACACCCTTGAATGTTGCTCCTTTAGATCTTCTAATGATTGGTGAGCTAGGATGGGCCAATTCAGCCAAGAAAGGTCACCGTGTTACATGACATCAAGTTAAGCAGAAGTTTTGGAATATGTGGAAGAACAAATATCAAACATGTTCTGGGACCCCATGACACCAAAATACATGTTCGATACATGATCACTTCGACCGTTGCTGCATCACTTTTGATAATGTGTGCCGCAGTAGTAGACGAAACGTCAGACATAAAAACCTGCAGATCACGGTTCATAAACATTGAACAAATTTGGGTTTTATATACGAAAAATATTGTGTTCTTGCATGTCAATTCAATACTGAACTATTAACATTTGTTATTTAAAAAAGTCCTTATTTTTAAGTACTTAGGTAAAGTCGAATTGATGGAAAGAAGTATAGAATTGATAGACAGAAGTGGGGGTATAAAAGGGAATAATCAATCAAATAGGATCAGCAATGAAAATGTTTATGCTGCTCATATGAAAAAAACTAGTAATATTGAATGTACTAATATTGTTCTTCCTTGTCAAGCAAAGTCAGATAACAATCATTCACGATTATTCTTTTTCATATGGTCAAAGTCAATGGTCAAAGTGTACCTGCATTGATTGAATTTGGACTTTTGTGGGTATAAAAAAACCCCAATATAGTATGTCTGTCGGAAACGCATATTATTGACGATATATTCAATTCAGAAATTTGTATAGAAATCTACCAATATACTGACTAGAGCCGGGAGTAGTGGTAGACATACAGGGGTAACTGCAATATTGACTGAAACAAGTTTAACGATAGTTGAAATCTTCGAAGAGTGTATTGATAAACTGTTTTGGTTAACGCAAAATTGCTGGAATGGGTGTCACGAAAAAAATGAGAGAAAAATTAAGTAAACCCATAAGGCTGCAGTATTTGCCAGAGATTCGGGAGAAATTGACTAGTCAGACGCCTTACGAGTACTTTGATGAAATGAAAACACTTGTGTTTTGATCCTTGAAGATGCTCGTACATTGTAGATTGTTTGTCCAGATGTGTTCACGCAGCCTTATGTCAAAATTTCTACCGGTATGGCCTGTATATACTGCAGAGCATTCGCCACACTCTATTCTATATAAAGCTGTTTTTTTCAATTTATCCCGTTTTGTTTCTACCTAAATTATTATTACTTTTGAAAGCTGTTGATATTTTGTTTTTAGAGAAATGATTTTCACAGTTTCGGATTTGACCCCAATATCAAGTATGAAACTGAGATGTGGAGTTTGAAAACTCGGTTTCATCAGGAGTAAGGACAGGTATTTGATAGACAGGTAGTTGGGCGAACCAAGATGCCCACTTTAAAATTCACCACTGAAAAGTCTAGGGGTTGTTCAACTTATAAATTCAAGAGAGGAGACCTACATGAATTGAGTTGCTCATTTAGGAGTATACCGTCAACTAGTGGAAATTAGACAGAAGTGTTTTTATTCATTTCATTAAAGTGATCATGAATTACCACAAATTAAACAAATCATCAATCACACATATTAGATCAGATATTAGTAGAAAACAATCTACTACTTGAGTTGTGGCAGGTAAGCTATGATCCATAAACTGTAAAACTACCGAAACAATTTCAATAAATAATTCATTCACTACTAGAAATGTACATTATGCAGAACTAACATAGACTACTCCTTCCTCATTCAGATATCCCAACAGAATAGCAAACTACGTGGGTGTTTTGTTTAAAAAAATCATGTATTTACTGCAGTAATGAAAAAATTCAGGCAGTGGCAACAGAAAAAACCTGAATTTATTGAATCTGTAGGCCACAGACTTGAACTATTCACGATGAAAATTACAACTATTAATTGCACCCGTGAGAACTCGGGCAGGTCGCTAGTTGGATATAAGCATTTTTCAGTTCAATTACGATACCAGACTGACCATACCTTTCGTTTTTTTTGGCTTTTTATTCTTTTTCCCGTTGCTACTTTTCTTTCTGTTTTATTCGATTGCAACTTTTCGTCAAAATACTTGTCAACACTGTCAATACAGTCAATTTTATTTGGCATTTTTTTCGAATACACGGTATTCTCCCGACTCTGGTTAGATAACAAAAAAACGTCCCACAATTGACACAACAATTTTTTCGGTAGAACTTAATGAATTTTAAAAAAACTAATCATTGCATATACTAAAACAGGCAATCCACTAGTTTAGCGGTATCGCCGAGAGTTATGATTGAGTCAATCCTGAACGCTAGAACGGTTTGGTCACCACCCGCGGATCTTTAATGGACGTGGTACTCACGAGGAATCCACAGAAACCCATTGAACGCTTTTGCTGAGCCCGGCGTGCCGCTCGCGACGGTAGTGGAGAAAAAAGATTAAAGATAATTTGTAGCCTAAAAGCCACATAAATTCATATAAATACTGCCAGGTGTCACTATTAACGGCGCTAGAGATATTAGATTAATATCAAATAGACGGGGCTGTACGTATGGGTTCTTTTTAGAGGTGGGCCACCTGTGGAAGAGTATTGCCTAATGGTAATTTATACGAGTTTAGTTGTAACCAGATTTATTGAGATATAATCTATGAACTGTTCAGAAATGGTGAGACTTCGATCGACATGCCACAAAAATCTCTGGTGTGGAAAATTTACAGGCACGTGAGTGTAAAGAATTATTCAACTAGAGGGCTTTAACTTAAAGTGTTTGGCTTTATAAAAAACATACATTTTAATTTTGGTTGTGGAGTTTGTGTAAATAAAATTGAGCTCCACATACTTTGTTTCCTGTACTCATCTTCATATAACTTGAAAATCCACCGAGCCTTGTTTGAATTGAAAAGGGTTTAAGGAGAAATCAATTTTTGGGAAAGAAAGGTCTTAGCTTTCTACTCCTCTATCTTTACACAACAAAAATGTGGGGATATTCCAAAGAAAGGCAAAAAGCAATTAATTTCAAAATGAACCCTTTACAAACAAGAGTAGAACAAGCAAAGGAGTAACTTTCAGACACAAACTGAAAAAAAACGCCGTTTCGGAACTGCTACTTTCACTGGAATTCAAGCTCCTCCAAGATATTACCTTTTCATCTGAAAAATATATTGAAAGTAGTCTATATTTTGGTTTTTCTTGAAATATCATTTTGAGAAATGGTTTGATACGATAACAAAATTAGCAAACTTGAACATTTGAAAACCCCTTAGACATCTGTCGAGAAAGATGAGAAATTGAAAGAATCAGCAAAAAACTGCTTTCTGACTAAGTTTAAGGTAGGCAAAATTATTTCTCTAGAATTGACGCAGTAACTTATCGGGGTGAACAAAAAATTCGCCTTTTCTACACGTGTATACAGTTTTCCATTACAATTTTCATATTATTCAGATTGTAGAAGGTGGAAATACCCAAAGAAGGTCGTCAAAAGCAAAATCTTCAAATATTAAGTTGTTGTCTAGGATTGTCACAACAGTCACAATTTCAAACAGTTTCATTATTCAAAACGAAAGTTATTATTTCAATTTTGAATTATTCCTGATTTTGGCATCGTTGACAAAAATATGATGTTGTTTTTAGTACCCTGAAAAATATTTCATTAATGGTCCCAAACATCATTTCGAAAAGTAATAGAAATTCTCTTTCTCTCTATTCTCAATAAATGCTTGATATAATTCCGCATTATTCATTTATTCAGCAACTCTTCTGAATATCGCTGATCTACAGACTTCTGGAGAAATAAACAAAATTTTAATTTCTTTGAACTTTCTCAAAAGTTAATGAAACTAATTGGTTTTAAAACGTGTATGAAGACTGTATCGAGGAGATATAAATACGAATATGTCAGGTGAGTGGATCTATTCGAATCTCCACTTCAACCCGCAAGGCTCTCTCGAACTGTAAAAACCTGATTCAGTTTCCAGCAAGGCAGGCACAAAGTATGTTTTCTTCTGTTTCATCATTTTCTAAACTGAGGCGACACACACTGTCTTCCTACAGTCCGAGTCTCTGCATATAATTATTCAAATGACAGTGCCCTGCAAGATCTGTTAGACATCGTAGTTCATCCCTACTGTAGTCCAACAACTGTTTGGTAACAAACTTCGAAGGGTGAATAAACTTCTGGAAGATTCTGCCAGAAGTCCATAAATCTTTCTGTCATCCAGGTATTCAATCTTTGTTTGGCAAAGCCTAAAGCGATGCTAATGACAGGTTCTGGTCCGATGAAGCTGCTTGCAGCACCCTTTTTTGCAAAGGAGTCAGCAGCCTCATTGCCTTCCAAGCCAGTATGGCTAGAAATCCAGACCAGAGACAATCTGTTAAGTCTTCCTATCGAGGAGAAAAATGAGGCGAGGAGATGATCTAGTAGGATCTCCATGGCTACTGACGGTGTAATACTGAATATATATATATATATATATATATATATATATATATATATATATATATATATATATATATATATATATATATATATATATATATATATAATTTAATTTCGATTAAATTGGTACACTCGACCACCCTGTAGATTTCTATGGGTTGAACAAAGCCTGCAAAAACGGTAACTAATCTTTTATCAAGTTTTTTACAAACTGTGGGTTTTCGGCTAAAATAAATAATCTGAAAGTGTCGAGTTTGTACATTCTATGCAGTTCTTGCCCAGCAATTAAACTGGAAATATTGTGCTTTAACATGGAACGCCATCACTTACCATTGGCTGAGATGAATAGAGCTGTAGGGCTTCTTCAAGATGGCATGCGACAAAATGATGTAGCTCTTCGTTTGGGGGTCTCCCAAAGTGTTATCAGTCGATTGTGGCGGCGTTTCCGTGAAACTGGCAGTCCAGCCGAACAACATCCAGAGCGAGGACGCGCTACAACTGCAGTTCAAGACCGATTTTTGGTCTTAACCGCAAGAAGACAACCGACAATCACAGCACCTGAGTTGGTTAACGTGTTGCAGCAGACGCACCAGGTAACCATTGGTCATGATACTGTCAGAAATCGACTGCATGAAGCAGATCTCCACAACAGAAGGCCACTTAGATGTCCGCTTTTGTCGAGAGGCAATCGCGGTAGAAGATTAGAGTGGTGTCAAGAACATCAAAACTGGGATGCAAATGATTGGGCCACAGTTTTGTTTACATACGAATCCAGATTTGAATTTCATCCAGATTCTCGTCGAGTAAGACTGTGGAGACGACCTGGAAATAATTAACGTTTGAGACACGTCCAGGAAGTCCACACATACAGAGGTGGTACAGTAATGCTATGGGGCGGAATCATGATCGGCGGCAGAACCGATCTCGTTTTTCCAAATCGCTCCCTCACAGCTCGACAGTACCTCGACACCATTCTTCTACCTATCGTCCGTCGGTTTGCTGGTGCTGTTAGTGAAAACTTCCATCTAATGCACGATAATGCTCGTCCACATGTCGCGCGTCTAGTGACTGACTGGCTCACCATCGAAGGAGTTGATGTATTGCCATGGCCAGCACAATCACCGGACCTGAATCCCATCGAGCATGTGTGGGACATGCTTCAACGAAGAATTACTCCGCATATGGGGAACATTCTCACAACGTTTCAATTGAGAGAGCTTTTAATCGCTGAATGGGCAAATGTACCTCAACAAGACATTGACAATCTCATTTTGTCAATGCACGATAGATATAGGGCCGTAATAAACCAGCGTGGAGGCCATAGTTGTTCTGATTCCAATTTTTTTTATATTATGATTGTTTTTCGGGGTGCCAAAGAAGAGCTATATTTTTTTTAGTTTTGCTTATATGCGCACTCAGTATTTTTGACCATTCAATAAATTTTGTTGTAAGTTACATTCGTTTAATAATCACGCGTCAACTTTTTTTTCCCTAAAGCGATCTGAAAAAAAATTATTGCCATTTTTAAAAATATCCCTAGACTTTTCCGATGTATATATATATATATATATATATATATATATATATATATATATATATATATCCCTTCCTGATACAGTCTTCAGACACGTTTTGATCTCTGTTAGAGAATTGGTACATGGACTGTTTCTTCCCCTCTGTAGCTGTTACTAGTTAACAATCTTTCTCTAAGGCGAAGGTTTCATACATGCAGTCAAGCCGCGTTGAAACTGATCAAGCCCCAGGCACTCTGTTGTCTGAATCGGATCTTTCCTGCACTGATAGGAGGTGATACCTCGAAATTGGTCTGTAGTTGATCTACCCGAATAATTTCAACATGGCACCGCTACCAGCTAAAGGAAAAACATCTGCGTGACTAACATTTGTGAGGAATCTTGCAAAAATGTCTATGAGATATAATTCAATATGCAGCGTGGTATCAGCCGGGAAAGTAGTTGTTTTTGTTTTTCGGTGGGCATTCATCAGAACATACTGTGTAGGTAGCAATATTTGCTTTCTTCATAAGTTGAAAAATATTTATATTCGAGTTGAAATTTTATTATATATTTCAATAGTGAATTTGAGTGATTTCGACGAACACATGCATTATAAAAGCAAAATGCCAACGAAAATGGAAATTTCACTCTAAAAAATGTAGAGCCTATGAATGAATTTTATCATTTGTCTATTGCAAATATTTAATTGTGCATGTTATATTTTATCAAATGTTGTAAAATACACAAATAGCAGTTTTATGAGTGAGAAAATTTTGAGTGATATGAATCATATGATTGTGCTATAAATACAATAACTTTTAGACGATGTCAATAAGTGTTGCTGGGACTCCTCGCCAAGTAGCAATAAATTTGAAGCATGTCACCGATTACTTTCCATTAAGGAAAATTGCACACCGCGTCTAATAAATTGTAAACGGAATCATTCCTCCTCGCTTGCTTCCCGGGGATACCACTCATTATCATAACATTAGCACACAAGTTAACAGTAATGATACACCGTCTTACTCGCAACCAGTAATTTAGTATGTGATAATATTTATTTGTTTTGAATACAATTGTGGCAGATGCGGAGGTTTTGAGAGAATCTTAACCTGCAGCATGTTTACCGAAGTTATTGCTGTGTAAATGAATATTTCACATTCTTCAAAGAAATTGCTCAGTTTCAAACGTTACTTCATTGACATCTCATTCTTTATTAATTGATCTTGACAAAAATACAGATTCGCCAGTATAACCCCCATCTTGACTTGATCCGTATTATATCAATCATTTTGAATATTCAACCTACATGTTGTCATTGAGGAAATTTTATCTATTTTCTGATCAGAGAGTAATCACCGATCTCCAAATATGAGGACACATCAAAGAATCACTCAAAAAATATAATCATTTACATTCAATTCTCGAAGTTGTCGAGTGTCAAATTAAAATCCTTCCGAAGAATATATAGAGGGTATATACATTTTTGTAGTTATATTAATTTTTTCTGTTCATCTACTGACAATGTTATCAACACTTCTTGAAACAGTAACAACAAGAACACATTCGAAATAACAAATTTTAGGATTTCTGTAGGCATCAGTGTCGTAAAGATTATGTTCAATAGTATGTACTTTACATATTGGAGTTTGTTGGGTTGAAGTTAACGAAACTGATTTCATGCTCTAAAATATGAAAACGTGCTTGTCGATTTGATATTGTGATTTCTGCTGGAATTCTTGCCATTCTTGCAGCGGTGACAGTGAGGAATATTTCATTGAAATTAAAATAAACGTTATATTAAATGACATATTGAAATTCAACGATTTGTTATATTCATATGAACAGTATATTTCAGTTAGTAACCAAATGTAAAGTACAGAAAATATATTATTTCATCAGAATGAATCAGTATGAGATTGGCCAAGTGATGGCATTTTTCTGAGTATCTATTTTTGATCAAGGTTTTTAGAGATATACCGACAGGAAATGAAAAACTTGTATCTGTTTCGTGACTAAAGACTAGATTCTCGAAATTACTCCCAAAGTAACTGAGCATATAGTCCCATGGGAGAAACATACACTTGTGTGTAATTTGAGATTTGCTTAAGGATTTTACCACATAACGAGTATTACTGTATAGTTATCAGTGGCTCAGCTTTTATGTAGTTTTTGACGATTTTGTATCTGAACAATAATTGAAAATTCTTGGCTCAACGGGCTGCAAAATGTGAAAGCTGCAGACGATCTAGACAAAAATCTCCCACGAAGTTTTGAATCTGAAACCAAAATCGATCCTCTGAAAATATTTGATGAGAGAAAATTTATCAAAATATTATTATGGAATCTTTCAGAAAAGTTGGACAACTAATATAGTATCTTCATATGAAGGAACTTGGTGATTGGTTATTGGGTTATTTAAAATCTAATGATAATTTTTCATATCTATGAATTCAAATATATGAAAACAAAGAGAAAAATCCCAAAATTAAAACAATACTAATTTGTAAAGAAAATAGCTTCCAAAATAAAAATTAGTTGATAAATGGGTTTACCAACTGATGGAATATCAATAATGTACAAATAATGAAAATAAGAAATGGATCCTGATTACGCTGGTAAACGATAGAGAAGTGCCAAAAATTAAAAATAAGGGTAAAGATTGCAAACTGAAAACTGAAACTAGTATTTTACGTATTGCCGGAATGCTATGCTGTACTATATCCATCCAACCAACAAAACCCAAACTTATTACCTACAATTGGCTGGCGGAATTCAGATAAGAACGAAAATGACAACAGGTCCCGACAGTATCCCTGCACTGATTATCAGAGATTGTGCATATTTTTTGGCTCGTCCTTTGACAATATTAATAAATATCTGCTTCAAAAATAGTACCATCCCAGATCTATGGAAATTATCTAAAGTTCGGCCAATTTATAAAAAAGGGACAAGTTTGATGTCGGCAATTATATATCAATAAAATGCAAATTCGCCAAAGTGTTTGAAATCCTCATCTTTAGCGGGTTATATCCTCATTTGAGCAATCAAATTACACCACTTCAACATGGTTTTATAAAAGGGCTCTCGACAATCACCAACATTTTCAACCATTGATAGGAGATCCCAAACTAATGTCATATACATGGACTTCTCTAAGGCATTTGACAGACTGGATCACGGATTACTGCTATCGAAATTGTACAGGTACGATTTTTCTCTGACCCTAATCCAACTTTTTTTATCATACTTCACTGACAGGCGGCAGTATGTTATATTCAATGGCTTCAAGTCCGTGGAATATGCAGCTACCTCGGGTGTTCCACAAGGAAGCAACCTAGGTCCACTTCTCTTCAACGCTTTCATAAACGACATAGCTGAGGTCATTGTCATCAACTGTTTGATATAAGGTATACGTTTGATATTGTGAGATCAATGGCATTCAGGACTGTCTTCAATTCTCCCTCAATCTGAAACGTGTTGAGCAATGTTGTTTTCGCAATAATCTTCCTTTAAACGCATCAGTTGTATACAGAGAAAGTTGAATCAGTACGTCATTTCCTAAAACTTCTCTCCTATAGATCAGAAAATATTTATCTATCAATTGGATTTCTCCATGATGCATTATTACCTAGAGATGCGATGAATAGTTGCCGTCGTGATTGTCACTCCACAATTTTTTTTTAAACTGTTTAATAATTTAATTATTGACTCACATATTCTGCAGAAACTTAATTTCAATGTATTTAGACCAACCTCTAGAGTGGTCAATCCTTTCTATCTGCTAACACCACGTAAAAATATTCTGAAACGTTCACCTCTGCATAACATGGGTGTCAAATGCAATTCTGCAAGTTGTCAGCTCGACATTTTTCAATCTTTCATCTCTGAGATTAGGTATTTTCATTCTATATGTATTGTTCTCATTTTATAACTTATTGTAATTGTACTGTATTGTGATTTGACTTATATCCCTGTTCTGTAGTTGGGTGTAACCTGTAGAACAGTGTATAAATAAATAAATAAATATTATTGAAAAAAATTAAGTCGTTCCGTAGTGCACAAGAATCCTTGTCTGGGAAATTTCGTTCACTATGCATGATAATGTTTAGGAACACTGTTGCTTAGATGGACAAAGTTTAATTATTCTTTGAATGATTGACACATCTTCGTAACGACTTCATTTTGGAATTATGTGTTTCTTCCTTCATTTGAAATATTTCCATATTTTTTTCATGCAGATGGAGAAGTAGAAAACAAAAACTTTCCTTTCCGAAATTACACTTATTTATAACCGCTACGGCAACTGTCCTATTGAGATTGTTTATCATTGCGGATAGTCAAGTAAGCTAATTGAAATAAAAGTATTTCTGCTCATATCGTGAGAATTTAACGAGGCACTCTGTATAGTCACAATTTATTTGCCAGTAATAAGACCGATTCCAGCATGTCCATTAGAAATGAAATCGGTGTATTTCAACAGATATAAGTTGTTCAATTCTTCTTAATTATCTCATCTGAGGGCATAACGTATGCAAAATAGAGATAGTCTGCCTGCATATTTACGGTCGTTCAGTTCTGTAAGCTCTCGAGACTTATGGACAACTTCCTAGTTCACAGTAAATCACTCCTTAAAGCTCTGCATGTGATCGGCCAGTGAAAACATCAACATCATTCCGTGTGCGCTATTTATGCTCTTAGGTAGATCGTTAATTTTGAAATACGAACCTTAACAAGGCGCAGTTTTTTGAAAAATTGACACAGATGTAAATTAGGTAGGGCACAGTTTGAAGTTAAAGATACCATTTATCTTTTACGTTAAGTTGTTACAGAGGTTACGCTGGTCAAACGATATACATATTGCTAGAAAGCAATAAAATAAATTCAAATCTTATTGCGTCCTTGGACTACGTTTTGTTGCATTCGCATGGATAATTAAACTTTCTTCATACATAGATAGACACGTAGATCAGTCATATAAGTCGAAATTTTAATTAATTGGTCCTTAACTATATGTGGTAACCTGAAAATATCTAAATATATTATTTATAGCATACCGAACAACATATTTAGAATATATAAAATTTGTTCAAACATTAATTACAAAATTAAGTACTTGAAATAATCTGTAATGAAGAAAGTAAAACAAATCATAACTCAAATCAAATCAAAACTGATTGGAGCTCCGGGGCGACTTCATTGAATCCAATGGCGCATTTGTTTTTTCAGCTGCAGAAAAACCCGGAAAACCTGCAACACCACATCATCTGAAGATCTTGATCTGCCCATGTCCTCTCTTTCATAAAACAATATGTAAGGTGTCTCCACAGGCTCCAATAAATTCAAAACATTGCCAGTACACTTCGTGACTCGATTATCGTCAAACTCAAACCAGTACGTTTCGTCTTTGACCAATGCGTAATACTGACCTGATTTAACTCCAGAACCACAGTAAATAATTACTTCATGATGTATGTACGTGACTGACAAAAAGTTTTTAGAAAACTATATTTTTACTGTATCTGAAATACATCGAAACCATCCAAGTTAATAACGTATTTTAAAACCATAATTTTATTTTCTGAGTTTCAATAGCTATTGAAACAAGTGACTGATGTGGGACAATTATTCATATGAAAAAGATTAAGAATATCTTTGAGGAAGAAATTTCACAAGAATGAACTTCCTCTACTTTTCAAAAATGAAGAAAATATTCTATGTTCACTATTTATGTTGTGAAACTATCAAGTTTTCATCGAGTTTAACAACTGCAAATTTGAATTTGTTCATATTGCTTTCACAAACATTGGAAGAGTTTTTAAACGCGAAGTGGTGAAATATATGAAGAATTATCCTGGTGATCTTATTGGAACCTTTTTTTGTTTGTTTCGTTGCGTTTGCATAGAATATGAAACCGTGTACATACATAGGCACGAAAGTAATAGTTTCAAAAAATTAAATTTATAGTTTCAGCTGAATACCATGTTTAGTTTGTTGGTGAGAGGCATACAAGTTAGGAGTGTTATGCGTGTTCGAGGAGTGCTCAACACTTGAAACGTTGTCAGTGGCATACGATGATTGTACTTTGGGTCAGAAAAATGTTTACGAGTGGTACAAGGTCTTCACAGAAGGTCGAGATGTGCATAACGACGCTTACCCTTGACACCCCAGCACATCAACAATCGGTGACAATGTTGGGGAAGTGAAGAAAATTATGATGAAAAATCTAATTACTATTGGGAAAGTTACTGAGGATGTCGGCATGTCGACTGGCCCATGACATGCAATTTTTTTGTAAATTCAGGGCATGAAGCGTGTGGCAGCGAAGTTTGCTCCAAAATTGCTGAATTTCGACCGAAAAAATCGATATTAGAGCTTCGCTAAGGGATTGTTGAATGACATCGAGAGTCATAAATGGTAACGAATTAATTATCTTAATGACTAGGAGACCAAATAGCACGCCAAGTTCGATCAAATGACAAGATTTTGGACACTGTTTTCTTCTATTACCGCGACGTAGTGCATCAAGATTCCTTGGCATGTGGTCGTACGGCCAATAGAAACTATTACCTTGAAGTTATGTGCCACTCGTCATTGCTTGTTCCTGATTTTTTGGCCGAAAACAACACCGTAATCACGCCTTAGCCACCGTACTGACCAGATTTCCTCCCTGCGACTTTTTCCTGTTCTCAAGATTGAAGAAGCCCATTGGAGGACTGCGTTTTGCGACGATTAAGGAGATAAAAACTGAATTTCTGAGAGATCTCAAGGACATCCCAAAAAGTGCATACCAGAACTGCTTCAAGGATTGGAATAAATGCTGGCTCGAGTGTATTATATCTAAGGGCGACTACTTTGAAGAGGGCAAAATAAAAATGGATGAATTAATTAATATTTTTGAGAAAAATAAAAATTCACCAAATTTTTTGTACAGACAGTGTATATCACTCAAAGTTGCTTCAGAGAAGTGATTTCATGTGATATTTTTTGAGGTTATTTCTGAACAGAAATGAATATCGATGACTAATCCGTAGAAGGATGTGGAGAATTTGGAAATCAGAGGTGGATCCGGTATATTTGATCTGAAAAGAAGGTAGCCTGGAAGAAATTCAGTTAGTTGTTTGTCATGACAGAAATAAAACAGTGGAATCTGTTCAAAATATGTTTTTCTGTTAATCAACTGTCACTTCCTTATAAAAGGCAACCCCCAGAAATCGAATCTTGTCGAACTGATTATTTCAACGTATTATTTCTAACATTCTAATAACTTTATTATAGATCAACGAAAATTACTTTTCCGTTGTCGAAAAAGTTGAGAAATAAATAAATACAAAATTTCGTGTCCCTGCTATTTACCGCTGAGGAGATCTCTCGTACGGAGCCGATCCTGGCAGTAGCATCAGGTCACCTTTATGATTAACACGCATTGTCATCGGTTCTGGACCAGCATGAAAAATTTAAGGTCTATCGAATACCGGGAAGTGGGTTAAATCAAACTTGCAAGATTTATTAACATACATACAAGTCAAGTTAAATGAAAGCTTTTAAAAAGGTCACAACTGAAGGTGGAGGTTGTCATTTCGGAAAAGTCTATGAATCCCTAATACAAAAAAAGTGACATGTTATTGTTAATTTTCCACTGGATGTATTATTTATGGGAAATTATTTTTTTGTAATGTTCCCAAACACCAAACACCAGAACTGCAACACTCTTCTCGACGCACGTTTCATAAATTAAGTTGGCGTCTTCAGGTGATGAAATAGAAGACGATAACTTGGTTGGTGAAACGCGTCAAGATGAATGTAACAATTCTATAGCTATATTATATAACAATAAGTTCGAACTATAGATATATTTAAATGCTCTCTCAATGGTTTGGAATCAAGAATCAAATGTACGTAATTTGTGTTTCTCAGTTTTTCACTTTTGAATCGCTTAAATATTTTTCTGATTTTGGAATTTGCACTTTATAGTTATCCTATATGATGTGATTTGATGAATAAATAACTCTCTACAAAGCGGCATACCATAAATAACCGAGGAAAAAACATTATAGAACCCTGAAGTGTTGAAAGTGTACAAGTTCCTCAAGAATAGCATGAAATGATATTAAAAAATGTTTACGAGTATGCATATCAGGAGGCCCGCAGTGATAAAAGAATCGAATAACATTCCAATCGCACGGAAATACAACTTTCCGAGATTCATTCGAAATTATACGGCAATAAAACGTCCGCCAACAAAAGCAACGCATAAATCCACATTCCCCACAATTATTTGTACTACTCGTAGGATAAATCCCTATCCGATAACTCGGCGTAACAATAAGCCTGCAATATACAGGACAATGTTCTCCTGCTCAGATGTTCCAGCGCCGGTAAACATGAGAGGGACTCCGTGGGCCGTCAGCGATACCAACATAAACATATTATTACACTAATTGTTCTCCATCGTAACTTAACACCTATGGTGTGAAGTCGGCGCAAAGGCCGAAATCGTATACATTGTTCGGTTCGACAGATATATTCCATGCTTCGGAAGACAAATGCCAATCGATTTCGAAAAATACCGACAGGAGCTACGGCCCACACTGTCCGTAGCCCATTCTTTCCATACCGAATCGTAATAATGTTCATATCTACGTCGATAACAAGTCGTATTTATGGTACGTCTAGCTACCGACCAGCAATATGTCAGAAGTTCACAGATTTTTATATTCGTTTGTGAAAACATAAGTCTACAAAAATTCCGGTGAGTATGCGAGAGATGGTCCTATTACACTAATATCGATTACTCATTTTCGGAAAGAAATGATTTCAGTCCTAAACAAAACTTTAGTTAAATTCCTCATCAAAGTTCATTCACTTTCAGTACCATTCACTTTGATGTTATTCTTCAATCTCGCGCCTTGTAACAGTTTTTAACTGCAGTAATTGTAGTTGTCTTCCCCTTTACCCTCGTTGTCACTTTCAGATCAATCGCAGACAACCATAGAAATTTTTTGCGAGTATTGTATGAGATTTTACGAATGAATTTACGTTCTGTCATAGTCTATATGTCGTAAGATTCATTAGTTTTCACCCCTTAGTCAATCGTACTTGGTCTTTCAGATATCTTTTGTCAGAGTAGGTTTAGCAGATGATGAGTGGGTCCGAGATATACCTGTACTGCATATAAAACTGATGTCAATTCGGCAGATCCTGTTTTAAGAGAGCTAGATTTAAATGTTTTTCGATTTTGTCACCAAACACGTTCAGCCTATTCCCAAAACCGACAAGAAAAGTATTTCAAACGACTATAGACCAGTCGCTTTGCTATCAGTGATATCAAAAATTATGGAGAGTAAACCACCATATCCTAACATATCTGGAAGGCTTTAACATTTCGAGCGATCATCAATATGGATTTCGAAAACAAAGTTCAACATGCGACCTTCTATCGTATGTCATCCATATTTGTAGTAACGCAATTGAGAAACATGGCGAGTTAAGAGCTGTTGCGCTTTATATTTCTAAGACCTGTGACCGCGTGTAGCATGAGAGTTTGCTGGTGAAACTTCGATGATATGGCTTGTCAGATCATTTTTATGTATGGCTCTTCAGCTTCCTGAAAGAACGTTTCACCATCAATGCTGATGTTTCACAGAGATAAATATTGTCTCCAATCCTCTTCTTATTGTATATTAATGACTTATTGGGAAAAAATACGAAACCAATATATTGCTTTGCTGACGACAGCACACTTATTTCGTCAACCCATTTGCATTCCAGGACATCGACTACAGATGCACATTTTTGCCGACAGCAGGAAGTTGCATATATTAATGAGGATCTGGAAGTGGGGTCAAACTAACCAGGTTCAATTCAATGCCACAAAAACCCTGGCACTGGTTTTCTCCAGAAGATAAATGTCTCCGAACCGGATATAAAAATGTCAGGACAGACAATTCCGCTTTCTGCTTTGAAAAATTTGTTGGGGGTTGAAATGGACACCAATATATTTTGGTACAATCATGAGTGGCAAAGGCTGCTTCGCAAAATCTTGGAACACTGTTCTGAACCAGAAAACTGTACACACCTTAACAACTTGTGATGCTTTATAAAGCTCAGATCAGACTTTCTTTGGAGTATTGCTCTCATGTTTGGAACTCCGTCCCTAAGCATACCCGGAAGCTGCCAGAAAAGAGCCATCCATTTGATTGGAAACGCGAACATCACTTTCAACCTTGATAGTCAGGACATCGAAGATAGGTTGGAGATTTTATCTCTTCACGGCAAGTGTTCAAGTGACTTGGCACATTTGATTACACCAGGAGCGGTATATATCAAAAATACGCAACGGACTATGGCCACTCATCGTTTTGAGATTCAACTCAATACACCTCGAACTTCACTGTTTGAGAACACTTCAATTTTGAGACCTGCGTATATGTGAAATAATCTTCCTGAAAACGTTTTTTCAACGCGAATCGCTACTTTCACACAGGCACTGCTCTCACCTTGAGAATTTTTCTATAGTGCTTGTGTTTTGTCCTCAAAAAAGCACTTATGTCAGAACTAATATCTAATTCAATTAAAAAACTTCTGCGTCTCTAAATCCAGTAGTTTTATAAGCACTGATAGCTGATTTGCCCCAACCATGATATGACGCTACGCGAAACCGAAGTTTTGTAAGACGTCCCATCGTACCGGGTTTAGCTTTAACCATGAAATCTGTGAAAATCCTAAAAAATTGATTGAGATGTATAAAGACGACAACATCTAGCGGATCTAGGTGATGTGATGTGTGGCTTAGCATCAATGTCAAGATATCTTTCACTTATAGACCAAACCGGTCTGTAAGTGTGCCCGTTTTTATAATTGAAAATCCATTTCGTCAGTGACATCGCCAAAGGCATTTACAGGATTCTCTTTCATAGAGAATCCTGCACTGACAGCCAATCTTCAAGTATGCCCACTCAGTATATGTGAAATGTATTTCCTCATAAAAGGATTTGGGCCTATTCGGATATGCGGTTGGTTACTACCTCGTCAACAATCAGAAAGAGCGATGGCAGCTTTATTTGAGGTATGATACTTTGATATTGGATACTTCATTATAGGAAATCATCGACTTGATGTTGATGTTGCTTACCGTTGACTTCAGCTTCATTTGAGGTATGATACTTTGAAAGAATTGGACTTTTCATTATGGGAAATCATCGACTTGGTGTTGATGGGACACTACCTTGCACTGATGAGAGGCCTAAATCATTTCAATGGTTGAAAATCGATTCCGGTAGTGGTATCGCCAAAAGCACTTACACTTGTCGGATATAATCTAACGCCCTTCGTGGTATAAGCCAGGATAGAAGTTCTTTTCTGATAGGTTTCAGTCCATGAACCTACTTTGTAGGTAAGGGGTGTTTGAGCTGAAAGAATTGTTTCTTCGGATGATTTGATAACGACATATAATTTCCATTCGAAAACTCCACCATTAAAACATAATTAGTACCCTTTGAATGACTATCAAGTAAGAAAAGCACTTTGCTGGCTGATTTCTGAGACAAAAAATGAATTTTCATCTGTTCAAAAATATTTAAGAGGTTATAGACTACCTAAGTCATCTAACTCTTCCAACCCGAAAAATAGGGATAGCGCGAAACCTCAACCGTTTTTTCATTTACTTTTATCCACTTGTGATGCACTCTTTGAAACCTTTGGTGTAGTAATGAATATTACAAGAGTTATTTTCAACACCCCGACACGTGTATCGATCCCCAAGTGATCATCTTCAAGAGGAAGATTTTTCTTCCTCTTGATTTATCTTTCTCTTAAAGATGATCACTTGGTGACCAAAACACGTGTCGGGGTGTTGAAAGTAACAGTTTGGTGTTGGGATAAAACTTCAGTAATATTCAATATTAATCACTTTCATCGTTTCTTTTCTCTGCGTCGACATGGACGAACTCTGAAGTATTTTTCAGACAAAACGTGTCCTGTATTATCATTTAGTTGCAATTCAGTTCCATTTATATTGAACAAATAGCTAGGTGTGCCAAGTATGGCAAAGTTATTGCAAAAAGTATCGCTTCTTGAGAAACCCAAATTCTTTCAAATTCTTCAATGGAACTATGAATTTTTACCCACTTCTGAGAATATTTGAAAAACTGAAATCATTATCCAAATAGTTGTTTGAACGTGCTCATGTCACCTTAAGAGTAGATTTTATCAATTTTGTGTATTTCATTTTTCAATTCTTTCTCTACTTATGATTTTGTAGTTTATATCAAAGGAATGTTCAATTGGTTTTTTGAGTTTTGAGTTTCCCCAATCGATAAATGCACGTCCATACCAGGAAATTGAAATTTTCTTTGATACACTAGCTATCATTCGGCTAATTTCATTTCTAAAGTTTTTGAAGACCGAATAAATGCAGTGTCTAGATATGGTACTAATCATTTTATAATATAATAAGCATTTTATCAAAACTTTAATACGCATACGACCTTTCAAAAATATTTATTTATTTCTATAATGATCCACGAAACTCGTAATAAAATACTATGAGTCGGTGAGTTAAAAAATGCTTGAAAGGTTAACTACACAATTTTATTTCCATATTGTTCGTATAAAAGCAATTGTAAGAGTGAATTATACCGTTAGTATGTCTTTTTCGATATTTAATTTTGTTTTATGTAAATCCAAACTCTTAAATTATCATTAAAATATAATTTTTTGAAGGGTATCTAGTTTATCGCCTTCTCTACGAATAATCGATAAAGTTGGAATGAGTTTTTCAAACTGACTCCATTAGTTGCTGAATCGCATAAAACATATTTTTCTGCGCCAAGGCTAAATATATGATTATGGTTCTTATAGTTTTTTGTTAAACATTCAACTTCGAGCTAAAACATTCTTCGACAAGTATTCCAGTATTTTCTGATGGGGAAATTAGTAATCAGTAAATTAGTAATTAGTAATCGTGTAAAATTATTAGTGAATAAATGGAAAGAAGTTGCTTTGATTCAAATTATTGATTTACATAAAGCACTAATCAGGTAGAATTTAGTCAGCATGTACACGTCTTAGGAAACTGTTGTAGAATGAAACACTTGTTCAGTGAAAATCTCACAAAAAATGTTTTACTTGAATAAATTGATATTTCTTCATTCTATGAGCCATCATGGAAAATAATCTATAAGTCTTGATCCAATTATTTCATATTATTCACATCAATTCTGAAACGAACCCAGCAACCATTTATTGGAGATATTCTTTTTATTATATACTAGTACTATATTGCTGTATCGCTGCTGTTCTAATGTTTTATCAGAATCAACGAACTCAGGCGTGCGCAGCGTTATAGAACTGTGCTTTCAAAAAATTGTTCTACAGCGTCATCTAGTAGCGAGTTACAGAAAAATTGATAGCCTAAAAACCTTCTCTATGAAAAATTACTGATACATGTCCAGTTTCATCACAATCGGTTGAGCGATCTAGAAGTTTATCATTTACCAACAAACCAACAAACATCCATTTTTATATATATATATATATATATATATATATATATATATATATATATATGATTTCAAAATTGATGAAGTTGAATTCATAAGTACATAAAATAGCAGTTTCTTTTCGTGACATTCCATTTTTCCACTTTGAATTTTATACTGTTTGCAGTAGTACACAGCTGACATCTATTCAAAGTACATACTGTTGATTTTGATTCGTTGGGTATACCAATGGATGTCAACGAGTATTCTTCTTTTTCAGTTCAGTCATAAGTTGTTTTTAACAGAGATCAAAGTTGAGTGAGAAGTGAAGAACAGAGAGAGATATATACTTTTAGTAATGCCATACTTAGAATATTTGGGCTTCCTGTGTGTATGTTTGAAGGGACTGATGGAACATATGGTAGCACTGGCTGAACTTTGAACCGATACCGATTCCATGTGTGAGGAAAACATTTTGAGAGAGTATTTCTGTGCCTGGTTTCTCTTAAGAACACAATGTTGATTTCAGTATTTTTTTGAGAATCTTCCATCAGGATAAATTCCAATGTTTGAGGTATTCATAGATATTAATTAAAAATATAGAATCATAGAGTCGTCAGCATTTTTTGACAACAGTTTTTTTGTATTATAGTTCTCTCATGTAAAAGCATAAAAACTTGAGAACATCAAGATGGAATTTATTTATTCGTTCATTTATTTATTTATTTCATACACTATTCTACAGGATGAATTCAATTACAGAATAGTGAGAAACAGTGGCATTTAAAAAAATGAACTTACATATTATTCGTATAATTCGTGAATCTATATAAAAAAAAAATAAAATCAGAACTTTCAGTTAGCTAAGAAACGGACATGACTAACAGGAGTAGAGGTATCGCACATTGTATAAATTGGAGATTTTTTCATTATATTTGTACGAGTACCGTCTAGGAACCCAAAAATTCACCATATGTAACAATTGAGAGCAGGTAATGATATCGTTTATGACATTGAATAAAAAATGAAATTAATAATATTTACGCCTTACCTCGAGACTACAAAAATTGTGAGTTTCCAGCAATTCATAATAGGGTATTCCTACACTAGGATACGTGCCTTCAAGTTTAAAAGACATATATTTTAGGAAGCGCCTGTGTAGGGCTTCTAGTTGATTCATATGAACCTAATATCATAGTAGGGACTCCACACCAGAGATGCATATTCCAGTCAAGATCGAATAAAAGTGAAATTAAGTAATTTCAATGTAGAAGCTTTTTTGAATTTTTTTGTATTTCTTACTAAGAATCCATACATGCGATAAGCAGCTGTCAGAGTAGTGTCAATATGTTTATTGAAAGAGAGGAATGAATCAAAAGTAACACTTAGATCAATGAGTGTGTCAAGACGCTCAAGAACTTCATTCTTTATGACGTAATTGTGTAATGTCAAATTCGTTTTTAGTGAGTAAGACATTACATTACATTTGGATATGTTGTAGCATCATGTAGCAACACGATTTAAATTCAGGGCGAGACGTTCGCAGTCATTAGAACATGTTATATTGTGATAGAGTTTCAAGTCATCTGCTTGTAAAAGGAAATTTACATCATTAATGTAAATGTCAAACCTAGGTTTGATCCTTGTGGTATACCAGATAAGGCTACTTATTCGACAGACTTCAGGTAAAAATATGACTTGAAGAGAGTAATTGAGTCATTGTATATCCCACAAGTCGAAAGCTTGTTGAGCAGGATACTACGATCAAGTCTGTCGAACGCTTTAAAAAAATCAGTGTAGATGACATCAGTCTGAGACAGATAACCAAAACCCTCCACAATACATTGAGTGATTGTTACAAGATTGGTGATGGTTGAACGTCCTTTCATGAAACCGTGTTGATTGGGGCTAATAATGTTGCTAACATGACAATAGATTATCTTCTCAAGAAAAATCTCAAACACTTACACTTACATGTACAAAAGTTGCATATGATAGAAATTGGTCTCTCCATATGGATGGTACAATTGATTTTTTCAGGCATATATTGAAAAGAGTTGTTAGTGGTTCAACTAGAACTGAGGCACAATCATGCTGGAATATGATCAGGTCCCACAGTAATTTTAGGCTTTATTTTGTTTAGTGTATGATAAACATCTTCAATACTGAAGTTTTTGATTACTAGCCTGGGAATATCACTACTGTTGTTCGCAACGCCACTTGATGTTGACACCACTGAAGAAATCTGCAAAACCATTAAGAATATCTGAGGGATTATCGGGAAGCTTGCCTTCATGTAATATTTTATCTCCGAGTCCATGAATAACATGAAAATATCGATAAATGGAGCACAACATGGACATTGGAAATTCGACATGAACGAACTCGACGTGACGAACATAAAGTACTGAATATTCTGAGGTTTTATTGTATGCGGGAAGGAGTTCTAACGTGTCTAGTTTCGCTGTAACACCTAGGTCCGAGATGGCTACTGCAGGAGACTGCCGGAATCCCAGATTTCAAGGATCAGAGGAGTCTAGATGGACGAGTATAAAACAAGCGCCTTGAGTTTCCTTGTTAGTTTCTTTAAATAAAATTTCTATCAGAAGTTGTGAGGTTTAGTCCACTAAACCCTCTAAAAATACAGTGTCAAACCCTGTATTTTGTTACTTTCACTAGTGAAGCAATCATTGGAAAGAGTGGAAAATTTCAGAACATTGACACTCAAACCCAAAAAATAGTGACACTGATTGACACTCCGATTTCTTTATACAGTGATAGTTTATATTCAATAATGATTATTTATTTTATTTCCTTCATTTATTGCTACGAAGGGGATGCAAATACCCTATTGAAATTGTCAAGTGAGCTGTATTCCTTGTTTTATCGGTATATTTGAAGTATCTCCTATCCTATTGTAATTAAGATATTCTACTATAGTGACATGTTTTGAAAAACGGCACATAATTCTGGAATGTTCTATAAATGACCTCTAAATAGGAGCTTCTGATTTGGTCACCCTTTTCAGCACCTATAATGGAATTTCTATATAAAATGTCACAAACTACACCTAACGAATCACTGTTTGGAACCTTTGGTAATGAATTACTGGAGTTTTTTCTTTGTCTTGAAGATGATCAACATTCTGTATTTTTCGATCAGGGACTTCGCATAAGCTTCAAATTGAAAAAAACCAATATGTTCATGAAGATTAACACCAGCTCATTTTTCATTCGTATTGTTGTAAGTACCTATATAAATTACTAATAACAGTGAATCATTTTCTCACTCTCTTTTTGATTTAGTGCCTAGTTGGAAAACTAGCTCTTGATTCGACGAGGCAGGGGCATAGGTCACTTCTGGATTTTCTATAGATGTCTGATTGATTGGGCCGTTACTTGATGAAGATCCTTAGTAATTTCACAAACTACAGTCAACGATTTGATCTTCACAAACTTTATTTTCAAAAAATATATCACATGTTTTGCTATCACAGTATCACTATGAAAAAGCTATTGTGAAAGCGAAACATGTCGTGATATATTTTTTGAAAATAAAGTTTTTCAGGTGTATATTACTGGATTTTTTCCAAAACCAAACCGTTGTTTTAATATCTCGACAGGTGTTTCGATCACCAAGTGATCATCTTCAAGAGGAAGAAAAAACTCCAGTAATTCATTACTACGCCAAAGGTTCCAAACAGTGAATCTTTAGGTGTAGTTTGTTAGGTGTAGTTTTCTCAATATCTTCGAAATCAGGAGCGAAATGGCCTAGATTTTCATCTCTCATCATTACATTATGGAATTAATAACTTTTTTTTCTAACTCAACTTCTCTTCTATTTCCTAACGTTAATAGTTCATTGATGATGAGTGCATTTCAACTAAAACTAAACAATCAGAGTTATCAACAAGCAGAGTTATTATTTGAAATATGACACTGAAAATTTCAACAAAAAATCCAAAGTTGAGGGTGACCAAGTCGAATAACGTCCTGAATGAAAATTTTATGAACAGCCCCATGAGGAATACTCAAGTTCAGAAGCCGTGACCGAGTTTGAACAATACACTGTATAACATATGCGGCCCGGAAATAAAAAATTAGCCGCAATAATGTGGAAAAACGTTGAAGAGAGACAGAACTTGTCGTTTTAAGGTCCGGAACACACGCAGTCATAAGACGCAAGCTAGCGTGACTGATTATATAAATCAACCTTTATTTTCACCCACCTCTACATGAGCTTACATGCACATTCGTCATGTTTTCGTTATACTTTTTAATTAACGTTAATGTAACAAGCTTGTCCGTGAACGTGCCGCATTTTTACAAAAGTGGATCAACGTATCGAAATGGCGAGCAGTTGACGTTTCGCAGGTATCAAACTTGAACGCGAAATAAGACAATATAATGAAATAAGTGACAGACTGAAGTCATAGATTCTTTGTCTTCAATACGAGTATATGAACACGCAGTTCATCGAAAAAACATTATGAATTGTAAGTCGTAATAATGTAATTGTGATGTACTGTTTTGAACCTTTGGTGTAGTAATGAATATCACTGGAAGTTCATCGCAACATCAAACCATTATTTTTAACACCTCGATACGTGTTTCGGTCACCAAGTGATCATCTTCAAGACGAAGATTAAACTAAATATACTTACAATGTTGTTCTTATTTATACAATAGATACCTCTGTTAGGTACCTGCGTCTTAATTGTCTTATATCATTTTTACAATGTTGTCGTATCTACAAGTCTTAAATTGATTTTACAACATTGCCTTATCTGATAGTCAGGTAAATCTGATAAATAAAATATTATTTCAACAAGCTATATAGTATACTATAGTATACTATTATACCATTGTTATTCCTAATGAAAAGAGAAATTAAAATTTCTATGTTTTTTATCACTTTTATTTGTAACTAACGTTACTGCAGTTTCGTCCTATATGGACATTTTCAAACTTAAACTATTGTTTAGAAAATTTTCATTTATCTTTTCATCATGATCTCCTACCACACAGTAACGGCTACATCCATCAATTTATTGTTATTCTTAATATTATCATGTTTACTTTCTTCTACATTCTCATAGGCATTTAGATGCCTGTTGTCGTTAACTTGTCTGACTAATCTCAATTACCTGAGATCTATGGAATGCTTTTGTTGCAAAATATTACAAGCGACTGCTGATTTTTTTGGTTTTCCTTATTTTAGGTGTGCTAAGTGTTCCTTATATCTTATTTTGATAGATCTTTCAGTCTGTCCATATCTAATTTGCATCATAGTCCTTACATTTAATTTCGTGAATTCCAGACTTTTCCGAATCCTCGACTTTGTCCTTTGGATTTCCTGAAAGGCTGTGTAGTGTATGACTTGTTTTGAATACCATTTTGAACACAGCATTATCTCCAACTCACCATAAATACTCATCGAAACACCAAGATATTATATTTCTGGCCATAAAAAATGCAAAACTGCAAAAATATTTGATACGAAAGTGTCCAACCTAAAAAATATTATATTGCTCGAAACTGTCTAATAACAGAATTTGCATATAGTTATCATCTCAAACTATTGTAGATGGATTTATTAATGACAATAATGAAACCATTGAGGTAGAAAACACTATAGTTCAATTTCATCAGTTCGGACTTCCATTGTGTAATATAATATAAATTGATTTGAAATTCCTGAAAAAATATTAAAATGAGTTAACCGAAAATAACAATTTCATTTGAACAAAAAAGTGAAATTACAAAGAAATAACAAAACCAAACAACGACCAAAAAAATAAAAATTGAAATATTAATAAAAGCTGAAAATTAAAAATTATTATTAACAAAAAATGAAAAATAAAAATAAAAATTAGAAAGATTCCAAACCTAGTTATGTCAGGACGTTTCGATTCTTAGTATCCACAATCGTCTTCGGGTGGTAACTGGACTTATTCCTCCGAGATCCGACTATTTATAGGCCATTCGAGTGCTTTCACCTATCCCCTCTTCTCTCTCTCCGCTTCATTGGTTTTAGCAGGAGATGACCGTTTGGCGGGAGTTGGTCGTTTTTCGTTTGATTGGAGGTTTCTATATGTTACGTATCTCTACGCTAGCTTGACTAAATGCATTGTCGAATAACATATACGTGGCTTCTTCGTATTTTCTCCTAAACCAGTGTTCCTCTTCGTGGATGATTTCAGCTTGAGCCCACTTGATATTATATTGCTTGAACATGATCTGCTATTCCGGATTTGCTGGTTTCTCCTCGCTGTGTGTGTTTCTTGTGCTCAGCAATGCGAACTTTCAATGGCCTCTTAGTTTCACCGATGTATGATGATCCGCACTCGCAGTGTATCCGGTAAATGCAATTCTTGGAATCGCAGTCCGCGTTTGGTGGCCTGGTTTTTGTGAGGCTGCTACGGATAGTGTTCCCAGATCTGAAGCAGGTCCTACTTGCAGTTTATACTTGGACCCAATCCTTCGTATCCTTTCCGATAATCCTCTGATGTAGGGAAGTACAAGTACTGGTTGTGCAGGCTTCTTCTCTTTCTTGTGGAGCTCTTGCTGTCTTCAAAATCAAAATCAAAAAATCTTCATTTCCGTAGACCTAGGGAAGGCATGGAAAAAGTCACATAACTCAGTACAATTACAATGAGGTCACAATCATAAAACAACATAATTATAAGACATATTACATAACATCTAGACCATAAAAGGGATACAAAAATTAAGATTTAAAATTCCAAATCAGACTGGCTAGCTAAAGCCTGTTCTACCATCACTCTGTTGAAGGTCGTTTTTGATGATGCCTAGTTCCCTTTCGAGACCTTCCTTTGTATTACAGAGCCCGAAAGCACGGTCTAGTAGAGTCTTGATGATTCCTCTCTTAGTCGATTGATGGTGGTTGGATTTCTGGTTCAGATACTGTCCTGTGTGAGTGGGTTTTCGATATACCAACAATCGAAACGTCGTGAAATAACTTGGTTTGGAATCCTTTCAATTTTTATTTTTCATTTTTTGTTGATAATAATTTTTAATTTTCAGCTTTTATTGATATTTCAATTTTTATTTTTTTTGTTGTTTGGTTTTATGTTAATTCATTTAAATATTTTTTCAGGAATTTCAAATCAATTCATATTATATTAGACAATGGAAGTCCGAACTGATGAAATATACCACGAAACATTGTCAACCACCTTCAAACAAACTATAGTTCAAACTCGTCAATAGAAAACTCCATCAGCTCGAATTATTTTATAGACAGTTTGCCCATCGATACCCAACGATATCCTGAATAGAGAACCTGAAAATGTAGGTGTTACACTAATCTCACGAATGAACTCCCTGCGGAGATTTTGCGTGTTCACATTCAACACTAAGTTCCATGAAAAAATTGCCGTTTTTGCTGATTTGAAATTCTCCTTTTGGTGAATTATCGAGTCATTGTTTCACATTCAGATAGGCTAGGTACTTGCTAAATAACTAGAAAAACTTGTGACATTTGGTTGAAATGTTTCAGAAATGTTGATCCTATCAAATTCATAAAGCATGATGTTCGGTATTAACCTATTATAGTATGTGGGTTCAGGTATCATTATCATTATTATTATTGTCATCATTTCATCATTGGTATCTGTATCTGTAGAGTAGGGAGAATGAGTGTAAACTCACAGTACTTAGGCCACATGTGACCTATTGTACATCCTCCCGAGGAGTTGTCCTCCTAGGTCATCGTCCATCATGTCCTTTCCAGGAAGGTGGACAGGTCACTGGGAGACATCTCCTTTATATCGGCAGGTGTAGGCCAAGACTCGCCGAACACACACTCTCTTATTGACGATAACTCCGGGCACTCGCACAGGACATGCCTGACAGTCTCATCTTCCTGTTCACACATCCTGCATAGAGGTGTGTCCACCAGCCACATATTATGGAGGTGTTTCCTTAGTTGACAGTAACCAGTCAGAAATCCTACTGTTAGACGTAGATTTTTCCTGGTCATTGCCAAATATTTCTTCGGCGCCAGCTTCCCAGGGTCACCTAAGGTGATCCTGGCAAGATTACATCCTTTGGTTTCGTCCCATCTCTTTGAGGATTGAGCATGGGTGTAACACTTGACTAGTTCCGCAATTGTCGAAGTCATCAGGCCGTAGGTGCCACTGTGTTCAAAATTCTTAGTCCACCCGCTTCCTTGGCTAAAAAGTCGTCTACGCGATTTTCATCATTGGTGACACCGGTCTTATGAGCACGCGCGGAGGTCGGAAGGACAGTCGTGAATAAAACAAACAAGCAAGACGTGTGCTCCGCTAAATGTTTTGTGAAGTGAAAAAATATAAATATCTACCGCCCAAACAGCATCCTTCGAAATTCCTTCAAGCCCGCTATCGGGTACCCCATGATCAAATGATAGGAAGTTGAACCAGTACAGAGGGCAAGGAGATTTTCCGGTTGGTGTCGACCCATCATCAATTTCCTGGATCTAACATCCGACCCACTTGGTAACTACTCTCCTTATCGAACACATTATAATGACCTTAATTTCCAAAAGAGATTATGTGATTGACTTTTTTTTTCAGAAACAATCCGGTACATGTCACTGTAAACTCCACATTATTGAGCGCTTGCACTCTCTCAAAGGTTTGAGTGGCATATCAGTGTAGTTCAAAAAATGTTTCACAATGAAGAGTTATAAAATCGAAAAATACATAATATGGTTCATTGATCTCGATACACAAAAATCTGTAGTTTGAGAGAAGAAGTGGACTATTCTTCACAACAGAATTCAGGACCTATTACAAGAGCACATGATATGAACCATCCCCGTCGCGGATCGGATTTGAATTTTATTAATTTTTTCAGGGATTTTAAATCATTTTGTATTATATTACACACTGGAATACAAATATATGATGGTGTACCATAAATGATCTGAATTAATGTAATCGTTAACTACAAATTGGAAAAAATTTTCAATAAAATAAATGCCCGTAGTGTTAAAATCAGCAAGTGAAGCAATTTTTTGAATATTCACTTCGACTGCATATAAAACACTAGAGGTTAAAAAGTGATTGGCAATAAATATATTCATTTGTTTCACTTTCATTGCTCTATTAACATTCAAACAACAAAATAGTTAACTGCAATTACTATTAGTAAAATGAGATTTCTCAAGAAATAATTTGAGTATGAATACTAAAAAAATGTGAATGTATCAATCCAGCTCTGAATAGCAAACAGATTCAAGTACATGATACTTTTTTTGAACAAATTGCACGTTGTAGGTATATGTATAGTTATATTACAATAATTAATATTGATAAGTTTATAGTTGTTGGGAATAACTTCAAAACATGAAAAATGGAAGTCATGAACATTCTTCCACATATTATATGTATATATATATATATATATATATATATATATATATATATATATATATATATATATATATATATATATATATATATATATATATATTTCAATATTGAATTCTACAAAAAGGATTTGAAGCTTTATATCTTCTATAAATTATCTGCGAGCGCTTTCGACTGTTGGTAGTACTGTCATCTTCTAGGGACCCTTCAAACTGAACTGGTCATCCTGTTGTCTGCCTCTTCATACGGTCAGAGCATCTTAACTCAGGTATTTCAGGTACTTTAGGTAAATAATAATAATAATATAATATTTATTGGTAAAGATACATTGTTCAATTATACAAATTGTATGAGTCAATTTCCAAATAAATATAGAATTTCCACAGAAGGATATACCTGTGCGTGGGGTCTGCAGAAATTTGAATACTAATGAATACAATTTAAAATTTGAATACTAATGAATACAATTTAAAACTTGAAATATAAAGTGGTATGAGTAAATAAATAAAAGGTAAGACGTTTTAAAATTATCAGACATATTATTTTAATTATATCATCAATCTTCTTGTATGAATATGTGATGTGAATCAGTTTCTATGCATGTCACTATGATAGTAAACATTTTTCATATCAACGTGTTGGTGTATCTGAAGCCTTGGCAAGCCTAAGACCCAGGTTTTGAGTTTATTCTTAAATGAATTATCACTCCTGATATTTTTTATATGATGTGGGACGAGATTATATAACCGAGGAGCTAGGTATGAGTAAGACCTTTGAAGGATGTTTTTCCTTGAATTATTTTTTTGTCGAGTTTCATATTGGTGTTCTATTATCCTTAATTCATGTCTATTATTATGTTGTCTTATTATAGTTTTGAGAAAGTAGAGTTGTCTCATGTCTAGAATTGATGTTTCTTTATATAATGAGTCGGTCGGGTAAGTTCTTTTTTTGAGGTGGATAATTTTCAATACTGATTTTTGTGTTTGTTCTAGGTGTTTCAGAAAAGTTATGTTTGCTGCTCCCCAAGCAATTATTCCGTATGTAAGGTGGGTTTCGAACAATGCATAGTATAGCATTCGCATCTGGGCTGTTTGTAGGTATGATCTCACGTATTTTAATCTATATGCAACAAATCGTAGTTTTTTGACTAAGTAATCAATATGTGCATCCCATTTTAGATGTGCGTCAATATATATACCAAGGTATTTCAATTTATCCACTGATGAAACGGAAAGTTCTACGTCATCGTATTTTATTGAAAGTGATTTGAAATCTGGTAGATTCTTGGCATACGAAGTGAAGGTAATATAAAATGTTTTGGATATATTTATACTCAATAATTTACTTTCGAACCATTCAATTATTATTTTAAAATTTTTTTCTGCTTTTTGTTTCAGAGAATTCCAGGATTCCGATTGAAAAATAATTGCAGTGTCGTCAGCAAAGCTGATTATATCACCTTCCACATTCAGTGAGAACATATCGTTCAGGTAGATGTTAAAAAGTAGCGGACCCAAAACGGTTCCCTGAGGTACGCCGTACTCAACAGTGTGTAGGTCACTCTTGACGTCTTTAATTTTTACACATTGTTTTCTTTGATTTGCCCTGTTGAAAACCGTACTGATTTTTAGATAAAATACTATTTTTATTTAGGTATGCGCTGATTCGCGATTTCATGATAGACTCATAAATTTTCGCGAAATTTGTAATAACAGATATTGGACGGTAGTTCTCCAGTTTGGTTCTATTTCCAGATTTAAATATTGGTGTTATAATAGCAATTTTGAAGGGGTTTGGACATATTCCACTACTGAAAGACCAGTTTATCAAGTAAGTTAATGGTTTTGCAAGTTCTTTAGCTATTTATTTGATAGTTTCTGCTCGGAGATTGTCGATTCCGGGACATTTTTTATTTTTTAGGTTCTGTATAGTTCGCTCGATTTCTTTGATTTTTTCCAGAACTGTTGTTGTTAATTCAGTTCCTTCTGAAATAGTCAGACCAAATATTATTATATTATTTTTTCGTGCCTTTCTATCAATATTTATACACCTTGATTCAAGTTGTGTATATTTGTTATCTAGTCGTTTGAGTTAATTTTTGGAATAACCTATTTTGAATAACCCTATTGGATGTTGTTATATATCTGAATGAAACGACGATTTCTAATAGACTGGCTTTATTTCAGTTCTCAAGTCAATTACATAAAAAACGCTGAACTTTTAGTTTTCGCTTCCGCCAAGGCTGCTACGATTTAGTATGTTCACTTGGTGTACAATATATTGACTGAGAATAAGAAATACGTGACATTTCTTTTTTTTATATGAAACAATGAAATTATTTTTTTTTTAATAACGAAAATTAAATTTTCAATAGTACATTAGCCTGTCTGGCTTTTTAACTGGTCTATCAGATGCTTCTGGATTAGAGTAGTAGTAACTACTGTTATTAGACAAAGATGAAAATTCAAACTCATCTTGATCAGTCATATCGATATCATTATTGACAGGTGGTGGATCATTTTGACTTGGCAAAATTTCAATGAATCTTCTTTCTAATGATATTTGTTCCATCATTTTTTTCAATACCGTATGAGCGTTCTCTAGGTTTGTTATTTTACCAAACGACCATTTTGATCCTAAATGAGTTTGATATCTCACTTTACTATTTATATTTAAAGGTCTTAAATATTCACAAGAACGATCATTGTATTGTTTTTGCTTTTGTTTTTGCTGTTCTAATGACTTATTATATTTACATGGTGTACAATATATTGACTGAGAATAAGAAATACAATACGATACAGATGTGACCATGCGAATTTGGGTATCCCAGGTAATAATGACTATTGAAATAGGTGAGTACCTAAGTCAAAACGCAACTGCAACATTTCTTCATTACACGTGATGAAGAAATGTTGCACAAACCGTGAGGGCGCATGAGTTTTTCTAGGAAGATTGTTTAGAGCTATTCAATTGAATTGAATGATGTTAAGGTACAATTTAATGTGCATGAAATGCTTAAAACAAATAACGTTGTTAAAACAACCATCATGGACTGCTGTTACTGCTATACGACGAAGTCCGTGAACTTTTATTTTGAATATCTGAATATTGCACACTTTGAGAAATGAATCTTCTTAGCTGTCGGAAAAATTCAGTGTTGGTGTATTATATTAAAGTTTCCCTATTTTTAAAATTTATTTTGCAGAGTTCGTTGAAACCTACTATATTTCCGTGGTTTCTCAATTTGTTTTTCACAGCCTGAAAATTTCGGTACCAAACGCAAAAAATTACCGGAGAAAAATATTGAATCCTGTGAACATTTCTTAAAACAAAAAGAAATTACAATTTTTTATCATTTTACGAAAATCAGGAAGAACAGTTTAGCAGTTATTCACATAGCTGCGAAAATTAAACTTTACTGTAACTTTATATATGTAGTTAGAACTTAATATTGTGATTTTTTTGTCGTTGTAGTGATAAAGACGTTTATTATTACTATTATTATTATATTTTTTAGGTATGAGAGCATTTTCACACAATAGGTGCTCTAAATTTGATTCAACAAAAATCTGTTAATAGAATTAATAAATATAGTTTGAAAAACTAAAAAACACGCTTTTGAAGAACATCGAACTTAAAAATTAAAAATATCAGTCAGACATATCAGTGTCAGTTACTGGGATGAAAATGCAGATTAACTTTCGTGAGATTCAATTGCAGAAATATTTCTAAGAGAATATTGGGATCTACTTTGAGTGATTTCGAAATAATAATAATTCAGATAGATAGATCTTTATTTAAATAGGATATCCTAATAATATACAAATCAACTGGAATGGTAGAAATAAAAAAAAGGTATGTGTTACATATAGAAATGACTCAAATGTATGACAAACATAAGTTCAATAAAATATTTTTAAAGACATTACTACAAAAACAGCAACATTATACATTCGAAAAATTTCAATGCAACATGTAGAAAGATAAATTACATAATTATTTGAAATATATAACGAACATTAGATGAATGGAATTATACAAATTACAGCTACAGGTAACAAAGACATAATACATATTATATTTGTACATTTAAAACAAATTTCTTCAGTTCATTTTTGAACATGTTCAGAGATGGGCTATTTTTATTTGCATTAGGTAATTTGTTGAACCGATCAAAACCCTTGAAAAACAATGTGTTCATAGTATTTTTGTTTTTTGTTCCGTTAATATATAGGTTATTATTATTTTGAGTGAAGTGGTGGTGAATATCGTGATGAAAGACAATATACTGATTAAAATAAGATGGTCCTAAATTGTTCAATATTTTATATACGAAGATCATTGTGAAGTATAGCAGTCTTTGGAAAATGGATTGCCAATTTAAAACATTGAGCATAATAGTGATAGGAGTATCTCTACGGCACTTTAAATTGATTCTCATACCACGATTCTGAAGTTTTTGGAGTTGAGACAATTTATTCTGATTGAATAGATATAGGATAGAGGATAGAGGAACAATAGTCGAAGTGTGGCTGAACAATTGACTTGTAAACTGTGATACTTGACTCCGTTGAAAGATTATTGGCAATTCTAGAAAAAAAGAATAATTTCTTTGAATTTTTTTTATGAATATACTCAAAATGTTCATCAAACGATAGAGTGTTATCGATCTGGAATCCCAGATATTTAGTTGAATTCACTATTTCAATTTTGTCATCATCAGCTAATAGAGTCTATTTGGCTGTATTTGAACTTGGTGGTGATTATCATCGCTTTGGTTTTCATCACATTCAGCTTGAGTTTATTAATTTTCAAATACTTATTGACACTTGCAAGAGTATTATTCATTTTTTGTATAGCCATCGTAAGGTTCATATCGCTACATGCCAATAGAGTATCATCAGCAAAAAAGTTCATAAATTCACAGTCGACAAACAATGGCATGTCGTTTAAATATAGTATGAATAGAAGGGGTCCCAGAACACTACCCTGGGGAACTCCAACGTAATTGTCAATTTCACACGAGAACATGTCTTTAACTCTTACCCGTTGTTTTCTGTTGGTCAAGTAATTAGATAACCAATTATACACTTTGCTCTCAATTCCATATATATTCAATTTGGCTAGTAGTATAGACCTATCAATGGTCTCAAATGCTCTTTTGAGGTCAAGGAACACGACTACAACAAACTTATTATTATCCAGCTCAGATTTAAATTTGTTTAGAGATATTTGCACTGATGACTCACACGAATGCAATTTGCGAAAACCCGATTGATTGTTGATTAAAATGTCGTTTTTTTCCACAAATTTTATTAGTTGGTTATATACTGCTGTTTCAAGTACCTTCTCAATCGGAGGTAAAGTTTTGATTGGCCTGAATTCTTTACATTTAATAGTATGAGGAATTTTGGGTATAGGAACAATAGTACTACTTTTCAATATTTCTGGTATTTCGCCAGTTTCAAGAGAGGTGTTGATAAGGTGCAATATAACGTGACCGATAGTCTCAAAAACTTGTTTCAATATTTTGAAGTTGAGGATTTCATATATACTGCACTTATTATACAAGGAAATTATAATTTTACGTAGGTCATTTAACGAAAGCAATCTGAATTCTGAGAAAATTTTGTATAAATTAAAGTTTTTATCGCACCATAACTCTGAATAGTCAATGCTCGCCACAATTTCATTTATGCTTTCAACAAAATAACTGTTGAAGTTATCTGATATTTCAATAACATCTTTTCGTAATATAAGTTCACCAGTTTTCTCAAACTGAATACAATTTGGAAAGTCAATGTCATCTCCTTTAACTAGTTTTTTGAGAGTTTTCCACATTTGTTTAGAGTTGTTTCTATACCGATCAATTTTTTCAAAATAATATTGATCTTTTTTTCTTTTCAACACATTGACAACATCATTTCTCAATTTCTTGAAAGTTTCCCAGTTATTTTGTTCTTCTAGATTTGAACAGTTTCTGAAAGCTCTGTATGCCCTATCACGATTCTTAATTTTACAGTGAACTTCGTTATCAAACCATGGCAAATGACTGTTAATACTACAATTTTGTATTGGAGAAATATCATCAATAACTGCTTTGCAATTATTCAGTATTTCTTTATAAATAACTTCAACATCAGTAGAATTTAAAGACCATTTACATGATATTAAGTTAATTTTTATAAGGTCCAAATTGCTTTCACTTAAGTTTCTATATTTTTTATAGTTTCATTTTCGTTATTATGAATATTAGTAAAGTTGACAGTGATTGTTGAATGGTCTGTTATTATTGGATATGAGTGCACCGACGCTTGACATCTATTTACGTTCGTTATACATAATCTATAAGCGATTCGCTGTGGTTAGTAACTCTAGTTGCTTCATTGATTATTTGCGAGATGCCATACGTATTGAGAAGGTTTTTTAATCTAGAAACATAAAAACTATCATCAGAGTAGTTCAGATTGAAGTCGCCCACTAAAATACAATGAAATGTCATCGAAAATAAACTATCACAGATATTTTCAAAAAACTACACCTCACGATTTAATCTCCACAAACTTCATTTGAAAATATATCACTTGTTTCGCCAAGACATTAGCTTTTTCAAGTGATTTATCATAAATCACTGATCTATTGCTTGATCTATTCGCCATCTGCCTGCGAATAGATCAAGCAATAATGTCGATAATTCTGTCAAATACAGATCCCGAACTTGAGAGTTTCAAACATACATACATACATACATATATACAGGTGAAGCTATTAAAAGCATATTAATGTTAACTGATATGAGATAAAAAATAGAAATTGAAATATTTTGCTGTTTTCCTCAAGAATTTCCTTTCTCTCGCTTTTGTCATATCAGTGAAGAGAAGTATTTTTATTCATTTCGTATGGGAATAAAATATAAATATAAATTATGTGCCGTAGAATAAATCCGACAAAAACACTCTTAAGGCTATTCATCTACAATTATTTATTTTATAAAATATATTTTTCTTGATAAAAAAATACAAAAAGTCATGTATGTATAAATGAAGAATCCGAAGGTTTTTCTAAAGGCTGGCCCATTAATTACTACCTCGTTTATCTCATACGAAAGCGAGACGTGAATACCTTCTTCAGTACATAAAAACGAAATGATTACTTAATAATATCAGCGTTAAGTTACAACAAAAGTCTCAAGTTGCAGAGTACAGATGCTTCCCAGATAAGCAGTCATTACCAAACGCCGATTATTTCGCAATTGTTTTTTTGTTCGGTCTCAAACACAATTTATGCACAACGAATAAATTAACTTATTCAAAGCGAGTAAATTGACTTATTCGCAATTGGGTCATGAGAACAGATATTAATCGAAGCAGCACAGAATGTCACTGAAATTAATTGTATTAAGTCATAGTCGAAGTTAGAATAAATCATTCTGATGATGTTATGGAGGCGAATCACGCGAATTCGTTGATGACTACTTGATGAATAGCCTCTGGTGACGTTTTGGCGAATTATCGTGACCATAGTGGTTTCTGCTGGTAGTTATTATCGATATTTATGACGGGAATGACCAGTGTGACATTGAAAAAATAACAACTTTCACATCAACCATCGGAATTTGCTATAAACTGGTATGATTATGATCAATCCAAAATATTTTGAAAGGTTTTGTTTCTTCATTTTTGTCTATTAATAAAAATAATGATCGCCTCCATTTCTCACATGAATTCTACACTTTATATTTGTCACCTTGAGCTGATAAACAGGAGAAAAGGGCGGAATTCATTTCATCTGGAGACAAGATCTCCACTGAAATGTTCTTTCCTTAGTCAAAGGCTATTAGTTACTTCGATTTTTTTTATATTTCGTAATTTTCTATTGTATTCTGTATAACAATTTAATCATCGCTGTTGTGAATCAAACGATTCTTATGTCTGTAATATTTTCACCATAACAAATTTTACACACATCGCCACACGTGTTTACCTATAATAATAATAATGATAATTGAATAGTTGGAGGTGTTGAAGTTAATAAAGAATGTTGTCCGAAAAATACAATGCAGTTGTTTTCTTTCATGACTTATTGAGAAAATCTGTGTATTAGCAATTCCTAATCATGATGTATGGTGAAGTCTATTTTTATTCAAAAAATCATGTTTATGTTTTTTTCGTTAACCAGCTGAGGCACCCCTACGAACGACAACCCTCGGAAGTCGAAACTTGTGCAAGCTAAGGACTAACGAGGTCTCACCTTTTAACGTGTGATTCCGAGCACGTTACATACAATGATTTTTATTACAGACGAAACATAAAAAAGAATCTAGCTGTTCGGCTTTCTATAGGATCTTCCAATAGGACTTTTGAACATTGACAATTAATAACGGCAATCTTGTTAGAAATACATCTGTCAAATTAATCGTTATTTATTCAGTCTCTTCTGACAAGTCACCATGAATGGATATTGTATTCAACAAGACGAGCAAATAATAAAATTATTTCATCAAAATGGGTGTTCTGTTCGGGCAACATACCGCACCCTTCGCCATTTTACAGTCCCAATAATCGCTCTACCACATTCGCAATGTGGTGGATAAATTTGAGTCCACTGGTTCAATAACCGATCAACCTGTACGTCGACGAATCGCAAGATCTGACGTGAACATCGCCGCTGTCTGTGAGAGTGTGCAGGAAAAACCGAGGCAGTCGATTTTGTGTCGCTCACAAGAACAAGAACAAGAAAAATAGTGGGAAACGTCGTAGGAGTATATTATTGAAAATCATTTTAGGAAAATATGTAGAGCATATGCACAAACTGGAAGTTAAACCCCTTTCGAAACAACTACTTTCATATGAACATTGAATTGCAGAAAAATAACTATTTCTCACTCAGTTTGACTACAAACATTTGTTAGGGAAATGAAACAGATATCATTCACGAAGAAGCTACACAATATGAAATGAGAATCAGTATTCTGAGGCGTTTCTATGAATAATATCTGTTTTTTTATTTCATAACACATGTTTGAATGCGAAAAAGTGTTTTTCGTGTAAGTTCAAGTTAATATGAAAATATTTCTTTCGGAAGGATATTTTCCTTTCGTGTGATTCAACGTTCATATGTTGTTGTTTCCCATATTTTTTGTTCAAGAATGGCAAAAAAAGGAAATAATATTCTTTCCAAAAAATTAATCTCTCCTAAAAGTATTTCCTTTCCAATTTGAAGAAAAAATGAAAGGTTTGTTGAAAAAATCATACAATGTATTGAGAAAAGGTTTAGAAAGTGAAGAACCAAATTGACACTCAGTATATAATGATTTCGGGACATTCGATTTTAATATTAGTGTCATGCTTATCTATGAATTTATCGCATAAAAAATGCAGTATTCAATTATCACCGAATAATATATTCATTGATATTCTTGAATAATTTTGTGTGTATATAATTAAAATTCAATGCAAAAAGTAGCGAATCAAATGATTTCATCATTCTCTTTTATACGTGGGCCCCCAATAATACGTATTTGCTTGATATATCAATATATAACATCAGGAATGCCACATTTTACAAATATCAGTTCCTGATGTTTCCTTTGTGAAAAGAAATAATATACATGCCAGCACTTAATTTCTTTCATCCACAACGCACAGTTTTCAAGTTTTTGATTATCTTATAGAATTCAGAAGAGAAGCTGGTTCTGAATGAAATAACCAAAGATGTCGATATGTATATCGCCATGAATAAAACAAAATACTGAAATGCGATATATGTTGATGGCTTTGTGTATAATTTGCTTGGAAACTGGGTTAGTTTATCAATAATTATACAAAGGAAAATTCAATTGGAATGGTGTATGTTGAATTATATTGTCGAGTCGTGTTTTTTCTAACGAAATTTGTTTGAATAAGGGAGTTTTCTCAATTCCTCAGACAGGTCTTTTCCAGGAAGATCGAACACCTACTTTCAGTTAGATGAGAACCAGCACATTTTTGGGGAAAGTACGAGAGAAGTTGGACGTAATATTGCCTATTAAGTGGATATATTTCTCGACCGCCGACTTCATCGGACATGAAACCAATGGATTTTCATTCATGAGGAAGAGTATTATTGGAGTTTTTTTCCCAACACCACATCGTTATTTTCAACACCTCGACACGTGTTTCGATCACCATGTGATCATCTTCAAAGAGGAAGATTAAAACTAGAAACTGATGCGAAGCTAACCCTATTTATGATATATAGGATCCCATGCAGGTAAACCATTCAGGCGTACCACCCATAGAGGTATACCAACCTAAATTAATTTTACAATTTTGCCTTATCTATTATTTTACAATATATGTTTATATAAAACAATTTTCAGCGATATAAAAATCAATTTCACAATATTGCCTATCCAAATTTATTTTTACAATGTGTCCTTATGTAGTAATCAGTAAACCCAACAATATTATTTTATTTTAGCAAGCTATATAGTATGCTCTTTGGTATAGGTCCTACATCGTTATTCATAATATTATTGTGTTTACTTATTTCTACACTCTCAGACATCTAGTTGCCTGTTGTTGTTAACTTGTCTAACTAATCTTAATGAACTGAAGTCTATGGAATGGTTTTGTTGCAAAATATGATGGGCGACTGCTGATTTTTCAGGTCTTCCATATTTTAAGTGTGCTATGTGTTCCTTATATCTTATTTTAATAGATCTTTTTGGCTGTCCACAATATTTTGCATCGCAGTCCTTACATTCATTTTCGTAAATTCCAGACTTTTCCGAATTCTCGACTTGATGTCGAGAATTGTAAGGAATGAGTGTAAGGACTGCGATACAAAATATTATGGACAGACAAAAGGATCTATTGAAGTAAGATATAAGGAACACATAGCACACTTAAAATATGGAAGACTTGAAAAATCAGCATGTCGCCCATCATATTTTGCAACAAAACCATTCCATAGTATTCCATAGTATTAGTTAGACAAGTTAACAACAACAGGCAACTAGATGCCTATGAGAGTGTAGAAATAAGTAAACACAATAATATTATGAATAACGATGACGGACCTATACCAAAGAGCATACTATATAGCTTGTTAAAATAAAATAATTTTATTGGGTTTACTGATTACTACATAAGGACACATTGCAAACATGAATTTGGATAGGCAATATTGTGAAATTAATTTTTATATAGCTCAAAATTGTTTTATATAAACATATATTGTAAAATAATAGATTAGGCAAAATTGTAAAGTTAATTTAGGTTAGTATACCTGTATGGGTGGTACGCCTGGAAGGTTTACCTGTATGGGATACCTATATAGCATAAATAGGGTTAGCTTCACATTAGTTTCTAGTTTTAATCTTCCTCTTTGAAGATGATCACTTGGTGATCAAAACACCAAGGTGTTGAAAATAACGATTTGGTGTTGGGAAAAAACTCCTGTGATATTCATTACTACACCAAAGGTTTCAAACAGTGCATCATAAGTACATGAGGAAGAGTAATGTCAAAGATTTACCGCACTGATGCTATTTTACAGGAGGACATGAAATTTAGAATTCGTGAGGAATTTCAACAAAGCATGTCTTTTCATCCGAGCTGCTGCGTGAAAACAAATACGAAGAAGAACTAATGTACAGAGTGTTCTATGTTTAAAAATTGCATGAATTCCAACAAATGTTGGCAAAAATATACTAGAAATTAGAGGTACTCACTGATTCTCGAGTTTTCATTTTGATGCTTTAGTGATTCTAGTTTCTAGACAGTGGTTGCCAAAGTATGCTATTATTGAATCTGTATATTCTTTTTTGTGAACCATAAGATGAGTTGAGGAGAGACCGTGAAACGTCAATCTCACGTTTGCCCCATCTCGCAAGCTTAAATCTACTCAAATCTTATCTAATTGTTAGAAATTTCCAACTCTTCTACTTTTCACACCACCTAACAAACAGATTCCCGAGTTGATTAACTAACAGTAATCTAGCAAATGAGCAACAACATCCTAGTCAATGTGATGAAAGGACCATCAAATTCTTCATTTTTCCTGTCTCTCAGATCAACCAAAACTTATCCCTGACTACTTGATTCACTCATCCGTTTCCTAATTCATTCACTGATGAATTCATTAGATATTCCATGCAAATCTCTCCCTTCAAGTACCTATTCAAGATATGTTTTACAATCTCCACGGGTATCTTCCACTTCCTGTTTTATTATCCTCTGATCTTATTAATAATAAAAGTAATGGTATTTATTGGGTAGAATAGAATATAACATCCAAGAGGCGAAGATCAAAACTGCAGTGTAGAACACTACAGGTTTGTTCCACCACTTAACCTCAACAGCCAGCTACGAGAACTGGCAACCAAAAAAATGTAACAAATACAAAAAAAAATAGAAAAAGTAGTACATTATACACCTGATATCAATCAACATTCGAATAACAACAAAAAAATACATATGGATAAATTATTGACTATTTAAGTTTTTTTACTTAGTAGTTCAATTTGAAATTTCTGCCTATAAATACCTATTTTATAATGTTTTAAATAAGAAAGAAGTTCATTGTAAACGTTGCATATCTGATACATAAATGATCGCTTGAAAAATTCATGGAGGAGTATTGTGTATTGGAGGAGCTAATAACCCTTTGTGCCGTACATTCAATTTGTGTACGTCCAGTCCGAAAAGTAATTTTATTATATAGATAAATCGGAATTTTATTGCAAATAGCCTTATGATAGAAACACGCTGAGTGTAACGACCTTCGGTTTTCCATATTGAGCTAACAAGTTTCTGACTGCTTTGATGAGATTCTGTTCCTTCTACGTACCACATGAATAAGGCGAAGACAGGAGTTTTGAATCTTTTGAAGTCTTTTCTTGTTCCTAATTGTGAAGCTTGGTCCATAGAGTACGTCTGCATAGTTCAAAAATCAAAGAACGAGACTGTCACATAGAGTCATTTTTGTGTTTTTAGGGAGGAATTTTCGATTTCCGTAAATCAGCTTGTGTGGAAGGTGAGCTTTCTGGATTAGTTTGTCCACATGAGAATCAAATCGGAGATCACTGTCTATAGTCATCCCAAGATTTTTTGCTTCCTTCACAATTTCTAATACATTAGAGCCTATACTAATATTGAGTTGTTGTTTTACAATATCTCTGTGATTTTTTTGGCCAAATATTAGTATTTTCGACTTAGATGTATTATTCATTGAGCACATATTTTCAGCAAGGGATGAAAATGTGTTGAGATCATGACTGATCCACCTATTTTTACCCTGTGTGGTTCAGAAGAATAATAGATTTGGGTGTCATCGGCATAAAGATGTACACTACAATACTGAAGGCATTTCACTAATTGACAGGTGTATATCGTAAATAGGAGAGGGCCAAGAATTGATCCCTGAGGAACGCCTGTTTCTATATTCAAAGGCGTGGAATGTACTTCATCACGAACAACTTCCTGGCGTCTGTTGTGTAGATAGTTTCAAAAAAAAAAAGAACTGAATCATCTGACAAGCCAATGTAGTGCAAGATCGACAATAACAGCTCTTGATTAGTGGTGTCAAATGCCTTGCTGAATTCTAGAAGAGCCAGGACGGTACATTGATTTCGATCACTCGCATTGAAAATATCATCAATAACCTTCAGTGGAGCTGTAGTACAGATGTGACCACGCCTAAAACCCGACTGTACTGTTGGTAGTAATTTATTACTATCTAAGTGTGAACGAAGCTTTTGTTCTATAATTTTTTCTATTATTTCAGAGCCAGCAGGAAGGATGCTGATGGCCCGCAGATCTTTCAGTTCTACTGGATTGTTTTTTGGTATTGGAGTTACCAATATTGCTTTCCACATAGCCCATTCTATTTCGACTATTCCTTTCTCGCTCTGACATTCACATGTGATACCTTCCTTCTTCTCCTTGTGTCTTGGGAGCAAAGCCCCTCTTCTCTGACTTTCGCTCTAATCTGTCAAAGATCATCATTCTCGGGAACGACACCCTGAACCGTTGAAGTTCTCTTGGTTTCAATGTTATTTTTACAGCTCAAATGAATAAATCTATTGGAAGAATGAAATTCTTCGAAAAAATTCAGATTTTCCAGATTTGTTTCGTTCGACATACAGATAATTCCCCTGTGAATTCAATGCTAATACGACAACCGATTACATCACGTTAAAAGCCATTAGCATAGAATAGAACGGGAAAGCCATTCATCAAAGCTCACTGTGACCAACATTTCTATTATTTTTTAACACGACTTCGAAGTCCAAACAAGTGTTAATACATACACATAAATCTCAAATACTATAAAAATATGCATAGCTTGTCTTCATCACACCATCTGATTTTTTTCTTTTCCAAGATACATTCCCCTGACATAAATATTTATATATTGCCATACCAAATACAGAGTACTCCATGAGACGTGTGTGAAAGCATTGTCATGTTGCACGGAGCAAAGTCATAAGTAACAATTAATGCCATTGAGGTGAGAGCGGTTCCCTAATCAGGACCAGTGGCGTTTTAGATTCCTCATCAATTACTTGTGAAGGAAGTGATAAAATACCTATTATGGCAATACTGAACTTATGTTTTTTTTGGGAACTTATGTATAATTAAATAACATAGAAGCACTCTACCAAGAGCTTCTTAAGAGTTGGAGTAATTTCCAATATTCTGAATATTTCTTCAGATACAATGTTAAATTTGGTGCATCAGTTATAACCCAATTGAGCATTTTTATACCTTTTTCATTTAGAAAGAAGAGAATATGATATATTGCCCTCAAGATGAAGTATTGCATACATTACGCCAGAGGCACGAAGTATAGTTCAAATAAACGATATAGTGCAACCTACCTTCCAACACCGTATCGAAGTAAACACAACTAAGTTCACTCTCCGCCATATTTGGGTCAAGATTCCCCACCTCGAAGTTTATGCTCAGCGAACATACTGCGCAACCGACTGAATCCGATGGGTTTACCAAGGTAGCCAGGCATGGAATATTATTACAGAGTGAGTCGTAAGTGGTAGTTTTTCATTTGTGAAAAATTGGTGTCCAGTTTCAAAATGAACAAATGTCGAGCTGTGGGTTGCCGTAATTTGTAGGGTGATGTCGGCATTAATTTTTTTCGATTTCCAATTTACGAAAAAGTGTATGTTTTTTAGTATTCATTATATAAGATTGAAGGAATGAACATATAACGGAAATCATAAAATAAATTGTCAAGACCAAATATTTGTAGACTTTTTTTATGATGACCTAAACTTGTTTAGGTCATTTATTGGTCCTCAAGAGAAGTGTAACAAATCTGGTGTTACGAAAAACTTCACGATTTTCTATCCTGGATACTTCGTTCAGAGTAGTGGAAAGAAGCAATGATTCGAAAAGGAAGAAAATTCAATTTTGTCGAATAGCCAACCATAATTGGCTTTTGCCTTATTTTTGTCTCATATCAATATTGTGATAGTCAATATCACACTTCGGAAAACATAGTTACCGCATATCGAGAGAACCTTCACATTTCTCACCGTCACCCCATCATCATTCGAAATAATTACCTCGTGCAAAATGTCTCTCTACGCCCATGGCGTAATCCCAATTGCCTATGATTTAACAGTCAAATGCTAAACAGTTGAGCAATTATCTTTTCTTGCGTACCTCGAGGAATCATTTAAACGTCCGATGAATTAACGCCCTTTAGATTGTCTCTTGAAATAATTGAATTTATTGTCTTTTTATCCATGCTCAACAACAATCGTTCTTCTATCCGCTTTAAATCACCTTGACTGGAGTTAATAAGTGAATAAAAAGTGAGATGTATGGGAAATATCAATGAAAATAGTATTATTTATATTGTTGTGCAAGTAATGTTCAATTAGAATAGTTATGATATGATTCACTATTATGATCTGGTACAATAGCTGGAATAATTACCGATCGAACCATATTTCTCCGATATCGTGTTATGCACCACTGTAGATGGTATCCGGTTTCTTCAGTTTTTTCGCCAAATAGCATGTTCGCCAAATAGCAATCATAGTTTGAATTATCTCCATGCAATGAATTTGTTCGACTGTATGAAGTAAACGCTTCAGAAAGTGAAAAGTTCATCAGCTCATCAAAAATATTTTGAAATATTTTTAAGTACAAGCTTCAATTTATCAGATCTGAAAAGAAAAAATGAGCTTCAAAATGAATCAAACCCATCAATTCATTACATTACATCATTCGTAAGGTGAGACCAGTAAATTCCGCATCACAGGGTAATTTTTATCAATAGATTCATCCAAAATTTGACTGCTTCGATCAAGTTGGAAAATAGTAAGGAAAAATGTAGCCACCTGATTCGCATTATCTTCATATTTGATTTTTTTCACAAAATAAAAACAAAAAAACAAAAAAGAGATTATTTCTCAAATATTCTCCAAATGAAAGAGTTCTTAAACAATGAAGTTCAAGGTGTACTGAGTTGAACCTCAAAACAATGAGTAGCCACAGTCTGTCGCATATTTCTGATATGTACCGCTCTTGGTGGAATCAAATGTGCCAAATCAGCTGTACACTTCCCGTGAAAGTATATATAAAAAAGAGACAAATGCCCAACCTTTCTTCGATGTTTCAAACTATCATGTTTCCGTGTTATGAATCACACGTTTAAAGGTAAGACATCGTTAGTCCTCAGCTCGCACATGTTTCTCAACTTCTGAGAGTTGTCGTTCGTATGGGGGCGACAGCTGATTAACGGAAAAACAGATCAGATCAAGGTTGCAAGTGATATTCGCGTCTTCAATCAGGTGGATTGCTCTTTTCTGGTTGAAATCCAGCAGCTTCACGGTATGCTTAGGGGCGAAGCTCCATACATGCGAACAATACTCCAAAGAAGGTCTGATCTGAGCTTTATGAAGCATCAAACGTTGTGTACAATTTTCTGGTTCAGAATAGTGTTACAAGATTATGAAAAGCAGCCTTTGCAATTGCAAATTGTACCAAGTCATATTGGTGTCCATTTCAACTCCTAACAAACTTATCGAAGCAGAAAGCGACCTTGTCTGTACTGACATTATTACATTCGATTCGGAGACATTTATTTTTTTGGAGAAAACTGATGCCTAGGTTTTCATGGCATTAAATTGATCCCGGTTACTTTCACCCCAATTCAAAATTATTTCTAGATGCTCTTTAAGATATGCAACCTACTGCAGTCAGCATCTGCAGCCGATGTTCTAGAATCCAAATGGAATGACGAGACAAGTACGCTGTTAAAGCAAAGCAATATATTGGATTGATTGTTTTTTCCAATAAGTCATTAATAAATAACTAGAAGAGGGTTGAAGACAATATGGAAACCTGAGGAACACCAGTGTTGATGGTGAAAGTATTCAAGATATATCCATCGACGGCCACTTGGAGGGAACATTTTTTCAGGAAGCTGGAGAGCCATATACAAAAATGAGTTATAGCATCAAAGTTTGGCCAGCAAATCCCCATGTCACATACGGTCAAAGGCCTTAGAAAAATCAAGCGCAACAAATATGATATAAATGACCGATTCTTCATGAAAATTCATCAAAACGTTTTCAAAAAACACACTTGAATGTGAGATTTCCACTTGGAAGTTTACAAAACAGTGACACGTGTTTCAGTATACGACAGCATCTTCGTCACAATATTGTTTGTACAACGACACAGAATTTGTACAAACGGTATTGTGACTCCTGAAGAAGATATTGTCTAGTCTAGCGAAACAAGTGTCGCGGTTTTGCAAAGTTTCACTTTTTTTGATCATAGGTAATGTTTTTGTAGTAGTTAGTATCTGAAAGTGATACACAGTGATATTAAAATAATAATCGATCTGAGCAATGTCTGAATAGTTCATTATTCATTGAGAAGGTAAAGTTTCAATTTTGTTCATTTTCACACATATTATAATTTCTTCATCAGGAAATTTCACTGTGTTCTATAGATCTATGGTATCAATGTTGATGTGTATTACTTTTAGTCAAAATACTTCTTTCTCAAAATTATATATTTCATGTGACCAATTTTCAATAGCTCTTTTTGTATTTTGTAGAGAAACACATAATATATAATATGATATGTGATATCTCTCTACCACCTATACTGCGGTTGCTATATTTCTTGATATTGAAGAAGCATTTGACAATGCACTACCTAAATCTATAGGATTGTCTCTGACTAGAAAGGGTATAGAATCGACCATAACTGGCTGGATCTATGCCATGCTAGTAAACAAAACTGCAACTACGACTATCTCCTCTTCTGTGGTCGCTCCTGGTGGATAGTCTGCTTGATGCCCTCGACAGAAGAAAAGTTGATCTGCAAGCTTATGCAGATGGCCTTGTCATCCTGGCAAGGTCCACGTCGGGAAGGGTAGCTTGTAATATCCTCCAAAGCGCGTTGGAAGTCGTTTACAGTTGGTGCCTGTGGGAGCAGATGTCTGTCAACCCCAGCAAAAACTGTGTTAATCCCCTTCACCAAGAGAAGGAAATTGGACGATCTACCGTCACTTTCCCTCAATGGTGTGGTCATTTCATTTGGAACGGAGGTGAAATGTCTTGTCATTGTCCTTTATAAAAGACTCACCTGGAACGCTCACTTGGAAAAAGTTTTACACAAAGCCAGACTGTCTCTATGGATATATCGAAGGATTTGTGGTAAAACTTGGGGTTCAGGTCTCAAACAAATCCATTGGATTTATGTGATGATTGTCAGACCAATGATCACGTATGGTTCAATTGCTTGGTGGCCGAAGGCTTTACAGAAAATGGCCCAAGCGAAGCTCTCTGGCTTACAGAGACAGGCTTGTCTGGCTATCAGTGATGCCATCAGTATCACACCGTCAGCGGCCATGGAGATCCTTCCAGATCTACCTCCCCTCCACATTTTTCTGGAAAGAGAGGCTAGATGGACTGCATACAAACTTGTGCACATTGACAATTGCACAAATCAATTCAATGCAGCGTGCAACAGACTGTTGGTTGACATTAAAGTCACAGCATTCTGGAAATGACCTCTGACTTTATGCATCCAACTGTCAACTACGAACTGCCTTATTGAGTACTATTCCCGAGTAGAGAGACTGGATCCTGCGGGAGAAGGAAATAGTATGAGCAGATAGTTGTTGGTTCACAGACGGATCAAAAACACCTTTCGGTTCTGGTGAAGGTGTTTTCAGTCACAGACCCAGGACAGAGTTATCTACCTGCCTAGGAACTTATGCGACTGTATTTCAAGCGGAAATTTACGCTATTGAATTGTGTGCATAGAGATTGGATAAATCCAACCTCGCTCACAAGTGATAAAAAGTGATAAAGTGATAAAAATATTTTCGGACAGTCAAGCGGAGTTGAAAGCTCTTGGCTCCCACCGAGCAACATCTAAATTGGTAGCAAACTGCCAAAAAAGACTCTCCTCGATAGAAAGACTGAACAGATTGTCTCCGGGCTGGATTCCTGGCCATATTGGCCTGGAAGGCAATGAAGCTGCTGACTCTCTTGCAAAGGAGGGTGCTGCAAACGGCTTCATTGGATCAGAACCTGTCATTGGCATCGCTTTGGGCTTTGCCAAACAAATACTTAACACCTGGATGGCAAGAAGGGTTATGGACTTCTGGCAGAATCTACCAGGATTGGCTCACTCCAAGGCATTTATTCACCCTTCGAAGCTTGATTCCAAACAGTTTTTGGACTACAGTAGGGATCAACTACGATGTCTAAGAAGCCTTCTTACAGGTCACTGTCATTTGAATCAACATATGCAGAGACTTGGACTATCGGAAGATAGTGTGTGTCGCCTCTGTCTGGAAAATGATGAAACTGCAGAGCATATACTATGTGCCTGCACCGCTGGGTACCGAATCAGGTTCTTTGAGTTCGGCAGATCCGTACTCTCACCATCTGACCTGAAAGACCACTCACCATACAAACTCATCGGCTTTGTTAAGAAGCTGGGTTTATTTGGCCGAGTGTGAATAGGTGTGAGCCACAATAAATCCTTATGGGTTGCGGTGGAGGGTCGAATAGACCCGCTCACTTCAGACCTACCTACCTACCTCCACCGATGCAATTTTTAGTTTAAGGAGATGATATCATATACTTAGGTTTGTTAATAACCCGCTCACAAGACACAGTTTATCGAAATTGCTGGTAGCACTGAATAGAATGGAGGATTGGGGAAAAATAATGTAGAATACGCTGAATTACGGTATGTTACAAAAAAACATTTCATGCAACTAAAATTCAGCATACAAACCATGATGAATCGATGAATCGGAAAATTACGCTTAAAACTTTTCTGGAGAAAAATTCAAATTTGACAGATAATGCCAATCAGATGACTGAATTTTTATTATCCATCTTGATCAATGCAGAGATTGATGCCATTAGCACACTGTATTATATGAAAACTTGTGGCGATAATGACCTATTATATGAAAAACATATTTTTTTCATTGAATTATTTATATCGAGATCAAATTTCATATTGTATTCTTGCTTGTATTTACAAAGATACGCCTCGCGACAAGTTTTCATTTCATAAAAATTTTGTAATGAAATAAATTGATGGTTTTGATTCAATATAAAGGTTAGTTCTTTTTTGAAGGGTTGGTAACTTCGTTTTCCGTATTCTCTTTATCAAACCCTTTCATTTGATCCCAAATTAAGAGGGTGTATAATGAAACTAATCCGTCATATTGGATGCAGAGTGATGTTCTTGTTAATTTCAGCCCACCATATCATGAAGGTACATGAAAAACTATTCCGCCATATTGGGCGCTTCACCATATTGAATTTAGGGTGACGTCATATCACCCAAAATTCAATATAAAGAACGACAAGTCACACATAGACAAAATTAACAGATCAGGTGTCTACAAACTAACATAGGGATCATGCCCATAAATTAATATGGGAAAGATTTCACCACGTATGCGTGCTACCTTTGGAGAACAATCACGATTTCAATACCAACTACGACATTTTCCAAACAGAGAATAATAGCCATAAATTGACCCTGCTAGAGTCTCTGGAAATCAATGAGGGCAAACATTTAAAGTCCCTATCGAATGACCAAAAAGAAGTTAACCACTCCCCATTGAACCTGTTTTCATATTGCAAATAATTATTCATATTCAAACTTTACTTGCTGTACAAGAACTGATATTGCAATTGGTTTTCAAATTCTACATTATCTCGTTTAACATTAACCGTTGAGTGAGATAACTACTACTATTGTATATAGGATTCGTTCTCCAATGTTTGCTATAAGGTTAGGTTTGGTTAGGTGAGGTAAGTGAGTCTATTCGTCCCTCCACCGCAACCCGCAAGGGTTTATTGTGGATCACACCTATTCAAACTCGACCAAATGAATCCAGTTTCTTGAGTTTTCCTTTGTTATACATCGTATTTTATCCCTACTGTAGTCCAGTCCAATAACTGTTTGGTTTCAAGCTTGGATGTTTGCTATTACTATAGTATCATTCACTTGTATTGCTTGTATTTGCTTATCGACTGCAATAAACTACCTGATTTAATCCCATTATGTAACCCCTCTCTGAAAGACAAAATCACCTGTTTTCATATTATTGTGATGCGAAGGGAGGGATTACACAATGGGATTGAACCAGATATTTTATTGTAGTTGATGAGGCAATGCTATTTAGAGTGAAACATACTATACCAATGAAGTTACGGTGCTAGTGAAACGCGTATAGAACAAAAAAATGAAAAGTGTTACATCAGCATCATGGATAGTGTTATTGATTTCCATCAAGTAATAGGTCAGCCCATTCATAACTTATGAGTCAATTGATACTTTGAGGTTCAATATTAAAGGCGAATTCTACCACATTCTTTCTCTTCGAAAACATTTCTCCTCTGCACTTGGAATGCATTTCATAAGTTGTTGGTTAGGTAACTAGGTCATCTGATCTAATCGATGTAGCTGACGATTCCGGATGGAGGTACTTGACCATCGTAACAGCCGAATCATCGATTCCTCAAAAATTTCGCTGAAACCCATTAAATTTAAAAATAATTCCATAATCGTTATCAAGTTTGATCGATGGCTCATTCATGATTTTGTTCATTCATAAAGAAAACACCTATACTAAAATCAACCTGATATTTATTTTATATTTGATAAGATATCATTATCAGTGAACTCTGTACGATTTTTATTTCAATGAGTCCCATCTCAAAAAAAAAATCTATCAATGTACAGCAATTTAAAGAATATCATTTCAACTACTGACATTATCTACGATATTGAAACATATATATTTTCCACAAATATACAGTAAGTGAAATTTCTCCTCGAAAATATACAGTGGGTGAAATTTCATCAGTCGAGAGAATCAAACAGTATTCGCAAGAACATTGCCCACATTTTCACCTCTTTCGCCTTCAAACCATTTCTGATGCTTGAACGAGGGTGCTGTTTAAAACAACGTATTTCCGAAACTCAATTCATTTTAATTGAAAATAATATTATAGTCAATGATAGAGATCTGACAACCAAGAAGCGTTGAAAATTGTAATGTCGTTTGTCCCTTTCGGTCTTTCATCAAATATTATGACAGAGTGTAAAATACCTTTACCGGAATTTCAGAGAAATGAATTTGGATGGGAAGATGAAATCACCGATACTTCTGAAATAACTTCAGAAAATTGAATAGGACCACGTGGTATATCCGAATTCTGGATGCAGAAGAAGTAGAAATACCATCCAACTCCAGACATTCTAAGACATATCTGAGAAAGCATTTGAAAATATTGGTTATTCACGTTGAGAATGTGAAAAGGAGGAACAAATTTTTGCTTTTATCTATATTTGAGCTAAACTATGGCACTTTCAAAGAGAACTTAATAGGAAGGTTGAGCAAGCCAAGACATTGAAAAGGGTCGAGAGTTTTTCATTTTTTACCACGATGACTCCGTACTAAATTCGTCGAAAAGCACGTCACGTTAAGTTTTCGATGCCAGCTTGTAGCCGGGAAGCAACCGATATTCCTACTTCTCCATCCCCTTGCAAAAAATGTGGATGGAAGAAAAAAGCAATCAAGTTCAGAATAAAGTAAGATATGTTATCGTAACTCTTTCATATGTTATATTGTGAGCGTTTCTATCTGTTTCTTTATGTTTCAATTCCATAAAGAATGTTTGGAGTACAAACTGCATATGGAGGAGTGACTTTCGAGTGATTCAGTGTTCATCGAAAAGTATAGGATCTTCCAACAAAGACTTTGGAACGGATATAGTATTCAACAACACGTGCAAATAATGAAATGGTTTTACCAAAATGGGGGTTATGTTCGGACAACGTACCACGCGCTTCGCTCATTTTACGGTCGCCATAATCGTCCTATTGAGAGGACTATGGAAGAACTTGAGTCTACACCCGTACGTCGTCGAAACGCAAGATCTACCGAAATCACCGCTGATGTCAGTGAGAGTGTGCAGGAAAATTCGAGGCAGTTGATTTCGCAGACCACAACTTGACGAATTTTGCGTCGTGACTTGGGCATGCACACGTACAAAATTCAATTGACTCAGGAACTGAAGGTAAACGACCATAAACAACAACGTGTGTTCGCTGAATGGGATCTGGAGCAGTTGGCAACTAACCCAAATTTTCATCGAAAAATCATCTCAGGAATGAGGCCCATTTCTGGATGAATGGATACGTGAACAAACAAAATTGTCGAACTTGGTACGATACCAATTCATATTAGATCCAAGAGCGTGTAATGCATTTCGGAAAAGTCACTGTTCGGTATGGATTTTGGGCTGGCGGCATCAACGATCCATATTTATTTCAGAATGACCTTGGCCAGGCCATGTTTACGGCGAACACTATAGGTCAATGATCATTAACTTCTTTTGGCCTGAATTAGATGATATGGACACCAACAACATGTGGTTTCAACAGGGCTGAACTACGCGCCACACATCTCATGCCACATTGAATAGTCTGCGAGATTAGCATCTTGATTACCGCAGTAACCTTTCCATAAGAGAGCATCTGCAATTACATAAATTAGATGGGTATTTTCATCTTTTGTTTGGGTGAGTCAGCTCTTGAGTGACCTGCTCAGGAGGAGTTCCCCCCCGGTTAACATTTTTTATAAAAACTCAAACGAACTACCCTAAACTTTGTTAGGGTACATCGTGATAGTGAAGTATCTGTATAGAATGTTTCCTTCTCAGATGAAGATGACATACAAATTATTCTTCTGAAGGATTGTTATATATACTTTAGGAGTGTTAAGAATCAGACTTTAAAACATAACAGATTGTTAGTACTTAGCTCGTACACGTTTCGTCTTTTGAGAGTTGTCGTTCATAGGGGAGCGACAGCTGGTTAACGTAAAAACAGAGTTTGCTTAATTACACTTCATTTTCTCCAGGGCTTTCACCGTCTCAAAATGAATATCAGATTTTTTTAAGGTTCTAATTGATTTTATGAATTCGTTTGAAAACTTCATTCTATCTTCAATATCAATTACAACCGTTTTTACCGGTTTGTTTGGCATTGTAAAAATATGAGGTGATACCGGTTATCTTAATTGAGCTCAATTGGTTTTTCCGAGAAATCGATTGAATTTCATCGAACATGTGGAGGCTTTCAGAAAAAGTGAATGCGTGAATAGATCAACTGATCTAATCGACGGATGTGACGATTCAGGATGAAGATACTTCACCATTGTTACACTCGAGTGGCAGATTCCTTGATAAATTCGCAGAAATCCATTGAATTTCAAAATAACTAATTATTTATCGTCGTTATCAAATATCGATAGCTCATTGATATTTCACTCATTCACAATTAAAATATATACACTTGAAATAATCCGACAAAAAAATATACCGAGTGTCCAACAGTTCATGATTTGCACGATATATCAATAAACCTAATGAACTAAAAAAAGTATTATTCATAAATAAAAGTTATACGTCACCAGAAAAATCCTGTTTTGGGAAAAATGTTTCAAATTAATAATTAAAAAAATATTAGAGTATAGACACGCCCGAAGGAGATTTTATTCAAGTATCAATCGATTCCATCAATAAACATATCTTCATTAATTCGAATAACCCCTCATGGAAATGTTTTCTGGAAATGCTCATAATTGGAATGAAATGGTAAAGGTGTTATTGCTGAAAAACACTGGAAACATTCCAGTTCACTTGGTGAAATGAATTCCTTAACAATTGTTCACTTTACGAACAGAATATTCAGATGGCATCTGAAACTTCAAATTATCTGCCAGGTATCATTCTTCCAAAATTCAACTCTTCGTATCCGAAATGCCGTGGAGGAAAGTTACTGTACTTCTCCGAAAAATTATTTTTGAAATCCTGAGGATATATCGATAGATGCAATCAAAACAAATTGAATTTTTCCATTGATAAACTTTGTGGCTATTTTAAACCAATACAGACTCAAAAATTGTACCTGAAAATGTTAAAATGTCAATAATGATCTAAAGGGAAATCTTTGCATAGGCCATTTTGTTAGAAAATTATAAAGGGAAATTGAAAGTGTTTTTCTATATTTTTGATCGAAACATGAAACTACGTGACCATTATTGAAGTCTATGGATAACAAAACAACGTTCTGGAATACTATTCTAGTACATGAACTACTCAAAACTACCTACCTGCCGCAAAGTCGGTAGAAAACTGAATCTTACTGAGTTCAGTTGCTAATTGCCTACCTACAATAAATTCTGTTTCTCCACAAATGTTCGGCAGTCATAAGCAATAAAATAAGAGTAACATTTTCAAATGGTTTTTTTTAAACGAAAGTGTATTATATTCATCAAAATGACATACAAAATGTACCAAAGAAACCACAATATCAATTCATATCAATGCTGCCTAATCAACTCAAAGCACTTCCACCATTCACTGTTCATTAAAGACAATAGTCATGGCTTATACTCGTTCCAAGCATTCAATGTGTTTGATATGACCCTTATAGATCTGGTTATGCATTATAAAAGGGAAAAATTTATTAGATTTTAGCTCGAAGTTGCTGAAATCTAATATTTTTTCCGTGTATAATACACATTTTTTTCTGTGACGGGAAAAACGACGACTTAATATTGAAAAAAATATATTATTACAATATGTTAAAGCCAGAAAAGTTTCGATGTGAAATATGAATTTTCAAACAGGTAGGCTGTTGTACTTATAGCGTTGCTAGGAAACCAATCAATAGAAAATCAAATAGCTGTCAATTCTAAATGCAATAAGTTATTTTATTTCTGACCGGGATATTATAAGTTTATATCGTCATAGTTACGCTATCAATAAAGAGGGTCATAACTCCCTTGGGACATTATAGATTTTATAATTCCCTCTACCTTTCACAAGTAAAAATAAATAGAAATGAAAACTGAACCATATTTTATTTATTCACGTCATTACAAATAATGAATGTACAATTTTGAAATGTTCCCTGAAAATTACTTCCGCCACTGGAAACAATTTCTTCTTTTGTATGGCTGGAGCTTCTGTTCACTACAGTCGAGGTACCTGCCTCTTCTGATGACAAAGTAGACAACATACGCGCCGTTTTATTTCTCAATTCGATGCTATCCTCCAAATACCCCTCCGCCACCGTGGAACTTTTCCAACCTCCGTGTCTTTTTAAGTTAGTCATAGTTGCTCCTGCATTGGCTAGAGCAGTAGCAGAAGTGCGACGAAGGCAATGTCCCGTATAGGAAGATGAGTTTGGCAATCCTGAATACATTGGGATTTTGCTGGGGATTTTCCCAAACATGTTTTTTCCAATTGGCTGAGATGTACATTTATTTTGTCGGAAGCTCAAAAAAAATCGTTCAATACCTTTAGGACGCAAAGACATATAAAGTCTTAATAAAGGCAAAGCGGAGAACTCTTTTTCATCCACAACTGTAAATTTCTTCGATACACCAGTTTTACTTTCCGGTACGTTCACTACCATAACGGAATCCCGGTCCTCTATATCCGATATCTTCATATTCAAAAGTTCCTGACTTCTGCATCCTCCAAAATAACCCATAATCAAAACAACCTATAACAACAAAAAGGAAATAAATACACACAAAAAGGAAAATAAGAAAAAAATTACCTTATGCAATAAATGAATATCATTAGGAGCGTCCTTTAGGAATCTGATAACATCTTTAGGAGATAAAACAACAGACTTTTTCGGCTTATAACTCTTACTCTTCCGTTTCAAAAAAGCCTGTAGTTCATTGAACTTGGTGATATCTCGTTTCTCATGTATATTCACCATCGATTTTAGCATTGACCATTTAGTCCATAAAGAATTCGGACTATACGTTTCTGACTGAAACGAATAAACACAATTACTACCAAATCTACCGAAAAACATAGAAAATTCCTTACCAGTTCTTGAAAATATGCCAGAAATACAGTTTAAGTGACATCTTTTGGCATAACATTTTTCCGTGTCAGCCAGTCCAGATATATCTTGTATTCTTTTTGGTATACGGCTTCACTTTTCGATGGAATTAATGATTCTCTTGCTTGTTCAGCTTTTTTCAAAATATCCTCCATTATATTTGGGGTGGAAAACACGTTTTCACCGCAAACACAGCTTGATAACAAAGTTCTGTTTATAAACAAGTAACATAGCAACAACCTAGCAACAAGAAAACTCTACTATAATCAACGGTACCTGATTCAAATATACCGGGAAGGTAATGGATTGGTACATTTTTCCGTTTCAAAAATGAACAAAATTTTATTGAAATCGGTCAGAAATAAAATTATCTATGTACCACGGGAATTAATGAGCCTTAATAACCTCAGGCAATTCCTGTCCCTCGGGCGAGAGGCCCTCGGGACGCAAACTTTGCCATCGGTAATTAAGGCCCTCCTAATTCCCTTGATACATAAATAACTATAATATCGGGGTAATTATTACAATGTGTTAACACAACGATGAAAATAAAATAAATACAACAATAAAAATTAATTGGCGCTCCGGGGCGACTTCATTGATTCCAGTGGCGCATTTGCTTTTTCAGCTGCAGGAAAACCCGGAAAAACCTGCAGCACCACATCATCTGAAGATCTTGATCCAACAATGTCCTCTCTCTCATAAAACAAAATGTAGGGTGTCTCCAGAGGCTCCAATAAATTCAATGCATCGCCAGAACACTTCGTGACACGACTATCGTCAAACTTAAACCAGTCCGTTTCTTCTTTGACCAAGGCGTAATAATGACCACATTCAACGCCAGAACCACAGTGAACAATGACTGCATGAATATTATAACAGTGGTCTGCTAGGTTGAAATGTTCATCTATTTCGAACCTTCCAAATAGTTTCTTGCTTCCGTTAGAGGTTGAGTCTTGTTTGAAAATCATTAGTGTTATTATTAGATTGACTGGAGCCTCAGCTATACTTGTTTCCTTATAACAGTCAGTCAGTTTGGCACATGTTTGACAATACAGTTGATCATCACCTGTTAAAAATTCCATTTTCAGATGATTTAACAATAAGCTTTGCACGGACTGGTAATTAGTCGTATTAGGAAAAGCTAGATGAAGTTCCAGAAATTCACATAAGTTTTCAGTACTTCTTGAACATTTACCACAAAGTAAACAAGTGAGGATTTTTCCAGCAAAAGATTTACAAACAAAAGACGAGATGGGTTGTACATTTAATTCTATGATTTGATTTGAAAATTGCGAACTTAGTGGTCAGTAGTAATTTTGAAAAATATCTAATTCCGAGTTTTCTCTGACTCCACCGGAGTTAGTAGAAGGAACAAAAGTAGAGTCATAAAAATTATTGCCAGCTAAATCGCGGAAAATTTATGAAACGCCGTATCCAAGATTCATGGTATGAAAGATTAAAAAGACATGCAGTTCTTTCTCGGAGACGGTGTTGTTGGCTTATTTTTCGGAACTGACACAACAACAAAAGGCATCAACAGTGTGATCGAATTATTCAATGATTAAAAGTATGTACAAACCAATAATAATGTAGACATTTCAAAATATTTCAAACTAATTAGGTACATTTCTGAATCAAAATGGGAAAGGTTACACGCCCAAGAAAGCTGCGATATTTACGAGTACACATATTAGTGACTTTTTAAATAATGCTCCCGAAGAAGTTTTTTAATGGCCAAGGTTGTTGTTTTATTTGGGATTGCAGGAGTTTGTCGAATTTGTGAAATTAGCCATTAGATGATATTGAAGATTCGGAAACGTTATTAATTGTGAAACTCAAGCAAACAAAGAATGATGTAAACAGGAGATTTGTAGTTACTGAAGAATATATTAAATTTTACCGAATGTACATAGCCCTTCGTCCAGCAGCAGCAAAGGATCGTCGCCTGTTTTATGCATATCGCAATGGAAAATGTATCAATCAGGTTGTGGGTAGCAATCAGTTTTATGAGGTACCTGAAGCAGTGGCTAATTTTCTTCAACTTGAAAATGCCAATTCATATACAGGTCATTCATTTCGAAGATCGTCTGCTATACTTTTAGTTGAATTTGGGGGAGACTTGATGACACTAAAGAAACATGGCGGTTGGGAGTCATCAACGGTCGCTGAAGGGTATGTTGATGAATCGGTAGCACACAGGATAGAAATAGCTAATAAAGTGTTCAGAACGTTTGGCGGTGCTGAAATAATACCCACACCCGATTTGCGACCAGGTACAACAACGGCAGTTGTGTCTATGGCAGAAAAAAATAAAATTTCAACAAAAGAAAATTCGACTGTTGTACCGAATAGTTCAAGAAACATATCATTCATGCAATGCACATTTAATAATTGTACTTTTGATATAAAGGAAATGAAACTTTAGTGTAAGAAAATATTCTAAAATTATATATATATATATATATATATATATATATATATATATATATATATATATATATATATATATATATGTATATATACAAGAAAACTATCAGAATCACCACGGAGGCAGCTATAGCTACCTGCGTAACATCCGGGTCCGAGAAATTATACAAATATGAAAGTTATTGAGTGTCTATCAACTGAAACCACAAATGTGCGGTTGGCTCTTGTTGGTGGCTCCGTGCATTTGTATTTCTATCTTTCGGTAACCAAGTGTTGCCCATCCTTACACTTGACTGCACCATACTGATGATGGGCCAAAAGCCCGAAACACGTGTCTATGGTTTGCCACTTTCATGAGTGCTATGTCCGATATTAACTTCTGTTTCTATATCAAGACACTCAATAACTTTCATATTTGTATATATATATATATATATATATATATATATATATATATATATATATATATATATATATATGATGATCTTAATGATCTACTGCACACAGTAGATTGAATTTGAATGGTATGCACACTGAATGCACACCGAATTTTCTGGAAGAAGAATGATATTCTTTAGAAGTGTCCCATTACATTTTCGTGATCACTATGAGTAAATTTGTGGACTAAAAATTATTCATCTTTATTACGTTTCGTACTGATTTCTGCAATACATGCCTGAAAATGAATATCAGATCTTATATTTTGACTAAATGGTTGAATTTGTTGGGAAACTTGTCAATAATTCAATCTTCCATTATGAAAACGAAATTAGAGTGCAATCTCAACGACTTACGTGACATACGACATACGGACGTGACAGAAATGAAGTTATGCCAGTTATCTTATTTGAGTTCAATTTGTTATTCCGAGAAATAGATTAAATTTCACCGAACATTTAGATGATTTGCGAAAATGGGTCAACTGATTTGATCAGAGGATGTGACGACTTACGATTAGAGATACTTGACCATTGTTACAGACGAGTACCCGATCCTCTGATAAATTCGAAGAAATCCATTAGGTTTCACAATAATAATTTCGCATTTCACAATCTTTATCAAATATAATCGAAGACTCATTGATATTTCATTCATGATTTTGTTCATTCACAAAAATATCTACACAGAAATTAATTGATTATTTAATTGATATCATTCTTCGAAAGACATGTTTTATGCAAGAGTCAATGTTTTTCACTAGTTTTGGGTATTCAACCTTCCACAATATAAAAATAAACGAAAATAGAAAATATGCTGAAGTATTATGAAGGGTAAGAGTGATAATTTGGATTTATTAATGCTGCCTACAAGTTGAAAATTTATTGGATAACATTTTCCATGATTAATTTTTGTTGAGAAGATTGATTTTCCGAAAAACAATCCGTTTCCGAAAACCAAAAAAATTCACTAGTTAACAACGCTTCATATGGAAATTCATTCATAATTTTAATTGATTTATTTATTCATTTTGTACACTATTCTACGATATTTATAGCAGGAAAAAAATTAATTAAAAAATACTGACTATAACATAACTGAGTACGAAGTACACGGAAAAAGATCATTCAGAACTGAAACTTGAAAAATTATTTAAATATAGATACATATACACATATATACATACATATATGTTTGAATATGATTATCAACTGCTAATATGACTTTATATAATTTGTGAATCTATTTAAAAAAAGATTAAATGAAAAAACAGAACTGTCAGTTAGCTGAGAAATGTCTTCCAGCACGACTAACAGAATTACATATATCGCACATTGCATAAATTGGGGATTTTTCCATTAAATTTGTTCGCAAAGTGTTGAAATAAATGGTGACACTATTCTTAGATGATCGTCTTGGAACCCAAAAATTCAACATATGTAACAATTAAGAACAGGTATTGTATTGTACCTCGAAAATACAAAAATAGCAGAAACCGTAGAATGTTTTTCGACAAATCGAAAGAATAACATTTCAGATGTCATACTCGATATATGTTGGGACAATAAAATTATTCCTAGATTTTGGAAAGAACAGGTTTAAATTTTGCAGTTGCTCCAAAAACAGTACCAACTCTGGATCTAACTACCACTATTGAATCCACACAACTTACCTACAGAAATTGCTGGTGAGTTCATATCTGATTGCAGAATTGTTCTTTCTCAACCATATGAAGTTAAAAGTAACCTTGAAGAATTAAAAAATAAAACACTAAAATCTATCAAATCTGACTGCAATATTTCAATCCTTCCCGCAGACGGTTATAATGGATTCCGATAGGAAAACAAATCAACACAATACTGATATGAGTATACCACCGTTGAAACAATGAATGTTTACAAAAATCTGAAAGTTGGTAGAACAAATAATATATGGAACCCTATCCACACACCAAAAAGTTCTAACAAAAACGGAAGGTACTCGATTCATTTCCTAAAATAGTAAACCTGCACAATTTCATGGTTCGCCAAAAGACATACACAATTGTCCTCTGAGATCAATTGTCACTTCAATCTTCGTTTCAAAAACTTTCGGAACATTTTTTTCGAAAATTTCAAACCTATGTCTGGAAATAGAATCAGTTACATGAAGAATACTTTATATCGATGAATTTCCATGCTGTGAGTTCACTCATCAATGTTCCAATTGATAAAACCCTAAGAATTGTGAAACAAAATTAAAAAAATTATGCTTATCTGAAAAAGAGAATAGAATTGAATGTGAAAGCTATGTTGAAGTTTCTGAAATTATGTACCAATGAAACATTTTTCCAGTTCGAACTTCATTTGAAAAATATATCACGTATAGGAAAAGATGAACATGATGTAAAAAGAATATAAATAACAGGATCGGGGATATCACAGCATATTCTAAAATCAACTGATGACCACGCGATGAAATGGTGCGAAAAAAATTGTCAATAAGGAACCTCACGAAAAAATGAGAAAAGTCAAAGAATCTTCATATATCAATCCAGCAGGTAACAGGTGTATTTAAAATGGTTCTATGGAAATGGGTGCTATAGCTAAGGCGAAGGATTGGAAACGGAAATATGAACCTAAATTGAATTATCAGAAAACATCCCGCATGTGTAATCATATAGATTATCAAATATAACATCTGGATATTTCATTTTATGATTCATGTCAAAATGAATATAACTGTTTTTGCTATTTTCAGTTGAGGTGTCATCCACAAGTGAATTTTTGTTTGTTTTCAAGACCGAAAAAAAATAATTTTTCGAAACGTCAAACATCTAAAGAAAGCTAAGTATAGACAGCGGTTGTGAAACGCATACTTGAATTTGAATATCCACAAAATATTCTGAAAACGTCATATTAAGTGATCTTACGGACCATTTTAAGGGAGCACTTATGCCATATGCCTTATATGCCATACAATGCAGTTTGATAATACGGTTTGTCAGTATGTTGTATCACAGAATTATGCTCAAAACTGAGAGTTTTTTTTTTCTCCAAGCCTCCCCTTTTCTCCAGACCCACGGATACTGTTACTGTGGAAACAGTAACACCGGCCGTGGAGGGTCTGCTCCCACAAATTTTAATTTTTGAGGGCTATCGTTTGTTATGGGGTTGAAACAAAAAACAATTCCAACCAATATTCAAAATAGTAACTGCTAGTATTCCTCCTTTCTTGTTTTATTGGTTTTTACATGGAGTTTTGGGATTTTCAAACTGGACTATGAAGTTTCTGCAAAACATGATAATATTCATGCAATTGAATTGCCCAAAATTATTGATTGGATACTCAAAAGCGTTCTGAGAAGAATTTTAATGACATAGATGTATGGGAGATTTGGGTATTTCTTGACAACTTTTGAATTTTCCATCAGGCAAATTCCTGTTCTTGAGAATATTTGAAATGATTGTGAATAGATATAAAAACTTCGTTCAATAGAGAGTTAGAACTACAGATAATATGGAAGGCACAGTTGTACACAACACCAGTATAGAATGACTAATACCCATTGAATAACCATTCTCCATATTTTGAAAAAATACTCACCTAACTTGATTCTCCATTTATACACCTCAACCACGAATAATGCAAATTATTAGGTTTTACGTTAAAAGCAGTTATTTCAATAGCAATAATCCAAGGAATTTGCAACGGAGTCGGTGTGGTGTAAGAGTTCAACTATGCGAGGTTCATTCATTACACAATAATGCAACCAACTCATAACTATGGAACGATTTTGCAGGGCTGAGATATGTGCTTAAGACTGCAGGAGTGCATTTAATGACGCGGTACAATACGTTATACGAATATTACGGAAATTAGATGTCGAGCTTCAGTTATTGTGTATGAATGTTTTCGCGCACTCCTCTCTTGGTGTTTTGAAAGAGATGCTCTCGCAACATTCCAATTCTGCTCAATAATTCATTCTCCTCTCTGTGAGATGAAAAATGTATTGCAGAATTGTGAAAATATCTGATTTTTTCTTCAACAAAACACGAGCACTTCAGGAAAATCCTTAAGGCGCTCTAAGAGCGGTGTCTATGCGTAAGTAGCGATTCACGTTGAATTCGAATCGAGATTAAATTCATTTGGGAAAACGTTCTCAGGAAGTATATTTCACATGACCGCAGTTCTCCAAATGAAACAGTTCTCAGACAGTGAAGTTCTAGTTGAACCTCAGAACGATGGGCAGTCACAATCCATCGCGTATTTCTGATATGTACCGCTCTTGGTGGAATCAAATGTAGCAAGTAACTTGAAAACCCCCCGTGAAAGTTCTATAGAAGAAAGACAAATCTTCAACCTTTCTTCGATGTTCCAGACTATCAAGGTTGCAACTGATATGCATGTCTCCAATCAGGCGAATGGCTGTTTTCTGGAAGAAATCCAGCAGCTCCAGATTATGGTCAGAGGCACAGTTTCATACATGTGAACAATACCCCAAAGAGAGTCTGATCTGAGCTTTATAAAAAAAGTTTGTACAATTTTCTGGTTCGGAACAGTGTTCTGAACCTCGGAGAAGCAGCCTTTGCAATTATAAAGACATGATTGTCCATTCCAACCCCCAACAAACTCATCGATGCAGGAAGCGGAATTGTCTGCCCTGATATTATTTTATCACGTTCGGAGACAATTATCCTTTTGGAGAAAATCGTGGCATTGAATTGAACCTGGTCAGCAAAGAAATGTATGTAGGTATATTGGATTCAATAAATTGATGGATGTTGCCGTAACTACGTGGTAGGAAATCATAATGGAAAGAGAAATGGAAATTTCTATGTTTTTCACCACTTTTATTTGTAACTAACGTTACTGCAGTTTCGTCCTATACGGACATTTCCAAACTTATACAATAAACGTTTTATATATTGAAAAAAGAAATGGAAATTTCTATATTTTTCACCACTTTTATTTGTAACTAAAGTTACTGCAGTTTCGGCCTGTACGGACATTTTCAAACTTATACAATAAACTGCAGTAACGTTAGTTACAAATAAAAGTGGTAAAAAACATAGAAATTTACATTTCTTTTTTCAATATATTGGATTCCTGTCTTTTTCTCAATAAGTCGTTGATATAAAATAATGAGAGAGTTGAATTTGAACGCAGTGGCTCAATACCCAATTGTTTTCACAATGAACATGGTCATGATTGGCAATTTACTCACTAATATTATTACGATATTACTAATCATATTACGAATAGAAATTCCAATTGTTCCCCTGTCCTAACTGCTTCAATGGCTAATACCACGATGGGTATTCGATTTTATATGGCAGACTTTTGCATAGGCTTCCACACAGAATTTTCTTTTGCAAAAGTTTCTCAGTCCACCAACATGACTATGCTGAAATTAATCGTGTGTTAAATTCAGTTGATTTCTACCAGAGTTTTGAGTCAATACTTTTCTCCGCTTGGGACTATTACTACTTCATTATTGTTGTCTTCAATAGATCCATCCTTCGTTGATGAAAGTAAAACTATGAAACTGGTGATCACTTGATTGATTACCATAGGAATAAATGTTATGCATATAATATAGTACTGAATATTACTGGAGTTTTTTTCCAAAACCAAACCGTTATTTTAACACCTCGATACGTTTTTCGATCATCAAGTGATCATCTTCAGAAGGAAGATCTTTCTTTTGAAGATGATCACTTGGTGACTGAAACACGTGTCCAGGTATTGAAATAACGTTTTGGTGTTGGGATTGAACTCCAGTATTATTCATTACTACACAAAAGGTTCCAAACAGTGCATCACAAGTATATAATATAGTAGAACTAAATCGACTAAAATGCAAAAATAATGAAACAAACGATTTTTTATATCAACAACAAAATTATATATAATGTATGTTCACCTCAAATTATTCATAATACCTATACATCCACTTTAAAAGATGTTCATGGGCCTCCTGAAATATTTAATGAATTTTTGAATGTAATGAAGTATAATGATAATTGAATAACGTTTTGCAAAACTCATCTACACTAAATCAAATACCTCATTATATACCCTATTATAAATAAATTCACAGCATGCTACTTATAAAATATATTCCTAATGGTAGTATGTAATCATTGAATTTTTTTTATTAGTTGGATTGAATTCAGTGTTTCCACAAATAATTAATACATATCGAGTATTGCCATATTATTTTATTGTGAAATGATAACTGTGTTTTTGTTGTCAGCATGCTGAGTAGAGGTCATCAACGTTTGCATAATGTTCTACTTTTGTACAAGTACAAGCTCAAGTTGTACATTCGTCTCAAAACCTATACCTTTGCTGTGAAAAATAATCGATCTGAAGGATCGATGTGTTTTATTCCAAAAGTCTATAGAAAATTTCTCGGTAATAAGCTACGGATAGACCATTTCAATGTTTACAAAAAGTGTCACATGTAATGTATAATTTAGAAAGTTATTCAGACTAACTACTGGGCAAATTGTAACTAATACAATTATTGTATTAGTTTGAGCGTCCGTTCAAACGCATACTTTACTGCATGCTGAATTACATCATAAAGATACCATTCACCCAAACTAATATATTAGGATTTATTGCAGAATTAAAATTATCGCGTGAGAAAATAAATTCAACCGGCCTGACAAACCGATGAATACCGCGTGATGAGGAGAGGTTGCAATTGCGTTGGTTTTGTTTTACGTATTATACCATTCATACAAGCCATTCATAAGTACAAGCTGATGTCACATAATATTTTGCTCCAAACTAACTCTGCTAATATAATCTAATTGAAACCATTGCCCAACACACCAGACACGCTGGTAGGGAGTCGGCTGTGAAGAATCCTCACAGTGTGTGGGGAATCCAGTTGATCTTGGATAAGCAAGAGTTGCTTTTTCGGTAGAATTCATAGATGGTGTTTTTATTAGGGAAGATGTCCAATGACTTTTGATGTAGGTATTAGAATTTTTTTGTCAGAAGTGACGTAACAAAGCTGTAATTGTTGTTCATTTTTACATATATATTCTCAAATGAAAATATTATCTACTAATATTGAAAGGTATCAAAAAACTAAGACTGAAAACAAAATTGTGAAAACTGTTTTTTTTTCCCAAAAATACATATAGATCAATTCGATATCATTTGGTACACCAGGACTCTGAGATCTTTCTTGATGTACATTTTATACAATTGCTGAAATCACAAATATTATATCCATCAATAATTAAAAGAAAAAATAAATAGCGGCCTATTTTCAATAGTTTAGAACACTTTTAGAAGAATCCAAATAGAGGGTGTCCTGTACAGGTCTCAACAGTTCCAAGCCAATTCTTTTGGTCCCTCTTTTTTGTCGAATATTTTGTAATTTCGAATATTTTGATTGTATTTTTGCATACCCTATATTTATGATTATCAGAATGCTGTGAAAAGTATTTCATCAGTTCGGACTTACATTCTCTAATATAATATAAATTGATTTGAAATTCCTGAAAAAACATTATAAAGATTAACCGAAAACAACAATTTTATTTGATTAAAAAAACTGAAATTACAAACAATAACATGAAAACCAAACAACAACCAAAAAATAAAAATTGAAATATTAATAAAACCTGAAAATTAAAAATTATCAATTACAAAAAATGAAAAATAAAAATTAAAAGATTTCAAACCAATTTATGTCACGACGTTTCGATTGTTAGTATCTAGTATAGTAGCACACTCCGCGCTCTCCGTGAATGGGTGAGAGAGCGGTCTTCTTTCCTCTAAGCCTGCGGGTGACTCGCCAAAGCTCGTCACTCCCAGGTTCGATGGATTCCAAGAGCTCTTCCCATCTTTCGTTTCGGTGACCAATGAAGGCCTGCTTGACTTGGTTGGCCCATCCTATTGGACTTATTCAGAAGGTCATCTCGTTTCCTTCAGGTTTGGAGTCCAGCTCCCCTACCCTTTCGGCTGATTGTTGGTCTCAAGAAGGACCAACGGGTTCATGACTGATGGTATGACGGCATGAAGTTCTTAGACATCAGTGCCGCCCTTCACGGGATACCCCTACCTACGGGGCCTTCTATATTGGGAGGGGTCGTCTACAGCATAATCTGTGGCTTCCCTAACTAAGGGGTTTTCATGAGTTTCCGTTCTTTCAAAAACTCTCTCACTCCTCGACTGGATGGACTGCCGAATGGAAGGCAGCTGCAAATCTCTGCGGATGGCTTCATTCCGCACGAACCATGGAGCATTCACAATCATCCTAATTAACTTATTTTGCAACCTTTCCAAAATGGAAATGTTGGTAGGAGCCGCTTGTCCCCAGACGCCTGAAGCATACATGATGACAGGCCCTCGACCCTCGGTCTTAGACTTAACGCACATGATGTGCGGGTTCCAAGTGAGCCTACGGTCTATTAGAAGGCCGAGGTACTTTACCCGCGCTTGCCAGTCAATCTCCTTTCCAGAGATTCTCACTTTTCTGGCTGGAGAAGATAATTATCTTCCCACGTGCGTTCACCTATCCCCTCTTCTCTCTCTCCGCTTCATTGATTTTTAGCGGGAGAAGACTTTGGCGGGAGTTGACCGTTTTTCGTTTGATTAGAGGTTTCCATATGTTACGTATCTCTACGCTAGCGTTGTTGAACAACATATCCGCGGTCTTTTTTCAATTTTCTCCTAAAAGTACTTTGTGAAAAGTGCTTTGAAGTGGAACCTGTATGGAAGTTGCGCCTTTTGTTGATGACAACATATCAATTTTTTTTTAGGTAACAAGTGTTCTGTAAATAGCCCCTTTTCCAACACAAGATCTTTGTCATCTAATCCTATAATCAAGTCTTTTGAAAAATTACACGCATGGAGTATTTGCTAATTAATGTCTATTGAATATCCTCGATAGTGAAGATAAAATCATATTACCTTGATCTCGTTGCATTCCATAACGCGATATTTTGTCAAACTAATTTAAGTTTGATTTGCATACTTTGATAAATTGCTTTATATCTTACCAGTTATTATTAGCTGAACGAAACATTATCTGAACTGATTGACAGTGGCAATAACCGAATTGAATTATAATTCACGATAAACAAAAACTCATTCAAATGATATGTTTCAGAATACGTTCCATTGATAATATAATAATTGGCATAATAATAGGGTTATTGAAATTGAATAATTCATAACTGCCAAATGAAATGAGTTTCACCCGATTAGATAAATGTTTTATGTCTTTTTACGAATGGAAAACTATATTCAGGAAGAAAAAGTTCTGTTGAGTAATGTACACCTCTTATATCCATTTATTGTACAAATTGATGAAGGTTTTCTTAATCTAGGAGTGAACATCCTAGATACCGACAAACGACGAAATGGTTGTCAGTGGCCATGTGTCGATAGAGAATCGGACATAATGTTTTGGTTTTTGAAACGTTTGAAGATTATAACGAAAGAAGGCCACGGCAAAACCCGGAAACCTACCAAGACATTGACGTCAGCCATGAAAGCCTACATTCCTATAATAGAATAAAATGATCAAAGATGGAGATATAACCTCTCAATATTCAGAATGGGCCTCACTAGTCTTTCCAGTATTGAAAACTAATGAAAGAATAGGATTTTGTATATCATTTCTTACTGGAGTATCTAACAATTGGTAACCAAGCTATCATCAGTAGTGTTTTCCTTGTCAACAAATATGGAAGTTTTTCAAAAAAATTAAATAGCATTTATGATGTAAATTAATTGTATTTCTCTCGACTTTTCTGAGGTTATTTCTGGTCTCTACACCGCCGCCCAACCTCACACACACTCATGGTGATAATAAAGATTATCGAAAGTTTGGAATCTTTGTTATAAGAGTACATTGTTTTGGCTTGCTGCACACCCAAATATTGTTTCACTCGTTTCCTAATAAGTCAGAAAAAAGACTACCTTCCTCTTAACTTCCTATAGAACATCCGGTTTATACATGGACACAAGACGGTGAGACTAATGAAAAACTGGTTCACGATTAACAGCAAACTGGCAAAAGAATAGAATAGAATATGCTTCTTCCTGAAGTATAGGACACTTGGCCTCTCACCTGCACACATACAACACTCAAAAAAACCCATAGACGATCTACTGTTCAGACAGGAGCCAGCATTCACCAAGACATCAAAACAATTCATGTTAAGGTTAGGAAAAAAATCTCCACATGGTCCTCCTCAAGGAACAACAGGTGGTTTTCCGTTTTTCAAAACAAATGATATATCATTTATGATGTAAATTAATTGTGTTTGTCACAACTTTTCTGAGGTTATTTTTCATCTCTACACCGGAACGCCTGCCCGGTACTGACGATGCCCAATAGGGTGAAACAGCTTTCTACCGCTGGCAATATGGGAATGATCAGAATAGTACTTATCTATTTATATGTTCGACGTTGGTTTGGGGAATTCCGTTCCGAAGGTTTTAGCCTCAAGATGAGCTAAGAAATGGTCGACCTTTAGGAAGAGGATTTGAACACCCTGGTGCAGATTGACCCATCACAAACGGTGCGTGGGATGGCGAAAAAAGTGGGGGTCAGGTTCCATGCAGTTTTTGATGGTTTGAAACGTATTGTTTCCAGTTTGAAAGATAGTTTTTGAATAGTTTCAATTCATCATTTATTATTTCGATATTTTCTAGTGATTGCACCTCGAAAGAGGTTTTCTCTCCAAATATAAATTACATATCTGGCAATAAATTGTTCGAATTAATGAATGACATTACAAGTTTTTCAAATATTTTAAAAATATACAGGGTGAGTCAACAGTATTCTCTCGGTCCATTGCTATCAGAGGAAACAATTTTTCGAACAGCTCAATTTTTTTGCAGTCATGTCGATAGGTACAATCCTTTAAAATCATTTCCTTGCATACTGGGTGATTCAGCCGAGCCTGGCCCACCAAACTGATATTTTTTAAATAGAATAACCCGTGTATGAATCCGTCATTCGATTCCATTTTTTAAACCCTCTAAGGAATTTTTATTTCCAAATTTCCATTGCAGCATTACCAAGTTATTCCAAAAAAACCTATTTTGTAGACAATATTTTTCTTAATTCATCACCCACATGTTTACAGAAATTAGGTGGATTTTTTTAATAATAGTTAGACAACATTACCATGATAATTTCGGGAATCTCAACTTTCGGAAACAATATATAGGGTGTTGGAAGAAACCGGTCAAGTTTCATTCATTTTCAAACAGACATAAGTAATTCAACTTTTTCAAATGGAACACTCTGTATTTTTTCATTTGTATTGTAATGAATCTGAAGCCGGCCTTGACCATTATCTCAGACACCAAACATATGACTAAGTTGCTAAGTGTTGTATATAAATTAGTTGTGATAGTGAAATATTGTTAAAAATAAATTTGTTCAAGACAGTTAATTCTTTAATTCGTTACAGTATGAAATGTTTTAACATTTCACTACATTTTTTTTCAGAGATATACTATACTTAATTATTGTAGACATGCAGGTGGTACTTTAAAAAAATATTGTCTGCAAATTAGGTTTTTCTGGAATAACTTGGCAATGTCGGAATGGAAATTCGAAAACAAAAATTTCTCAGTGAGCTAAAAAATATAGAATCGAATGACTGGGTGTTGAATTTGAAAAAATATAACTTTGGTTGGCCACGCTAGGCTGAATCGCCCAGTATGCGGAAAAGTGATTTTTGAAGATATAACTGCCAAAAAAAATTTTGCAATTCAAAAAATTGTTTTACCTGATAGCAATGGACCGAGGGAATCTTGTTTGCTCACCCTGTATATATTAGTGAGATTGGTATACAACTATCAACATTTTTTTTTGTAAAGAGGAATGACAATAATCATGTAGGTCAGGGGTGTACCGTCTGATACTACAGCTTGACTCTCGGAATTGGGGGATTTTCTCATTTTTTTGCTAGCAAACTGCCTACTTCAAAAATGTTTTGTTCATTATATTCGGCATTTCCTCTTTATCTGTTACTAATTTTCCTGCGCCGTTTTTTACTAATACACGTGTTCGATGTTTTTTCTTGTTTCCAGTCATGTCTTGAACGATTTTCCACAATTTCTTCTGCTATGAGTTGATTATAAGCAAAAAACCAACTCAACATTTGCATATTCTATAAGCCTCATAGTTTCAAAACCGCATGAATACAGTTTATTGCATGTTTTTCACTATGAAAGATTTTACAAGAAACCGGTTCTTGTGAAAGTGAAAATCATACAATAAACTGTTATAATGAGTATTACTGGAGTTTTTTCTGAACACCAAACCGTTATTCAATATCTCGACACGTGTTTCCATCACCAAGTGATCATATTCAACTAAACTCAGTTTAGTTTGATCTTCTTCTTGAAGATGATCACTTGGTGATCAAAACACGTGTAGAGGTGTTAAAATAACGGTTTGGTGCTGGGAAAAAACTCCAGTAATATTTAGTACCACATCAAAGGTTCCAAACAGTGCATCACAAATGTATTAATGAGTTTTAATATGGATTTTCATCAACTATCGGCCAGTTCTATTCAATTACTTCATACTTTCGATTGATAAATTTTTCATTAAAAAAATCATAATCATGAAAAAATATAATTTTAGGATTATTAATTATTCAGAGACTAGTCAGGATTTTTTCAGCGACCATTCGCTATTTTTTTTATAACATACCGACTTTGAAATGAAATACTGTTCAAACATTAAACAGATAGGTGAAGATTGTTTCTGATTTGGAACTCGTATCATTACAAATATTCCTTGAGGCCGTTACTTGAGGAAGATCCACCGCAATTCCATAACTACACACCACTACACCACAGATCAAATAGTGAGGTGTAGTTTATGGAACTTCTTCTTATTATATTCTAGTATTCCTACTGATAATTGGCATATGGTCAATTGTTCCAATTATTTCCATTGAATATTGAATGAAAGTATTTTTTGTGAGGGAAATCACAGTTTTTCATCAATAATTCTTTGTTTTTTTTTATCTTCCACTATCTGAAAAAAGGTGAAGAAAGGGCAAACATTTTAGTTCACTCCGGTAAGTTACTGCATAAATTTAAGTATTTTTCACAAAATAAAATGGTTTGTTTTTCAGTAAATTGTTATATTCAATAATTTTAACTATCAAATAAAATTTGCAATCATACAGATACTTAAATTAACGTTGCATCTTCAGAATCAGAAAAAAAATTAATTTTTTCTCATTAATTTTTAAAAAGTTCCCCATCAATATTTTCATATTTTTTCGGACTATGGAAAGTGGGAAAACAAAACAAAAAAACTCGACAAAAGCGGCGTTCACAGTCTTTCTTTATTAATTCCCAGTTGGAAATGAAAATACTCAGTAGGACAATTAGCATACAGTGAATCAAAATCGTTTTCTCTGAATATCTGTGTCATTTTCGCATTTTGACAACACACTAATTTAGTTATAAATGTTATTACTTCGGTTTTTTCAAGAATTCGTTTATCACTTCAACCCATTAACAAGCAAGTCATAAATGCTTCAGTAGTGTTATTAACAATACGCACAAGAGTATGTACAGTTATTTGTTCATGACCAGGTGTGCGGATTGTAAAAGTTCTAATTTGGGAAGGTACGTTAGAAGTTATAAATGGGTATGCTTCAGGCGAAATATTTCAGTGGTGTATCATCAAGATTTTTTTTAGTTTCATAGTAACAAAAATTTGAAAGAAATACGCTCTAATCCATTACACGGTTTGATTTCTTTCTAACTCAATAATATAACAATGCTATTCAGAACCTACCACTATTGAAAGCCTTTCACTTTTTTTAGATTCGCTACTTTTTAAAAGTCACGTTTTGTTTTTTCGATACTTTGTTTCTCACTCGGCATTAACTTTAAATTTCCAAATGAAATATTATATTTATTCATTTCCTTAAATTTCAAAAATAACATCCACATTTAGAAACATTTCTCAACTTTAATTCATTGGAAGCCTAAATATTTGAAGTCCTTGTGTTGAATAATAATTTTTTTTTCTGATTGATTCGGTCGTTACTTGATGAAGATCCATAGTAGTATCAAAAACTACACCTCAGGATTTGATCTCCACAAGTGATAAAGCTACTGTGCTAGCGAAACATGTTGTGATATATTTTTCAAATAAAGTTTGTGAATATCAAATCGTGAGGTGTAGTTTTTGAAAAAATAATAATATATTACAAGACAAACACCAATCAGGTTTCAAAAAAATATCTAAAAAAGGTGAATCCTAATGATTGCAATAACTATAGATTTATTACCATAACTCCCATTATATCAACAATCATTGAAATTCCAGTCAAAAACAGACTTGATTTCCTTGAAAGGGGAAGATACTTGAATGATGGTCAATATGGTTTCAGATCGATGAGGTCTACATCACAAGCAATGACGGAAATTGTTCACACCATTGCCCATAATAAAGATTTGGGTACCAGCACTCGCTTACTTCTTTGCGATCTATCTAAAGCATTTGACAGTGTTTCACATGACTATTACTGGTGTTTTTTCCCAACACAAAATCGTTATTTTTAACACCTCGACACGTGTTTCGATCACCAAGTGATCATCTTCAAGAGGAAGATTAAACTAGAAACTAACGCGAAGATATCGCTATTCATGCTATACAGGTAAACCTTACAGGTGTACCACCCATACAGGTATACCACCCTTTCCCAGCGCCAAGTCGTTGTTTTTGGCACCTCGACGCGTGTTTCGGTCGCCGGGTGATCGTCTTCAGGAGAAAGATTAATCTTCCTCTTGAGGATGATCACTTGGTGGTCGGGGCGCGTGTCGGGGTGTTGAGAGTGGCGATTTGGTGTTGGGGGGAAAGCTCCAGTAATATTCATATATTGTAAAATAATGGATAAGGCAAAATTGTAAAATTAATTTGGGGTGGTATACCTGTATGGGTGGTACACCTGTAGGGTTCACCTGTATATCATAAATGGCGTTAGCTTCGCGTTAGTTTCTAGTTTAATCTTCCTCTCGAAGACAATCACTTGGTGATCGAAACACGTGTCGAAGTGTGAAAAATAACGATTTGGTGTTGGAAAAAAACTCCAGTAATAGTCATTCCCACACTAAAGGTTCCAAACAGTGCATCATAAGTGTTTCACATAACATATTATTGAGAAAACTTGAAAAATATGGTATTAGAGGCATAGCATATGACCTAATACATTTTTTTTGATAGACAGGCTGCAATATACAGTGCTTTTCAGATAAAAGTATCCACCTTTAATAAATTTTGTAATACTGGTATTTAGGAAAAATCCAAAAACACGTCAATTTATGTTGGAAGGGGCAAGCATTATGGCTTATTTAAACTTACTGGAAAAGCCACCCCCTCACCCCTAGCATCATCCGTTGTTTTTTTTAAATTACTTCTTATATTTTTTATGTAAAATTTGGATACTTCTCTTTGAGCTGATTTCAAAAATGTATAATACTTGTAGGTTAAAGTGGTTAGTTTATGAGATAAACAATTTTTCTTTTAATAGCACAAATTTTACTTATTTTTTACTTTCACCTTATTTGCCTGTACTAAAATGGGTTGTACAACAGTTCAAACTCTTTAATCTGTTTAACTGTGCTATTTATTCTACTTCAAAAATCCAAACAACAAAAAACTCTACTTTTTATTAAAGTTTGACATTGTCAACTAGAATTTGAAGTCACTATTGATAGTGTACTTTGATACATTATTTATTTTGTTTCGCTGAAATGGTTTACTCTTTGCAAGATAGAATTGAAATTGTAGGTTTATACTACCAAAATAATAATTGTGCAAGAGCTGCTGCTAGAATATTTAACGAATTACATGACGGAAGACATGCAACTCATAGGTATGTAATTCAACTGATGGAGAAATTTACCACAACAGGGTCTGTTTGCAATAAAGTGCATAAGCGAGAGGGACTCGTAAATAACGAAGCGATCCAAGTGGCAATTTTAGGGCAAGTCAGCTTAGAGGCTCAACAACCCCAATCGTTGTCAACAATAAGTAGAGCGATCGGTGTTTCATCTTCTACAGTTTTCCGAGTTCTACATAAATTCAAGTACCACCCTTACAAAGTTAAGTTGGTGCACGAGTTGAATGAAGATGATTTTGATCGTCGTCTAGAGTTTTGCGAATCAATGACGCAATTTATCAATAACAATCCACAATTGTTAAACAATATTTGCTTTTCTGATGAATGCTCATTTTCATTAAATGGCTTAGTAAATAGGCATAATTTTAGATATTGGGCTGAAAGTGATCCACATATTATGCATGAATTCCATACACAACATCCCCAAAAGTTAAACGTTTGGTGTGGTATCCTAGGTGACCACATTGTCGGACCTTTCTTCATCCACGGAAATTTAAATGGTGAATCATATCTTGAATTACTCAGGGAAGGGGTTGACCCACGTATTACAACAATAATAGAAAATGATGATAACCTTTCCGAAGATTTACTGGTATTTCAACAAGATGGAGCTCCCCCACACTATGCTATGCCTGTCCGATAATTTTTAAACGAAACATTCCCCGCTCGTTGGATAGGTAGAAGAGGGCAGATGATGAGGTGGCCACCTAGGTCACCGGATTTAACACCCCTAGACTTCTTTTTATGGGGGTATTTAAAAACAAAAGTTTATGCTACCCAACCAGAATCTCTGGATGATTTATGAGAGAGGATAGAAAATGAATGTCGACAATTAAATCCAGCCGTATTAAGCAATGTCAGAGAGGCATTTCAAAATAGATTATACCATTGTATGGAAGTGAATGGTACTCATTTTGAACACTTATTGTAGCTTCATAATAAATAGCACAGTTAAAAAGATTGTTTGAAAAAAAAAGTTTGAACTGTTGTACAACCCAATTTAGCACAGGCAAATAAGGTGAAAGTAAAAAATAAGTAAAATTTGTGCTATTAAAAGAAAAATTGTTTATCTCATAAACTAACCACTTTAACCTACAAGTATTATACATTTTTGAAATCAGCTCAAAGAGGAGTATCCAAATTTTACATAAAAATATGAGAAGTAATTTCAAAAAAAAAGGGATGATGCTAGGGGTGAGGGGTGGCTTTTCCAGTAAGTTTAAATAAGCCATAATGCTTGCCCCTTCCAACATAAATTGACGTATTTTTGGATTTTTCCTAAATACCAGTATTACAAAAGTTATTAAAGGTGGATACTTTTATCTGAAAAGCACTGTATATTATATAACAATGTAAAATCTGATATCAAAATTGTCAAGCATGAAGTACCTCAGGGATCCGTACTTGATCCCCTTTTATTTATTATCTACATAAATGATCTTCCTACATATATTGATACAGCAGATGCTTTTTCATATACCGATGATGCAACTTCTGTCATAACTAAACAACAAGTAGGGAAAGTAGATCTGTTGTCATGTGAAACACTGACAAAATGCGAAACATACTTTAGCTAATGTTCTATGCTTGAACGCAAATAAAACTCAGGAAATAACTATTGCTAATAGATCCCAAATGTCTGACGGTGACAAAGAGGTGTGTCTACTAGGATTCCACCTTGACAACAAATTAAATTGGAATGGACATACGACATCGTTATGTAAAAAGCTCTCAAGATGTCGCTACGCATTGAGGGGACTAAGGAGTCTAGTTTCGAACGATGTGCTGAGAATTGAATATTTTTGTATGGCTCATTGCCACATAAACTATGGAATACTGATATGGGGTGTACACAGTACAAAGTTAATTTGTACTGCAAGATAGCATACACTTCCACCTGAAATACGGATGTGTATAGTCCTAGCGGATAGCTGTAGTTTAGATTTCTATCCGCTCGGTATATTCCAGCTCCCGTTCCATGTTTGGTCTTCGATCCATCTGTATACCAGGTGTTTCTTCCAAACATGTTTTCGGGATGACTAATGGTCTTCCACTCTTCACGGCATATTGAATAAGTGCTAATATGTGTTCCTCCACTTGTTCCGAAATTTCTGTTCGGTCCGATCTTCTGTAGTTCGGTGAGTTTTCCAGTCTGAATTGGCCATATCCTGGCCTCCACCATTATCACTAAGTGTAAAGGGTGTAGATTCAGGAGTGTCTCCAATGCAGCTGTTGGGGTAGTTCTCATTGCTCCCGTCATTCCCAAACATGCAAGTCTTTGCACCTTGCCTAGTTTGTTGATGGCGGTTGCCTGCCTCACCTTTGGCCACCAGACCAGAGATGCGTATGTTATCATAGGTTTAACCACCATCGTGTATAGCCAATATACCATGTCTGGTTTTAGTCCCCATGTTTTTCCATAGGTGCGTCTGGCGAGCATCAGTGCTACCTCCGCTTTCCTCTTTATCCTGTCCAAGTGTTGGTTCCAGGTCAGTTTGGAGTCTAGGATTACTTCCAGATATTTAACCTCCCCCGACACTTGTATTTCATCACCTCGAAGTTTTAGAGGTCCGAGACCCTCCGTTTTTTATTTTTGATGAAAACGGTTCATCAAATTTACGTTTTTCATACACCGTTGTAAAGAGGCTTCCAATGCCTTTCAAATAAAGTATCACTCAACCCCTCTAGCCTATTCAAGTTTGAGGGGTTGAAGAGCCCCCTATTACGGGGTTGCTCGTTCAAGCCTAAAATATACGTCAAAAGATGTCCTCCCACAACAAAATCCTTCGACGTGTTTCGGGAATATTTTCCACTCACTATGGGATAAGAAATATACGAGGTGGCTTGTCTTAGATGGGACACCCTGTATGTGTATTTATATTGTGAGTCATAACTATTGTATTGCACTGTATGTATATTTTTTATATTTTCAGTATAAAATTTTCTTTATTTCTAAATGATGATTTTTTCAGACTAATATCGAATATTTATTGAAGTATTTTTTCATCACAATGTGAGTGTATTCAGGACCTACATTATATTCATATATGATCTACGTCAAAGAAATTGTTTTATACATCTCTACCAGCATCGAAAATATGATTTCATTTTCATTGGATAACAGTATCAGGCCAGCCACCACTAATATTCTTCTTCTGAACTGACTCACTCTCCTGGACACTTGAAATAGTTTTTCAGTACTCTTCAGAGTACAAATAATGAACAGCAACTGTATCATTCAAACATTCGGAATCCATTTTTAATACAATGTGTTCAGTTTATATATACCAAATAATCAATCGTCCAATTGAGGAACCATTCGAAAACATTGAATGGTCGAACGATTTTTATGTTATCTGAGTTTTGTTATAGATAAGGTTGAATATTACTGGAGTTTTTTCTCAACTTCAAATCGTTATTTTTAACACCTCGACACGTGTTTCGATCACCAAGTGATCATCTTCAAGAGGAAGATTAAACTGTTTAATCTTCCTCTTGAAGATGATGTCTTGGTGATCGAAACACGTGTCGAGGTGTTAAAAATAACGATTTGGTGTTGGTAAAAAACTCCAGTCATATTCATTACTACACCAAAGGTTCCATACAGTGCATAAATAGATAAGGTTGATTTGAATAATCTAAAATTGTCCAAGTTGTCAAGAAAAATTAACTAATGCAAAATTGACTTCTAAAATATCAAGTATTATATATCATTGATTTCAAATAATTATGACGTTGCCCGAAATTTTCAAATGTAAAGAATGTTTCTTTCAAAAATCGCAAAAGAAAAAATGTGGATGAGCCAACTCATTCGATGAGCTGAGTTTTCAAAAAACTGGAGAGGATCAAGTGGAAGAGCAATTGAATGATGACTTGTCAGCATCATGTAAATTGAACTTCGCCTTTTATCTTCATATAATAAATGAATTGTTCCTGTTTAATTTCCTTTAAATGTATTAAAAGGTTATAAAGATGACATTATTATTATTATTCAAAAAAAACATGGAAAATAATGTATAAATGAGAAAAAATATTCAATCAAAAAATGTTCGTTCATTTAATGCAAAAATCGATAAATACCACTTAATCTTCTGTCAGCGACATAATTGTAAATATAAACTGATATCACATTACCCACACTGTACGTGTCAATAATCATGAAATACGATCGATGTATATAGTTTGTTAAAGGTAATAAATATTACAGGCTTAAGAAACATCAAGTAAATAATGAGCTTTGCACAACATTAAAAATTCAAATCACACCTTATTTGGAATGTGGTGGTAATCCCTGTTTTAGTACTCGACGAAAAAAAAATGAATTCTAATATCTTCCGGTTATGAATAACGGTATGTTTCGCCATTGTAAATGTCTAGTATTACATCCACGCCAATATATCGCACGAAAATTACACAAGCGCGGTTATCACACGTAGTAATTTTCACTTATAAGCTATCAATCTCCTGCTTCGAGTGAAAATATGGTTTGCGATAACTCCTACAAAAACAAAACACTGATGAGAGAGATACGTACGTGAATAAGACAACTGTAAATGGGAGTAGTAGATCATTGCAAATAATATGTAACAAGGGCTCCTTCGTCATAACAAGAGCTACTATTTATTCTCTTCCTTTCAACCATGTATCAACTATTATCGACAATCCACCAAAATTTCAATTATTTTCATTTTCCTATTTCATTTGATATACCTAACCGTCGAATATTTGCTTTGCAACAGACTACCGTGGGGCCCATGTTTATCTCCTGATGATGCTTACTTAGTTAGCAAATCGCGCGTCAAGAGATCGTCAATGACAGGCGTCCATTGTTTTTTCTCGAGTTGAATCGACTATCAAATCGATGAGCAATTCGAGGATCAATTCAAGAGTCAAATCGAAGACCAATTCGATGACCAAGTTGAGATCCTATCTCAAGGTCCGAATCGGGACCTTAAAACTTTTTGGGGAAACCTCATCCTAATTCGAGGTCAAATCTCGCCGATTATATCCGACAAAACAACCACCACGTTGGTTTCGAGGCTAACGACCAAGCCCACCACGCCGACGACCTAAGTTCAATTCTCCGATATTTTTTTCCCATTTCCAGCCACCGGTGGCCACTGGCACTATGTAAGTGGCTATGTCGCCATAAAGAAAGATATTCGTGCTTCTTTCTGCTACTTGAGAACAGCCCAACTTGTCCAACTCTTCCAAATCTGCGCAAAACTCTACAACCTCATGAACTTATTGTGTTTTCTCCATGATTTCCATCACACTCATTCCAATAATCTTGTTCTCTGTTCCTAACTGGATGTCTATCATTTTCTTCTGAACATAATTTGCATTGTCCGTGAATTGTTTGCCATCTGTGATCCAGTGCTTTATATTCGCATAGAATATGAAGAGCTGTCTCTGAGCCTTCATTGCATTGCATGCAGCTGAGGTGATCTCTCAATGCACAGTGTCCAGTAAGTAGCTCTCTCTCTATATATATATATATATATATATATATATATATATATATATATATATATATATATATATATATATATATATTCTGAGCCAGTCTTTGCTTTGTTGAAGTAGATCCCAAGTTGTTTCCTCGAACGGTACTTTTGTGAAGTGTTCCCGGTTATTATTTTCGGTACTCTATTAAGTTTCTTATAGACCCAATTCCCAATCTGATTGTGTACCGAAGATTTTGGTACCTCAACAGCCGGTTCGGGTCCTAGACAATGCTACATGTTTTGCAGGTTAATCAGCTTTTTAACATTTGATCGAACGCAAAGTTCAATCAAACGTCAACGTTTTGCTCACTGTTTTCTTGGACTACCGGGGTGTAGTCCATGAGGAGTTCTTGCTTTATTGACGTATGGTTATTGAGGAGTATTATCTTGAAGTTATGCGTCGCTTGTGGAAAGCAATAAGAATAAAACGGCCAATATTGTGATGTAATAATACATGAACTTGCATCACGATAATGCACCTGCTCACTCGTAAATTTTTGTTCGTGATTTTTTGCCAAAAACAAAACCGTAATCATGCCTCAGCCTCCATATTCACCAGATTTGGCTTTTTGCCACTTTTTTCTGTTCCCAAAATTGAAGATACCCAGAAAGAGATGAAGTTTCGCGAAGATTGGGGAGATAAAAACCGAATCGCTCAAGGACATACCAAAAAGTGCATATCAGCGTTTCGAGGATAGGAAAAAAACGCTAGCACAAGTATGTTGTATCTGAAGGGGATCGATGTGCATTGACCAAGTGTATAACGGATATGAAAAATTTTCTCCGCACAGTGAATTCCAGTACCCGTTCAGTTCGGATTCGGTTCGGTTTTTGACCCATATCACTCCCAGATATATAACCTCTTTCACTAGTTGTATATTTTGCTCACTTTGCTAACTCAGGGCTGTTCTTTGAGGACAGTTGTCTCAAACAACGCATTCGTGGGTAATGAGACCGAAGGCAGGTCGAAACAGCGCTGTCTGTTGATGAATAAAAAATAAAGTAGTTTTATCTGGTTTCATTATATTGAGAGCTGCAGAAAAAACAGAAAGCGACTCCTTATTTGGCAGTCGATGCTATAGCAGCAAGTTTGATTTTTTTCACGCTTTATGGCGTGGCCCTGTACGTAACCTCATGGATATTTCTTGATCTACTCGCGGGCAGATGGCGCTGTACGTAACTATTAATTATTGTTTGATCTATTTGCGGGCAGATGGCGGTGTATGTAATTATCAATTATTGCTTGAGCTATTCGCGGGCAGATGGCGCTATACGTAACGTCCTTGATAGGTTGTTCAAAAGAAAATCAAAATAAAAACCTATTTTGAGAATTATAAGTGTTAGCAAAATTTTGTTCTACAGATGAAATATTTAAATATTTTCAATTACCCGTGATTCAGTACAGAAAAATGTATTTAACGAAACGGAAGATACATTTCAAAATCTATTTCGATTATTTGATAGCAAACCAAAATATGGATTTAAACAATGAAAACTTCATCGTAAATTGTACACCTAAAAAATTCAGTTACTTGAATATTTCAAAAAATCAAAAAATTAGAATTAAGGTGCTTGACATACCTATATATCAAATCAAAAGATTGTTTTTTGAAATTATTACTGCAAATTTGCTCTTTACTTCGAAACAAATTTTACAACTATCCGCCCTCTGTTGAAGCCTTACTGCATCTCAATATTACTATAGAATTTAAGACCTCAAACTTTATTATGTTGTTTGAGAGGAATTTTACATTCGTGCGCCGTCTGTTAAAGATTTATAATACTAGTGACAAGAACTTAAAATAAAATTATTTTTGACAATAAATCGAACTAAAACGTGAAAAATAAATATAGTAGAAAAACTGAAAAACACGCTTTCAAAGGACATCGAACTGAAATGTTGAAAATATTTTTTTAATAAGCTTAAAACATTAACGAACGAGAAATACTAGTATTATTGTGAAAAAAGCGTGGGCGCTTTATACCATATTTTTGTATATCAAGCGCCCGTCACTTTTTTAACAATAATATTAGTATTTTTCGTTCGTTATTTCAAGCTTATTTAAAAAAAAAATATTTTTAACTTTTTAGTTCGATGTCCTTCAAAAAAGTTTTTTTAGTTTTTTTAAACTATATTTATTTATCACCTAGATGACCCAAAAACCGTTTGTAGTATTTTAAATTTGTAGAATTTATTTAATTAGTAGTAAACGTTTTGATATGGACGACACTGTTAGTTTTTTCTGCACTGTTAGTTTTAGTTGAATCTAGTTGTCGTAGAACAAAAAGTGGATAGTTGGCCACTGTCACTTATTCAGTCATCCTTGTTCAGTCAACATTGTTTATTCTACTGAAGAGAGAATAGAAATTACGAATACGAATCATCCAGACCTCAACGTGAGCCATCAATACGTTAAACAGAACACCTACGACAGAGAATTGTTCAGGAATGCCGATTTCTGACTACGGACAACTTCAATAATGTAAGGAACGCTTTCGAAAGTAGACTGTATTATTCTATGGAACTATAGATGGAGGTCATTTTGAACACTTTATCTGTTGATTATGTTGCCTTGATGTAACTTTTGTTGATTTCGTCAATAAAATGAGCGACAGCGAATTTTTTTTTTTTTAAATACAACGTTCAACATTCAATTTCTCAATAACAAATGAAACCATTTCGAAAACAATTACAGAAGTAATAGAGCAATTAACAACCTTCCAAATGATGTATCACTCTACTCCCCATACCATTGAAAAACATAGAGGGGTAGTTGCTGAACGCTGAGAAGGAAGTTTCGAATATGATTTCCATATCGGAATTGGTCCCCTAAAAATAAAAATTGACGTGTTCTTTGAAATTTTAGATTACATGTCCGTTTCTGACTTACTGGGGGTTCAAGTATTTGTTGGAACACCCTGTATTACCGAAAGTATTACAGATTGGGAGCCACTATCATCTCATTTACACCAGTTATGCGGATACATGAAAATGAAATTCCAGGAAAGAAATATTCTAGTCTCAACACATGTCCAGGAAGCCCTCATTAATATATTTACTGAAATCCAACAACTTTTGAAAAAATTATATTTTTCTGTCTACCATTATTCGTTTATGTCAACAAATATTTCACAGCACTAATAAAATAAAGTATGGTTTAGTGTGTCCGGGATAAAATAAATAAATCAGACTTCAGAAATGTCAGAATGGAACCCACACAATATCATTCATTTCAAGAAGTACATTGAATTGCAAATATCCCCAAGTGTTCAATCAAACATCTCTTTGGAAATAGCGCCAATTACTATGCGGTATTTTCTTCCATTTTAATTATACATCACTTCTCAGAAATGCTGATATAATTTTTTAAATAACTGTAAACAAGGTCAGATGTAGATTCTGTAATGCATGCTTATATAAATCATGGGAAATATGTTCATGTATCATTGATGAAAGGCTGTAAATAACACCATGGAACAGTCTTACCCACGACACGGATGGCCTCAAAATGTCCAAATTTACAAGAAATTCTCCGTTTCATTTGTTAACATATAATAACACCTTTCCATCACTGAATAATATCGCGTTAATATTATAAACAGGAAAATTCTGCAGAAATAATGAATCGAGTTTATTCAGATCTTTGAAAAGATTAAATTTTATGATAAAACCGCCTGAGGAAGAGAATCAGCAGCCAATTCACATAATTTACAATGTTGAAATTTTATTATACAAGGTGTTTCGTAACGACGTTCATGGATACAAATATCTGTAGAAAGAGGTTTTTGCAATAGTTGAAATGATCTGGGATTTTTCTTAATTTTCGAAGGTTATATCCTGAATGAACCAAATCAAATCGGGTAAATTTCGATAAGCAATTGATTTGAAAGTGTAAATACGCTCTCAACTAGAGAAAGCGGGTTGGCTGTTCTTGTTCAGGCTGTGCATGCTCTCAGGTGTAGCTGACGTGCAAAAATCCCCATATGGGTAGTTGTCGCGGGTATTCAGGTGGGAATCTTGCACCTTGACTATCCGACTACCTAATTAACAATGAAACAGCAGAGCATATACTTTGTGCCTGCCCCGCTGGGGACCGATTCAAGTTTTTAAAGTTCGGCAGAGCCGCACTCTTACCATCTGACGTGAAAGACACTCACCATACAAACTAATCGGCTTCGTTAAGAAGCTGGGTTTATTTGGTCGAGTGTGAATAAGTGTGAGCCACAATAAACCCTTGCGGGTTGCGGTGGAGGTTGCGATTGCGGTGGAGACCCATTCACTTTGGACCTAACCTAACCTAACCTAATGCTCTTAACTGCATATTCCCTTAAATTATATGAGGTCTGTTCAAAAATTTAGATGAATGTTCAAATTTCTCGGGCTACGTATGTACATTCAATTAGCCATTTTTATATGTCGGTACATTCGTTTCGAACATGTGTTCATAGTTTAGCTTTTTGGCATGTTCAGTTTGTTGGTAAGATGCTTGAAAGTTATTAGATGTGTATTGCGTGTTCGGCGATTTTCTGCTATCAAAAAAATGCTGCTATCAAATTTTGTGTGTAAAATGTATACAGGGTGTAATTAAATAGGTGTAAAACATTCAAGGAGGTAATTCCTCATCGAAAAAAAGATAGGATTTTTCATATAAAGAGCATCCCTTAAAGGGGATACATACAATTTGTATAACAATTTTTTTCACGAGCACTAAAAATATTACAATATTGAAATTAACCTGATGTTTTGTTCTACCTAAAAGACACATAGCCAGAAATTTATTTGGTTTACCCCATGGTTGTAAGGGATGGAAAACGCAACTCCTAAAATTTATTTCTAATGTAACTTTTTGTCTTATTATTTGTTTGCCATTTAAAAATTTGTTTCCGATATCCTGTTTCATTCTAAACAAAAAATGTCTCTTGGGTTTTTTGCCCAAAATAAACCAGTTCGCAGCAAAACATTATTTTACGAACAACTACAGAGATACCTTGTCATAAATGCGAAAATACGAAACTAATATATCTAGTAGGTCGCTTAGCTATAGTGACAAATAAATTGGTATGACGCTGTCAGTTTGTGAATTTTCGAAATTGAATTAATACTAATTGTGTGTTGTTGTTCTGTTCTCAATTTGTTACTTTAATAATTCACTTGTTATTAAAATGGCATACACAAATAAGGAAATGGCTGATGTGCATTACGTTTACGGTCTGTCGCAGAGTAATGGGTTAGAAGCTTCTAGAAGATATGCTGAAATGTATGCTCAACGGCAGCATCCTTCACATAGAATATTTGCTCGACTTCATCAACGATTACGAGAATATGGTTCATTCGACAAAAGAACGCAGGATTGTGGTCGCCATCGAGAAGTGCGAACACCACAGCTTGAGGAAGCAGTACTTAATTTGATTGAAGAACAACCTACTACTAGTACTAGAAAGATTGCTTTCCAGCTAAATGGTATTTCGAATTTTAAAGGAACAACTCTTATACTCTTACCATCTGCAACGAGTACAGGCACTGTTACCGCGAAACTCTCCGAACCGTCTTGAATTTTGCATTTGGATGCTGGAAATGATTAGAAGAAATTGTGACTTTCTGAAGATTATTGACTTTCATAATTACTACAAATAGGCTGATGAAAACCCGCACGCTATTGTCGAAACTAACCATCACAACGTTTTCTCTTAACGTGTGGCTCGGAGTTATTGGTGATGATTTAATTGGGCCTCATTTTCTACCCCTCGATTAAATGGTGAGGCATACGTTCAATTTTTAAGAGAAGTGCATCCAGTACTGCTGGAGGAAGTTCCTTTGGGCGTCAGACGGGATATGTTTTTTATGCATGATGGGGCTCCCGCCCATTTTAGTCAAGTAGCACGTCAGCATTGAACTGAAACATATGCAAATCAGTGGATAGGTCGAGGAGAACGACACAACTGGCCCGCTCGATCCCCGAATCTCAATCCTCTCGATTTCTTTATTTGGGGCCATTCACAGCATTTGGTTTATCGTACTCCTGTTCGCGATGTAGAGGACTCAAGAAACCGCATCATCGATGCGTGCAGGGTAATCAGAGAGACTCCAGGAATAGTATTTGAGCGAATACGTGGCTCAATGCGCCGACATCTAGACGCATGCGTTATGTCTGAAGGTAGACATATTGAACATTTACTATGATTCCTACATGTTGTGTGTTTTGTTATTGATAAATTAGTTTTGTTTATTACCCTTTAATCGTTCAATGCAGGTCCTAACTACAAAATAACAATAAATCCAGTTCGCATTTATGACGATGTATCTCTGTAGTTCGTAAAATAATGTTTTGCTGCGAACTGGTTTATTTTGTGCAAAAAACCCAAGAGATATTTTTTCTTTAGAATGAAACAGGCTATCGGAAATACATTTTTAAATGATAAACAAATAATAAGGCAAAAAGTTACATTGGAAATAAATTTTAGGGGTTGCGTTTTCCACCCCTTACAATCATGGGGTAAACCAAATAAATTACTGGCTAAGTGTCTTTTTGGTAGTACAGAACGTCAGGTTAATTTCAATATTGTAACTTTCTCAGTGCTTGTGAAAAAAATTGTTATACAAATTTTATGTACCCCCTTTAAGGGGCTGTATCTTAACAAGGGATGCTCCATTGAAGTTTCTGTATACGAAAGATCCTATCTTTTTTTCGATGAGGAATCACCTCCTTAAATATTTTATACTTATTCAGTTACAACCTGTATAGTTCGTTCCAGAATTGCTGAATTTTGAGTATCACTCATAGATATATGATTATGACATCGAAATCATAGCCCAATCGTCCCAATAGAAGAGCCCAGAGAACCAAGACCATAAAAAGCACGGCCAGATCGATCAAATGTCGAAGTTTTGCTCACTATTTTTTTCGATTACCGTGGCCAAGTGCACCAGGAGTTATTGCCACATGGTCGTCCGGTCAATAAAAAGAATAATCTTGAAGTTATGCGCCGTTTGCGAGAAACAATACGAAGAAAACGTCTGGTATTGTGTAAAAACAATTCATGGCTTTTGCATCACGATAATGCACCTGACCACTCATCATTACTTGTTTGTAATTCTTTGGTCAAAAACAACATCGTAATCATGCCTCAATAACCGTATTCTCCAGAGTTGCCCCCTGCGACTTTTCCTGATCACAATATTGCGATGACTGAGGAGATAATAATAATAATACCATCTACGGCACTCTTACGGTCTTGACGAGACACCAGTGTTGCCCTACGCTCCGGGGATATTGAATTCGTTGTGGGGAACGAGAAGTGCTGAATTCATCGAAACTATTCGTTCCCCACCCTCAGGCTCATACAAGCTAATAAGCCTGACGTAGTCCTTTTCGACCACCAAAGCAAGACGATATTTGTCGTGGAGTTTTCAGCTCCTGGCGAGACGAATATCGTCCGAAAAGGGGAGAAAAATTGGATAAAATATCGAAATTTTCTCTTCGAACTCCGCAGACTCTATCCAGACCACTCTGTCAAGATGGTTGTTCTGATTATTGGAGTCCTTGGTGGAATGATGCCCTCTCCACTCTCACATCTTAAAATCATATCGGCCTGCCGCACTAAGGCAGAAATTTTAGCCGGACAGATGCAGAAGGCTGTCATTCTTGGCTAACTGCGCTTGCTTAGGGCACATGATTCTCGGATCCAATGATCACTTACCCCACGGTGCGGAGAGTGGTCGTTAGTTGATAATGCTGGCGCGCTCTCCCGAATGTATCGGGGCTTCGGAGAATAGGGCCTGACCAGTGCATACTTCGGTAAAAAAATTATTTTATTCCTTTGAAATGATCATTTAACAATGATATAGGAAACGTCAAGTAAAAAAAATGTAGATGTATAATACGGAGTTAATGAATATCATAGAGATAACAGTAGATTGATCACAATTATTTGGAAGTGTACTCAAAATGATAGAATAAAGACATCCCTCTAAATGGTATGATTTTTGAAACAATCTCGTACAATCTTGCTGCAGTTTAATTATTATACCATTTCTTGTTGAGTAATTGTGAGACTTTGAATTAGTTTCACACTCAGACTTCTTCTTTTTTACAGAAATCAGACAATTATAAATGTATATAGATGGTAGCGTTGAAATTTTTCCTAAAAATGGGTCTATAGAAATATGTGTGTCGAAGACCAAACAACATACGTATTATCCTTTTCTGAGCGATAAATATACGACTGATGTTAATTCCTTCTCTACACAAAAGCATATTGTAAGATAGTACTCAATAAACCATCGCATAGTAAATGTTCAACAAATTCTTTTCATCCATAACTTTTTTGAATTGTACCAATGCCTGAAAACTGGTGTTGATTTCCTTGCAAACATAATTTATGTGAACTTATCAACTCAACTCAGAATCTATACGAAGTCCTAAAAATGTTGTGGTTTCCGACGGATAGATAGTGACATTATTTATTTCAACCTGATGTATACCTAGGCTCTAAGTGTCTTCAGTTGAAGAAATTAACTAACATCGTTTTGTCGGCATTGACTATAAGTTTATTTTTTGTGTGTCACCATTTCGTAAATTCACGACTTATTGTGTTCAGTTTCGACTGTAGTTCCGCAGGACTATCAGCTCCTTCTGAGACTGCAGTATCATCGGCAAAAAGTGATATTGGTTTTGTCCCTAGACGTTTTTTGTCCCTACCCATGCAAGAAATGTCCCTCTAATACCTATTGCATATAAATTGTTTGTAAGTATATCAAAATCTATGTTGTCGAATCAATGAGAGTTCTGAGACATACCCAAAAGTGCATATCAGAACTGCCTCGAGGGTTGGAAAAAAGCTGGCACAAGTTTATCATATCTGAGAGGGCTACTTCGAACGGAAAATGATAGAAATTGATGAATAAATGAATATTTTTTGGGAAGAATGAAAATTCACCTTATTTTTTCGAACAGACTCTGCATACGATTATTTACAACAAATGGGATTGCAAACAACAAAAAGTTATGTCGCAGTCAACTTCGCAAACTTCAATTTTTGACAGCTGAATGTGGAACTCCACGTTATCTCTCAATAAAATTGAAAATTTTCATAGAATTATTACATTGTCCTAAGCCTAATAGTTCAGTAACGTATTGCCTGTCAATATGCTCCTCCGAATTTTGACTATTGAACTCTGCTGCAGTATTTACGCTTTCTTTGTGAAATTCAAGTGCCAAGAATAAAATAAGATGAAATAATGACATCAAAATACTGTGAATGTTAATTAATCATCATTTCCACTTCCAAATACTCAAACCTACGTTTAATTTCATTATCATGAGCATGGAATTCCAAGTATATGAACAAGTAAAGCAATTATTGTCAAAAATCGTGACAATTTCACATTGAAACAATTGTTTTGAAAGTGAAATAAGCGTTCAGTTTGTTTTTCTGTCAAAATTTCCTGAAAGTTTCTGTCGATATCAAGTGCATCAACTTTGAAGGAAATTAAGTGTTGAAAAGAGAAATTTGAAACTTTTAAAACTGCAGAATCTACTACCGCAATTGTTCTTTTCATTTTGGAAGAATCACAAGATTTCTGTAACTCTGAAAAATAATCATGAAATACATTTTCTATTTCATATACAGTACGATACGGAAAGTAATCATCAGCTATAAACGCCAACTTTTATTCTTTTTACCACAAGACAAAACATGAGTTATAGGCTGTCAGCCAACTGCCATGAAAATCCATTCAACAGGTACCTACGAACAATTACCTCACGTAATACGTTTGTAAATATGTTGTAACGTTTCGTAGCCAACTAATTTCCGGTGTAATAAATTCGATTGACCGGAAATTTCTGTTTAATTCCCCAAAACGGTCGAGGATATCCCATGGCAATCAGTAGCATTCCCATACGAGTGACTTTACGCACGGGTAGTGATTGTTTTCAGTGGGGTTGAACAATTATCATATTCTATAATCGTCCTAATCAGTCTTCACACAAAGAGCACTCGAGGAAATAATGACCTTTGGAAGGAAATGGCAAATTATCGGAAATTATAACTAATCTCTATCTTTCAAACTATAATGAAGTCGTTATACAATTAGAAAATTTGGTGAAAGTTAGAGAAAAATCTCTCTGGCTTCATTTAGAGAAAAGTAGTTCAAAGTAGTTATGATAGATAGTTGAAACTTTTATTCAGTTAAATATTTGTAGGAATGATCAATAATGAATAAAATCAGTTCAGATCCTCTTGAACTTAAATATCATATATTTTATATCTTCTCCCATGATACTGGGAGGTTGCCAGAAACACAATTTCTAATACACAGTTCACTTTACAATATTCAAAAAAGTCAAAGCGTGCTTCTAGTTCACCCATGAATTGCAGCATAGCTTTGTCCGATGATTCTTAAATTTTTTTGAAATAATCTTCGTAGTATTTGGCATTCTCAGGATCATTTTTTTTTTGTTGAAGGCAATAACGCACACTTTATTGGTTTTTCGATCTACTGCGATGACTGACTCTCAATCGAAGACGATTCGCAAAGCTAGGTCTTTCAGTTCTAAAATAGCTGCATCATTACCATGTAGGTCAATTGCGGATATAATCCAACGCCCTTCGTGGTATCAGCCAGGGGAGTAGTTGTTTTCTGATAGGCGTCAGACCATTAAACCCACTGTGTAGGTATATCGAGACTTGCTTGAAGGTTTAAAGTGCATTTGCTTTAGATTTGAAATAAAATCTATCGTGCCATCTTCGCTAGTTTTCCCTATTTTTGGTTTCATTGTCATTGATTAAGTTGATTGGCAGCAGGTCGTGTTGAAGTGTACCGACCGATATGATGGTCACTGATGTATATATTACATAATGGTTATCCTTATCAAACGTGCCAGAGCTTAAAATTGTCTTACTGTGAATGAAAATTGAGTAAATAGTTTTATATGGGTCAAGTCCAGAAAACGATATAATATCAAATCGAGTATCTTTAAAAAACTGAAGTTATTTGAAGTTGTATACTTTTTAGCGTAATTTGACTCCGGTGATGATGAATTTTCAATGATATCTAATGAAAAATTCATTTTAAATTTCTACTTCCTGATTAACAATAATAATAACATTCTTTAGAAAGTACCGGAAAATTTTGCCAACTGAAAAATGGGCTTAGGAAAGTAATGATTCATTTGTTCACAAAATACCGCTAGGGATACGTTTTCTCGTGAGTCTGAAAATTTGGAATTTTCAATTCGAAAGGGGGATTTTTAGAAGAGATTAATTTTTGGGAAAAATTTTTGGCCTTCTACTTCTTCATCTTCATACAAAAAGTATGGGAATCTTCCTAACAAAAAAAAGGAGGCAATCGATTTCAAAAAACTTTATACATGTATATCATGCGAAGAACTAACTTTCAGACACAAACTGAAAGAAGAATCCTCTCGAAACAGCTACTTTCATATGAACATTGAAATATACAAAAAATACTTTTCTCTATCCAGTTTGTTTTCCAAACATTCGTTATGGAATTGAATCAGATATTCACAGGATTGCTGAACAATATCAAATACGAAAAAATTTTACTTATATGGAACACTGTCATCCTCAATGGCAGACATCTGATGTTCCGAAATAAGACACTCGACTTATCGCCTATTCAGCACCAAATCTGGATAACATTATAAGAAGAAGAATTCTTTTCATAAAATTACGACTTTATGTCATGAATGAGTTCAATCTACTCATTTAGATGATTTGATTTAAAGCCAGTCTTCAAGTATGCCCACTGACTATATGTGAAGTTTTTTTCGTTATATGAGGAATAAGGCAAATTTCGGATATGCGGTTGGTTACCTCGTTGACAGGCAGATGGGGCGATGACAAATCTGTTGTTTGTTGTCCGCTTCAGCCTAGTTCGAGGAATGATACTCTGAAGAAATTCGATTGTCAATTATCGGAAATAATCGACTTTATGTTGATGATAGACACTACCCTGCACTGACGAGTGGCCAAACAGCCCAAAATCGGTCTACAAGTGTGTTCCAATAATTGAAAATTTGTTGCAGCAGTTGTATTTACAACAGCATATGCGGGAATAACTTAATTGAAGAATCCTGCACTGCCACCTGTCGGATATAATCCAACGCCCTTAGTGGTATTAGCCAGGGAAGTAGTTGTTTTCTGATAGGTGTCAATACATTAACCTACAGTGTAGGGAGTTGAGACTGGCCTGAACAAATTGTTCCTTCAGACGTGTTAGGAATCACACGTTTAAAGGTAGGACCTCGTTAGTCCTTAGCTCGCACAAGTTTCTCAACTTCTGAGAGTTGTCGTTCGTATGGGGGCGGCAGCTGATTAACGGAAAAACAGATTTTTTTTTAAACAGATGAATTAATTCATAGCCAGTCTTCAAGTATGCCCACTGACTATATGTGAAAAATATTATAGATTATATTTTCTTGGCAATTCTCAAAAGTGTTCACAACTTCCTTGGGGTAATATACTTGTTGAAATCAAAAAGTTCATAAACAGATATGCGTGTTCCCTATTCTACTTTTCATTTGTATTGATCTGAAAAAACAAAAATGTATCAGAAAGAATAAACTCATCAAAAAGAGCCAACTTGAAACCAACACACGCTCAGTTTTGAGTTAATATTTTGAGTATAATATTAAAATTGAATACAAATATAATTTTTTTAACTTTGTACCATTTTGATTGGTAATACGTTCTTACAACCAGCATATTGAATTGAAAAAATATCGTTGATGTTTCGCACTTGAAACACTCACATAAAAATATTTTTTTTATAAAGAGCTGTAGCGTGAAGGCTGAAAAAGTACTTCGACTACAAAGAGAAATCATTTTATCGACATAAAATGGAAACATTCATCATTATTTCACTTATAATCTGTACATTGTATTTAAGGACAGGCGATATGAAATTGAGATAGGAAATTAGCTTCATTCATATGATTATCTAGATTGAAACCACACCTATGTGATCATATCTGAAATTAATCTCAATGCTGCAAGAAGCAAGAAGGTCTTCTGTCACATAATTTTATGGGAAAATAGGGAAATATACGCTGCACACTTATTTATTTACTCTAGGAAAAAAATCGTCAAGTCGTTACTTCAACCAATAAAATATTTATTGATTGTAATAACGAAAGATTTATTCAACATGTGTTTTCAACGTAAATTTTTTGCTCACTAAAGTGAAGAAAACCGTTAACTAATAATTCTTGTGAAGGTATTACTGTTGAGATTTCAATGTCTTTTTTCGACAAGAACAATATTTTACTCATCAGAAAAGCGACGTTGAGTCCAAGAAGCAGACCGGAATATGTTAATAAATTGTTGATTACACTAGAATAATGGGTTTTCTTGAACAGATGAATTTAAAAAAAGCTAAAATGTGAATTCAATCTTTCAGGCCATCGCGGAAAGATGACTCGCTTTGCATTGAAATAAGAGGAAAAATTAACTTCAAGAGCATATTTTAAAAGTACAAAAATGCATGTATACACTTACTACAAAATGGCGAAACATTTAATAATTTCCTGAAGACAAACACATTAATATTGATATTTCTAGAAATATTAATTTTTATCTGCCAAATGGCAATTCTAACAACTTGATAAGGTTTGTTGTTGTTTTTTGTTTATAAAAAATTGGAGTGACACCAACCCTCACGTTCTTCGGGAAACACATACCCAATATCCAAAAAAAAATTAACGTTTGGGTAGAAATATTGGGAAACCATATTGTAGGACCTCTATTTATTGATAAAAATTCAACAGGAGAACTGTATTTGAATATTCTGGAAACTACTGTTGACCCTCTCATCACTGAAATCGTCGAAACGAATCCTAACGAATTCGATATGGATATTGTCTTCCAACAAGATGGAGTACCACCACATTACTCCAGACAAGTAAGAAACTATTTGGATATTACTTTTCCCGGTCGTTGGAATGGCCATCGAGGACCTACAGAATAGCCAGCTCGCTCGCCAGATTTGACACTTTTGGATTTTTTTTATGAATCTACTTGAAGCAAAAGGTGTACGAAACTGAACCTGCTTCAATATTGGATATACGGCAGAAAATAATAAATATTTGTACAGATATTGACGTTACTGTGTTAGAAAATGTTCGGAGTGAAATATCGGATGGGCTGATCAAGAAGTTCAATAAGACGTTTCATCTGTCAATTTCACTTCAGAATAAAGTATTCATGTATTGATTTCATTATTTCAAATTGCAATTTTTTGAGTTGACCCGTTCAGAAAATAAAAGGAGGAAGGACATTAAAGAAATGCACTGTATACAAAATTAATTGTTAAGTGGTGAAGATTATTTTCAATTGGGGTGGGTATTCACTTTTTTTGTTGTCGAGAACAATAGTTAAAACAAAATTTGTTTTTTAATAGAAAATCAAATTGAAGGTTTTATCATACATTTCAAAAAAGGTTCTATAAGTTTCCACCAAAAATTCATCATTTAATGGTTACTTCACGTTCAAGTTTTATATTTTGACACTTCATGAATGAAAATCAATGTAAAACAATCTACAACTCCGTTTGTATTGGGTCTTCAGGCACATCAGGCACATCAACTATTAGGTTGAAAAATTGACACTTTCACTCGAGAAAAAGTCGAAACGTATTGACATTCAGAAAAAACTTTTTAAAAGAAAATTTGTCATGAAAAATGAGAAATTAAACTGTTTTTTACCACTTTCAACAAATTGATGGATGTAGCCGTTACTACGTGGTAGGAAATCATAATGAAGAAGAGAGAATTGAAACTTTCTATAATTTTTACCACTTTTATTTGTAACTGACGTTACTGCAGTTTCGTCTTATAAGGACATTTTCAAACTTATACATTCAACTCAGTTTGATGTATAAGTTTATTTGTAAAATAGGTCCCAAATCGGAATGATAACATTAAATTTCATAACAAGAAGTAACTGAAGAGAGGCATTCAAAAGTCTTTCCAAAATTCTTTCTCATTCAGTTTGAGATAATATGAAAATTTAGTGAAAAAAAACTAGCGGGAGATGATACTTGAACCCAAGATCTCAGGATCTGAACACTACTCCAAGAAGCTGCTCAAAGTTTGACATAAAGCTACTTTAGTTTTTCATCACTTTTATTTCGTTATTAAGTGACAAACTTTTGAAAAATACCATTTTTTCGCCACATCAAAATTTTCTAGTATGTTCTTTTCATTTTCACTTTTGGGGTCCTTCTTTTCATTCTTGTGTTTTGTTATAAGTTATATAGTTTGAAACGAACTCCCAATTCAGTGATTAAGTTTGACGTTCGAGAACGTACCTTCTCTGAAGTGGCATATTCCTCAAACTTACTTTCGATTGGAAATGATTGAGTTATAAATATAGTGAGAGTTATAGACTCATAGAGAGGAAATATAGAGTTATAAATTTGCTCATCTGTAATTGGTTCCGATGGTAGTGAGTTATGAATCTCGGTAATTGATTGATAGTAGCCAATATGATCTATGGATCATATTGGCTACTTTCTCAACAACGAAATTATAAAAAATTCCTCAAAAAATTCTATCTGAAATTCATTAAACATAATTGACAATACTATAAAAAATATAATGAGTGTTTTTTTTTGATGATATCTTTTTGGCAACACTGTTTTTGACAGAACACGCGTGAATCTTGTCTTGTGTCATTGTCAAACTTGTTCAGTTTGGTCTATAATTTAACCATTAATCGACTTACAAATGAACAACGCTTGCAAATTATTGAATTTCATTATCAAAATTTATGCTCGGTGAAGAAAGTGCATCGTGCACTTCTTCCAATTTATGGGCAGTTTCGTCGGCCTACTGAGGGAGCTATTCGGAAGCTTGTGACTAAATTTCGAACCCAGTTTACATTATTGAAAATTAAACCACCAACACGCATACGTAGAATGAGGACCAAAGAAAATATTGTGGCTGTATCCGCCAGTGTTCGTGATGACCGTGAAATGTCCATTCGCCGCCGTTCGCAGCAATTGGGCCTCTCTTACTCCACTACGTGGAAAATGTTTCGAAAGGATTTGGGTGTAAAACCTTATAATATACAGCTGGTGCAAGAATTGAAGCCACATGACCTCCCACAACGCCTAACATTTGGTGAATAGGCGTTGGCAAAGTTGGAGGAAGATCCACATTTTTATCGGAAAATTGTGTTCAGCGATAAGGCTCATTTCTGGCTGAATGGATACGTTAACAAGCAAAATTGCCGCATCTGTAGTGAAGACCAGCCACAAGCATTGCAAGAGCTACCGATGCATCCCAAAAAAGTAACTGTTTGGTGTGGATTATGGGTCGGTGGCATCATCGGCCGTACTTCTTCAAAAACGACAATGGCCGGAACGTTACTGTGAATGGCGAGCGCTACCGTGTAATGAATGACGACTTTTTGTTGCCCAGAATGGAAGAATTGGACATGCCTGACATGCGGTTTCAACAAGACGGTGCCACATGCCACACGGCACGCGAAACAATAGTCCAATTAAGAGCCGCCTTCGGTGAACAGTTTATCTCACGTTTGGGGGCCGTCGATTGGCCGCCTAGATCGTGTGATTTAACGCCTTTGGAATATTTCTTGTGGGGTCATGTTGAGGCTCATGTTTATCAGGGATAAACCAGCAACGACTGATGCTCTGGAAGCCAATATTGAAGCATTTATTCGTGAAATACCGGTCAATATATTAGAGAAAGTGTGCCAAAATTGGACCTTGCGCATGAGACATTTAAAGCGGAGCCGCGGACAATATTTGCATGAAATCATCAACAAATATTAAATTATATTGATCGTTCTATCGATTCCAATAAAGATTTCATCAATTTTTTCAAATTTTTTGTGTTATTTTGAAAATCAAATTCTATACCTCTTAAAAAATCACCCGTTGTAAATAATATAGAAAAGAATAATATCACATAGAATATGGACTATAACTATGCCCTCGGTTTGTCATGATTATGAATCGCTGTAGTTGAATGATAGATGGGTGCAATAAAAAATTTATTGAATCTTTCCAATGAAAATCCAGTTTTTCTACTAAATACATTTCAGTTAAGTCTTAATTTTTTGCATGAGTTCATACACAAATATCATTTATGCCTTACACAATCTAGGATTTTGAACGAATTTCCATCAAATACTTGTAAAAATCTTGAATCGACACGATTAACAGAAATAATACGGTTCAAGTTGCAAATTTTTCTCTTCTGCTCAAATTAAGTTTCGCGCACGTGTTTCACAATATACCTACCATTTCGAGAGAATCTAACATCAAATATTAATCACCTATTCATTTTGTTCAAGGTGATAGTTCATCTTCTCTCTACACTTTCTCATATGTATTATCATTCAGAGGTTATGATTTTTAATCACTATTCATAATTAACGACGAATGTTGAATACGTTTTATTGAACGAGTTCAAACCGTGAAACTTGGTGAATTACTGTAGTCCCAAGCACAAATATGTGTAGATCATACAAAGAAGTAACTTTCAGGCACAAACAAACTCATTGTTGGACGAGTTCCAAATGATATCTCTAAAAAAATTCAGGTAAAGTCAAGATATGTGTTTTGCATATAAAATAATACATGGACAGATAGATTGCTCGCCTCTATTGTCTCAAATGCTATTTAGTGTACCGCATATTTCATCTAGATTCTGTAGCACATTTCATATTCCGGTTTCCAATACACTGCATCATTTTTATTATCCCACAACTACTATATCTAGAAGTGTTAATAATGTTCCTAGTGTAGATATATTTTTTTTAACATTCAAAAAAGAGATCATTCGTTTCATTCAAAATTAATCTTACTATATGTATAATTATCACAATTCTAATTGTATACACCTGTAAATGGGCCTTTGGGCATGCTGGATGTAGTGAATAAATAAATAAATAAATAAACATTTAATTACACGAAAGGAAAATACTTTTGAAAAAAAATACTTTTATATGAACATTGAATTAAATAAAAATCACTTTTCTCTATTCAGTATTTACTCCAAACATTCGTTGTGGAATTGAATCAAATATAATTCACAGGATTGCTACACGAAATAGTAAATGAAAGAGATAAAATTTCACTTATGTCATCCCTCTGATGTTTTCTCGTAAGAAACTCACCTTATTTCCTCTTCAGAACCAAATCAGAATAACTTTATAAGAAAATACACTCGATTCATTCATAAAATTATGACTTCATGTCACGAATCCGTTCAATCCTCTAGAGTCATCGATGACAGTACGTAATTCAATGTTTATATGAAAGTAGCTGTTCCGAGAGGGCTTTTCTTTAAGTTTGTGTCTGAAAGTTACTTCTTTGTATGACCTGAACATCTTTGTAAAGAGTTTATTTTGTAATCAATTGCTTTCTTCCTTTCTTTGGAAGGTTCCCACATGTTTCCTGTATGGAGATAGTGAAGTAGTAAAGCCCAAAAATTAATCTCTATTAAAAATATACCCCTTCCAAGTATTCCTCTTATTCTGTATTTCAGACTCATATGCAGATAATACTTCCCATTCGATTGGACCACTTTTGAACAGTACCCATTTTCTTTATTTCGGTCTCACAAATCTATTTGAGTTTGATGAACGGAACATTACCATATTTCGTAGTCCATTAAACTTACAACTCGGTCGGAAACGAGAATAACATCAAAAGTATTACAGAACAAATTAAAAGAATTCAAAACTGATATCAAGCTGTGTGTCTTCATCTAATTCCAATTCAAGCACTCTCCAGAACACCTTCCGAGCTAGCCTTTCATTTCTTTATCTCTGTCTCGAATTGAACCTCCTCTATTCGCACTTGACTAGCCCACGGGACAATGACATGAAGAAATTATCATTTGACTTCAGTTTCAATTTGCCTTGTGAATAACAAATTGGAAATTTTCGCTTCATCATTGTTGGTGTAAGACGAACCACTGGGTCTTATTTTTTTATGTAAGAAGATCTGAAATGGGAGGAATTTATATTTAGTTCTTGAGAAATAGATGTTGTAGATCCGAAACTGCGTTCAAATCCGAACAGTGAAATGATTCTGAACAGTGGAATATTGAAAATGAACTTGATTTTCAATATTTATTCGAAAATGAGTTCTAGAATTTGATGACAGATTGCTGTTAATGCTTCTTAGAATTTTCCCTTCGACAAAATCAACCATATTGATAAATTATTCGAAAACATGATTGCTTTATATAGAGGGTAGACCAATAATAATGAAATGAGACAAATATTTTTAATAGAAGCTCTGCTCTTGAACTTTCCAAAGGCTGTCAACTTTCTTTCTCAACTTTTACAACATTCACAAAATTATGGAGTTTTCTTTCCCTTCCGCAGTGTAATGAAAATTCACTCAAAATTTCTCGTATTTGAAATCACAGTGGAAATGGTACCGAAAAATTCAAATTTGTTACATAAACGGTAGAGTTGAAATGATTATAAAGATCAATAAATGAAAATGAATTTGAAAGGGTTATATTTTTAGGAGTGATTAATTTTTTGGGAAAGAAAGTTTTTGGCTTTCTACTACTCCATCTGATACAAAAAAATGGATGAAAGAATCTTCCAAAGAAAGGAAGGATTAATCAATTTGAAAATAAGTAACTCTATACATGGATGTGTAGATCATGCAAAGTTTGTGTCTGAAAGTTACTTCTTTGCATGATCTACACATCCATGTATAGAGTTACTTATTTTCAAATTGATTAATCCTTCCTTTCTTTGGAAGATTCTCTCATCCATTTTTTTTGTATCAGATGGAGTAGTAGAAAGCCAAAAACTTTCTTTCCCAAAAAATTAATCACTTCTAAAAATATAACCCTTTCAAATCAAATAAGATTCCTCATGGCTGGGATTAAATGAATGTCATTACGATGTCATCGATGACATAAGCAGATCAAGCTTATTCCGTGACATTCAAAATCGTAATTCATGAATGAAGTGTGTGTATTTTCTATAATGTTATCCAATTTGGTACTGAAGAGCCTTAGGGCAAGTGTCTTAAGGCGAAACACGTGTATACCAGTTAGGGTGACAGTGTTCCATGTGAGTACAATTTATTACCATTCATTCAAAGTAGAACTCATGTGAATGATATCTGATTCTTATTCCTCCACGAATGTTCGATAAACAAACTGAATAGAGAAAAGTATCTTCTGTATAATTCAGTGTTCATATTTGTTCATATGTATTTGTTTCGAAAGAATTTTTTCTTTCGTGTAATTCAATGTTTATATGAAAGTAGCTGTTTCAGGAGGACTTTCTTTCAGTTTGTGTCTGAAAGTTACTTCTTTGCATGATCTACACATCCATGTATAGAGTTACTTATTTTCAAATTGATTAATCCTTCCTTTCTTTGGAAGATTCTCTCATCCATTTTTTTCTGAAAATGAATATTGATTACGACGACAGTTCGAATGATTTTTGGTTGACTGAGAATAGTTTGTAACAAAATATAGTTACGAAAATTGAATATAAGTGACTTCAACCAAGACTGACAGAAAAACCTGGAATTTGATAGAAATCTATAATCACACATGGTTCAGAATACGGAAAATGTTCCGTACTTCGGTAGAATAATATAATAAATTCGGGTAGATGTGAAATCATTCATTCGTAGACAAAATATATAAATGCAAGAACATGAAAAAATTGAGTCAGAAAAATTTTGTGAATATGAAAATGAATTTATAACAGACATTTTGTAAATATTCAAACAACAGGTGATAGCCTTTCATTCAGCTCAATAATCGAGAAGAGTTCCTCTGTTATTACCTACAGTGGTGTTTGGATATATCATAATAATATTTATTTGTAGTTCCTCCTTACATATGAATACAATAGTTATTCAATCTATAAAATTAAAAAAACTACAAATGAGGCTAGAAACAACATGTACCGGAATGGTACTGTTGATCTTAGTTCTAGCATTGAAGAAAAGAAAAGAAAATTGGAGAAAAATCAAGAAAAGAAGAGAAAAAAAAAAGAAGGGTAGAAGAGGGAGAAAAAAAAGTTTAATGTTCATACTGAAAATTTTTCAGAAGTATAAAATCTATGAAATCAATGACTTTCTGATTGAGCAGCGATGAGAAAATTTTTGTAACAGCACTTGAATAAGGAAACTTTACTAACTTAATATTTTTGTGGAATATTATTATACAAATTATACATATTATAACTGAAGGATCGTTGATATAGAGTGGTTCGATGGGGCGGGGGGAAAGTAAACCTTTGAATCTCAAATTTAAAGTATGTATATGGCTACGAAATCTTATTTTGTTATACAAATATGATGGACTTTTGTGAATCAATATTTCATGGAAGAGGGTAGCCAAGTGTAAGACGAGCTAGATTTTCATTAAATTTTCGATTGGCAGTAGCAACGTCATTAGGTTTAAAAAATAGATATAGTTGTGTCTCATCCGCATAAATATATGTACTACAATGTCTTAAAACATAAAGTAGATCACAATTGTATACGAGAAATAAAAACGGCCGAAGTATAGATCCCTGAGGCACTCCAAATTCAATCAATTGGAAAAGTCTATAAGAATTGAAGCAGTCGTGTTACCTATGTCATTAGTTTCGAAAATATAATCAGTTATTTTCAAGAGAGCAGTTGTTCAGCTGCCTTCTTTACGAAATTCTGACTGGATGATTGGTAAAACATTAAAAGAATTCAAATTGCATTTAATTTGAAAACTCATTATTTTCTCCAATACCTTTGCACAAGTTGGCAGTGGGCTTATGGGGCGCATATCGTTAAGAATATTTAGATTGGATATTTTAGGAAGAGCCAGTATTTTAGAAATCTTCCACATTCCAGGAAATATATTATTTTGCAAACATATATTTATTATATTAGTGAGATATGGTAGTATTATAGAACAGCAAAGAAGTAGCATATCTATATTAATTTCATCTGAACCTCTGGCTCTTGTTTATATTTCTAAAATACATTCTGTTTAAAAAAAATCTGTTTAAAATCTGTCTTTCCGTTAATCATCGTTTGTAAACAATATTTTCTGTTACCGGCTCAAGCGAAATTTGTCCTTATAGGACAAAATTACAATAACGTTAGTTACAAATACAAATGGTAAATAAACAGGAAGATCGTCCATTAAGTATTGAGCTCAAAAAGAAGAAATAGTAGCTTCCATTGGTGTTCCAAGAATTTGTTTAAAGTATTAACCTTCGAAAGAGAAATAACTCGAGTTGAAGATGAAATCAATTTTTTCTATAGTTTTTTTTTGGTTTATTGAATATTTTATATTTAAATTATTCCTTTTTGGACAATACTTTTCTCCTTTAGAATCATGTACATTTTTGGTCCATGATTTATAATTCTATCTCACCCAAATATTATGGACTCCCTAAAATACATAAACCTGATATGAAACTGAGACTCATTATTTCTTCCATTGTCTGGTGAAATGTTTTTATACCACAAAGCATCCTCCTATTTCTCAAAAAATTTCTAGTACCACCTACTATGAACAGAATTTTTTTCACACGTACAGAAGTTATTGAAGTATGTATGTAGATTTATTACATTTCCTGTTCTTCGGTGCTGTGCAAACATGACGAAGACAAAAAATATCATGAATTATGCATCATTTTGAAACTCCGCTCATGAGGTGCAAACTGGGATAATTTTTATAGATCGAGTTTTTATAGTGTAATAACAATAATTAAAATTGTTCAGTTAGTGGCAGTAGTATCTCATATTGAAAAACAGCTTGAGACTTATCTTAATAGCTACCTATACTCCTTCGCACAAGGTGAACATAAAAGACATTTCGAGGCGCATGTAATGAATATTAATTGAGGAAAAATTCATATAAATAACTCGAATACAAGGGTAATGTATATATTCAGTTGATTTCTGATGAATTTCATCGTGCAATTTTCAAATAAAAACTTGGCAAATTTATAATGTATTTGAAATCTGTTTTTCCGTTAACCAGCTGTCGCACCCCTACGAACGACAACCCTCAGAAGTCAAAACTTGTGCGAGCCAAGGACTAACGAGGTCTTACCTTTTAACGTGTGATTCCTAACACGTTTTGTTAGAGTAAACATATTTATAAATTATCATTGACTCCTAGATATTTGAAAGATATTTTCATGTAAAAAAATTCTAGAAATATTCATCTGATCAATCAATCATCTTGATTCAATTATTATTATTCATAATAATAATAATAATAATAATAATAATAATAATAATAATACGTCTTTATTATTTTTCACATACAGTACATCTATATTAGGAATCACACGTTAGGTTATCACGTGTTAGGAATCACACGTTAAAAGGTAAAACCTCGTTAGTCCTTAGCTCGCACAAGTTTCTCAACTTCTGAGAGTTGTCGTTCGTATGGGGGCGGCAGCTGATTAACGGTAAAACAGATTTTAAACAGATTTTAAACAGACAGATATTAAAAAATGTTTTTAAAAAATGTTGAAAAATGAAGAGCGAAGTTGATTTTCTCCAATGAAGCAATCACTTACTTCATCAGGAATATGTTCCTCCACTTAACTCTATATAGCATATTTTTCCTCAGTAATAATAAGATAGTGAGTATAGACAATATATATACATAGAATACATGAGTTACGTTAATAGCTATAGTAAGGTTGCAAGAGAACACAGGAGGTATGATAAGACTGACTTTTATTTTTTAAGTAGGAATTTTTTATAATCTGACTTGTAATACTGAGATTTTGCAAGGATTTAGAAACGGAGTTGCGCAATTTATAAATTTGATATGTAAAGTTGTGCACATCCGTTCCAAATGTTATTTTTCTATAGAGGATTCTATAAGGATAATTTGATGATTTAATGAATTTGCATGGTGAATTTTTCTAAGTTCCATATGCAACCCTCCGATTTCAAGCAATTTGTGTGATCTTCTGTGAAACTTTTTTATGCCCTATATCAATCTTAAACAAGAGTTTACAAGAGACTACTTTCTGGATTTTTTTACTGTAAACAGTAGTCAGCCTTGGACCCTATAACAAATCCGCATAATTATAATTTCACAAAACTAATGTTTCACATAATTTTATTGTAACACTTCCTGAAAAAAATTGCCGGTTCCCATAAATCAATTTTAATGAGCTATTTGCACGCTGAATAAACTTATTGATATGTTTTCCGAATCTAAGATCTGAGTCTAATATGACTCCCAAATTTTTGGCTTCATTTACTACACTTAACAAATTATCTTTGATTTAAACGTTTATTTGCTGCGTTTCAGCACGATTTCTACATTTCAGTTTCTACATACTGCTTCCTCGTACTCAAATAATTTCGTAAAAGAAAGATTGTCGTATCAGAAAAACCTATATAGCTCAAACTGTTAAGTATCAAGTCTGTATTTACAGTTTCAAATGCTCTACTAAAATCTAAAAGAACTAAAATTGTACATTGACCTTTATCGATAGAAGTAATTATATCATCTACAATATTAAGTAAGGCAGTAGTGCAGCTATGACCTTTTCGGAAGCCAGATTGACATTATGATAGTTAAATTATTCAGCATAAAATCTTGTAGACTCAGCCTTTTTTTCTCAAGAAAACAACTAAACAACATGGTTCTAAAGTAGGTATTTTTTCGTTATTCTCACATTAAAGTTTTATTTTGAATACCTAGAAATTGACAAAAAAATTAAATCGTTCAATACGTTTCTTATACCACATTTGAATTGTTAGCAGAGTTTTTTTTTATTTCATAGAGAAATTGAATATATTTCCACGAATCGCATTAACATATAATAATAATGAAAAATGGTCTCATTTAAATTACCCTTAAGCAGACATTGGAAACAAAAGACGCATAGTCATCGAATGTGGAAGGCGGCTAATTATGTAACATAAAAAGCGAGTAATAGTGTAAATAGCGTGGTATTCTTCACGGTCTATTGATTACACCAGTTGAACTTGTATTTCCGACACGAAACAGGGCCGTAGAATAGAGAATGGGAATGGGAAATGTATATAATTATAATTTTGATAATCACCAGTTGGTTTCGAATATTCTTCAAAATAATTGCAATAGTTGAAAGTATCACATTTTACTGGAAGACTTTGAAAACTTAGGCAAAGCCTTCTTCTAGTCTGTAGAAAAATGTATCCGTCAGGATTATGAAAAAGTAAGTTTTTTTGAAACGCGGCTTGTTTCCTTTTAGTGTTAGCTTATTAATCCCATAATATCAGTCAACTCAAGTTCGTTGGTTGGGAACGTTGGTTTCAATTTATTGTATGAAAGCATATTAAAACTATGGTATACGAGGACCGTTCAAAAATAAGGTGAATGTTGAAATTTCGCGAACTACGTACATTCAATGGGCTCATTCAAGCTAATTTAGTTTTCTATTGAAAATTATATATTATAAAAGTAAATCATCTCCCAAGTATCCCACAAAAAATTCTGGTTTATATGTCAATTAACAACTGAGCAAGAGCCATTGAAAATGTGAGATCACACCAGGCAACGAGCTTCGAGCGGTGGCAACCGGGTCTGTAGATGGAGATTATGAAGCGCTGTCATCGTCGGATTTTGTTTCATTTGCTGGTTTGAAAACACCACGTGTTAAGTATTTTTGAATTCTTTTGTTTTTAAAACAATTTAAAAGTTAAGGACCATTATGTATTCATTAGAAGACAGCTCTAGTAGAGCTGATTCGGATAATTTACTTGGAGTCGATATTTTCATGGTGATGGAATATTTCAATAAGAGGTAGGGACTACATAAGCATTGTAGCTTTTGATCTTCGAAAAACCTGTGTATTAACTTGAATTCCAACATCAAAGGTATTTTCCTGTGTACCTGCTTCATCAGACATGATTGGATTTTCAGCGATATCTTCGATACAAGTAATTAACAAAATTTGTTTTTCCTTCTTTTGAACAAAAGGTGGAGCTTCAGATGTATGGGCCGTCGGTCTATCAATCTGGCAATCCCCTGGTTTCAATATAATTTTTCCCACTTCCATAGTTTTGATATACATGTAATTTTCTTAGTTTTTTTCAACCTACAATTCAAAGTAGTGCTCAGAGTAAATTATAATTTTTTTATTAATCATTATCATTCATACTTACATTAAAATGATCTTCGCAACAAAAATGCGTCTTCTTGGCAGTTGGTTTTAAGTTACTTGGCATTGAAATAAAAATTTTGTCTGGTGCAGTTACCGAAGAATTCTTGCATCTAGGAACGATGCAATACTTGTAACGTCCTTTTCTATCATTATTCATATTCATGCAGTTGACACACTTCAGTAAACAATACAAAACTTACTTTCTGCGGCTTTAGCACACGTATTTCGCTTATCCGCCAGCACTCCCCTGTCGCCGAGTCGACTGATGTGACGTCAAGCTTGACCACGCCCCGTTTCGGTAAACGCCACATTCAACTGATAATTCAAGAGGGAAGGTGAAGAGTGAAAATTCTGATTTTTTGCAGATGTACTATTTGAAACATAAACTTTCAAATAATGAAATAAAAAAAATTGTAAATGGGCCCAGTGGCGATTTTTTTGTTGGTACACTTGTCTTGAACATATGTTCACAGTTTCACCGTTTTTTCATGTTCATTTTGGTGGTGACAGAAGTAAAAGCTGGAAGTGTTTGACGTGTTCGGAGATTTTTTGCTATCTACAAAAATTGGTTGAAGAGCTTACATGGGATGGGATGGGATGGAATGGCATCGTATCGGATCGGATCGGATCGGACGGGACGGGACGGGACGGGATGGGACGGGACGGGACGGGACGGAACGGGACGGGACGGGACGGGAAGGGACGGGACGAGACGAGACGAGACGGGACGGGACGGGACGGGACGGGACGGGACGGGACGGGACGGGACGGGACGGGACGGGACGGGACGGGACGGGACGGGACGGGATGGGACGGATGTTCAATGTTCAATCACCAACGTGCATCTATAACCTTAAATTACTATTGATATTTATTGTTAATTTACAGGAATGATGGTTATATTTTACACATCTGAAAGCTTTCCAAGCAATTTTTGTGTATTTTGTAAAATTTATATCAGGACGGGACGGGACCGGAACGGGACGGGACGGGACGGGACGGGACGGGACGGGACGGGACGGGACGGGACGGGACGGTACGGGACGGGACGGGACGGGACGGGATGGGACGGATGTTCAATGTTCAATCACTAACATACATCTATAACCTTTAATTACTATTGATATTTATTGTTAATTTACAGGAATGATGGTTATATTTTACACATCTGAACGCTTTCCAAGCAATTTTTATGTATTTTGTAAAATTTATATCCTTGATGTTTCGATGGAGAAGCTGCCAAAGAAATCAACGATAATCCACCAAACTCCTCATTTTGCTACGCTCATGAACATTTCCTGACTCCCGATTCCCAAGTATTATAATAGGCCCCTTTATGTTCATTTGAACCGTAATCCAGGGATTTATTTTACACGCGCGCCTTAATTATTTCACTTGATTGGATTAACTTGCTCTATAACGATTTTAAATATGCACTGGCTGAATCTAACAAGGATATTACATTAGCACATGCAATACGGGCGCAAATTTTGATTGCGCTATGTCTCAAGATGCATCGCTGCGGATAATGCCTACTATTCTGTTGTGCAATGGCATTTTTCTGCAACGAGAAACGTTATTCTCAGATTAACCATGTTACCATGGATACTTATGCTGAATTGTTAGTTAATGTTTCTATGCCAGGTAATTTGAATTGCTTCCTAATTATCGGAAGCTCAAGAAATATGAGCAAGATGCATTAACGATAATGTGTTTGTGACACAGTTCGAAAGTTTTCCTAGGTAGCATTAGTTGATGCCTATCCATGTGGAAATAACTTGAAATGAATCATTATGCAATTCCCAGTTTAATATTTCTTTCATTGCATTTAAAATTTAACACCTTGCCCCGGGCCTAATAGTACACTAGCGACATCTACAGAAATAACTTTTGAAGAACATCAATCTGAAAAGTTAAAAATACTTTTTTGAATAAGCTTAAACCAATAACGTACGAAAAATACTAGTATTATTGTGAAAAAAGCGACGGGCGCTTGATATACAAAGCGATCATGCTTTTTTTTTACAATTATACTAGTATTTTTCGTACGTTATTGTTTTAAGCTTATTCAAAAAAATTTTTTTAACTTTTTAGTTCGATGTTCTTCAAAAGCGTGTTCTTCAGTTTTTTAAACTATATTTATTATTAATTTTTTAATTTCGTATGCTACTAAACTATATTTATTTTATCTGAACTTTGGGATCAATCAACCGTATATTGTTTAGAAAAATGCCAATGATGTTTTCCGATTACAGAAGAGGGAGCCTGAAAATCAACTACCAAGCAGGCGCGCAAAGGAGGATTACAAATAAGGCGCGCGTATTAATAAAAAAAATACTTTTTTCGAATGAAGAAGAAAAGAAGGATGTTACGTACAGCGCCATCTGCCCGTGAATAGATCAAACAATAATATCGATAATTCTGTCAAATACAGATCCCGATATGAAATGAAAAGGAGAGTTACAAACAAACATGCATACAGGTGAAGCTAATATAAAACGTGTAAAAAACATAATCAGTATCATCACTCTTCAATCTACAATGCCTGAAATTAATTTCAAATGCTTCTGATTGAACGATTGAAGACACCGCTAAACATCAACAGAAGATAATAGTCCTCATAAAATATTTCAAATATACTTTGATGAACGTATGTAGGCTTTTGTTCTCTTTAGGGGAAGACGAGTAAACCAACGTCAGCGGCGAAATGAACTAACCTGTCACTCAGCCTATTTGGCAGGATGGTATTCCGGGCAGGTCCGCAAAAGGTAATGGCAATTGCGCCATACTGATACGAGAAGCCGATGGTCCCCAAGAGGTGGTTCAGAACCTCTACCCCCTTGCCGACGGATCCCGGCCTCCAAGACAGCAGTGGAGATTAGAGTGAATGGGAGAAGAGCTAGGGAGCCTAGCAAGCCCTCTTGCAAAATTTCGAAAAATTTGAAAATCATTATACTTAACCTGTACCCGGAAAGTCAAATAACTCAAGATCAGTTTCATTATTACAACAACCTAAGTAAAAATCTCAAGAAAACTACGTCATTGCGGTTTTCACAAGCGAAGATCTATAGATGACATTTAGGAAAGTGAAATTGAGAAAAAAGCATACCCTAAGCATAACCTGAAGCTGCTGGATTCCATCCAGAAAAGAGAATCTGCCTGACTTGAGACACGAACATCACTTGCAACCTTGATAGTCTGGAAAATGGAAGAAAGGTTGGAGATTTGGAGTGTTCAACTGACTTGGCACATATGATGATTCCATCCAGAGCGTATCAGAAATACGCGACGGATTGTGACTACTATTGTTTTCAGGTTGATCTCAATACATCTCGAACTTCACTGTTTTAAAGCTCATTCATTGAAATGCGTTTATGTGGAATCAACTTCCTGAGAACGTTTTTCCAAATGAATTTAATCTCCAACGATTCAAATCTAACGTGAATCGCTAGTTTCCGATCTTAGTTCGCCTCAAGGATTTTCCTGTAGTGCTTGTATTTTGTCCTTGGAAAAAAGCATGAGAGTTCTATAACAAAACTGGCACTTCCTCAGAAGTATTCATCATCTACACTGATATTTCCAAAATAACAGCAGTTTTATATAACACAAAACCGAAACAATTTTTAGCACCAGCAACCACGTAGAATTGAATGTCAAGATAACCCTGGCTTCACTGTTCCGAAAGAAAATCAGTAAAACAGAAACCGATATAATCATGTCTGGAAGCACAATTCTGCTGGCTATGTGAATCATTCCGTATTCCGCCAAATTGGAAAGTCAATACCTATTAGTACAGCCACACTGCCGAAACAGCAAAGGCAGCCTTACTGTACCATAATTTAATTAGCTTTCTTGAAAAATGTCTTCGTAGGTTACAAAGTGCTATAGATATTTCATTTGATATTTAATTCGTCTAACGTAATCGTTCGAAGAAAACACTCAATACAGTGATGTGTAGTCTCACCAATATCACAAACTGTTCTAAATGTTCTCGCTTATTCAAATCAAACAGTATTTTCCAAGTAAAAACGAAAAGCTTATGTCTCCTGAATTTTACATTGATCTATTTCCATTCACTATGTCATTTGACAAGGATAATGATTACAAATATATTGGGGTGTATTGGGATACAATGTGACTTTAGTGACGGCTTTTCTGGCTGCTGTATCTGCCAATTCATTCTCTTTTATATGTACACATATGACTAAGAGTCCAAATGGAGATGATGTCTGCTATCATTTAACTTTTTCCATACACCCACTTACACTGAACAACTCGAACATCACTGGCTCTGTCCACTAGTTCTCACGCTTTGTTGTCACGGAGCGACTGCAACTCTTCTTCCATTGCCTTATACCACAGTTCTTGTTCACTGCCGTTTATATCTTCGTAGGTTGGATGTTCTTCACCAACATCTTCATTGTTGGTTACACATAAATTACTATAACTAAACCTATCTGGTCGTTTCCTCACACGCTTTTCTCTACTTAAATTTTCAGCTGGTTCAATATTTATCAATATTTATCACAGAATTTGTCAGAACTTATAGAACATGTAGAATCCTGGTCACTTGACATGTAGGTATGTGTAATCTGTATGGCTACTCATAGTCTGATCTTGTTCTTCATCCCTATCAGTGTCTTCACTTCCAGTGTTGATAATACTTTTAATGAAATTCAGAGTCAGTGCAAATGAGAAATGTTTTGATTTGCTTGCGGGTTTCGCCGTGGTCTTCTTTGGTTAAAATTTTCGAACATTCCAACTGCAACTGCAGAAAGTTAGAAAGTTGAGGACAAGTTTGAAGCTATAAAACGCAAAAAAAACACTTCGAAAGGTGAAATCAACATATTGTTGTACAAGAACGCTTATGCAATGAAGTAAAATTAGGAAAAGAAGTACGGCGTTAAACATGTCTCTTTTTTAAGGAACAAGTAGAAGAGGGATGTAGGAAATGAAGATGGTCATGAACAGGTACAAAATGTTAGCATAACAGAGTTATGATCTATAAGACCAAGATCAGCCAATTATCGAAGTGCCTGATTCGTTGCCCGTACATTTATTTTGGGCTTCCACGAAAGAGGTGAAAAAGTTAGCCTCTGAACATGAAATTCAATTTGAACGCTACTTCCACTTGGCTAAAGAATGAAATGACTAAAAAAGAGTGGTTTGGTTCATCCATGGAGAGAAATCCCACTATCTGTACCCGTCACTCAAGCCTCTATCGAGCGATCAGTTACAACCGAAAAATATCGATGCATTTCATGATACTCTTGAGGTCGTTATGTTCGCCACCATTTTGAACCTCAGGATATATATAATATGGACGAAACCGACGTTATAATAGTGCAGACACTTGACAGAACCTGTTTCGTCTAAAAACAAACAGTCTGTAATCTTGCCTGAAGCATTACGGCCTTACCCTACCCTTTAGTTAGGGAAGCTATAGATTACGCTGAAGATGACCCCTCCCGATATAGAAGGCCCCGACACTCTGTCGAATGAGACCCCTATGTCCTCCCTTGGAATATGAACAATCTTTTCATTCATCTCACCTCAGCTAGGTAGGGGTACACCGTGAAGGGCGGAACTGATGTCTGAGGACGTTCATGCCGTCATCACTGATCAGTTATAATCCATTTGTCTCTCTGACAAAAGCCAGTTTAAAGAGTAGAGAAGCAAGGCTCCAGCCTGAAAGAAACCAAGATGACGAGCAGGCCCTACCCTAAAGTTCCTCCTGGGAAAGTAGGAAACGGAGGTCGAAAAACCAAAGAGTCTGCGAGCTACACAGATATTCCTGTAGAAGAAGCTGTTGGAAAAGAGGATAAAGAGTAGCATAAATGGTTGAAGAATAAGCAAATGAAGAAAAAAGTACTCGAATCACATGCTGGAAAGACAAACAGAGGCAAATGTAAAACAAAGGTAAATAGGACTCAGACACCAGCGGAATCTTCACAAGGAAAAACATTTTTATTGCCTTCTTTGTTCGAAAACATATTGAGCGAGTCTGGAGAGAGCTGGATTTAATTTCAATGGGCTGCAAACCCTGTACCGATGGAAGTGTATATTATACATGCCGTGACTACCATGGATCTCATTGAATATAGCGAAACAATATTTTGTTTGAATTGAAATTTTGTTTCATTTACTATTCAGATCATTATTAGATTCATATCATTAAAGTCTGGATATGAGTGTAAAACACTCTATAGAAGAAACATTATTTCTGTTAATTTTAGTTGAGTTCTAATAAATTTTAAGAGGCTATTCAAATGTGCCTTGAATTTTGTTAATTCAAGTTCTATTCAGTATTTTCAATAAACAACACTGATTATTGTGTTATTTTTCGGTGTCACAAGTATTCCACATCTGTGTTTTAACCGTCCCTGGTATGGGTTCGGCTGTAACGATCACTCACTGTAATCAAAATGACGTATTCCTCTCAAACTGTTTCACCTGAGCGAATGATTTTGATATTATATCAAATAAAAATAACTAGGATTTTGTTTCACAAAGTCTTGGTTCGTTGTTCAGAGCTATATTAGCTGTGCTGTGGGCAATTAGGGGTAAATTGTTGCAATCGTACGCAGTCTCCCCTACTTTCCGGTATTTCCATAAACGGACACAAGATACGGAGAAAAGACATGTGTCCGGTTTCAGGTTTTTACACATTTATACATATTTTATGTGATATAAGTCATGCAGAGAACCATCAATCAAAGTCATTGGTCACTGGCCTAGTTGAGTTCTTGGAAACTGTCAGCTAACTAGCAAAAGCAACGAATTTCATTTTTCACATTCAAGGTATATTCTAAAAAACTGTGGGAATCTCTGGGTTTCCGTACGCTCTCATAAATTTCGCAAACGAGTCCTACTTATACGGAATAAAAAACTTTCGTTATAGTAATAAATTCTGGTAACTCGGTAATTGTGCGATCATGAACAAAACCACAAAACCGCTCGATCCCAAAAACATCTTGCATTCCGTCATTCAGATGCATCATGATTTTAATCAAAGTGATATCGTGTACAGAGAGCGGTTTATTTTCATTACATAAATACTGGGAATTTATTTTACATTCGAATGAAATTCGCGGTACGTACGTTTAAAAAGCATCAGGCATAAAGTTTATATGTTCTGTTTTATTACCCACTGGAGTGGTACCACGAATATTAAAATTTATCACGTATGCAAAAATATTTGAGTATCGAAACATGAAATTTTTACAAGTTTTGTAGATATGTTTTGTTATATTAACGAAATAACCATTCCAGGAAGTGGTTCTTTGGATATCTTTACCTGTTGAGAGTGATTCAAAATAACATTATTAGTTGGTGAAAATTCACTTTGTGAAAAATAATAAGAATACTATCACGATATAAATAACATCATAGAGTAGTAGAAAGCAAAAACCTCTCTTTCTAAAAATTAATCTTTCCTAAAAGTATACCCCTTTCAATTTGAAAATCATTTGAAAAACATGCATTTTCTATTTCAATAAATTACACGTTGATACTCAAATTTTAGATGAATAATCAATTTAATGTTATTCATATTTGTAAGAAAGCATCAACTTTTGTATAGTTCAGAAATGTCAACAAATTTCTCCGACACAGGATATTAGGAATTTCATTAGTTCGGATTTCCATTGTCTAATATGATTCTACTATGATTCGAAATCTATGGAGTGGCCGTTACAACCAGTGCTTGTACTTTCCTACCTCGGAGTATTGTTGGAAAGGATAAGAAGAATTGGGTCCAAGTACAACATTAGAACCTGCTTAAGAGCCAGAAAATCAGACCTTCAAACGCGGACTGCGATTTCAAGAAGTGCATTTACAGAATACCCTGTAAGTGCGGCAAAATCTATATCGGTGAAATTGATAGGCCTTTGAAAGTCCGCATTGCTGAGCACAAGAAAAACACACAGCGAAGAGAAATCAGCAAATCGGGAAGAGCAGAGCTGGTCTGGACTCACCACTCTTCAAGTGTTTCTAAGCTGAAATCATCCATATGGAGGAACACTGCTTTGAGAGAAAGTTCAAAGAAACTGCATATATGTTGTTTAACGACTCATTCAGTCAAACTAGCGTAGAGATACACAACATATGGCAACCTGTAATCGAGTGGAAAACGGTCAAATACTGCCAAATGCCCAACTCCCGCTAAACCGGTGAAGCGGAGGAAGAGATAGAGAAGAGGGGATAAGTGAAAGCACTCGAATGACTTATATATAGTCATCTCTCGGATGAATAGTTCAGTTATTACCCGAAAACGATTGTGGATACAATCGAAACGTCGTGAACTAATTTGGTATTCTCTGCTACTATTTATTCTCATTTATTTTTTATTTATTTCTACTCTGTGGTCATTTTTACTTCGTATCTTGAGTATTTCATTAGTTTTATTGTATTATTTTTTACTCAATATATCCAATATAATATACTTTCAATTCATTTCATATCATAAGATATAATATCAAATATTTGTATAATGAATAAAACACGTAGTTCGTCTCTCCGTGACATTAACCTAGTCAGGAGTCAGTATATATGTATGATAGATCTGATGTCTATCAGAAGTAGTTGTTTCATCAACAGTAAATGTTTTGCATCAAATATAAACTACAAGGAGCTACAATAAGTACTGTTATAAAAGGCACCAAAATTTCATGTCTCTATTAATATTTTCAATTGTTCACAAAGTCTAGAAAAATAGTTTTGGAAGTTGAATAAACAAAAAGAAAAAATGTTTCATCAAAGAAACTTCATCTATTCCAGTCAGTCAAATAAACGTTATCCTTAATATTATTTTCTATAAACTGCAAAAATGGATTATTCAGCTGAAAATTATTGGGTGTGTTGAATTTGTCAATCCAATTCAGCATTTGATGAAATATATCACGACAATTTGCAAAACATGCCACCATGGACCAGCCTATCCAAGCTAAGGTGTAAGGAATCGTGCTGAATGGCCGCAGGGTGATATGCGGTCACGAACGATCCCCTTGAGGAACTGGGCAAAACCTCATTGTAATCAGCCTACCTGGTAGTGCGGGGCTCTGCCAGAGGTGACCAACTCTTCCCTTGCTACTCGTAGGAACACACATAAAAGGAACAAACAAAACAGACACAAACAAAACAGAAACCACAAAAACCAATCCCGAGGCTAGACAGAAGTGCTCACCTCAATCTAAGGCGGTGGCTGGGGGATGAACAGAAATGTCCACCCCGATCTACCGCTTGGAATGAGGCTGGACATAGCAGATCACCTCGTCATGTAATACAAAGGCCAAGGCGTAAGCGCATTTGCGGCGCCGAGGCCAAAAGAAGAAAGAAAGCTAGAGTACCTCCACAGAGGGAGCCCCAAGAAGGTTGAAGAAGCCGCGCAACGACAGTAATGTCGCTGCACCTTCCAAAACCTTCGTGGAGGCCACCGTGAGACATCTAAAAATTGCCAAAGTGTGTGTGTGTGTGTGTGTGTGTTCGGCGAGTCATGGCCTACACCTGCCAATATAAAGGAGACGTCTCCTAGTGACCTGTCCACCTTCCTGGAAAGGACAGGATGGACGATGACCTAGGAGGACAACTCCTCGGGAGGATTTACAATGGGTCACATGTGGCCTAAGTGCTGTGAGTCTACACTCACACTCCCTAATCTACAGATACAGAATCAGTGAATTCAGTAAATTTTCTGAAAACCTTCATGTTATGAATGAACTGACCCGTTACTTGATGAAAATTAATAACACTATCCATGATAATAATCACACAATTTTCACAAATATTTCAATTTTAATTTCTAGACGCGTTTCCCTAATACCGTAGCTTCCTCGGTAGAAATGAATATTCATTTCTTGTAAGTTCTTATACAATGATTTCGTTGTCACCTGCTTTACCTGTATCATACTATACTTCTGAAAGTGATTTTCTAATATTATCCGAATACGAAAAACAATAAAAATGTGTTTTTCTGTTAACCAGCTACCGCCCCCCTACGAACGACAACTCTCAAAAGTCGAAGCTCATGCAAGCCAAGGAGCAACGGGGTCTTACCTTCAAATATGTGATTCCTAAAACAGGTTGGACGATAGGAAGTGAAAATCAATCGTCCAGCCTTGCAATTCGAACCTCCGGTTCACACAGCGGTCGTTTGAGTGAGTGGAGCAAACCACCCACGTCAGTCATTCCTTTCAAAAAGACAACAGTGATCCGTCACACTTTTTTATCTCAACCAGTATGAAATAATCCAGAAATGGAATACAGAGTCCAAACACAGGTCATTTGTGATCCAACAACAGACGGAGCTGTTTCGATCCGCCATAGGTCTCACCAGTCGTGTTAGGCTGAACCACAAATGCATTGCTGGACTCAACTGTACTCAAATATTGAGACTAGGCTTTTGCCTAGAGGTGTAGACGCAGCAGATTGCAAAACCTATTGAGTATTACCGATATTTTTTTATTCCTGTCGAATACCCTTCTGCTGGTTTCATTATTGAAGTTCCAAACGTCATCTCAGTATATCTACCGCCTCTCGACGCGATTTCGGTAACCAAGATAGTATCATCAGGATGCTAATTGGTGAAGCGAAACCCGCATTCTAGTCTAGATGTTCCATGTCTTCCTATCATACTCGGTACCTCTTTGAAAACATACTATGCTCACGGGTTACTGCAAATTGTGAATACCAAGTACGTTTTCTCGTCAAAATAAGTCAAGATAAAGCAAAGCGGAAGGATTTTCTTGTCTTGTCAGACAAGAGGCAACACTAACTGTTATTGATAATCATTAGTTCAAAGTCAACTTCTATCATGAATGAACATGACTAGTACTGGAGTTTTTCCCAGCACCAAACCGTTACTTTAACACCCCGACACGTGTTTCGATCACCAAGTGATTATCTTCAAGAGGAAGATCAAAGTGATCTTCTCCTTGAAGATCTTCTACTTGAAGATATGTTGGTAAAAAACTCTAGTTTTGTTGTCGTAATCCGTATGTTTCGCACGAAATCAATTTCGAATAGATGGATCTTCACAAAAAAATATATTTTGTTTATAAATGGTGTTTTTTATAGAGGTATAGAACTTCATGTTGGCAACACTTTTTTAACTGGCGGTCATTTTGTTAGCTGTCAAGTGGTCTATGTTTAGTTTGGTGTGACATTTCAACATCAATAGACTGACTTAACAACCCTTCTAAATTGTGAAAATTTATTTTGTTCGAAATACGTATCGCGCACTACATCCATTAATTCCATTAACTATGAAACTTTTTCGCACCACGTTCACTCTAAATGATAATACGCATCCAAAGAGACGTCGTACAGTGCATACAGAAAAAGTAATTGCTGCTGTAGGGCGTAGCGTAGAGAAAGACGCGAATCAGTCTATCCAGATATGAATCCATCCACTCTATGGGAGGTTTTGGGAAAAGATCTTGGTTTACGTGCTAACAAAATCCAATTCGTGCAAGAATTAAAGCCACACGATCACCTAGCAAGGCGTAGATCCGGTGAATGGGCCCAAAACAAGATTGCTGTTGGTGACAATTTTCATAAGCAAATTTTGTTTAGCGATGAAGTTTTTATTTGAATGGATACCTCAATAAACAAAACTGTTGTATTTGGAGTTATGAAAATCCTCAAGTGTGTGTTGAGACACCGTTACATTCAAAAAAATTGACTGTTTGGTATGCTTCCTGGGTTGGTGTAATCATTGGTCTGTACTTCTTCTTCTGGTCAGAACGCTACAGTTAATAGTGACCGCTACAGAGCAGCCATGATTATTGACTTTTTCGTTCATCAATTTGAAAACCATAACGTGCAAGAGCTGTGGTTTCAATAAGACGGCGCAACATGTCACGCAGCCCGTGTCACAATTTATTTATTGATGGTAACGTTTGGTAACCGCATAACTTCGGATCTGTGACTTGGCCTCCATGAGCGTGCGATTTAACATCGCTAGACTGTTTTCTGTGGAGATATGTGAAGTCGCTAGTCTACGCCGATGAGCCCGAAATGATTGACCACTTGGAGGACAACATTCCTCGCTTTATTGCCGGTGTAAGGCCACAAATGTTGGAAAAAGTCATCAACAATTGGAACTCCAGATTAGACTACGTCCGAGCCAGCCGTGGCGGCCAGAAGTCATATTTAAATTATAATGCCAGAAGATTATCTTTCGAATAATTTCAATTTAAAATTTCATATTTGTATTATTCCATTTCAAAGTTATATACCTCTATAGAAAACACCCTTCAGTTTGCCTACATACAACAGAAACATGGCCATATCCTACCTGCATTTGTAGAAGCCAAGCGTCCAAAAAGGGTTGCGAATGGCTGCTCTGGGTCGCCCAAGAGTCTGAGTGCGCGGGAACAATTTGATCCTCCGATCTTACAGTCGCCGTAGAGGCTACACAACACGTTCCCGAATCCATAGCCCCTAGGGCCTGCACTGAAAACTCACACACTCCGTTCCCATGCAAAGTCCCGCGAATTATATTACGATATCGGGAAGACTTGACGTGGATCCAAACACCTGTTCGATATTAGGTAATTTATAGTCGTTTAAGGCTACGTCTGCGTTTGCAATGCAAAAATCATCACAAAACAATCTCTGGTGAGATGGACGGAAGCTTTTAGAATACAAATAACCTTATCGAACCCGATTGGCGATTGAATTTTCCTTCTCTCTCTTGAGCATTCGTGCGTGAACTCCACACGATTCAATTTGGAATCCGCTATAAATATCGTTTGTTTAACTAAATGTAAATAAATTGCATATAAATATCGTGTCACCTGAAGAATTGTTCTGTCATATTAAAACGTCGAAACAAGCAAAGAACACTGCTGAAGAGTCATTTCAGGAAATAGGTCATTTTAAGGTGATGCAGTTCACGTTTATTGATCTTGGAGGAAATGTTTCATTCATAAATTAGGATTATTTCACGGAAGCATGAATTATTAGTATGCACTTAATAATAGTCAAATAATTACTATATTCCTCAAACAGTCACGAAAGGGTCACTGAAACTTCTGCTTTAAGAAAACTTCGGATGGGGAATAGCATTAGAGTTTATATTTCCAGGAGTCCTGCAAATGAGCGTGTGAAACTCTCTACAACGTGTAAGTAAGGCACCATGTGGTGGGTGTGGATTATACACTGCGTAGTTGTCTAGTTGTCTTGACAACGGGCACACGCCGACTGCGACTGGCTTTCTAGCGTGGTCGGTACACCAGCAGAGAAGAGATAGGCGCTCGAACCTTGCCGATAACAGCGTGTTCCTGCGGTTCAGCAGGAATTGGAAAGGTGAATCGCGCAGGCGTCTCTACACCCACGACACGCGACAGGACTGGAACTAATGAAACGGTGCGGTCGAAACGGCTTTTCATTGATTTTTTTGAGGTTTTGTTACCTGCGGTTTTTCTTTTGTCTTTGGTAGATGTGATATTTTACTCAGTGAAGTAGTAATGAGAAATTATTCCAAATTGAAGAGATTTCTATATTAATAAAATAACCATTAATTTTTTACTTAGAATGATTCCGTGATAGCTTATTATTCCATGATCTGAAATGAAATTGTTGGAATGTAGATATTAAAATATAGTGGAGTGACAGAGTTTATGAAACCATAAGTTCCAAGTTAAAGTTCACTTCATTTCAACGATCGTTATCAAAACGTTATCCAAAGAGATTTTTTCTTATTTGCGATGATGTGCACTACTATATTACCCAAGGATAATGAATGAAATAATTCGCGCATAGTAAACTAGTAAAAAGGCTTGTGGCTGCTGAAATTGTAATTTCTGGTTCTCTTAAACAGATTTAATTGTTTAACTCTTGGATGTTCAACTCTTGGATGATTTTCATTATGTCTTTGATGTTTTCTTAGAAAAGTTCATTCTGAAATTTGTAGTTCGTAGAAAAAGCTGATGGAGAGAGAAACACCGATAGGAGTTCAGTGTCACTGTTTTTCGAGTTTGTAAGCCGTGGATTTTTGGAATTTCTTCCTGACTATTTTTCGCTGGCGCGAGTAGCTAGCTTCTTCAGAGGTTTAACCATCATGGCTTGATGTCCGATGACTATCTTTCAGGACAGCAAGTCATGATGATTAAACCTCTGAAGAAGCTAGCCACTCGCGCCAGCGAAACGTCAAGAAAAAATTCCAAAAATACACTGCTTTCAAACTCGGAAAACAGTGACACTGAAAACATCAGCCATTTTGTCACCGATTGGGGTATTTTGGACTGTAACATTAGTTAAATAATTCAGTCAGCATAAAAATTGGGTGCTCAGTTGACGAAGGCCGTTTTGTCTGGTCTTGATTGTCGAAGGTTTCACCGATGAGAAAGTTATCGAAGTGCTTGATAAGATTATAGTCGGTTGGATGATTTGCAGAGTTAGGTGGGTGATTCAGTAGTGATTCAGTAGTTCGACACTAAATTCGTGAACATTTTTTTCGGCAATTTTCGATACATTTTTTTGATCTCCTAACAATAGGACCCTGCTGTGGTGGTTTGGCTCGACTGCAGATCACACCAGCCGCAGAGTGTCTGAGTGGTTCATCGGAGTCCAATCCCTGTCCTGAATGAGCCCTGTTATCGTAGATAATCAATTTTCCATCACACCTAACGATCCAATCCAAAAAATTATCATATGTGTTGCGCAAAAGCCAAGAGTAATAGACCTCGAAATGTGACAATTTCTATCGATCATTCAAATCTTTAGGCGTCCACTTGTCGAGCTCTTCAACTTTTCCAATACGTTTGGAACCATCAAAACAGTTAACATAGTGGATGAGTTATTTGGGGAGAGAGGAGTTATTTGGTGTTCAATAGTTCGCTACAAAAAAAAATGTTCCACATATTCTACTTCATAGACCGGAGAAATCCAGCTCAACATGCCATAGAGAATGGCCACCAGTTATTTTCTGGTGAGGAAAAGTGTTTTCAATAGATTCTTTTCAAACTTTGTTAATCATGAACAAGTAACCAAATAAGTGTTTATTGAAATTATTACAATTGTTTTAGTTTTCCTAAAAAACAAGGTCTTTTCTTCATGATAAGGCTTTCCTGAATAAACAATAGTTTTGTTGACCACCCTGCCTAATCAGAAGCCACCTTCTTATTGAAAATACTGTGTGTGTTTCTAGATAATGTCGTTTATCATGGAATCTTTTTTATAATTTCAATTGGCTGCAATGAAATTATATAAGTTGGTACAAAGTCTAGTGACCCAATTAAACAAAAGAACACGGATAGGCAGTAGCAGTAACAGTTGCAAAGTGCCTTCACGATACAACTACAAATCAATGTTTTGAAAACTATTGGGTAAAATACACTCTTTATCCTGGATGAGCAAAGTGACGACTCTCAGAAAAAAAAGCAAACCCTATCGATTGTGTTGAACTCACAAAAATATAGAGGTAGATGTAAAACAAAACGTAGGAGAAGATGAAAATCAATTTTTAAGAAAAGCACAAAGCCTGTCAAAATAAGATCCTTTTTCAGAAATAAAAACCTTACTACTTCTTCATTCTTCAGACTCCAGTAACTTTTACAGTGATGATCTCTGTTGACGCACATCAGTGTCAGTGACTGTGATGAAAATGAAGATTAACTTTCCTGAGATTCAATTGCAGATATATTTCTGAGAGGGTATTGCGATCTACTTCGAGTGAATTCGAAATAATAATAATATATAATGATATACATCTTTATACAAAATTAATATAGTTTAAAAAACACGCTTTTAAAGAACATCGAACTGAAAAGTTGAAAATATTTTTTAAAGAAGCTTAAAACAATAACGAACGAAAAATACTACCAAATAGTATTATTGTGAAAATAGCGACGGGCGCTTGATATACAAAAAATATGGCACAAAGCGCCCACGCTTTTTTCACAATAATACAAGTATTTTTCGTTCGTCATTGTTTTACGCTTATTTAAACTATAAACTATATTTATTTTATCAGATCAATCAGCGGTATATTGTTTAGAAAAATGACCATTGATATTTTCCGATTCCGGAGAGGTAGCCTGAAAATCAACTACCAAGCCCAAGGCAGCAAACGCGTAAAGGAGGTTTACAAATAAGGCAGCAGGCCCGCGTGTTAATAAAAAAAATACTTTTTTCAAATAAAGAAATACATGGAAAGTGAGTTCGAATTATATCAAGGAGGTTACATACAGTGCCATCTGCCCGCGAATAGATCAAGCAATAATGTCGATATATCAAGGGGGTTAGGTACAGTGCCATCTGCTCGCGAATAGATCAAGCAATAATATCGACAATTCTGTCAAATACAGATCCCGAGCTTGAGAGTTACAAACAACAAACAAACAAACATACATACAGGTGAAGCTAAAAAAAGCGTGTTAAATAAAAAAGAAAAAAACAAATTTCAGTGTAGGAAATAGCAATAATTAAACGATAACAAAGAAGTCGACTTAACAGTGACTTAATAGTGAAATTTATGCAACTGCTGTAGAAAATTTCTTTCAGTAACGCCAAGGTCGGTAATGGACAGGGGACTAGACAATTAAATAGGACTGACTAGACAATTAAATAGGACTTCAGTGTTTTTTTTTTAATTTTTTATTGTATGAGATCTAAACTCACGGGGTAGTTACTTGTAATGTTCAGGTGCATTATACGAGAAGTAGCGTGTTGAAATGGGAGATTTGTGTTTGGGGATGACTAAAACTGAACTGTTCCTTGTGGTAAAATTATTTATTGTTGAGAATGTTCTAAGCCTCTTCAGTAAGTAATCAGGTTGAGGAGATATCAAAACTTCATGTGTGTTGATGAGTACAGTTTTCTAAGTTTCTCAACTTTTAACCATCCTGATTCTTGCATGGCTGAAGATATATGGTGATATTTCCGGATACCAAAAGAAAAACGTAGACAGCTATTCAGAATACGCTGTAGATGAAGAGCATCCGATTGTCTTGAAGCAGGTCTGTAAACACTGTCGCAATAAGAAATTTTTGACATGATCAGTAAATAAATAAATTTGATGTTTCAAAAAAAAAAGTGGACTCACAGAAACACTTCGATAAGTTTTAATATTAGCTGTTATGATTTTTTTGGCATTTGTTCAGTTGCCTACTCGTAGTACCTTTGTGCTATAGTTATGGTACGGTTTGTAGATGTATCTATTTTATGTTATTTGAAGAATCTCCATGAAAATTCAATATTTTGTCATATGTGCATCATTGATAGTATTTGCCACGTTGAAAATTATTATCAAAATTTTAGAATTATTATGTTACCTATTTTTGCAACAAACATGCAGTTGATGGTTACCTGAGATGAATTCAAGTACATTTCACAAATGCGCTTCAATATGAGGAAACTTATGCCATAGCGAATCAATTGAGATTATTCTGAATTTAATTGAATTAGAATACCGGAAAAATATAACATATGCGAGTTATTCAACATTTCCTTGAAAAGAAATAAAAATGTGTGCTGTGTTCAAATAATATACTTCATTTTTTACCGAATATAATATTTTTTGACCTGTACTGTCTATCGGTTTGCTTATCGGAAATTATTGGTTAATAAATATACAGTTTCAGCCGGAATATAATTTCTTTCGGACAAAGAAAAGGAAAGAAAGAAAAATATATAATTTTTGTTGCACATTTACTAGAACTTCACTGCCAGGAAAAAGGAATATTTTTCCTGTTGAACAAACAAGTATACAGAAAATCTGGTTCAACTATCCTGGATTCACCCTATTCCAAATCAATACTTTCCAAGTCGTGGTATCGATTTACAATGAATATTGGAATGTAAACGATTTTCTCAAATTCTAATTTGTTCCAAAATTTATATATTTACATATTATTATCCGTGTTCAATCAATGATGTCAACAGGTATGTGGAATGAATCACAATGAAGATATTTCTAATGTTTGTTCAATATATGTGAAGTACGTAACTGTGAAAGTTTGAGTTTCAACCGATTCTTGGATTTATTTTCGAACAATGACACTTTTTGGTTCCGGTAAAAGTAGCAGTATCACTATCCTGAAGTTAATAATGACGGTGACGTAATTTCAACCAAATTTCTGAAAGTACGTTGCTTGGTAGTCCTACGCCCTGGAAGGAATCGTACTGAAAATTTGAGTAATTATCAATGATCGAACGATTTTCTATTGATTTTGCACTCATTCATTTCAAAATATCTTCATGAAGATGGCAATGTAGAAATTCAATAAGCTCAAGTTCTTTTTGATGATAAACAATAGTATGACGTCACTTACCTCGAAGAGAGTTATTTTAACATTCTTTTAAATACAAAAAAGGTCTTGTGTTTGTGTCAGGATCCTGTTGATGAATTATTGATTCAGCATATCTAAAACGCGTACTCTTTATAAGAATAGTTGGTTCTATTTCGATGTCCCGTCCGTGTCCGATCTCTCACACCTGCCTTCGCGGAAAAAAAGGAATTCCACTGAACTCAGTGAAACTTTTTGTTTCATAAGACCAATCCTGCATAATTCGATGTTACGGTTGTGCCAAATTCATTCTCATTCCTTCAGGACTGCATGCTATGAGCAACACGTTTTGAAAAAAATTGAAACCGATCTCAACCTCATCGACTACAATGAAACACTTCTTACTGTCCATTTGTCATTTGCTGACTTTGTCTTCTTTCCGGGTTCGTTGATCTATGTCTCCTACCGGGAGTTGAAGACCTGACGTCGGTGATCTGTTGTCCAACTTTGAGTCGCTGCAATTTCCTATGTATCGTTTCAATACAGAAGTATCCTGATCTTCCTCTTCGTTTGGTAGATTTTTCTATGTATAACTTGAACCCTTGATAATTTCTAGAAAGAGATGGCTCAGATTTTCACAGTTTCAGTAACACCTTCTCTGGAACTCTAGTTTCCTGTATGTATAGACGATTTGTGACTGCTTATTGTCTTATTTTTTCAACGCTTCTTCAAAAAAGACTACTTTTTTCAACTGCATTTTCATTCTTCTTGAAGCAGCTTTCACAACCTCGACCACTTGTGCAGCTATGGGAGTATTCAATTGCTGCACTATTCCCGATATTCCTGAATAAAATAACGATAAAAAACTTTCAAAACAAGCTTTTATTTAAGTGCCCTAAAGAGATCAAAATAAAATTTAAAATCACATTAACCACATTCATTTATGATTTTACAGAATTGAAATTATAATAAAAGCTTGTCGCGATAATTTCAATTTGTAATTGAAATTTTGTAGTTAGGTAGGCACCTACTGAACTTGTAAGCAATTCATAATGTTTGTAATTGAATGAAAGTTTGTTTTGAATGTTCATTTTATCATTATTTTATTTTATATTTTTAGTTTCAATCGATAGTTATCGATCAATACGAAAATCCATCTATAAAACGGAGAGTCCTTCAACCAAAAAACTTAAGGAACCAATGCTAATGACGCTCATCTCACCAAATTACACAAGTCATGGTATGCCTCTTGTGCCTGTTGCTCACATTGCGTAATGGACCCTCTTACTCTTGGAACTTAGAGGGTGGTAGATAATAATATTTTTTCACAATGCAAATAAATATGGGTTTTTACCACCTACTACACCATTTATTATCTTCTTTTTATGGTTGGGAAGTGGGTATTTGATGGTAAAAGCTTGATTTAATTTTTTTCCTAGAAATATATTTTTTTATTGAAGCCAACCCTGGATGTGGCATATATTCCATGGTGGGCCTATCATTAAGGAATGCGTATACAAAATTTCGTGTCCCTGATATTTACCGCTGAGGAGATCTCTCGTACGGAGCCGATTCTGGCAGCAGCATCAGGTCACGTTTATGATTAACATACATTGTCGTCGGTTCTAGACCAGCATGCAAAATTTCAGGTCACTTAAATACCAGGAAGTGGGTCAAATTAAACTTGCAAGATTTGTTAACATACATACAAGTCAAGTTAAATAAAAGCTTTCAATAATATAACTAGCAGTTATTAGTATTATCTTCAAAGGGTGCCCAGGTATATTTGTTTCAAGTATTGTTGTCCTCATCACATTTCCGGAATGTTATGGAGTATCTACAGTGCCTGACCTCACAGTGCTAATACGCTCAACGACATCATACAGTAATGAGCAAAGAAGAGGCAAAAAATTAGAATTTGGAAAAAAATGAACAGCATGAATGTAGAGAGTACAAAATTCTCCATCGCTCAAAAGTATAATTATTCAAATCATCTAAAAGAACAATCAGAAAACTACTACTCACCTAGCTAATACCACGAAGGACGTTGGATTATATCCGACAGGTGTCAGTGCAAGATTCTTCACTGAAGTTATTCCTGCATATGCTTTTGGTGATACAACTGCCGCAATCAATTTTCAATTATTGGAAAACACTTGCAGATTGGTTCCGGGCTGTTTGGCCACTCGTCAGTGCAAGGTAGTGCAAACAACATGTTTGTCATCGCCCCGTCTGTCTGTGAACGAGGTAAACAACCGCATATCCAAAATTTGATCAATTCCTCGTATGAGGAAAAAAACTTTTAGATAATTTGATTTACAGCCAGTCCTCAAGTATGCCTAATCAAATTGTGAAACTTTCTTCCTTATACGAGGAATGGGAAAAATTTCGGGTATGTGGTTGGTTACCTCGTTCACAGGCAGATGACAAACATATTATTTGTCGTTCACTTCAGCCTAGTTCGAGGAATGATACTCTGGAGGAATTCGATTTTCGGTGATCGGAAATCATCGTCTTTATGCTGGTGATAGACACTACCTTGCACTGACTTGTGGTAAAACAGCCTGGAACCACTCTGCAGGAATAACTTCATTGAAGAATTCTGCACTGACACTTGTCGGATATAATCCAACGCCCTTCGTGGTATTAGCCAGGGAAGCAGTTGTTTTCTGATAGGTGTCAGTCCATTAACCTACAGTGAAGGTAATTTGATTTATATACAATCCTCAAGAATGCCCACTCAATTTATGAATGAATATTTATTGAGATATAGACCTACAAAAACACATGAGATTTAAACGAACAAAACCTAGGATAACAGTGCCCTGCTCTTGCCCATACAGCATTAATGATAATCTTGGAATGTCTGGGCATATTCGAAAAAAAAAATTATTTCAAATACCAACAGCTTCCTATTGATGAACTCTGTCGAACTGATTTAATATCACAACAGTAAAAATATGATCTCAAAAACCAAAACACACCCGATGGGATGAAGAAATTAGGAGAGTGGCCGAATTTGTCAATTCACAGTGAACGTGTATTTATCTCCACAAACGATTCTGAAAATCGTGATGTCACCTTTAATTGAAAGTGAATGTGTCTTACTGACAGGGTAATTGCAGGGTCAACAAGAGAAATGCAAGTTGAAGAACATTTAGAATTACGACATAATCGTAAAAAAATTCGACCAACTTCGTTTCTTAACCAAGAAGTATCGATATAGTTGGTAATGTAAAAATATATTTTCATATAGTGAGGTCTAGATGGTGATGCGTTTGATTTTCAATGTGAATAGCAAGTTTGAGGAGGGGATATCTTGAATTCACAGATTTTTTAACAAAAATAATTCAAGATTTTGGAAATCATAAAAAATATAGTGAGTGTCGCATAATAAAGATCAAAAGATTTAGTTATAGAGCAAACCCTTCAAACCGTACATACGTAAAATGAAATATACATTTCCAATGTTCTGATTTTCTAGGTTTATCTCCTAAACTTTGGAACCAAACGTTTATATTTCTGTAATTCACCTCTCTACAAAACTTAGCTGGAGAGCAGGTTATGAAATGGAAGCCACAGAATATACAAGTGAAATATGAATCTTGTTTCTGTGTAAATTTCCTGAAGTATGTTCTTTGTCATTTGTAGGTGTTTCTTGAATGAATTATATACGTTTAGCTAATTATTTAACTTAGATTTTATGTTCGTACTATATGACAATGAATTCTGACACCTCCCGTAATTGATGCTGCGAAAGTGAGAATAGAATACGAAGAAAACATTGCCATATTTCATGTTTGCTTTTTACAGTTCAGAAACAATCCCTGGGATATGCTATAGTGTATAGTGAATCATATCAAAACTATTCGAGATACAGGTACAATAAAAAAATTTTCAGGCGTGTCTACACTCCTGAAGAAGTTATTATATAGCGAAACACGTGTGACGTTTTGCTTTTTTGTAAAACTGATCAGTGAAAATCTCTCAATGAAGTGTTTTTTGAATACGTTAGTTATGAATTTTCAGTATCGGCTAATCCCATCACATATTTCATTATACTATTGAAATTATTCAAAACACATGAAAAAAAAACAATAAGGGAAATAACAAGAAGGAAATAATAATTGATATGAAAATCTCCCAGATTTTAGGATGTAGCACTATGTTATATTTTCCGCACATGAAATGTCCTACAGCTACTTACTTTAGAAACATTTCATTTCGTTATTGATTTTTATTTTTGTATTATAAATTCCCGTTAGGAAATTGACTTTTCATAACTCTATTATCGAGCAGTCGTATAAAATATCCATCTGCTTGGGTTCAATATGCTAATTCTTTTATTTTAATTTTCACTTGTATTTTTTCATCGCATATCATTGAAATGCTCTCTTCCCTCGAAAAGAAAGTTTACTGCCCAAAAAACAGATGGATATTTAGAACAAAGCCACTTGGGTTGTTTCGAGTATACTCATTGTTTACAATTTTATGGATTAAGATAAGGGCCCAAGTGGTTGACCCTTCGCGACTAAATTAATGACTCGACTTTTTGTCAGTGGGAAAGTTATTTTGCATCTCAGCCGATGCATTCATTCTGTTGAGGGATTCCTGTCGTAAACTGATCCTAATTATGATTCTCCTCACCTCGAGGTTACACTGTTATTTTCTATTCGTTCACTTGTTGGTGTTGTTAATAAATTTTATTATTTGTAAACGCTGCGTCCGACTGAATAATAATTTGCCCATCACCAGTCTCGACAGGATTGTACACTTTCGAAAGCCTCACATGTCAATCATTCCAGCCAGTTTTCATTTATTATATGGCCGTTTCCCAAGGAGCGACATTAGAATTTTCTGGTCTCCGAAATCGCATATGTGCTGTGTATTCTCACTCAGTCAGACCAACATGTCGTTCGTTAGTGCCCTTACAGCATATATCCCAGACCTTTAATTTTCCAACATTTTGTCTTTAGGGTTGCCTAAAATTTGTAGAGGTGGGCCAAAAGTTTTGAAGGTTACTTTCAGGTTCAACATTTTGAAACAACGATCTGAACCGTTTATGTTTTTTTTTCTGAAGGAAGAACTTATCTACTATATTTGAAGAATACCTCTTGTTTTCGAAAAGTTTTCCTGCCGACATTTTTCCCATTATCGTATCTTTCTGCACAGGAAAATGATTTGAGCTATTAGGAATATATCTAAAAGTACTGGTATTCTTCCTATATTCATCAAATTTGATAACTTTACTTTCGTTTGATAGTAAATTGGAATTGTTGCAATCGTTAACAAATTTGATACGATTTTCGGCATTGGAGTTTTTGCACCCCTGTCGGTAGGCAAAATTTCCAAGGCTAAGCCTTGCTCGCAACTTTTGTTCAGCAACAATTTGTCGTTAGTAGGTCGAATGACTAAAAAGGAACATATGCATCCACGCCTGACAGAATAACCTTCGTCACCCTAGAAGCACAAGTCATGTATTTTCTCTTCAGTACTAGATGAAAAGCAGAAAGACAAAGAAAAAGCTTATTTTCTATCATGGTTTTAAAGTTGTCGAAATTTTGGCGAAGGTGTCAGGTTATTTCTTTGCGCAGACGTTGGTGAGAGAGATGAATGCTAGAATAGGTACTGTTATTGTCTAATAAATTCCAGTGCACAACTACGTTCATAACATTATACAACAATCATTCAATACCGAAACTATTTTCTTTCTGAAGTAAATTTACAAAACTGTTGACTAGTCTTTACTAAAGGAAACTCGTATAATAAAACCTATAGAAAAAAGACAAGCGACTTGTTTCTCTTTTGACAATAAAAAAAACATATATTTGTGCAACACTAACCTTTTTTCCACGTATGTCTTGGTAAAATTAAAATAAGAGAAAATGAAAATCAAAAAAATAACTTACGACTTTTCAACGAAATAAATGCAGACATACAAATTAATCTGATAATGGTATCAAAGAGAGGTATATATACGTGTATGACTTAGATATTTTTTTAGTCAAATTTGGAAACGTAACACAGTTATACAGTAGGATAATAACTAACTGACTGATAATTGACAAACCAATAAATAACACAAATAGTGAACCGTACTGAAAACATTGTTCATCATTGAATATGAACCATTCTGAACCACCTCAACAGATTGTAACAGAACCGGAAACAATTTCAGTGTTTCAGCCTATTGGGCATCGTCAGTACCGGGCAGGCGGTCCTCGATTGAAGACAAAATGAGAAAAACCAAGGAAGTACTTGATAAAAATAGCTGCGTAACCGCAGCTAGTTTTTATGTCAGTGTTGGTGGTTTGACCAATCAACCGACAACTGCGGTAGCGGAAATTTGGGTGTCACACCAATAGGTGGTTCCACTTATGTTTCGCTTGCGTTTACGCAGCTATTTTCATCAAGTACTTTCTTGGTTTTTCTCATTTTGTCTAAGGACGCCACATTTTGAACGAAACAAAAATTTAAATGAAATTAAATATGATTTTCACCTGCTGTCTTTGTGGGCTAATAAGTTCACAAAACTGCTATTAAAGAAATTGAGTTATCTGAGTACAAGTTTCAGGAAAATTGGATTACCTGAATTCATGTCATCGTTTTTCAAGGATTCTTGCGGTTTTCTATAATTCTTTGTTCAAATTTCTACCCGAAATTCTTGATGTGTGTCGAAAAGTGAAAATGGACCTTGTTAGATATGAGTTAGGAATATTCACCATATTTTGTAGCGGTAGCTGATTAAATTCCATAACGGGAAAACAAAATAGTTAGAAGTGATTTTAGTATAACTCATTGTGCATATAGAAGTAGTTGTTTCAAAAGTATTTTTGTTTCGTGTTATTCAGTGTTTATATGAAAGTAGTTTCACAAGAGGGCTTTTTCTTCTAGTTTGTATCTGAAAATAACTCCTATGCATGATCTTCACATCTTTGTAAAGAGTTTATTGCGAAATTAATTTCTTTCTTTCCACATTTTATTCATATAAAGATGGAGAAGTAAACAGAAAAAACCTTTCTTACCTAAGAACTAATCCATCCTGAAAATATATCGTTTTCAATTTGAACAAGATCCTTGTTTCGATTAAACAAATCAAACTTGAACTAAAGTACACTTCGATATATCCGGTCAACGAACACACGACATAGGTATATGTTATTAAAAGCAATCTTGAAATTCTTGATTTATCAACTGCAAAGATATTAATAACATATTGCTTGAAGTGAAAGTCAGAACAATAGATTAACAAAACGATAAAAGAATTACATGTAATTATAACATTTTAATGGTTCTGAAGTACACCTCATGAAGTGATCTCGACAGCTACTATGAAGTAATGTACTCGATTACCTTTTGATAAAGAAATGAATTGATAATTTTGTGGGGTGTGGAACATAATAGCAAGTAGTCATTCAAACGTGGAGAAGGAAAAATTCATCTCATTTGATTATTCTCTGTGGAAGAAAAGTCAGTTCAAAAATTACAAAGAATAGTTAGTACAGAGTGTCAATTTGAAAACGTACCTCTCTTCTTTCCAGATAATAGGAAAAATGCATCAATTTATGGAAAAAAGAGTTTTGGCTTTCCACTTCCTCATCATTAAACAATAAATGTGAAAAACTTTCAAAAGAAATGAAAAAATAAAATAACCATATCAAAAACTATTTATGAAGGTGTGATTTAATAATAATAATATGGGAAAGAAACTTTTCGTATGCTCTTCATATTTTTATAAAACTTTTTATTGTAATTCATTATAAACTTAATTTTATCAGTTTAAAACTAGATGAATTTAACATAAGATGAAGATGAAATATAGAATTGAATAAATCCAACAGAATCACTTCCACACATTTCCAGGTGACAACAAATTGTTACTAAAAGCACTATAGGAGCACTACAGGAAAATCCTCAAAGTGTTAAGAAGATTGTTACGGTGTTACAGTGGATATAATGAAGAAGTTGAATATTTCACATAATATCGGATAAAATCCATAAAATTATCAATACATGAATGAACAGAAATATTCCATTCAATCTTTCCGTGTCAGGAATAATTTATTAGTAACCAAAACTACCGTCAAAGTTATCTTAAAGTATTATGGTTTTGTAACAGGTCATTATTATAAAAACAATTTGTTAATAACGTTGAAATTGTAAATAATGTATTGTATTCACCTTATCAACTTTTCTCGTGGATTACTATTTTCCGATGTTCATCAGCTATCGCAATGTGGAACGATTGAATTCAAAAATTACTGTGATAGGTGGATCGGCCAACTATTATGAAATTAAAGACAGAGAACTCAACAACTCACGGATATTCACATATCAAATTTAAGAAATCAAAATCGTTTCATGAATGTTGGAAATAACACTTGTGAAATCGTATAGCATACGAATTAGAAACTTTTTTTTATAATTTTTGAATATTTTCACTTTCATTGGTGTAGAGAAATAACTTACCATGTAGCAAAAGTCAACATACTTTTCCTAAGAAAAAGTATGCCATTTATTATAATGCGTTTTCCATTATAGAAATGAGATTTTGATTTCCTACACAAAAATAAGTTTTATCCAAAATTTTGAAACGCCTTGCCTATCTTTAGTGAAAGCCGCTGAAGACACCTACAGTGTTTAAAAAATGTGTGTTGAAATGGTAAAATGTGTTTTTCCTCCAACCAATAACGGTAACCCTCAGAAGTGAAAATTTGCATAACATAACATTAACCAAGAAACATTGCCAACCGCTTCATAGTATGTAAATACAGTCATCAATGATTGGAACAGAATGAAATGAAAAGTTAGAATAACATTAACCTCACTGGGAACCGATTTATTGATATAAAAAAGTTTGAAATGCCTGAAAGAATCAATGAAATTAAAAAGATTACCTGAGAAAAACAATTATAATAAGCAAAAAAACTGAAATTGCAATGCAAGCAGCAATTGAAAATTAACAAGAAATGAAAATAAAAATCGAGGTTTCGATGTTGCGTATCTCCATGTTAGCTAGGCTGAATGCGTTGTTGAACAACATATATGCGGCTTCTTTAAACTTCCTTTTACACCAGTGTTCCTCCTTTTGGATGATTTCAACTCGAGACCACTTGATGTTATGTTGATGAGTCCAAACATGCTCTGCTATTCCCGATTTACTGATTACTCCTTGCTGTCTGTGTTTCTTGTGCTCGGCAATGCGAACTTCGAATGGCCTCTTAGTTTCACCGATGTATGATTCTCCGCACTCGCAGGGTATCCGGTAAATGCAATTATTGGAATCGCAGTCCGCGTTTGGTGGCCTGGTTGTTTTCGTGAGGCTGCTACGGATAGTGTTTCCGGATCAGAACCGGATCAGAACCTGCGTCACTGATGGTATACTTGGACCCAATTCTTCTTATCCTTTCCGACAATCCTCTGATGCAGGGAAGTACAAGTACTGGTTGGGAAGATTTAGTTTTTTGTGAGGCTCTTGCTATCTTCTAGCCAAAGTCTGTTCTAGCATCACCATCACAATCGAAACGTCGTAAAGTAACGTGGCTTGAAATCTTTTAATTTTTGATTTTCATTTCTTGCTAATTGTTCAATTTTCAATTGTTGTTTGTATTTAATTTCATTCATATTTCAGTTTTTTGCTTAATACAATTGTTATTTTTTTAATTTAATGATTCCTTGAGGGATTTCAAATTATTCATATCATATCAGACAATGGAAGTCCAAACTAATGAAATGCACCATTAAAAATTGTCTAGCACCTTCAAACACTTTTTATTATGTAAGTACATTCATCAATTATTGAAACAAAAAGGAATGAAAAGTTATAGAAACATTAACCTCACTGGGAACCGCTTCATTGATCCAAAAATTTAAAACAACTTAATAGAATTCAAAACTCTGGCATAAAATGAATTCAAACGGTTTGTTTTGGTTATCAGTTCGATCACGCGCAGTTGAATATTTCACAGAAATCCTAAAAGTTTTCCAAATTGATATCGTTTCAGTTTCATGGAATAAATCTCAACATCACGCTTACCAAAATCAATTGATCACAATTCTACGATCTCGGGATTTTATCAAATCACTATACACTCGAATCAGTTGTTTAGCAAAATTTCGAAGATTGTGGATTGACACATATTTCAACCTATTGAACTTTATGTACTCGAAATATAACCCATGAATATTATTTAGTTTATTTCAATTATCCTATATCTGGGTATAAAAAATCAGTTACAAACCAAAATTTGGTCCGTTTTGTTGGCATGACTTCTGTGAATCTTTCTTAACCTATATATTCAGCGTTCATATTCCCTATAGTGAATATTTTTTACGTTATTGGTAAAATCGGTCTCCTAAATAGTAAAAATTCATTACGTTAATCACGGCAGCCCTGTGTCACCTCTTCATTTCAACGAAATAATGTACTGTAATTTACGAATCGTATCAAATACCCGTGACCGGAAGAGAAGAACAATGAGAATCTCATTTTTTCAACAAGTCATCCGTAAAAAAATACCAGTAGAATTCATAGAATTCATAGGTCACAGCGCACGGGGCCTTTCGCAAGACTAAAGATCACAAAACGATTTATCAATGTCCCAATCATTATCAGATTCGAAATTCAATACCGTGCAACAGGAAGTCTCTTATTACATGCTACCAATAGATTATTCATGGTCCATAAAATATCTGCAGTTTAATCAATTTTCAATGACCATTTCACGGCGTGAAAAAAATATTGTTCACCGAGCTGGTTAAAAACAATTCATCATAATGGAATTCTTTCTGGAAAATAGACACTGAGCACCATTCTAATATGTGATTCGTACTCAAGCAAGATGAATCTCGTCAAATCTAGGAAGCGACTTCAAAGTATCTGCTTAGGACCTCCTCTAAGATGTGTGTTCGATAGGAGACTGTGTGTGTGTGTGTGTGAGAGAGAGATAAAATTCTCAAGTCTCTTCCTAGTTTTGACAAGCTGTACGTAGTCTATACTTCTAAACTACTAATTAATTCGACGGAGAACGACCTTCTCATGAGAAAATGATTAAAATTCACTATCCTCTAGTTCTTACAATCCCGTGAATTATCATTCAGTTGATGATTTTTGTCTAGAAATTCAGTGGTTTTTCCTAATGGAATCGAAAAAACTATCACACAAAAAATAAGTGGTATGGAAATAATGCCTTCCGAAAGAAAAAGAATGAACAAATGAACAAAAAGTATTCTAGATGAAAACTACAGATGAATTTAATTAATGAAAAATATATGTGAGCGAATTATTTTGTGTATAAGTGTATAATGTTCGATACGAGTTCTACAAAATTAGTTGGAGATAGGTTAGATGTGTTTGGACAATTTTATGTGAGCAGTATAAACTCCATAAAATAAATGTATGATAAAACTCATAATTTAAAATCAATATCCGAAACATCAGAAAAAAAATATCTTACCTAGAAAACCACAGATCGAAACATCATATAATAACCGGGGATAGTGATATAAATCGTCTAGAAAAGTATGATGGTACCAAGGAGTTCACAAATATATTGAATTCGTTTGATTTTATATCATGCATCACATCATACATTCATTACTTCATTACAAGAAGAGTAAATTTCATTTAGATAACTTCCATATTGAAAATAATGGGAATTGGTAGGTACTATCCTCGACAGGAAGCTAACATGGAACTCTCACCTACAGAGCAGAGCAGAAAGAGCATATGTGGCTCATGAGCATTGTCGGAGAACAGTGGGTCGCGCATGGGGTCTTTCACCCCGTTTTGTCCATTGCATGTGGACCGAAAGTTCTACAACCAACGATTATCCTAAAATTATATCAAATACAGCGATTGGCTTATTTAAACATCACAAGAGCCATGAGAACAACACCAACCGCGGCAATGGTCTGACCCCTATGGACCTGTACGTTGAGGAGGTTGCGTTAATGGCCATGTTACTACTGCGCACGGCTGGTGTAAACCTCGAAGTAGGAATGGGTCAATTGAGGCTGAACCTATGGCGTGAAGCGCTTACTGCAGGCAACCAGTAATGCAATTGAACCCAGGTTTGTGTTCAGTGAACCCTACAAAATACAAATAAAACAGAACACAGAGACAGATACTACAAATGCAATACGCATATATACAGACATCTCAAAAACCAAAAAAGGCTCAGGATATGGAGTGTACTCCAGATCACTGAGCCTGAGGAGTAAGTGGGGAATGGGAAAAAATTCCAGCGTGGCTCAAACAGAACTGGCTGGTATCTCAATCGCCACAAAAAAATAACCAGGAAAGAAATGTCTGGCAAAAACATAATAATCTGCACTGATAACAGACAAGCCCTATTAGCCTTCAACAGACAACGTATTACCTCAGGGGTGGTACTAAAGTGCCACCAAGATTTAGCCAAAGCCTCGGTATATATTGACATTATCCCGAGGTGAGTTAAAGGACACAACAGGAGTAAAGGTAATCGGTTAGCCAAGGAAGCGGCTGGACTAAGAATTTTAGGATCCAGTGGCACCTACGGCCCGATGACTTCGACAATGGCGGAACTAGCCCACGCTCAATTCCTAAAGAGATAGGATGGAATCAAAGAATGCAATCTTATCAGGATCACCCTTGGCGACCCTGGGAAGCTGGCGCTGAAGAAATATCAGGCGATAACGGTAGGATTTTTGACTGGCCACTGTCAACTAACGAAACACCTTCATAATATGGGGCTAGTGGACACACCTCTATGCAGGATGTGTGAATAGGAAGATAAAACTGTCAGGCATGTCCTATACAATGGGTCACATATGGCCTTAGTTCTGTGAGCCTACACTCACCCTCCCTACTCGACAGATATAGATAATGGGAATTATAGTGAAATCAACCCTTATATTATTCAATATATTATAACAGATCACGATTAGATAGCACTAGCAATTGAATTTAGTGGACAAAATAACATGACAACTTGAAGTATCACCAACATGAAATTCAACGACTGTGAAAACTCAAAGATTGTTTGAACTGGGAAAACGGGAATCAAGTATATATTGAAAGCGACAATGTTTCGATGACGGAAAAATTTATCAACTATTATTCTTGAGAATAAAATAATGTTTAAACCTTTTAACCACACTCATGATACGAGATGCAAGCAAACATGTGTGGAAGTGTCAAAACGAGACCAACCTGTAAGTCAATACAATTCTCATTTTATAGGTGCCGAAGTGTTTAATGTCTCACCGACAAATCTGAGAGATCTTGAGAAAATACAACACTTCCAAATTGGAAATGAAACATTGGCTTCTGAAAACTGACACAACAGTCATTGGTGACATAATAAATCCACATAAAAAAAATCAAAATGAATGTAAGGTCAAATATCATCCAACTAAAATGTTGTAACTGTTCTGATTGAAATAATATTATGTACTAAAATATTCTGATAATGTTACTGACATATTAACAATCTCACAGATTGGAGCAGGCAAAATCTGGGCTTCTAGGTCAGGACTGAACGGAACTTCGGTACGATACATTTCGTCTACTATTGCGGCAAATGTCATCATATTTGCGTAGGCTGCGGGAACAAAAGGTACATATCAAAGTCTCAGTCATTGATGAGACTTGGATTGGAACTTGTAGTACCAAACGTTTCGTCTGCTACTACAGCAAGAGTCATCAGTGGTATGTGCGTTGACTGTGAGGACGAAGGTAATATTTTAAAGTCTCATCAAAGACTGAGGCCCAAACTATTCTTTACAACTATTTCATCAGTTATCCCTACAATACTCCAAATTGTATTTTAGGATTGAATATTTTGTCAATAATACAATCCGTAGATTGAAGCGAGTGAAAAGTAATAACTGCGGCTTAGACATTCACACTGATTCTCACTTGTCTTATTGCATAGATGGACTTAACTAAGTCAGGCCATATGTATTTTCCAGAACAGGTTCTCCAAGTGAAATCCTAGAAATTTTACACATCATATTATTCAAGTTATTCAAGCAGCGTATCTATCGAAACACAATCAAAAACGCGTTACTAAGATCTACGAATATTGACATTAAAATGAACCGATTTCATAATCACTTTGAGGGTTTTTTCTCCTTTCCGAAACCGTACTGAGTATTTCATTTTTCTTAAGAAATAGAAGAAGTGCGATGGTTTGATAATGAGGAAATATCTCCTGATTTCTGAATTGGAATTATTTTGACAGTTTCAAGCTGATTCGGAACATTTTCAGAATACAGAATACCAAGAGTGGAAATGAGTTTATTTTTATCATTTCATTTCTAACCTTTCATAACATTCATCTATGAAATGACGTGATTATTAATCTGAGAAAAAAAAGAAACACCACAAATATTCAGAAATATCAAATTTCATCACATTCATCATTGTGTCATTGATCTGACGGTAATAGAAAAAAGAATAAACTAGTCAATATTTTCTTTACTACATATTGTACTTGAAACATATCCGTCTATTCCACTTCAAATATTTGTACAAAAATTCTTTCGTTCGTCCGCCGTAGGCTTTATACATTTCCGCTTTTTCATATGGCGAGCATTCTTAAAATCACCAAGAACGATTTTTATAACGGTTCCAGACGATAAGCCACACAATTATTGTTAGTCAATGATTGCTCTTGATGTGGATTCGTAGAAAGGTGATAAAACTAGTATGACTGTTATGTTTTTCACGCTTGTTCAAATTTATGATGTTTCCTTAAGATATGGAAAGCAATTATATCTCTTTCAGTATCATCCGCTCTTGAAAAAGGTTGAGATTCATATTTTAAAAATCCTACACCAGTTATATAACGACATTTGACAGTTGACGGTTCCTTTTGGGTTCTCGTTTCATCTAATTGCCTTGCAGTGTCAGCTGCAGAGAAAAACAGAGAAGGAATCTCATTTGGCAGTCGACTCTTCGGGAGCCTTGTTTTATTCTTTAAGGACAGTTGCATCCAACAATGTACCTATGGTTTAACCTCACACCACTGATGAAACCTATAGAGCTGCAGAGAAAAACAAAACGAATTTCATTCGGCAGTTGGACCGCCTTCGAGAGCCTCATTTATTGTTGATATTTGTGATGACGAGATTGATAAGTCGTTCCACATCGACTTGGAAATAAATCACGTAGGAACTATTTCAGCTTCTAAATTCAATGCATGAACTGAATTTCGTATATCTAATTTTATTTGAGTTGTTTCTGAGGAAAATAATATTCAAATCTCCGACAGTTCTGTCGTAGTTTCATCTATTATCAGCATGTCTGCTCCAGTTGCTTCTTCAAAAGAAATTGTGATTCTACATCACAAAACGAAAAGAGCTGTTTTTGAAAATGTTACTCCTCTTGGGAGCAAATCTACAAATCAATACATTGGGAAAGAACTTGGATTCGATTTTCAAGGTTTCCGGCTGTAAAATCATCAGTAATAAGAAGTGATGACGTTACTATTTCCAGAACGTTTAATAATTGATATTGTATTTTGAAAAACTAGAGATCCAGATAATCAAAGGTTTGGTCAATCACATATCAAACACGTATCCTGAACAGTTACATTTGTTTTCGATAATCTCACGAATGCTGTTGATGTAAGAAATTCGAAAAGTACTACATGGATCAATAAGTCCCGAGACTAACCCAAAGATGGCGCTCTTAGTAAACCAGTAACCACGTCTTTCTAGAGTACTAACCTTTGCTTGAAACGTGTCGAAATTTTAAGTCGATCGGACCAGAAACAGCTGAGTTATCGAGGTTAGAGTAAAGTCGTTTTGTAGTTTGTTTAAAAAATGGAAAAAACCGAGTTTCGTGTTCTGATAAAACATTGTTTTTTAATGGGTAAAAACACCGTGCAAGCGAAAGAATGGATTGAAAAATGTTACCCGGACTCTTGTCCATCAAAAGCAACGATTTGTCGGTGGTTTGCCGAGTTTAAACGTGGTCGTACCGACACAAATGACGCAGAACGCGCGGGTAGACCTGTGGAAGCTGTTACACCGGAAAATGTGAGTGAAGTGACAAAAATTGTAATGAAAGATCGTAAAGTGAAGCTCCGTGAGATTGCTGAGATGACACAGATATCATATGGAAGTGTATTTACTATCCTTCATGAAAAATTGAGCATGAAAAAGGTTTTTTCTAAGTGGGTGCCGCGATTGCTTTCGATGGAACAAAAACAGCAACGAGTCGATGATTCAGAAAGCTGTTTATCGCTATTTACTCGCAACAAAAAAGATTTCTTGCGTCGTTACGTGACCATGGACGAAACATGGATACATCACTACACTCCAGAGTCAAAGCGGCAGTCATCTGAGTGGCGCACAGCTGGCGAAAGCCGTCCGAAACGTCCGAAAACGCAGCAGTCAGCTGGCAAAGTGATGGCGTCAGTTTTTTGGGATGCGCATGGCGTGATTTTCATTGACTACCTCGAAAAAGGTAAATCGATCAACAGTAATTATTATATTGACTTACTGGTACGTTTGAAGGAGGAAATCGCAAAAAAACGACCGCACATGCAGAGAAAAAAAATCCTTTTTCACCAAGACAATGCACCTTGCCACAGGTCGATGAAAACAATGGCAAAATTAAACGAATTGGGCTTTGATCTGCTTCCCCACCCCCCATACTCACCAGATTTAGCCCCCAGTGACTACTGGCTCTTTGCTGATCTTAAAAAAATGCTCCAAGGAAAAAGATTTGGCTCAAATGAGGAGGTCATCGCTGAAACTGAAACTTATTTTGAAGCGAAAGATACATTTTTTTATAAACATGGTATTGAAAAATTGGAAAAGCGTTGGAACCATTGTATCACCCTAAAAGGAGATTATGTTGATGAATTAAAAAAAATTTTGTAAAAAAAATGTTGTTTTCATTGTTAGTCTCGGGACTTATTGATCCATGTGTTACTACTCTCAATTGTTAGAAAACCTTATTGAACTTAATCATTCAAAGTTAACTTAATGAACTGGATAATAATCTCATAGATTAGTCCATTGAAAAGTTACATTTGGTGTCGCGTTTTCCAGAGGACACAATTACATTTTTTCAATGTGTAGAAGGTGTTAGTATAAGCTTTAGGTCAAGATTGTGGGGTCGCAACCCTTTTCTTGCAAAGGATTTTTGCGCTGTATCTCGTAAACTAGCAACCCTACAGAAAATTTTATGTAAAACTATTTATAGCAAATCAAATCATTTACAACTTTTTTCATATCACCTTTTATCGTTAAATGAAAAATTTAACAAATTTTCTTTTGGGTATTATAACTTTTTCTCTGGTCATTTTTCATTCTTATAGAGAGTTTTTCAACAAATGATATCCACTACAGATTTGTTTGATTTCGTTATTTTATCTGGCTTTTCAGCGTTCCAAAGTTGACCGGGTTCTTGAATACTCGCAAGAATATGATAAAAAGGAACCATTAGGTTTTCACATTAAGTCAGTGGGCATTGAATACTGCCTAAAAATCAAATCATCTGAGAGACCAATTCGTTCAAGCCAGTCTCAACTCCCTACACTGTAGGTTAATGGACTGACACGTATTAGAAAATAACTACTCCCGTGGCTAATACCACGGAGGGCATCGGATTATATCCGACAGGTGTCAGTACAGGATTCTTCACTGAAGTTATTCCTGCATATGCTGTTGGCAATACAACTGCTGCAATAGATTTTCAATTGTTGAAACACACTTGCAGACCAGTTTCGGGCTTTTTGGCCTGACATAACATAACATAAAGACGATGATTTCCAATAACTGAAAATCGAATTCCTTCAGAGTATCATTCCTCGAACTAGGCTGAAGCGGACAATAAACAACAGGTTTGTCATCGCCCCATCTGGCTGTGAACGAGGTAACCAACCGCAGACTGACACGAACGAATTGTTCATTTAGATGATTTGACTTTTAGCCGGTCTTCAAGTATGCCCACTGACTATATGTGAGAATTTTTTTTTCTTATACGAGGAACTGCGGAAATTTCGGATTTGCGGTTAATATATTGATGATAGACACTAGGTTATACTGACAAGTGACCAAACAGCCCGAAACCGGTCTGCAAGTGTGTACGATAATTGAAAATATATTGGATATAATCCAACGCCCTTCGTGTATTTGATAGGTGTCAGTCCCTCAACCTACAGGGTAGGGAGTTGAGACTGGCCTGAACGAATTGTTCTTTTAGTTTATTCGAACCACTGGACTTACTGTTCTATTATGTATTGTTTTATTCATGTTATTAATCATTCTCCCAAAATTATTATTGATTTATTATCGACCCTTCTCCCCACCACAAAACTTAGTACATCATTGGTTCTCACAGTAATTTCTAATCAGAGGCCCAAGTTACCGCTTCGAGACAAATGAACATCTGACTGCTATTACTGTTATTATTTCAGTTTGTTCTAGTAGGTACAGCTGTTTTTCCCCTCTACTTATTTTTTCAGTTGTGCTACATATTTCGCAACGTGCAAACGTATTAAAAATTGTGAATTGTGACTTTTGTGGGTATTTCTTTTATTTTGTTGTCAGCATTTTTTTATTAATGAAAAAAACAAAGCAAACTCGATAGACCTTTTCAAAACTGCTCTATCAGAGGTAGGATTTAGTGCCTGAATCAGATGCAGATACACTAATCGTCCCTTCTACGCTTGCTGCATCCCAATCCTGTGATTTTGTTACTACCGTAGCAGAGGACATTAACATTCTTGTCTTGCTGACGGCATTAGGAATGACGCCAATTCTAACTTCAGGTATTTCGCAAACATTCACCCCCGATAATGAATTAGATCCTGAACCGCAGCCTGGCCCGTCAATGAAAATGAAGAAACAACTTTATAAATATATGTATTTCTAACCTCAATATTATATCTCGTAGAAATTATCTGTTGATTAGGCCTATTGGGGATATCGCGTAAAAAACCCGCCTCCAGACTCTACCTCATAGGTGGTGGGAGTTCAAAATGAATTTCATTCTCCATTCATATAGATGATTCAATTTGCTACAAATAATATCTGATAAAATTTTCGGTAGGGTTGCTAGATTACAAGACACAGCGCGAAATCCCTTCACATTCCTTTTTCCCAAATGCGTCATCTGAAAAAGGTACGCTAAGGGCTGAATAATGTAACATTTCAATGGACTTGGTGAACGAGAGCAAATGTTTCGTTCATTGTGGTTAATAGAGGTTAGTTTTTTATGAAACATAATGATGAATGGACATAAATGGATACATTCTGATTTTGGAAAATAGTCTTTCCAGTGAAGTATTACTTACTCATGAAATTTGGCTGGGATGATTTCAGGGGTGAGAGTAGAACTACCCATCAGTTTCTAAAATTTTGACATATTGGGGGGGTTATTGATTTCTTAAATAAAAACTTTGCAATTTTGGCTGGTATATATCAAATTGTTTTATGTTCTATGAAAGTTTTTTTTTACTTTTATGCCATAAATGTATTATTGGTTGAAATAGATGAAACTAAAAAATCACACATTCAGATTACGTATGGCCACTCTATAAGCTCGAGCCTTACATCCTTCCTGCTGAAAGGACTTGAGAGAATACTGGACGGACATATCAGGAGGGTAGGTAGGGATATGCATCCCCCTGAATAACCACCAGTATGCTTATCAAACCGGCAAATCGACAGATTCAGCATTAAACAACCTCGTTGAGAAAATCTCCCAGTCCATTGACAACAAGAAGATTGCGGTCACTGTATTTCTTGATATTGAAGGAGCATTTGACAATGCACTACCCAAATCTATGGGATTGTCTCTGGCTAGGAAGGGTATAGAATCAACCATAACTGGCTGGATCTATTTCATGCTAGTAAACCGAACTGCAACTACGACTCTTCATGGCGAGGCTATCAGGTTCAGGGTCACCAGGGGCTGCCCTCAAGATGAGGTACAATAATAATAATAATAATAATAATAATGTCTTTATTTCCAATGAAAAATAAAATGCATGATATTCATCTTGTTACACAAAAATCCCAAGGGGGAGTTCACCCGAGGGTGCTCTACCACTCAACCCTTGCTATTTTAAATAAGCATATTATAACTTGAAAACTAACCTAACTAATCCTAAAACCTAAATTTTTATTTCACAATTTTTTGGCATTTGACATTTGTCATTTGTTGGGTCACCTGAATATTCACCACCAATAACCAAGTGAAAAAAAAAGAAAGTTGTATGAGAGATAACGAAATATGACTACTTGTGAAACACAGATTATAGAAAAAAAAAGGGGTATACGAAACGGAACTGCATCAAAATGTGTTAACTTGCAGGAAACTTTTAAGCTCTTTTCTGAATTTATATAAATTACTATGGTGTTTTAGCGAATCGGGAATAGAATTATAAAGATGAAAAATCAAATACGAAAAACTTCTCTGGAAAATTGCGGTCTTGTGTTGTGGACATGTGATTACATTTTTGTTTCTCAAATTTATGTTGTGTACGTCTGTCCTGAATGTTATTTTACGATATAAATAAGGCGGATTTCTGTATAACATAATTTTATGAAATAAACATAATGAATGAAATTTGAACCTATCTTTCATGTTAAACCAGTTCAGTTCCCCTTCTGTAGTCGCTCCTGGTGGATAGTCTGCTTGATGCCCTCGACAGAAGAAAAGTTGATCTACAAACTTATGCAGATGACCTTGTCATCCTGGCAAGGTCCACGTCGAGAAGGGTAGCTTGTAAGATCCAAAGCGCGTTGGACGTTGTTCACAGTTGGTTCCTGAGGGAGCAGATGTCTGCCAACCCCAGCAAAACTGTATTAAACCCCCGTCACCAAGAGAAAAAAATTGGATGATCTAACGTCACTTTCCCTGTGGTCATTCCATTTGGAACGGAGGTGAAATATCTTGGCATTGTCCTTGATAAAAGACTCACCTGGAACGCTCACTTGGAAAAAGTTTTACAGACTGTCTCTATGGACATGTCGAAGGATTTGTGGTAAAACTTAGGGTTTAGGTCCCAAACAAATCCATTGGATTTATGTGATGATTGTCAGACCAATGATCACGTATGGTGCAATTGCTTGGTGGCCGAAGGCTTTACAGAAAACGACCCAAGCGAAGCTCTCTGTCTTACAGAGACAGGCTTGTCTGGCTATCAGTGGTGCCATCATTACCACACCGTCAGCGGTCATGGATATCCATCTAGATCTACCTCCTCCCTACATTTTTCTGGAAAGAGAGGCTAGATGGACTGAATACAGACTTGTGCACATTGCTTATTGCACAAATCGATTCAATGCAGAGTGCAACAGACTGTTGGTTGGCATTGGAAGTCACAGCATTCTAGAAATGATCTCCGACTTTATGCCTCCAACTGTCAACTACTAACTGCCTTATAAAGTACTATTCCCGTGTAGAGAGGACTGGATCCTCCGGGAGAAGGAAATATTAAGATCAGATAGTTGTTGATTCGCAGATGGATCAAAAACACCGGTTCTGGTGTAGGTGTTTTCAGTCGTAGACCCAGGACAGAGTTATCTACCTGCCTAGGAACTTATGCGACTGTGTTTCAAGCGGAAATTTACGCTATTGATTTGTGTGCGGAGAAATTGGATGAATCCAACCTCACTCACAAGTCAATAAAAATATTCTCGGTTAGTTAAGCGGCGTTGGAAGCTCTTGGCTCCTACTGAGCAACGTCTAACTTGGTAGTAAACTGACAAAAACGACTCTTCTCGATAGGAAGACTCGACAGATTGTCTCTGGTATGGATTCCTGGCCATACTGGCTTGGAAGGCAATGAAGCTGCTGACTCTCTTGCAAAGGAGGGTGCTGCAAGCGGCTTCATTGGACCAGAAAGTGTCACTGGCATCGCTATGGGCTTCGCCAAACAAACACTGAACACCTGGATGGCAAGAAGATTTATGGACTTCTGGCAGAATCTTCCAGGATTGGCTCACTCCAAGGCGTTTATTTACCCTTCAAAGCTTGAATCCAAACAGTTGTTGTACTATAGTAGGGATGAACTACGATGTCTAACAGGCCTTCTCACAGGGCACTGTCATTTGAATCATCATATGCAGAGACTTGGACTGTCGGAAGGCAGTGTATGTCGCCTCTGTCTGGAAAATGATGAAACAACAGAGCGTATACCTACTTTGTGCCTGTCCCGCTGGGGACCAAATCAGGTCCTTCGAGTTTGGCAGATCCGTACTCTCAGTATCCGACCTGAAAGACCATTCACCATACAAGCTAATCGGCTTCGTTAAGAAGCTGGGTTTATTTGGCCGAGTGTGAATGGGTGTGAGCCACAAGAAATCCTTGTGGGTTGCGGTGGAGGGTCGAATAGACCCACTCACTTCAGACCTACCTACCTACCTACCTATAAGCTCGACCGGCATTCAAAAATTTGTATGGTTCATCACAGGATTTGAAATATACTGTAATTTGTCATTGACCAGAACACTTTACGTAACGTGATGCCACGTAACATCCGGTGGATGTTACGTGGCACATCCACGTAACATCCAGCGGATGAAAACATTGAAAACATTTATATTGTTCCTACCAAATTCATCAAACACTCAAATTTACCTGAAATGTCTAGTTTTGAAATGGAAGGACTGTTCATTCAGATTCTAATACCAAGAATGACTAAGATACTATATTTAAAGGATTACAAAATAATTGGTTTTCGCACGAATCGCCATATCAATGTTTGAGATTTGAATAACAAAGACACCGCGGTTATCTATTCAGGAAACTATTTTAACAATGGTTGATGTTATTGTTTATCTAATCATTCATTGACATTTCACTTCCAAGAAAATACTCAGCAATACTGGAACATGCATAAAATATACCTTTCTTTTTGTGACTGGAAATACCTTTTACTGTTCAACAAGTGAAATATATTCGTATTCTAATTCAAACGCAAAAATTTAAAAGCTATCACTGAAACGATTCATTTTTTTACTACCTAGTAAATTTTCTTCATTGAACATTGTTTTATTTCATTTTTAATTTATATAAATTGGCAATTTATGAATTCAATTCACAAAGATAGTGAATTTGTTCAACTCTGACCCACTGCTAATATATTTTGTATTTTATTCGAATCTGATAACTAGAATTTTCAATATCAAAACAAAAACTGATCATGAAATACAGGGTGCAACTGAATAAGTGTAAAACATTTGAGGAGGTGATTCCTCATCGAAAAAAAGATAGGATTTTTCATATAAAGAAACTTCATTGGAGCATCTCTTGTTAAGATACAGATACGTCTAGACGCATGCGTAATGTCTGAAGGTAGACATATTAAACATTTACTATGATTTCTACATGTTGTGTGTTTTGTTATTAATAAATTAGTTCTGTTTATTACCCTTCAATCGTTTAATGCAGGTACTAACTACAAAATAACAATAAATCCAGTTCGCATTTATGCCGATGTATCTCTGTAGTTGTTCCTAAAATAATTTTTTGCTGTAAACTGGTTTATTTTGGGCAAAAAACCCAAGAGACATTTTTTGTTTAGAATGAAACAGGCTATCGGAAATATACATAATTAAATGGTAAACAAATGATAGGACAAAAAGTTACATTGGAAATAAATTTTAGGGGTTGCGTTTTCCACCCCTTACAATCATGGGGTGAACCAAATAAATTTCTGGCTGTCTTTTTGGTAGCACAAAACGTCAGGTTGATTTCAATATTGTAACTTTTTTAGTGCTTGTGAAAAAAAATGTTATACAAATTTTATGTACCCCCTTTAAGGGGCTGTATCTTAACAAGGGATGCTCCAATGAAGTTTCTTTATATGAAAGATCCTATCTTTTTTTCGATGATGAATCACCTCCTTGAATGTTTTACACTTATTCAGTTACATCCTGTATATTTACGAGTATAGGTCAGAACTTCCAGAATACAAGCATGGAGAAGGGAGTCTGATGATGAAAGAAATATATATAACTATTGACATTATCTTCAGGACATTTTCTGAATGGGTAACATTCAAACGGATGTGAAGTTGCTACAATCCCAACATAATTTATTTCAATAAGTGATATTGAACGGTTTCAAAATTATAAAAGGTATTACTGAAAGCTTTTTCCAATACTATAAAGCAGAAACATAGCGTAGACAGCCACTACAATGTTATTAGATATTTTATCGGCAACATATCCCTCAAATTTTGAAATTTGTTAATCAGCATTCTCATTCTTTTTGTTATATAGATATTCCATAGATGATGTTTTCCATAATTTCGTAGTAAATTTCACCAGATACCAAAACAAGTCTGATGGCTGTACCTAGGAAAGATCCTATCATGTATAAGAAAATTAATAGTTCGAAATGAAACCTTCAAACAGGCATCTTTCCCAATGTGTTCACACCAATAACAACTACTTTCCCGGCTAGTACCACGACGGATAGTCTTGAAAAAGTTTTCCATTCATCTAGCGGCTGGATTACGCTGGAATCAATCATTTAAATTTCTGTACGTTTAAAATCAATTCGTTTCAACTGAGCCATGTTTTTTTATTTTCATTTTCAATTTTACTCAAGAAATATTTATGTATTCATCAATTTGAATTTTGCTCCCTTCAAAGTATAGTCCCACTCAGATGAAACACACCTACTTCTTCAGCAACTTCTCTAATAGTAATTCGATGATTCTCCATAACAATTTTCTTACTTTCTCAACATTATCATCGGTTGTTGATGTGCTGTCCAGGGCAAGTATCTTCATTCACATTTTCTCAATCATCTGTGAAAAGCTTGTACCACTTGTAAACATTTTTCTGACTCAGAGTACAATCATTGTATGCCACTGTAAACATTTCGAGTGGTTTTAAGCACTCAATTCCATTTTTTCACAAAGGTTGTTGCAAATTCTCTGATCCATTTTTTTTAATAGCAGGGAATCGCCGAACAGGAAAAACACTTTCAGCTTTAATTTCTCTTACCAACAAACTAAACATACTAAACAGCTGATACTGTGAACATATGTTCGATACGAGTGTACCAACACAAGAAAAATAAAAAAATCGATAATTGAATTTACGTAGCCCGCGAAATTTAAATCTCATTCTTGAGCAGTCCACGTACATCTATTCTCATAGTGTTTTTCATTGATAAAACAAGTGCACGTGCAGTGCACTTATGTCCTCTATCTCTTAGTTCAATAATGAAGAATAGATAACTAGTTTTACAATGGAAAACGTTATCAATATTTCAACATTCATTCGTACATCTATCTCTCTATATTCAAATCTCAAGTTGTCAACCTAGTGAATGCGTCAAACGGGTAAAAGGGTATCGTGGACCAGGAACAGAAATGATAAAATATTTAGTATAAGCAGTCAACACATTTTCCTTATTGCTTAAGTTTCAAAGAGCTCTCCAAAATATCGTGTAGTAGTAACGGGCACTGCACGATAGTGAATAATTCAAGTTTCAAAGCAGGTATTACAGGGACTGGTTAGACACCCACGCATTTTTGGTCAGTTGGTCTCTTGGTTACTGTATCACATACCGAGATTTAAGATAAAACACAGATCGTTCTTTCGTTTTCACTTGTTTCTCCACTTAAGATTCGCTTTTTGTGTAACACTCTCGATTTGTACACACCTCCGTAATGAAGGTGAATATAAATATACAGGGTGGACCAAAAGTATCAATGAAGTAGAAATAACATTAACATTCAATAAAACGAAAATATAGAAACTTTACTGTTTAATGATGGCAAATAGTGACTGTCGAAACGTGCATCATGAATATCTTCCAAAGCGGTAGAAAATTAGATGTGACGCATACGTTTTCTTAGCGAAAATGATCTTCCCCAACAATTCGAAAGTGATGGGGAATGAATTATACCTACATTCTTCAAATATACCAAATTTCACTCGTTATATAGCCCAAAGGATAACGTGATGAGAAACTACCCAGAACTGACATTTGGAGTCCATTCAAAAACTTTCAACAAATAACAACCTAATTTTTTCCTCACCCAATATATCATCAATACTATAATACTATTAGGAAATTTTTTTCACTTTCTACTTGCAAAACAAGCACTTTTCCCAAACACGAGAACTACATATTACTAGAGTTTTTTTTTCCAACACTAAACCGTTTCGATCACCAAGTGATCATCTTCAAGAGGAAGATCAAACAAAACATACTTACAAAGTTATCCTTATTTATACCATAGATGCCATTTCTAGGTGCCTGCGTCTTTTAAGTGTTTTGAATTCCTTCACAATATTGCCTTATTAACTAATCTTAAATTAATTTTACAATGTGTGCTTATGTAACAGTCAGGTAAATGTAATGATTGAAATATTATTTCAAGAAGCTATATAGTATACTATTAGGAATTGGCCCGCCATCGTTATTCATGATATTATTATGTTTACTTATTTCTACACTCTCATTGGCATCTAGATACATGTTGGTGTTAACTTGTCTAACTAATCTTAATGAACTGAAGTCCATGAAATGGTTTTGTTACAAAACCATTTGTAACGTCTTCCATATTTTAAGCGTGCTAAGTGTTCCTTATATCTTATTTCAATAGATCTTGTTGTCTGTCCATAATATTTTGCATCACAGTTCTTACATTTCGTTTCGTAAATTCCAGACTTTTCCCAATTCTCGACTTTGTCTTTTGGATTTCCTAATCCTGCTATGTAGTGTACGACTTGTTTTAAAACCACCTTCATACCTAGTTCCTTGAACATCTTTCAAGTGTTCTTTGTGTATTGGTACCCCTCAAGGAACTGTTAGTGGCTGCTATTTCCTGAATTGTACGTTTTTGTTTTGTGAATCTCTCATTTGTGAGAGGAAAAGTCAAAATACGATGTACTAGAGAATTCAGCTGAGCACGTTTGTGCTGGGCTGAAATTAATTTAAGACAGTTAATAAGTTTAGTGATCCAATAATTTTTCTGAAAAAAGGTTGGTTGGGTAACAGGATCAACTTTTTTAACACAATTGTTTGTTGCCGACGTTTCTAATTCAATTAAATTCTTCTTCAGGACTCGAAAAGTAGTTTTTTCATGTTGATAATATTACTATTTTAAAAACCATCAGACATATTAGATACATATTTGTAAAAAAATAAAAAACATTGCAAACAACCAAGAACACAAAACGACATGAAACAAACGAAATATATATCACAAAGTGGTTCAGATGGCGTGACCAAAAAATCTGGGTTCACAATTCGTAAGGGTGTCCACGAAAATTTATCTTGTTTCGATAGTGAAGAACTCACATGTTGGCTTCACTTCAACTATCAATGTAGTCAGAAATATTTTAAGAAGTTCAGCGACTGTTACATGTAAAAACTTGCAGACTGAATATCACAGAACAGGGAGACTTGCGGTTATTCCTGAAGCCCAGAACTGAAGCCCATTATTGATAATTTGCTGGCAATCCATAAACAAGTACATTCCTCCCATTGAAATTATGACTTTTTTGTGATTGTCATTATAGTGTAGAAGTTACGGAAATAACGTTTAACCTTAATTACATTACGACTGAGTAATAGTGTAATAACTTCAAATTTGAATAAATAACACAGGAAAGTATACTATTGTTCTTTTTATTTCACCACACCGGATGGGGAATTCTCCAAATAAACTAAGTGAGAATTGATTGGTTTTTTGTGCTGTGAGTAGATGTCAAAAAAGTTAAGTTGGATGGAATCACTTTTTTTATCACTTTTTTTATTAAAATGTAGTTGCAGGGGGTCCACTGGAACCAGCAAAATTTTGAGAGTAGTCTATGATAAAATAGCTATTTATGATATGGGTGTTGAAAGTAAGATTCCATTTTGTGAATGAGAAAGTTTGCGAAACGAGCGTAGCGAGTTGATTTTCACGAACAGAATAAAACTTACTTTTAACACAAATATCATGCGAAGTTTTTTGTACAACTGTCCTATTTTCATAATAAAATAGGTTAATTTATTATTGCTACAGAAACACGTTTCGACATCTCTTGTCAGTTAACTATTTTCATGTTATCGGATTTGCTGTGATGTCATGTCAGGTGACATGGCCACTTCATGGCCGAGTGCGCTCGTTAAAAATGGTGTTTTTTCAAAAACTACACCTCAACGATTTGATCTCCACAAACTTTATTTGAAAAATATATCACAACATGCATCGCTAAGACATCAGCTTTTTCAACTGAAATTACTTGAAATCGTTAAGGTGTAGTTTTTGAAATTACTATGGATCTTCATCAAGTAACGGCCGAATCAATCAGAAAAAAAATGGTGTTAATACAAGCTAATATTTCAAGGTAATAGCATTCTCAAAGCGGAAAAATGAAAGTTATAGGCCCAAAATATCAAAAACCTTACGTTTGAACAAGTCCAGAGGTTTATAAATGAGGCGCAAGATGAAAAATATAAGTTGCTACTATTTACGTTATATATGGGGCCTGCCAGCGTGAAGAGCTGTACCATTTATTAATAGAAGACATTGAATTAATGGATAAATCATTGATTGTTCAGATTGACTATTTTAATAAATATATTGCATACGTTATCAATTATGAATTTTTTTTCTGAAATACTCAAATTATAAATGCAGTGCCAACCCAGTTGGTATAAACATGTTTGGGAAAATGCCCTCTACCATTGCTGAGTTTCTGAATCTCCCGGAACCAAAGAAATATACAGGTCTATCTTACAGAAGATAGCTGAAAGTCACATCAATCAATCTATTTCATTTAAAAAGGCTACTGCTGGAAGAATAATCACGACAGCTAGCTCCAGCGTTATAACATCGTCCTCTCCACTTCAAGAATTGAATGTTAATGTCCATGATATTGTCAACTCAGGTAGTTCAAATATATTAAGGCTCTTCAGCATCGCAAGGTATCAGCAGTTGTTCTTATTGTATTTTTCATATTACAGTTCATAAATAATAATAATGTAATTAATGTATATAATACATTTGTAACAGAATGTAATTGTATCTATATATATTTTTCATAATAAAACTTCCTTGAAAATTTAGTGATTATGTTTTTTTTATTGCAATTTGGTCGAAAAATATCGTGTCAAGAATACTTTTAACACTAGTGTTGAAAATATTTTCAGCACGCTACTTTGAAAACATCATATTTTAATACGTTTGACAACCAATAAAAATGTCACTTTTAATGACAGTTGCACAAAAAATAGTTTGGGAACCTCTGGATTGAATGATGTTCTACAATTTCAGACTTCACATCCATCATTCTGATAATTTTTGATACGCTCCGTACATGTGCCAGCCTTAATCATTGAATGATTTAAGTGAACATGTTACATAATGCTTGTTCGTGGGTGGCACCCCTGAGAGTATTATCCGCGGGGGTAGCGAAAGATAAATACCAACTTAATAAATTAATAGATGCTCCATCATAAATTTAATCTCACGAAATATATCAACATCCGTTGGTAACGTAATACGAGGTAGCGATGGCAACGTTCTATTAAATACCCTGAAAAGTCTTAGGCGGTAAGCATGCGACTCTCAAGAGTGACAGCAAATGCGTGGGTTTCCAAGACATCGGGTACCTGGTTCATTAGGGCCACTAAGTTATCCGATTACTGTAAACATAGTGGGGTCAATTATTTATGAATAATCATCGTTAGAATTTTCTTGTTCGCAGTAGGATTGTCAAAGGCGGAGAAATGTTTTTGGTTGTTAGAGAGGATATTATGAAAATGGAAACGGTCGGTAATATTCAGTATTAAATCATACTAATTGGTTTACGGTAAGATTTTCACTATGAACTATACAATACATACTATATAGGTACTATACAATAGTTTCCTCAAGCAGGTTTGATGGATTACACCTTATTCACAACTATTTAAAACTCTAATAGCATCAGCTACTACCTACGGCTTAGCAGACGATTTATTGTAGGTTAGGCTGAATTAATTGAAAATTTCAGATATAATCTTTAATTTACTGAGTCCTAGTAAAAATGAGTCAATAAATTAATTATATAATAGTTATTATGGGAGGACATATCTGGTAACAGCAGAGGCGAGTTATTTCAATCAATTAGATTATTCAGTAGATATAAATTTTTGAATTTCTATACTTTCCAGAAGATTGTGTTTCAAATCTCACATCTGAAATTGAAAGATCCAGCAAATTAACAATTATATCCGATCTTTTCAAATGGTTAATATATCTAAAATGTTCAACTTATTCGACCTTATGTAGTAGCTGATTTTATAAGAAGAAGCGAAACATATGTCACGAATTTGTAAACCTTTTAGGTATAATGGAAATCTACAGTGGATTGATTTTATCAGTAAGTTTTGATATGGTTTCCAATCAATTATCGGCCAGTTGGTTCAGTAGGTTCAAAAGTATTTTGATAGGCACGATTCATGTGTTAATTTCGTCAAATTAACAATATTGACCTTCAATTTCATAATGAAAACCCATTGTGGGTCATTGATTTGGCTGAGTAGAAAAAAATAGGTAACTAGTGAATTCAATCTATTGAAAACACTTTTTCCTCACAAGAACAAAAATACTTTCTCTCGACGCGCGTTTCTCTAATCAAGTTAGCATCATCATGAGATTACTGATTAGTTTCACGTCAGAGGTTTCAATTTCTACTTATCTAGTAAATGCAAGTTAGCGGTGAGTAACTTTTTGTTCACTTCCTAATAATAATTTCAGAACATTAATTGGGCAGAACAATCTACATTGTCTTATGAAATTGTGAATATAGTGTTTGTCCATTTTGAATCTATTTTTACAAGCTTTCACTCAACTTGCTTTGTAACTATATAGCTATACTGGGAAACTGGCGCCGAAGAAATATCTGGCGATGACCAGGAGAAATCTACGCTTGACAGTAGGATTTCTGACTGGCCAATTTCAACTAAGGAAACACGTCCATAATATGGGGCTAGTGGACACACTTCTATGCAGGATGTGTGAACAGAAAGATGAGACTGTCAGGCATATCCTAAGCAATTGCCCGGAGTTATCATCAATAAGAGAGTGTGTGTTCGACGAGTATTGGCCAACACCTGCCGATATGAAAGAGATGTCTCCAAGCGACCTCTCCACCTTCCTGGAAAGGACAGGGTGGACGATGACCTAGGAGAACGACTCCTCGGGTGAATGTACAATGGGTCACATATGGCTTAAGTGCAGTGACCTTACACTCACCCTCCCTACTCTACAAATACAGATGAATATGCATATCCACAGTGAAATCGCCAAAATAGAAGCAAATCAAAACATAGTACCAGCAAAGTGTATCTCAAAAATGGATTAATAACACATTCGATAAGTTGAAAGGGGAGATATTTATAAGAAAGATTAGTTTTCAACAAGAAGTCCTTTTGGCTATCTATTTCTCCATATGCTGTCTAGTTTTCCTGTGAATAATATCTGTTCACTTCCATATCAAGTCTCAGAAAATATACTGAATGGAAATAGTAGTTTAAGTAACGGGTCCGGAAAATAATGTTTTGTCTACTCGTCCAAAAATCATTATTTTCTGGACCTGTTACGTAAATTACTAATTTCATTCAATCTGTTCTCTAAGATTTGATACTCAGTTACATTCTTCTTTTCAAGAACGAGGTTTCAACGATGAACGAGAACGAAAATGTTTCCGAATTACTCACCAAACTCAAACGATTGTTCGTTTAGTTGCAGTTTCGTAAGAATGTATCGTCTTTCCAACCAACAGATTTTCTGGAGTCTTTGAAGTCCACTATATACTCGTTAGGACAACAAGAGGATTGTTCTGAATTCTTGAGGTTCTTGTTGAATACTCTTCGTGAGCAAAACAATAGCAGAATCAATACTCCTGACCGCTCTGGATTTAATTATTCCGTACACTCTATCTCGTCTTGTGTTCGTAAATCTTTTGCTGTCAAAAACATATGTGATTTTCTGAAACTTCAACTAGCGTTTTCTAATATGACTAATGACCAGTCTGTGCAAAGCTTATTGTTAAATCATCTGAAAATGGAACTTTTAACGGATGATGATCAACTGTATTTATTGCCAAACATGAGCCAAACTAACTGACTATTATAAGAAAACAAATATAGCTGAGGCACCAGTCAATTTAATGATAACACTGATGATCTTCAAACATGACTCAACCTCTTCTGCTAATGTTCGATATTGTGCGTCTTAAATTCACAACATTCAAACCTGAAGACTTTGTTTCAAATTCATATGAGTTTCTCCGATTTCTTGACTTGATCCTCATCATTTTTACCCAATTCTCATGTGATTATCTCATGAACAATTTGTCCTACATTCCATCATTTCTTGTTCTGACGAAATTACTTTTCGACGGTACAGTGTTTCGGAGTTCTACAACTGATGAAAGTTATTCACTAATATACACCCAAAAAACATTGAGATATAATAGATTATGTAATTTTAACAAACTCTGTATGAAAATATTTAATTCAATATGACAGGCCGACCAATATGGAGGACTATTTTTTATGAACCCCCTGGATAATGGTATCAAATGAGAGAGACCAATATCCAATCCGAGTTCAATATGGCAGACCGCTCAAGACTAATTTCTTTATACACCCCCCATAATACGAGTATCAAATAAAGGGGTTTGCTGAGAAGTGAGAAATAACTCTACTTGTCAGAAAACAAGATGGCTGTCATAACGTCATAAGATGGTTTGGTGGTACTCGAACAAATGTTGTAGAGGTCGACCATGTAACAATGATATATTAAATGAAATGAACACGCAGAGGATAATATCCAGCGATATCTTAAAAATTAAAAATTATTCATTGGAATTTATGTCATATAAAAAAGGACAAAAACCAAGATAAATGTATCTCAGTTTCATAACACCAATACACGAAGATTTTCAAGGAACTAGGTATGAAAGTGGTTTTTGAAACAAGGCATGCACTACAAAGCCTTTTAGGAAGTCCAAAAGACACAGTCGAGAATTCGGAAAAGTCTGGAATTAACGAAATAAATATAAGGACTGCGATGCAAAATATTATGGACAAACAGGAAGATCTATTAAAATAAGATATAAGAAACACTTGGCACATTCACTATATGGAAAACCTTTAAAATCAGCAGTCGCCCATCATATTTTGCAACAAAACCATTCCATAGACTTCAGTTCATTAAGATTAGTTAGACAAGTTAGTAAAAACAGGCATCTAGATACCTATGAGAGTATAGAAATAAGTGAACATAATAATATTATGAATAACGATGGTGGATCATTACCTAATAGTACATTATATAGCTTGTTAAAATAATATTTTATTTATTAAATTTACCTGACTATCACATAAGGACACATTGTGAAATTAATTTAAGACAAATAGAGAGGGCAATCTGGTGAAATTAATTTTTTATATAATTTTATATAGCTTATAATATTTTAATTATTAGATTTACCTAACTACTACATTAGGACACATTGTGAAATCAATTCAAGACTGGTAGATAAAGCAATTTGTGAAATCAATATTATATTGAATTGAAGGGGTCATATTTTTAGGAGTGATTAATTTTTGGGAAAGGAAGTTTTTGGCTTTCTACTACTCCATTTTGATACAAAAAAAAAGGAAGAATGAGGGAGTATTCCAAAGAAAGAAAGGAAATAACTCCATACATGGATGTGTAGATCATACAAAGAAGTAACTTTCAGACACAAACTGAAAGGAAGTCCTCCTGAAACAGCTACTTTCATATAAACATTGAATTATACTTTGTTTTATTGAATTATATATTATATATGAAAGTAGCTGTTTCAGAAGGACTTTCTTTCAGTTTGTTTCTGAAAGTTACTTCTTTGCATGATCTACACATCCATGTATAGAGTTACTTCCTTCCTTTCTTTGGAATACTCCCTCATCCTTCCTTTTTTTGTATCAAGATGGAGTAGTAGAAAGCAAATTGTGCAAATTAATTTAAGACACTCAAAACGCAAGTACCTAGAACAGGTATCTATGGTATAAATAAGGATAGCTTCATAAGTATGATTAGTTTGATATTCCTCTTGAAGATGATCACTTTGTGATCGAAACACGTGTCGAGGTATTGAAATAACGGTTTGGTGTTGGGAAAAAACTCCAGTGATATCCATTACTACACCAGAGGTTCCAAACAGTGCATCAAAAGTAAATAACGACATGTCTAAAAAATATGTTTCACTATCAACTATAACAGAGGCTAGGATTGTTCATATTTTTCATCATCACTGTAACAATGCGATAATAAGGCTGATTCAGGCAGTCTTTTTTTTTATTCATCAGTTTGTGAGCTAGTGACGAACAGAATAAAATGTTTTTTTTTCCTACATATAGCTTGACCAAAGTTATTATCTTTCAGTTTGCAAATCTTTCCTAGAGATATAATACATTTAATGTCGTAAGCAACACTATTCTGATAGAATTTCAGAAAACTTGAAGAAGAATTGCTACGCCTATGTGATCTTTGAATAAATCTGTTACTCATGAATTGAGGTTCACTACTATTTCTCTTCCTATTTCACGCGACATATTATGTGAGTTACAATTGATTGCTTTTATGTGCCTTCCGCAAAACTAGAATAACCAGAGTTTTTTTTCGGTTAAACAGTAACGCTAACAACAGCGACTGTTCAACCGCTTTTTCGTTCAGTCACTGGTTATCTAGAGGCGTTGTCTTACGCATTGATTTTTTTCAGCAGCTCTCATAATTCCCCGACAAACTCATTATGGATTTTCTGGTAATTTCATCTCTCTTCGAGTTATAAGGATCGATGCCAGGAGAAATGAAAACACCTATTCATTCCCAGTCCCTCGAATTTTCATTCCATCTGATGGATGATGAAACATTGTACACGCCTTCTTGACTTCATACATGTCCCAGTTATGGATGCACTTCATTTCTGGATTGGGAATATGCCATTTGAATATATACACTTTTACAATCGATTTCTCATCTTCACCTGTTTTCATCGACTCAATGGTAGCTCTCTGACTGATATCAGGGTGTCTACTGTCCTCTTTGACTGGTATCAGGGTGTCTTTACTGTCCTTCTGCTCGACTGCACATTATTATTAGTATTTCTCCTGAAATATTCTCGTTTTATCTGCAGTACATTGATTGAGTCAGTACTTTCCCTTGAAGACTGACGATCTGTTCCTTCTCTTCATTACCAGCGATCTGATTCTTCTCTTTGGTTCTACAAACATGTTATCTGTTCTTCGTTTCAGGACCTTTTTCTTTGGATCTGATCCACCTATAGAGGACCTCAACTTTCTTACAATGATGAATTCTACTCACCAAAATTCATCAAAAATTTGTTTAGATCATTTTTCTGGTGAGTTAGTTTTAGTTCCGTTGAAAATAATTGGGATGTTTTATTTTTGTTGAATATTCATATTTCACTGTCTTTCTCTTTTGAATTCAATATCGTACGCCAATGGTAGCTATCGAAACGACAGGTTACATTTCACAAATCCCTTATGTGTGGCCACTGTAGAAATCAAGCAGTCTGTACGAGAAGCTATCTTGATCCTCTGAATCGCGTATGACAGTTGAAGACCAAATCAAAGCCTACTGTATGTTGTGATGTCGGATTTAGATAGTGACACTGCAATTCACTGCCTTGCAGGTTAACAAAGGAAGATTTAAATACATCGTGACTTACTTTATTGAACAGGATATCTCAGAATCTCGAAATTTGTCTAAAACTGTGAATTATAGGATAGGATGGGTACTATTCTATTGAACTGGGTAAAGGATGTTATTAAGAAAAATATTCACAGAAAATTATAATGAAAGAAATTCTATAATCGCATGTAAGGACTAACAGGAATAATTATCAATCGCATTCATCAATATGATTATTTTCCGAACTAATGTGGATCTGCAATTCATTCAGATTTGTAAATTATTATCATGAATATTGTCATTGATTTTCACCGAGTTAACTGGTCAGTATATTCAAAATAATGAATTTTAGTACAGAACTACAGAGATTATAGATCTCTGAAAGAATGTTGAATACACCAAAAATAGAGAAAAAAATTTCAAAAAAGGATCAGATCTGAATATCTACGTCAACTGAAATTATTCTCCAATGGAGAGTATGACAAGAATATCAGAGTTTAGTACAAGGCTATTCGTCAGCTGGGAAGTAATTTGAAGAATATAGAAAAATAAGAGATGATAACTGATATCATACAATCAATAGAGGAAAAAATTTCGTGGTGAATTGATAAAAACCGAATAAAACCAACAGATTTGTCAAGATACCTTTCGGTGGTCACGCCTCCTTCGAAGCTAACTTTGTAAATTTTTCGAGTCACTTTTCTGAAGTTCCGTAACTGGGAGTATGCTGTGGATTCCCATAGAACACATTTCTAATGTATCATTCCTGTTAAGAAGACAGTTTTTTTTGTACTCGCTTCGGCGGTACATATACTGGAACGATACAGAGAAGATTAGTATAGCCCCTGCGCAAAGATGACACGCAAAATCGTGAAGCGTTCCACATTTTTACAACGATATCGAACACGCAGTCATCTTTAGCGACTCAAAAAGCGCCCTGGCAAAAATTTCCCGGTCAACCATATCTGCAAACAGCGATTACCTTTCATTGCGTACCAGACAACTGATAAATAAAGCCATCACCAAGGGAAATACCATACATTTGGCATGGATCCCTAGTCATTCAACATCAAGGGTAACGATACAGCCGATACCTTAGCCAATATTGGAAGAAACCATACACTCTTCAATCATCCTCAGGCAAACTATAGAGAGTTTCAAGCATTATTGAAACATATAGAATCGACTGGATAGACTGATCCAATAAATATAGCGGGGACGGACAATTCAAAGCCAAACTTTACTTTTCCTCTATACAACAACCTTACAAAACTACATGGTCCAAGGATCTGGCTACTTGTTCTTGTAACGAAATCGCCAATATGTGCAGAATTAGGAGCACTCATTCCCTTAATGAAGCGCATCTCCACAAACTTAAGATAGTTGATGACGTCCGCTGCGAATGTGGGGACTTACAGACTCTCCTACATATATTCTTTGCCTGCCCTAACAATTCTCACAACATACAAATGCTTCATGCCTTTCTCAGCATTCCTCCTTCAACAATTCAGCCTCTTACCTTCCACGACATCTTTTTCAAACACATATCACCATCTAACATACAAACCATATCCAAGTTCCTGATTGCATCCAATATGAAGCTATAGTGATCTAGACAGACCTAATACTTGTGCGCATGCAGTGCTTCGCCAATCATGACCTGATTGTAGTGCCCATACACGTAACCGTAGTGCATCACCTCACATTAGTGCTTACACTTTAGTTAAGTCGGACATAAGTCGGACACAAAACTTTAACTTTTTTTAATGGGAATTTTAGTGAATCTACAGGGGATGATCATTGGTAATGTTCAAAAATGTGATTAGCCCCAATTGCAATAGACACTCGTGAGTATATATTTTATTTGATTATATATCGTCTAAAACCAGAAACTCTTTTCACCTGGGAATATGCAGGCAACGTGGAATATGTTGAGAAAAAACAAATAAGCCTAGAAGATTGAAGGTGAACATCAATCGGTGAGTCAAACAGAAAATTATTCTTTCGCAAATTTTTATAAAACTGAATTAGTAGATTCCGAACCTTCTACATCAACGATTTTGTTACCTACATAAAGAGTCAACAAATAGAAAACATGACGATGAAATTATCAAAGATATGAATACAGCTCTTCAGTCCCTAGCAGCAATGAGGTAGGAGATGATGAAGATTTGCTTCGCCCATTGAACATTCGACCAAAAGAATGAACACTGGAAAAAACAGTATGTAAAATTAGGACACAGCAAGCCCGTGAAGAATATTTCAAGGATTGACGTTTTGATCCATGATAATATTGTATATTGTTCTGACAGGCGAATCAGTCTGTGAAGCAAAATAACATTATACTGGGAACAGATTTGAAACTTGCTGATACCTCGTGTTTTTCATCCTCTCACTATAGTATTGTTATATCAGTTGAGTTCATATTTGTTGAATCTATAGCCCTTTATTTTCAGCAGGCCAATATTTTCTCTCCATCGTCCATCAAGGATAATGACTTTTTAATCAACCCAAACAGCAAGTTTTTTATTGGTATATCGCTCTCACCTTTCTGAATGAAATTGTGTAAAACTAAGAAAGTAAAAGTGACATTTTAAACATTTGCAATCATTGGCCTTCGAAGTATCGTCCACTTCTGCCACAGTATACCAAAGGTATTTTCTATTACCTGCTTTAACCTGGGAGTCTCTAATTAATAGTATATTACGTACCGAGTAGGATAAGAAGCCAATTACTCACTAGCGATAATTCGCAAGTAGATGTAATTGGCCTTATCCTAGAGTTGCGTACTTTTTCTACGTCGGTTGCTAAATCTTCGAAATCAACGAGAAGAACGTTTTTGGAAAACGAAATTATGTTTTTCTTCTCTCTTCATCTCATAAAATTTTCAAAATTATATTCATATTTTTCTCTGGATTTTGCTGGCAGCAAATCATTCATCGCAATATTTGCTTGCTCGGTAATATCTGGTGGGGTAGCACAAATTTCTTGATCACTCATTTTGAATTTTTACGAGATACTTAATGCCAGCTTATAATTAAAACAAGTAGTTGTTGATTCACGGATATAAGTAAATTCAGTACCAATTCACAAACTGAAACAACTACTCCCCTGGCTAATACAACGAAGGGCGTTGGTGCAGGAAGGTGTCAGTGCAGGATTCTTCACTGAAGTTATTCCTACATATGCTGTTGGCGATACAACTGCCGCAATAGATTTTCAATTATTGAAACACACTTGCAGACCAGTTTCGGGCTGTTTGACCTGACATAACATAATATAAAGACGATGATTTCCGATAACTGAAAATCGAATTCCTTCAGAGTATCATTCCTCGAACTAGGCTGAAGCGGACAACAAACAGGTTTGTCATCGCCCCATCTGGCTGTGAACGAGGTAACCAACTGCAATTATTGGAACATACTTGCAGACCGGTTTCGGACTGTTTGGTCACTCGTCAGTGCAAGGTAGTGTCTATCATCAATATAAAGTCGATGATTTCCGATAATTGAAAATCGTTGTTGTTTGTTATCTGCTTCAGCCTAGTTCGAGGAATGATACTCTGAAGAAATTCTTAAGATGATTTGATTTATAGCTAGTCTTCAAGTATGCCAACTGACTAAATGTGAAAAGTAATGATTAGTTCAAAATGGAGGGAGTAGAAAAATATATTTTTGCATTTTGCCAAATTATTTCTAAGAAAAAGACGCATTACTTATCTGCTTGGAGAAAAAGTGGGGTAATGTTATTTCTGTTCCTGATAATTTCATTGGAAGAGAAATGTTTAACGTACCTATTAGTTAAAATAGCTTGTCCGAATGGTAATTTTTTCAAAGTAGCACTATCGTGGGATGAATCTTGAGCTCCAACATCATCAAGGTGAATTTTTAATGACAGTCTCAAACTGCCATCAATGCAATACTAACCCCAGGCAATATGTAGCATAAACTGAGCAACCATTCCAGAGAAAACTGCAAGATATAGAAATGGAATTTATGAAAAATTTACGAAGAAAATACTTTTTTCGCTTTCTACTTCTCCAATATCATTCTTTTCACAATATCGGAGAAGTAGAAGCCCAAAAAATTATATTTTCCATGCTAAAAAAGTTCGATAACATGTTTCTACTATTCATATAAAACTTACTGTAATTTCAAGGGGATGTCTGTTTGATTGTTTCTTCTGAAAATCTAATTGAATTTTATAATAGTCATCTTCGTATAATGAAAGCTCGTTTCGTTTCATACAGGGCGTTCCGAAAACTTGACCCGCCTGTAAGTTAGAAACGGACGTGTAATCGGAAATTCAAAAGAACATATCAATTTTTATTTCTAGAAAGACTAATTCTGATTTGGAAATCATACTCGAAACTTCACCCCCCTGTAATCAGCAACTACCCCCCATTTTTTTCAATAACATGGGGGGTCGACTGATACATCATTTGAAAGGACTTTTGTCCTTCTACTATTGCTGCAATTTTTTTCAGAATTGATTCATTCATTATTGAGAAATTAAATGTTGAACGTTTTATTCAGGAAAAACCAGAAAATTCGCTGTCGCTCATTTTATTGAGGAAATCAACAAAAGTATTATCAATAGCAACACAATCAACGGATATAGTGTTCGAAATGACCTTCATCTAGTTCCATACAATAATACAGTCTACTTCCGGAAGCAATTGAAAATAATTGGAGGTTTAGTTGCTGACCGCAAGTGGGTGAAGTTTCGGATATGATTTCCATATCAAAATTAGTCCCCCTAGAAATAAAATTGACGTTTTCTTTGAAATTTTCGATTACACGTCCGTTTCTGACTCACAGGAGGTGGTAAAGTTTTCGTTGGAAGGCCCTGTATATTTGCAGAGACAAGCTCCGATTCCCGCCGCAATCCTCTGTCTTTCGATGCAGCTTTCTCTGCTAGGCAACATCAAATTCAGAGCCCAAAAAGTCAATCATTCGTGTTTTGACCAGTCAGAGGTCATCGTTTCTACTTACTCAGGCATGTCCTGCACTCATTTTTCAGCCTGGCACCACTAATGAGACCTTCGGCTGGTCGAAACAGCGCCGCCTGTTGTTGGATCATGAATGAGTTGTGTTTGGGTTCTGGTTTCATCAATTTGTTCCTGCGCAACTTTTTCTATAACTATGGTGTATGAATGACTCGATTTGTCAATTTTTTCGTCATTACTGAAGTAATAAGCTGTGCCAATTTGTTTCCAAAGTGAACAAAAGTATTGAGATACTATGAAACTGGATGGTTTTCTGGATAAGAGAATACATAACACGACTCAAGCGTGAATGTCTTTACAGCCAGGTGATAAATAAATATCCCACGCATACATCCAATAGTTGCGGCATTTTTCACACAAAGATATTTAATGATTATTATAAATAACAGCAATATTTTTCGAATACCAATCTGCTTATGTAAAACCATTCATTCATTTTAACAAATGCACAGTAATTAAAATCAAAGCTAATGCCTAAGTATTCGTTCTGCTCTGCACGATTACTAGTAATTTATTAACATATGAGATGAGTTTATTCAAAGACCATAAATCACAGTTATTAATTACCAGATTCAAATTAAGAAAAATAAAAAATCAAACACATCTATCAAGGAGTGGGAGACGGAAAGAAATTATTGTTTCAATCATAATTTTTTGAGATGCTTCGCTGCAATAATTATAGATTAGCAATATTTTTCCTTCACATTTCAATAGTTCTTGATATATAAGAATAAGTACGCATAGATCTTAGCTAATTACTGCTGTCAATAAACTTCATCAATCATTGATATTTTTAACTAGTTTACATAGTATGTATACAGGGTGTTTCTCAATTGTGGTGAAAAATATAAAAAGAACTTGTTTAAGAGCTAATTTTGTGAAAAAGCAACATAAAATATAGGTCCAGAAATGCATTATTTCTACGATACAAGGTGTCGATACGTCACTGAAAAAAATTATTTTCTGTATTAATATTGTAAATATCCCATTTTGGTGAAATTTGGCAATGCTATTTTTAATGACAATAGGGAAAAGAATTTGTACCACAAAAAAATTGTAGAATCGTTGCGACTGACACGAAGATTATTTCTGATTCTCTAGTTGTATAACTGAATCCTTTCATTTATTCATAATATGCATATCATGAACTACACCTCACGATTTGAACTGGTAATACGTTGGGAAAGTTACTTGAAAATAATAAAGATAAAACATCCACATTCGAAAAATCAAGAGTATATAAATCAAATTGTGGAACTTGTCCTATGAGGTATATATTGGCCAAACTGACAGAACATTTAGGAATCGCTTCCAAGAACATCATATGAGCTATGTGAATGACAAAACAAGTTCAACATATTCAAATCACCTCTTAGAAGAAAATCATATCTTCGACGAAGATTTTGAAATTTTACACATAGAAAATAAAGGTTTAAAGCTCAATTATTTGAAATAATGGAAACTAATGACCTTAAAATTTCAAAAATTTCACTGAACGACTAATTGTATTCAAATACTTAGATTACCTATACTGAACTTGTTTTTTCAGAAACCGACATTGTATTATTGATGTATAATTGATATAATATGCTATAGGTAATCATATTTTGAGGATGTACCTTAGATATATAAAAGTTGAGCAGATGCTTCAGGTAATTATGGTAGAAGAATAACCCGAGTAAGTATCTCTCACTTTCAATTAAGTTTCTTGGGAAACGTAAATTTAGGGAGAATCTTCGTAAATCTTTGACTCTTCAGAAAGACATAGATTCCACATTCATGCTTCAAACTAACAAATCAGGTGGTATTTTTGAACGTTAAAGTATCCTTCAAAACTTCTTGCTCTTTTCAACAAATGTTGGGTATAGTCGAAGTAAACGATATTGTGCACTCTTAAAGTTGGCGGCACTCTCAAAGGCCAAAAAACCAATATATAGGAATGAACCGGCAGCGAACTAGTCCACGTGGACTGTAGACAACAATAAAGTGCCGCCAGATGAAAAAAAACAAATAGCGTAAATATTTTTAATGAAAATAACGGAATTACATTCAAGTTTTAACGCAAATTAACTAAAACTAAGACCTATTATTTCAATTTAAATCTTAGTTGCCATGGAAATGATATTACAGCTTGCAACTTGTGAAAGATTTAAGTGTACTATTGTCAACAATATTCACCTTACAGTTCTTCGGATTATTTTGTGTCATTGCTGCAAGATTGAGCGTAAGAGAGAAAATTGAAATTGTACGCCTTTCGGGAGATGACGTTAGAAGTGCTAGAGAGGTTTGTAGAGTATTCAATGAGAGACATCCAGATCGTCCCCGTATTAGCTGCGGTACGGTAAATAAAATAAATAAAATATTCAATGAAACTGGTGCAGTATCAAAAATGATGTTAAAAAGTAATCCTGTACAAAGACGAAACAGGAATGACCGGAATGATCAAATCATTTTAGATTATTTTGGAAAGAATCCTAATGCCAGAATAAGGAATGCCACTTTAGATTTGAAGATTCCACTAGAAACTATTCGGAGATGTCTCAAGGCGAAGAATATTAAACCTTTCAAGCCAAAATTTTTACACACACTTCAAGAAGGCGACGAAGCAAGACGCCTGGAATATTGTTTATGTGCCCAAAGGGAATATTTAAACAATAGAAATTTCCTAAAAAATATTTTATATATCGACGAAGCCACTTTCACTACAAATGGAGTAGTATCATCACAGAATTGTCGCTATTGGGCAGCGGATAATCCTAACTGGGTAATAAACTGTAAAAGCCAGTATTCCCAAAAAATCAACGTCTGGTGTGGGATATTGAACAAACAAATTATTGTTCCTTCCTTTTTTGAGGAAAACATTAATGCGCAGAGGTTTCTAGAATTTTTAAACACAGAGTTTTGGGATGCTATTCACAAGCTGCCAATCAATGAACGATTAAATTTAATTGTCCAGTCAGATGGATGTTCAGTTCATTATGCCAGAGCTGTGAGGCAATGGCTTAACGAACATTTTCCAAACCGATGGATAGGCCGTGGTACTCCGTTTATAGAGTGGCCACCCAGATCTCCAGACCTCACAGTTTTGGACGTTTTTCTCTGGGGACTTCTCACACAAAAGGTTTACAAAAACGCTCAAGAGATAGAAATGAACTTTGTGCAAGAATTCGACAGGTATGTGCAGATATTAGCCCTCAAGAACTAAGGAACGTAATCAGAAACATTCGTAAGCGCTACGACACATGTATCGAAATACGTGGTGGATTAGTAGAGGCTACTAGAATATGAGTTAGAATTAATTGTTGCACTGAATCGAAACATTTCAATAATTAGTTATTAGTTACGTTCATTAAAATTTTTTGCTTCATTGTTAGTTGAATTGTGTGAATGTAATTCCGTTATTTTCATTAAAAATATTTACGCTATTTATTTATTTTTTTTTCATCTGGCGGCACTTATACACACAGTCACAATATTATATATTGTGACTGTTAGCTGTGTGAGTTTTCGAATTTTTGAGTTGTCATAACTTTGTTAATAATGAATACTCTCAAGAAGCAACCGCTATTGTGAATGTTGGTTCAATCCCACCTCTGGGAAAATAGACTTTCAATGTGTATAGCTGTTCCATGCTGGAAATCACACGTTGAAAGGTTCGACCTCGTCAATCCTCACAAAGGTTCGACCTCTTCAATCAATCCTCACAAAGGTAACAACTTTTCAAAGATAACTTTCTTATTGGGATCGGGACAAACAGAAAAATTCATTTTCATCTCATCACTCGCCTTTGAACCAAGTTCACAGGTTTTTTGTATGTTTTATTTGTTAAAAGAGTGCGGATGTTATTGAAGTTCCCATAATCGAATACATCGTTGAGGAAGGAAAGTCGATGACATATCCACTTACGACATCTCTCGATCCCATCCAGAGATCATCATGAGTTGAGCTTATACGGGAATGAATAATGATAACCTCCCGTCAACGACTATTGCAAGCTTCCACACATGGTATTGTTTGATATTATCTAGTATACAATTCGATTCATTTCATACTTTTTGTTTAATGAATAAGTTCACATCAACAAGCAGAGCAACTAGAGAAGACGAAATATCCTGATTGAGTGTTGTCTTTGAACACGTTTTCGCTTTTTTTTTGTTTGTTTGTGCACTAGATAAAAGAATATGTCCTCCTAATAACAGCAGAGCAACAAAAACTATCTGGGGACACACTTACAGAAGAGTTCAAAAATCGCGACATGAAATAAACCTGGGAAAATAACAAGAAGAACAGAAGGAATTCAAGATCCTATCGATTTCGAAAACTTCAGTTCTTCTGGTTTTTGTTGTAGTGAAAAAATGATATTCGAAAATATGTGTGAATCTTCTCCCAAATTTGAAGTGAGGGTAATGAAGCAATTAGCCTTTCTAGGCATTAAAGATGAAATTACCCCTGATCTGCGGCCTCGGGATTTTATCCTAAATCATTTACATTTGCTTCTCAGCAAAATTAATTATATAGAATCGACTGAGCTTGTTATACCAGAAATATATGTTGAGATAATTTTTAGATAAATCAATATAATATAAATGCAAAGTCGATAAGAACACCGATTCTTGTTCATTAAAGTCTAGTGCATTTAATCGCTGTAAAACTTTGTAAACGCTGCGTAACCTCCAACTGTTTCATCGTTTTCATTATGCATTTTGTGTTTTTCCATTAACCAGCTGTCTCACCTCTACGAATGACGGAACTTGTACGAGCTAAGGATTAACGAGGTGTTACCTTTTAACGTGTGATTCCTAACACGGGTTGGACGATAGCAAGTGAAAATCGATCGTTCATACTGGGGCTTAAACTACCGACCAACACGGCAGTCAATTCGAATGAATGAACCGAACCGAAACGCCTGGCTACCATCCGAGAAGGGAAAAAGGAACCCAATAAAAAAAAATCGGAGTTTGAACCATTTTTTTGTCGCTGGTACGACTCTCTATGACACCTGGTATACTCACGTAAACCCACATTATTCAGTGTCAAAGTTCAACTTTTATGCATTCAGGATAGACCTTAGTGAAAAGTTTTCAATCTATAGTCAATTCACGAAAAAATACAGATAAAAACTGCAGCACCGCCCATATCTGGCTACCTTCTGTAACCCATCACATATCATTAATGACTAATTTGAGAATTTGCATAGCTTAATGTAACATCTCCCCATCTATCGTGCGTAATAAATAGCTGAGAAATGACAATCAATGAATAAATGACGCGCCTGAGATTTGATTGGACGACAAACAGTACTCCATATCAGGTGGGTTGGTCCGCGTTGCTAGGAAACATGGAGTGCGTGTAGTCTAAACTCCATCAATATCGATCGCGAGAGTGTGCCAAATGCCGAGAGCATTTAGAAATGATATTTTTATGGGTCTAATTAGCTGTAATTTGTTGGACTACATAAAACCCGTCCAGTTCAAAGAGTGGGGCGGGCCAAGGACGTCTTGAGAGTTAAACTAGACCTGGGAAAATCATTGAGAAATATACATTGTATATTTCTCAATAAAATACATTGATTAGGTTAATCTCAGAGGAAATATCCAGGCCAATTCCTATCAAACCAATAAGAATGGAAAAATCTGCCATTTCACAGTCGCTTTATTTTTTCTATAACTGCCATGTTACCTTAATGTATTGTCGGCCATCGGTCAATTTGATTGTTAGGCAACACTCACTCTGGAGCCGGAATTCGCCCTTTGATTTGCAGAGTGCGGCCAATAACGGTCAACATAGAGCGAGTTGAAAATTCAAGTATTTGCACTATGACCGACCTGCTCTGCCGAACACAGCCTAGCTTACCCGACCTCGGAACGGAGACCATTCCGTACAACAGAACGGTTCCTTCAAAGTGATGGTAGAACAGGACTTAGCTAGAAGACAGCAAGAACTCCACAAGGAAGAGAAACCGCCACAACTAGTACTTGTCCTTCCCTACATCAGAGGATTATCGGAAAGGATAAGACGGATTGGATCCAAGTATAACATCAGGACCTGCTTCAGATCTGGGAACACCATCCGTAGCAGCCTCACGAAAACCAGGCCACCAAACGCGGACTGCGATTCCAAGAATTGCATTTACTGGATGCCCTGCGAGTGCGGAGAATCATATATCGGTGAAACTAAGAGGCCATTGAAAGTTCGCATTGCTGAGCACAAGAAACACACATAGAGAGGAGAAACCAGCAAATCCGGAATAGCAGAGCATGTTTGGACTCATCAACACAACATCAAGTGGGCTCAAGCTGAAATCATACACAAAGAGGAACACTGATTTAGGCGAAAATTCAAAGAAGCCGCGTATATATTGTCCAACAACGCATTTAGTCAAGCTAGCGTAGAGATACGTAACATATGGAAACCTCTTATCAAGCGAAAAACGACCAACTACCGCCAAACGGTCATCTCCCGCCAAAACCAATGAAGCGGATAGAGGGAAGAGGGGATAGGTGAAAGCACTCGAATGACCTATAAATAGTCAGATCCCGGAGGAATAAGTCCAGTTATCACCCGAAGACGATTGTGGATACAATCGAAACGTTGTGACATAACTTGGTTTGAAATTTTTTAATTTTTTCATTTTTTGTTAACAATATTTTTAATTCTTCAATTTTTTCAGCTTTTATTAATATTTCAATTTTTATTTGTTTGGTTGCTGTTGTATGTTATTTCTTTATAATTTCAGTTTTTTGTTTAATAAAATTGTTATTTTTCGGTTAATCTTTTTGATTTTTTCAGGGTTATCAAATCAATTTTTATTATTAGACAATGGAAGTCCGAACTGATGAAATATACCCTGAAGTTGCTGGAATCCATCCAGAAATGAGCCATCCGCCTGATTGGAGACGTGAACATCACGTGCAACCTTGATAGCCCGGAAAATCGAAGAAAGGTTGAAAATTTGTCTCTCTTCTGAAGATTCATTCACGGGAGGTATTCAAGTGACTTAGCACATTTGATTCCACCAAGAGGGTACATATCAGTGTAGAACGCCTTAAGGATTTTTCTATAGTGCTTGTGTTTTATCGTTTGAAAAAAATATATTTCCTAATGGTATTTTCTCACGAAATCTTAGAAGTGTCGTCGCGTTCCTATAATCCTGACTTATCGAAAAATATTAGACGGCCATAAATTGTCTCGCAAATGGTCAACAGAAGAATTATGTCCTGTACGAGTACAACATGCTACGGTAATACAGATATTGCGACATGTCTTGGGAAAATAACATATCGCAAGCTATCTGACATAAGTGTTGGGCCATACACAGCATGCCACCCTGGGTTTTATTAGTTATACCCCAGTTATTACTTATACTTACTTATACTCACGAGATGTATGGACAGACTTATGAACTATAAATGGTTAGAGAACGTTAATAACGCATCGGTCGGAGACTTGACCCACAGCCGGACACCATCATCCTCTGGCATGCCACCATAATTTCATTCGGATTATGATTTCTCGAGAGTACTCCGTGTTCGAACAAGCTAATAAATATGGTTGCAACAGTCATTATTTTCATAATTCTGATATACTCGCAGGTAGGTCAATCAACACCGGAAGTTTTCAGTGAATTGGGTCATCTGTCGAATTTCGTAACTCTACATTCAGAAGATTCGAAAACTTATTGAAGAAAATATTAACCAAACATCCATTATATGAAATTGATCAATTTTTCGAAGTTATTGAAGAAAAGAAAGGCACTTTTGTGGTCACCTCCTGAACTTTTACTCAACTCTAAATAGATATAATATGTAAAATACTCATGGCTTTACATTTTAGTCAATTTTTATAAGATTGAAATTGTATATCTTATCGCCTTGTATCTTTTGTAAATTAAATGTATCTAAAAGCATATTCTAAAAACTGATTGACGAATCTTATCCTCTCATATTTATTGTAGGAATTGTGTTTACGTGTCTGAAAACTGTGTGTTTCTGAAGACTAATGAGATAATCATTATCATCATCAGGTCAGGTCGTAGTCAGATGGTGGAAACAACCCATCTCGCAGAATTTGGGAAAATACGTAATGGTGTTTGTTTGAAGGTGATTGACAATGTTTCATGATTAATTTCACTAGTTCGGACTTCCATTGTCTACTATATAAAATGATTTGAAATCCCTGAAACAACTAAAAAAGAATAATTAAAAATGAATAGCTGGAAATAACAATTATATTAAGCAAAATAAACCTGAAATGAAATAATAGTGAAATAAACTACAAGTAAAAATAAAACAATTGAATAAATAAAAATAAAGGAATGAAAAAAGAAAAAAATGTAAAGATTCCAAGTCACGTTAGTTCACGACGTTTCGATCGTTAGTATCTACAATCGTCTTCGGGTGATGACTGGACTGATTCCTCCGAGAGATGACTATTTATAGGTCGTTGAAATACTTTCACTTATCCCTGCTTTCCATTTTCCGCTTCACTGGTTCCGTGGGAGATGACCGTTTTGGCGGGAGTTGGCCATTTTTCGCTTGATGATGGGTTTCCATATGTTGCGTATTTCTACGCTGGCCTGGCTGAATACGTTGTTGGACAACATGTATGCGGCTTCCTTGAATTTTCTCCTAAACCAATGTTCCTCTTTGTGCAAGATCTCAGCTTGGGACCACTCGATGTTGTGTTGATGGGTCCAAACATGGTCTGCTATTCCTGATTTGCTGGTTTCCCCTCGCTGTACGTGCTTCTTGTGCTCGGCAATGCGAACATTCAATGGCCTCTTAGTTTCACCAATATAGGATTTTCCGCACTCACAGGGTATCCGGTAAATGCAGTTCTTGGAATCGCAGTCCGCGTTTGGGGACCTGGTTTTCGTGAGGCTGCTACAGATAGTGTTACCGGATCTGAAACAGGTTCTGATGTTGTACTTGGAACCAATTCTTCTTATGCTCTCCGATAATCCTCTGATGTAGGGAAGTGCAAGCACTGGTTGTGACGGCTTCTCTTCCTTGCGAGGCTCCTGCTGTCTTTTAGTTATAATCTTTTCTACCATCGCTTTGGAGTAGCCATTCCGTTGAAGATCATTTTTGATGATGTCTAGTTCCTTCTCGAGTGGAGTGGTTTGAAAGTCTGGCCAATGAAGAAGCCCACAAGAAACCACGAGTCTGGTTGAGATATGTTGACGACACCTTCATAATATGGAACCATGGGAATACTGAACTAGACGCCTTCCTGAAACACATCAACAGCATGAGACCTTTCATCACTTTCACAATGGAGAAGGAAATCCACAACGAATTGCCATTCTTAGACGTTTTGGTGAAGAGGACCGACACTAAGTGGGAAACATCTGTATACCGAAAACCCACTCATACGGGACAGTATCTGAACCACGAATCCAACCACCATCAATCGACTAAAAGAGGAATCATCAAGACTCTATTAGACCGTGCTTTTGGGCTCTCTAATACAAAGGAAGGTCTCGAGAAGGAACTAGACATCATCAAAAATGATCTTCAACGGAATGGCTACTCCAAAGCGATGGTAGAAAAGATTATAGCTAAAAGACAGCAGGAGCCTCGCAAGGAAGAGAAGCCGTCACAACCAGTGCTTGCACTTCCCTACATCAGAGGATTACCGGAGAGGATAAGAAGAATTGGTTCTAAGTACAACATCAGAACCTGTTTCAGATCCGGTAACACTATCCGTAGCAGCCTCACGAAAACCAGGCCCCTAAACGCGGACTGCGATTCCAAGAATTGCATTTACCGGATACCCTGTGAGTGCGTAAAATCCTATATTGGTGAAACTAAGAGACCATTGAATGTTCTCATTGCCGAGCACAAGAAGCACACACAGCCAGGGGAAACCAGCAAATCAGGAATAGCAGACCATGTTTGGACCCATCAACACAACATCGAGTGGTTCCCAGTCATCACCCGAAGACGATTGTAGATACTAACAATAGAAACGTCGTGAACTAACGTGACTTTGAATCTCTACACTTTTTTTTTATTATTTTCTTTTTTCATTCCTTTATTTTTATTTATTCAATTGTTATATTTTTACTTGTAGTTCATTTCACTATTATTTCATTTCAGGTTTATTTTGCTTAATATAATTGTTATTTCCAGCTATTCATTTTTAATTTTCCTTTCTTGGTTGTTTCAGGAATTTCAAATCATTTTATATAGTAGACAATGGAAGTCCGAACCAGTGAAATACGTACAGGTGTGCCTCAAGGATCAATACTAGGGCCAACATTGCTTCATCTACCTCAACGATTTGACAAGTATAAATATCTTAGGAAAATTCACACTATTTGCAGACGATACTACCATTTTTTGGCAATCGGACAATGCAAATGATTTAACTGAAATCATATCCATGGATATGATGAAAATAAAGAGTTGGTGTGATTCAAATCGCCTGTCTCTAAATATTTCGAAAACTAACTTGATATATGACAATATACCCATTGGGAATGACATCATTAAGAACAAAAGTAGCTTAAAATTTTTAGGAGTACATATCGATAAAAAAGTAAAATTTTAATACCATATTTATGCCTTGCGTAATAAATTGTCGTCTCGTTATTACACAGTCAGAGTAGTCGCAAATGAACTTGGTTTAACAGTAGCTACGACTATTTATTTCTCTCTGGTGGAATCTCACCTGAGATATGGAATTCGATTTTTGGGCGTATGTAGTGGTTATCTACTACGAAATATTTTGATTTTTTGCAAAAACGAGCCGTAAGATATATGGGCAAATCAAAAAGTACAGACTCTTGTAGATTATTCTTTACCACTCATGGAATTCCAACAGTGATTTATCTCTTCATAATGAAAACAGTGTGTTCAATTAAGAAATATTTGAACAAATTTTAATCCCCACCAATCCATTATGTGACAAGGCAATCCAACAACATTTAAGTTGCCAATACCAACGACATCAGTCATAAAGGATTCCATTGTCTACAATGGTTGTAAAATGTTCAACCACTTGCCAAATAATGTAACAGAAATGAAGTCTTTACAATGCTTCAGGAAGGCTGTGAAAGGTTTTTCAAGTGATAGACCATACTATAACATACAAGAATTTTTCTATGATAGTTTTTAAAAAAAATGTCTTATTTGTTTATTATTCACCAGCATCCTGAACGACTTCTATGTTTTTATATATACAAACAAACAAAAATACACATTTATTTCCCAGTATCCTGTATGACTTATATGTTTTTATATATACAAACTGAGTTTATGTATTAAGTGAAAATTGATTAAGTGAAACTTTGTCCACAAGATTACTCAGTATATATTACACAAGATTACAGTATATATTCTCTCTCTCTCTCTCACATCTTACAAAAATGCGCCATCGCTCTCATCAGGTTTTTGTAATATTCATATAAAGTGTTCATTCAACAATTTTTCACTTTCTGTATTTGGCTTCACGACGTTTGACAGCACCTATGATATACAGCTCAGCTCCTAAAATTATTCGAAGTCATGTCTCGGATGATAATTCAATAATAAAATTGAAGAAAAGTCAACAGAAAATTGAGTAGAAAATTTCTTGTTTGCCAGAATAAATAAACAGAAGACCAAAATAAATCAGTCGAAAACTTGAAAGTTAAGTCGAAATATGCAATAAAATCATTTGAAAATTCAATAATTGGTGTTAAATACATATTTTTCAATTGTACAATTTTTCATAAATTTATTTATACCTTCAGTTGATTTCTGATGAAGTCGAGGATATCATCCTTCTTTTGGTTCAATGAATCTGCAATATCGTCATCTTTTAAAAAAAAACTCCATCAATGTTTAACTTTTTTCGTCGATTTATATGTTCAAATAATTGTTTTTTACTCATTTTTACTGCCCTGAAGAAGCTTCCCACTAGAATCGAAAGCTTGGCAAAGTAAAGCAGAGTTTTTGATTTTTGATTTTTTGACTGAGAGACCCCGTTATTCCATTCTACTGTATATATATATATATATATATATATATATATATATATATATATTATAATATATATATATATATATATATATACAGGGTACAGGTATTTCTGATAAAAATGCGGTCTACAAGATTCCCTAGCATCTAATTTGTAAATCAAACGCAATACTCTCTTTTGGCCAACAAAATTGTTATTTATAGATGTGGAGCAACCCCATACAGCGATATTGTATGAGATGTGAGAATAAATTACGGCATAATAAACATTCAAAAGCTGATCAGTACTGAGTGTGGATGAAAGTTTCCGTATAACATGTTGCCGTATAACATGCTGTGTTAGGAATCACACGTTAAAAGGTAAGACCTCGTTAGTCCTTAGCTCGCACAAGTTTCGACAGCTGATTAACGGAAAAACAGATGTTTTCAAACAGTTTTTAAACATAATAACCACAGTTCACTTTCTTTCTGACCTGACTCACAGCTGACTCCCAAGTCATGTTACTATCAACATAGGTACCAAGGAATTTAGTATTGTCTAACGAAATCACACCACGATCACTTACTCTGACTCGAAAATCGGTAATTTTCCTGACAGTTCTAGAGTAGAACTGCATTGAAACAGTCTTACTGGGGTTTACAACCAAGGAGTTTTTGCACATTTATAGATGAAGCTATTTGAGATTTATAGTATCGATTCTTTTTCATTGAAGAAAACTTATTCTACAATGAAAAAGAAGACTTCTGTAGAACAGTCTTTTGGTCTTATTATATTATTTCAGAAATTATTCTTTATATCGATCAGTTGATGGATAAATGATCTAGAAGGTTTGAAATCCAATTTTTCAGTTATTTCTTGAATAGGCTTCGCGAGTTGATTATTTTCAATTCACTGGGAACTGCATATAATAAAAGTACTGTTGTTGATGAGTCTTGCAAATGTTACTTTTTCTAATTCCTGACTTCTACAACGATAGTGTTTTTGTGTTTGCACCACGTTTCAACAACAGCATAACGATTCTAATAATATATTTCAGACGGCATGAATAAATTCAGTTCTGCCACTAAATGACAAATATCTTATTCATCAAATCTAAACATCACACTTGACTGCCAATAAACGCGAAATGAAACTGAACTATCTTTATACGAGTTTATAACGCGAAGCCGTATCTTTTATATGACTGGTCTTTATGAATATTTACCAACTGTAGTTGGTACTCGAATATATCTTTTGATATCTTTACTGTCTCTGGAATACGAATTACGACTTGTATTCAGTGTTTTATATGGAGGTTTTGATAGAGTCGTCAGTGACTCAATTTTGTGTTTTATATGCTAGTGAGAGGGTCTCAAGAAATTCTTTGAACAAGTGAACGACCAAGATGTGCCATCGACACACAATAATGAAACAGATTCAAAACCGAATTTTCATCATAAACAATATCCTGGTACATTATTCAAAATCTAAAGTAGTTATGAAATTTGTTAGACCAGAAATTAGGAGAAATATTTCGTATTTTAACTATGTAAGGAACAAACATGTAAAGGAACGAATGATCAGAAAAATCACAGAAGCAGTTCAAACTTGATATAATGTCACATCCAGGTAAAGTCATATTTGAGTTTTTTGATGAGTCATATGTCGAGTAAATTTCACACTTCGGTAAATGACATAATCAGGAGGTAAATCATATATTCAGGAGGTACCCTATTTTTTTCTTCCAAGTACTCGCTTAGAATTTATCATATTACTAAAAATATTACGTCCCGTTTTGAGAATCCACTCGGTTGAAGAATTTTTGAATTTTCCAAATTTTTCAATAGTTTGAATCTCATGAGGTATTTGCTTAAATATTCTTGGTGCCAGGTAATTGACACTTCGTTGTCCAATCGTTTTGTCACATCGGGGTGAAAATATAGAATCATTCTTTCGTGTATTACGAGCATGTTCATGAACTTGTGATATATTTTTTTTATTTTCAATGAGTAATAATATTTTCATACATATCCATGATTTGAGCTTCTTTATATAAGAAATCACTAATAAAATGACGTGTCTTGGTAAAGTTTCAGAATCCATTTTTGAACCACATTCAAGTTTTCTGCAAAACTATCATCAACACCTCCCCTCCAATCCTAAAATACCGTATGTAAGTTGTGACTGTCCTAGTAGATCTTTTTTGATTGTCTGATGTCCATATATTCTTTGAGATATCGAAATTTCGGAAGAAACTCTCTTAATTTTTTTGGAAGTTTTTTCATATGTAAATCCCATTTCATATGTCGATCACCATGCAAGGTATTTCACCGATGTTGCTGAAGGGATTCGTTTATTCAGGACTACTTAGAGGGGACCTCAGATCGGTAATCTGCCAATATAAGATGTAAATGTAAGTACTAAGTTTTTTGGTAATCAACATTCTGAAATTTTAGGAAAATCATTTTCAACAGATTGTTTCATATTTTTCCAAGTTGAAGAATGGGAGTATCATTGGAGAAACTGTTAGTTTGACTAGTGGTATTTGAAGAAAACTGACTATCCATATAGATAGTGACAAGAAGCGGCCCCACCACATTGCCCTGAGATACACCATTGGTCACAGTTCTGGGAACACTCAGGACACCGTCAACTTCACGATCTGATCAATAACTGGACAAAAGGTCGTATGTATTTCCACGGATACCATAATCATTCAACTTTCATAAAAGGGTTTTGTGACATACAGTATCAAAAAGGGTTTGTGACATACAGTATCAAAAGCCCTGGAGGGGTCTTTAAATATTCCAAATATGGGTATTATTTATCTAGAGCATTATTAACAATTGCAGTAAGTTCATAAATGGCATTCTCGGTTGATCTGTCTTCTCTAAAACCGTACTGAAATTTCGACAATATGTTAAATTTCTTCAAAAAATGTTTTTGTTTGTTCCAAAATTTTAGAAATGCTGGACAACACTAGATTGAAGAAATTCTGAAATCAGAATAAATTTTTGTTCATAAGAATTGCTTTTCAAAACTCTTTTTCAATTCATGAGCCAAAACTATATAAAGATCTATTTTAAAAAAACTAAATAATTGAAATTCGAAATGTAACTTAACCTACTTAAAAAAATCTGTGATGAACGGAATCTCCTTACTTTCATTCTTAACACCATACTTATCACAAATTTGCATTATTTGTACTACTTGCTTGTAAACTATGAAACAAACTGACTTTTGTACTTTTCTGGATGAATTGCATTGAAATGCGTTGAATTATATTTTTAAAGATAGTACTAGCTGAAATTCACCATTTTTGGCGTTCACGTATACGGTTTTTGAATATGGAATTTGACTATAGCATTTGAATGAAGTAATACACCAAGTTTCACAACAAATATTCTTTTTTGAAAAACCCTACCGAAACACAACTTGGCATATTTGGAATTTTGGAATTTTCATTGCGAACATTCATATCAGATTATCTTTTTTTAGCCTATATAAAAAATCTTGCCCGAAACGTATCTTCTGTATCATAATTCATTCAAATGAGCTCATGCGATAACTCCATAATTAAAGTAGTTTAACTGAATCACTTCGAAATTATAGGTCTAGATTACACATAAACGGTTTATTATTCAAATTTATTTCATTTGTGAACTCGTAATTCTCAAATCCCATTTGCTTCCTAGAAAATCTTGTTATCTCGACAGATATCTTCGAGAGATTGTATCGGTCTCTATCAAGAAGTGCTAATATACCAGTATATCTTGTTGGAATGTTCTTATGAATCCCAAATGATGAAATTATGTCAAGGAGTCATTAAGACATTCGTACATGAAATGTCATGGGCAGTGGGTTCGCTTAGAAGTCATTTTTGAAGAGACCAGTATGCCTACCTCTGATTTTTTCGAAATTTTGCCGGTTATTTTCCATAATTACCATTAGAAAAATTTTCAAAAACGCAAAAAAGAATGAAAACTGTGAATATTGAATCATCACTATCATTATATTGGTAGGTAGTTACACTACTCACGAAAAAATAAATAAAAAACGCAACAAATATGTTGAAATAAAATACAACCCTATACTATGTTTCGCTCATATGAAATGAAAAAATTATTCTACCATTTAAATGCGCAGAAGTGGGACAACATTCCCAAAATTCGAAAATACGAATAGATATTCCATAAAGTTACCCTATAAAAGGTCATAAACAAATAGCTCTATTTGAATTTTATACAAAAACACATCAATAAAGGCATCACTAAGAATTTTCACGTGGGTCGTGATTTAATTTTTATACCGCAAGTGAAATAAAATTGGAGAGTGCACAAAAATGGGCATCGAGATTAAGTCAATAAGCAGTAAATTGTGAATATTATACTGTGTAATAAGTTAATAACGGAAAATAATCTCGAAAAAATGCGAAACACACTGTTTAGTAAGAAGAAAGACCTGACTTATGCTGAAGCATCAAATATCGCTATAACTGAAGTGTTGGCATTAACAGGAATTATCTAATATGGAAGTGAAGTGAAGCTAAAACCAAGGAGATAAAAACCAAGGAGGCTGACGATAACTTGATATCAAAACGGCGTGCCCCAACTCTGGTGAAAAATTGTAGAGGCAACCATTCGTGTCTGCAACATGCATCGATGTCTTCAGGTTTGTCCAAAGACAGAAATCAAGCAAATGCAAGTGCTTTTAGTGTGGTAAGGGGCATTATACCAATAAGTACCCTCATTATACATTATACAATTTGAAGGCCGTCGATTTTTGGAATTTCTTCCTGGCATTTCCGGACTACAGTAACTGAAGTTACTATAGTTTCGACCTATGAGACTAGGTAAAAATGGTTCAACGTTTTCAAACCATTGCTTGGCATGCAACCACAAGTTCCCGAATCTAAACGATACGGAAATTTTGCACTATGCAAGGAAGGGTTGCAAACTCAATTATTTGCTGTCCTTGGAAATTCACAAGCATAAACATTGCGGTTGCAACCTGTTGAATGATCAAATCGATTTAGTTTACCCACCGGTTTTCAAATTAGCATATCCACATTGTCACTAGTAAACAAAATGCAGGTACTCAATCAAGCTGAGTACCTCTATTATCAAGTACAATGGTATTATATAAGGGCTAATGTAATCAATCCAGTACCAATCCAATTAGTGGGTGTAATGACTATTACTGGAGTTTTTTTTCCAACACCAAATCGTTATTTTCAACACCTCGACACGTGTTTCGATCACCAAGTGATCATCTTCAAAGAGGAAGATTAAAACTAGAAAGTAATGCGAGGTTAACCCTATTTATTCGATATAGGTATCCCATACAGGTAAACCATCCAGGCGTACCACCCATACAGGTATACCAATCTAAATTAATTTTACAATTTTGCCTTATGTATTATTTTACAATATGTGTTTATATAAAACAATTTTCAGCTATATAAAAATAAATTTCACAATATTGCCTATCCAAATTTATTTTTGCAATGTGTCCTTATGTAGTTATCAGTAAACCCAACAATATTATTTTATTTTAACAAGCTATATAGTATGCTCTTTGGTATAGGTCCGTCATCGTTATTCATAATATTATTGTGTTCACTTATTTCAACACTCTCATAGGCATCTAGTTGCCTGTTGTTGTTAACATGCCTAACTACTCTTAATAAACTTCAGTTTATTAAGATTAGTCTATGGAATGGTTTTGTTGCAAAATATGATGGGCGACTGCTGATTTTTTAGGTCTTCCATATTTTAAGTGTGATATGTGTTCCTTATATCTTACTTTAATAGATATTTTTGTATGTCCATAATATTTTGCATCGCAGTCCTTACATTCAATTCCGAATTCTCGACTTTGTCTTTTGGACTTCCCAAAAGGATCTGTAGTGTATGACTTGTTTTAAAAACCACCTTCATACTTATTTCCTTGAAAATCTTTCCAAAGTTCCTCGTATATTGGTGGTATGGAACTGAGATGTATTTATCTTGGTTTTTGTCCTGAAAGTCGAAATTTCTTCATTCTTAACCTAAACTTCTAACTCTAGCTCTAGAAAATAAGGGACAACTACCATTTCTTGACGTTTTGGTAATGAGGAGCCAAAATGGAGAGCTAGAATATGATATATTTAGAAAAGAAACAAGCACGTACAGGTATATTCCTGACAGTTCACATCACTGTGGACAGAACAAACGTGCTGGGTTGAATTTTTTAGTGCATCGTCTTTTGACTTTCCCTCTAACACATGCTGATAGGTTCACAAAAGAAAGACGTACAATATAGGAAATAACAACCACTAACGGTTTCTCGAGGGGTATTGTAGATGACATAATGAGGAAGAAAAAGTTTAGGTTAAGAATGAACGAAATCTCGACTTTCAGAAAGGACAAAAATCAAGATAAATACATCTCAGTTCCATACCACCAATATACGAGGAACTTTGGAAAGATTTTCAAGATTTTCAAAAGACAAAGTCGAGTATTCGGAAGAATCTGGAATTTACGAAATTGAATGTAAGGACTGCCATGCAAAATATTATGGACAGACAAAAAGATCTAGTAAAGTAGGATGTAAGGAACACATAGCAAACTTAAAATATGGAAGACCTGAAAAATCAGCAGTCGCCCATCATATTTTGCAACAAAACTATTCCATAGACTTCAGTTCATTAAGATTAGTTAGACAAGTTAACAACAACAGGCAAATAGATGCCTATGAGAGTGTAGAAACAAGTAAACACAATGATATTATGAATAACAAAGACCAAAGAGCATACTATACAGCTTATTAAAATAATGTTGTTGGGTTTACTGATTACTACATAAGAACACATTGCAAAAATAAATTTGGATAGGCAATATTGTGAAATTTATTTTTATAAAGCTGAAAATTGTTTTATATAAACATATATTGTGAAATATCAGATAAGGCAAAATTGTAAAATTAATTTAGGTTGGTATACCTGTATGGGTGGTACGCCTGGATGGTTTACCTGTATGGGATACCTATATATCATAAATAGGGTTAGCTTCGCATTAGTTTCTGGTTTTAATCTTCCTCTTTGAAGATGATCACTTGGTGATCGAAACACGTGTCGAGGTGTTAAAAATAACGATTTGGTGTTGGGAAAAAACCCCAGTAATATTCATTACTACACCAAAGGTTCTAAACAGTGCATCATAAGTAGGTGTAATGTATGAGTTTGAAAATATCCTTATAGGTCGAAACTACAGTAACGTTAGTTACAAATAAAAGTGGTAAAAAACATAAGAAAGTTTCAATTCCCTTTTCTTAATTACGATTTCCTACCATGTAGTAACGGCTACATCCATCAATGTATCAAAAATAACATTTGAATTTTTTTCAGTAGTTATCTCTTCTTTCTCAAAATGTGTCCCTATTAATGAGCTCAAATAAGGTTCAAAGAAATATTGAACCTTACTCAGTTTACGGTCCAGCCATTTATACCTACAAACCTGGAGAATTTCCTCCTTGGGAATTGGAAAAAGTGGAAGTGAATCTTCAACTCAACCATATTCCAGAAGATGGTAATTAAAATATCTCAAGGGCAGAATAACAAACTCCTCTCGACGCACACTGAATTCAAAATAATCAACACTGATGGATCAAAAACCTAAGAAGGTGCTGGATGTGCATCCACTAGTCAAGGTTTGAATCACAGTTGGAGGTTACCGACAAAAACAAGTATTTTCACAGTCGAATTATATCTTGCTTAACTGTGTCCAATATGATGAAGCTAGACAACAATTTGAAGGAATGTCTGAAAGATCATAAAAAAAAAATTTGGATAAAATTATAAAATTCATGAAAGCTATAGGGCTATACTCCAAAATTTATACCAGGAAACAAATGATAAACAAACTAATAGTAAAAGGCCAATGACCTCGTAGTCGACCGTTGCTTGGTTGATTTTTTGGACTTTAGCTTTGGTTCAATTTGAATTCATAGAGAAAAATTGGCTGAAAATTGCTCCACATCAGTCGTTGTCAGGATCACAACACGGCTCCAAAGAGAGAGAGAGAGAGAGAGATGTCCACCCAAGTCCCAATAAAAAAACTAACCCAGAAAATGTATTCATGTTTGGATGAATCGAAAACCTCTACTGCTATTTTCATAGGCCTAAGGAAAGCTTTCGACACCGTCGACCACTCTATCTTACTGAATCTTCTGGACGATATGGGAATTAGAGGTATTGCAAAAATTTATTTTCAAAAGTTATCTTTACAACAGAAAGCAAAGGGTAAAAGTGGGCAATCATATAAGTGGAGGGGAAATTATTACATGTGGTGTGCCTCAGGGGACGGTGTTAGGACCAATCCTTTTCAATATTTACTCGAACAACCTGTTTTCACAAGACATCAACTCCAATATTGGAGTTGATGTTTGGAGTTTTGCCGATGATACCGATGTGTTGTTTTGCGAAGACGAAAACTGGTTTGATTTGAAACAGAAATTAGAACATGACATTCCTCAAATCAAATTGTGGTTCGACGACAGGCTCTTATCTTTTAACATTGAAAAAACCTATTACGTACCATTCAGTAGTTATGACAACTCTCTACTAGAATATGACATCAAAATCTCTAATACGGAAGTCATCAAACCCACAAAGAAAATAAAATATCTTGGAATAATTTCAGACAGCAATCTCAGATGGAACCAGCACATAGACCAGATAGTTAAAAAATTACGTTGCATACTTCACAAATTCAAACAGATAGCAAACATACTCAATTAAACACAGGAAATTATGTTATATAAGAGTTTACTAGAGCCCCATCTGAGTATAATTGGTTGGGGTGGAGTGTCGAAAACTCATCTACATTCTCTTGAGGTTATGCAGAAAAGATTTATCAGATGTATCCTACGAAAAGGTTACGACTACCTTAGCGATCTACTTTATTCAGAATCTGGAATATTTGATCCCAGACAGCTGTTTTTTATAAATATCACTGCTGTACATCATAAAACAAGAAAGAATTAACTACTCATCACATTAAATATGCTACACGTCGGAATCATAGTATTGTCATACCATTAATGCTCAAATTAATTAGGCAGAAATCCTACCGGTATTTAGGACCAGAACTCTATAGAGTTTTCTTCCTGAAAATTTAAGATGCGAATAAAATCTCAAAAAATGTATGACAAATATTAAATTATTTGTCAAGAATATATCATCACGAGCAGACAAATAGACAAATATAAATTTAAATACTTACTTCAACGATTGTGGATATATATCGTGTATTAATTTGTTTGTAGTCTGGAACCCTTATGATTAAAATCTCTATATCCATTTATTGTTTAATTCATTTATATTTTGTTCAAATGTGTCCAGTTCAAACTTATGTTTTTATCCATACTTAGTACCCATTCAATACATTAGTTTATTTTTAATTCTTCATATCCTGTTCGAATATGTCTAGTTTAAACTTATATTCTTATCTATATCTAGTACTTATTCCAATAGATTGATTGGTTTTATTTATTTATATTCTGTTCAAATGTAGCTATTTTAAATTTATATCAGCATGCATGAATCTCATGCATGCTGGACATGCTTATTTTCTTTAAATCCATGCAATAAAACCACAGTATGTTTAATTTCTACGCCACTATAAACATAATAATGTTGAAAAAATTATATCAGTAATAATGAACATGTGAGGTGGGGAAAATAATGACAGGGAATGGTGGGAACATTTTTAGTAATATAGTAATGATGTTTTTGTAATGATCTACTGGAATGACATTATTGCTGAACGTGTAGAAGTCTCTTAAATAATAGTCTTTGCTGAATCATTACTGTTAACATTTGCAGAACCCATTGTTTTTTCCGGTTGATTTATTCGTCACACTCGACCCCACCCGAATAACTAACATCATATTTCTAACTTCATGAATAATAAAATAGTCGTATATTTGAAAATCATCATCATAGCGAAACGAGAATGATCAACAAAGTAACAAATCCATCGAGACCGAAGCGAAGTGACAAAATGTAATATTGTAGTAATGTAGACAATGGCGTGTTTAAATTTATGCAAAACAACAATTTATGTACGAACTGAAAACATAAGCCACCCACATAAACGGACCACCACACAACATAAAAGTTCGATATATAAGGGCGGGGATATGACTGATGTATTGAAAACATTCGTAAATTTCCATTCTGTAACGGAGATTGAAAAATCTGTATTTCAAATAAGTGAACGATTTACCAGTAACTTTCTTTTTTAATATTTTTTAAAAAAATGATTCTCACCTAGTAGAAATTGACAAAGCCATTTAGATAAAATAAAGAAAATTAGATGAATGCAAAACTTTCTGTGAGCAGAAAGAGTAATCAAAAAGTATTCTCATAGTTCATCAAGAAATATTACCATTTACTTCTGATTTCATCATGGAAATAGAAACCAAGAGAATAAGCACTCAAATCGCCGAGTGACGACTGAAGTATGGTAAACTTATGGTGAGAGGATTCAAAGCGCATTAGTCCTGATTCACTATTCCTAGAGTTCACTTCTTTTGAAAGGGCATTCAACATTCAGTTTTCTAAATCGTCCTTCGTCCTTATAGGACGAAACTGCAGTGACGTTAGTTACAAATAAAAGTGATATAAAATCATATGAAGTTAAAATTCTCATTTTTCATGATGATCTCCTAACACGTGGTAAGGGCTACATCCATCAAAATATCAATTCTCAGAATAAACCAATTTCATTACCTGAATAACGAGAAATTTCCACAAGAATATTTGTTTGTTTGTTTTGAAATATACCTACTTATTAAATACACGATGTTCAAATAGTTGAACAGAGTATATAAATTAGTAAACTCGTATTTTCCAACTTGAGGATTTCGTTATTGAAATCTGTCGTGCTTTGAATGAGACCACAGAGCTAGCATCCAACTCACTTGAAACAGCTAGATCCATCACCAGTACGTCGCGTATTCTTTTCAATTCCATTGAAATTCAGAATAACGTTTCCATTCGTATTGAAAATGTCTAATTATACAAATAAGTTTCGATTATTATCTTTATATTTCTGTATATCATATATAAATTGTTGATATTTCCGTGAGGTTATGTAAATCAGTTAAATGTGGCAGTTATGCATTTCGGTCGCTTGTATCTGTTTATTTTATTAACATATTTATTTGAGTTGTCCAGCAAAGTTATGGTCTCTCATGCAAAGTTTCAATATTTAGTCACTCATATTTGAATATATGATTCCTTTGGTCCAATTTGATCAGGACAGTGATTGAAATAATGAGAATAATGCATAACTAGACCCTGAGAGTCATGTAAAACTCAAGAATAATAACACGTACATAATAATTTCGTGGGTGTCAGGTGCAGGCCCAGCCAAACCCTAGGTTTCTCCTGACACTCTCAATTTTGTACCACCTTGACTCCGATTACCACTTTCCTGATTGATTGATTTTCTTAGCCAAAATCGTCCAACTCTAAAATTTTTATTTTTCCCACCTATCATACCTAAGGCCCAGCCTTTTTTATTTAAAGTTTGGAAAATTTTTGTGTAGTAGTTTGTAAGCAGTTCTTGAGCAACCATTGTAGCGAACACTCGCTTTCAAATTAATGTTCATTGCTCTTATTTTCAATTTGGTACAAGTCTTATTAATAGACTTGTACGTAACCGTCCTAAAAAGAAACTTCACAATAATTATGCACAATTGTCGGTTTTGGAATCGTCAGTCAATCGTGAGTCAAAAAAATCACATTTGGAAGTAGTTTTCTCGACTCTGTTATTATGAATTCATACTCCTTCTAATAGATTCTACATTCAATCTCAATTTGTAAGAAATTTTACGTGGTAACCTATACAGGGCATTTCATGATGAGCGTTAATTAGCCGTTTCTGGCAAACTACTTAACGGATCAACCTGAAAATTTCACAGTATGCTACACAACTAAAATATTTTAGACGAAGCGGCGTTGTCGCTTCTACTATAAAGTAGCGGCTTCTTTGATTTTTCAAATAGAACACCCCGTATATAATATCATATTATGATTCATTATCACTTTGTCAACAAATTCATATACCATTTCCCTATACCTATCTATTACCATTTAGAAGATATAAATTAATTTCGATTTTTTTTTTACCAAACATGAACTTTTATAAATGCTGATAATTTTGAACTTTCTGGCACTAAAACGATCAAATTTGGAATGGAGTGGAGTGATACTATGAGGATCTTCACTTCGAGTCATATTTCTATTTGCCTCATGAAAAAATGAGTGGAACTCAATTTTTTCAAATGGAACACCCTGTATATTTCAACATTTTTGAGCTCTACATCCAATTTTATATTAACTCTGTTCAGATAATACTATTTCTATTTTGAACCGTTTTCAAGATAAACTGTTTCAAACGGAATTTGACATGGTTTCCTTGTTCATCACTCATTTTTGTAAAAAACAGATTTCGTTTGATATTTCTCAATTAGTCACAGATAATAAAATGAAGAGATAATTATTAAAATACTCCTCAACCATCGAATGAAACTTCTCTTCAAACAATAGTTTTTTTAACGCTGAAACACGAACTGAAAATAATAAACCCATATATTTATGAGTTAATTTAATCGTCAGTGTATTTCAGAATATGTTCAAAAACATCTCCACCTCTACTTAAACAAACATGTAATCTCTTCAAAAGATTGTCATGTGTAGCGCTTCTGATCAAGTCTGGAGTCAAATTATTGAAAGCAGTTGTAACTCTCGATTTCATATCTTCCATTGTTGTTATTGGAGTAGAATAAACCATATTTTTAATGAAACCCCACACGAAATAATCTAATGGATTGCCATCTGGTGTTCTAGGAGGCCAACGAAAAGGTCCATTATTACCAATCCATCTGTCTTCGAAGATTTCGGTTAAAGCTTCGCTGACTGAATGGGAATTATGGGGTGGAGCACCATCCATTTAGTACCATACACGTTCTTTTCCTGGTCTATTATTTAAAATCATTTGAACTCCATTCCTCAGTAAATCTTCATATTTTGATGCATTCAAATTATCATCATGAAACTCGATATAAAAAATTGACTCATTCTTTATGGCACAAAATACATTGAATTGCCATCTTTCTTGAAAACCCCTTTGGCGGACAACATAGGGATTTTCTGGCGCCCAATAATGACTGTTATGTCTATTGAAAACTCCATTTTTTGTGAACTTGGCTTCATCTGTCCATTGATATTGTCAAGAAAATGTTCATCCTCTTGAGTCTTGACAAGTAACCATTCAAAGAATTCCACTCTACGAGGTAAATCAGTCTCTTTCAAATGTTAGACACAGTAGAACTTATAGGGATGCCATTTAGAATAGAATTATTAAGAATTCGACAAATTGTCATGTAGGGTATACCTATCTCCGTTTCAGCCTCATGCAGAGAAGCATTTGGAAATGCATGAAAGTATCCCAAAACTGTTATACAATTGTCATCATCATTCACTTTAGTCTTCTTACGAACGATTTTTGGACGGAAGGTTCCATTCAACCTACAGTTTTTTAGTAGTCGATTTATCACATTATTATTCGGCTTCGGAAGTTGTGGATATCTTTCATGAAATACTCGGCATGTTCTACTTGCAATTCTATTGCACTCACCATAAATTATTAATACATTCAAGAAATCTTCATTACTGTAACCTAATTTTGACATTATTCTATTATAATTAGTAGCTATCGCAATCAGTCAAAACCACCAACGAAAGTCTGACGTTGAATAATTGGTTCATTTATTTTTCCAAAGCACACTATTAAAAAATATTAATGTGGACTGTTGTACGTTAGAGACCAATACCTCAATGTATACAAAATGTAACTTTTTCTAAGGTAGGTACATACCAATTTCGAATTGACTGATCTGAGACAGTTAAAAAACTGGATCAAAGAGAAATATTACTAAGTATAAAAAAATGTTTAATATCCAAAATAAGTGATGAATTCAAAAAAACGAGCAAGAAAACCACGTCAGTTTCCGTTTGAAACAGTTTATTTCGAAAACGGTTCAAAATAGAAATAGTATTATCTGAACGAAGTTAATCTAAAATTGGATGTAGAGCTGAAAAATGTTGAAATATACAGGGTGTTTCATTTGGAAAAATTGAGTTCTACTCATTTTTTCATGAGATCAAAGTATCTGCATTTTTTGAAGACCCTGTATGAGGCAAATGAAAATATGACTCGGAGTAAAGATCCTCATAGTATCTCTCCACTCCATTTCAAATTTGATCGTTTTAGTGCAAGAGAGTTCAAGATTATCAGCATTTATAAAAGTTCATGATTGGTAAAAAAAATATCGAAATTAATTTATATCTTCTAAACGGTAATAGATAGGTATAGGAAAATAGTATATGATTTTGTTGACGAAGTGATAATGAATCATAATATGATATTATATACGGGGTGTTCTATTTGAAAAATCAAAGAAGCCGCTACTTTATAGTAGAAGTAACAACGCCGCTTCGTCTGAAATATTTTAGTCGTGTAGGTCATATTGATTTATGCATACTGTGAAATTTTCAGGTTGATCCGTTGAATAGTTTGTCAGAAACGGCTAATTAACGCTCATCATGAAAAGCCCTGCATAGTTAGTATTTCAAAACATAAGTGATAACTTATTTCAGTTGGTTTATGGCTTCCTGATAGTACATCACTTGCATTACACAAAGGATTTGAGTTGCCATGCAAGGACTTCAAATCTATATAGTAATTTATAATCTGATAAGTGAATTGATTTCCCATTTCCACACTCTATCGGCTCTTTTCATCATCTCCTCAAAGTTTAACTTTTTTTTCATTGGTTCGTAAAAAGGCACTTACATATATTATACATGATATTTGGTCTGTTTGAAGTTGAAGTGGCTGACAATATTTCATGGTAAATTTCATTAGTTCGGACTTCCATTTTCTACTATAATATAAAATGTTTTGAAATACCAGAAAGAATCAATAAAATTAGAGAATATATCTGAAAATTAAAATAATAATAAGCAAAAAAGTCCTGAACTGAATCAAATAAAAAACAAGCAACAATTGAAAATTGAACAATAAAAAAAGAAATAAAAAATTCATGCCCCATTTTTGAATGATGACTGAATTTATTTCTCCGTGAAATGACTATTTATTGGTCATTCGAGTGCTTTCACCTTTCCACTCGCCACTTCGCCGGTTTAGCGGGAGCTGACCGTTTGGAAGGAGTCTGCCGTTTTCCACTTGATTATGAGTTTCCATATGTTGCTACGCTAGCGTTGTTGAACGACATATATGCGGCTTCTTTGAATTTTCTCCTAAATCAGTGTTCCTTCTTGTGGATGTTCTCAGCTTGGGACTTGATGTTATGTTAATGAGTCCAAACATGCTCTGCTATTCACGATTTGCTAGTTTCTCCTCGCTGCGCGCTGTGTGTGTTTCTTGTGCTCGGCAATGCGGACTTTCAATGGCCTCTTCATGAATATATTTATGATTTACCACATGTCTTGAATTCATCAGATATTGAGACTACAATGTATGCCGATGATACAACCTTGAGCAGATCAGTGGACGAACTTAAAACTCCTCAACATACCCTAAATTATATCCTAGATAAAGCACGATCTTGGTTTGGATCAAATCAACTGAATTTAAATGAACAAAAAACAGAAGTACTAACTTTTGAAACAAGAAACTCAAACCAAGCTGATAAAACTGGAGTTAAATTTTTAGGGGTTTATTGTGACACACATTTATTGTGAATAGAACATATAAATAACATTTGTACCAGGCTGAGTAGGTCAACATACGCAATTAGAGTAATTAAAAGATATGTGAACCAGAACGCAGCCCTCACTACATTCTATTCTCTTTTTCACTCAGCTCTAAGATATGGAATAACATCCTGGGGCAGTGCATCAAAATGTCATCTGGAAAAAGTGTTTATCCTGCAGAAATTCGCTGTAAGAGGTATAACTTCTGCCAGATGGGATGAAGCTTGCCGTTCAATATTTAAAAATCTCAAAATAATGACACTGTATTCAGTCATTGTTTATGAAAACCTACTATATATTCGACTAAATGTAAATAATTATACCTATCGTACTGACATACACCATCATGATACTAGAAATAAATCAGACCTCGTCATGCAAGCAAATAGACTGAAAAGGACTGACAATATTGGCCTTAAGCTATACAATACTCTGCAACTAGACTTTCACAATTTGTCATTCAATAGATTTAAGTACTTTCTGAAGTTTTTCTTAACTGAAAATCCTCTGTATGATATCAATGAATTTTATGGAAGTGTCCACTTGAATAGAGATGCCTTCAATGTGGACACTTGAATAATAGGTATGTTCCCAGTTGACTCATATATGTATGTGTATTGTAATTTAAATCAAATGTTTATACTGAATATAATTTTTTCAACCTCATGATTACCGTCTAATTCTCAAATTCCATCATGTAATATAATTTGTTTTAATGAGTATGTTGATTTGTTTTAATGAGTATGTCTTCGTATTTTTTATTTTTCAATTCATGACCACCATTGATGGTGGAATCTTGAGATATATATATAGCCTGATTTTAATTGCGCCATTTGTTTTGACATGTCTATAAACCTTGTGTTTCTCAAGACGAATAAAGATATTATTATTATTATCATTATAAAGTGCTATGGCTAGTGTTTCCGGATCTGAAGCAGTTTCTGATTTTGTACTTGGACCCAATTATTCTTATCCTTCTTCTTCACCAATACGTCTAAGAATGGCAATTCGTTGTTGACTTCCATCTCCATTGTGAAAGTGATGGAAAGTCTCACGCTGTTGATGTGTTTCAGGAAGGCGTCTAGGTAAGTATTCCCATGCTTACATATTATGAAGGTGTCGTCAACGTATCTCAATCAGACTCGGGGTTTCTTGTAAGCTTCTTCAATTGCCATATGTGGTCTCACTAACGAATTCACCAACGAGGAGGACGCAATGCATTGCTGCTTACCTCCACTGAAGATGCCCATCGTAGTTATGGACAAAACGGTCAGAGTTGATCTCTTCATTGGAACTCGACCAGCCAGCACATATAACTAAAGTTCTTATTTCATTTTCGGTCGTGATACTCTTAAACTTCAGTGTATCCTGTTTCAGAAATAGTCAACCACATTGATCTAACACCATATCATCTTCAGGTAATGAATTTTGAGTAACCTGGTGTGGGTACTTAAGGTCCTAAGGTAATTCCAAACTACTTCTAATTCAACGTCCTGATGTTCCATGTGCCACAGTAAGAAAATTAATGTCTACCAGCACGTACCAAAGAGTTTCAAACTGTTTCATAACTCACAATAACTCTCATAATTGAAAACCCCAACTAGTACTCCTCCTGCCAACAAAATAATCAGAAACTAGTAAATCATGAGGAGTTAATGAATGTAGATGGAAGCGTCGTCAACGAGGAGAATACTTGAACTCAAATGTATGCGCGCCATCCTTCATAGCGTGCCCAGGGCGTCCATTCTAATATACCCCTGTCATTATGCTTTATCGTCCATAATTAATATTGAATCAATACCAAATCGTTTTCAGAAAACATCTGCGCTGCCAACTGGGAGGCCAATAACCCAATATTTAACACCTATAAGCCGGCCCGGGGGAATTCAATCATCGGAACACTTCAGCAGCGGCGGCGGAGATACTTAGAGAAATATTCAAATTAATGTGTCAAATTGATGAAAATAAATTATCTTACTTCATATGAATAGTGGACTATAACAAACTACTGGATAAAATCTAGGGATATTTGCAGACCTCAGCAAAAATGGATTCTGTATTGTTGCACATCTTGATCAATCGAATTTAGTGTTTATTTTCTCTGATTCAGTCAGTTTTTTTTTTCAGATGAGTGACCATATGGTCTATTATGTTTGTTTATTCATTGACGAAGAATAATAAGCATGCTGCTTATTAAACACGTGTAATAATGTTCAGTTTCGTTTTAACTTTCGATCGGAATTATTCGTATGTAATTTAATAGTGTATAAATAAGGGCAAAATAGCATAATTCACCGTGTGATAAAATGTTAAGGGCTGAGGAGGTGCTTGAAGCAGAAATGCGTCAGGTGGATGTTGCGAACGATTAAGGTACTATCCAAAGTGTGATATATCTATTGAAAGCAGAGTATCGTGAAACTGGAAAGGTGGCCGAAAGGCATACTAGCTGGCATCACAAAACTAACCTAGTTCAACCTGTGAACAGAGCCAATAGTGTGGGCTGAGGAACATATTGCGTGGACTGAGAGAAAATCGGGTTCTGTACTTTGCTCAGATATACCTCTATTTGAACTCTATCAAGATTCAAGACGGGTTAAGGTCTGGAGAAGAACAGGCAATGAAGCGAGACTGGCAAATGTTCAGAAAGTGATCGATTACCAAGTTTCTGCGAGGTAATGCGAGGTATTACCATAACCCGCCAATCACCAGATCCCAACCCAATAGAGCATACAAGAGATATGCTCCAGAGAAGGGCAGAGAGAGGCTGTGGCAACTTTCAGAATAGCCTAGAGCTGTTTGAGGCCCTCTAAGCCACCTGGCAGGCAATACTTCAAAGGAATCTGTACAATTTGATTTTGAGTATGCCTATTATTATATTTTTGTATTTGTTCGTAATGAACTAGTAAAATTGATTTGATGAAGTGTTTCAGTATTTGATTTTTTTATATAGCAGAAAAATTTTGAATTCCAACAAAAAGTAGTCAATGTCCTTTGATTATTTTAATGTGTGTAAATACTTTTGTATACGTTACATAGGGTTACTCAGCAGTGATAAAAAAAATTGGGAGAACTGCTTTGCAACTTCATATGTAACTTCCATGCCTACTGTTGCCTACCTAAGAACCTAAGCTAATTTTGACAATCAACATGACTTTATTTTATGCTCTTTTCGGATATATTGTATTATGTTATCAATGATCTTGTTAAAGATGTGTTCATGAAATCAGAAAGGCAGCTACGTCTACCGTTTTTTTTTAAAGAAAGTCAATAATTTTTGCCAAAGACCTTGACGAATCATTTCTTCAATGCTGATTTCCTCCTATGTAATGTGCACTAACGTTCCCGCTACCATGAAAACCCTTTTCCATTCTAAATTGTACGTGAGTTACAATAAAAGATTGAAGAATACCAAATATCGCAGTGGCGACCTCTAAATTATCATACATAATCCATTAGCAACAAAATAAAAAATACTGCCCTCTTTCATAGTTGTACATCTGGAATGACCGCAAATGGCCTGTATGAGTATTGTGTATCGTTGTTTTTTAGAACAACCATTTTTATATCAGTAGTAGGTATATTTATTCCACGTTTTTCGAACCTGAAGAGTATTGAGATTAACCAATCAAATGTCCTCTTCCGATAACAACATTGAAATGTGAGAGGGCGGTTAACCCTTGAGAAGTAGATGGATCTGCCGAAATCCATCATAATAATGCTCTTCATCGGTTGATAATTGGTTCCCGCAATCACCCGAGTTAGCTTTAGCCGACATCAAGTTTTTGGCAGTTGTGTACAGTAGGTACATTTTATGACCACTATGAGAACACAATCAATACTTCCATTAAAACATATTCCTTCACATCATTTGTCAACTACGAACGTTTCCCCTGTTTCACCTCTTGAACCTACATTCTGAATCAGAGCAGTTTCTGATGACTTCCGAGGAAAATAATTCATTGATTCATGATTCATGAAGAATCCCACGAATAACTTCATCACGGTAGAGCTACGAATTATCGTGAGAAGACTTTTTACCACAAGAGGGCGCTCAGTAATTCAAGGATCCGTTAGTGACACTGAGTGGACTGAGAGACATACTTTCTTCCGGTACGGATGCATTCACCTTAGGATATGACGCGTTATTTAGGAGAATTCTTACATCTACAGGTGACACCCCACCCGGTAGGGATATTGAAGCGCTCTCCGTTGCAGAGAGCCGTATTTTGTTGAATACAACTTTAGATATCTCAAAAATCCGATTCAGTTAACCAGTTATCGCCCTTGACCAATGACAGCCCTCAATAGCCGAAACTTGTGTGGACTGGGGATTAACGAGGTCTTAACTTTAAAATGTAATTCCCAGCACGAAGGTAGCTAGGCTTTTTCAATTTGAAATAAAAATCTACTGAGCAATAACTTACCCAGTATTCATCGACATGTCACCAAAAAAAGTATTATTTTTTAAATGACTTCATTGTATGACGTCACTTGTAACGGCCAGTAAGAATTCCGGTAAATCTGGAACACACTCGGATAGTTCTGTACACTTGACCTTCCTGGTCGCATTCATACATGAAGTCATTATAGGTGTCACCGTGAAATGAGATAATTACCTATAATTTAGTAAAGAATAACTAGTCATTCGAAGTTCTATGTTCCGGGCACAATTGACATTTGCTTTGTGGTTCTTTACTATACTCGCTTCGAGCGGATCCTTGCGTGTTTGACAAAAACGTTCATTTCACCGCGAAACCGAAACATTCCGTGTAATTGATTTATCCGTTTGTGGAAATTAGACACCTCAGGCAGAAGAACGATGAAATCATCATATTGCAATTAGGGAACTAATTAAATTATATATTTCGTAAGCCTAGTACGAATAAAAATAAGTCAAATGCGGGTAAAAGCAGATGGCTTATAAATATGAGAATAAGCTACCTATGTATGAGGTTTTCACGTGTTTTCTCAACAGAGTTCCCAAAACTTTTCAGTTTAAATCTTGGATGAGACTAATAACAAGATTATTGATAAGGTTTGATGTTAATATGAGGATAGGATTTTATAACCAATGCACTTATTAGATTTGTTTGGTATTGATATAAAACCTATATAATTTGAAAAACTTGACGATACCGATATAAAATTCTGATAATTCAAATTGTCCCTATGATGAATATCGATTGGAAACAACGACCTAAGTTTTCACCTTACTCATTACATCCCAGATACTGAAAATATTAAATTGAATTTTTACTCACGTAAGTGATTATTTAAGACATAAATTGTATTGATAGAGATTTGTCCTCAACGGAGGATATATAATATGAAATAGCTCCAACTGGAGTACCTGTACATCGACTATAACAATATTAAATTCAGACTGAGGTATAAGGGATATGTCTGTGGGATATTCGATATTTCCTTGGAGAGCTGTTGTAGCTCAAAAAAAGCATACGTACATAGCATCAAGGGGTAAAGCCTGATGACACTCAACATCATTACATTAACGGGTCAAAATATTCTTGGAATTTGTGTCTGTATTTCAAAAGAGAAACCTTTTCATACAAACAATGCGGGTACATAATTATAATACTCGTTACAGTGAACATTTACACTTATACCAGTCTCCAGAATTGATGTATCATATAAAGTTCCATCTGGAATTGGTGCTTGAATTTATAACGAGTTATCTGACTTCATCAGGATGTTGAAGCTTGAGAACACCTTTGAATTCAAACTTCAAAAACTCTCAGTGGATTGTCTATAGAAAAATAAATGATTTGATTAATATACTCATAGAAATCCATATCAACAGAGAGTCTGCTCAAGTATAAGAAAAAACAAACTGAAAAATTCACTCAAAACAACAGAAGTGACCAATAAACACGCTAGCCAAGCTAGGGTAGAGATACGCAACATATGGAAACCCATAATCAAGCGAAAAATGGCCAACTCAAACAGGAACATTGCGAGTGCGATAATTGGTAAATATCCAATCCGATTTTTTTTGGCTATTTTTAAAAGGTCTCAGAATAGATTTCCATCGGGGAAATAAAAAAAAAGTTATTTTCCAATTTGTTATCAACAAAATTATTCATTGAAGATATTTTTTAATATAACTATCGATCCGATCCGATTCTGATTAAAAAAAATTATGCTTGAAAAGAAATGTAGGTACTGCTTGAAAACGGATTTGTTAATTAACAATTTCTATTCGACTTGGAATCCTTGTTTATCATAATTTATATTGCTCTTTGATAACTGGAAAAAATTGTTTTCATTTAAATTTTCATTGTTTATTTAATAAACAGTTTGTTATGAACAATTGAATTTTTCTACATAATTTTTGCTCCTTCTACACAATATAACAAAAACAACCATGTACTATCTCCTGAAAAAAAAATATTCATATTCTACATCGAATTTATAAAAGTCTGTTCTGCTTCTCCATCATTCTCAGTTGGATTTTCATGTTTAAACTCATTAGAACTTATAAACCAAATGAGACTCAATTGAAGAACATATCTAGCCCAAAAATTGACTCCTACCCGATCATGTATTCCTTTTATAGCAGTTTTCCAATTAAAAAAGAAGTTCAAGATTTTCTTTTCAATTTCTATGTTTGAATATCTTATGAACTATAATAAATTATAGCACTCATATAACTCTTCATCTCACTTTTGTTTATTTCAATTGAGTTTTTCATTATTAATTGTTTACATTTATTAATTTTATTATTATTATCTTTATGAGAACGTTTCGCAGATTTTGAATGATATAAGGCATATAATGACGTCTGAATGCTAATGAAGATGACAGTGCATAAAATTGTCAGTTCATTAATGAATTACTATAATACCGAAGAATTCATTATATCTATCAGTTACTTTTCAGAGAAACCCATCTGGTCATTGAAAATATAATCGAGACAAATCCAGAAAATTTAAAGTACGATGATTTTTACACATATTCAGTGATTGTTCTCACTCAAAAAGAACATTTTTGTGACAATGCGCTTTGGACGCTTCTGTATCACTTCATCTTTATGTATCTTTGGTGAGCTGCAAAGAACAGATTAGTTTGGAATTCATTAGGTGAACATTTCAACTCAGTACTAATAATAAGTCACCTCAGGGTGAACCTGTTTCATATGAACTTTCCTACACCTGTTATGCTTATCTCCAACTTCATTTTATTTGTCGTGAGTAATGAATTTAGTTCGTAAATGTCACTTGCGAAAGTCTTCGAGACAACGACATCTATTATTGATGATGCGACATATTTATGGCTAATGGACTTTTGTGTGGGTTTCGAGACTTATTTCAAAAGTTGTTAAGCTGAAAGAAATCTCCCGAGTAAATAGATTTTAATGTATTTCAGAAAATGAATGAGATTCAATGAAATTTCGAGAAAAGATAACTTTCAACAAATGAATTGTTATGTTAATGCTGAGAATTATTACTCAAACGAAAATAAATTATAGTTTCCAACTCAACCTACAACATGACTTCAAGGAAAAATATATTCTCAATTAGATAGGAGGTGCTTACACAACTATTCTGTACATTTTGGTTAGTTTTCATGAATTTATTTTGGTTTCTGAAAGGATTCCCATTATTTGGCGGAGGAGAGTGGTGCAAGTTGAGCAATTTTTCGCTCATAGTTGAGTTGAGTTGGATACTATAAATCAATTTTCATATAAAAGTAGTCGTTTCAAAAGTATTTTTTCTCCCGTATAATTTAACGTTTATATGGAAGTTGTTTCGATAGGTTTTTTTCTTCAGTTTGTGTCTGAAAGTTAATTCTTCACATTATTATTTGCTTCCTTCCTCTTTTGGAAAATTCCCTCATTTTTTAATGAAGAAGTAGAAAGCCGAAACCTTTTTTGCTCAAAAATCAATCTCTCCTACAATAAAACCCTTTTCAATTCAAACAAGATTCCAATGGCTGGGATTAAATCAAATAAGTGAACGAATGTCATTACGTATAGTTCAAGTAAACGATATAGTGCAACCTACTTTATAACAGCTCCTCTTTAATAATATAGGAGCTAACTGATTTCGTTATTCAATGATCATTTATGATTATATAAGAATCACTATAAATAAATAAAATATATTTAATAAAAATTTATGTAATAATATACGTAATAAATATTTCGTTCATATAGGTGAGTGGGAAAGTAGGGATTCAAATAACAGGGTGATAATTGAAAATACTTCTGAATACTACCTACTCACTAATATATATACAATCGATCGCTTCAAAAACACTTCACTAACTTTTTTCGAAAGCTTCTGATAATTCCTATTCCATATATTCTCTGTTTCACTATCACTGTCGTCATTTAAATGAATAATGAATTCATTTCCACCATTAATATGGAAATGTCCAACCTCCGTATAGTCTTTTTCAACTAAAATTACTTTTTTGATCCTTTTCTGCCAGTCTTCTTCGGAAATATAAGATACTTCTTCTTCAATTAGCTCGATTACCTTCAAATTTTGGAAAATTATTTTTACACCTGATGCTTTGTTTCAATTTTCCCCAAATCAACTCGATGGGATTGAAAACACAAAAATAGGGGGAAATGGTGTGTCCATACTTTTCAGCAATACTCTCAAGAGCATACCCTTTTTCGAATGTTTTTGTCTGTAAAACTTCAAGTAGTTGGTTTTTGATATAGTTATCTTCAAAATACAAAAATTTTTATCCATTAAGAAACTTTGTATTTCATCTTTCCTTTCTATTACACTATTCGCATCCAAATTTGGGATCAATGTGTTTTCATCCCATTCCTCGAAAATATTACCTTCCATGTTCTTATGATAGTCGACACTGCAGTCCTCAAGTTTTTTCCACATAATTTCAAAGAATTCGGAACTCATCCTTTAGGTACTTCCTCCGCAATGCACAATGATCAGAAGCGATCCTTTGTTTGCTTGTAATGATTTGTTTCCCTCGAAACCAAACTTGAGATGTAGATTCTTATATACAGGGCTATTCAAATTCGGTTCTGTACATGGGGATCTCGTAAACGATAAGAGAGTCGGTTAAATTGTGGCAAAGTTGTGTATTTTAGAGACCTATTCAATGATGTAAAGAAATCGGAAATAGCTCTTTTGATTCTGAAGATATACAGAAAAAACCAAATTATTTTTCTGCCTATATCTTCTTTATTCGCAGACATATTGAAAATCTTTTCATATTTTACTATTGGCACTTGATGTGGGCTGTCAGACTATATCCATGAATCTTTTATACACGGTGTCATATGACTTGGGCCACCCCCATCTTTGAATTTTTAAATATAGACCTGTATTTTTGTTGTAGTTTTTGGATCGTAGAAATAGGATGCGCCGATTTTAAAAAAATACCCCGTTCTACAGAAAGATATTTTAAATCTTAAGAGCATATTACTTCGTCTTGTAAATTAAAATTGTTTAGCAAACAAAATATAGCAACAGCTTTAGATACACCTCAAAAAGAAGCCATAATTTCTTTCAATAATCAGGTTAGGGAAAATCGGTTGAATTTTAAAAGATTTATCGATATTACGATTTATTTGTGTTCCCAAGAATTAGCTTTTCGCGGACACGATGAAACCGAAGATTCGATTAATCGCGGCAATCACAAGGAACTTTTAATGTTATGGGGCAAATATGATTCACAATTTGACACTTTTTTTAAACGGTAGCATTTTTTCGGGCACCTCAAAAACCAACCAAAATGAGTTTATAGACAGTGTGGCATATATTATTAAGGAAAATATAAGCAAGGAGATTGAAGTGTTTTTTTTTTTGCATGGGAAATTGATGAAACTACCGATATTACCTGTACATCACAACTTTCAATCGTTTTTGGATATGTCAAAATAGTAATATAGTAAAACGTTTTATGGGTTTTCATGATGTTTCATATGAACGCACAGCTGACGATTTGTTAAATTTTTTAATTCTTACGTCTGACACCTATAATTTTAGGCAAAAGTTGATTGCGCAAACCAAAGATGGGGCTGCGGTCATGACCGTCCATTTAAATGGTTTACAAACTAAAATAAAGTCCAAAGTCCATAGCTCTTCATGCACTTTTACGCATTGTCATGCCGTAACTTTAGTATTAAGCAAAGCGTGCAACAACATAAAAATTTTCGCGCCTCCGGTGGGCTATTCTGTGTGTATATAGTCTTTATGACTTTAGCCTCCCCTGTTCTCCAATGCACAAGCCGTCACTGACTAGTGCAACCTTCAAAAATAAATACCTAATTGCGATATACAAAGAAAACTCCCATCCTATGTCTTACTTTTATTGCAAGAAATTAGTCTTCTGATGCTTCAGTATGAAATTTCCTTCACTTCTAGGCGAAGGAACAGATATTTCACTTCAATTTGTGGAATTGATTTTATTTTTAATTTTCAGTAAGATAGTTCATGAATGATTTCATAGAAGATACAGACGTTTTAATTAGAAGATGACCTCTACAACCTACAAATAAAATAGATGAAAATTGGAGATGGTTAACAATTTTGGAATGGTAGTAATAGAAAGTCGCAAATAAGAATTATTTACCTAAATTGCTGATATGTAAGAAAAGAAATTGGTCGACTTGATTGATCCCAGTGGCGCATTTGCTTTTTCAGCTGCAGGAAAACCCGGAAAAACCTGCAGCACCACATCATCTGAAGATCTTGATCTGCCCATGTCCCCTCTTTCATAGAATAAAATGTAGGGTGTCTCCAGAGGCTCCAATAAGTTCAAGATATCGCCAGAATATTTAGTAACACTACTATCGTCAAACTTAAACTAGTCCGTTTCGTCTTTAACCAATGCGTAATAATGACCAGATTCAACGCCAGAACCACAGTGAAAAATGACTGCATGAAGATTAATTATTGATAATGCATAATATTTTCTATGAAGGTGTTTAACAATGTTTCATGATAAATTTCACCAGTTCGGACTTCCATTGTCTAATATATAAAATGATCGGTCGGTCGGTAGCCAAGCGGTTCGGCGTGGGTGATTTGTTCACTCACTCGAATTGACTGCCGTGTTGGTCGGTGGTTCAAGCCCTAGTCTGAACGATCGATCTTCACTTGCTATCGTCCCACCCGTGTTAGGAGTCACACGTTAAAAGGTAAGACCTCGTTAATCCTTAGCTCTCCCAAGTTTCGACTTCTGAGGGTTGTCGTTCGTAGGGGTGCGACAGCTGGTTAACGGAAAAACAGATTTGAAACAGATTTTTTTTAAACAGATTTGAAATCCATGAAACAACTAAAAAAGAAGAATTGAAAATAAATAGCTGTAAATAACAATTATATTACGCAAAATAACCCTGAAATGAAATAATAGTGAAATAAAATACAAGTAAAAATAAAAACAATTGTACAAAAAAATAAAGATAAAAAATACAAGATAAAAATAAACATAAAAATAAAAAAGTCAAGAGATTTCAAGACAAGTTGGTTCACGACGTTTCGATTGTTAGTATCCACAATCGTCTTTGAGTGATGACTCTTGTAAAGAATTCAAGGCATTTTGTCGAACTACTAGGGTCAATTGAAGTAACACAGGAAGATCAACAAATTAGTTTCGACGTGGAAAGCCTTTACACTAGCGTTCTGGTCGAAGATGCACTCCAAATCATACAGAGAAAGCTATCCGAAGACGGGATTCTGAAAGAGAGAACGAATCTACCTATAGAAGTAATTATGGAATCACTAGGATGCTGTGTATGAAACTGTTATTTCTTTACACAAGATGATGGACTGCCAATGGGATCGCCACTTTCACCAGTCATAGTCAACATATATATGGAATGGTTTGAAACTCTGGCCACTGATAAAGCCCACAAGAAACCTCGAATCTGGTTAAGAAATGTTGACGACACCTTCATAATATGGAACCATGGGAATACTGAACTAGACGCCTTCCTGAAACACATCAACAGCGTGGGACTTTTCATCACTTTCACAATGGAGAAGGAAATCCAGAACGAATTGCCATTCTTAGACGTTTTGGTGAAGAGGACCGACACCAAGTGGGAAACATCTGTATACCGAAAACCCATTCATACGGGACAGTATCTGAACCACAATTCCAACCACCATCAATCAACTAAAATAAGAATCATCAAGACTCTATTAGACCGTGCTTTCGGGCTCTGTAACACGAAGGAAGGTCTCGAGAAGGAACTAGACATCATCAAAAATGATTTTCAACGGAATGGTTACTCCAAAGTGTAGAAAAGATTTTGGCTAAAAGACAGCAGGAGCCTAGCAAGGAAGAGAAGCCGTCGTCACAGCCAGTGCTACATCAGAGGATTATCGGAGAGGATAAGCAGAATTGGTTCCAAGTACAGCATCAGAACCTGCTTCAGATCCGGTAACACTATCCGTAGCAGCCTCACGAAAACCAGGCCACAAAACGCGGACTGCGATTCCAAGAATTGCATTTACCGGATACCCTGTGAGTGCGGAAAATCCTATATTGGTGAAACTGAGAGGCCATTGAATGTTCGCATTGCCGAGCACAAGAAACACACACTGCGAGGGAAACCAGCAAATCAGGAATAGCAGACCATGTTTGGACCCATCAACACAACATCGAGTGGTTCCAAGGAACATTGGTTTATGAGAAAAATCAAGAAAGCCGCATACATGTTGTCCAACAACGTATTCAACCAAGCCAGCGTAGAAATACGCAACATATGGAAACCCACCATCAAGCGAAAAATGGCCAACTCCCGCCAAACGGTCATCTCCCACTGAACCAGTGAAGCGGAAAAAATGGAAAGGGGGGATAAGTGAAAGTACTCGAACGACCCATAAATAGTCATCTCTCGGAGGAATCAGTTTAGTCATCACCCGAAGATGATTGTGGATAGTAACCCAGTCATCACCCGAAGACGATTGTGGATACTAACAATCGAAACGTCGTGAACTAACTTGGCTTGAAATCTCTTAACTTTTTTATTTTAATCTTTATTTTCATTTTGTGTTTTTTATTTTTATTTTTTTTGTTCAATCGTTTTTATTTCACTATTATTTCATTTCGGTTTTTTTTGCTTAGTATAATTCTTATTTACAGCTATTTATTTTTCAATTCTTCTTTTTTAGTTGTTTCAGGGATTTCAAAATCATTTTATATATTAGACAATGGAAGTCCGAACTAGTGAAATTCGGCATAATATTTGGTATAACTAGATAGATCTTGCATAATATGGGTTTTTTCAATGAGAGCTATATAGAAATCTCACTCGTTAATTTCTGATTCGATAGAGACGAAAATTACCTAGTTAGGATGTGATAAGCTATATCCGTCAAATTTTAATATTTTTATTTTCAAAAGTCTTGAGATATCAGGAAAAGTTGTGAGAAAAACATTTTTTTTACAACTGTCATTAAAAGTGACATTTTTAATGGTTTATATTATTATATATATATATATATATATATATATATAATATATATTATTTATATAATTATATATATTATATATATATATATTATATATATATATATATATATATATATATATATATATATATATATATATATATATAATTGAAGTGGACGCTGGAGCTAGTTGTTGGGATTATTCTTTAGCCTTTTTATAAGAAATAGATTGATCGATATAACCCTCAGCTACTGTTGTAGACTTCCATCCTCCATGCTTCCTAATATCCGTTATATTTGCTCCTGATTCTGCTGGCAAAGGAGCAAAAAACCTTCTGAAACAGTTACCTGTATATTCCTTTGATTCCGGGAGGTTCAGAAACTCAGCAATGTTAGTCGGCATTTACCAAACGATTTATACCAACTGGGTGGGCACTACATTTATAATTTGAGTATTTCAGAAAAAACGTTGATGATTGATAACGAAAATAAGTCGTTCTTTTTACAACAATGCAAAAAGAACGACTTATTTTCGTCTTTGTATTTGGAATTAACAATCAATGATTTATCCATTCATTCACTGTCGTCTATTAATAAATGGTACAGCTCTTTACGCCGACATGCTCCATATATTCAGGAAATAGTATTTTTCATCTGTCGCCTCATTATCCCATTATCACGTACAAAAACTAACTAGTACTCAGTTTTTATACTTTATTATAAATAACTATCAGTTAGTTTTTATACTTGATAATCGGATAACACCCGAAACCGGTCGGTTGAATAAAATAACTAGTGGAAATTAGAAGTGTTTTCATTCATTTCTTTGGAGTGATCATGAATTTCCACAAAATGAACAAGTCATTAATTACACAAATTAGCCATTTTTTGCTCTTAAGTTCTACTGAATGGAAACATATTTGATCAACCTGAATGATCTGTTTTCTTTTTTCCATCCTTTCCGTTTTCTCATTAGATCAAGCAGACAGTGAGAATCTATCCCATCCAATTAAGTATCATTTCCAAAGTAAATTTACATTCTGACGCATTAGGGAATTTTCATGTCACTAAATTATCATATCGCTTGAAGTAGATGTTCACAAAACTCAATAATTCCGGTGTTATAAACGTCAATCCGTTTCAAAAACATTTAGCAATATTTCACCAGTTTATTAGCGTTCAATGGAAATGGCGTATTACACAAATACTAAAGTTGGTTTCAGTAACATCGGTTGTTAGAAATCCTCCTTTAAAATGCGCAGTATAAGTAGTCATTGTCGTATGATCTTACTTAGTAACGTCGCAAAGATTTTCAAAGCAATATTGAGAGATTGGCAGAAAAGGAATTATATGATTCAATGTTCAAAACTGACTGTCCAAAGATTGAAATCTAAAATTCAAGGATATAAAATACACTTTGAAGTCTCAAAATAGATTTGAATAACAAGAAGAGATTCAAGGATCATGTGTGAACATATTGATTTTTTTAGAAACTCTCGCCAACATAATGTTTCAAAGAGCCGGTTTTGGTATTCCAACGCAGTTGAAATATCTCAATATGCTAAGTACATAAAAATTACAGCCAAGGAAAATCGATGAAAATATGAGCACCAATAACTGTATATAATAATATCGAAATGATATATTTAAATTTTTTGTTCCGGTCCCTGTGGCCCACCCAAAGCGACTTGCCTCGCGGTAAAACTCCACCTTTCCGCAGTTCCCAATCCGGTACTGTTACCCAATTCCGCATAAATCTTGTCAATCATATACTTTACCCGCCTTGAATAAATTTGTAAGGAAATTTTGTGCTGAATGCTGGCCACCATAAAATTATAAACTAGATTTAATTTGATTTGATAGGTACCGTTGAATAAAACGTCAACAAAATTATTGAAGTCATTAACATATTGGATTGGTAATAACTAATTTGTAACAGTATTTAATCGATGATATATCTTTGAATTAATCGATCAACGATGTCGAGATGATAATAAACTCATATTTTGAATCATTTCGTGGCCTCGTTCGAAAAGAAGAATGGTAAAAAATGTTTCAGGCAGTCCATACATTGAGAAACAAATGTTGGTAGTGTATGTCCGAAAGGAAAATTGGATTCTTGAAACTTTTGTATATGAATTGGAAATTGTGGAAATATGCAACACCTTATCTTGAAAAATGAGAAATGAAACTCTCTATGTTTTTCAACACTTTCAAACTTCCAACTGAGTTTGAAAATGTCCTTATAGGATGAAACTGCAGTAACGTTAGTTACAAATAAAAGTGGTGAAGAACATAAAAAGTTTCAATTTTCTTTTCTTCATTATGATTTCCTACCACGTAGTAACGGCTACATCCATCAATTAAACAACTTCTACAAAAAATTGATCCGAAGAAGTAAGAAATTAATGCATAAAACACTCCATTGTGAACTTTCCAATGGAGAGTTCAGGAAACGGCAACATGTGTTTCACAATTCATTAGTTCCTTATCACATATATGTACAAAAAACATTTAGGTGAAGTTGACAAATACTCATTCACGATTATTTCAGTAAATAAATTTATTTAAACTGAAATTGTTGAAATTTTTGCGGACCCAGTAACGGACATTTGTAGGAGAGCTTTGTGCATGTGTTATTCATGCACTATAATGATGACTCAAGAAGAATTCGTTCAAAATCAGTCAGTTAATCTCCCAGAAGTCGATGCAAAGTTGGCAGATATTTTCAACTTAAAAGATTTTTTTTTCATTTCTATACTGTTCTTTAGAAAAATAAAATGTTTTTAAGATATTATACTCAATAAACTGCAAACTGTACTGCATTTTTCACATTCAATAAGGACGCAACATAAAATATAATGAAAATTTATTGCAATTATTGAAACAGTGCCACAAATCAATCGGCAAAGTTATATCTCAAATGATACGTGCCTGGGTAGGCTTTTTTATAATGAATTTACAAACAAAGGAAAAGTATCCCCAAATACGCGGTAATTTTGTTCCATAAGAAATAGAAAACATTGTTCTCTTTGAGTTATATACTTTTATGCATTGATTTTTCCCTAAAAGAGTTTTACTTAATTGTATTTTGATTGTGAAAACTGTGATGTAGTATTTAAAACATTTTGCAAAGCAACCCCCCTCCACATTACCTATTACCCCGGCCCTGACATTGAATAATTTCGTCATTTTCACACTGCGCATTGCGCATGCGATCTGTAAACCAATAATTTACTCGACCAATAATTTACTCGACTTCACATCTTAGAACACCTAACATAAATCAAATGGTAAGATTGGATAGTAAACTAACCTGAGAGGTTAATTCCCAACATGTGTCAACAATTTTTTAAGAATTCTGTTCTATATTGGATTTTGTCATCTGGTTGTATATCAAAGGCGTGTTGTTGCGTATCCAGATTCAAGCTAAACATACAATACCTAATCATGAATATAACTTCCATCTTACCTTCCTTTTCCTCATCTATTTGCCATCATGTCTGCGGTACTTATTCAAAGTCAGAGAAACGTTTATAAGGCACTACACAAGTAACCACTATAACTACGCACGTCTGTCTAACTAACCGTTATCACTAAATTAATTTTCGAACTTATTAATAATCAAAAAATACAAATAATAGATGCACGCCACGTCCAAAAAATGGATTCGTCCTTCCTCTTCCTAATATCGTAATTTGTTTAGAAAAAGAAATGATTTTCATAGCCCACTTTGATGTTGCGAGCAAAACAGGGGATAACGTTGCATTTCTATTCAAAACATAGGCTTGCGCGCAAAATTAGATAAGAAGGGAAGAAAATGATTTTTGAGGATATAAAAATGCAACCCCTACCTCTTTCATAGTGACTGATAGATAAAAATCGATAGATATTGCTTCTAGATAAATATCTTACACTGATTTTATAACAATAATGTAACAGTTACTTTGGTCCGTTGATCGTGGATCTGTAAATCATCGAAACACATAAAATTGGTTGTTTGGCAGGAAATAGCAATGGGTTTTTCAATTGCATATTGGTATGAAATCTTTCAAATAGGATATTGAAGTCTATAAGTATCTAAGAGAAAAATAAACTTAAATAATTATTTTCATATCTACTGCTAATTTATCAAAACATATAATGAACATTTAAGTAATAACCTTTGGGAATTTCGGATTCTACCTAGGCACACAGTTCTCAGACTTAGGTCACTTTTCACGTACCTCACGGTGTAGGATACAAACCTTACACTAATGCCTACGCGTTTTTCAACTATTGAATCTTTCATTAAGTACTTCTTATCTTTAAATTCGAATGAAATGAAGTGAGTGTCATATCATCGAAATTTTTCATTCAGTGTTACTATCTTCATTAGGGTTTGAAGGGCGGCATAGTTTGAACTGCATCGTAACGTTTCGGCAGTACGAGTGGCTGGCTTCTTCAGAGATTCATTCATCTTGATGATACACCAATGACTGATGATATCTAGTTCATAGGTTGTATTTATGTTGACTCTCTTGTTGATGCTATTGGCCGAAGTGTTATTATCTATTGATGACGTTACATTGCATTGCGCTGTTGCCACTTTAGCATCCTTTAGTATCGGATTCCATATTCGGTTAAGCGTTACCGCCTTCTCTTTTCTGTTGTAGTTTTCCGTATGTTTATGGATTTCTATGGCTTCCCGTACAATCCTACTGTGGTATCCATGATCGAGGGTAAGTAGTTTCACATCTTCAAACAGTATCGTGTGATCTTCTTCACTGAGCGTGTGTTCCGCTACTTCTGATTTGCCTATTTGACCTAATGTACAGTTTTCTCCGATGTTCATTCAGCCTTGTGGATCTTTTGATGGTACCAATATAAACTTTTCCGCAGGTGCATGTTATACGATATACCCCCGTAGCTTATAGGGGTTTTCTTTTGTCTTTCGCAGATCTCAGGCTTTGTTATATTTTCTTGGTGGGCTTGAACACTGTTTTTATCTAAGATTTTTCCGATTCTATATGCAACCCTAGAGATGTTTCCTTTCTATTTTGACTTGTGGAAGTCTTCAGTTTCATGGCTTTGTTGATTTCGGTTACACTGTATCCATTCGATCTTAAAGCCCCTTGAAGATGCTCCAATTCTTGTTGTAGGTGTTCCGGTTTACATATTCTACGGGTACGTTCCGTCAGGGTGTTGATAGTTTCCCGCTTTTGACTTGGATGATAGTTCCAAAGTGCATGCAGATATCAATCCGTATGTCTCGGTTTTCGGAATACTTTATATGTCAGTCGTGTGTCAGGCCTTTCGACTAGTACATTTAGAAAATATATCCGTTGTTTCTGTTCAGTCTTCATGGTAAACTTGATGCTAGGGTATTGAGCATTTATGTGGTCTGTAAATAGGTTCAGTCTGTCACTCTCATGTCTCCAGATGACGAAGATGTTATCCACGTATCGTAGCCAAATGGTTGGTTTCAAATCGAAAGCGTCGATTGCCTTCTTCTCAAATTGCTCCATGAAGAAGTTGGCTATCACCGGCCTGAGTGGGATTTCATAAAATATGAACCAGTTCAATTTTTGAAATTATATCTGCATGTGCGTGAAATAACCGTTCAATATAAATTTTACAAAATTAGTAAAAATGTTTAACTGGGGTAAAGAAGAAGACTGAAGTGACTCCCCAGAATTATTGAAGAAATGAAAATATCCACAATTAGTGTTAGGCTAGCAGAACATACGGATTCTTTCTTTGAAAATTGTATTTTGATTTATCAAATACTGACGAATATTTTCAAAAGGGGTTGGTTCCGTTCTTACTATCCATCATGAGATACTCAACTTGAATATCCAGTTGAATGAGGAAAAAAATTGTTCTATAGGATGGTAAAGACGCTCAGAAAGGGACCTGAAGTTACTGGCTTAATGAAAATTTTCAAAAAGAAAATGTGGAATCCTTTAGAGTAGTTGGCAAAAGGTTCTGGGAGGTTCAACGTCAAGTTAACAGAACCCATACTATTTCCAGTTTATGTTCCAGTTATGTTATTTCCAGTTTTCATAACTGGAATGAAAGTAGCCTCAAATTACAGCCTGAAAAAATATTGAACGTCGAAATAGTTTTGTTATTTTGACAAAGTTGCACCAGCATTTCAAACTGGATCAACATATCAAGGGTTCAGATTGCTCTCATCAACACATCAGACCATGATGAGATGTGGCAATATTAATATTATTTGAAATTCATAATTAATTTCTCAGTGAAGTGATAAATTCAATATTATACATATTATGCTGAAAAGTATGAAGGGGAGAAGCTATTGTACAGAGATGATATGTTCCGCAGACATTTTGCCATGTCAAGACATGGTCAACAAAAAAATATTTAGTTAATGACAAAATAAAACTTTGTGTTCAGATCCAATTTTCAAACAAAAACTACTAATTATTCTTGCAGTGTGTTTCTACCTGATATATTCACAACAGTACTAAAAAAATAACAACTCTTTATCGAAGTAGTTTGTAATTAAATCGATTCAATTAATTCCGTCAAAAAATATATTGAAGTGTAAAACTGATGTGGATTTTTGAAAGGTAGATTACACCAGTTGGAGTCCTAACAAATTGATATTTCTTAAAGCAGGCCAAATAGAACTCCCAAGTTGAATACAAGATTCTAACGATCTACCATTAAATCCAATGAGAGTTACCAGCGATTTCAAAAAGTATATTTCAGCATGGAAGATTTATGACTAGATCCCCGATAAGGTTGATTCTCATGGTGATTACAAATTCAATATGAAATATCTTGAGTTAACCTACATATAAGAATCTAATTTTAGCAGTGAGAAATTCCAGTTGGCACTTTTATTGTACACTTAATCGTTTGAGGTACGTGAAATATTTGATATATTTGTAGGTCTTCTTCGAATATCCATTCATGAACATTTGTGTAGAGGTCTGAAATACACATTCAGTCATCGATATGGGGTGAAGTGAAATAATCATGGATGTATTCTCATCATACATAAAGAATAAATGAATTTATATGCCTCTTCTTTAAATACTGTCTTTTATTTGAGAGTGATTCCTTGTAGGAAGTATTGTTGATTGAGAGTCGGAGAGTCGGTAATACTGTAAATATCCCTGCTATGAAAAATACTGTCGGTCAAAGAAGTATTGTATTTTCAGGACAAAAACTCTTCAAAGTGCATGAATCGTTTGAGAAAAAATTTAAAATATGATTGCAAAGTTCATTCATAGCAGGATAGATTTGAAAAATAACTATATATAGTACTCGTAGAATTGATGATGAAAATTAAATAATAAGAAACGTTGATGTACTTACCAATTTTCAATTACTTCCTTGTATTCATATTCTTTTCTTTTTTCAGCTCCTCTCATATTTCTCTTAACAATGTTGTAATTTGTCGTTAGACTTCGTTTTGTAAGGCATATGTCCGTAGTCGCTCAGTATTGATGTGGTAATTATTCTCATAAACGGCTGGTGGTTTTTTGAAAGAAATTCTTCGACTTATTTTTTTAGCTGATGACGAATCTGAAGTCAAACCATGGCGTTCCGATCTATTTTCTAAGATACGGCTATCCAAAATCGCAACTATTTAAAAAACCTTCTATTTCAGGAATTCACTTTTGGGATTAAAAATACGTGAAATAGAATCTTCATATCACTATCGCATACTGTGGACCTTTATTCACCTATCTCAAATCTTTGACATAATGAAAACTTATGCTTCACCGAATTAGCCCTTTTTGAAAAAATATTCTAAATAAAAAATTATGAAGTTTTATTAAAACAACGATAAAAATAAAATAAAAACAACAATAAAAATTCATTGGCGCTCCGGGGCGACTTCATTGATTCCAGTGGCGCATTTGCTTTTTCAGCTGCAGGAAAACCCGGAAAAACCTGCAACACCACATCATCTCTCTCTTATAAAACAAAATGTAGGGTATCTCCAGAGGCTCCAATAAATTCAATGCATCGCCAGAACACTTCGTGACACGACTATCGTCAAACTTAAACCAGTCCGTTTCTTCTTTGACCAAGGCGTAATAATGACCAAATTCAACGCCAGAACCACAGTGAACAATGACTGTATGAATATTATAATAGTGGTCTGCTAGGTTGAAATGTTCATCCATTTCGAACCTTCCAAAGAGTTTCTTGCTTCCGTTAGAGGTTGAGACTTGTTTGAAAATCATCAGTGTTATTATTAGATTGACTGGAGCCTCAGCTATACTTGTTTCCTTATAACAGTCAGTTAGTTTGGCGCATGTTTGACAATACAGTCGATCATCACCTGTTAAAAATTCCATTTTCAGATGATTTAACAATAAGCTTTGCACGGACTGATCATTAGTCGTATTAGGAAAAGCTAGATGGAGTTCCAGACATTCACATTCACAAGTTTTCGGTACTTATGTGGTACTACGCAAATCAAAAATGAGTTGAATTCTGGGTATGTGGACTCTGCATCATGATTTACCAGAGTGAAATTGTGGGCAGTTGAATTTAAAAGTGGCCGTAAGAGCTTGGGAAACGATGAACATTCGGAACGTCTAAAAACTGCAACTACCGATGAAAACGTCGCCAAAGTTCACCAAATGGTGCTAGACGACCGCCGAATTCAAGTGAGAGAGATAGCAGAGGTCATAAACATATCAAGAGAATTTGTTTGTCATGTATTAAATCAATATTCAGGCATTCTGTTGGCGCAGTTAAGGCACGATAAATCCAAATTTTGGCACCGTTTGATTACTGTAGATGAAACATGGATGCACCATTATACGTCCGAAACAAAAATACAGTCCAATCAGTGGACTGCAAAGGGGGAACCGGCTCCAGAAAAAGCAAACACTATTTTTTTGGCTGGCGACTGTTTTTTTGGGATAGTCATGGAGTTATTTTAATCGATTACCTTCAAAAAAGACAAACCATTAGTGGAGCATACTACGCATCATTACTTGACAAGCTGAAGGCAGAACTTGCGGAAAACCGGCCACATTTGCAGAAAAATGAAATTCTGTTTCACCAATACGAATTATGATTTGAACTGCACAATTGTGCTCGGAGGACACAGATTTTCGTCAAATGAGGAGGCAATCACCTTCATGAACAAATATATTGCAGAGAAAAACGCCAAGTACTATTTAGACAGGTTACAGAGATGGGGCATCGCTTTGAGAAGTGTGTAGAGGTAAAAGGAGACTATGTTGAAGAATACAAAAAAAATCTGAAACAATATTTTGCATTTTTGTTAGGTCGGAAAATTTTCAGATCACCTTTGTAATCTGAAAAATGGTGTCGTTATTATCAGAATAAGCCAGTCATTTTAGGGGGTTTGCCTAGGAAAGTGGACATACCCAGCTGTAAATTTGTATAAACTTCGTATTTTGGCATCATAAAAGTATTTTCAAAATTCAAATATGACTCGACGGCCGCATCTTCAAAAATTGGGGGTCAAAAGTTAGAAAAACCGACTTTTTGCATGTTTTTTGCCAATATTTAGTTTCAAATGGGTTTTATACTAATTGTATTCATTACCAGTATTATAGAAAATTAAATTCTCTACAACTTTTGTCTCGAACATTTTTTCATACGTTGAATAGTTTTTGAGATAGAGGGCAGCGCGAGCGCAGATTAAATATTATTGGAAATCAACTGGTTGTTCCGATCGAAATCAGCTCATTTAAGGATTATAAATTATCAATTAATGAATAATTATAAATAATTTTCCTTTTTTTAACAAATACATTATATTTGAATATTTTTTTCATTAATTATTCATTTTCAATTAAGTATCAATTTATTTAATAACACTCACCTGCCCGTGTAGTTATAAATTTGTAGAGGGTAAAAATATATATTACATTATAATTTAAATCTAATCTATAGTAGTTATTCTTCAATAAATAAAAATGAACAGAAAAGAAATAAAATTTTAAATAATATTTTCATTAAAAAATCTCGTTTGATACATTTGTGAATGTTAAAATTGAAAAAACAGATGAAATAATTGAAAGATAAATGAGTTTTAATTTCAATTTTCTTCTTCTTCATCATCGTCGTCTTCTCGCAGCTGTAAAAATTCAAGGGCATTATCATCTTCATTGTCATCGTCACCCAGATTTGTTTCCAAGTCTTCCATGATTTCTCAATCATAGGACCTATCTTCGTTAATATCGGTCTCATATGGTACAGCATTGACAAAATCTTGCCTATTACACTGGTCACAAGCTAAAGAGCATTGCAACCCCGCTTTCCTGCATCCACATCTTGAACCACAACCACTTTTGCAGTTACAGAATATCGTATTGAGTAACTCATCTGGAGAAGGTGGTAAAATGATCATGATAGGTTCTAGCAATCCGTTACGCATTGTCCAACCCCATTCCTGGGGTTCCAAATCATGTCCTAACCAAGTTTGAACTTGGTAATAAACACGATTGAAATGTTGGTGAGCTGTTCCACTTGTTGGAGCATTATAAACAGCTAATAAAGTTTGCAATCCACTATCAAATAATCTTGAAACCGGGCAGTTTTCTTTTTCTAATGCAGCGGCAAGTTCATGCAAATCAGATAGTTCCTCGAATGTTCTTAAAAACGTTTTTTTTCCTTTTTTAAAGAGCGCAGAAGTCGTATCACAGTCGCTTGAAGCGTGAAGGAACGAAATGTGTTTTTTAGACTTGAATATTTGTCGAAGTTCTCCGTTTTCACATTTCCTTTGCCAACTTTTTTAAAGAAAATGTTTTGTTCAAGAGAAGAGGCTGCCAGGTATAAATTTTGAACTTATAAAATAATTTCAGAGTTTATAAAGATTTACTAAATTATTTTCTGCTTAAAATGTAATTACCGTAAAAGTATTTACAATTAAAATGTAATTAAAGTATATCCCTTAATGACTTTTTGAAATACAGGAATAAATTGCATTATTGAATTTATAGATCGGTTCATTAATGAAACAAATTTTTGAATATAATGTATTTGTTAATAAAAAATGAAAATTATTCATAATTATTTATTAAGTAATAATTTATTTTTTTTGGATAATAATAATTTATAAACCTTAAATGAGCTGATTTCGATCGGGACAACCAGTTGATTTCAAATAATATTGAATCTGCGCTCGCGCTGCCCTCTATCTCAAAAACTATTCAACGTATGAAAAAATATCTGAAGCGAAAGTTGTAGAGAATTTATTTCTCTATATTATTGATGATGAATATAATTAGTATAAAACCCATTGGAAACGAGATATCGGCAAAAACGTGCAAAAAGTCGATTTTTTTGACTTTCGACCCCCAATTTTTAAAGTTGCGGCCGTCGAATCATATGTGAATTTTGAGAATACTTTTATGATGCCAAAATACTAAATTAATATGATTTTACAGCTGGGTATGTCAACTTTCCAAAATACAGGCCTAAATCGACCTAAAATGACTGAACAAAAAGTGGATTCCTGAAATAGTTGATTTTTCGACTTTTGAGCAGCCGTGTCACCGAAAGTGATCCAAAGTGCTACTTATAAGTACGTATAAGTGCCTCCAAGGTCGTGAGTTCGACTCCAGATATTTTATTTCGAAAATTCAGCGTATTTCAGATTGACTATTTCATATTTATACATATAACTGTAACCGTACCGCCCTAAACTTACACAAAAATGTCAACAGAAAACTAAGCTATCCACAAGAAGCTTTTGAATAATTATTCCTACCGAAAGTAACATTTTCAATAGTCTCATTCATTAGTTATACTTTGTATGAAAAAATAAACGCACTTATAAAAGGAAAGTGCAAGCGGAATGATTGATTCACTGTGTAGCCAATCTCATCTAGAGATTACTCCAAATAAGTAGCAGTCTTTTTATAACTGACAGTGACACCCAGAAAGGACAAGTAAAATTGTCAGATAATTATGATTTTAATAAGTTAATTGGAATTGGGTTTACATATTTCATTTAGTCGGAGTACTGGTGGTCAATGCTATTGAAATTTCGTATTAAAAAATCAATTTTCCAAAATGAGTGGTGAATACTATTGTTCCGATGAACCTGTCACCAAATTTTACAAAGGTAAGTCAACTGCAAAACATACATTGTTTGGTCTTTTGAATGAGAATAGTAAGTCTAAATCTATATCACCGGACACATATATTTCTGAGAATACATATACAGTTATATGTATTCTCAGAAACTCATGTTATTTTTCGCTTCTGTGGTATTCAATTCTTTGATATAAAATTTGTATATAGCTATAATGAATCGAAAAAAATGAATTCATTATGTTTCAACCAACTACCAAGAAATCTGTCAATTATTCCACTACTATATCTTTGCAGATCTTCCATGAAACATAGACAGACATAAACTGATTAATTCATTAAAGTTCATTAAGACATTACTTTTGACTTGACTTCATAACAGTTTATGGTCAATTTTATAACGCGGTTTTTTACTTTGAAGTAAATATTTTCTATGTGTAATGGTTTATAATGGGAAACTTGTGACCTTTTAAAAATAAATCCTGGTCGTTGAAGCAAAATTATCTGTCCAAGCATAACTCTTATTGATTTATTTCAATTAATCAATACCGATCACAGAGGTAATAAATTAAAGTTTTTCTTGAACACGAAATAATGCGAAAAATCTAGTCGCAATTATATAAACCGCTAAGGGAATATTATTGATTAGCTAATTCAAATATCTCGCAAATAGCAAACAATCCATTTCTGATAATGCCATTAGAATTAATACTTTTTTCATTCGGTAATGGTTTTGTACATTTGCGAAATTCCTGGAATAAACTATTATGATTGTTGTTTTTAAGTGTTGTGTCACTTGTGATATGCAATTTATTGAACATTATTTATTGGAGTAAGCTGATTATGGTACTTCAATTCAGTAACACATCAAATTGAATTTCCATTCAACTGATAAATTATAGTTATTGAATGTCACTCATGAATTCTGCCGGATTCCTACCGGGAATTGCATAGATCTATATATAGATTAATTTATTACATTTTAAAAACTACATAGTCTACTAACGTATATGTTGGCAACCCAACGAAAATGTTGACATTTCCAATTGTATCAAAAGCCAGCAATTTGGTTATTTCTGAATAAATCGCCCTATATTTCACTAATACTCAAAATTCTAGGCAGATTCCATAAGGCAAGACTTGCCATAAGGCAAGTCCTACATATAGGTCTAAGTCATTGCGATATATTTGAACTATTGAACTATTAACACGAGATGAAAATTAAAAATTATTAACAAGAAATCCAGCATCCGCCTTGATGTCATAGGCATTATTCATCCTATCGCTGGCACTCCGTATGTTCAGACGGACTCGTTCATGGATGTCGTCCATTCTCTGCCGAAGCTTACTGACATAGTCTTCCCCAGCAGCGTCTTGTTCTGGCGGCGTCCCAAATTTCAGATCGCAAGGAAACCGCAGCTCTCGGTCCATTATAATACTGGCAGGGGTTTGGCCGGATGACTCGTGCACTGCCGAACGATAGGCTAACAAGAACAGGTGCAGATACTGGTCCCAGTCTCTTTGATGGTCAGAGACTACCTTGGACAAGTGGCGATTTATGGTCTTATTCATTCGTTCCACCATTCCATCGGACTGTGGATGTAAAGCTGTGATCCTGGTCTTTCAAATGTCCAACAGCTTACATATTTCTTGGAACAGCTTAGACTCGAAATTTCTGCCCTGATCCGAATGTAGCTCCAATGGGACACTGAATCGACATATCCATTCCTTTACCAGGACGTCAGCAACGGTAAATGCTTCCTGGTTGGGCAGGGTATAGGCTTCTGCCCACTTACTGAAGTAGTCCATGACTACCAGGATATATTTGTTCCCATGATCGGACTCTGGGAACGGGCCGGCGATGTCGATGTCGATTCTCTCAAAGGGACTACCCACGTTATACTGGCGCATTGGAGCTTTCGGTCGAATCCGATATCCGTTACTGGCAGCACATACAGCACACTTTCTGCACCAGTCTTTGACGTCGGCTTCACAATTAAACCACTAAATCCGTTGTCCTACTTTCTGGAAGGTCTTCGTTACTCCAAGATGTCCTCCCGTGACCTCATCATCTGTCGTCGTCTGTTCCTGAGTACCACTGTCTGGCGCCTTTCTTCTCCACAGTCTTCAAACTCCAACACCCGCTTCAGAACCCCGTTTTCCAAGATAAAGGAGTTCCATTGGGCCCAGTAGGACTCAATTGCTGGCGAACAACCTGCTACCTCCTGCCACGATGGTCTTTGATTACTTTTATTCCATCCGATGACTAAATCAAGATCTGGATTTTTTTCTTGGTCTTCCTTGGTCTTATTGTCCTCCCAGTTGTCGTCTACCGCTGTAGTTCTACAAATAGTTGCTTCCTTTTCTTTTGCTCGTCGGTAATGTGAGACGTCATCAGGACATGGTCTCCGTGACAGGGCATCTGCGTTTTTTACGGAGGCTTGCTGGATACAGGCTGACGATTGCCCCTTCTCATCGAACCTCTATTTTGTTCCTGATTTGATGTTGGTTCTTTGAGTGCTTGGACATTTGCTAAGCACATGCCCAATTTACTCACAGTTCCAGCATCTTATTTGTTTTCTCTCAGGCAACACTTCTTTCATCACCTTTCTAATGGTGTCCTCAATATCAGCAGGCACCTGCCCATCTTCCTTGGTAGTTTGAACTTTGCATTGGCCCTTGAATGATAGTTTTACAACCTCAAACTCCAGAGCTCTTGCTAGTGCATCTACAAGATATTTGGGACGAGCTAGTGTTAAGGCCTGCCTTGTTTCGTAGTCGAGAAGTCCGTCTAAAAATGCCTGAACTGCTAACCGCTCCGTTACGTTTTCCGGTATAGCAGGATATTCCAGACAAACCAATCGAGCAATGTCAGCTTCAAATTCCTATAGGGAGTCTCCTGATTTCTGGCAGCGTTTTTCAGCTGTGAATGGTAAACGTGCTCTAAGTGGGCCTGTCCATACCGCGGCTCAAGATGCTTTATAAGTTGGTCATTTACCCAAGGAGGTTTTCCGTCGAACTGGGGCGGCTTCAATGAGAGCTTTCCTGGTTCGGAACTGCCTTTGACATCTTTTATTGCCTCATGAAGTTCTTCCATGTTGAAACTCTGTCCGTAATTAAGCTTTCGGTAACAGTTTCTGTGGTGTGGGCAGAATTAACGATTTGATTTCGCAACTTGCTAATTGTTTTCTTTATCTTGCTGATTTCTGCCTGAACTTCGCCTTTGATTTCCTCTACTGCTGTTTTCAGTTCTATCCTGATTTTATCTATCTCTGTCTCGATGGTTCCTATCCTTTCTTCGAGTAGGCTCGCCACACTACAAAGCTCTTTTTTCAAGCCTTCTGCATTTTCTAGAAGTTCTTGCTTCAAGCTATTCGAATTCTCTAAAAATTCATCTTCCAAACTTTTCGAATTTTCCAGAAGCTTGTCTTCCAAACTCTTCGAGTTTTCCAGTAGCTTCTCCTCCAGTTCATCTTTTGAACTCACCAAATTTTCTAGAAAATTATCTTCCATCGAGTTTGCTCATTATTGAACTCAAATCACCCCTAGAAATTTCGAATAAATATGTTTCGGGATCTTCTCCTGATTCCGTCAAGTTATCCCACAGTTTCACCTGTCTTCTGGAGTACTGATTTCTTTCCAGAACAATCTACCTTTCTCTCCTCCAATTCTTGCTTCATTTCGGCAACTTTCAAGTCCACTAGGCGCACTTTCCTTGAACACATTTTGTCCACGAAACTGAATATGTCCACTTATTTTAATCGAGTCCGAAACACTTATTTATTTTTACAAGTCTATTTTTTGCGAAAATGGTCTATCAGTTTATGTTTCCAATACTGTCCACTTCGCGAAACACAACGCGAACAAATAAGTCTTATTATAAATTTCACCGCGATACAAATAAAAGATTGTCCAACGCAGGCTCACAGATTTATTTTACAAATTCACTTCTGATCACCGATTGTAATGAATTAAAGAATTAACTGTCTTTAACAAATCTATTTCTAACAATATTTCATTATCACTGACTGATTTATTTACAACACTTATCTCTTGATTTATTTCCACTATTTGAATTCCTTGCTTAACCGTTCGATTCACGTTCTGAATTCTACTGCCCTCTCTGAACGAGGAGCCGGCCTTTTATATCGGTAAAGGGTCATCGTAGAATTCTATAGTCGTTTCGGGACTGGCCTAGACTTTTCGCGGTGAGTCATGTGTTTATCCGCTGGCTGAGATATCGGTCAGGCCCGGCTTTTGATTCGTTACAATATATGCGGCTTCTTTGAAATTTATCCTAAACGAGTGTTCCTCCTTGTGGATGATTTCAGCTTTAGACCACTTGATGTTAGGTTGATGAGTCCAAACATGCTCTGCTATTCCTGATTTACTGGTTTCTCCTCGCTGTGTGTATTTCATGTGCTCGACAATGCAAACTTTCAATGGCCTCTTAGTTTTACCGATGTATTATTTTCCGCGCTCGCAGGGTATCCGGTAAATGCAATTCTTGGAATCGCAATCTGCGTTTAGTGGCTTGGTTTTCGTGAGGCTGCTACGGATAGTATTCCCAGATCTGAAGCAAGTTCTGATGGTACCCAATTCTTCTTATCCTTTTCGACAAAAATCTGATGTAGGGAAGTACAAGTACTGGTTGTGGCGGCTTCTCTTCCTTGTGAGGTTTTTGCTGTCATCTAGCCAAAGTCTGTTCCACCATCACTTTGGAGTCTACTAGAGTCTTGATGATTCCTATCTTAGTCGATTGATCTTAGTTGGATTCCTGGTTCATATAATGTCCCGTGTGAGTGGGTTCTCGATATACCCATGTTTCCCATTTAGTGTCGGTCCTCTTCACCAATACTTCTTAGAATGGCAATTCGTTTTGGACTTCCTTCTCCATTGAGGAAGTGATGGAAGGAATTACGTTGTTGATGTGCTTCAGGAAGGTGTCTAGTTCTGCATTCCCATGGTTCCATATAATGAAGGTATCGTCCACGTATCTCCACCAGACGCGGGGCTTCTGGTGAGTTTCTTTAATGGCCAGAGTTGCAAACCACTCCAAAAATATGTTGGCTATAACCGGTGAAAGTGGCGGTTCCATTGGCAGTCCCTCATCTTCAGTTGGAAGTAGCAGTTTCGTACATAGCATCCTAGTAAATTCATTATTATACTTGTATCGGTAAGTTTGTTCTTTCATTCAGGTTCCCATCTTGGGATAGCTTCCTCTGTATGATTTGAAGTGCTTCTTCGACAGAAACATTGGTGTAGAAGTGTAGAGGAACTAATTAAACTCACCACGAAATATTGTCAAACACCTTTAAACAAACATGATCTACTTTATTGCATTTTTATAATATTCAGGATAAATATTGCCGCGTGTTCAAATAATACGATTCAAAATTGAATTGAAGAAACTGACGAACTTTTTTTGGCAGAAACGGCCAAATGTCACGATGTTATCTTAGTTGGCACTAAAAATACTCGTAGTTGAACTTTTGTATGAGGTTGTTCATTGCGAACATTTTTAAATTTTGAATTGTTGCAATTTCAATATTTTTATAGATTCAGCTACATATTTGTAGTTCCGTTATTCTTTTATAAAGCTAAGCTGGAGTTGAGGAACATTCAAATGCTGACGAAATTCATGAAGCTGATACTCATTATATAAAGAATTATTTTAATCAATCAATAAACTGATGTAAACGTGCATGCTTGATTTAGAAATGAATATAGTAACCTTGTGAAATATTTTTTTAGTTTTTTTGTACCTACTAGCCTCAACAATTCAATATATACACTTTATATCTAGAACGTTTCACTGTTGCAGGCCCTGTCCTATCTAAACATTTGCACTGTGTTTTTTTCAGATTATGAAAGTATTTCTCCATCATCTAGATCCAAAAACGATACATATGAATCTCAAGGTCAAAGTCACCGTCTTCATGGTAAGTTTATTATTTTTGAATACGTTCACATAGTCAGTTTTACAAAAAATGTTATCCTTAACTGTAAAAATGGATTCTTTTTAATGAAAAATGCCCACAAAAGATTTTATAGGTGTTCTCGAAGTCAAAATATGGTTAATTTAGATATTGCCAAAGATATATTTCATACGGAAAATGAGTAAATTCACTTATGAAATTTTAATATTTTCACTTGCATTTGTATGCAATGTGCTAACAGAATCCTTCCGTATAGGTTTGTGAACCAAATTATTTATTCTACTGCAGAAACTTTCAAAAGAATAGGACTTTTCGAATGTGTCTCTTGCCATATCACCCAAAAACACTTGTAAATGTGGACTGATTATTAGTTTCTTCATCGCAACAGCAAACATTCTAGGCTCAGGATCTATAATTACTCCCGATAATCGATGTACTAAAAGTTTTGATGCGATTCCCTTATTGGAAGCAACTATTGGCTTCCCAAGACTCATTGCCTTCAATAAAAAATCTGAATGTACGTCATTCTTGGCAGGATGAATCATAACGGTAGATTCCATGATAAGTGTTTTCTCGTGAATGATTGGAAGCTGCTTCAGAAAAGTTACTTGGGATGCACATAATCTCTGCTTCGCCGCTGCCATCATTTCGTTGTAGTGGAATTTTTCTTCCAAAGTTTTACAGTTTCCTGCAATCACAAGTTGAAATCGTTTAGTAACCGTTTTATCAGCTATAACCTCCAAAAGTAGCTCAAATGCATCTAAGGCCAGTTTGAAATTTGAAGACCTTCTAAACTTGCCAATCGTTAGGAAAAGGACTGTGTTGTCCATCAGGTCAGGCACTATCCTCTGTATTTTTATTCCAGACTCTTCCCATAAACCTATATCTATAGATGGATATAAGACATTGGGTTTTCTGTTCAACGACGGATATGATTTCTTCAGAATCTCAGCGAATCCTATCGTTTCGACTAAGATCTCATCAGCTAGCTTTATCCACTTAGCTTCCAATAAGGTAGGACATATTTTTGAGTGTTCATAACAAGCGTCGGTATTCTTGAGCTCCAGAAAAGATTCCACATAAAATACCTTATACTTTGTGAACCACTTTAGGAAATATATTGCACACAAGCTCACATCCAGTACTACTAATTGTGGTTTTGGTTCTGGAGGGAAGCATATTAGTCTAAAAGCCATCCACGCAGCTTTGAAAGCTGACATGTTGCTCTTGAATAGCCCCAATATACTCCTTGGAATCCACCATCCTGAATACAAAACTGGAATTGAATCTGAAAACTGAAGCAGGCGTAAGGCTTTGATTTTTTGAATGAGGCACAAACTTACCCTAATGTCGGCAATGCAGTCATTCTTGTCGTACTGGGACGTTACAATCGTAACTTTATAGCCAAGCTTTCTGAAAGCCAACCCAATATTGAGTATGTATCTATCAGACTTTCTCTTGATTAGTTTTTCGTGTAATATTACCACATGTGGTTCTTGGGTAGGCCTTTCAACAGTGTGGGCCTCATGAGTTTCATTGTCAGTCGTTAATTCAGAGTCCATTTTATGAATTTGAGTGAAAAATTGTAAAAATAATGTGCATTTTGACAGTTTCTGTCATTGATTTTTTGACGATTTTGAAAAGAGATTAATCGTTACGTACAAAGTGATTTAAAAATATCTTGATAAAATACTCGCAGTTATGTATCACTTCGTCTTCGTTACATTGGAGATTGGTCTATTCTATTCTTCAAAAAGTGAAATTGCTCTCTTGAAAAATTTGTGAATGAGCTAATCCAAAGACCTCGAAACTGATTACAGTATCTGGGCGGGTGCTATCCCTATTCTGACATCTGAAAACGTCTAAAATGTCTTCAATTGGGGGCTCATTTCAGGCTATAATATCAGGTAGAATAGCCAATTTTTTGCACGATCACATTTAGTGGATCTTGATTCACTGTTTATGACCACTGTTACACAAATATGTATTTTTGACGTTGGAATATCTTTGATTATCTTTGGTTGTGCGATCAAAAATCGCAGTATCGATATAATCGTTCTATGATAGCGCCCGATCACTCTGCTCTCGTCGGCAGCTAAGCTTTCTGAAAGAGATGTTCTGCAAAGACCCAACGAAGAAGTTGGCTTCAGGCACTGAAGCTACAGGCACTGAGACTGATCAAAAATACCATCGCAGAGCTAAACCAAAATCGTAAAGTTCATGTCGTTCTTTTAGACATCTCGAAGGCCTCCGACCATGTATGGCACGAAGGTCTTCTGCATAAAGTAGTCACGTTTGACCTGCTTCGGGGCCTGATCCATTAGATTGGGTCTTTCCTGAAAGACAGAACCTTTCAAGTTAAAGTAGAGAGCTCTGTGTCTGACAACAGAGAGATCCTTGCTGGAGTGCCACAGAGGGTCATGCTCTCTCCCACGCTGTACCCTATTTATACCAATAACCGCCCGAGGTCCGAGCGTGTAAAGATATCTCTTTTCGCCGATGACACTGCTCTCCTCTCATCTTCCATGGGTCGGGAGCTCGGGACCGTCTACATCCAACGTGCATTGGACGACCTTGAGCACTAGTAACTCGAATGGTTCGTGCGCAGAGATTTGCAGCTGCCTGCCTATAGTCATCTTCAGATTACCTGTTGCTGATAACTCTAAACTGTTCATAGGTCATTTGAGAGCTTTTCCCTTTCCTTTCTCTGTTCTTAGTTTTCCAGTTCAGTACACCGTAACTCCTTTCACCGTTTGTTCAGAGGTTTCCATACATCTCCATATATTAGCCTGGCTTAATACGATGTTGTTCAACATCTTCGAAGCTTCTTCAAATTTTCTTTCACACCAGTGTTCCTTCCTGTGAATGATTTCAGTTTCAACCAACTAGATTTATGTTGGTGGATCAGACCCCACTATTTTCATTTTGCTGGTATCCTCTAGCTAAAAGAGGACTCGCTTTTGCTCGCTAATGAGGACTCCCAATGGCTTCAAATTCTTGGAGGCGCTGGTTGCGTTTGGTGCTTTGGCATTAGTGGGGCTACTACGGATTGTATTTCCAGACACGAAACAGGTTCCCATGTTGAACTTGGAGCCGATTTCCGCCGACAGCTCTCTGTGGAGTTATTTTCATCTTCTAGCTAAGTCTATTAAAGATATTGAAGTAGATATAAGTAGAGTAAGCTATTGAAAGATTGACACATTCCATCGCGGATTTTTTATAGACTTATAAAAGAAGAACAATATTTTGTGAATTGTTTCGTTATATCTCAAATAGATAAGACAGCGTTTTCTAATGAAAGCTCCCCGACATCGATTCACACATTAATGAATCACATCATATTTTCTCAGATATTGAAGAACAACTGGAAATGGCTGAAACACGTTGCAACACTCTCAAAGATCAATTGGATTACATGAAACAGATATACGGTGTAAAAAAGGAAGTTTCAAAATCTCGAAAAATATCCAACGTATCAGGAACACAAAAATTGTCAGGTATGTCTGTTCAACAAACCGTTGGCAAATTATGAGGTCTAAGTGAAAGAAAAATATTATGTTTGCTGTTCCCTACCTTCGCAAAGTATTTTTTATATTTTTTTCCAGATGATGATCTTACACTATCATCGGCTTCAGTACCTTCCGTCGAAACCAAGGTAGTACCGGTAAGGCAAAGTTCGAACGCTATTAGTACTGATAATACAGGCGCTGCAGTAAGAACTATCAACAACATCTTGAACGGTATAACTGATTCAGTGAATAGACTTTCCGAGCTTCATGTTCAAATCAGCGAAACACCTAGAGTTCGAGTATTGGCTACTGGCTCAGCTTCACCTCGTGAGCTCTCTCCGATGATTTTGCCATCCTGAAATTCAATTATAACTTTAATATTTCAGACCATACGGTTGAAGACAGTAGTACAAAAACCAACCCTGTCATCAAAGAATCTGAGGAATTCCAAGTTCCAAATAAGAGCACTACAGGAATCAGTACCAAATCCAAAAGTATTAAAAGAAAATTGAAGGAATCAAAGGTCAGTGCTAAAAAGCCTCCAAGCCAAAAGTCTCTCAGCCGAAATACTAAAGTTGACAGGAAAATAAAAACCAATGCAGCGAAAGGCTCCATTATTGACAAGACAAATTCCGCTGTATTATCGCAGAGGAAGGATATTTTAAATACTTTCAAAATAAAAACACAAGGTAACATATTTTATCATTTTTTATATTCTAGAAATCACTTTTATAATATGTATATAGTGGATAAAAGTGCATAACCTTATTTATAGTGTTTTTTTCAGTGGCTCAAAAATTGTAGTAGTATTCATTCAGAGTATTTGGGTAACGTATATCATCTCAGGAAAACTCTACTGATCCTGAAATGCAAAACTATGTTTATGACTTTCCATATATGTAAAATCATATTAGAATAACCTCATTTCTTTCGCAAAATGTAATGCAGATAGAATTACTTTGCACGTGGGTCATTTAAATTTAATTGCCCCAATATGTTACAGAAAGACATCATCTAAGTTTTGTTTCAAATAAAAAAAGAAACTCCTAACTTATTTAATTTCTGTTTGAGTTTTATACGTTTTTATTTTTCCTTGTCGCAGATGTGTTGCGTTGCTGGTATGACCTCCGTTGTATGTGTGATGTAATTCTATATCCTTCATGATATAAGCCAGAGAAATAGTTTTCTCAACAAAGCATTGTGAATACTGTGCATTCAAAATATTAGATTTCTTGTTATTGAGAACATAGGCTTCCAAGGCTAGAGTCACGATTAGAGAGAACAAAATACCATAGTACCAAACGTCAGTTACTGCGGCGGAAAATATCAGTGATATATGCGTCGGCTACGAGGGGGTGTCAGCAACGACTGGCCCGAGTAGAAAAAAAACATGTTATCACTCTCTCAACCCTTAGAGTGAGATACTACGCCAAAAATGCAGCATGGAAGTGCATTTGTGCATTATTTACAATGACAACTGCCTAAATTAAGACATTGAAACGTCAGAAAAAAAAGTAATGCGAAAAATATATTGTTTGTGAAGAGTTAGAAATTTGCCGTGATGTTGAAAATGACCAGCTCAACGTCGATGCTGTAATTAGTATGAAGCTTTTTCTACTAGAAACTGAAATGAGTATAAGTTACTCAAATTTTATATTGATTCACAAATTTTATATACAGTTCAATATTTATAAATACTGTAGAATTAGTTATCAAAATATAACAAAAATGCGCAACTAGCGCCACCTGTCTAGAGATTGTATTACATTGTCTGTTGTTTTCAGCTCCATGCTTGTTCATCTAATACGTTATGGGCTACCCATATTTCCAAGTTTAAAATATAATTTAAGGTGAATTGTAGTGAAAATATATCTGGAAACGTAATAACAAGTATTACGATACTGAAAGGAAGAGAGAACTACGAAGAATAGGCATTTGCAGTTGTCTTAGAAGGCGTGAAAATAAAATTGCGATGCATCGGATGCCAAAGCAATAGCAAAAATCATTCTTACAATAGAACTAGGACTATATGTGCATATTAAGAATGAAACAACTTCATCAGGACTTTGGACAAAGCTACAGAAAATGTTTGACGACGCATGCTTTACTAGATCGGATTGCTGCGAAACCTGAATTCAATCCGAGGCGAAAATTGCGTGTCCATGGCACAATATGCATTCCGGCATAGACATAATGGCCGATTCAATCAAGTTGAAACTCATAGACATGACTAGCAAAATTAGCAACGCAAGTGTCCAATGTGCAGTTACTGGTAGAAACTGGCAACCCCAGATACAAGATGGAAAATGAATGAGTCGGAACGCAAACGTAGCTAACATCACTACATCAGAAACGTCAAAGTCAAACATAATGTGTGTTATAAGTGTAAAAATCTAGGCCACTACAAGAATCAGTGCAAATTTGTAGAAAAGAAAAGCCAGTCAAATGCCTTCAGTGCCATTTTTCTGAGCAGAAGTTTTAAGAGTAAGGACTGGTTTGATGATTCAATGATAGCAAAAGATCATCGCTTAAAAACGTGTCAAACCAGCCACTTGTTAACAAGATTGTCATTGCTGACGACTTCTGTAGATTGTTGTGATGATACACAGATAACAACAATAATAGAGTACAACACAGAATATGATATACCTGTCACAGAGGTATTATACTTGCCAATTTTAAAACATGAATAGCAGATTATTATATTGAATACATATTACTCCGTTTTATTTTTGTTGAGTGTCATTGTAGAATTAGTTATTAAAATATAACAAAAATAGGCAACTGGCGCCAGCTGTCTAGAGATTGTATTACGTTTTCTGTTGTTTTGTGAATAAAAAGAAGGTTTAGTTCGTTTTCAGCTCCATGAATAAATTCCTTTCTATTAAATTATTCCATTGAAGTTCAATCAAAGTGTGCCTACATTTACATAAATTTCTAAGTGAACCGAATTATTTTCGCGAGAAAAAAATCTAATGGAAAAAATCAGTTTTTTCGTTTCTTTTTCTATCAATTTGAAAAAAAATATCTTTTTTTTTAATACAGAACATTTTGCCCTAGAAGGTCAAATTTGGCTAAAAATCGTTGTAATTAATACATTCTCAAACCCTAGATACCACTCCCATTTTACCATTTCCAATAATTTCGAGTTCAGTTTATGTTTTTTCTATCACTTATGAACCAAAATGAGTTTCAAGACAGTCTTCGCCTGTTGAAAATGAAAAACCAGTAATCAAATATGACCAAAAGAGGAATCAAAATACAAATGACGGTGATGAATTTTTCATAGCATCATTAGAATTGTCGTAGAAAGGAAACGGAGGGCCTTTCTATTTGGTTCCTAAAAGCGAATGGTACCTAATGGCATATTATCTGGAAATGAAATCATATTTTGCGGTGGCGCAATAAAGCTAATAAAAATGTATTCGTTCAACGTTCAGTTTGGATTCACTGACTAGAAAACTTGTAATAAGAACTGAAAAACAGATATGTCTAACTATTATTTGTAATCACGCAATCACATTGATTTGTTTTAAAAATGGCCAATTACTGTTTACGAAATGAAGTGAAACAAAAGATTTGCTTCTTGAATTCCTTTATGGCATTCTCCACATGCGTGGAGAAACGAAATTCACCGTTTTTGTGCAATCAAAGCATGAATACTTTTTAGATTACTAAAAAACCGTTAGAAATGCGTTTTCCTTATTATGGTCATTATTGTTTTATATTACCTATCATTTGCTTTTCTAGAAAAACTTGTAGAAATTTACCACAACAAGGAAGCCAAAAGCAGCGATTCCGATGAAGGAAACAACAAGAGCAGAGAAAAGAGTTCTAAGCAGCAATCAACCGTCATGACTGCTGAAGATGTTCCTCCTCTGAACATTCCCAATCAAAAAACTAATCGATTGTCTAATGAGAATGTGAAATGCAGTAGCGAAGGAGTCAGGCAGCATATCGACCCAGACTGCTATTACGATCCACCAGAAGCTCCAAGAACTGTTCAAAGTTGCTGCTATAGGAGTTATGAATTGCCAACTATAGCTTCGAAGATGAAACAAGTTGCCAAATCCTATCTACATACCTTCAACTTCAAAGTAAATAGGTTTCATCCATTATATTGTTTTGTATCCGGTATGTTACAAGTCTGTTTCGTTATTTGACCCAAAATCCAAAACATCGAATAGTGTTCACTTTCCACTATTTTACCTTTTGAGTTATCCAAAATTTATTATAAAATATCAAGAGTGTCATGACATATTTAGGTTTGTAAAATATTCTGCCGAGAGAAATATCGGTGTAGGCTCTTCCCAGCCTTCTAGTTCTCCGAAATGTACGTAGAAAGGTACTGCCTCATAATTTTATTTTTCCATCTAACCAGTATTTCTTCTAGCATGTAAAATTGTTGGCTGAGAAACAAAAAACTCCTCTCCATTTATGGTATAACTGTATAGAAAAAATAAAACTATCATCAGACCTATTTTCTTTACTGCCTCTTAACTCTAGTCAGAAAACGCACATCTAGTTCGTCGAGAAAAAATTGCATGGACACATCAGACGCCAAATAATGAGATGCTCAAGAGAAAAAATTATTGACTTGGTGTGTCGCGTTCAAATAACATCAGAGTGCAAACCATTGAGTCTAACCCAGAACTGGCAAACAAAGCTGATACTTCGACCATAAATAGAGTAATATGTAGATTTACGAAACAAATCTTGAGTAAAAAATCTTGCTAGCAGATCAACATATTTAATAGACTACAGTATACTTGGAATGTGACAGTATTGCTTGGTTTTCAACTTCGAGAATAAATTGTATATTCGTTTGATTTTCGCGTCAAATTGTCTGACACTATCAAATTCTGAGGACAATGCATTTCATTGTTAACAATGATATGACGTAAGAATAATAAAAACAGATCCTTTATTATTCCTGAAATTGACCCGTTCTGGTCATCTACGTTCTCTATAATGGTAACGAAGCTCCCCAATGATTATGTCAGAACTAAATACTAGATGCCCTGGACACAGTGACTTGAAGTTGTGAGAGCGTCATGCTGCAACTAGTAACCTACGTTTAAAAACCGTTTCGCAAGAAATTACTGATCTGTGATGATTTATAGTGGAAGAGAATTGAGTATCTAAATGATCTTTCAGAGATTATAGAGGTACGTGTCACCGAACGCAGTCAATGCGTCAAGAACGGTTAGTAAAACTGACGAAGAGAAAAGAGGTCGAAAATGTTTGAGGGCTTTCTATATGGTTCGGGGAGCAAATCATAACGAGTGACAATACATTGATCCAAGGTCATCTGTATGAAAGAGAATGCACCTTCACTAATGAAGGTTGTTTCAGCAGACTGGACAATAAAACCATTTGAGTCAATTCCGAGACATTTTCAGGAATCATCGGAACTAGAAGATATCTGTATCTACTTCAATCAGTAGGTACACCCACCAATATGACCATTGTGTAAAGCAGGTTTCAATAGAGTATTATTAAATATTTCTGAAACAGTATTGCTAACAGTAAATATAGAAATTATTATATTATTGAACGTCTGATGCACTGTTCGGAACCTTTGGTGTGGTAATGAATATTACTGGAGCTCTATGCCAACACCAAACCGTTATTTTCAACACCTCGATACGTGCTTCAATCACCAAGTGATCATTTTCAAGAGAAAGAATAAACTAATTCTACATATAATGTCTTTATTTATACCATAGATACCTCTGCTAGGTCCTCGCATCCTAATTGTCTTAAATATAATTTCACAGTGTTGCCTTATCTACTAGTCAGGTAAATATGATGCCTAAAATTGGTCCACCATCGTTATTCATAATATTATTATGTTTACTTATTTCTAAGCTCTCATAGGCATCTAGATGCCTGTTTGTTTGAAGGTGATTGACAATGTTCCATGATGAATTTCATTAGTTTGGACTTCCATTGTCTAATATTATATAAAATGATTTGAAATTCCTGAAAGAACCAATACAAATGGAAAATTGAAAGTTGTAACTGAAAATAACAATTATATCAAGCAAAAAAACCTGAAATGAAATTACAGTGAAATAAAATACAAGTAAAACATAGAAAAATTGAACGAAAAATAAAAAAAATAAAACGTTAAGAGATTCCAAGCCAAGTTACTTCACGACGTTTCGTCTTCGGGTAATGACTGGACTAATTTCTCTGAGAGATGACCATTTATGGGTCATTCGAGTACTTTCACTTATCTCCTCTTTCTTCTTTTCGCTTCACCGGTTTAGCGTGAGATGACCGTTTGGCGGGAGTTAGCAATTTTTCGCTTAGTGTTTCTTATATCTTATTTTAATAGATCTTTTTATCTGTCCATAATATTTCACATCGCAGTCCTTATATTTAATTTCGTAAATTCCAGACTTTTTCACATTTTCCTTTATATTTATCTTGGTTTTCGTTGTTTCTAAAAGTCGAGATTTCGTTCATTCTCAACGTAAACTTATTTCTTATAATATCATCAATACCTACCTTTAGAGAAACCATCACTTATTTCGAGTTGGAATAGAACTGCAGTAATATTCATTTAGTATCTTACTTTCTATCGTTCCAGAAAAAAAATTCAGTCTCAGTAGTACTGGGAAGTATGTTCTTCTCATTTCAAATACTATAATTATTACCTGACAGCAACTGGTCTAATTTCACAGTTAGGTACGATAAATGAGACCAACAACCAGAAACCCATTTAGCATATATGTATGAGGATATTAAAGATTTCAGTGTGTACAAGTCAGCATCTTATCAGACAAGAACAAGATCCAAGTCGGCCTAATGACAAAGATCATTATATGGTAGATATGGTAATATAACGGAGAAAAATAAGATACAAGTTGTGAATAAAAGATTTGCAAGGAATATCCAAAAAATGGTGGTTATACTGTCTCAATTATCTTGATGAATGGAAACTAATTGTTGCAAAATAAGCATTTCATATCAAGAAATAATAGATTGAATTTTATTGAAAAAATATACTGAGGTATGTGAAAATATTCAAAGGACGTTGCAACAAAGTTTATCATGAGTAAGTTCGAAGTGCCTAAGACTGGAGCAGTAGGTGATCACAAGTATCCGGGCAACCAATTCATAACATCCTCCATTCTTTTCAACATTTTTTTATGATTCCCAATTTTACTAGTGATAGCTTGAAACAACCCTGAATGGTATTAGGTCTCGAGTTCGATGCTCTTTTAATTGCATCCAGCTGAGAAAGTTGAAATTGTCTAGTTTATATTTTATAGTAGACAATCTTTCATGGAATAATAATACATTTTCTGTAATACGTATGAAAGAAAATATATTGTTCCAAACGATTCCATTAGAAGTATTGGAGATTATTACCTACTAGAGGATTTTTCAGGCTATACCATTTTGTGCAGCGATTTCAACCAGTCCCAGTCACAACATTGGGATAAACATTCAACAAGTCATGAATATCATCAAAAATAGGCATCCAGTAAATGGAATTTCACCTACTTTAGCTCATAATATAGGATTAGCAGCGGAAAAACTGAACAGTAGACCACTATCGGCTCTGGTGTCGACAATAAACTCCAAAACGTGGTAAGTCTATTGTATCATATTTTTCACTCATAGCATATGAATTTGTATTTTTTTATTAGCTTCATTCAAAATTTGGTTTTGGCACTAATTTCTGTTTAATTCTGAATTAAAAAAACAAAAATATATATTCATGTGATTCACATTATGTGTATAATCTGTTTTCCCAGAAGTTAAGTAGGGGGTTCTTTCTGAAAATGTAAAAAAAAAACAAGAAAAAATGTTTTCCTAATACAATTTATAGCCCAATTTATATCGGTTGTAACCGATTGAAACCACAGTAAAAAAACACAACTAGTTATTCATAATTGTTTTCTGTTTTTTTTTAAGGATACTTATGAAATGTATAACTTAGCCAAACCAAACGTTAATTCTTCTAAAACAAACGTAAATTCTTCTAAGCCAAATAATTCAAATTATGTCACATAAACATTCTCAAGAAATGGTTTGCTGTTTCATTTCGAACGAGTTTTGCTTTATTACCGGTGAGATGTTCTTTCTCTTATTTTTCTTTTCTCCCATATGTTGAGACTAAGATGTGTATCGTTGTGTATCGATCGAAGCAAGAATTGATGCTACAGTCAAAAATCGAATGAAGCTATTGGTGAAACAATCCCATTTGATGCGGACTTCACCAGTCACACTGTATATTCCTCATAACAATTACGTTCTTATTGTACATAGTAATGTCCCAAAAGTCCCTCCAAGCACCAGTTACCCATTCAAATGATGACCTTTTACTGTTATTGCTTCATATCGCAATATCCGCAACATATTATTAATATTTGATACTGAAAGGTAAAATTGAAACATTTGGCGTGTATTAAATCGAAAACAAGCACTGCTTCTAAACTCCAGAACTGAAACACTCTTCCAGATGTACATTTTATCAACCAAGAAATGAACGATACGAACCATAGTAATCAATGCTGAGCAGTACTTGTCCTGAAAATGGTTTATAAATACGAGTATATGCACAGAAAGCTGAGTATTTTATACATCCAGATATCGAACAGATCAATAATCGTGAAACATTCATGGATAGAAGGAGGAGATGATTTCTGATGGTTCTTATCGTTTGTTTCTCTGATGAAAGTACTATTTTATTCCTTGATCATTTCCATCACTCCTGAAAACGGTTTACTCCTAATGAATGTTGAAAATAGGCCAGTACAATCTTTGGATTTTAATAAATATAAATCCTTAAACAACAATTTAAACAATATTCTTATTGAGATATTTGCAAAACCAAATTTTTTTTTTAACTTTTCTGAGTAATTTATTATTTATGTAAAGATTCACAAGTGGTACCGTAGAAGTACAATCAAGCATCATGGTTTTGATGCATGTTGATGAATTTTCATCTCAAATTAATATTAATAATTCACCTAAGATGAAAATTTCAAAAATTATATGTTTGCCCGAATTTTGATCGATTGAGATTGATAAAGGAGAGATTTGTTGAAAATTGTATTTCATCGTTTTCAAGCATTGAAGGAAATAATTTGTGAAAAAGTTTCAGTTGAAAATAATAATAGAACTTCCAAATTTCAACTGAAGGGTCTTCCGAACTTTGATAATTGATAACGGCCATCTTGTTAAAAATTGTTTTATCAAAATGGATGTCCGGGCAACGTACCCCGCGCTTTGCCCATTTTATGGTCGCCGTCATTGTTCTACCGGGAAGACTGTTCGCAATGTGGTGGATAAATTTGAGTCCACTGGTTCAGTAAACGATCGGCCAACACGCGTACATCGACGAAACGCAAGATATGCCGAATATAACGCCGCTGTTTGTGAGAGTGTGCAGGACATTCTCCTGCAGTCGATTTCGCGTCGCTCACAAAGACTCGACCTTTCGCAGACAACTTGACGACTTGAGTCTGCTCCCACACAGAATTCAACTGAACCAGGATCTGAAGGTAAACAACCATAGACGCCGATGTGTGTCTATGGTTGTTTGGTAACTGATCCTAATTTCCATTGAGAAATCATCTTTAGCGATGAGGCCTATTCCTGGATGAATAGGTACGTGAACATACAAATTTATCGAATCTGGGACGATACAATTCCACATGAGATCCAAAAGCGTCCAATACATTTCGAAAAAGTCACTGTTTGGTGTGGATTTTGGGCTGGCGGCGTCATCGCGGTCTATATTTCTTTGAGAACGACGTTGGTCAGGCCTTCACTGTCAACGGCGAGCACTATAGGTCGATGATTACCAATATCTTGCGATTTAACCTCTTTGGACATTTTCTTGTGGGGTTACCATAAATCGCAGGTGTATGCGAATGAGCCACAAACCACAGCGATCCTCAAACTCATGGAAAATTGGACATTTCAGATGCGCTCTACGCATGCGCCGTGGCGGATATTTGAACGATACTATATTCAACGCATAATGGCATCAAAATGTCTTTCAAAATAATTAAAAAAATTCGATATGTCACACACACTTTGTTTTATTTAAATTTAAAGATAGGATACGCTTGATGAAAGACCGGTTATATACGTCATTTTCAATTAAAAAGGTATATGTTTATAAAAAACCTTATATGATTTTACTGTATATAAAATGCATAAGTTTATAATACGGTTAATATTTGAATCGGAAGATCTCGAATGAAAATAAATATGATAAATTATCAATAAATTACTGTCGTTTTCAACAGTTACAGATCTTCCCAATGTCCTTTATCCAAACCTTCTTTGAACTACCAGCAACTTCAGGATATGGCAAAGAGTATTCCGGAAGAAACTGCAGAGGAGGTGGAGGAAGAGATTGACTCTCCAGAAGTGAGGACAATAGTCATAACAGGTCCTTCTGGTGATATGGAAGTGAAAAATAGAGTTGTACCAATTTGGGCAGCGGATCCAACTCAATCGGAACAGTGCACGTGTATAAATCAAACCGGAAATAATATCCACCATGTTGTCAACAAGTACAAGAGGAACGGTTCAGCCATGACGTCATTAACGACTGTTTCACATGTATGTTCACCACATTTCATATACTAGCTGACCCCGCAAATGTCCTGCCATATAAATTATTTCTATAGAGTATGGAATTTGACCAAGACAAAAAAAATCGCCAAAAATCAAATTTTTTGATAGAACTCAGTTCCACATTTGAAATGTGAAATCTACTTTCAGAAAGAAAAGCGCTGGGGAAGATTCCAGAAAGGTAATAAACGAGGAACCACAAAACGTCCTCACTCTCAATGTGACGGTTATATTCCTGCCAATGAAGAAACCCATGCAGATCCACTGGAGCACCCTCTACAGGGAAAAGAGAAAAATCTGAAGGAAGTTCTCACCAATCTTCACAACGAGTTTGAAACTCTCAATAAGTATAAACATATTTTTTTAATTCTGATTTTATTCTTACGCTGAAAATAGAATAATTTTAGTGACAATAAGGTTTCCTCAAAGGAGCGAAAGAAATAAAAAATATGAAGTCCTTACGAATATAGCTATAGTTTTCAAAGTTTAAAAAATAACGTAGGTACTGTGTTTCATGAGAATATTAAACATTCACCCCGGCTCCCATGCCAAATACTTGACTTTCAGAGGCAAGTTTTTTATATCTGGGATTACATTATGGCAATTTTCGTAGGAATATGCAACTTTTTGAAAGATGAAATACAGAACACAATACTAGTTGAGAATATCAGTTTCCATCGGTTGAGTATTTTTTGAGTTTATCCATTGTGAAAACAAGCAAATATTTTCATGAAACAAATTTAAATTGTATCTAGAAACATATTTTCATTTCTGTCTTCAAAAATTATACATACATTATTGATAAATATTGACATGATTGTATTCATATGAATTGAAATTGAACTAGGATGAATAAGTTACAGCGACCTAAAATTTCTTTGTGATCTGTATGTTATTGACTATGCTTCAGTGTAATATTAATTAATCATGAATCAGCAATTAAAATGTGTCCTAACGAAGCACAGATGGGCCACATAATTGAATTACTTGTTTCTTGGAAAGTCCAACTTTAATCTCTAAATTTCGGTAATGAATTGAATGAAAACACTTTTGTCTAATTTCCACTGGTTATTTTACTTTTACGACCGGTTTCGGGTTTCATCCCATTATTAAGTATAAAAAGTAACTAATACATTCGAAATCTAAAAACGTAGTTATATAGAGAGTTTGTAGGTAAGTTGGATGGAGACGTAATTGAAGGAGCAGGGGTGCCAACTATAAAAATTTCAACACTGGAGATTATAGAAATTACCAGGGTTGTCAAACTTATAAATTCAAGAGTGGAGACCTACATAAATCAACTTGCTTGTTTGGGGTTATATATTTCGGGTTTTTAATTAATTTATTAACTTCCATGGCTTCCAACAAATTCATTTTTTCCCTTTATTACATGTGTGTAGGATTTTGAGATTATCTTTACTTATCTTGTGTTTTGATTCTTACAGATGTTCATACCTTGTAGATTTTTTTTCGAAACAGACGTGTTCACGGAGACTTACGTCAAAATTTCTACCGGTTTGGCATGTAGAAAAGTGTGGGGAGTGCTCTGCAGTATATACACTCAATTCAAAATTGAAATTTCTAAAAAGAATCCAAGGAAAATTGTTTTCTTCTCAAAAGGAATCTTGCCTCCAATAAAATAGTCTTTCCTACAGTACAACAAAATATTTTTTATAGATTCTGCCTGATTAAATACTCGTCTGATATATAATTTGAATATATTCAATCACAAACAACTCTCCCCATTTCAATTTTAATTGTACCGTCATTTAAAATTATTTTTTTGGGGTTTTATTCACGTGAATATATATAAAATCCATGAATGACATATTCCATTTTCAGGAAGTATGAGGAATTGTCCCAGAATGCTAATGCCGATGACGACGAAAATCTGACAGAATTGGAGAAATTGGAATCAGAACTGAATAAAAAAGAAGAGGAGATCGTCATGGTGATGACTTTGTACAAAGAGGTACTGGCTTTGAAACAGCAAATTAAAACGTTGAAGCAGAAAACGAGCCAGCCGAGCATTTCCCTCTCCGATCAGAAGGACTGCCCACCCAATTTCAAAGAATATAACAACCCACAGGCTGCTTTTCATCTAACGAAACTTCTGAGGCAGATTCAAATGTATCAAATGAGATATAAGAAAGAAATAGAATGAGTGAAAAATGAAAATAGGGAGTTTGATTCATTTCTACATTTATGAAAATAAGGACTTTTTTTATTTTCATTTACTCTTCGAATGACGAGAGGAAACAGTAATTTTTATGTTCTACGAACCAACCTCAAAAGGACCATGAATTATATAAAAATGTAATAAACTAGCAAACGTTCCTTATCTGAGTTTCTGAAAGCTCAATATTTCCCAACTGACACATCAGTTAAATGGGGAATGTTCCTCCTGACGAAAATCAAGTAGTTTTCATGAAAGAGCTCTAAAACAACGCATTTTAAACTTATCATTTCAACCTTTTTTTTTTAAATATTTAAATGCTTAAAAAAGACGAATGAAATGATGCATTCAACATTTAAAGGAATTCGTTTGTATTCCACCATTTGGCAACATCGGTTATAGCTAATAAACGACAATGAATCTGTTACCTGTATGAGACAAACAAAGATGACATATTTCAGAGGCGTGCTGTTCTGTTTACTTATGTTTCGAGTTCCGAGACATTCTGTGACATATGACATTTTGTGCACCTAACCTATCTTCCTCTATATAAATAAATAACAAAACAACTGTTGTTTATGTGGCTTGTGGTATTGAACTAAAATTTATATTTTGCCTTAATTTGACACTATTGACATGATTCTTCTTCTTCTAGCATACTATTAACCTGAACTCCGATCTAGCATTCTAGGCGCTGTTTCCAAACAAATCCCTTTGAAAATTAAAACCCAACATTTGAAACATCGATTTGAATACTTTTCGAAGTGAATTTGAAAAACTCATGAATTGAACTCAACTTTATTTTGTTCAAACTTGCATTTGCTGTAATAACCCAAATTGAGGAACATTTCCCATTCATTTCAGCATTTTAACAATTCTCTTAATATATTGCATCAATTAAAATTAAGGTTTTCCACTTTTTCATTTTTTATCATTAGGTGGTATATTGCGCATCATACATGCGTGTATTTAAGTGGATATATTTTTGTATATACAGTGTGTCTCACAGGGCAATTGATTTTATAATAAATCGTTTACTTAAACAGTAATGAATGTAACGGCACGTTGAAAATGATTATCGAGGGAAATAGCATTGTATCAACTTCACCAATCAATCGAAAAAAAAATGAAAGGTTTTTGTGAATTTCAGTTCAATGAGAAAAAATGATGGGGACTTTCAAAAGCATATCTTTACATATAATAATGCACTGTTACCAAAAACATTTCTTTCTCCAGTCATCGATATATCGTTTCCTTATCATTAAATCTGTAATAACTAGAAACCAAATATGCATATCTACATAATAGGTTATAATTATTTTGAGTTCATCGTGGAGTAACCATTGTTTGAAAGAGATGACTGTAATAAGCATTGTCAAACCGTGAGGTCTGAACCTGGATGACACAACGGAATCCCTGTCCTATAATTTTGTTACGGAAAGGTGACAATTATGCCGTCGATTCGAAACATGTATTTAATTTAATGGGTCTATTCAAATATTTGAAACTGACCATTTTATTTTGCGTTGGAATTCCAATTATAGTTGTGCGCGTCAGTGTATTTGGAACATTCTAATTCGCTCGCACGAAAAATAATTGTAAAAGTCATCTCAAGAATTCTAGATTATCTGTTACTTCATTTTCAAATTATCTTGATTTCATTTTTGTCTTGAATGATCTCATATATAGTTTCCTCTATATATCCGAGTATAAGCTACATTTGATTAATTTTAAGCTTTGCATGTAGGGTTTGAAAATAACTGATATAATTGAATCTAATATTTTCATCATTATTCAGTTCTTTGTACCATTACATATTGATAAATGGAGAAATATTACTATCAAAAAGTACTTCTCAATATGCGAATCCGATAACAGTGTCGTGATTTTTTTTAATTGAAATATTCTTTTTGTACCAATTTCTCTGGGTTATTGTCAGATCTGTTTTCATTTGACGTATTAGACATGCACATATCATTATTTATTACACTAACAGTTCTCTTCAGTAAATATTGGTTTGTCCCTACCATACTTATAATTCGTAAAATGAGACATGAAACTTTCTGTTTTTATACAATTTTTATTTATAACTAACGTTTCTGCAGTTATGTCCTATAAGGACATTTTCAAACAGATACAATAAACTCCGTTTATCGTTTAATCTAGTGAAAGCTCATGCTTACAATAGTCTATGTATATTAGATTGTGTGTTTCAATAAAGTATTATTATTATGTCCTATAAGGACATTTTCAATAGTGAAAGCTCATGCTTACAACAGTTTTTATATATATACAATATATTAGATTGTCTATTTCAATAAACTATTATTATTATGTCCTATAAGGACATTTTCATACAGACAAAATAAACTCCTTTCACCGTTTAATCTAGTGAAAGCTCTTGCTTACAACAGTCTTTGTATATTAGATTGTCCATTTCAATAAAGTATTATTATTATTATGTCATATAAGGACATTTTCAAACAGAAACGATAAACTCCTTTTACCGTTTAATCAAATGAAAACTCATGCTTACAACAGTCTATGTATATTAGATTGTCTATTTCAATGAAGTATTATTATTATGTCCTATAAGAATAGTTTTAAAAGTGAAAGCTCTCGCTTACAACAGTCTATTAGATTGTCTATTTTAATAAAGTGTTATTATTATGTCCTATAAGGACATTTTCAAACAGATACAATAAACTCCTTTTACCGTTTAATCAAATGAAAACTCATGTTTACAACAGTCTATGTATATTAGATTGTCTATTTCAATGAAGTATTATTATTATGTCCTATAAGAATATTTTTAAAAGTGAAAGCTCTCGCTTACAACAGTCTATTAGATTGTCTATTTTAATAAAGTATTATTATTATGTCCTATAAGGACATTTTCAAACAGATACAATAAACTCCTTTTACCGTTTAATCTAGTGGAAGCTCATGTTTACAACAGTCTATGTATATTAGATTGTCTTTTTCGAAAAAGTGTTATAATTATGTCTATAAGGACATTTTCAAACAGATAAATGAAATCCGTTTACCGTTCAATCTAGTGAAACTTCATGCTTACAACAGTCTATATTAGAGTGTCTTCTTCAATAAAGTATTATTATTATTATGTCCTCTAAGGACATTTTCAAACAGATACAATAATCTCCATTTACCGTTCAATCTAGTGAAAGCTCGTGCTTACAATAGTCTATATATGCCTATTTCAAGGAAGTATTATTATTATTATTATCAAAATATATTCCTCGTATACTAAGCTCAATGGATGAAAATGCGTATGAATTCCAAATAATGTAATATAAAATTCTCGACCTATTACCTCCGAATTTTATCAAATCTGTATACACTCTCGCCATTTGTTCAACAAAATTTCAAACAATATGAATTAACACACATTTCAACCGAATAAATTTGGTGCACTCTGGATATAGCCCTTGAATGAACTTCAATGACTTTTAAAAATGCAAGGCGATTGATTTTATAATGAATTGTTTGCTTCAACAGTGCCTAATGAAAATGTAACCGGCACATGTTTATTGTACCTATTCGATTGAAAATGTCCTTACAGGACAAAACTGTAGTAAAGTTAGTTACAAATACAAGTGGTATAAAAACATAAAAAAGTTTTTTTCTCATTTTTCAAGATGATCTCCTACCACGTAGGATGTATTCCCTACATCCATCAATTTACTAATAATCTGGAAAGACGACAATTTTTTTTTCTACACGGGACATCAACTTCATTCCAGTGGAATCACTTGTGGCATTGATTCATTCCAGTTTCACAAAAATCAGGTTCACTTTTCTTGACGAAAAGAAAGTGAATAATAATCATAAATCGGTTATTCATCAAAAGTTGCTGAGGTGTGTACAGTTTTCTGGTTCAGAACAGTGTTCCAAGCTTTTGAGAAGCAGCCTTTGCAATTCCAGCGACATGATTGTGCCAAGACATATTGGTCCATTTCAACCCCCCACAAACTTATCGAAGCAGAAAGCGGAATTGTCTGACCTGACATTATTATATCCGGTTCGGAGACATTTATCTTCTTGGAGAAAACCGATGCCTGGGTTTTTGTGGCATTGAACTGAACCTGGTTACTTCGCCCCAATTCGTAATCACTTCTAGATCCTTATGAATTGCACCATGACGAGTGAACTTGAAGACTGTTTTCATTATTCAGAAAAAAGCCATAAGATTCATGTGCAATGCACATGAATGCAAGTTGAGACTCCTGCAACCCCTTGTTTGATCTACATAAAACTGTTTGATTAACAAACATAAACTGAAATTTAGCGGTTACTCCAATTATGCCCTTCGTCAAGCTAATGACTTAAGATTACCCATACCAGTCTTTACTCTAGTCAAAGACGCGTATATTATAATGGCCTTGAGATGTTTAATTATTCACCTGGGTGTATTAAAATTTTAGATGATAACTGTGTATTTAGGAAATCAGAAAGAGATTTATTACGTGGTATTCCCTATTATAGTTTGGAAGAGATCTTTGAGAACAGTTTTCTTTAATTTATTTTATCATCTGTATTTTCAATGTATTGACAAAGTATCTATAGTATACTGCATTTTTAATATTTTGAACATTTCTGGTATTGTTTCTTCAATATGTAATTTCTCTCTGCAGTATCTGTATGTATTTTATGTGTTTGGATAAAATTGTTAAATGTATGTCTGTATTTGTGCAGATATTTCTTTACTTTGTATTTAAGCTACTTCAATATGATTTGTACTCTATATGTATATATGTGTATACGTAGTTGTATGGTGACCGAAGGAAATTTGCAGCTTAGTCAATAAGACCTGATGCTTTCTAGTCTCACGAAAAGAATTTTTAATCTATTGGGTATCTTTACTATTTTGCACGAATGAGTAAACATAAAAAATACAGAATTTCACATTTTCAGAGTTATATAATGTTCGTTCTTCTAGGCTACATACCCGATTCCGTAAACTATTGTGAATGTGATAACACAATAATCATAGAAAAGGATCCAATTTGTGAAATACATTTTACTAGAATAAGAAAATCTATAAGAATATTTGAACATAACACCTATTTTTCCAGAAGGGGCAAATTTATTCGAATTTCTTGCAATTTTTTGAAAGAAAACTTCTTATATATGTCCAGTCGATTACTTTTGATTTTCATTGTTTGAAAAGCTTTTAATGAATATTCAGGATGTCCTATTCTCGAAACAGAAGTTTTTTTAATTTCATGAAAAACGGAAGTTAACAAAATGTTTTCATTGTGGCAAAAAGTTGCTAAAAAGTACTTCTTGCCCATAGCCTGCCACAATTTGAGAAGAGTAGTCTTTTTGACTTAAACAAACAACAGAAAACCCCCATAATAAAGTGTATGTATACTAGGTTGTTTTCATTGAACCCTCTTGTACCACCACACTCGTCAGTCGCGTGCCTTTCTGACATCTCTCATCAATCTACATTACGGTTAAAAGGTTTTCTAATGAATTGCACCATGACGAGTCAACTTGTCTGCTTTGGACTTACAATTTTCCGTTTCATCACTTTGTGCAGAGGAACCGATTTGAATTCAAGAAACAAGAATATGGTTTCTAGCACAGAAAAATTTCGGTAAATTTCGTTAAAAACAATTTCAAGTTATACTAGTGGTCATACATGTACATGTCCATTATATGCTGTCTAAGAATTTTTATTAACTGCGCGATCAACAGCTTCTACAGTTGTTTCAAACAGATCGCTTTACAACTGAATGTGGTATACAGTAATTACTGAATTTAGTCGCTGGATAAAAATAAAGCACTGATTAATTAAGCCTATAATTATGGCGTTTTGATTTAATCTAGGTATATAAATCCATTTGCAATAAAATTTGAAAACTGTCATATTTTTAGGAAGGAATATAATGAAATCACAATCGCAATATTACTCTGTGAATTGATTTGAGTATATATTACATTCCTTTTTCGATATATAATTAATTAACTATGGCTGGAAATCGTTAGCTTTCTGGTATTACTTGCTGCTAAAAATTATTCAATTTCAAACTTATATCCCAATTTCAAATCAATATTATAAAAATTAGATGCACATTAATCACTAGCTCTCTATTTACTTACTTATCCACTATATCTACTGAAGTTATCCTTAAAACCATCTAGAAGAGTCATATTAGGTGATCTGGTGGGTTCTTCCGAAAGACAACATCTACCCGTCTACTGATTTTGATAGTTGAGAAACCCAAATAAGTTTTCAATTGATGTTACATATCAGCAAGATATAGTAACTCTTTATCATGATGAGCTGGTTCAAAAGTAGCTGAATAACAAATATCCAAACTGATAGATATGCAAATTTGATCCTTTAGGATGACCCGCTAGATTACCTGATTACCCTACATTTTTTGTGGAAATCAAAACAATACTGAAGTATTGTTTTGAAAGTATACCAGTAAATTCCAAATATGTCTAAAATCCTTGGTGTTTATATATCTTATATTATTCTGATAATCATAAAGCACTGCTTGAAACAAAATCCATCAACTAATTGATATCACAGACCTCATGCACCTTGGAATTTCGACCCCTGAAAGGAACGTTGGAACGTCTATCACAGTATAGATGACAGGTGTAGGAGGACAGTGGGACGCGCATGAGGTCTTTCACCCCGTGTGGTCACCTGGATCTACACTGCAATAATAAGACATATGTTAATGTACTGAGCCATTGCATGAAGACCGAAAGTTCTACAAGCAACGGCCATCTAAAAAGTATATCAAATACAGTGATTAGCTTGTTTTAACATCACAGGAGCCATGAGAACAACACCAACTGGACCTGTACGTTGAAGAGGTTGCGTTAATGGCCATGTTACTATTGTGGACGGCTGGTGTGAAACTCGAAGTAGAAATGGGTCGATTGAGGCTGAGCCTATGGCGAGAAGCGCTCACTGCGCAACCTCTGCTGCAGGCAACCCAGGTTTGTGTTTATTAAACCCTACAAAATGCAAATAAAACAGAACATAGAGTCAGATGCTACTAATGCAATACGCATATATACAGACGGCTAAAAACCTAAAGAAGGCTCAGGATGTGGAGTCTACTCTAGGTCACTAAGCCTAAGGATTAAGTGGGGAATGGGAAAAAATACCAGCGTGGTTCAAACAGAACTGGCTGGTATCTCACTAGCCACAAAAGAAATAACCAGGAAAGTAATTTCTGGCAAAAACAAAACCATCTGCCCTGATAGCAGACAAGATCTATTAGCCTTGAACAGACGTGTTACCTCAGGGCTAATACTAGAGTGCCACCAAGATTTAGCCAAAGCCTCGGTAGATGATAATAACATTATCCTGAGGTGACTGAAAGGGCACGACAAGAGTAAAGGTAATCGCATTACCGACTCTTTAGCCACGGAAGCGGCTGGAACAAGAATTTTAGGACCCAGTGGCACCTACGACCTGATGACTTCGACAATTGCGAAACTAGCCAAACGTCACACCCATGCTCAATCCCTAAAGAGATGGGATGAAATCAAAGAATGCAATCTTGCCAAGATCACCCTGGGCGACCCTGGGAAGCTGGCTCCAAAGAAATATCCATAATATTAGGCTAGTGGACACACCTCTACGCAGAATGGGTCACATGTGGTCTAAGTGCTGTGGGCCTACACTCACCTTCCCTACTCTACAGATAGATGACAGGTGCTTTCATGCATTTTCAGATATTTTCTCGGACGTGCTAACAGTAGGAACCAAAAATTTCAACTTCTGAGGGGGACGATAGCTGTTGAATGAAAAACAATGTTGTGGCCTTTGTATGATCACTAATACCAACGTATTCAAAAAACACTTCATTGTGAGATTTTCACCAAACAGTTTTACAAAAATGCAACACGTATTTTGCCATTCAATGGCTTTTTCGGGAGTGTCTTTACTCAGTAAAGACAGTAAAGTACTCAGTAAAGCCACGCCCGAAGAAGCTATTGTATGGAGAAACACGTGATGCTTTTTTGTAAAACTTTAGTGAAAATCTCCCAATGAAGTGTTTTTTAAATAGTTATGGATTTTCATAAAGTATCAGCCAATTCCATTATATACAATATACACTAATACTAAGTTTTTGGACGCAGCAAAAAAGATGATTGAAAATCATTCTGTTAAATTCATTAAATTATTTAAAATACTGATGTTTTTCTTATTTCAAGATTACATTCATTTTAAAAAAGTAAATTAATATTTACAAATACACACTCGAAAATGTTTCAGTAGTAATATTCCAGAATGATACTAACCTAGAGTTTTCACAATACCAAATTTCAAACTTCTCTTTCAGAAATGTGATAAATTTTGCCGACAGAATAGTTAATGTCTTGTTAACGGGTGCCAAAGACGTCACTAATTATTTTAATTCACATTTCTAGGCATTTATGAACTGTTCACACGCTAATAAACGAGAAAATTTGAGAACAGTTCTGCCAAAATAACTTTTCCATTAAATCAGCATAACATGCATTTGTATTATAAATTTATACAGTGAAGACGTAAAAAGTCTTTCCTCCCTTAACTTTTGAATTAAACAACCTACAGAGGTCGGGTAAAATTCAGGTAAACTGGTAATACTTTTATTACTTTTTGGCATAAAAATTATTGTGGTCACGTAGTCTAGTGTCGAGAGGGCACCATCAACTTTTTTTTAATGTAAAGTGGGTCACGTGGCTTCTGGTTTTGAAGGCTTTCAGAATCTCTATCCAACACCGCTGTCTTTGTGAAAATCAGCCAAGCCGTTTCAAACTGACAAGCATTTGAAAGCTTCAAATATCCGTTTAAAATTTGTTTTTCCGTTAATCAGCTGTCGCCCTCCTACGAACGACAACTCTCAGAAGTTGAGAAACTTGTGCGAGCTAAGGACTAACGAGGTCTTACCTTTTAACGTGTGATTCCTAACACGGAAATATGTTACAAATAAATTAAAAACCTAAATTACTTTTAATTGCAACAAAATTTCAAGTAACAGTTTCAACTATTTCAGCGAGTGCTTGAAGTGTTCACCGTTCACTTGACAGAAAAAAAGTCTGTTTTGGAATTCATTCCGAACGTTATTAAATGTTTCCTGGGAAATACTGTAACACACATCTGTAATTTGGTCAAACAGTTCCTGGAGTGACTGTGGCTGAGTGACGTACACCTTAGATTTTATGTACCCCCACAGAAAAAAGTCCATCAGTGTCATATCAGGTGACCTAGCTGGCCATTCTCGGACCGGTCGGTAGTAGTGGGAGGGTACACCCCCCCCTCCATGGTAAATTCATTTGGGTTTCCCCAACTACTTCTGAAAGACAAGGACGAGGCATTTGAAAATTATAAAAAAATGCTGAAAACCTATGAAAACTGTCAAAAATATCAATATGATAAACGTCAATATTAGACTGACAGTGAAATGACATGCTATTTGGAGTCTCCAGCAAAATAACCGAGGTATAAAAAAACTAGAACAAAAACCACAATTTAAAGTACCAATAATATGCGCACCTGTTTAACCACAAAAAATTGGCTTTTCGATCGGAATCAGTAACCGAAACCGAGTTAAAATTCTGCTGTAATTAATAGTTTAAAGTAATTTATTTGTTAAATATATGGAGTAAATTTCAAACGCTGGTCAGTCTGACAAAACCAGGAGCCACATGACGATACTGTGCAACAATCCTGTAACGAATGTTTGGAGTACAAACTGAATAGGAAAGTATATAATTCAATGTTCACATAAAAGTATTTGTTTCTAAAGTATTTTTCTTTCGTGTAATTCAATGTTTTTATGAAGGTAGCTGTTTCGGAAGTCCTTTTCCCAGTTTGTGACTGAAAGTTTACACATCTTTGTAAAGAGATTATGTTGAAGCCAATTTCTTTCTGTCTCTCTTCAGAAGATTCCCACATTTTTTTTAAATATGAAGAAGTAGAAAGCCAAAACCTTTCTTCCCCAATACTTCTGAATTGTTTCAATCTTACTGCAATTTTCAATTATTTTTCTACAGCAGTCATCTTCAGCTTTCCAAAATACATTGCTCTTCCACCTTCGAACTTTGCCACAAGTTACTTTGTGGAAGACTTTACTACTTCAGATAAATGAAACCAATAGGTGTACACAAACTTGTATTAGAATGAATTTTGTCATACTTCAGAAGTACACAACACCTCTAACATTCTTGACAAAGACATAAACTTAAAACTACAGTTCACAGACTATTAAATTAAATATTGACATAATACAAAAACTTGATAAACAACAATATCAATTGGACTCTCTGACTTTTATTCCATTATCAAAAAATAAAAAGAACTCTTTATTTAGCATTCGCTTTGCGACGAACATAAACTTTTGTACGTTGATATTTTCCAAGCGCCAAGATGAAATGGAATGAATGGAAAATTCAGTTTGAACATGAGATGATTATACCTGTAAAAACAAAATAAGAATTAGAATCGAGAAGAAATTAGAAGAAAATTTCAAATTCAATACAACCTAAGTTATACTGTTTCTTTGAATAATTGTAATGCACTGTTGGCAACCTTTGATGCAGTCATGAATTTCAATCACTAAGTGATTATCTTCAAGAGGAAGATTGAACTTCCTCTTGAAGATGATCACTTGGTGATTGAAACACGTGTCGAGGTGTTAAAAGTAAAGGTTTGGTGTTGGGATAAAAGGATAAAACTCCAGTAATTTGCTTCATTAAAGACCAGATCAAGTTTGGGGAGTTTATATAAATGGAACATAAGAGAACTTAAAACTACAATTTCAATGTAAACAAAATATATGGCAATTTTTATAGAAATATCTTCAAAATCCTCATTGGTTTTCATCTTTCAAATGAGTAGTGCGCTTTCATTTGTAAAACATACTGAAATAAAAAATTATGTTTCAGAGCATTTTTTTCAAAATTATGAATGGACTGACCTATCACTTGATGAAGATTAATGACACTATCCATGATAATAATCGAACAGTTTTCACAAAAATCTTTTATCTCTAGATGCGTTTTGCTAAAAACCTTAGCTTCCTCAGTAGAAATGCTAAAGTGTCAGCAAAACGTGTCTAAAAATGATAAGTGTTTGTGAAAATTGTTTATTATCATAGATAGAATGTTTTCAACATTCCTAGCACTACTGTAAACATGCAACAATTGTAGCCACTATAGATCATGAACTGACGAATTTAAATTTTTGCGAAATGATTTTTGAAATAAAATATTCACAGCAAGTTTTATATCATACATTGCGCAATCATATAAACATTGAATAATTTATTTGAGGATATATATTTGGGTGCAATAATGTTTACTATATGAAAAATAGTGGGGCTCACCCATAGAAATCATACTATCTACAAGCAACAACTGAACATTTACCGACTCTTTTCAACTATTCCTGCTCTTTTTACAATAATATTGATATTGTTATACCTGTGTGTTGTCAATAAGAAATATTTCTTGGACAAAAAAGTGCAGTAATTCACTCATTGCACTAGGACAACGTTTTTAGAATTGTGTGTAGCAATCCCCTGCGGAGGCATTATTAGCTACACCAATCGAAACCAGAGCAAGATCGGACAACACTGTGTTGATCTGCCATAGGTCTGTCTCATCATTGGTGCCAGACAAAAAAATGAATGCATCGCTGGAGTCAAAACTATCCTTGAAGGACAAGCCTGAGCTGCCAGCATCTATAGACGGTTGAAGCCAAATTTCGACATCAACTGCCGTCTTTTTCTCCAGCTTTCACTGCGACAGAAACTTTCTGAGACCAGAAAGGTCTCTTCGTTGGTGTTGGTCTGAACCACAATGCGCTCTTGGACTCAACTGTTCCAAGAACAAAGAAAGGCGATGACAAAACATAATGAAGATACCACCTCTAAAATCGACAGAAGATTCAATTCATGACTATCGAAGATAAATAGAACTCTCAAAAGCAGTCTGTTGCGAAGCCGAGCTTCAACAGCGTCTTTGGACACTGGCGTCGACTTGATTGCCGTGCAGTGAAAGCTACAGAAGAAGATAGCAGACTAATCTTGTTTGGTGGTCAAAGCCAAATCTTGATCATGTAAAGAAACACGTTTGACAACCTCGTCAATTTCTTGAATTGGTTCTTGTATTGATCCCATAGATGGTGTCTTCATAAAGGAGAAAATATATCATCACCCTTTCTCATTAGCTCAATTATTATCTAATCACTTTCCCGTGGAAATATTTAATGACATAACTGATATATAAATGTTTATTTTTGCTACTCAAATATATATTCAACTGTAAAATGAATAAACATGTATAGATTTAATATATGTTACATAATAAGGTACATGTTGAGAACAGTGAGAACTAGGAAATCAATTAATAAGCACAACAAATAAATTTATAAATGCAGCTAAAAAGAACAGTTGTTACTTGTAGATTTTTGCAAAATCCTTGTTCTTCATTACAATCAATTGCTTTGTTTTTTCATTTAATCTAGTTTTGCTGGATAATGAAACGAAACGTTTTCACTACAACACTTCAAAAAATATTCATGATGTAGAAGAGTTATACTGTAGTAGGAGTAGGTAAATTCAAAAATTTCACAGGAAAATCTTATTATTTTGAATACATCCAATTAACAAGCCTTTTTTTTTAGTTTTTTAAATTAAGTGTATACACTTCATTAATATTTAACAGTCTCTAAGGATTATAATTTGTTGTTATGATGAGAATATACTAACCGGTAAATTAGAATAGTCACCATTTCCTACAGCTCTCTAATAGGGTTGGTGCCTCTGTTGGCGTTGTCCACCGCCTCCTCTACCACCTGCAGGTTTGCCCTGGTAACCGCCTGAGCCACCTGAAAAGATGAAGCAGTATAAAAATTTTTATATTATAGCAATCTTACTCACTAATTCAACTCAAAAACAATTGTTCGCCACCTGTGTTGTCAATCGCCTCTATGTTCTCTTCTACAAATTCAGAAGTGACAAATGTTTTTTTTTGTTCCTACAATAGCTGCTAACAAGGGTGCTCAAAAGACGCGGCATTTCACATCGACGCAGTTTTTCATGTACATATTCATATTAATGTAGATTATGATTAATCATCCCAACAAAGTGACCGTCAGCCTAATATTATGGGATCTTACAGTATATAACTGAATGTTTGAACTAACATCTCTAAATATTAAACATTGAAATAGTTTTAGGTTCCACAACTCGCAACCAAATATATTGCAAAAAATTTGTAATGGTGACAGAGAATGGAACGAAAAAATTAAGAGCATCTCCCCAAATACATTTTCCACTTATACCATAACTGCATCCAGCACCAAATCCCCCATCGTAGAATAGCCAAATCCCTGGTCTACATTCAGATATAAACAAATTCACTGTACACTTTACATCTTCACCAGCAGTGGCTAATTCATCAATTTAATATAAATTTTATTTTGTTAGTGGTAGTTGCTTACAGTAATTTCAAAACTGAATGTTTCTTGTGATGAAGGTTGTAAAAGAGTAATTCCATCTTCTCTTAAGTTGGCATCAGACGCAAATGATTTTAATTTGATATTCAATTAAATTGCTAACCTAGCAATAAAAGTGTTCATTTCGCTAGAATAACTATTTAATTGCCGAGTCGAATATGAAAAATAAATCATTCTTACATAAACTTATTTCAGAACAAAGAAATCACTTCATAGCACAGTCCATGTGGGTTTCATGGCAACATGAAAATTTGCGGTTGAAAATTTTCAGGTATATCCAAGAAAAAAATGTTTATGCTAGAAATATCCATATCCCTTAGGGTGCATTTGAATTTTCAATTTTGAAAGCTTGATTTTTTAATTGATGACATGAAAAAAATTGGAAAAGAATAAAGGATTATAAAGCCCTGCTCCAAATGTGAGCTGAAATACTGATTTCTTATTACATAAAATCATCTTAAATAAGATTCACAGGATCCTATTAACTTCCCTCAAGTCAATTAACTATAATATGTTTTAAATATTTATCACATCAGTATATCACTCACTTGAACTTGCAAGTTTTCTAGTCAAAAGAACCATACTATTTGGAATCGGTTAAGAAATTGAACTTGACCATTTACAACACAGAATATATCAGCAAATCACTAGCTTTCATTCAACTGCTACTCAAATAAAACAATTTATTTGATTGATGGTCCCTTTCAAGGTGAAAGTATATCATGAAGATTTCTAGTTTCAACAAATGCTTTATTCAAGCTCTAAACAATAATTCACAATATCATTCCACTGCATCTGTAAATATGTGTCAACTTGTACAAAATATAGGAACAAGACAAGTCTACTATGATGTAAATATATTATGTCTTAAATAAAACATACATTAGACAACTGTGTGAATATCACACTTTCTATAAGATTTATCAGCATATCACACATCCAGAATGGAAAAGGCACTTCTCACAAAATGATGTTTTTAGGAAATCTCAGTTAAAATGTTATATATAGAAAGTATAAAACTTTAACCGGTATTTCCTGAAAACATAACTTTTTGGAGTTGTGCCCTTTCCATTCTAAATGTGCGATAAATAAATGGTCATACCGAGTTGATGGTAATACAAGAATTTTCCTGAAAATGTAATAGTCATGATTCTGTCACTCTAACCAAAGAAACCAGTGGATGAAGTTTATTTGAAATAAAAAATTCATATCTACTACAGCCAACCCGGTACCTCCTATCTAACTGACATATACAAGAGCTTACAATAAAAGGCACCGACAGATTACCATCGAAACTAACAGTGTTAAAAACTTATTGCCCGTTGTTGGAGTATTTACCATAATTGCCATAGTTGGAGTAATCGTATCCACCATAACCTCCGTATCCTCCACCTCCGTAATAGTCATAACCCTGATTATAGCCTCCATCATAGCCATAACCTTGTCCATATCCTCCATAGCTTCCATAACCTTGGTTCCAATTTTGAGACCCATAACCTCCTCGGCCTCCCCTACCTCCACGCATACCACCGCCACGGCCACCGCGACCTCCACGTCCACCCATCATTGGGCCACCCATCTGGTCGGGTTTAGGTGTAGCCTTCTTTACATCAACCTGTAAATAAATACAAAAATTAAAATTATAATATATATATATATATATATATATATATATATATATATATATATATATATATATATATATATATATATATTTCCAAATGAATTATTCACAAGTAATAACGCATTAAGTTATTGAAAAAACTGCTCGACTGATTATCATCTCACATATTGTTTCAAAATTTTATGAGGGTTCCCTTATGAGTTTCTAAAAATCACCAGTAAGATGGTGCTATTGAAATATTATTCCACCTTTGTAATATTCAGCTTATATATGGCACCCTGCCTCTAAGCATTTGAAAGTGGACGTATATGTACGTACATATAAATGATTACATTCAAAAACGATAACATTGTTTGAATGTTCGTAATGTTTCATTTGAGCATCATTAATTTCATAAAGTTTGGTTGCAATCATCTAGAGCAGGGGTCTCCAAACTTTGAAGCCTTTGGGCCATAATGATTTTTTCAGTTTGTTCCAAGGGCCAATTTCTGCCCTTAACTATATTTCTAGACTAGGATAGTCGCAAATTATCAAATTATTCCACTGGAACAAATTTATAATTTGCATAAATTTGCTCGTGGGTTGTTTTCTGTTTTTGGTACTATTTACTTGTGTGAGAAAACGTTTTCCAAGATGAAGTACACAAAGAATGTTTACAGATCTCAATTAACCGATGAGCATCTTAAATCTCTTTTGATAATTGGTATAAGTAAAATTGATCCACAACTACAAAGTATTGTCGGTGGAAAATCACAATTACATAAATCTCATTCGTGTTTTTGTTTTACCGTGATTCATTTCAATTATTTGTTAGTTATTAATATGCTTAAACTTAGGTACTTAAGTTTTCTTTGTCATCATTTCTGTTGTTAAGTTTTACCTTGCAAGTAAATAAAACCGAGTAATTATCATTCTGTGTTTTCTTCTTCAACTTATCACAGCAATAGTAACAACAATTAGGTAATCATTGGCTGTCGCGGGCCGGATTGATGACACTGGCGGGCCGGATTTGGCCCGCCATTGTATAATATAATATTTGTATAATATGCAAATATTATAAAAATGAACAGAATATCAATCAGTTCTCTGATCATGTATTTTCAATGCTCAAAGTTAGGCTAAGCTTAATGCTAATTCATTTGAATGAAAACCCCACCATTAATCTTAAGTGACATGATAACTACTGAATCAGAAAATATAAAAGGTAGTATGAGATTGTTTTTGCACAAAAACATTTTCAATTCAATATCAATATTGAATTTGGTCATTATTACGCCTTGGACAAAGACGAAACGGACTGGTTCAAGTTTGACGATAGTCGTGTCACGAAGTGTTCTGGCGATGTATTGAAGCTACTGGAGCCTCTGGAGACACCCTACATTTTGTTTTATGAGAGAGAGGACATTGGCAGATCAAGATCTTCAGATGATGTGGTGCTGCAGGTTTTTCCGGGTTTTCCTGCAGCTGAAAAAGCAAATGCGCCACTGGAATCAATGAAGTCGCCCCGGAGCGCCAATTAATTTTTATTGTTGTTTTTATTATCAACATAGTAATATTAAATATTTTTAATAAGAAATTCAATATCTGCTCTTGAAATGTTCACTCGAAATACCAAGTCCTTTGAAAATCCTACAAGACAAGGAAATTGAAATTTAAGGAAGGTAGTATATTTCTCCAAATCCCTATAATTTGATTTGGCATGGAAGGATTACTAAATTCATCCAATATTAACCACATATGGTTATCAAGACAGTACTCATGAAGAATCAAAGTGTAAATAAAGTTCAATTCTTAATCTGATTTTTAATTCAGTTGCAGGTCATAATAAACATTTTGTAACTAAAAAAAACACTAAACAGGGATAGATAAGACTGTAGAGAACATGGTTTTTCAAAATGTCATGGTCCAGGGACTACATATTGACTATGGAATATGGTCTCTATGCCACCCGAAGGGCAATTTTATCTATGACACTGTGGCAAAGATTCCATCGACAAAAAATCCGTAGGCCACCAGCTGGAGGGTAAGCTCCGATACTGATTGTGTCAACCGACATTAAAATTCCGATGTAAAAAAATTTAATAACACCAAAAACATATCAAGTAATGAAAACATACCTCTTTATCCTTAATGGTTTGCTTAGGCCTCTTGAGTAAGTCATTTACGACTTGTTCAGATTCGAATGTGATAAAACAGAAGCCTTTCCTCTGGTTTTTAGTTTTGTCAAATGGCATCTCAACTTCCACTATCTGAAACAAATTAAAATAATTTTCGAAAATATTTTTGATAATAAGATGTATCTCACCGTTCCGAATTGTGCAAAGTAGGATTTTATGTCATCATCAGTGAGATCTGTGGACAAACCCCCAACAAATATTTTACCGTGTCTAGCTTTAGCTTTTTTTGGATCAACTTTCTTTCCATTGATGATATGATCACCTGCTGCTACCACTTTGTCCAATGTTTCAGTAGATTTGAAAACAATGAATGCAAAACCCCTAGACCTGCCAGTGTTTGGGTCAGTTTTCACATTTATGCTCTCAATTTCACCATATTGTCCAAAATGTTCACGAAGTTCCTCTGTAAAAAAAAAAGAAAGATTATTGTATTGTGAAAATTCACTGAAAAAATGTGGAGTGAATTGAAAGTAAACATCAGCATTGGAATTATCAACAAAAATACTCAGTAGCAGAACTGACAAAATTAAATCATCATAATATATTTTGATTTTGTAACAATTTCTTCAAAACAAATTCAGCTAGGACTGACTTGATAGCTCACACATCAATTATATCTACTATTATTATGCATTCAACAAAATTACATTGGTTGGATTGTAAGATTTTTTCTCTAAAATTTTCAATTTTAGGACCTAGGGATGAGTTACTTCAGATGTTATATGGCATAAATTAGAGTCATTTGAACATTCTGAATATTCATTTAAGGACAGACTGAAAATTTCAATAATTGAAGAATACTATATTATCAAGTGATACTGTATTATTAATCTTATCCTTTTGTAGACATTCTCAGTGTTCATTTGAAATAAATATGCATTATCATCTATTCAACAATCAATTTTAAACAGAAACAAAATTACTTCAAGAGTCTTGTTACATACATATGGACAAAGATTTTTGAATTGATGGTTCTGATATGTTCATTAATTTTAGTCTCAAGGAACGTTTCATGTGAATATTAACTCAAAAGTATTCATACATTTAATGTCTTTGTTTTATCCTTTATCCTTGAATTGAGAGTTCAAAAGTTCCCCGATTTCAAATTTTAGTACTAAGACGTCAATAATGCAAATATCCACAGATACTTCTTCAAGTAATCGAATTGAATGGTTTAACGCTCCAAATACTAGTTGACAGGTAATTGAATTCAGTTAACTGCCGACAGCCGATGTTATTTGCATTTTTTTTATGGTAGTAGTTTATTATTATAAAAAATTTGTCTAGAAGAGTACCAAGAATGGTATATCATTCCCCAATTGATTGTCACCTGGATGTTGCAGTTAACAACTTGTTCATTCAATGTTTGTTTTGCAAAAGCGAGCGGTTAGATACTTATGCAAGGTGGGAGTACATGAGTTATGCAGACCATTATTTTTGAGAGAAAAAATTCTCACCGTTACTTGTATTTTCATTCTAGAAACTGTTTGCCTGATTTACAAAAAACATAATATGGTTGGAACTCCCGAACATATAAACTGTTCCAAAACCAAGTCAAAGTATTCTTCAACTTATGGAAATAAAATGCTATATAATCACATACCTTACAAAATTAGGAAGGAGAAAAGCTATAAAAAGTTCAGTAATTTTGTTAAAGATGTCCTTGCAACAAAAGCATACTATGATCTTGATGAATATTACAATGGAACTTTGCTTTAATGGTTTTTTTTTTGGTGTTATTGTTTATATTGACACCTATACTTCAAATAATATTTTATACTGTGGTAGATCTTATTTTATTGCCATGACATGTTCAAACTGTATGTATTTGTTTTTTACATTTTTGGAAAGGGACTATACAAACTATTCTTTTGACAAACTTGGTTAAATTTTATTTTTCATTGTCATATTTTATCCACTTGATATGTGAACTTACTTTTGCTCAAATTGTGTTCATGGGTATTTGTATTTTTAATTTTTTTTTTGGAGTGCTATACATACCAGATTGTTTAACAAGCTGTGTCAATAAGATTGTATTTTCTTGGACAATAAAGTTTATATCATCTATCTACCTAATAAATTTTGTATATTCAAGCTTTATATTTCTTGACCTACTGATGACATAGTTGCCTTTATGTTCTGTGTAGATCAAACTTTAAAAATCACACGAAGTAATATTCATAATATGCCTTTGAATGCATGAAAAAAATTGTAGATGGATTCGACTTATTAAATTTCAATTCAATCATCATTTATCTGAATGACTTGGGTTTCATTAGATTACGTCCACAAAGCCATTGTACTTTTGTTGTATTGACATAAAAATGTAGAAAATATTTCATTCAAATTTTAGTAGAAAGGGCAGCTCTAGCGCCTACAAACTTTCATCAATCACTGTGTCCCTCTGAAAGTGGGAAAAGTTTGATTATTACAACAGCTGTTTAAATTGACAACATTTGCAGACCACTGTTTAAGGAAAAGAAAATCCACCCTGTAATATCAGTTTTTATTATTGAAACTATATGTCTCATAGTAAAAAATCGGAATCAGTTTTTGAATAGGGCAAACACCACCAGCCAAAAAAAAATCAACTTCAATTTGCCGAATCCTATATATTGCCTTACTGAAGACTCTTTCATTTATAATGGGTTGAAAATATTCAATCGTCTTCCATCCCACCTGAAATGCACATGCCATAACAGGAACTTGTGATAAAGCCTATTATAGTTTATCAGAGTACTAACAAGATAACTATTAATTTGACTTGTGTCTGACTCTCAATACAGTTCATGTAATCAACATTGGAAATTTTCATCATACATTATTACTGGCTATTTTCCTAAAGTATAGTATTGTGCTATGAAAATACAAACTGTTTCTGTTATCTTTTTTTGTCCTATTTTGTTGTATATACATATATCCAGTATATACTTGAAAATGTAGATTTTATAGTTTATAGTTTTATATGACTAAGTAGCGATAGCTAATATGTGTAATTTTGTTTGTTTGTTTTTGTTTATTCATTTATTTTAACCAAGCTATGTCAATAAGATATGAATCTTCAGACAATAATAGTATATTATGCAACGATCATGTAATGATGACACGAGCATTAACCGGGATACGAAACGAGCCGAAGGCGAGTTTTGTATGGTATATGCGAGTGTATTAATAACCATTACATGAGAGTTGCATACGCTATTTTTCCTAAACCCGATAAATAATGAAAAACTATAAATATTATATTTGTATTGAACACATTTACAGTAATTAACTCATTTTTTTTAAAACACAAACTTTTTGGGATTATCATGGATATATGAAAACTATAAAGATTCTAATTATATTTATATTGAATATAACAACTGTAATTAATATGATCTTTTAAAAATATTGGAGTCGATGGTATTCCTTCTATATCGCCGTTTTCAGACATTTTGATAATATAGGTAGGTAATATGAAAACTGATTTCGACAAATAAAGCAATTAGTTACTTAGGTTAGAATCTAGGACAAACAAAGGAACAGGATTCTTGATTGAAAAATTATGGGTTTCTATTGGTTGATAATCTGTATCGTTATGAAAAATCTGTATCTTAATGGATATCATTATGAAAGGGATTATGGTCATATAAGTGTATTGTTAGAGTACGGGTGTAGAAAAATCATATTTTGACTTTGAACTATCAGGTTGTTTCAAAAGTTTCATCAGTTTCAATGTCGTGTTTTTGTGGATCCATATCTCAAATATTTATTCTACTGTGTTGAGGTATATACTTATCGATAGAAATTTTTTTTCCATACATTCATGCCGTTCATTTTTACCAAACTTCAGTTTTTTGTATCTTTCCAGCTTATTATTATATATCATTAAGCGATTTTCGGACTATTTTTCTCTGTGAATTGAAATTGAACCAAAGCGCTGTCAAAAGAGTTCGAAAAAATAACCATGTATTTGGCAATGAGCGTTGATGAGTACACTGTTCGACGTTGGTTTGCGAAATTTCGTTCCGGATATTTTAGCCTCAAAGATGAGCTTCCAAATGGTCGGCTCACAGTATCCACAACAAGACCCGCATGTTTCACAAATCACCGTCCAAAACTGAATTAAACATGGAAGTTCTGCCTCACCTATCATACTCCCAGACCTCTCGCCAACTAACTATCATCTTTTCAAGCACTTCGATAACTTCCTCATCGGTAGAACCTTTGTCAATCAGGACCGGGCAAAAAGAGCCTTTGTCAACTTCATTGAATCCTGAGCACCCAATTTTTATACTGACATTAATCAACTTTCGTTACATAGGCAAAAGTGCACCAATTCAAATGACACTTATTTCAATTAATTTAAATAAGTACTCACGAAGATTTTGCAGTTTAAAGTAGACTAATAAAAACGGATAAATCTTTTGAAACAACCTAATACAAATGCTGATACTCAGAAAATTATTTTCAAGATAGGTATTTACTTAGGTATCATTGAAAAATTTTTAAAGATTGTTACAGAATATCAAGAAGATGCTGTGTCAATACCTTTTATATCGATGAGCCAATCTTTAGATCTATCAATTGCCATTGATTGAAATGTCAAGTTTGGCAACAATTTTATTTTATTTTCCTTCTCCCTTCCTAATCCATATTTTTTATTATTATTTTCAATTGAAATTAAAAGGAGAATAGCAGTCCAGAATTGAATTTATTTTTCATTGAGAGGCTAGAAAATCTAATAATAAAGGTAAAAATACTCACTATCAGTTGTTTCCCAATTCATGCCACCGACAAACAATTTCCTGCAAATGAAAATGTTGTTTTAGTAATGGTGAATACTTTCAGAAGTTCCTAAACAATAAAAGTAATATTTTGAAAGTTCAAATCTAAGATGAAGTTATAGAACAAGAATTTCAATGATATATGGATACAGCAAATGATTAAATCGTAGTTGAATCAAATGGATCTGCAATCTCAAACTGATCTGAAACTTATACTGACTAATCTGTGAAACAAATTAGATCAAAATTTAATGTAATGAAACAATTAAACTTTATTTGGATCATGACTGAATTGTCCAAAGTGAACTGTTAACATTGAGTTTACTAAGTGTTGGCAGAAGAAGTGCCCAAGGATAAATACCATGGGTCCTAGTGCTCCCAGTCCTTCCATACTCCATCTTCCACTTAGCTGACTCAGCCACCTGGAGAAAAGGAACCATGTTTAAATTGGATTTGAAAGGTATCCTAAAACCTGGCATCCTATTACTGGTACTGAACTGATACTTATTTCAACAAGACCAAGAAATTACAAAAGAAACTCAAAAAGTGAATTATATTCAGTCAATAAAATCCACTGAAAGACAAAATTTCAACTGAGAAATTGATTTAGCTGAAAAAGATAGTAAATCTGGATTGACTGAATTGGAGATTATCCTAAAAAAAAAACTGCAAATTCAAAGTAGGCGCCAAAAAGAGCTTAATCCGCCATTTTCTTCCATAAAACATGGCCGGTTGACCTTGATGATATGTGATATGACCAAATTGCAAAAACAAACTAAAAAATACAATAAAATTCACAATGACTAAGTGCTGAAATAAACTTTAGCCGGTTTTTTAATTTGAAAAATATTGTATCACTAATGATTATAACAGATTCAAATTTCGTAAAAGTAATATACTTTTCAAGCTGACAGATAAATCAGCTTAAAAATTAAAGAGAGTGAGATCTGAGGCGAAATCTAATACATCAAATCATCAACCATTGACTCCTTACCTATCATCATCTCGTCCAGGGGTATCGGCACTTCCACTGTCGGCTTGTGGGGCATCACCAGAGCCATTTTGCTGACTTTGTTCAGCGGTAACGTCCGATGAAAAATCTTGTCCGTTTTCCATTGTGGATTTAGTTCTATTTTTGAACTCAAAACGTTAAAAGACTTTTCTGGTGTTGTTTACCACAAGATAACAATAGATATAAACACCGGCAAAACACCCAACACCATGCAAGGAAGACACCCGAAAGAGGACGATGACGCGTCAGCAACAAAAATATTTCTTCTTTAACCACACTACGTCATAACCGGCAAATCAACCAATAAAAACATGATTTCTCATTTGACAGGAAATGAAACATGCGCACTAAGATGCCTACTTTCACATTACATTTCTTCCTATTCTTTTCTTATATTGACTGGCCATTTCATATTCGGAAATTAACCCCAAAAGTTTTATTGGGTGCATTCGAGTTACCACTATCGAAATTTTTTCTATTACTTCGGAAGGCGACCTGTGTTGATTATATCGAATCAACTTGTTTGTGGTTTTTTCCATCTCTTTTAAAATAGAAATTTTAGGACCTAATAATTATAGTTATTTTGAAATTGGCTTCGCCGCGGTCGTTATGTGGTAGAAGCATTTTGATCGTTGTGAGCGCTTAGTGGAATGCATGAAATGTCAATGCAAATATAAGAAAAACAAAAAGTAGGTTCAGTGATAAATAGTAAGTTATGGAATTCAAATGAAAAACACACACATTTTCGAGTTAGTTTCGTAACTCTGAGTTTAAATTTATCAATTGAACTATTATAAATTAAAAGAAATACTTTTTATGCACTTTTGATCTGCAATAAAACCTTCAGACATATTAACTCACAAAACTTCATTCTTCTGTCAAGGTCATCTTCATTTAATTCCTGTAATATATATAGTTTATAGGTGTGAAACTTATGTTTTCAGAGGTATTTCTTGACAATGTTTTTTGAGACATCATTCTCACGAGTAGAAACTGTTTTGGATTACAGGGGATTATTCGCTACAGATGCAACCAAATGATTTCTATCTGTTTCTCATTCGAGAATCAGTTCATGAAGCTGCAGGGTTTCGGAGACCTGGGAGAAATGAATAAATCAGAAGTAGTAAGAAAAAAATGCATCCTTCATATGAAATATAATTAGGTATTTCCTAAAGTATTCACAAAATATTAGATAATTATTAGATTCTGAATTCATTGGGAATCCAACTCTTTCAATTCAAAGTTCGCAGTTGAGTAAACTCGGAGCAAATATTCGCATTCTCTTTTATCCATTCCTTTGACAAAAGGTAGTATTAGGTAGTTTCCATTCAAAAGTTTCACATGTCCTGTTACTTGTAGATATTCCTTCGGACCCTGTATGCGTAACGGTTGTCTTTCGGCCTGAAAAAACTTAACTACAATTTTTCATCCGGGTTATTTTTTTCAACCCACCGTTTCTATTTTGAAACCTATTGGCAACTGATCTTGGTGGTGAAGTCTCCGATTTTTCTGCATCAAACCAATTTTTACTGAGCTGATATTATCATCCCCTTTCAAAGATAATAAGTATTTTGTATTATCTGTAAACAAAAAGAAATTCAATTGTGATTTATTTGTAATAACACAATAAACGTTTATTAAACAAAAATTATAAGAGATGCAAGATATAAAAACTGATTACATCAGCTAATTGAATTCGATAAACGTTTTGATGTTATCATTTAAGTAATAATAATGAAAATTGTCTTTATTATTTTTGAAAGATGTAAAAAAACAATATTTGGAAAATATAATCACTGATATAAAAAACAATATTTGGGGAATATAATCACTGTGTGATTGATGACTTGTTTATTTTGTGAAAATTCACAATGACTTTATTTAAATGAATGTACCTACCGGTCGTACAAATAACTAATAGAAATTAGACAAAAGTGTTTTTATTCATTTCATTGAAGTGAAATATAATCACAGAATATTTTTGAAAATCAATGGGGGGTATCAGTTCAGTTCCTGAATAAATTCAACGATTGAACTGTTTTTCCACTTCCATTTAAAAATACCTCTCTATTGAATTTTCTTTAATTGATACAAAAAAAAGAAAAATATACAAATGTGTCCACACTACGAAATATAAGTTTATCGAAGTAGGAGCAAATCGATGTGAAGCTCTGAAATCAAATCACTGACGTGTCTTGAATAAATAAATACTTAGTCACCTAACTCAAACAATTGCTCATGTAGTTGCAGTTTCATGAGTAAGAATGTGTCATCTTCCCCACCAACGGATTTCCTGGAGTCTTTGAAGTACACTAGATACTTGTTAGGACAACAAGAGGATTGCTCCGAATTCTTGGGGTTCTTGTTGAATACTCTTCGTAAGGAAAACAAATGGCAGAGTAATAAGTCCTGATTGAATAATTCCGTACAGTTTATCTCGTCTTGTGTTTGTAGATATTTTGCTGGTAAAATCCTCACTTTTTTACTTTGTAGTAAATGTTCAAGAGGTAGCAAAAACGTATGTGATTTTCTGAAACTTCAACTAGCGTTTCCTAATATGACTGATATCCAGTCCGTGCAAAGCTTGTTGTTAAAATGGAACTTTCAACGGGTGATGATCAACTGTATTGCCAAACATGCGCCAAACTAACTGACTATTATAAGGAAACAAGTATAAGTGAGGCACCAGTCAATTTAATAATAACACTGATGTTCTTCAAACATGACTGACCGAAGCACAAAACTCTTACGAAGGTTCCAAATAAATGAACACTTCATTCTAGCAGACCACTATTATGATATTCATGACGTTGAATCTGGTCATTATTATGCATTGGTCAACGACGAAACGAAGTGGTTTAAGTTTGACGATAATCGTGTCACTAAGTGTTCTGGAGAAGTCTTGAATTTATTGGAGCCTCTAGAGACTCCCTACATTTTGTTTTATGAAAGAGAGAACATTGGCAGATCAGGATCTTCAGATGATGTGGTGCTGCAGGTTTTTCCTGCAGATGAAAAGGCAAATGCGCCACTGGGATCAATGAAGTCGCCCTATTGGTCGCCAATTAATTTTTATTGTTTCATAATTTCATGATTTGTATCAAATCATCTAAAAGAACAATTCGTTCAGGCCAGTCTCAACACCCTACACAGTAGGTTAATGGACTGACACCTATCAGAAAACAACTACTCCCCTGGCTAATACCACGAAGGGCGTTGGATTATATCCGACAGGTGTCAGTGCAGGATTCTTCGCTGAAGTTATTCCTGCATATGCTGTTGGCGATACAACTGCCGCAATAGATTTTCAATTATTGGAACACACTTGCAGACCGGTTTCGGGCTGTTTGGCCACTCGTCAGTGCAAGGTAGTGTATATCATCAACATAAAGTCGATGATTTCCGATAATTGAAAATCGAATTCCGTCAGAGTATCATTCCTCGAACTAAGCTGAAGACTACAACAAACAACAGGTTTGTCGTCGCTCCATCTGTCTGTGAACGAGGTAACCAACTGCATATCCAAATTTGCCCAATTCCTCGTAAAAGGAAAGAAATCTTTCACGTATAGTCAGTGGGCATACTTGAAGACTGGCTATAAATCAAATCATCTAAAAGAACAATTCGTTCAGGCCAGTCTCAACACCCTACACAGTAGGTTAATGGACTGACACCTATCAGAAGAGACTGGCCTGAACGAATTGTTCTTTTAGATGATTTGATTTATAGCCAGTCTTCAAGTATGCCCACTGACTATACGTGAAAGATTTCTTTCCTTTTACGAGGAATTGGGCAAATTTGGATATGCAGTTGGTTACCTCGTTCACAGGCAGATGGAGCGACGACAAACCTGTTGTTTGTTGTAGTCTTCAGCTTAGTTCGAGGAATGATACTCTGACGGAATTCGATTTTCAATTATCGGAAATCATCGACTTTATGTTGATGATATACACTACCTTGCACTGACGAGTGGCCAAACAGCCCGAAACCGGTCTGCAAGTGTGTTCCAATAATTGAAAATCTATTGCGGCAGTTGTATCGCCAACAGCATATGCAGGAATAACTTCAGTGAAGAATCCTGCACTGACACCTGTCGGATATAATCCAACGCCCTTCGTGGTATTAGCCAGGGGAGTAGTTGTTTTCTGATAGGTGTCAGTCCATTAACCTACTGTGTAGGGTGTTGAGACTGGCCTGAACGAATTGTTCTTTTAGATGATTTGATTTATAGCCAGTCTTCAAGTATGCCCACTGACTATACGTGAATGATTTGTATCACTTTCTTCTTTGAAAATTTGAACTATTGAAATATATCACACTGAAATTTTTGAAACCCAGCTGTACGCAATTCGAAGAAAAGGTCATTCATCACATGGCATGTTTGATAACTGAAGGTGGAGTAAGTGTTCCCCTGAACCTAATATTGACGGTATGAACATTCGTTAAACATTTTTTTTTCTATGAAAATAGACAGGCTTTCTGGTAAGAATAAATTTTGTGTAATAGGTTTACGGCATGCAAGAGTTTTCTGTTATTCATATTTAACCAATAGGCATCTTTGAGATTATGAAAGATTTTCAGAGAACGTCTTATTCCGTAAATAAGTCTTAAGCACGAATTTTGTTCTCTTTGAATTTTGCGTTTATACTGCTCACTCAAATGTAGTTTAACTGTTGACAAGAAATTATACTTTCTCATCAACACTTTTCTGGTCAAAAATACGAAATAAGAGAATTTGAAACAAATGCCGCTGAAAATACTCAGAGCTGAGATTTTCAACAAATTTTGATATTTTTTCTTCTCCTGCTACATATACAAGCTACAGTCATAGCGCATGTTCCTGTTATGCTTGTGGAAGGGTCAATAATTTGATTTAAGCCAAAAGAGTCAACAATAGCGGAAAATTGGATAACATTAGCAGACTAACATTCCAACATGTTAATATTAAGTACACCAGTACAAATCAGTTCATTCACTGTCGGATAAATTAGGCTAAGACAATCTTCAAAATCATTCAAAAAAATATTGACATTTTGATTTGGTGGAATATAACGTATTCAAAAAACAATTCGTTTGATTTTCACTGAAGACTTTTACAAAAACGCAACGTGTTTCGCCATATAATGGCTTCTTCGGGCGGATGTTTAATATATTAAGCAAACGATGGCACTCAAAAATAAAGCATTCAAGAAATATAAAAAGATTCGATACCCGTTAGATTTCAATAGTTAAAAGATCTACCTACTCAACTATGTCAATGGTGACATTCGTAGAGAGAAAAAAGCATTTCTATATCATATTTTACTGCAAAAAATTCTAAAAAAACATAGAACACCTTGCGATCATTAGGAATTCTACGTAATAAACGTACTACTGATTCACCATCAACTCGAAAAGATGTAGATATTATGAATTTTCATTTCGATAGCATCGCCCATGCTGTTAAATCTGACTCAGAACGAGCTTTACTTGATAAGTACAAGCATTCAAAATTCGTTTCTTCGCTTTTCTTATGACATAAGAAAATATGATCACATGGACTCAACAATAAAAGAATCGGTATGGTTAAGATTAGAATAACAACGGAAAATTCATTTGCTGACAATAACTTTTCATTTTAATTAAATAGTCGCAATCGACCGGTCGACCGGGTTGATCATGGCAAGGCAAAAAATATAAATACATAGAAAGACTGACCAACCTAATCACCAACTTCTGCACGAAATAAAATAATTTATTATATAGAGGGGTGATGATTATCACCAATTGTGTGATTCAGACTGGCAATGTAATTTGGCATTTTTAGCAGATTTTACTGGAAAACTGAAAACATTAAATATGGAACTACAGTAATAATGAAACCGTCACATAAATGGTGAGTTCTATTGTTGCATTTCAAAGTCGAACCGTCTATGATAGTTGACATCGCAAAGAGAAAATTTCAACAATTTGTAAACATCAAGGATCATATGGAAAAACATACTACCTACAATTTCATTGCTGACAAGTACATGACAGTACTCACAATGATCACACTGATATGAATAAGTAGTGACTGAGAATAATATTCAGTTTTATGTTTTTTATTCGCATAATTGTGTACTGAACTATGATATTTCATTTAAGGTTTCAAGAACTATGTGGTAGATCTCCCAGAGTATTGATAATAAACAGTATATCTTGGGTCTGAACAAGTTGTCACCCCTGGTAATGACACTTTATTAATATTGTGCATTCTGCCGATAGGATGAATATTGTTTTTGTTTCTAGTGATCAAATGCATTTTCATATTGAATTTGTGATGGTACTGTGTTAGGATAGTGTAGTGGTTGAGTTGAAGAACAGCTTTGCTGACGCTCCACTTTTTCTTTAGAATAAAGTAAATATACTGTTATTATTATTATTATTATAATCTCCACCAATTATATGGAAGTGTTCAACAAATAAATTTGATATATTTTCTAGGATGTCTATGATATAATTTGTTTTTGTCCGAATTTGTGCAATTATTTCTTATCCACATGACTTTTTTACTGTTTTCCAGTTTTCTGTTCCATTTGTTTTTATTGATTTGTTCATATATATTTCAATGATTTTCAATTTTTTCTTGATTGCTTTTATCAATTTGCCAATTTCCATACAATTCGAATTTCGGAACTCGCCAATCATATGGATATAAAACAGGTACATACTTCTGTTTACACTCCAGGACCCATCTAACATGAAACAGTTCCAGTGGGTCATCCCAAAATCTTGATTACGATGACATATTTCTAAGATGTCAAAATATTTGATGAAATCCTTGAATTCCATCCAAAATTCTCCATCCTCCCTAATTTTCACAGAAAGAGAGGTTCTTATATTATCGGGGATGGTACTCCACAGCTCTGATCTGAAAAATAACAGATGTAGTTGAAAAATCTTTTGAAAAACATTTTTTGTAGAGTCAATGCGTTTTACTGTCTTCTGGGTGTATAGCTCTCTACAATCTAAAAAATAAACTGAACTAAATCAATAGTCTGCTGGAGTCTAATAAAGAACAAACTGATGAGTCTGCTAGCAGGGGAGCTCACGATGCAAAATGGGGATTTACTCGAGCGTCATTGAGACATATTAGGTTGCAAAGCTTAGATGATAGGAAGAAAAAAATGTTATATAATATATACCTTTTCATCGGTGGGGAAAGCGGCTATAGATTTTTAAATATGTAAAGAAATACTGTTGCATGGACATACTCGAGCGCGTCAGATATTGATAGCATCAATGTCCTACGTATTTTTAATAATGTTGGTATGTTAATCTGATCGTTTGCATGATGTGGGTGGTTGTACGTAAGGGTTAAAAGTGAAAGGAAAAAAAAAATAATCGAGCGCGTCAGATTTTCTAAGGGGGTGTTGAGTGCAATAAAAAAAAGCTCTCATTCAATAATCTGACGATTTCGATCTGACGCAAACTCGCGGCCATTATTATAATCTGCACAAAAAAATAGCCATTTTGAAATACTCAAGTGCGTCAGATTAAGATATACATGGTTCATCTTTATGTTTTAGACGTGCTGTCTCATAATCTTACGATTATCTAGAAGGATTCGCTTGATCTGACAAAAATAATATTGTTTTTAAATTTTTTTTATTCATTGAACTCAGTTGATTGAAAAGCTCAGGGAGGTAGCATCATGCAAATAAATAAGTGTATGTTTTTTAGGTGGCATGTTCAAAATGCTCAAAAAAAATAATTTTTTATAATCAATTGATTAATTAATGAAGAAAAGAGAAATGAAACTTTCTATATTTATTACCAATTTTATTTGTAACTAACGTTACTGCAGATTCGTCCTATTTTCATTTTCATTTTCAAACTCATATATTGTATAAGTTTGAAAATATCCTTATAGGACGAAACTGCAGTAACGTTAGTTACAACTAAAAGTGGTAAAAAACATAGAAAGTTTAATTTCTCTTTTCTTCATTATGATTTCCTACCACAAAGTAACGGCTACATCCATCAATTAATTGATTAATTAATCATTATCTTTATCTTCATCACAAACGAGTCTCTGTGATCAGCTGTGATGGCATCATGGCAACAGAATTCAGAGTGGGGACGGAGTGAGAGAGTAATATATAGAGAAAAAGTGAATAGAGAATAGAGGAATAGAAACTCGGAGAGGGAAATATGGGTATCGGGTATCACACAGCTGCACGCATTAAACTTTATCGAAGAATTTTTGTTATTTCGGCTTGCGGAAATCGTCACATTATATATTTTTCGTTATCCTTGAATTATTTCCTTTAAAATGAAAAAAATTAGCTACGCTTAAGAATGTCGAAATGACGTTATTTTTTTACAACTTTGCTGCCCTCCCCTTTCATTACGTCACTCTCAAATTGTCAGATTACTGAAATATGCACTTTTTAGCAGGTAATTAACTCACCCTACCTTAATCTGACGCGCTCGAGAATTTCTGATGATCAATTTTTTTTTACTAATCTGGGGCTCATATTGTCACTCTCAAATTGTCAGATTACTGAAATATGCACTTTTTAGCAGGTAATTAACTCACCCTACCTTAATCTGACGCGCTCGAGAATTTCTGATGATCAATTTTTTTTTACTAATCTGGGGCTCATATTTGGTGGAGGTACTTAACCGGGTACAAGGTATCCCCTGTATATTAATCTGCCGCGCTTTAGTAAATCCCGAAATCCCCGCTTGGGCTCCCCTATTATGACGAAAAGTTACTGCATAATAAAACAACTGAAGGGTCCAATTAGGCAAACTTTATGAATATGAGAACTAATTGGACTTTTCAGTGGTTCATATTACGCATTTTCGAGGTGAACTTTTCAGCAAATCGGTTATACACCAAAAAGGCAGAAAGAAGTAAAGAATATTACTGGAGTTTTTTCCCAACACCAAATCGTTATTTTTAACATTGTATTAGTTTGATAATGTCCATATAAGACGAAACTGCAGGAACGTTAGTTACTCTTTTCATTATGATCTCCTACCACGTAGTAACGGCTACATCCATCAATTTATTTCAAAAATGATTGCACAAATGTTATCGTTTCAGTTTATAGACATTATAACAATTGGTCCGTCCGTCACATCACTTTGCTACTTGATAACCTTGCAGAATACATTAGAGAAATAGAGACTGTGAAAGTTGAGAGAGTAGGTATATATGGAAGGAATTATTCCATCTTTCATAATCTCTATTTCTTTGGCCAAACGGGAAGAATATTTTCCCAAAGAATTAAAGAGCATAGAAGTATATTTGTAAATAGAAAGACCAATTTCACATTCGCAAACCACCTTTTAGCAGAAGAAGATAAGTTCAACCATGAATACGATGTGTTACATTTAGAAGAGACAAGTTTGAAACTCAATCTTCTAGAATCTAGAATGTTTAGAAATCAATCGATTCAAGAATTCGGGTGATTTATTGAATGATCAATTAAAATTGAAAAATTCCCTGTTACTAAATATTTTTTCAAATGTGGGAACTGGTGCATAAGCTCAGCTTCATTACAAACTCAGGTACACATGAAACATTAAAGGATCAGATAAACTCATGTACTTTAAATGTAGGTACCTACTTCAAATTGTAAAATTAGGTATACAAATCATTTAATATGTAGAAAATAGTTAGTAAAGACATTTTCGAAGAAGCCATTGTATGGCGAAACACGTGTTGCGTTTTTATAATAATGTTCAGTGAAAATCTCACAATAAAGTGTTTTTTGAACACATTATCACTAGAGAGGGTCCATAGATGTTACATTGAAATTTTTCGATTCCAGTGTAATAAGTAGTCTTAATATAAATTTTCCATTCCAATTATCACATACAAATATGATTTGTTCTCAAAGCACGATAAACATTAACTTGATGACAATCACTGTTGGTAATTCTATATTCTTTTGTTGTTGGATTGTTGTTGTGGAATTGGCCGCGGTGGTAGTGCGCCCGACTCACGATCGGAAGACCGTGGGTTCGATTCCTGCCTCGACCAGATATTTTTCTCGAGAGAATTTATCTGGTTGAAGCTGAGATGATTCTGCAAACGTGTTAGGAATCACACGTTAAAAGGTAAGACCTCGTTAGTCCTTGGCTCGCACAAGTTTCTCAACTTCTGAGAGTTGCCGTTCGTATGGGGGCGACAGCTGATTAACGGAAAAACAGATTTTAAACAGATTTTTTTTTAGATTTACGAAAGTCGCTACACTAGTGTAACGACATCTCATTATAAACTATCAATTGAGAGATTATGGCAGTCAGACAAAATCAGTACCTGTCGTTCCAGTTACCTGTCCATTCTACTCTTCCCCATGGATTTCTGATCCTGAGTAGTTTTATTACATTTGAACGCCTAGATCGGATCTCAATGACTTCAGTTATACTATATGCATGCGAGGGAATCAGTCCAAGTGATAAAGCCAATCTTGTTCCATTCTGTAACAAATAACAAATACCACACAAATGCAAAAATCATTAGATTAACATAAATACAATAACTCGTGAAATGCAAATATATAAACATCCACAAAAACGAACAAACACACGGGCGTACATGCACGGACAAACATACAGGGTCTGTTAAAAAAATAAGGTGAATGTTCAAATTTCGCGGGCTGCGTACATTCGATTAGTGATTTTTCATTTTTTTATGTTGGTACACTAGTCTCAAACATATGCTCACAGTATCAGCTGTTTAGCATGTTTAGTTTGTTGTAGAGAAGCATACAAGTTAGAAATGTTTTGGGTGTTCGGCGATTTTCTGCTACCGAAAAAAAATAGATCAAATAATATGCAAACATTTTGTGTGAAGTATGGAATTTAGTGCTCAAATGAGATGTTGACATAAGAGTATGAAAATATTGAGAAGATGAAAAAAATGGTTATGAAGAATCGTCAAATCACTACTTATTAGAGAAGTTGCTTAGGATGTCGGCATATCGGTTGGTTCCTGCCATGCACTGTGGAAAAACAGTTTATGGCTTTTGCATCACGATAATGTACCTGCTCACTCGCCATTGCTTACTCGTAGTTTTTTTACCAAAAACAACATCGTGATTATGCCTGAGTCACCGTATTTACCAGTTTGGTCCCTTGCGACTTTTTCCTGTTCCCAAGTTCGAAGAGACTCATGAGAGGATGGCGTTTTGCGACGATTCAGGGGATAAAAGCAAATCGCCGTTATAGCTCAAGGACATGACCAAAAAGTACATGTCAGAACACGCTGGCACAAGTATATTATATCTGAGGAGGACTACTTTGAAAGGGGCAAAATGGAATTGGATGAGTAATTAAATATTTTTTGAGAAAAATTAAAATTAACCTTATTTTTTTAACATACTTGTATACAAATCAAAAGTTTCCGATAGAAATCTAGTCGCGGGCAGGCAGAAAACGTAATTTCAAAATATAATTATTGCGAAATAAATGAAACAGAATCAAATTACCACAGTCTAAAACAAAAGGTAATGTTACCTCAAACTGTAATAACAAAATATCCCGATGAAAACTGAACTCAGATTCACGGGAGTGAATCTGTAATATATGTAATGAAATAGTAAATTCTAGAGCTTTGGAAAGTATAAAAAAGAAAGAAGAAATAAAATGAATTTCATCATTACATTATCATAGCTACAAAAATAAGAAAAAAATTGATTTTTGATCGTGCCTGCACATTGACGAACAAACATGTTTTCTGAATTGCACAGGCTGTTTTTTTCAAAACGTAAAAAATTCTGTATCTCAGCACTGGAAAGTTCTTGTCATCGAGTCCTTATTTCAATTACAGATTATAAATATTAATTCAATTCTCTGCTCCGGTTCTGTACATAAGTGGAATAATTTTTACCATTATCGCACATCCCATGAAAGACTTTTTCTGATATGATTCCAGCATTTTCTCAAACAACGTTTCATTCCAATGTTCTTGGTCAGCTTTGTGAATTTCGGTCAATCCTCCAGTGAGGTCTCCCAAAGCTTCAGAGACAAATCCGCCGTCTAAATTCTTATAAGATCCATACAATCTTAAATGAAAATAAAAAAAGTGAGAATAATATGAAAAAAACGGACAATGAAATTCATATCGCAACAGGTGTTACTTCAACTGCTAACTGAATATTTTATGAATATTGAATATTTCATAAATAGGTAATGAATATCTTATCAAACTTATTGTAATAAAATCAGATAAATGGCAATTTAGATAGACCCAAAGAGAGATTCGATAGGCATGAAAATAATTACTTTGCGTATGCTTTTTCCAGCAATGCTGTCCAAAATACATTCTTATCCTTGGATTTAACGTACACTAGTTCTCGAGTGATTTCCCCATTTTCCTCTCTTCTTTGTCGAGTAGGCAACCTATCATCCACAACTACATCAATCCATCTTCCATATTGCCAAAATCTAAAAAGAAATTATCAATATGCTTTACCGTTATTCAGATCATTTCCAGGATAGCAGATATGCTATGAGAAGTTCTTAATTTTTCAGGTAAATCTCTATAAGAAAAAAACAGTTACCACATGTCATTTTTGTCACTAGATTACCCACTATATAGTCAATATATTTTCTCAAAAACTCACTAGATATCCCCAAAAAATCACTAGATTCTCCCCAAATCATAAAATGTGACAATAACTGAATATAACTAGATCCATCGAAATCCTATTAATTTTGTTACTAGATTCATCGAAAGTTAATTATATTTACCAAAATTTCACAGTATTGCTATCGATTCTAGCATTGAATTAATTGAAATGATTTCGTTACTAGAAATACCACAAATTCATTATATTTACTAAAATTTCATTCAACTTTACCACTGAATTTACAGAAATATCACTACATTTCTATTAGTTTTCAATGAATTTGAATCCCCTGAATTGAAAAATGAACAAGAGATTAACAATTATCACTGAGACTACATCAGAAACTGAACTGATGCGGAATCTAATAAAAAATTTAATGATCTCTTGTTTTATATATTTCTATTTCAGATTATATGGAAAATTGTTCAGACGACTCAGATGAATACTGTTACGTTTTTCCGCCTTGGGTTGACCAATAATTGACTACACTGAATAATCAAACTTAAGTTTATTTCGCTGGAAATACAACAAACACTTCAACTAACAATTTCCACTATTAATTTGAATATCTATCGCCTTACTAGATTACTTCGCGTACCGCACTGTTACGTTCACCTCATTGTGTACTTGACTGTTCGAATACGCTTGCAGCCAGCGTTTAAATATCGCAATGGAACAGCGTAGAATTTTGCCGAAGTTCTATCGACATCGATAGCATGTTTCTTTCTCTTTCTCGAGCGGCAGGTAACACTGGATATTCCCACGCTCTCAGCTACGTCACGTTTGGTTTATGGTTACCAGTGGTGGCCAGCGTTATTTCCTTTCGGGCACGATTTACAACAATACCAATTTCAGTTACTACTCTTCTCAAATAGCTTTTATATAAGTCGAATTTTATTTGGAATCAGTTCAATTTCTGATGAAGTCTTGGCGATAATTGTTAATTTATTGTTCATTTTTCTATTCAGGGAATTGCTGATATAAAATTCATTGAAAATCAATACAAATGTAGTAGTATTTCAGTAAATTCAATTTAATAACAAAATCAACAGGAAATAAATCCAGTATAAGTAAAATTTGAGTACACATGTTTAATGAATTGATTGATGTAGCCTTACTACGTGGTAGGAGATCATCATGAAAAATGAGAAAAAAAACTTTCTATGTTTTTTATCACTTTCATTTGTTACTATCGTTACTGCAGTTTCGTCCTATATGGACATTTTCAAACAGTCACAAATAGAAATGGTAAAAAACATAGACAGTTTTATTTCTCATTTTTCATGTACAACTTTCTCGTCAATTTAATGTACAATTTATTGTTTTTCGCTCAACATAAGCAAGTTATATTCGGTTGTCGTACTCTCACTTTATGTGAGACTCTATAGTGACTTCATGTTCAAACCTATTCATGAGAAAAATGACATGTTGGACCTGTTTCTTCCTCAAGGATATTCTCATAGGATCAAAATAAATATATACTAGAACAAGTGAAGACCTTTGTCTAGATAATATTGCAAATCTCCTAGCCATATTCCTTTCGTATATACTTGCAATCATATGTTAAAAGGTTCTCTTATCTCGTACAAGCCTTCTAAATACATCTGAGGGGGGTTGACAGCAAAACAACTTCAAAATGATATTCAATGATTCCTTAACTTAGAAAGCAAAGAATGATACTGTACGTTATAAACACAACGACTTACTTGCGCGGTAGGTTATAATATTATTGTAAATCATGCCCTGAAGAAAATAACGCCGGGCGCCACTGGTGGCTATAAACCAATTGTGATGAGGCGAAGAGCGCGCTCAGTTCGACCGACATTTCGCGGCTATTCTACGGAATTTCGAGGAATTTTACAGCGCCTTCGATTGCCAAATATAAGCGCCATGCGCTATACACTCGCCCATCGTGGCAATCAAATGAAAGTTACAGTGCTGTACGCGAAGCGATCTAGTAAGGCGATAGACATTCGAATAATAGTTGAAGTTTTTGTTGAAGTGTTTGTTGTATTTACAGTGAAATAAAGTTAAATTTGATTATTTATTGTTCAGTATAGTCAATTTTTAGTTCAACCCACGGGGAAAAATGTAACATGTGATGTCGGAAGTGGACGTTGGACATTTTTCCCATGTACTACCCCAAAAGTGAGATGACCATGCCCTCCAAAATACTCATGCAAAATTTTCAATGTGGCATGAGTAGTGTGGCACGTAGCGCTGTCCTGTTGAAACCACAGGCAAAGTAAAGAAGGCTATTATTTTCCACCAAGTTGAGTATTGATACTAATAACTTCGTTATCGAGCTCTGATGAATCATTAATATATTCAATGGCATGGTGTGTTCATATACATTATCAAATATTCAGAAATGTCATCCATAAACAGTTATCCAATCAATTTTAAAGTTCTATTTTGAGAAAAGAAAATTAATTTTACAAGAACACATTTTTACTCGGAAAGTATGATATGAATTTTTTTTCAAAACTTCCACTATAAAAACTGAAATTTCCACTTAAAATTCCACTTTGAAATTGAAGTACATATTTTTGCACCAGAGGCAACTTCACACTTTGGAACTTCTTCAACTTCAATGAAAACAAGGTGTTAACAATAGATTTCAGTGATTTAATATAATCTCTCGCTCGGATGAGGATCTGTTGCCTTCCATTTCCACTCCATTCCTTAAAACTTGAGAAAGTGGATTTACACGTATATTGTCAGTTTTGAAACTAGTTATTTGAAAGTGCTTAATAAATTGGCCGCCGTGGTAGTGCGCCCGACTCACGATCGGAAGATCGTTAAAAGTTAAGACCTCGTTAGTCCTCAGTTCGCACAAGTTTCTCAACTTCTGAGAGTTGTCGTTCGTATGGGGGCGACAGCTGATTAACGGAAAAACAGATTTTAAAACAGATTTAAAACAGAATAAAGTTTTTCAGAAAAAGAAAAGCTCAAAATGTCAATATCACCTACCTGAAATGAAAAATTCCAGCATAGTTTTTATCAAAACTTTGATCACTTGGGACAACTCTCTCTAGAATTTTATAATTCTGAGTAACATCTGCCAAAGCAGCCATAAACCAGCAATCGCCCAATTCACCTTGATTAACATCAAATCTATCTTCTTTTTCACCGATGAATATGGGATTTTTTCTGATTTCCTTAAAAACATAATAAATTGATCCTTGAGAGATATTCTTACGAATAAAACACTTATGATGTTATATAACGCACTAGCCGAATCATTTGTAACATATTGCATAACACCTTGGGGTGGATCATTTAAAACTACATTTCACAATATTCAAACTGTTCAAAGTATGTTACTAAAATTGATCTTCAGAAAAAAATGGACTTACTCCGCTAATTCATTATACAAAGAGGTGAATATCATGACATGTCGTGAGCTCTACGAATATCAGTGCCTTAAAAAGATGTTTTTTCAAAATAACACTTTTGAAAATTATAACAGTAGAATAACCAGATCAAAATCTAACCAAAATATCTATTCACAACTTTTCAAAAAAACAATTACTCAAAGATCGTTATTTTCTTTCGCACATTAATTATACAATGCCCTTCAAGTGGAACTGAAATCTACAAAAAAATTATTAAATACAAGTAAAACATAAAAAAATGTATAATGAGTCATCCTGAAAAATTCAATGTTCTGTTTCAATAAACTGTCTTTCCCCTCCTCTCGTCGTCTTCCTCGCTTTCTTCTTGTTTGTTTACTCTGAAACACTCTTTGTAATCAACATTTATTGTATAATTATATGAAGAAAGCAGTTGAGATTGGGTCACAGCAAAGGCATTTCATGCCTAGATGCCCTTGTCTCTTACTGGTATTCTTTCGCTAGTAATAATTTATAATAGTTGATAAATGTACACTATAGGTACTTAATGAATAAAATTGAAAATCGAAATTGAAATTTGTTTGGTTCAACCTGCTTTGAATGAATATCTCATTTATTTAGACTTTCGAATTCCAATTCTCATAAAATAAACTTTGAAAAAGTTATAATATTTGAAATAAATTTCTTTTGATGAAACTATTATTATCAATTTCATTACCTTAGGCCTCAACCATTCAACATTGTCTAATTTTACTTCTTCTCCCAACTCTGTTTCATTTGGAACAAATAGGGGATCTTCAAATAAAGTTCCACTCTGTAGATGGCTTTTCTTCAGTTCTTCATAATTTTGCAGAATTCCTCTAGATTCCAATCCAGATGATTTTTCACCAAGCTTGAAAATGGAAGAGACTCAAGAATTATGAAATAATATTAATTTCAATTTTGTGAAAATGTCCCTGAAAGTACGATGTACGATGACATTCGTAAAACATTTAACTACTGTACGAAAAAATTAATTTTCAGAGAAGAAAATTTTTGTGGCTTTCTTGTTCCCCATTCACATACAGGGTGTTTCAAATTCGATCCTCACCATTGGGATCTCGGAAACTATGAGAGATACGAAGATAGTTAAATTAGGGAAAAGTGTATATCCGGAGATATCCGGAAAAAGCAGAAATTTCGGAAAATGGTTTCAATTTTTTTTTGCTTTATTTTTCGAATGATTCAAAAAAAAATTGCACTTCCACATTGCCACATTGACATTTTGTTATTGTACAAGTCATTGAATTTTTGGCGAAAAGTGGCTTTCACGAACGAAGAGAAAAGAGATGTGATACAAATTTATTACAAATATGATAGAAACAGTGTTAGGACATCAGACATGTATTTACATTTGTATCCCAAAAAACGACAACCACATCGAACTATTTTCAAGTTATTGGATCAAAATCTCAGCGAGTTTGGTTCGTTTGAAAAGCCAGTGAAAAAATACGGAGTCAGAAAAAAATAAAAACTATTTTCCGAACTTTCTGTTTTTTCCGGATATCTCCGAATATACTTGGGATTTCAGAATTTTCTCAACGGCATATTGTTAGTCAGGTAAATGTGCAACTTTGCCCCAATTTAACCATCTTCGTTTCTCTCATAGTTTCCGAGATCCCAATGATGAGGATCGAATGTGAAACACCCTGTATAGAGTGAAAAACTTCTATAAAAAATGAATAATTTGAAAATGTTGAGGTCACCTCTTTATGAAAATGTGTAGAACATGCAAAGAAACTTTTCTCATATACAAATCGGAAAAAACTCCGAAACCCATGCTTTCCTTTAAGAAATTTAATTTGATTAGTAGAATTGGGAACCTCTGCCATGAAATGAATCTATTTAGAACAACTTTCCTCACCAGAACTGAAATGCTGTTTCTCGACGCGCGTTTCGCTTACGCGCTAAATATCAAATTTAAAATATAAATTTGTGAATAAGCAAATATAATATATCTTGATGAAAATTGCGATAGTTAAATAATGAAAGTTTAGTTTCGAAAGTGAAAAAAAGTTTTGGGTTTTGGCAGATTTTCTTCATAACTTTTTCATCAATATCTAATACAATAGGTTTTAGTTTCAAGGTGTCACTTAAGACACCTTCAAACCATTTGGAAGTTTTTTTTTTCTTGAGACAATAGTATGTTTAACTACATCTTGCTAGTACGAACACGCCTCAAGAAGCTATTGTATAGTAAACAAGTGTTGCGGTTTTGTAAACTGCTCAGTAAAACTTCCACAATGAAGCGTTACTTGGATACGTTAAAGATTTTCATCAAACGTGGATCAATTCAACCAAATAAAAATTTGTGACTCACCATATATATTTTTTTTGGATCAAATCCGGTACACTTATGTGCGTGTGACATTTCTCTAATTTATGACACCAAAAACTGCACCCAAATACCTACTTCTTTCAGAACTTATATATTCTATAGATTAGATAATGATTTTTATCAGTGATGGGGATATTTTGTACCTATTGATTATTGATGTTAGATTTCATGTTTGGTTTCGCAAATCAGCTTCGGTTCTTGGAAATGTATTATCTTCTGCTATTTGTTTTATCTCTCCCAATAGCAAATCGAAATTCAGTGATAAGAAAATCAATCATTACAAAATTGTAATTCTCAGAAAAACTGATTTCCAGTGAAACGAATGAATTATTCATATTGATACTTTTCATGGAAATGTACAGTTCAGCCAATGGATTCTGTAAAAAGAAGAGGCACATTTTCCATGGAAAGACATCCTCCTAGCAAACTCATGAATTAATAAAAATAAGTTCTGTTTGACTTTGAATCCTTCGACGTTCTTATGCTGATGGTGAAAATAAGGCAAGGGTACGCAATCGTCACCTACTAGATGTTAAAATACTGTAACGAATCTGAAGCCGCCCCTGACTGATATGCCGGCCGACTCAGCGAACAAACACATGACCTCACCGCGAAAGAATGCAGCCGGGAATCGCCGGTAAAATTCTAGAACCGAACCGACTACAAATTTCTAGAAGGAACCGTTACCAATATAAGCACGGCTTCCCGACCCAATAGGTCAGTTCAGAAAGTGAATCGAGCGGCTAAACAAGAAATTCAATAGTAAAAATAAATTGAGCGTTAGTTGCTAAATGTTGTTAATAAGTTAGTTTGTGATTAGTGAAATATTGTTGGAAACAAATTTGTTTAATATAATTAATTCTTTAATTGTTACAATACATTGAATAACTCAGAAAAAATGGACAGAAAATCTAAGCCCTTTCATGGACACTATGAGGGTGATAATCATTTATATCATCATTACAAGAGTGTTTTGTAACCTCAAGTTGATTTGTTTCAATCCTGGCATAAGTAGCATCGCTAAATTCTTGTGTCGAACATACATACCTATCTGCGGTCACCTGAAAGACACTGGGTGCTTGTGCTTACTTCTTTAATCAATGGTTCCAGTAATTGAATAGAATTGGCCGATACTTGATGAAAAGCCATATTAAAACAGTTAATTGTGTGATTTTCACGATAAAGGATTTTACTAAAACCGTGACACGTATTTCGCTATACAATAGCTTTCTCAAGTAAGTATAAAATACGCTTAAGAAAGCTATTGTATAGCAAAACACGTGTCGCGGTTTTTGTAAAACCCTTTATAATGAAAATCATACAATGGTTCCAGTTGTTTTTCTCCTCGATAAGAACTTTGTCCGGGGAGAACAGAAACCTTGCTTTACGCAATACTGTACTCTTTTCTTCTTCTTCACTACTTTCACACTTGATTTTTCACTTTTCTTTCATCAACTTGTTTTTTATGTCACTGGCGACTTCGTCAAATCCATTGGCATTCGATCTCCTTCGGCTTAAGGAGTGGTCGGCTCTCCCTATTTCTTTTTCTTAAATTTTAGTACTCCTTCGTGGAGATCTGGTCCACACCGGCCTCCAATCGGCGTGAATGCGGGGTGATGATATCTTTTCATTGCATTTTTATGTTGGATTCAATGATCAACACTGAATAACACTACATATAAATGTGCCATTTTTCAATGCACCTACTATGAAGGCAGACATCCACAACATGAATTGACTTTCATCACCAACAATGACATACAGGTTCCTTCTTTGTGAATGATCGTTGTCAGCATATCCATTCACTACCAGGTCAAAGAAGAAAGTGGAAGTTGAATGGGAGAAAATGAAACATTTTTATACCTTAAGTTTACACTTAAATACCTGAAAACTGGAAAACCCACCTACCTCAGCTATGAAATAACCTTTAGAACAGATGCTCCTCTTCTGAATATGTTCTTTGAATCTTGTAATGCACTGTTTGGAACATTCGATGTAGTATTTGATATTGCTGGAGTTTTTTCCCAACACCAAACCGTTATTTTAACACCGCGACACGTGTTTCGTTCATGAAGTGATCATCTTCAAGGGGAAGATTACCTCTTGAAAATGTTGATGGTGATCGAAACCCGTGTCGAGTTGTTAAAATAATGATTTGTTGTTGGGAAAAAACTCCAGTAATATGCATTACTACACGAAAGGTTCCAAACAGTGCATTACAAGTCTCTGTTCCATGGCTTCCTACTCCTGTAGATCATTCACACATATCTCCTCCATATGAACACAGTCTATGACAACTACTCTTTCCTACGGATATTCAGTTATTTAGAATCCACATTTACTGGCTTCGAGGACTCGAAGCCAGGAAGATTTCGAAACAAGAAGCGGTCTTACTCAAATGAGCCGACAAATATTTCTGAGCTATATGGAGAATTTGCTAGTATTCTTGATTTTTACTTGAAAATCGATCCTGAACTTCACACAATCACCATACATTGTCATTTGGTGTCATCTGACCACAAACTCATATCAGTTTCAAGTGAATTACCAATAAATGTATATTATATAAAGTTGGGTATTACAGTTCTACTAAATGGAAAAGAGCTCTAAGACTAATCTCAAACGTTTGCTTCGAATATTGGCTTCTGAAGTAACTGAAGTTATTCTATAAGGCCTCTCGTCAACTAGGAGCGGAAATCTGCGCACTGCGAAGCAACGAATTCGTGCGATGCACATCGTCCATTGCCTCTTGTGGCAAGAGGAGTCTTGGCTCAGTATTCGTCCGGATTTGTAGTAGGCGAGAAGGTGCTTTGCAACGAGTTTTTAAATTATTATGATGAATAATTTATCGTTTTGGAATTATTACCTATGATTCATCGTATCAGGCACAGGCGATATCGACGAAGGCGGGAAATGTAGGTGAATCCCATTTACGCAAAAAGAAAGGAGTTTGGTGATTTTTTTTCAATCATGGCATGATCTTTATACCGACGAATACCACCACTTTCCTTATTTTCGATTGAGAAGGGACACATTTCAATACATTATTGCAACTATTTTCGCACTAGATCCCAGCAGAACGGGATCGGTTCGCAATTCGCACCTAGTCGGACTAAAACTGACAAACGATACGGACCAAGTGTACGCAGTCCATACCGATCGATTTGTTTGGATCATTCGTGCGTTGTCGTGCGAATTCTGACGGATTGATTGCACAAATGAAGAATTAGGAATGAACATCTCAAGGCGGATTTCCATCAAACAGACAAAACCACAACAAAACAGCAACTGTATCGATTTCGACAAATCAAAAACTTGAGTTGTCATAATAAAGATGGATTTCCACCAAACGGACTCGCTTACGACTAGTTTCGGTTTCAAAAACAGAAATGAAAAATTTGTTTTAGCTTCGAAAACAAACTCGAATTCCATCAATTTGATTATTTTAAATGGAACACCCTGTATATTATTGAAAATTCGGAAAGCTGCTGAAATTTGCTTTCTTTCTATGTATATCATACCTATACCTAACTAGTCAAGTTTCGGACTTATGAACATTTATTTGTGAAAATGTCCCTTCAGAATGGTATTTCCATTCGGTATTTGGTAAGCAGGCTATGATTACTATTTGACAGTAGCGTTGTGACATTCTCCTAATAATATCGACATTTTCGTCACTTCAGAAGTTGCAAATACCTTCAAAACGATGGAACAAAACTATTCAAACGAAGTTCTTATGAATTTGTTTATTATTTTTGGACAGTGTGACAAAATTGTCAGCAGAACATGTAGAAAGTTCAATGAAATGTATCCGAATCTACCGCCAATGAACCTCAAGAAATTTATACGAATTCAGAACAATTTCAATATGTTTGGATAAACTTTAAAAAAGCACCAAGAAACTTGAAATTGGAAATATTGATATGAATAATTATAAAAAAGTAAAACAATCATGTGGAATATTTCAAAATATGTTCGAATCGCTGGCCGTTCACTTCCAAGCACTTTAAAATGCGGGTGTTGACTGCTTTCGTGGTGGCAGATCTGATTTCATTGGGATCCAAATCTTCAAATGTTTGGGCAATCCTTTCTAACAATTCATCTCTCGAACGCACGGGTATTTTGTAAACTTTTTCTTTAAACATTCCCCACAAATAAAAATCTAATGGATTAAGATCGGGTGATCTCGCTGGCCAATTCCATGGTCCCAATCGCCTCATCCACCGATCGTCAAATAGTCTATCCAGTTCTGCGCTCACTTCTCTTGTGCAATGTGCAGGAGCTCCGTCTAGTTGGTACCAACAGTTTCGATAATCTTCGAGTGGCAGATTATCCACGAAACTGTCTACAGTATTCTCCAAAATATTCAGGTAGTTTCTGGATGTTAATGACTCCTCGTATATCACGTACCTCAATTTGTTGTCCATCAACATGCAGAAAACATTAAAACTAAATTTTTCTTGAAATCCGGCTTCTTTTGTGACGTGAGGATTTTCACTGGACCAATAATGACGATTTTTTCTATTGAAAATCCCTTCCCTCGAAAATTTCGATTCATCAGTCCAAATAATTTTATTTAAAAAAAGTGGATCTTCTTAAATGCGTGTCAACAACATTTCACAAAATTCTACTCTCTGTTGAGGATCTTGAGGCTTCATTGCTTGAATTTTGGTGAATTTATAATCATGCATTTTATGTCTTCGCAAGATTCTTTGAACCGATGAATATTTTATACCCAAATCTTCTTCAGCACTTCTTATCGATGACTCGGGAAATGCGTGAAAATATGCTAAGACATTAATCTGGTTGTCTTCGAAAGTTACGGGTCGAGGCAAGTTTCTTGGTGCTTTTAAAGTTGATCCAAATGCATTGAAATTGTTCTGAATTCGTATAAATTTCTTGAAGTTCATTGGCGGTAGATTCGGATACATTTCATTGAACTTTCTACATGTTCTGCTGATAATTTTGTCACACTGTCCAAAAATAATAAACAAATTCATAAGAACTTCGTTTGAATAGTTTTGTTCCATCGTTTTGAAGGTATTTGCAACTTCTGAAGTGACGAAAATGTCGATATTATTAGGAGAATGTCACAACGCTACTGTCAAATAGTAATCATGGCCTGTTTACCAAATACCGAATGGAAATAATATTCTGAAGGGACATTTTCACAAATAAATGTTCATAAGTCCGAAACTTGACTAGTTAGGTATAGGTATGATATACATAGAAAGAAAGCAAATTTCAGCAGCTTTCCGAATTTTCAATAATATACAGGGTGTTCTATTTAAAATAATCAAATTTCAGCAACTTTTTCAAGCAAACGAAAAAACTGTATTTTTTTACCACCCTGTATTGAAGTAACGGAGATTAGGCTGACGTGTGGGAAGTGTCCAAGTATCACCCAACCCCAAACCAAATTTCGATATCATAGTACTTCTTAACTAAAAGATATCGGCATTTTTAGAAGTCATGATTTTCGAAGAAAAAAATTGAAATTAATTTTTATTTCGAAAACGGTAACAGATAGGTATAGGGAAATATCAAGAAAAGTTGTCGGGCAATTGTTGGAGATTCAAAAAATAATATTATATACAGAGTGTTCCATTTGAAAAATCGAAGTTGCTACTGCTTTCTAATAGAAGCGGCAACACCGCATCGTCGAAAATATTTTAGTTGGCTAGAGAATGTCCGAATATGCCCTCCATTAAATTTTCAAAGTGATCCGTTGTCTGGTTCACCAGAAACGTCTAATGTGCCATCCACCGTGAATCAGCCTGTATGAATATATCTTCCTGTTTCATGTATTCCTACTTTGAAATCAAGAGTTTTCAGTCACATTTCAAAAACTATGATATTTTGCAATGACGTTATATGCATTTATGGACTCTTTTATATATTTTTTGTTTCGTTCATCAGGAATCAGAACATTTATTCAGAAATTTAAAATGTCGAAATAAATCTATGAAAAAAATATGAACATTTTGTGAGGTACAATATGAGGATCTCTCGAAACAGCTCGAAACGGGCTATAAGCTTGGCTTTGCCGAGACCCTCGGGCTCGGATAAAAGCGACTCGGCTCGAAGCTCGGCTCGTGAAAAATTCGGCAGCTCGGCTCGTGCTCGAATAAGTTTCGACTTCCAACCCAGCTTTGTTTCCAAAAATTGATTCAAGAGGTTTCTTTTACGAACCAAAACATTTGAACTTCTTTCCAACCTCTCACTTGCATCTAATGGCCATAAATTTGATTACGAAGAGAATAAAAAATTCTCACTGCTTACTTTTTTGATCAAGGACCACCTGAGAATGTTTTCAAAACACAATACTTTTTGGCGCCTAGATATTTCATTAAATGAGTAGACTTCAGTTAATATATACGGTACATGTCAGAGAAGATACATTAGTTTGGATGAAAACAAATGACCTAGAATGCCTCCACGACTTTTCCCTAATAAGCAACAGGATAAAATACATCACATGGGATGCCTCTGTACAAGATATGTTACATTATCACCTAAGAAAGTGAATTTCCACGGTCTAGGAAATATCATCCCCCTGAAAGTCTCGACAACCTCTCTCCAAAGAAAAAAACAGTTGTAGTTTTGGCCTATTAAACACATAAACATATTTTTTAAATGTGTTTTCTTTTAATGTTATTCACAGAAACACAAATAAAAAACATGTTTTCGTATAAATCCAATTTGTATTGCATAAAAACGACTAAATAGTATCGATAAATAAGATTTTATTATATTTTTGCACTTGTGAAATTCAAAAATATTCAACATTGGGAGAGTACAATCATTTGAAAATTATAAGAGTATCGTATTTATAATAGGTACCGATTGAATCTTAAATAATCTCACATTGGCAAAATGAGTAGTACAATTCCAAGAAGATTATGTTCATAAAAATATTTAGGCATAAAGAGTATTTTCCAGCCACTCCTCCATTGAAAATGTAGCAGAGTTTGTTAGTGAAGGATCTTTTTCTTTGAATATATCTGAAAAAAATACAGATCGACTTTAAATTAGAAATTGAAGGCGTTTTCATGCCTAGTTCTATTCAAACACATAAGCACATACAGTTGTACAAATACTACACCAAAAAAAATGTTCGAGAACTGCCGAATTTATTGGAACAATTTGTTCCCCACCCCCAGGCTCATACAAGCTAATAAGCCTGATGTAGTCTTTCTCCACCACCAGAGCAAGACAATATTTGTCGTGGAGTTTTCAGCTACTGGTGAGACAAATATCGTCCGAAAAGAGGAGGAAAAACGGATAAAATATCAATATTTTCTCTTCGAACTCCGCAGACTCTATCTAGACCACTATGTCAAGATGGTTGTTCTGATTATTGAAGTCCTTGGTGGAATGATGCCCTCTCTACTCTCGAATCTTAAAATCATACCGGCTTGTCGCACTAAGGCAGAAATCTTAGCCGGACAGATGCAGAAAGCTATCATTTTTGGCTCACTGCGCTTGCTCCCCACGGTGTGGGGAGTGATCGTTTGTGGGTAATGCTGGCGCGCCCTCCCGAATGTATCGGGGGATAGGGCCTGCCCAGCGCAAACTACGGTAAAATAATAATAATAATATTGCCTTTATTATTTCATAACCAAAAACTCAACATAACTTATATATTCGAGTATCAATTGAAATATAGGGCGAAGTTCATCGTCCGTAACAAAATAGGTACATCACGAAAAATGTTCTTCCACTTATCTAATGAGTGAATTGATGACATGAAAGAGAAACGTTTTTTCATGTTATTGGTTGATTGAATAAAGATATATTTTCAATAAGAAATCAATATCCAATGTATTCCGTATGGATATGAAATTAATAATTCGTATTGGTTTGTTTTGCTTCAAAGGCCCTAAAAATGTTCCTTGTACACTACACTGAAGTATGTATTGAGATTTTAACAAGACTCAGCTTCACAAACCATATGGATGTATCTACAATTATGAATTCTTCAATAACTTCAGGTAAGATAAATAGGTATGTAATTAATCATCTAGTATTTTTTGACTACCTTTCTTCAACAACTTTGCGTACACGTTTACTCTACAAAAGAGCTAATTCTTATTTAAATGTTTTACAACAATTTTAAACTTACCGATCACTGTTTTCAACTTGACAGAACACATCATGAAATCATCGAAGTTGATTTGACCTCGTTTACTTCCATATCTGTGCATAAGTACATTAAGAACTTTGTTGTTCAATCGATAGCCAGCAGAATGTAAGGCTTCTCTCAGTTCAAATCCACTAAATGTACCAGATTTGTCTGTGTCATACATTTCCCAAACATTCTGAAAAATAAAGTATCCATTTAGTTGTAGGTAATTTTCATAACTTAGGACCTTAATATAGAGTGTAATGAATCTGAAGCCGCCACTGACCGATACGCCAGCCGGCTCATCGAACAAACACATGACATCACCGCGAAAGAATGCAGTCGGGAATCGCCGGTAAAATTCTAGGACCGAACCGACTACAGATTTCTAGAAAGGACCGTTACCGATACAAGCACGTCTTCCCGACCCAAGAGGGCAGTTCAGAAAGTGAATCGAGCGGCTAAACAAGAAATTCAAATAGTGGAATTAAATTAAATAAATTAGTTTGTGATTAGTGAAATATTGTTGGAAATAAATTTGTTGAAGACAAGTTAATTTATTAATTTGTTACGAAAGGTTTGCCTAGAAAATATTTCAAAACAAAACTGAGAAGCATTATTAGAAAGAAAAATTAATGAATACTACAACTGCATTTACTTTTCGCGAATATCGTTCATCAGTTGTTATAATACACATTTCAATGTGGAAATATTATGACGAATTTCAGCCTTTTTATATTGATATTGTCTGATCCCATTAGCGGAAGAATTCTTTCACCGTATAATGAAAAAAGACCAAACAGTGACAGTATATCGCCTTAGGTTATATAATGGTGACAATTGGTGATATTCTGCAACAACCTCGAGGATCGGGACTTTCAAATTCCGAGACCAAATGATGATTCATCGTGTTTCGCAAGGATGCTTTAATGAATGCATCAGTCATATTCCCTCGATAGTCTATGCACGTGATGCTTTCGAACCGACAATATATAACTACTGTTGTATATTTCTTACCAGCCACCTTCAGTGCTATCCCTCAAGAGCGTCGTATGACATTACTAAGGAAACACTTTTTCTTCTCCAGAAAAAAAAATGTTGTCTCTCGACACACGTTTCTCTAACCAAGTTAGCATCATTAGAAACATTAACATAGATTGTAACGAATAGTTTCAGTCATATCGCTATATAGCCAAGTTAGCATCGTCAGGAGATGGCTTTAGTTGCTGAATTTTTACCAAAAAACATACCAAAAAGTGCATATAAGAACTGCTTCGAGGATTGGAAAAAACGCTGGCAAAAGTGTATTATTTCTGAAGGTGACTACTTTGGAGCGGAAAAAATATAAATTGATAAATGAATGAATATTTTTTGAGAAAATGAAAATTCAGGGTGTTAGTACCGATTGAGTCTGCTATTAAATCTTGCAAATATATTGGAAATACTGGTCGGATAAAAATGACAATAGATAGATGTTAAATCACGACGACTTCCAAGTTTACAATATACGTAGACCTGTAAAGTCATAAATTATTTTGGAGTAGAAATATATTTTGAATACAAAAAATTACTAACTCATTAGTAATCTAGGCGTTATGTTATAATGGATGGGAAGTATGTACATATATCATCAAGACGTTTCACTTTGTTGGAAAACATTTGTCGAAAATAGTATTTTGCAGTTGATAAATTTTATTTTGTCATTCATTAGTCTTTCAATTTTTAGTATCTAACCTTCCACTGTAGGATTGAAGACCACAAATTCTTGAACTCTTGATAACCCAATTTTCCGGATCGATCAGTATCCAACATGGCAACCATACTTCGGCAAATATCTTTCGAAAATCCCTCAAATTTCATTTCTAAAAAAAATAAAATATGTTCATATAGATTCGAAACCTATAGAGATCAATACATGCATATATTGACATTTTTCTATAATCACAAGCTGGTGGAGGGAGAAAAGAGCATGCACTGTCACCAACTATCATTGATATTTGTGAGTTGTGAGTTGTTTAAAAAAGTGTGAAATGTACGTATAGGAGAAGCTGAAAGAAACGCTTGTAGCCAGGTTACTAGTTTTCCTAAAATTTTGTATTTTTGTTTTCAGTGTTCAATATTTGGGAGTAGCATCGAACACGAATATATCACGTATAGAATTGAAAAAATACATCTATGAATATACACATGCTGACCTACCAGAAAATATGCCCTGTGAGGTAGTTTGTTCTGGTATTGTACCTTTGCACAATGTACCACACAATATGCCCACAAGAATTGTGAATACATTTTTACCCCCTTCTTGAATTCGGATTGGTGGAGCTACATTTGCTCCATTCACCTCAGGCTTGTGGATTGGTTTACCGATGTCCTTTATTTCAATCAGTTCTAATGAAAAAACATCAAAATTGATATTCTGTTGGGATGAAAGATATATTTAAAGTCAACTCAGACATAAAACTTCAAGTAGAAATTAATTGAAAAGTGCTTTGGTATTCACAAACTTTCCTCAAGCTATCCAATCAGGTTTTTTCATATGGTGACAGGTGTCGTAGATGAAGTTTTTAAGAAAAGTATGAATTTGAAAAATATTGATGCAAATCATGCCCTTAGGAAAAAACGTCGCCCGCCGCTGGTTACAGAGAATTTAGACTGTTATTTTTTATTGTCGATGGTTGGCTGTTCTTGTTTATTATCTCACTGGTTCTAGGAAGAGTTATTATAGGTATATACCTCTACTAATTTGTATTAGCTATCGTGTTTCCTGTTTTCCAGTTTGTAATATTTTCACTTGTGAACGTATTCATAATCCAGATTTATATATGTAAAATTGCAACAATACATACCGGTTATACCGAATACATACAATTTTGCGCAAAATGTGATTTTTTATACCCGAGGGGTGGTGGTTGGAATTTTTTTGTCGATTATGATTATTCTGGTCGAGATTCATATATGGTAGACCCGACCTGCAAGAATTTCTGCCGACCTGCAAGGTTTATATTCAAATTTATGAGAAATTTGTTTTTTTTAAACGGAGATTTTAAATTCCTAATGTCGGAAATGATTGATTTGATTGATTTCCTCATCTGGGAGTCCTGACATTCATACAGAATTACAAAGGCAATGTTCACTTAGAACAATTTGCTGACCTGCAAAATAGTTCTTGTCGAAGCGTCTATTCATTCATTTGTGTTTTCTTTGCCTTTTACACACTTTTCCAACTCAACAAGAAAGAGAGAGAGAAATTTCAAGTCATAAGTTGTTTTGTGTTTTATTTACGATAAAGAACACCTGTTCTTTACCATAAACCAACCACAAAACACTCTTGAATTTTGATTTATTATAGTGTTTGATATTGAAAGAAATCGGTGTGAATGCGATGCTTATTTTTCGATTTGCGATTCGCACAAAAAATGCGTATATTCCACTGAACCCCTTTTCAATTTCAATGGAATATTCGGGTAAGCATGAAATGGCCTTGGATTACAAGAAAACAATGCTCAACACGTACCATAATGTCAAAAACCGCAAAGTATCCAAGGAACAATGAAGATCAAAAATCTACATTGAGACACAAGGTCATAACTTATATGAATCGAACCATCCTTTCCACCGGTTGTTACAGGTAGTACACCTGTTTAATAAAACAGGTGTTACGACGTTGCCAAATTGAGACATGAAAAATAAATTACTTCTAGATTGAAGTTCTAATTCAGAAAAAAAAATATATCTTTGATATATTTGTTGACCCCTGAATACACGGACTCCAATTTTTTTAATACTAGAAAGAATAGTGTTCTTGCCCCGACCCCGATCCAACAGAACATTTTATGATCTTATTGACTCTTGTACCATTGGTTGTACTGTTGACTGTTACTGCGGCAACCGCTTTCAATTTTCAGTGTCAACAATAGAAATTAGGTGGTTTTTAAAATGTTGACTCTAGCGTTTGAATTAAAATCGAATGTTTACTTTTATTTGAATTTGTCACTGACATCAGATTTTATTTTACATCTGCAAAGAGAACAAATTCAAAAACCCTTCTGAAAATGAATCTGAAATAGTTGGAAACAAACTGAAATTATGAGGTCTATTCCTAAGTGGGTTGATAAAATCCAGGACAGTGATAAACTGGGACAAAGGTATGTCAGAAAAGTGAAATAATCTAATTTCAACAATTTATTTCAGCTTGTCTACTTTTCTGTAATATATAGAGAAATAGAAACTTTCAAAGAAAGATAGTAACATTGAACAAATATTATTCATCAAAAAACTGCATAGTATAATAAATGGTATGATAAACATTGTATATACTCCAGGTTTCAAAGTGGGCCCAGGATTTTGGTTGAAAATACTTGTTTTTAGATAGATTGTGGGATGATTCATTTGAATCCTTGTAGTCAGGATAATTGTGACTTGGAATCAAAAAGGTTGAATATAAATATTAGGTAGTCTCATTACTGTTGAACAAATTTGTTTTTATTAACCAAGACTTGGGATTAAAGCACATCAAAGGAAACAAAATGATCAGTCAAGATAATTCCCAGTTGTGATAGACCCCTACTGAGTGTAAAACAGTAGGTATAATTTGAAATGCAGTAACTTTTGTAATTCAACTGATATAAGGTTTCTTCAAGATATTCATCCCAACCAAACACAAAGGGCATGAAAATACACAGAAAAATTAGAATATAGTATTCAAGTTCTTCAAATACTGTTACGAGTTGAAAACAAATTGAAAAGGAAAAACATCTGTAGATGTACTAGTTTCAGATATGTTCCTTTTTCCAGTTTGTGTTCAAAAGAAACATCTGTTAATGATTTACAGATTTCTCTGAATAATTTTCATCAATACTTGTTAACAATTAATCATTTGAAAGTTTCCTATTATTTATATATTAATGAAAAACTAAAAATCCAAAAGTGAACACATCCAAACATCAATTTCCCAAAAATCGTATTTTTTTTGTAGTATCTACGATTTGTGCTTCAACCCTGATGGCACTCAATTAATCGTAGCTGGTGGTAACCATGTGTTAGTTTATAATACCACTGATGGAAGCCTTATACAGCTTTTGAAAGGTCACAAAGACAAAGTTCATACAATTTCTTATGCCAAAAATGGGGAAAAATTTGCCAGTGGTAGTGCTGACAAGACTGTGATAATATGGTCCAACAAACTGGAAGGGTTGCTCAAGTATAGTCATAATGACTCAGTTCAGTGCCTGGCTTTCAATCCCCTGTCGCACCAACTGGCTTCATGTTCTTTGTCAGATTTTGCTTTTTGGAGCACTGAACAGAAGGCTGTTCAGAAACACAAAACAAATGTAAGGATCAATTCATGTTCCTGGACTAATGATGGCCAGTATTTAGCTCTGGGATTGAATAATGGTGTAATATCAATTCGTAATAAATTAGGAGAAGAAAAAAGCAAAATAGAATGTACAAATAACTCAGCAATATGGGCTTTGAGTTGGAGCACAAATAAAGAAGATCAAACAGATACTCTGTGTGTAACTGACTGGAGCAAAACGTTGGCATTCTATACACTTGGAGGGAAATTAATTGGTAAAGAAAGAAATCTGGGATATGAGGCTCTGAAAGTCAAATACTTCCCGCACGGAAGTTTCATTTTGATCGGAGGGTTAAATAAAGCTTGCAGTATGTATACAAAAGAAGGTATCAAGCTGGGAGTGATTGGTGATACACAAAATGCTTGGGTTTGGTGCTGTGAAGCACATCCTAGTGGGAATTTTGTGGTGAGTAGTTTGAAATGTTTCTTAAAAATCATGATGTACCTGCTTGTGGGGGAGTTTCATTAGTGGGCTTCTTTAAATATTTGCCTCTTTCATTTAGACCTCAAATTTTCTCAAATATTTAAGTGGAGAAAGAAGAGTTCTTGTATGATTTAACAGATTCACATGTAGACTATGTTTCATCTTCCAAACAAGAGTAACAGTTCTGAAAGATTCTTTTTGAAAATTTAAAAAGAATACTAACAATTATCAAATCTATAGGAACATATATTCTATATTAATATAATGTACATAATGAAATGGTAGATAAGGGAAAGTAAGATAAATTAGAGTGTTTTCAATTCTTACTATAATTCAAAATGGGTTAATGTTTCAGAAGTCTTTCATGGGTAATATTTCTATGTACAAAACGTGGTTCAGGACTGCCTGACTATGTCATCTCTAAATTACTAATTCTGTAAGTAATTTCATTCGTAATTTGGTTAACAAGTTATTTGTAAAAAGTGAAATATCACGAAGAATATTTACATTGTATTAATTTACATAGTGACAAACAAAAAATAATTTGCATAAAATTGGCTCTATGAAATCAACTTGTCTGTTCTTACGCAGATTCCTAAGAGACAAGTAACAGAATGAATCATATACTTTTTTGGCAGAATTAAGACCTTGTTAGAATTACTTGAAAGAGTGTGTAACTATTTATTTATTTATTTAGCGGGTAACCCCAAATTTTTATACAATATATTAACCTTAGAAAGTTAACTATTCTAGTATCTATATATCTAATAAATCAACCTACATAGAGAAAATTTAAATAAAATTGTGATAAAAAAATAGTCTTATAAATATCTAGACCACCTAGAGTATATCTAAGAGTGCTCTGAGAGATGTGAAAAAAATCAATATTGGTCCCATTGGCATTCAATAGAATTCTGGACAAAGGAGAATGTTTTCCATAATTATGGAACATATTATGATCTATTGACCATATTTTATTCACCATATATAAAATTTTTAATTATGTGATGTAATCTGCAATGATTTTTCAGGCTGTGGGTTGTGAAGATGGAACTATTGCCTACTATCAGCTGGTATTCAATATGGTACATGGTCTATACAAAGAAAGATATGCTTTTCGTGAAAACATGACTGATATTATCATACAACATTTGATCACTGAACAAAAGGTTAGGATCAAGTGTCGAGATCTCATTAAGAAAATTGCAATTTATACGGATCGATTAGCAGTAGGTACCAAAAATGACATTTCATTTCAACTAAGACTCATTAAACATTTGAAACTCGTAAAATATTGGGTTTCAGTTTCAAATAAAAAGAGTTGATTTTTCCTTTGAGTTACTATAGAAAGAGTATTTGAAACTTGAATAAGATTTTTCAATAGTGACACTTTTCTAGGTTCAGCTGCCTGAAAGAGTAGTAATCTATGAACTCTACTCAAAGGACGCCAACGATATGCACTACAGAGCTAAAGAAAAAATCACCCAAAAACTTGACTGTAGTCTATTAGTGGTATGCTCTGATCATTTAGTTATCTGTCAGGAAAAGACACTACAAAGTATGCGTTTTTCTGGAGAAAAGGAAAAAGAATGGAATTTTGAAAGTCCTATCAGATACATAAAAAATATTGGAGGACCTTCAGGCAAAGAAGGATTACTTTTAGGCTTGAAAAATGGTCAAGTGTGGGAAGTTCATCTTGACAATATTTATCCTTTACTCAAGGTGAGGAACTCACTCATTTATGGTTTTATGCTGTACTATATAACCATCAAAACTTAACATTGTGAAAACATAATATATAGTAAAACCAATAATGATTGAGAGTAAAGCGCGTTGTCATATCTAAATTTTACGTTACCAGTTTTATAGCAGAATCAAAATATAGTAAGCAGTAGAGTTGTAGGTTGTGGCAAATTATAGATAATACACAATACTAGTACGATTAAAAGGTATTATTTATGACAAAAATCACTAATGAGCTTGTAATAAGTAATACTTATACATTTCCTGATTACTGATCAGTTAAAATTCATTGTTTTCTGTATAGTGTTAGATATTTATTACAACTAGTGGCAACGCTGTACGCAACGATATTTCTGTCTTTGTCACTTTACCATAACTTCCATCTCATCATTGCAGTCCTCACTAATGTACTTGCAGCCATGAGCGTATCATTGGTTTGTGAATTATACAGCGTGAATTGTACGTTTTACAGTTAAGTTAGTCAGCAATCGACGTGTTGTGATAACAATTGGTGAAAATAATAGTGCTAATAAGTGTTTAAGCGTTACATAATTATATTTCTACACCGTTCTCAAACTAGTCAAAAAATGGGAGACATGGTCGGGCCTTCCACGTCGAAAAAGGTGAAACGGTCGGAATCTTTTCAAGATTCTATATTGGAGTAAAACTTGTCATGATCAATATGTATTGAAAAATTGATAGATAGAAAACATATTTTGAGTTGCACTTGTAATCATATGCTACGTCTACTGTGAATTTATACACATATTATAAAAAACTATTTTTGGAAAATAAACCTTATGGCTTTCTATTTCTCCATCAAACAAAAAATGTGGGAAAGAAGAAGGAATAAATAATAAAAACTCTTTACAAACTGTGTACATCATACACAGAAGTTTCTTTCAGATAGAAACTGAAAGAAAAAGTTGGTCTGAAACAAATACTTCTTTGATGAATATGAACATTTAATTCCTTTTTTATTCGTTCGAACATTCGCAAAGAAATTGGAACAGATATAATTCACAGGAATGCTACACAACATAATATGTGAAAAAGATATTGATATTATTCTATTGAAAACACTCTCCACACCAGAACAAAACTACTGCTTGTCTATGCGTGTTACGTTAACCAAGTTAGCATCATCAGGAGATTTCACAAGATGAAAACACTGTCTTCTTTTTTCAAATTGAGTTGTATTTATGTAACATTTCCAGTTAAGGTTCCTATTATAAACATTTATGTTTTTGGGTTCAATAAATGATTGATTGATTGATTTCATTCTTAACATTATAACTTCATGTCACTGGAAGAGACAACTCCCCTCTTTTCATTTCATACGGTTAGTCATAGGAATTCAAGTCAAGAAAAGAATATTTTTGGGAGAATAGAAGGCCAAAAATTTTTTTCATCAAAAACAGCTCTTGCAAAGATATTTTCTTTTCAATTCGTATGAAACTACAATATTAAGAATATATAAATATAATAGTAATAATAGTTTATCAATGTATTCTATTTTTATGAGCCCAAAAAATTGACAAAAACAAAATAGAATAAAAAAATTATCAACTCATTATTTTTGAAAGGATGTAGATGTTTCAGGAACAAACTTCATTTGCATTTTCAAAACCAAACTACTTCTTAATCACTATTCAAAAAAATTGAATTTAATAATTTGTGGAACATTTGAAAATTCATCCATATCCATTGAGTTTCTCCAATTCACCATCATTGCATTAGAAAATGTATGTGAAGTTCTGGCTTTCGGTTAGACAGATAGCAGTTCCTAATATTCAATAAAAGTTTTTGGTTTTGTCTTTTTACATCTTCGGGAATATTTTCCACCAAACAACTTGATTCAATGATCAAATTTTCAACAGACTTATCTAAACACAATATAGTGCCTCTATTGTTCATTTGTCCATAGTTCGTGCTAGGAATCGCACATTGAAAGGTGTTTGCTAACCTCGTTAATCTCAACTCATTCAACTTTTTTACTTTTGAGAGTTGCCTTTATGCGGAGGGCAGCATGCTTAACTTGACTGAGATGAGTTTCTGACAAAAAATGACTTCTATGACAACAACACTGTTTCTGGATTGTTGTATTGTTAGAACTAGTATTTTGATATATTAAATTCTTATTTTAGGTGACAGCTAGTGAAGGAATCAGATGTATTGACTTGAGTCAGCAGAAGGAAAAATTAGCTGTAGTGGATGATAGCAGTTTATGTCAAATTTTCAATGCCAGAACAGGAGAATTAATTTTTCAGGAAGTCAATGCCAACAGTGTATCTTTCAATAACCTCTATGAAGATATGTTAGCATTTAGCGGGAACAATAGTCTGTCAATAAAAGTCAAGGATTTTCCGTCACATGTCCAAAAGTTGAGCGGGTTTGTGGTGGGACTGACAGGTTCAAAAGTGTTTTGCTTGAATGGATCCAATATGAATACTCTGGAAGTGCCACTCAGTAGCCCCATGTACCAATATATTGACAAGAAAATGTACCACGAGGCTTACAGAGTTGCTTGTCTCGGAATAACTGAAAGTGATTGGGAGGAGCTTGCTCATTCGGCATTGGAACATATGGAGTTCGAAGTAGCCAGACTTGCTTTCATCAAATTGCAAGATTTTCCCTATTTGGAATTAATTCAAGAACTACAGGTGTTACAACATAAAGGTCAGTTTACTTTCACTAAAAAAATTATGTGTTTTGGTATCCTCTTCGTTTCAAAGCATCACAATTTAATAAGTATTTTGTTAAAAAATATTACTGCAGTTTTATCCCAATACCAAACCGTTATTTTAACTCCAGTAATATTCATTACTACACCAAAGGTTCCAATCAATGCATCACAAGATATTTTGTTCATTTAACACCACGCATCACTTGATGAATCCTTTACATATAAATCTAGGTGCCAAGAACAATTACTATTGCACGATTTGTGAGAAGTTAACAGAAAAGTATCACTGTTACTATCTTCATTGCACAAGTCAATTCAATGCAGAGTGCAACAGACTGTTGGTTGACATTGGAAGTCACAGCATTCTAGAAATGGCCTCTGACTTTATGCCTCCAACTGTCAACTACGAACTGCCTTATTAAGTACTATTCCCGAGTAGAGAGGACTGGATCCTCTGGGAGAAGGAAATATTAAGAGCAGATAGTTGTTGGTTCACAGATGGATCAAAAACACCTTCCGGTTCTGGTGTAGATGTTTTTAGTCGCAGACCCAGGACAGAGTTATCTACCTGCCTAGAAACTTATGCGACTGTATTTCAAGCGGAAATTTACGCTATTGAATTGTGTGCGGAGAGATTGGATAAATCCAACCTCACTCACAAGTCAATAAAAATATTCTCGGACAGTCAATCGGCATTGGAAGCTTCTGGCTCCTACCGAGCAACGTCTAAATTGGTAGCAAACTGTCAAAAACGACTCTCCTCGATAGGAAGACTTAACAGATTGGCTCTGGTCTGGATTCCTGTCCATACTGGTCTGGAAGGCAATGAAGCTGCTGACTCTCTTGCAAAGGAGGGTTGTGCAAGCGGCTTCATCGGACCAGCACCTGTCATTGGCATCGCTTTGGGCTTCGCCAAACAAACACTGAACACTTGAATGGCATGAAGATTTATGGACTTCTGGCAGAATCTTCCAGGAATGACTCACTCCAAGGCGTTTATTCACCCTTCGAAGCTTGATACCAAACAGTTGTTGGACTACAGTAGGGATGAACTACGACGTCTAACAGGCCTTCTTGAAGGTCGCTGTCATTTGAATCATCATATGCAGTGACTCAGACTGTCGGAAGACAGTGTGTGTCGCCTCTATTTGGAAAATGATGAAACAGCAGAGCATGTACTTTGTGCCTGCCCCGCTGGGGACCGAATCAGGTTCTTAGAGTTCGGCAGATCCGTACTCTCACCATCTGACCTGAAAGACCACTCATCATACAAACTAATCGGCTTCGTTAAGAAGCTGGGTTTATTTGGCCGAGTGTGAATAGGTGTGAGCCACAATAAACCCTTGTGGTAGTCCGCCTCTCTTGTTGATAGGTTGCTATTGGTCAAAGTGTTACTACCTGTTAATGACATATTTATTCCCGCTGTACCTGTTAGCCGGTTGTTATTGGTCGCTGTATTAATACTTGACTTATTAATGAGTGACCTATCGTCTATATGAGTCATAACATTGCATTGCGCTGTTGCCACGGCCTTCAAACCCGAATGAAGATAATAACACTGAAATTCTCGGTCCGAAAGCCTTAAACCAATTTATCAGAGAAGTGTCAACTATCAATAAATCTTTTGAAAATTTCAATTTTTCACTTAAAACCCCTTTGTGACTAATACAGGCAAAAATTATTCATAAACTAGTGAAAAATTTATTGGAACTTATTTTTTACCATTGCATAATACTGATGTATAACTTTTGTAAAACCCGGGATTTATAAAACAACTTTTTCACAGAAACAAAAGTAACAATAGACGTTTAAATTAAATAATGAAAGAAAAATGAAATCACATATTAGAAAATCTGTGTTTGAAAAATACCGATTAAAATCTGTTTTTACATTAACCAGCTGTCGCACCTCTACGAACGACAACCCTCAGAACTCGAAACATGTGCGAGCTAAGGACTATCGAGGTCTTACCTTTTAACGTGTGATTCCTAATACGGGTTGGACGATAGCAAGTGAAAATACAATGCAGCTTGAAATGAAATTTCTTACAAACATATGGTCTAGGAATGGGCCAGTGTTTGAAAAAAAATATCATGTGCAGTTGATTTTTCAGAAGATATGTACGACATTTTCACTTCTATTGCCAAAGACCGATTGTCTGAAATTGTTGGTATATTTCAAAGCTTTCGTTCAAATGTTAAGTTTACCTTAGAAAAAGTAAATGAGAAAAAATAGTTAAATTTCACTTCGACTGAAATTATGAATGTAACTAAGGAGAACAAAAAGGGCTGTTAGGCCGTGGTCAAATGCAACCTGAAGTACCAAACGTTTCTTCTGCTACTGCTGCGAGCATCATCAGTGGTAATTGCGTGTGTTGACTTTGAGATACAACTTTCGTCCTCACAGTCAATGCACATACCATTGATAATGTCTAACGCAGGGGCAGACCAAACGTTTGGTAATTCATGTTCCATTCGATCACAACCTACCAGTCCAGATTTTGATGTATTTAATCATGACTCCGACCGTGATATATCAGACTTACTAATATCTTCCTAAAATAATGCAATCAAATATCACAAGGTATACAAACCAAAAAGAAATATTTTTTATTTTCTTACCGTTTCCTGTCAAGATTATGTATACCATCTATTGATGGTATTTTCTTTATTTATTTATTTGAAAATAGGAAATCCTAATATAAATACAAGTCCAAAAAGGTAAAAATGGTATATAAAAAATATTAAAATAGTATAAAAATTATTCTAACAATAAAATACGTTCAAATAATATATAAATACAAGAAGCCAAAAAGCTAGAAATAGAAATGTGTTTCTGAGAATATTGTCCCATAACACAGAACAAATCAAATCAAAATGTCCTGACTAATAATACCCCACTTTTCAAAAATACATGTAATTGAAAATATTTCTTCTATTTTCAGAGAATTATTCAAAGGATATAATGCTAGCAGATATTTTTGCACATAAAGGCAAACTTAAAGAAGCTGCCAAACTATACCAAAAGTCCAGTCAAGAATTCAAAGCACTGACAATGTACACTGATCTTAGAATGTTTGACGAGGCACAGGATTATCTAGGCTCAAGTGACAACAGCGAGTTGATTCGTAAAAAAGCTGATTGGGCAAGAAATATCAATGAACACAAGGCCGCAGCTGATATGTATCTTTCTATAGGTGACATCCAAACAGCAATAGATATTTATGCCGAGAATGGTTGGACTGATCAACTAATAGATGTGAGCAGAAAATTGGACAAGTCAGATAAACCATTTCTTCTGAGTATAGCTCAGCATTTGAAACAATTGAATCAGTCTTCAGTAGCAGCAGAAATATATAGAAGACTTGGAGATAATGCGGCAGTTCTTCAACTTTACGTAGAAGGTAAAGAATGGTCGCAAGCATTTTCACTTGTTCAAAGTCAACCACAATATAATGCTATCGTATATGTGCCATACGCACAATGGTTGGCTGAAAGTGACAAATTTGTTCAGGCTCAAAAAGCCTTTCACAAAGCGGGAAAATTAGAAGAAGCTTTCAAAGTATTTGTTCAGCTGACAGATAATGCTGTGAGTGAATGTAGGTTTCAAGATGCTGGATACTATTATTGGATAACATCCAGGCAATATCTAGAACTATCTAGAGAAAACAACAATAAAACAGAGTATTACCTGAAACAATTTCATTTTAATGAGAAGTTGGCAGAGATATATTATGCATACAATACTATTCACAAGTACTTGGAGGAACCATTTACTTCTTACATGCCTGAAGCCCTTTTCAACATTTCAAGATTTTTGATGTCAGAAACTAACAAGCATGTAAAGGGTATTTCAAATTTTGCCATACTGTACACATTAGCCAAACAAGCAAGAAAGCTAGGCGCTAACAAACTTGCCAAGCAACTTCTAGACAAAATTCAAGGATTGAGGATTCCACAAAAGTTTCAAGAACAAGTTGAAATAGCCACCATATCTTCAAGAGCCAAACCCTTTAGCGATCCTGAAGAATTACTACCAATGTGCTACAGATGTTCCACTTACAATCCCTTGACTGCAAATTGTAATAACTGCACAAATTGTGGAGAGAAGTTTGTGTATTCCTTTGTGAGTTTTGAACTACTACCTTTGGTCGAATTCCAATTAGAGGAAGGAATAAGTGATGATGAAGCACTGAGATTATTAGAGACTCCACTTAAAGAGAAAACAGAAGATGTATGGAAAGAGAACATTTCTGAAAACCAGCAAACTTTGCAACTGGATAATTCTGAAGAGAACCATGATCCTTTTGCAACCAAGATTGCAAAGCAAAATGAATTTCATCCTGTTGTGGTAGGCCGAAAGATACTGCAGTCTCTTGATAAGACTAGTGTTCTGATATGCAGATGGCCTTCACCTCTGAAATGCCAATATTTTCGTAACTTGTTACCAGCTTTGCATATTACAATGTGCGAATCTTGCTTTAAATGTTTTCATGTAGACGATTTTGAACTGCAGATGCTCCAGAATGGACATTGTCCATTTTGCCGTTGGTCAAATGAAGGTGTCGGGTCAGATTCTGCTGACGAATTTCTAACTTGATTTAATTTTATGTGATCTCAGATTGTTTAAGCTTTAATAAACTCATTGCTGTAGTTAACTGTTTCATCTTTTGATTAGTTTCTAAATGAATTAAAAAAAACATAATAATACCACTTGAAAAAGTCAATAATATCTCAATTTTCAGCGTGATTTGGAGTCCTGGTTTGATAAAAAAAAGAAAGTTGGCTTAATAGAACTAAGAAACTGCCAGAGGCACACATATTTTTCAAAATACAGTACTCTCTCGCTAATCCGCCACCATAAAATCCGGACCATCGGCGAATTACTGGAAACGGCGGATTATAGTGTCTAGGAACAAAAAAATAAAAAACAGTAATTTTTCATTACTAGATAATCTACACAAGTGTAGGTGACCACTGAGCATTGCACTTCTATAGATTCTATTTCCATTATTCCTTATGTAACTATGTGTCTGTGTGTGTTAGTTATGAAATCAGGTTTGTTAATTGGTTTCCAACGCACAGACAGATATCTGGAAGTCTCTCAGAGGAATTTTAATCATATGAAAAATGTCTTCAAAAGGAATGGGTATAATATTGAAGTCAAATCTGAGTAAGCAATGCGTTTCAGGAAAGAGAATTGCCAAGACAACTCCATATAGGTCTGTCAATGAAATAGGCTTCTTGCCCCATGTTTGAAATATTATTGACCAGATTGGAAGAATTCTGAAGAAAAAACAATAATAAGTTAATGAAACCCATCAGAGATAGTCTAAGGTCAGCTAAGGACTAGTAAGGTTAGCTAAGGACCCCAGTGAGGCTTTAACAATACTAGGGGTGTCAACATGTCTCTTATAGCTGTGGATCGGTCTTCTTTCGAAGCACAAATAGAAGTGTAAGTACCCGACTCTCTGAACCCAGGAGAAATTGTTGCCTAGGACATTCCCACAAATCAGCTGTGGCAGAACATGCACTCAGAGAAGTTACCTGCATTATTGCGATTGGAGAGATGCAAGTGAGTACACTCTGGTTGGATGGAAGAGCAATATCTGCCTTGATTTATCATGTGCAGATGTTGAATTCTGCCATATGTTAGGTTAGGTTATTATCTATTGTACTGAGTAACCTTTCAATAAAAGCATTTATTATTATTACTACTTAAAGCTACTATTCAAGACTATATAAGAGGCCAACAGAAATTAAGAAACACAGACAATTTCAAGTGAGGGGAAAAGGAAATTAACATAAAATAAATCTGGTTGCCTGTGATAAATGATACAACTATAATTCCATTTAATGTAACTAATGGGAACGAAGTCATGCCTGCTACAGATAGAATTAAACTGAAAACCTAACCTTTGAATGCTATAGTATGTGGTGCGAGAACAACTAGAGCACACATTAAAACCTGTATTTCCAAAAAATAGCTGTCCAGCATATGCACTGTAACCTTAAATATAACGCAGCTCTACGAGCGCATATTACCTTCGGTACTCCCAGGGCCTTATATAGGGAGAGGCAAACGCCTCCTTCCCTAGAGGATGGATGAAAACCAAAAAAGATTTTTGTGTAAATTGAAAAATATTCTGAAAGATGACATTTATTATCATGTAGGCCTTGATTTGAGATGTATGTCGGCGGCAAATATCCGTTCATCTGTTATTGACTGCGCCCATTGACTATTCATAATAATTTGAATAATAATAAATACAGATGGGCCCACGGAAATAACTCATATATGTTATGACAACTATCCCGACAATAGTACTTATGATATATTAATTCAGAACTAAACCTGAAATAGAAACCTGATGAGTTCCTAAAATGTGAGAAAAAACATGAACATCATTGTTTTCAAAATTGCCATTTCTATGAAAAATAATTTCTCACCTGTTTTTAAAGAGAAATCTAAAATATTTTTGAGTTCAATCCAATCAACTTCTTGATCTTCACCAGCTAACTTCAAGAAAGCTTCATAAATTTTGTCTGTCTCCATTTGTTCCTCTGTGGTGGGTTCTTGTGTAACCTAAGACAGTTTTGTGCTTATGAGGTAGTCAGAATAGCTACTACAAATGAATAAGTTGTTGCAACATAAAATTGGATTCTTAACCTTTTGTATCTTGGAAAATTAGATGTCAATGAAAAGTTTCTTCATCAATAAAATGGTTTGATTTGAAAATTAAATTTCCTATTTTGAATGTTTTTACAGTGACAATAATAAAAGTTCATTTATGAATTATTACAACAAAAATTTTGGAATTTGAAATGGTTATTGATGAAATAAAGTAAGTACAACTATCGACAAAATGAACTATTGATAACACAAATATGTATCTGTATCATTTAATACTTTTTGATAAAAAATCTAAAAACTAGTATTCTATTTATGTAAAATTCTGAGTTCCTACTTATTTCTTTTTTAGGTAAACCAACATGAATATTGAGGGAAAATGGTGAAAGTATGAGAAAAAGTGAAAAATTTTCAAATGTATTTAAGTATTCATACACTAGATTTACATTTAAATTGTTTAATTTTTTCTGCCAGTTAAATCGAGAGGAAACAAACATGTTTGTATTAATTTACAAAATAATCAGTAATTTATATCTTCCTTTTTGCCCATGATATTCAATCCACCCAATCTAGAAGTTGGCAAAGCTTAAAGCATTGCTTAGTCTTACTTTAAGAAAGTAGGTCCAAATTGTGTAGGCGTTTTTGACCCTCCACTGCGAAGGTTTATTGTGACCAACTTGAACTCGACCAAATAAATCCAGCTTGTTATCAAAGCCGATTACTTTATTCAGTGAGAGATTTTTCAGGTCGGCAGGCAAGAATTGGACTCTGCAAAAAACCTGATCCAAGAAAAATAATCTCCACTCCACAGCTGACACAATATGGTCAGTCTATGACTTCCTTCGTCAGATAGGTAAGGAACACGAATGTGTGCCTTGGCAAGTAGGTCTTCTGTGACGCACCTCTCTGATGGCTGTAGGGTAATACTGCAATCTCCAATCCAGAGACACTATCCTGATACGCTCAGGTCACCTGTATCCATCCAGAACAGAATGTGAAGTTTTGGCACCGTACCTATGGATCCTCTTCTGGAATATCCTCTATGGCAGAAATTGGCGTACTGAAGAGATTCCACTTGATTGGTCGATACGGAGAAGGTCGGATTTTCAAGTTCAAGATTCCCACCTTGATGATCCCAGCATTTTCAGAGAATTAGGACATCATCCTGACAATACATCAGATTCAGCCATCCAGGGTTTTTTGCCTCTGGTTGAATCGTCATTTGAGTTTAAATGTTTGCTGACCTGCTCAGGTGGAGATTGGTTAAAAGACAGATTTATAAGATATCTGGCTGCACCACCTATCCTCCTTCTGAAAAGTTCTCGCTTTTGATCCGATGTTACAGTTGAGGTCGTTTACTCGATTTCCATCTCCTTGTAGACTCAGTGTTGGATTCTTTGGTTTCTTCATGGTCCAAAAAGTTCCATAAGTAGCTAGATAAAGAAGATTTATCATGGGATACCTCCGCATTCACAAGTCAAGGCTTTATATGATGAAAGAGTGTCTGGTATTTCGAAGATTCTGTTAGTGACACTAAGTGGGCTCGGAGTCATAAATTCTTCAGGTACGGATATACACACCTGAGAATTAGACATCATTTAGGATTAGGAGGACTATTACCTTCACGGGCGACACCTCACCCGGCAGAGATATTCTATTTCATTATATTAAGAAAGTTGTCCCAATGTAAATAGAGTTCAACCATTACTTTTTCATTACTAGACCTGCCTAAATTTATTTTAGTGCTGCCATCTATGAAATAAATTACTAAACAAAGAAATAGGTTATATTCCAGTTGCAAGGTGATTCTGATAGGTTGTTTAAAGACTATTTTTGTCTTTTCAATTTCAGAATGAACATATTTTTTCAATGATGAAATTTTTTTAATTTCTTTCAGAATGAAAATATTTTTTATATGATAAAATTATTTGGTGTATAGAAATGAATTTGCTTTTGTTTATTAATTTTATGAAATTCGTGTTTATGAATATTGTAAGAACAACAGGATCTAACAGCATGGTAAGGACACTGAGTTTATTTATCTTTTTTTATTAATTTTTATTATGGGTTTTTATGACTTCAAGAATGGACAGGAAAAAATCTCTAGCAGATGAACAATTGTATGGGATGGAACCATTATCAAGTATTTAAATCTTACAATGAAGAGTTATTGGTATATAAAATGACCAATTTCTAATAGAATCAGTACATACAGACATAGAGGGATGGCGTGAGATGATAATGATATGAACTCTGTTGAAAGTTTAGATAAAAGAATCTCAAGTTTGGAACAGATCACTACAAAGACAGAGATGAATAAAGTCGATCAATATTTACAGTTCAAAACAAAGCCAAGCAGTGACATATGAAAGAAATACAAATGAAATTACTACTATTATGTGAAAAAAATGAATAAATAATAATTTTTTTCAGACCCAAATTCATTTAATTCCTTCACAATATCAATCTATTTACAATATATTCAGTTATAGGTGTTATGACTAAAATCAAAAAGGAGAAGAACAGCACCCTAGAAAAGGAGTAACGTCTTTTTCTAAGTGCTGTTCGGTCTAATCTCTTCTTAAAAAAATTGCCTATCGTTGACAGCTAATAAAATATTTTACCCCAAAAACAACTTTTAGTGGTAAAATATTTGTTTGGCTATCAACGATAGGTTATTTTTTCAAGATGGTACGTTTCAATCCAAAAGTCTGCAAACAATGAAGTTCTGCTATATATGTGCTGAGGTTTCATGAAATCAGGCATTCAAAAAAATAACTACACGACTTAAAAAAACATAAAAAGCAAGACTCTCATGAGGTAGCGTTTTTGGACATCTTCTCTTGCAAGCATGAGAAAGCAAGAAATGTCTCAATTTTCTTTTTACTCACTTTCAAATCCTTTTCCCCATAGCCTATTTGTTCATCATTTTCCCTATAAAAATTAAAGAGACGTTAGAATGAAATAAATGCATTTAGTCACAAAGCAGGAATTTAAAATGAAAAATTGGTTAAAATAACACTTCCAAAAATATACAATATATTTTTATTAAAATTTACAACTCAAATAAATATTATAAACATTGGAAAACAAAATCTATACAATATCTATATAAAATGCATAGTGACAGAAGTTCAACTGTTTCTTTACTGTGAGTATTTTATTGTCAGATTCGACTGTTGCAAGTAACACTTAAAAATAAATGGTCCTATATGATAAAATGAAAATTCAAAGTATTCATGAATAATATAAGACTTGAGAGGACAGTCGTTGTAATAACAAAAAAATTAAATATTCTATTGAAAAATTATCAACACCCAGTTTTGCTTGCTCTTCAACAGCTTTCATTTTAAAGAAGAAAATATTTCAATTTTAAGAACTGAAAAAATAAGTATTAGCAGAACAAGAGATCCAATATAGAAGAAAATTTATTAGTGACATCAAATACAAATAAGCATCTATATATTATACTGGACATTGTTAAGACTGTTTTTATATATTTTTATTTTGAAAACACTAAATGTGAAATAACAATATTTAGAACTTTTTATTGGCAAATTATTTGCAAAACTAGCAATTTTAGTAGATAAATATGAATAAAATTTCAAATATCAACATTTTTAAAATTTTCAATGCAATAAATGTCAATACAAATATGTACATATTTTTAGTGAAAACACTAAATTCTCTATCAACTTAAGTACTTTTTTGCTTCAAGGAAGCAACTGAATAGTTTTCAATCTCATTATAAATCATGTTTATATTTTGTTGAAGGGAGCAATATACTTACAATAAAAACTTTTTTGTGAATTGAAAATGGGGCACGATGATTATTATTTTCAAACTTCAATGCAACACACATTAACGTGTTCAGTTCAACATCAATAATTTCAAATTCAATTCAAATGATTCTTTCCAAAAGCAATTAGAAAATCTTCCAAATTTCATATTGATAAATGGAATTGAATATATTTGTATAGACATGTTACTGACAATTTTATGGACCTTTCAGTGAGTTATTTGTTCATCATTTTTATATTTTTAAGATATTCGAAAGTTACTTTATGAAGTATTCGCATATTAAATATTAATTCTTATGTAATGAAATATATAAAGTGGCTCTTTCGTGATGTATATTCATGTAGTACTCTAGAAAACTATAGACAACTAAAAGGCTATGAAATATTTAGATACAGACTGCGCTGCCTATATATTATGCAAAACTACCAACAATTTTTGAGAGAGCACTTTTTCATGTTTTGTTGGTTGTTCAGTTCAATTTTTCACTTGATACTATATTCATTTGAAATTTTTGAATATACTTGATTATACATCTAACCTTATATACATACGATCAAATATTCGAGATATAAATATTCTTTAACAATACTGTAACTCCTTCTTGTGCAGAGAAAAGCTGTGAAAAAACCATGCAACAATTATTTGAAAAGCTTATTGAAAAAATTGGTAATACCCTTGATGGGATCATTTGTATCAGAGGAACGTCTTGGAGGTGGATTATTAGGATACGGGTATCCTGGATACTGATTAGGAGGTGGATAGTAACCACCTGGATTCTGATACTGCGGGTATCCAGGGTATCCTGAATATCCACCTGGAGCATGGGGGTAAGAAGGGTAACTGGGTTGTGGACTTTGAGGATATCCTGGACTCTGAGGGTAACCGCCAGAACCCTGGGAGTAACCCCCAGGACTTTGTGGATAACCTCCAACATTATGGGGGTAAGGATTGGAAGGATATGGGCTGTGAGGTTGAGGAAATGAGGGAGCACTGGGCTCAGACTCTTCCTCTTCTTCGTCAACCTCATTGCCATGGATATTTCTTATACTATCATTATGATCATAACCGTACTCCATAACATTCTCGTTTTCGGTGAAGACTCTGAGCAGAAATTCTCCTTCTTCGTTGGGATCGAATGTGGAAGGAACTATGCAGTATGTTCCAGGAGGTAGCTTGAAACGACAGCTAACCTCTCTTAGGTTAATGAAAGACGGCGAACGTGCCACGGAAGCGTTGTATTTGAAGAAATTAAGGTCAAGAGGTTTGGGTACCCTATCTGGATAAGGCAACTGAAAAGTATGAACAAGAATTATTTCATGGTATGGTAATAACAGATTCATAATAATAAATTTATACATTTCATTAAACATGACATGTTTATGAGGAAAACAATGTAACAAAAAAAATCTAAGAATTTGAATCTATTCCAAAATATGTTGTTCAAGTGCAATTCAGTGCAATTCAACTTACTAATATTTTTACCCAATCATACTAGAGATACAAATAAAGGTGTTTCATCAGATTCCATGTATGGTCATGAATATTGTAATATTTTGTATGAACACATATTTTTATCTAATGATTACAATAGAAAACTACAAGACTTAGGTTAGGTAAGGTCAAAAGTGAGTAGGTCTATTCGATATTCCATCGCAACGTGCAAGGGTTTATTGTGGCTCACACCTATTCACACTCGACCAAATAAGTCCAACTTCTTAACGAAGTTAATTAGAGTGTATGGTGAGAGGTCTTTCAGGTCAGATGATAAGAGTACGGCTCTGCCAAACTCTGAAAACCTGATTCTGTCCCCAGCGGGGCAGTTACGAAGTAAGTGCTCTGCTGTTTCATCATTTTCCAAACTGGGACGACACACACTGTCTTCCGACAATCCGACTCTCTGCATATGATGATTCAGATGACAGTGACCTGTGAGAGGTCCTTTTAGACATCGCAGTTCATCCCTATTGTAGTCCAACAACTGTTTGGTATCAAGCTTTTAAGGGTGAATAAACGCCATGCAGTGAGCAATCCTGGAAGATTCTGCCAGAAGTCCATAAATCTTCTGGCCATCGATGTGTTTAATGCTTGTTTGGCAAAGCCTAAAGTGATGCTACTGACAGGTTCTGGTCTGATAAGGCTGCTTGCAGCCCCCTTCTTTGCAAGGGAGCTTCAGCTTTGCAGCAGCTTCATGTCTAGGAATCCAGGCCAGAGACAATCTGTTTCAAGTTTTCCTATCGAGTAGAATCGTTTTTGGCAATTTGCTACCAGTTAAGAAGTTGTTTGGTAAGAGCAGAGAGCTTCCAACGCCGCTTGACTGTCTGAGAATATTTTTATTGACTTGTGTATGGGGTTGGATCCTTCCAATCTCCCAGCACACAATTCAATTACATAAAATTCCGCTTGAAATACAGTCGCGTAGGTTTCTAGGCAGGCTGACATATCTGTCCTCGGTCTGCGACTGAAAACACATGGATCTAGAAGGACCTCAATGGCCGCTGACGGTGTGGTACTGATGGCCAGACAAGCCTGTCTCTGTAAGCCAGAGAGCTTCGCCTGAGCCATTTTCTGTAAAGCCATCAGTCAACAGGCAATTGCTCCATTAAGCCCCATTGGTCTGACAATCATCACATAAATCCAATGGATTTTTTTGGAACCTAAACCCTAAGTTTCACCACAAATCCTTCGACATCTTCATAAGAATAGTCTGTCTTTGTGTAAAACTTTTTCCAGGTGAGCGTTCCAGGTGATTTTTTTATCAGGGACAATGCCAAGATATTTCACCTCCGTTCGAAATGGAATGAACTCACCATTGAGGAAAAGTGGCGTTAAATCGTCCAATTTTCTCCTCTTGGCAAGGTCCCGATGTGGACCTTGCCAAGACGACAAGGTCATCTGCACAAGCTTGCAGATCTACTTTTTTCTGTCAAGGGCATCAAGCAGACGATCCACCAGGAGCGGCCACAAAAGGGGAGATAGTACCCCACATTGAGGGCAGCCTCTGGTGACCCTGAACCTGATAGCCTCGCCACGAAGAGTCGTAGTTGCAGAACTGCTTACCAGCATGACATAGATCCAGCCAGTTATGGTCGATTCTATGCCTTTTCTAGCCAGGGATGATCCTATAGATATAGGTAGTGCATTGTCAAATGCTACTTCAATATTGAGAAATACAGCAACCGCAATCTCCTTGTTGACAAAGAATTGGGAAATGTTCTCTACAAGGTTATTTGATGCTAAATCTGTCGATTTTCGGCTTTGATATGCATACTGGTGGTTATTCAGTGGGGCTGCATATAATTCCACCCTCCTGATGTGTCCGTCCAGTATCCTCTCAAGTTCTTTCAACAGGAAGGACGTAAGTCTGATTTAGGATGTGGCTCTTTCTGACCCACTTTTGCTGCCAAGTAACTGGGCGGTATATATAGCCACGCCAGACTAGCTCTATAGAATTTCATAAGAATAGGTAAAATTATTTACACTCCATTTTGAAGAAGAGCTGGAAATATACCATCCTCTCCAGGAGATTTGAAGGGCTGAACTGACTTGATAGCCCATTCAACTGCCAGTGCTGTGATAACCTTCTTGACGACCTTTCAATCGTTCTTTTTTGAGCGTTTAGCGTCTCCAAAGATGGAAGGTCTGTTGTTATCAAGAGTCAGATTTCCAGGAAAGTGGTTTTTTATCAAAAGCTCTAACGTTTCTTTACTAGAGGTCGTGAATGTTCCATCAGGTCGTTTAAGCGACCCAATTTCAGCAGTCGGCTCTCTAGAGAGAATCTTGTGAATTCTTGTGCTGCCAGGTAAATCAAAGATACTCTCACAGAAATTCCTCCAAGACTCCCGTTTTGCCTTTCTAATTTCCTTGTTCTATGTCGTTATGAGTAGTTTTATAAAGTTCCCTTTTCAAGGCTTTTGTTCCACCAAGAAGAGTTATGGTTATCTCTTTTAATCCTTAGTGGACAGTTCTCATGATAGGATGAGATCACTGTTTCGCGAAGTTGCTCCGCTAGTATATCCATATCATAACAAATGTGAATAGTAATGAATCCGTCCTCTGAGTACAATTGGAGGGGTTTTTATAACCACTCCAATCAATAGATTTTGAGTCACAATATTCCACTACTGGTCGTAGACCTGTTTCAATATTGAAAAGAATATATCTATGGTCTGAACAAGAAGGTTCAGTAGATACAGTCCAGTGGTGTATCTTGTTGCTCAGAGAATGTGAACTGATGGTTAAGTCTAATACCTCTTGCCTGTTACTAGTGACAAAAGTTGGTTCCAAGCCCTCATTAATTACAGAAACTACAACATTTAATAATCATTGAAACATAATAAAAATCCGTACTCATTCAAACTATAAAAAGTAAATAGGGATATTTTCACTGATCAATATTAAACTATTATATAAATCAAATGCCATAAGAGCCACCAAATTTATAATCTCGCCAAGTATACATCATTTGTAGTTATAGAAAGCTATAGAAACAACTTTAAATCTTCATTTGAGAAAATAACGATTATTATATACGAGGTATGTTCAGAAAATACCAGAAAATATTTATTTGTCTATCATAATGTTGTCGCCTTCAAAATGGTTACCATTAGGTATTGAAAACAAAATATATTTCGTTTGCTTGGAGAAATTGTCCATTTAATAGATTAAATACTTATGTTGTCTTAGAAGACGACTTAATTATTGTCTCAATATTATAAAGTTCTCATTCGAGTTCATATGAAATATTGAAAACTGCTGTTTCCAAATAAAACATACAACACAGGAATTGAAAAAAAATGCATTTAATGGAATTCAATAAATTGAACAATTATGACACACTGTAGTAAAATTTATATTTTCAAAGCCTTATGAACTGTTTACTCACATGGTAAATGGCAAATCCTACTGTGAGCAGATCTACACCAGCTTTACGAATTAGTCTTCTATTTTTCTGCATAAGAGCCACAATCATGGTACAATTTCCATCATCATCACCTTCATCTACTTCAGTTAAAGTTATTCGATATTGTGGATTGTGCCAAAAAGATTCTAAAATAAGAAAAATCAGACAATATAAAAACTTGTGTCGTCACAAAAAGGGATTTGGACCATCAGTTATGTGGTATTTTATATTCTTACCTAAAAAGTTTCTGCACCCACCAGCCGTGACACCTCGTACCCATTCACCTTCAAAAACTGACATTTCCCATTTTTTCTTATGCCCTTCTCTTAGTTCCTCATCAGACAGTGAATCTGGGTTCAAGTTGCAAATCTCTAATCTGCTGAAGTGCTTCTGGAAGTCTTTAAATGACATCCAAAATTCACCATCATTGTCGAATGTAAGACCCAACTCTTCTTTTTCAGATTCAGATATGAATCTCCATTCTGGAGCACTAAAAGTATGAACTGTTAAGACAGTATTCGAAAAAGTGAAATATGAATTAAAAGTTTTAGTGCATTTGTTTTTTCAATTTTAGAAAAGACCATCAACAGAGAAAGTTCATTTCTACGTAGAAAACAATAAGCACAATATTATTTAAGTGTTGTCGTTCATTTGTTTTAAATATTCCTATACGTGATGGATATGGTGGGAGACCAAGGACCTTGGTCCAAAGAATAACTCCCATTATTATTTTTATAATTACCAAAATTTATTTATGTTTGTGCATACCCTAACGGGCATAAGCCAATCTTTGGATAGCTAAGTAAGAAAATTAACATATTATAGTAGTAACTAATTCCTCGACTTTCATTTTTTTGAAAGCTGGTTAATTTTGCTGGTGGGGTTGGGAAAATTTGTATTCCCTTTCCCCCTGTTTTTTTTTCGCACGGACCTGTTTGACAGATTTCATCCGCAATGCTTATGCTCAAGAATCCTTAGAAATTCATAAGCATGAGCATGTGGATGTAATCTGCTAAATGATCAAATCAATCTAGTTTACTCACTAGTTTTCAAATTAGCCTTGTCACAGGTAAACAAATTTCAGGTATTCAATCAAGTTAAGGGCCTCTATTATCAACTTCAGTAGATATATAAGGGCTAACATTATGATGAAGAAAAGAGAATTGAAACTTTCTATGTTTTTTACCACTTTTTTATTTGTAACTAACGTTACTGCAGTTTCGTTCTATAAGGACATTTTCAAACTCATACATTAGTTACAAATAAAAGAGGTAAAAACATAGAAAGTTTCAATTCTCTTTTCATTATAATTTCCTACCACGTGGTAATGGCTACATCCATCAATTTATTGCTAATAACTATTATGATTTATTTTCAGTTTATTGTAATTGTTTGAAAATGTCACAGGACGAAACTGCGGTAACATTAGTTACGAATAAAAGTGGTAAAAAAATATAGAAAGTTTCATTTCTCAGTTTTCATGTTATTAGTATCATTTTGATCATTTATTATTTTATTATTTTCACTGTTTTAAAATTCACTTGATTGAACAAGAGTACTCCATATAGTTCAGTCGACAAAAGAAAACGCATCAGTTTGAACATCCAATATTAGTCTACAAACTGACACGGATTAATGAAAACGAAACAACGTGACTACTGCTCAGAACAACCTAACCTTTTAATAAATTCCACTAATAATGAAAGCCCCATGTAACGATTTTGGATCAATTTTATAAAATTCTTCAATAGGCAATATAAATTTTCCTGTTTGCGAAAATTGGACAGAGCCATTTGAAATTCGAGATTGAAATTTATGATTACAGTATGAAATTTAATTACTGTGAAATATGAAATACCGACATTTCATTAATTATAAAATAATGTAGTGTATAAGAGTTGGAAACATAGAAACTTTTCAATAAACAACATGTCAACTGTCAAACGGTCTGAAAATCATAGAAATGGGTGACGACTCTTGTTTATTCAGCTATCTCTCTTCTAGTTACATCCAAGCAATCATCCAAATAAAAACTCTTATTAAACGTTAATTGTTTAATCTCATTTTAGTATAAAAGAAAGGATGGTATGTAAAAGTAAGTGAGTCGACCGATACCAAACCATGGTATTAACCTTATTCATGGCATTTATTGGTTTTTCAGTGTCCTCGAATCAAAAATCTTTTTGAAGCTAATGGAATACGAAAAGCAAATTATTCAATTTGTTACTGTGTTTGAATAAAAATTCTGCTAGAGACTTATCTAACTTGCCAGTTACCATTCTTATTATACATTTTGCGTGCATATTATGAAAAAAATATATGAATATCAAATGAAAATAACTGGATAATATTTCAGGAACCACCACGGTTCTCTTTCTTGAATCGTTATAGAAAACAGTACACAACTATATATGTCAAATTCAAGATCTTTTGGAAAGAAAGGTTTTGGCTTTCTACTTCCTCATTTTATACAAAATATGGGAATCTTCCATTAAAAAGAAAGAAAGAAATCAATTTCAAAAAATTAACTCTTTCAGACACTGAACTGAATTACATGAAAGAGAAAATACTTTCGAAATAACTTCTTTCATATGAACACTGAATTACACAAAAAACATTTTTCTCTATTCAGTTTATATTCCAAACATTTGTTATGGAACTAAATCAGATATCATTCACAGGATTACTGAACAATATCATATATGAAAGAGGTAAAATTTTTTCTTACATGATATCGTCCTCAATGGCGAACATCTGATGTTCCGAAATAAGACACTTTCCTGGATGATATTACAAGATGAAGCACTCCATTTATTCATGAAATCGCAACTTTATGTCAATAATGAGTCGATGACAGTGCATAATAACATTCATTCACCTATTTAAATAAATCCCAGCCATATCAAGTCAGTTTTTAATTCTAGGGAAGTGTAAATCCATGAATGCCAGGAATAATACATGGTTCTTCCCAAATAAAATGAACACAATACTATTTAGTGGTATCCGGCTGGATCACGCGGTTAATTTCATTGAAGATCGTGCCATTTTTCAGTTTTGTCTGATATCCTTCACATTCATTTTTCAAGATTTTGAATTGAACATATTTAGTCAGGTTTATTCCAGGGGTGTGAAAAACTCAAAAATGCCAGCCTTGTCATTTTTCACTTTAATCTGACATTTTTCCTGCTCAACTTCTGTATTTTCAATAAAATTTTGTTTTTATGGGTTTAAAATTTAATTAAAGATCTCTCTTTAAACTATTTACATGTCTTTCCTACCTACCCTTTATTGGAATACACAAAATGTAAGTATCTTACCCGTCACTCCATGCTCCATTCCATTCTGATTCATTTCCCCAAGGATTACGGAGCCTCAGTAAAGGAATTTTCCCTGTTACATTTGGTGTTTGAATATCCACATACTGTACCCTGGTTATGCTGTAAGCGTGTCCTCTAATGAGACCTTCGGGAGTTTGAGCTTCAGTTATATTAGGATCGGGCTGTAAAAAAATGGCATAAATTTAATCAGGCAGATGTCAGATATGAGATAAAGCATGCACGTTTTGTTTAATAGGACTTATTTGAGGAGTGCCGCTCTCAATTCCTTTGTGGAAATATTCATTTTGATAAAAATTTAAGCTTCATTTGTAGGTGTACAACTTTCTCAAGAAACATTGGCTATTGATAATAGGAAAATTCAACCTCAAAATGTGTATGAAAATATATGAACATGTTCAAACTTAAATTTTCAAATGTGAAAATACTATTTGTGTAATAGATATTTTTTTTTTAATTTAGAACAAATTTTATGTTTTCAAATTTGGCAGGCATCATACAAGATGCAAAGTTTCCCAATTTCCGTTTTTGGTTCAATGTAATATTTGAAATATTCTCGTGTGATGATTATGAATGAAATAATTTTCAACAAATTGATTGATATAGCCGTTACTATGAGGTAGTAGATCATCATGAAAAATGAGAAAGGAAACTTTCTATGATTCATTTCTCATTTTTGAAATACTTTTCAGCGAATTTTAAACTGCTGTATTTTTCATTTACAAAAGGTACGGTGAATTGAAGAAACAAATTGCCAATTGATAAAAGTTAATTCAAATTCAATAACCTACTTGGTTTATAAAAATTTTCTGTTGGTTCTGCGTGTGAAAGTTTATAAATATTCGGAAGTTTTTTCAATGGTTTAAGGAATGCGGCAATTGCAGATTCCCATATGAAAATTGAATATTTTAATAAAGAATATATGTAACTATATTATATGTTTATTAAATATTTGCGATGAATATGATTTCGTATTCTATGAAGAATTCCGATAATAGGTGACTGTTTTTTCAAAGTTCTTCAATATTTTTATTCTGACTAGGATTTTCATCAGTATAGTTGTAGAAATTTTGTGTAGTTTTTGTATATAATCCCATTACTTTCAAATTTGATTGGGGGAAATCGATAACATCATTTTTTCGAGTTATAGAAAATATATAGGATTATTTTGAAAATTCATAATTAATTTATGAATTTGTTGCCAAAGAATCAAAGTTAGATCCACAATAAATAATGGTAGTATCGTCTGCAAATAGTTTAATTGAACTTTTAAACTCAAATCTAAAGAAATGAACTTTAAACGTTCAAGCCAGTCTCAGATATACCTACACAGTAGGTTGAATGGACTGACGCCTATCAGAAAACAACTACTTCCCTGGCTAATACCACGAAGGGCGTTGGATTATATCCGACAGGCGTCAGTGCAGAAATCTTCACAGAAAATTTCCTGTATATGCAATTGGCAATAGTTTTTAATGCATTGTCTGAAAATAAGCAAATCCAAAACAGCTAATAGTTTCCAAAAACATCAAAGAAAATTTATTAGTTCAACGATGATATCATCAAATTATAATTATTTGAATGTTTATATTTTCTTATTATCAAAAGTTTTTGATTTTTACTCAAACATTTTCATGAAGAAAAAAGAATTGAAAGTTTATATGTTTTTTTACCACTTTTATTTGTAACTAACGTTATTGCAGTTTCGTCCTGTAAGGACATTTTCAAACTTATACATTATTACAAACTTATTATTATTAACTAGATCAAATTTTAATTTGGGACTAAAAATTATTGACATAATTGTTATTATTATTCAAAGGGAGAAACATTACAAGGCTTACAAAAATGACGAAAATATCATACAAACCTCAATTGAACACCCCATCAAAGATGATCTCTCATAAGCTTTCACTATTATTTGAAATAGATTTGGTGGACTAGCTTCCATTTCGTACATTTCAGTAACTCCACCAGTGAAATCTTCCATAGCTTCACAGGTAGAACCACCTTTCAGAGCTTCATAGGATCCATGTAATCTATTAGGAATAACGGTCAACTTTAATATCTATCAGCAAAAATATATATATATAAATTACATACTTAGCATAGGCTTTTTCTAGTAAGGCACTCCAAAATTCATTGTCTTCCGTAGAATGTAAAAATATCAGTTGTCCTCTGTATGTAGGTAATCTATCGTCTATTACTACATCTATCCATTTTCCATACTGCCAAAATCTAGAATAGATTATGTTGTTGGTAATAACATCAATAACAAAAGCCACAATAACTGCTGCTAAAACGATGAAACAGATCCCTACCAAATTTGGGTCACAAAATTCCAATTTTTCATGACGTTTTTTTTTTTATTCTATTCTTAATTCTCGTCAGTCGAGCCACCTAACAGATGGGTATAATAATTATTTTCAATTGTTGGTCTAGTATGTAACTCTTTTGTCCTTTGTTTTCAGTGTTAATCAAAAGTATAAAACCGCTTAATTTTTTTACAATGGTGTTTGTTTTTGAAAAACAGGATATTTCCTCTAAACATATAAAAGTATTATATAAATGAACGAATTTTTTGAGTTAATTGAAATATACTTGAATCCTAATATTTTGTTATAAAATATTTCAATAATAACAAATAGTGATGGACTGTTGTCCATCATTGGAATGTACGTTAATTTTCATTTCCTCATTGTGTTCTTTTGAAAAAAAAACTAAGTTAAAAAAAAACAATAATGTCAAATCTTGATAATTATGTGTTATACTGGTTTTTATTCAGGGAGATTAACAGAGACTGCCAACTACAGTCTTCTGCAGTATGTTTATAGAATCTTGGATCAGAAGAAAACATGGGAGTATTACTTTTTCATCTTTCCACAGCTTTCAATAATTTGCACCTGAACTTTCTCGAAAGAAAATGGTCTACTATGGGGTTTAGAGGACATATACTGTCTCAGTTAATATCCTACTTAGAGAATAAAAAATATGCATTATAAATAATGCCACTAAAATAAATATGTACCATATAAATCTTGGAGTCCACACAAGGATCAATACTGTTTTTCATATTCCTGAACGACCATTCAAATTATGTGGATACTGACCATCTTTTATTATATGCAGACGATATATCGCTAATAGTATATGATGAAAAGAATCAAGAGCTACAAGTAAAATTAAATCATTTGGCAAAAAATTTGTCTGAAAGAACATATCGAAACGGCTTTTTGTTAAATTTTCTTCATCTTCATCCTCCATGAATTTCATTATTAATCCAAAAACTAACGTGTACTATAAATTCCTCATCAAATAAGATAATTTTTCAATTGTCTACTTCCTTGCGTCGACAGTCGACGGTTGGGAGTAGACAGATTATGACCCTTGCAGAGACCAGTAAAGAGACCTGGGGACTAGGCAGATTGAGACACCGACGTCAAGTCACAAAATCTGTTCAGTGTGTCACTACCCAGAGACCTCATTGCAGTGATAGCTTTTTGAAAATGGCTTCAAATTCGATGACGAAATGTTGAACGAATTAAACCAATAGATGTGACAACTGATGTATCATTTTACATACAGGTAGCTAACTTGAATTAATCTGTCCAATAACATGTAACAAATGGAATTAATGTATTATTATTTTTATTATACCAAAATGTCCATTGTCATAACTGTTACATACTCTATTACAGTTACTACTTTTCCTTAAAGCCCTAATCGTCGAAATTTCAAGAATAGAATAATAGGGAAACTCGAAATAACTGTCCAAATTGATAATCTTACATTACATTGAATTATATTATTTTGTAAACAAAAATTGTCAATTAAAACTGTTTCACCATTCCTCTTTTTATTTTATAGAAACGAATTTCATTTGAGTGAATTTCTTCAGATATATTAACTCTCTGGAGAACAATATCATACACCATTTAGTATGTGAGACATTTATTTATCTGTGGACCAACTAAGAAACTTACTATTGTATTGTGAGATTTTTCCTTATGTACTGTATGTATATTTTTTTATATTTTCAGTATAACGAACCTAAGCAAATTTTGTTATTGCAGATATTTTCGAATGTAACAGAAATTGTAATTTGAGGTCAATGAAATTTCTTTCTTTCGCTATTATAATATAACAAATTTATTTAACTACTTTAATAACGCTCAACTTGATGAAAAATATCACTTATGGAATACAATTTTGAATTGAACAAAATGAGCAAATAAGTGGAAACTGGTCATTGAATCGGAAATCAAAATAGTGATTTTTCCTACCTGAAATGGAATATGCCGGCGTATTTTTCATCGAAACCTTGATCATCGGGCACAATTTGGAAGAACAGACGTCTATATAATGTCAAGTTGGCGGCGGCGGCCAATAACCAACAGTCACCCAATTCTCCTTGCTGTACATCGAACCTTGAAAACCCTTCTACAAAAAACTGAGGATCATCTACGATTTCCTAAAAAATAAAAAGGTCTATATAAAGACTCACATGAAACAGACATATCCAGGATGATGAACAATTCTTATTTTTCAATAATTTTCTGATGTCGTCGACATTTTCAAGTTGAAGTTATGAACAGTCTGACCCGTTACTTGTTGGAAATTAATAGCTTTATCCATGATAATGATTATAAAATATTCAAAATAAATTTTATTTGAAACGCATTTCGAAACACGCATTTCGAAACACAGTTACTCAACTTTGATTACTTAATTATCTACAAAAATATTTGAAAAAAATTATTTTTGGAGATATTATTATCCAGAAGATTTCCATATTGGACAAGTTAATCACAGGAAATAACAACGCAGCTAAATATATCCTCTTAGTTTTTCTGTGCAAATGAGGGCAAACTCTACAACTGAGGTCTGAAATGTAATTCCATAAGTTCTCATTTGTTGGTGAAAACCATATTCTACTGTTATATTATTCACTGTTCTCGATAGCCTGCCAAAATTATTGGATATTCATTAGAATTACCAACACCGTGACAACATGAATAATTATCATTAGTTGAACACATTGTGACTCATTTGCATAGGACAGGTGGTGATAAACAATGGAACACACTGACTATTATTAACAAAATTCTGAAAAAACAACTGATCTTTGGTTTCACTATTATTTCCTATGTTGAAGAATTGTGATCTTTGCACCATGAAGGGTTTTGAGTAATTCACTTTTACACACACTTTACAAAAATCTATGGGTTTTAATTATAAATTCGCACAAAAAATGTCTGCCATTTTTGGGATCTCTTTTCATTTAGGAGATATTCAATCGGCGCCTGGTTTTAAAAAGAAAAGGGAATATTAGCAGGCGAGATTATTTAAAAAAAGCCTTTTGGCAAAAAATGTGGGAAGGTAACTAAGAAAGGCAGAAGGGAATTAACTAAAAAAAAACAATATTGTAGATATGTAGATCATGCACAAAAGGTTCTTTCAGATACAAATAAAAAAAGAATGCTTTCGAAACAACTACTTTCACATGAATAATGAATTTCATGAAAGAAGGAAGTCACATCGAAATAACTTTCATCTGACAATTGAATCACAAGAAAAAAACGTTTTCCCATTCATTTTGGTCACAGTTTGTTCTTTTAGAATCAGTTATTTACCTGCTGGGCCAATATTATCACTTTTTTGGCAATCATCTCGATTATATATTTAAAAAAATATCTAAAAAACAAAGATAAAAATAAAAATAACAATAAAAATTATTTGGCGATCCGGGGCGACTTCAAAAATTATTTGGCGCTCCGGGGCGACTTCAAAAATTATTTGGCGCTCCGGGGCGACTTCACTGATTCCAGTGGCGCATATTAGTTGGGAATGCTCATTTTAAATATAATTAAATACAGAAAAGTTCTAACACAACTATGACCAGATGTTTTTAATGACGTGATATTTCTCTTTGAGGTTGGGTTTATTTTGCAATGTTACATGGCTGATGAGGCTGCGAAAAGCAACGATATAATAGCCATAATAAAAAAATACATGGCTCGGGAAAATGTAAGAATTAAAACTGGTGATGTTCAGCGTCAACTACAAAACTATTTAGAACCAAATTGGGAAAGTGCTATCACTCATTTCATTGAGGTAGAGGACAATATGTGGAAGTTGATGGAATGATGGACATTGTTACTGTGACTGTGATACAAGTAGGATCAAATGTTATAGATTACACAATATACAGTTCTGCAAAGTCAATATATTAGGATGGGATGGTAGCCGGTCGGGTTGACGTGGGTGCTTTGCTCCACTCACTCAATCGATCGCTGTGTGAACCGGTGGTTGAAGCTGCGAGGCCGGACGATCGATTTTCACTTCCTATCTACCAACCCGTGCTAGGAATCACACGTTAAAAGGTAAGGTTTCGTTAGTCTAAACCTCGTACAAGTTTTGATTTTTGAGAGAGTTGTCCTTCATAGAGGGGCTCATGCTGTTGAGTACCTTTTAATCAATTTCATCAAGACTTGTTCAGGATTATCAGTGATTTTATGTACGTTATCATATGAACCTAACAAAATACACCAGTGAAATTCGTAGGTCTTACTGCATAATCTCATGAACCGAGAACCAAATCGTTGAATATGGTTCTTTATCGAAAACGTGTTCATCACTTTATTATCCAAAAAATCTGTAGAAGTTCCTTGATCGGAAGTTCCTTGGAGTGCTGGTCTTATTAGAAGTACTGGTATTTGTATCATTTACGTGGTCATCATTTTTCAAATATTCCAACAATCATCTTCTATTGGATTAAATTGTTCATAAATCAGATACTACTATATTTTTTCAATCGATCCAAGGATTCTGATTGACGGACATATGGGTCTGATGTTGAAATTGTTATTGCTCCATTTATATCTAGTCTTTAATTCCACAAACTTTTTGGAATTTTCAATTATCTGTTTGATAACTTTTGAAAGAAACCGATTCCATCAAAAAATTCAGCTACTTACATCGTACACATTTTGGGAGGGAATGAAGATTTCATTAAGACTTTGGAATGAGAAATAGTGCCAAGAATTGGTTCAGCATTTTCTCTTTCAATTGCTAATTCGTAGTTTTCTCATGTTTCAAATAAAAGGAATCATCAATATTCCAGAAATTTGGTAAAATAGAATGAATCAGATGCTCATTATTATTGAAAGAGGAGAGAAACGTTGGTAAAGCCAGAGAAGATGCTTGCAGGTGATTTGCTTTGAGATTTTTGAAAGTAATGAATCAAATTAAGATAATTTAGTTTGACATAATCATATAGGGAGGGCTACATCTTAGGGTATAGATTCATTTGGGAACAGTTGAAGAGTTCTAAAATAAAAATATCCACCGTGAGTGGAAAGGCATTTGATCTGAGAACCCATCAAATTTAGGGTTTTAGTTTCACACATTCAGCCAAAGATTCTTTTGAACGTGGTGTGTCAAGCAGAGTCCAGTCGTTTTTTTTGAATTTATCTATTATTGATGTTACCTACCAGTGAACACAAAAATGTATTTCACATTTTCCAAAATTAACTATCAAGATGATTTCTTTAGAAGACGAAAATATATTTTTGAATCGATGTAAAACTATATGTGTATGAGTACCTATACATCCATCATCCAAAATACCAACAATTCAACTCGGATTGAATAGAAATTATCAAATGGTCAACGGATAGGCAAAAAAAACAGGGCCCAGAGAATCTCCCTGTTGAACTCTTTCTGACATGATGACGTCTGCAAATTGGTTATAAGCAAGTACAACTGGCATTTTACTGCTAGAAAATCACGTATTCGAACTACGCCTCGTATAATTCACAAAAAGTAGTAATAAGTACTCGATTTGATCATGCAAATGAATCACCTTTATCGGTGAATGTTTTTTACTTACGCCAGGTCTTTTCCATTCATAGTATCTATCGGGTCGTTGGCTGAAGAATAGAGATGAATCAGTAGCAGGAAATTCGGGATCTTCAAATAGAGTTCCTTGTTCAATACATTCATCTCGTAAATCATAAAAATCTTGAGATTCTCCGCTTCTTGTGCGAGTGCCAGATCCTTTGTCACCATACTAAAAATTACATGATTTTCTTAGTATGCCATAGTTTCAAAAAAACAGTGCGAATATGGATGAGCAAACAAAAAACCAGCGTATGTAATGATAAGTCAATGAATAATGGCGAGAATCAGTGTTGGAAATGCTCTATTGTCTTGAAAGTTTAGGTTTTGTTGACAAAGCAGGCTCAAGAACTAAAACAATCTAAAATTTAACAGTGAAATAAAGGTCAAGAATTAACAGAAAATATATATTTATACAGGCCGTTTTTTTTTAACTGATACCCCTACTGCTATCTCGGAAATGATAGGTCCAACAAGGACGATTAAATAAATTAAAAGTTGCCTTTTAAAGGATGCAAGATAATGGTATTCTCAGATTGACAAAATCTATCTTTTCCGAGATATTTGCAAAAGACTGAAAATGACAGATTTTGTTTTCTGCTCTACTGCCTCCATTTTTAATAAAATTAAAAAATGACAGAAGATCTTTTTGCTTTATTTCATGTTTTTGATGATCTGGTTCAACTCATGTGTTTTCGGGAGAAACGTCGAGAAATACATACGTTGTGATATATCAATGATTTTGTAATTATAAGGACTACCAAAATGTATAAAAAATATACAGGTCCGTATTTAAAAAATATATTGATGATGGATTTCAATCAACGAAACGTCGCACTGGAAAATGTGTTGAACCGGATTATGAAAAACGTAAAATAATGCAAAAAGTTTCTCTGTCAATTTTTGATTATTGAAAATGAAGGCGGTGGAGCAAAAAAATAAAATCCGTCATTTTCAGTTTTTTGCAAATATCTCGGAAACGGTTGGTGGTTTTATCGATCTGAGAATACAATTATGTTGCATTCCGAAAAGGCAACTTTTGTTCCATTCAACCGCGTTAAAGGACCTACCGTTTCCGAGATAGCAATAATGGCATCAGTTAAAAACCGGCATATACAGGTCTTTTATTAAACATGAGGCAAAAATTTAAGGGACTATTCTAAGGATCTTTTGTCCTTTGATGATTTTTGATAGCGCGTTTTGTTTCAAAGATACGGAGCGAAAAATAATTTCGACGATAACAATTTATTACCAAAAATTACATGTAATGTTTCTTAATCTACAAGAACTGTTGAAAATGACTACCCCCGCATGTTTAATTAACACCCTGTACAAATAACACGACCAAACATGGACAAGAACATGAAAAATACGTACAACATAACTTTTTTGACATGAATTTATAGATAGTCTGTTGATATTTTCATAAACGCATTTTATGTGGTTTTGCCGGGTCTTGATATGATTAATTTAATATTCGCGGTATGATCAAAACTAATCCAACTTGGTCTATCAACCTTGAAATTATTACTGGAAAAGAAATAGTTGTTTTGGAAAAGAAATAATTGTTCTTAAGTGCACACAGATTATCTTTGGAAAGGAAGAATTAATGGTTCGTTTTTATAATCACATAAAAAATATGGACCAGAAAAAAGATAGATGCGATAAAGATAACAAAGATTGTTGAGATTATGTATAAGGGAATCAACATAAACAACACATTATGCGAGGTAATTATTGTCTAATGAAAATAACAGGTTTTCACTCCCCCAAAACTAAAAATATTTCGTTAAGTATGGAAGGCAATTTACTAAATTTAGAAGACAGTTCGAGTGTGGTAATCTATGTAATGTGGTGTCAGATTCATTTCAGATTTTGGATGTTTGATGATTTCAGCATACTTTTACAGTTTTAAAAATTTTTCTGAAGGACTTTTTTAATGTTAGGATATTATGAACTTGAAAATGATACCTATTTTCATTATTTAGATAACATTACTTCCTGTTATTTTGACATGACTTGAAAATGGTACTTATTTCCATCATTTAGATAACATTACTTTCTGTTATTTTGACATGTATAAGATCATTAAAAAAACTTCAGTATTCCTTCATTACCATAATAAGACTGATTATATGATGACTGTTGAAAATAGTATGAGCCAATAAATATCCAACACAATCTCATGGGTCAAACTTTTTTGACGCTAATCCATCATACCAGTCGAAAGCTGAATGAAAAATATTAAGGTAGTGGAAAGAACCGAAAAAAAATCAATAAGCAAACCAAAATTACTAGCTTCAATAAACAATTGGAAAGAAAAAAATATACAAATGACCCGAACTTCAACAGCATTTTTATTAGGAATAAAAGGGAATATCCCATACCTTGAAAATTTCATACTAGTGGAATTATTCAATTTATCCCCGAACACTCTCTTAATAACGCTATCCGTAGACCGATTTGAAGAACCTTTCACACCCAGATAACTACCACCGACATCGGCATAAGGAATATGGACGTTTCTTGCCACTGCATTTTCAACCCCCTTCAGAGATGTTTTTATATTATCGGTTTCCAAATTGAATGTCACCCTTGGAGAAGAAATGGTTCGCGGTTGGAATGATTCACCGTATCCTTCAGTCGGTTTGTATTTTTCTGAAGGAGCAACAGTAGATTTGGAGCATTTTGGAAATATGTAGGAAGATCGTTCAGCTCCAGTAGCCTTTGTTTTCACGAAATTCTCTTCTCTAACCTCAACGTTCGTTGATGTTGTGCCACAACTCGAAGTCATGATTTCTTCAGGAATTTTCATTAGAGCATCGCGCACGAAAGTTCAAAACAAACTGGGAGCGCGTTGGGAAATATCATATCCCAATGATTAGCTTAGGGCTAGAAGCGGAAACATAGCTGTGGTATTTAATCTATATTGATAACATGTTCGCCATTACACTAATTAATTCTTTATTCGCTCAAGTTGTAACCTTTTCAAATGCCATAAGTTACACTCTAATTGGCGATTGCAACAAGTGGCTTCTTATCGATTTACCATCGTGAAATGTATCTGAAGTACATGGCTCACGAAAGTTTTAACAATATAAAGGAAAAAACAACAAAGAATCAATCACATCTGATTTATCGCGGGTTTGACTGACATAAATTATCGTTCTACTCAACTTATGCACTCGAAAATGTATTATCTTTATTGCTGGAATCAACAATGTTTACTTATCAAGCACCTAACACTTCATAGATTAAACTACTCATGGAAAATTACGTACAAATAGCGCTGTTTTCTCGTTCAACCACACCCCATGAAATATTCTCAATCTATTATGATTGTTATATTGTCAGCTTTCGGGGTGAAGTTTCAATTTTATTTAAATAAATCGTGATTTAAACTGTGCTGAGTATTTAAATAAGAAAAAATAGAAATATTCTAATCTGAATATTACTATTATCATTTTAATACCAATGAATATTTCAACTGTCACATTCTTTTCTTTATTAATAATTAGTAACATATATGTCTTAACTGACCTAGTAACTTGTTCTGTGAGATACAACATAATAAATTCTAATGAAACATATGTGGTTAATTTTTGAGCGTTATTAGTACAGCTTGTCAAAGGTAGGAAGAGCTTTCTGAATTCTGTTATGTTCCCGCCTACTAGATGTGTGTTCGTTAGAAGACTAAGAGAGAGAGAGAGAGATAATTTTCAACTCTCTTCCTAGATTTGATAAGCTATAAAAAATTGATTAAATTAATATTTCATGTGAAATAAAGGTTTTGGCGAATGTCCACCATAGATAATGACAGTGTTCCATGAATGTCATATACTATGTTGTGTAGCAATCCTGTGAATGATATCTGATTCAATTCCACAACGAATCTTTGTAGTACAAACTCAATAGGTGATTTTTTTTATAATTCAATGTTCATATAAAATTAATTGTTTCGAAAGTATTTTTTCTTTCGTGTAATTCAATGTTTATATGACAGTAGTTGTTTCGAGGCGGCTTTCTTTTCCAGTTTGTGTCTTAAAGTTACTTATTTGGATGATCTAGACATTTTTGTAATGAGGTAATTTTGACATTAATTGATTTCTTCCATTCTTTGATGATTATCATATTTTTTTATAAAGAGGGAAGTAGAAAGCCAAAACCTTTCTTTCCCAAAAATGAATCTCCCCTGAGGAGCCGGTTGAAAAAAACAAGCCCCCAGGAAAAGGGCAGCTGTTGTAGACGTCTTCAGAAGTAATTTTTGAATGTATAAATACTACGACCACACTTGTACCAAGTGGATGAGTACAAAAATAATATAAACCCTATATTTGGATACAAATAATGTTAACAAAAAAACTTACTTTTATATAGTTTACTGCAATTATGACTATGCAAATTTCCGTTATTAGGAATAATTTTGAAAATATCGAACCAAATAAATATTTTTCGAATTTTCCTGAAATTTGTCTCTGAGAATTTTTTATAGAGATGGGTAATGATTCGAAGACGATTGTGGATACTAACAATCGAAACGTCTAGAATTAACTTGCCTTGGAATCTCTTAACTTTTGAATTTCATTTTATTTGTTCCAGTTTTACTTGTAATTTATTTTACTATTATTTCATTTCAGGTTTTTTGCTCAATATAATTGTTTTTTCAGCTATTCATTTTTATTCTTCTTCTTTGATTTTTTATTTCTTCTTTTTAGTTATTTCAGGGATTCCAAATCATTTTATATATAATATCAGACAATTTACGTCCGAACTAATGAAACTCATCATGAAACATTGTCAATCACCTTCAAAGTTGCTTGTTGTTCAACAATACTTCCTATTGTATTGGGAATTTCAAAAAATATTTTTTTGAAAACCCAACGAATGCCATAATAGTTCTAATAATTTTTGATTCTTATTTTGTTGATAATGAGGAAAGGTATATTGAGATTTCGGAGAGTCATATGGAAAATTTTTCATACTTCCGAATCTATCAAAAAGTTTCATTCAAGTTTCAACATATTCTAAAAAAGTTTTTGTGTTTTTTCTTTCGAAGGAATTTATTGGTGCATATTGAGTTGACCAAACCTCTTTCACTTTCTGCAATCAGAGTAATGATTCAGAAAAAGTTTCAATATTCAGTTGAAAATTTTCGGAGAAAAACAGGAAAGGGATATTCTCCATTATTATTTTTATCTTTCATCATTAATTAGGTATATTAGACTAGGTTAGGTTTTGTCTAGAGTGAGTGGGAATATTCGACCTTCCACCGCAACCCGCAAGGAATTATTGTGGCTCACACCTATTCAAACTTGACCAAATAAACCCAGCTTCGATTAGTTTGTATGGTGGGTGGCCTTTCAGGTCAGATGGTAAGAGTACGGCTCTGCTGAACTCTCAAAACCTGATTCGGTCCCCAGCGGGGCAGGCACAAAGTATGTGCTCTGCTGTTTTATCATTTTCGATACAGACGCAATACACACTGTCTTCCGACAGTCCGAGTCTCTGCATATGATGATTCAAAAGCAGTAACCTGTAAGACGGCCTGTTAGACATCGTAGTTCATCCCTACTGTTTGCCAATCTTTGTTTGGCAAAGCCTCAAGCGATGCCAATGACAGATACTGGTCCGATGAAGCTGCTTGCAGCACCCTCCTCTGCAAGGGAGTCAGCAGTCTTCCAAGTCAGTATGGCCAGGAATCCAGACCAGAGACAATCTGTTAAGTCTTCCTATCAAGGAGAGTTGTTTATGGCAATTTGCTACCAAATAAGACGTTGCTCGGTAGGAACCAAGAGCTTCCAACGCCGCTTGGCTGTCCGAGTGTATGAGGTGGGTTTCTTCCAATCTGTCCGCACACAATTCAATAGCGTAAATTTCCGCTTGCAATACAGTCACATAGGTTCCTAGGCAGGTTGATATCTCTGTCCTGAGTCTGCGACTGAAAACACCTGCACCAGAACCAACAACTATCCTTCTTCCGGAGGATCCAGTCCTCTCTACTCGGGAACAATACTTTATAAGGCAGTTCGTAGTTGACAGTTGGAGGCACAAAGTCAGAAGTCATTTCCAGAATGCTGTGACTTTCAGTGTTAATCAACAGTCTGTTGCACAAGTCTATATGCAGTCCGTCTAGCCCCTCTCTCCAGAAAAATGTGGAGAGGAGGTAGATCTAAAAGTATCTTCATGGCCGCTGACGGTGTGGCACTGATGGGACCAGAGAAGCAAGCCTGTCTCTGTAAGCCAGAGAGCTTCGCCTGATTCGCTACTGATTATGTATCACAATATATGAACATTTCAGATCGATATTTCATTTCTTTCCACAGACAAATCACATAATTTTTCAAAAAACACTTCGAATACTTTTCTTCAGAGCCTATCATATCACATAAAAAATTTGAGGACGCTGGAAGGATCATACTTAGTATACTATTCTCCAAAGGTTGCGTTATAATCATTGACATTCTGACATTCAAATTATTCATTATTAGCAATACTTTCGAAAATATGTCTTAAATATGATTTATGTGTATGTGTGATCTCAAACATATCTCCTTGTAAATATCACAAAAATAACAAGATACTTGCATAATGGTAAATTGAACTGAGAATATGTAAAAATTTAATTTGAACTTAACATGCCTATTTCTCTTGCGGAAAGAAGTTGCATACCAAGTATAACTCGTAACATCCAGTGTAGGTACTGCGTATTCAAATCTGTCATTCCGTTTAGAAAGATACTGAACTGACATTTTTGATCAATTTTCAGTGCAATCTTCGAAATTTCAATGGGCTTGAGAAGTCATCCCCGAAAGTATCTAGTTTCATTCAGTAGTATAACTTGTACTATAATTTTCAAGATTAAAACGGTGTCTTTAATGGTGGCCAGACAGTATATCGATTTTGGCATCGTCACAAGTGACAGATACCCGCATTTCAGTAGAAAATTATCCACCGCTAAACAAAATAAGGTCTTTGATCGTAAAAAACCACTGCAAGATTTATCTCACACGCTGGTGAAACTTGTATGAGGGACACTAAGAAAATAGAATGAATTGTCACGAAATATAAATAAGGTGAAAACATCCCACAATGTATTGCGGCAATCGTTTCCAAATAGGCATTCACTATCTTGAAATTAAGGTTAGACTAGGTTAGAAATTGTCGAAGTTCTGCGACGTCATCTACGGACCTGCCTTATTGCAAGCTGATGAGTTACGACCCCAAAAAATACAAAATAGTTGCGTCAGTTCCTCCTTTGAAGACTGGCTGGTTTCACATGAAGCAAATACAAGAAAAACATCACCTCACTTTCAGTCATAAAGTGTTGAGATCTGGTAAACCTCCTTATCTACGAAAAAAGTAAGTACCATAGTCGCAAACACGCCATGTAAATGCTCAGACTATTTCCTAGACACACTACCGCTTCACTCACGAGCAGTTTCTCTTAAAATGCAGTTAAAATGTATAATAACTTATTGTATCCCTTGAAATATTAGACATTATTATTAATATTTACCAAAGGTATAGCTGGTCGGGCCCTGTCCTCGAAGCTCCGATAAATTTAGGAGGGCTCGCCAGCATTATCAAGCGATTACTACTCCCCCACATCGTGCAGTAAGTGATCATTGGGTCCGAGAATCATGTGCTCTGAGCAGACGCAATGGGCTAAGAATGAATTTGTCCGGCCAAGATTTCTGCCGTAAATAGTAAAAAATTTTGTAATAAACCAAAGAAATCGCCTCCTGAAGAACGTAACACCTCTGAATGAAGTAAGGTTGCTCCCAATAACTCATATAAATACATTTCGTATAGTTTCTATTCCATTTAGATCTTATCAATTCGAGCAAATGGTGCTTTTTGTAATATTTTGTTGGTATTTATCAATGCAGTTGACAAAATTAAATTCAAAGATCAACATTACAGAAACCTTTTACCCATCATGCGATTAAGGTAGATCAAGATATAAAACACTGCATACTGTTAGGCTGCGATTAAACCCTGGGTTTCCGGCCTAAACCTCCTTGATATGAGGAAGGCAAAAGCCGGGTTCTTGGATAAGTCAGGGTAGACAATGAAGACCCTGAGCATCAGCTATTTCCTATGAAGCCGCAGGAGAAATGAATTGATCTCTGCGACTTTCATACTAAATGAGTGACAAAGTTTTGGTCACCTCGTTCAGTGTTGAAAATCAAGACAAGTTCATCGGCTGATGCCTTGAAACAAAATGCTCCGACTCCTACTCCTAACGGAACAATTATATTACGAAGATACTCCAAATTCACAAATCCATGTTCTCCCAGTTGCCGGCGAATGTATAACCTCAGAACACGCTTCCACAATTCCCGCAATCCTCTTTCGCGCTATCCCGCCGCACGCTTGTCCATTCCGAATTCTATGCCGATAGCATGTTGGTACTTTTTAATTACCCTTCAAGACTGATGACATCCTTTACTCCAAAGCTATCAAGTTCAAGATCATGGATATGAAATGAAGGGGTGGCAGAGATGCAAATAAGAAGGCGCTGAGGAAATCGTAGCACTCCCATTCCGAAGATAACCTGATTTGGATCCTGGCTTGACCAGATTATTAATATTTATTCAGCAAATTAGTACGAATGCAGCTGAACAAATTTAAATATTGAAATGTATTTTTTTAGAACACTATTAGAGGAATTTTTGAAATTCAAAGACTATCGAAAAGATAACATCAAGGACAATAAAACGAAATAATCACAAATATCCCCTTTGATGAAAAATAATGACGCAGTGCCTGATTCGTTTTCATTTGGGCACTCTATAATCTATTCCTATTCAGTTCGAAATGTGGTACTTACCTTGTATATTCTGTAAGGCATATGTCTGAGGAAATCACCTTGATATTCCAAATTCTGCTCTGAACTTTTCTCTTGTTGATTGGAACAGGGATCTTTCTCTGTTTGTTTCGTTCCGTGTGATGGTCCAGTATGTAATTCCAAAGTGTCTACTAATATAAACGAATCATCTACAATTTCTGGTGGTTTCTGTGAGTCAGTTTCCTTTTTGATAGTGCCCTGAAGAATGCTCTTGAGAGGTCTCACTTCAATACGTTCAGGTATCAGTGGAGAGGGTTTAACATTTGTCGGTAGTGTTTTCGAAACTGTAGAAGATTTCGTTGATTGCTGTTCCTCTCTTTTCGAAGGTTCATTTTTATACAAAATTGTTGTGATTTCCTTTTTGAGTTTTTCCAATCCTGCATTATTTTTACATTTCGGTCCACATTTGCAATTTTTACTAGCTTTGCAGAGAGGAACAGGAGTTGGTCTTTTGAGGTCTTGAGCTTCTACATTCACCCTAAAGTAGGCAGGTACTGGTTTTACTGATTTTTTCTGTTCCTGATTCGTTCTGGGAGTTATCTTCTTGGGTTTCACTTTCGAATTTTTCATAGGATAGTGATCCAAATAACTGAGTATATCTTTATGAATGTAATTTAGATATTCAACTGATAGCAGGTCGTTCTTTTTCTTGTAATGAGATCTGGAATTGTTGAATCCGACGTGACATGACTGGCTGCTACGATCCAGAAAAGCATCCCACATATTACAACATATTAATTTTAAATGTGTATTCAATATCAGCCAGAACTTGATAAAATTGAAATGAAAAATGCAAAGTGAAATGACAAGTAAAAGTTGTCAAGTTGACGAATACAACAAAGAACCAGATATTAATTCAACTTTTTTGAAAGAACATTCTCGAAAAGAGATGTAACACCAAGGTTCTTCTTACTACAGAGGGAATCCTGAAAACTAATTATGCGTTCCTAAAAAATGAAACAACACTAAATATAGGTGTCTGTCAAAAAATTCAAATTGTCTGAGAACAAGATTTATCTACACATGACGTTGCACAAATATGTGTGGATAGTGGGTTATGAAGAAAAATTACCCAATACAGTTACGTTTATCCCCGTAGGTTGACCAATAATTGACTACACTGATTAATCAAACTTTAATTAAACAAAACTTTATTTCACTTTGAATACAACAAACACTTCAACTAAAGCTTCAACTATTATTTGAATGTCTATCGCCTTACTAGATCACTTCGCGTACCGCACTGTAGTGTGTCGATATGCTTGCAGCTAGTGTTTTAATATCGTAATCGAATGTCGTAGAAATTTCGTCGAAGTTCTGTCGAAGTCGGTAGCATTATTCTTAGCTACGTCGCGTTTGGTTTATGGGTACCAGTGGCGGCCGGCGTTATTTTCTTTCGGGCATGATTTACAACACTACCCCCTTCCCTGAGGTTGTTCGCCCCGAACAACAATCCAAGAGGGGACATCACGACCCATGTAAGGGTCTTGATGTCCCACGTCTGGTGGGAAGTTTTTCTTCTGGTAGCTGGGTATCCTTGTCCTCTTGGCGTTGGCAAAATTTGCATCCGAATGTCAGGCATGTACTTCTTGAGAGGCTATCTGCGTTTCCGTGACTTTTTCTTTTCCGAAGTTTCGGGAAAACCTCTTCAAACTTTCTTTCGACTCCTTCAAGCTTCTTTTCAAATTTCCTTCCGACTTCTTCAAGTTTCCTTTCAACCCCATTAAACTTCTCATCGACTATTTGTTCCAATCCTTCCTTTGTTTAATGAAATACTTTTTCAATTTATTCCTGAATCAATTCCCGTACCTTCCCTTTACTCACTTAGGAAGATTTCAAATCTTCAAATAAATGAAGATCTTTTTCATGTTTCTTCTGAATATTAACAAATAATTTACCATATTTATCTCTGTTTCTTTCTTGTTTTTCCAGAATATTTAGTAGTAACTGACGGTCTTCATTTCTGCGTAACTTTTCTTCCTCCCTCCGTCGTTCATCTTCTTCATTTCGGCGTAAATGTTCTTCCTCTCTTCTTCGTTCATCTTCCTCATCGCCTTACTAGAACTTCGCGTACCGCACTGTAAAGTCCACTTGATCGTGTCGATATGCTCGCAGCTAGCGTTTAAATATCGTAGAAATTTCGCCGAAGTCTGTCGAAGTCGGTAACATTATTCTCGCTGCTTTTCGAGTGGAGGGGAATCATCGTAGCTACGTCACGTTTGGTTTATGGTTACCAGTGGCGGCCAGCGTCATTTTCTTTCGGGTATGATTTACAACAATATCTAAAAAAAAATCAACCAACCAAATTTCGGAAAAGCAAGGGTAATTTGTGAGACAAATCATTATTCACCGCTCAAAACGCGATAACTTCAATAGATTGAACGGAGAATCGTTTTGACGTTTACAATAGTTAAAGCTGTTTGACATAACGTTAATAAATACTTTACTGACACAGTAGAGGGTTCAAGAACCATTTGCAAGTCACCGTTTGCAAGAAAAAACCATCAGTAAATTTTTTGATTTTTTTCAACTTCCATTTTATTCATAAGGGGGTAGATATCAACTGATAAAAGTACCGAAAATATCGTTGGTGATTTGAAATCTGCAAATGCTGTGTTTTTGAGCAAAACTGAAGATTTTTTATTGGATTAGTGATATGTTTCAAGGTACCAACTTGATTTTTCTATTAAAATAACACTTTATGCCATTATATGTAATCATAAGTTTCAATGTAAAATGTACATCCCAGAAAACACTTGTTTTAATCAATAATTTCAACACCTTGTATAAATAACGAAGCTTTGAAAACTCCTTTGTATTTTTTGAAATTCTTTACTCATCAATAACATCACCTTACATTTCTTTCAACAATAAATCAATGAAAAATGAATTTTACTTTCTAATCCAAAATTCAGACAAATGATAAGGTTTAGTAAGTGTTTGATTCACAATATCTGTTCGGGACTTAAAACACACCCTCGAGTTTTCTTTCAGGACTCTGCTGCTCAAACGGAAGCAAGATATTTTTTTAGAATCGGATGGGTAAATCAGATTCATTTTCTGTGACACATTCATTTTCAATGAAGACTTCTGCTGGGGATTCACTTGGCATCTAAAGGAAAGGGAAGACATTTGCCCAATTCTTTTTTCTCCATAGACAGAACCATGTGGTCGGTTTTTAACGGGATCATAGATCGGTATGTTGCTCAATGTGGGATCTCCCAGCATTCTAACAGAACCGCAGGTGCCACATTTTCGGTAACTTCTTCCGGATATGGCACTATCGGGCCTGGAAAAGGTCTCGTGATGCACAGATGGTCTGGAATGCCCATCAACACCAGAGATGCGATGGTTGTGATAACTCGAAAAGGGTACACCCATAGAAGTACATGGTCTGAAATTGTTTCTTGAGGCGTTGACAGTTGAATATTGCATATTGCACCTGCCACACAACGAACAAAACTGTCGCATACGCGATGACCTGGACAGTTTTTCTTCACAACTTCTACAGATATACCTAGCGTTTCCATTATACGTTGTTTTGTTTCTGTTTCCAAATCGGTTATCGAAAACTGCACTGGCATTATTTTGTTGGCTGTAGCTTGTAGGAACATTCGTATTGAAATGGACTTTGGGTGTGCATGTCTGATATGGATCACTGTAAGAGAACGGCCTTCGTTGATTGGGACATCGACAAATAAATCGTGGTGTACAAGTTGAGAAAGTTCCTTCATTTCCAGCTGAGTCCAGTTTATCGTTCATATTGTCTCCCGTTTTTCCTAGATCTGGATTTTTTTTTGGATCTTCAAAGTCTGCATCATTGGTACTCAAAACCCCTTTTGCAATTTGTGATCTATCGACTTTTGTAGGCGTTTCTTTTTCACTCTTCTGATTTTCATTTTCATTCGTACCTAGATTTCTCACATTATCATCAGTCTTTTTTACTTTTCCTTCTGTCTTATCAATGTTGTCTTCTGAGCTTTTAACGTTTTCATCTGTCTCTTTTACTTTTCCTTTCTTATTTTTTACCTTTTCTCTTTCTGATTTTGGTCCTTCTACTTTTTCTTTTTTTGTTTCATTTTCTTTATCTGCTTTAATAACTTTCACAACTTTAAGGATTCCTTTTTGCTTTGAATCTTTCTTTGTGTTACCTTTGGAACTCCTTGTTCCTTTTTTATTTTTTTTCTGTACATTGGATGAACCCGCTGGAACTCCATCGTTCAGATTGAACAACTTCTCCTTGAGGGTAGAAGGCGGACAGATACTTTCACAAGGATCACATGGTACGCAACAAGGGATACATGATCTACTCCAACAACTTGATCTACTACGATTTGAAAGACAAGGGGTTCCTGGTTTACTTAAGGCAACGACCGATTTATTAGAGGGAGTGCATGACTTACTGGAATTGATACACAACACGTTATATGGGGAATAAAATGTGGGTATACATGTCAGTGGCGTAGCAAAATAGCACCGCATCGAATTTGTGGCACATTTTAAACTATTAATTTTGAACTGACGATGACAGTGACAGTTTGATTTGATGTAGCATGGGGCCGAAAACCAATGCCGTTCTCGATCGACAACAATCAAAACAATTTTGCGGCGCCCATGGAGGTATTTGTCTCCAAAATCCGGACATGAGTCGATTTTTCACAATTCGTAGTATGGCAAAACTGGTTATTTCCCTGAATAGAGGAAGACATGGTAGAAAAGAATAGACGTTTGTCTATTCTGTCTACTCTGCCAGATAGGATTCGAGTCTCAAATCTTTATTATACACAATGGTATGAAGATGAATAACCATCTGCCAAGTTACTCTATAAAGAAAAGACACAAATATTGGTACCAATCAATACAGAAAAATAATTAAGGAAATCTTGAGTAGTAATCTCTCTGATCTGTTTAAAATCTGTTTTTCCGTTAACCAGCTGTCGCACCCCTACGAACGACAACCCTCAGAAGTCGAAACTTGCGCGAGCTAAGGATTAACGAGGTCTTACCTTTTAACGTGTGATTCCTAACACGGGTTAGACTGAGTTAGACTGAGTTCTATACCGATCATTTTTAACCTAGCATGTTTATGTCTTTTGAAAAATCTGTTTTTAAAATATTTTTTTCCGTTAATCAGCTGTCGCACCCTTACGAACGACAACCCTCAGAAGTCGAAACTTGTGCGAGCTAAGGATTAACGTGGTCTTACTTTTTAACGTGTGATGCCTAACACTGGTTGGACGATAGCACGTGAAAATCGATCGTTCAGACTGGGCTTGAACCATCGACCAACACGGCAGTCAATTCGAGTGAGTGAACAAAGCACCCACTTCGAACCGCCTGGCAACCGACTTAACTATTTGTTGTATTTAATTTATACTTTACTTTAGTGTTCATTATATTTTATTTCATAGGACATTTATGTATTTTATTTTATATTCATTTACTAGCTTTGTCAACGACTTTTTTTTTCTTCGGACAATGAAGTATTTGCGAAAAAAATGAATTTCCTAATCGTAATGTGCCTCTTGTGAAACAGGAGGCACATTACGCGTTGAAGCGAAATGAAGAATCAGGAAGGCCAATGACTGTAAGAACGGTAGAAGGAGAAGATAATGTGCTGGCCATGATACAAGAAGATCCAGGTACCTCTAAAAATTGTTAATACTTCAAATGTAAGTAACGGGACGATTTGGAACATTTTTAGAGACTATTTGTTGTTCCCATACCACATAAAACGAGTTCAGGCACTTCTTCCTGCAGATTTTCTTCTTCTTGATAAACTGGCTTCCCTGAAGCCAGTTTATCAAGAAATTCCATAAGGAATTTTTGCAATAATCATGTTTGGGCTGAAGAAAATCCACATGAGGTGCTTGAAGATCGCTTTCAACATCAGTTGTCGTTAAACGTTTGGGTGGGAATTGTAGGAGACTTCCTAATTAGACCGGTATTTTTGCCAGGAATACATACCGGCGAGATATATCGCAACTTTTTGGAACAAACGCTACCTCGGTTTCTGGAGGATGCACCTTTGCAAGAAATACAAGATATGCAATGTGGTTTATGCACCAGCGCATTTCAGCATATTGGCTTGAGAGTTTTTAACAGTAACATACGCTGGATTGGTCGAGGTGGACCTCACTTATGGTCTGTTCGATCACCTGACTTAAATCCCCTGGATTATTTCCTATGGGGCCACCTGAAGTCATGAGTTTACACTACTCCAATGGAAGTTGCTGGGTGTAACGCAATCAGAAACGATCCTGCTGCTAGCCGAGTGGAGGGTACACGAAAAAAAAAAATTGTTACTTCAATGAAAATTTATTTAGTCTAATTTATTTCATCATTTTGATTGAATATCATTCATTCCAAACGAAGTGTGTATTGTATCGATTAGATGATAATTTTGTGGAGACAAAATGAAATTCTCATTTTAATTTCTCTAATATTTCAATTCAAGAGGTCTTTTACTTAGTCAAATGAATTGTGAATCATTTCAAGAATAACATTTATTGAGTTCTCAAAATAATTCGGTTGAGTCAAACAATATAATTTCATCAAATCAAAAGTACGTCTGTTGAATGAAAACTTTTCAATTCAGTTTAGCAGTATAACTAGTATATATAGTTTAACACTAGTATATAATTAAATCAGCTGAATATTTATTTTTACTTCAACAATACATATCAATACATTTAACTAATTTTGGAAATAATTCAAGCCTGTGGATAATTTCATTTCAATATTTTTATTATTTGTTGGTTTGAAAAATGAAATTATTTCCTTGAAAGAAATGGTATAGTTGAAATACTTTAGGTATGCATACACTGGGTACCTAGTTGACCTTCTTTTATCTTTGGATACGGAGGAATTGGACATTTTCAGAGTAAATACAATTGAGGTGTTTGCCACAGAAATAGGTGTAGGTATACAATGTCAGCGAAGAACTGTACCTTTATTTCGAATTGTAAATTTCTTCCAACATAAATAATTGAATGGCGCCGTAAACAATGATTTGATTTTCATCATGATAGTATGATGAAGGAAACTCTTTTTAAGATTTATCTTTTAAAGAACATTGTGAAATAATCACAGTTTTATCTTATATTACTTTATTAAAATCAATAAGACCGAAAAAGGAAAGTTATTTGTAACATATTTACAGAAATGATGACATACAACAAAACTGCACGAGCTCAAAACATGCAATATAATTTCTTTTATTTTTAGACATGGAGGAATTTCCTAATAACTTGGGATTAACTGACCTGATTGGAATTTTTAAAGGCAAAAAAATACATATATTATTTATCTCCCACTAATATACTTAAAACACATACTTTTCAAACAGAAAATGATGTAACATAAGACATAGCTAAAAGGCTCACCGATGAAGAAATCAAAGAAATGATTCCCTCATTGGCAAAGGAAAAATATTCAATCAAGGAAGGACAGAGAAACTTTTTCTGGAGGGTCCATCAAGTATCTCTCTCTCTCTCACTCATTGAGCTTATGGATAAAATAAATGGCGATATCTCCGTAGTCATTAGAGATAACACCATCAAACCTGGTATCGTTGGATTTCTCATGATCTTCCCTAATCGTTCGTGTGATAATATATAGGATGTTCCATTTGAAAATCAAAAGTTGTTGTCATTTCCGGAAAAGCTGGAAGTTGAATTTGTTTTACAAATATTTCAAAAAGTGCCGTCTAGTGAGCATATTCAATGTTCCAAGTTTCAGAAATATCGCTAGAGAAATAAAGGATAAAAAGTGGGTGTACCATAAGTCTGTGTCACACGGTATATGATAATATGCTGTTTTTTAAACAAAAAAATCTATTTCCATCATCCGAAGAATATATATGATAATATGCTGTTTTTTAAACAAAAAATCTCTTTCCAAATACAAAAAATTTCATTGTGTCTTTCATAGCTATATTGGTGACTATAGAGTTGTTTACGCCATCATATATTGCTTCAGATAATAAAACAATTTTGACAAATAAACTTGTTGGTGGACTTATGGAGCTGAGTCTTAAATAAAGTGTATTGTGAAATACTCGAGTTCAGCCTGTAGATAAAATAAGGTCAGCTGACTTTCCATCAATGATATAAAAAATAAACTGATTTTTAATACGCATCTTTCTCCATATGAAACCCATATTTGAAATAATACAATAGAGAAAAATTTTCAACCCCTTCGGCAGTGTATGGCATGAGAGTTCGCCAATAAATGTTCAACGTCCAGATTTATCGAATCGTATTATTCATTATGAACAGCAGGATTGTCTTTCAATTAGGTTATATTTTAAGATAGATTAGGACATATCCTCCCAATGCATATATTTGCCGTCAATAAGACGACTTGTCATACCTAGAAAAATTCTACTTGGTAACAGCAAAATCAGCTTCTCAGAATTTCGGAACATTAGTCTGGACTAGAAATCTGCTTTATAAAGCTTGTTCCAATATACATGACGCTCCGCACCTAATATACACTAAGATTCTGTATCTACTTCTGTTAGATTCTGTTAAGATTCTATACAAAAAGAAAAATCTAACGGACACAAAGTCAACAACAATATTTTTAAATCATTGTGACAGCCATAGAATACATCTAATTTTCATTGAACACTTGGAAACACAAAACTGAGGTAGTAAAGGAGATAGCAGTTCTATTTTTTCTTATATCTATAGAGCTACTTCTCTCTCTCTCTTTTTATCTCCGTCAAATATAATTACCATTATTGGTCCTACCTTGAAGGTAAGAAATCCAATATTTTGTTTTAGCAATGTAAGTCAGCAGTACGCAGCAAGCCATAGCTGTTTATCGCTTTTAGGTTCATCTGAATACACCTCGAAGCATAGTTTTCAAGAGCTCTCCAATTTAGAAAAAAAAAAGTTTTTGTAGAACCGTCTTTTGAAATAAAAGTAATCCACCGCGATTTAAAACCATAGTAAACCACATCTTTCGCACAGGCGCCGCTTATCTACCAAAAGTTGCAAAACTCATTCTCTAGACACTTAAGATTTCAATAAGTACCGAATAAAGTGAATAAACCATTTTTAAAAGTTCACTAACTCAAAACGTTCACATTTTACTGAGTAGATCTGTAGATTACATGAAACTGACCACTGGATATTAATTGAAGGTCAATCAAAAACTCACATTATTTGTTACCTTCAGACATACTAAAATAAGTTCTGGTAACAAGAGATATTGAACGTAAAATTCTCAATGTGATTGTGGGAAAGTAGTACAAGTTCATATTAATCAAATAAAAATGAACGTGATTCCATATTTGGTTTTGAATCGTGGGTACTGAGAATGGCATTCAATAACAGAAAGAATGAATATATATGATATTCCGGAGAGGTGCATTATATGACCAAAAGTCAGGTGAAAAACACTTTACCCTTGCCTCTTATGTGGATCTACGAATTTGTAGGTACGTGTGACAACAACTAACCCAGCTAAATCCGCGCAGAAACCTGAAGTGAAACCATTAGGCACCTGTGCAACGTCTTCCATTTGGAAGATTCGTCGCGAGTTACTTCCTACATACGCAAAACAGAAATTAATTTCACCCGGTCGGTACGACCAACCGATAGACCGGTTTCGAGGTACTTGCCCCATCATCAGTATCGGGCAGGTCACTAGAGACGAAGTGAACCGTCTGATTATTCAGACCAAACAAAATTAATTCCAACTAGTCATAAACTCTATCTGCAGTTGATTCAGTACGATGCGCCACCTGCAGACAAAGCCAGGAAACAAATCCATGCAGGAAGTAACTTGTGGAGAATCTTCCAAATGGAAGATGTTACACAGGTGCCTGATGGTTTCACCTCAGCTTTCTGTGCGGCATTAGCTGGTTTAGTCTCAACGCACCTTTAGAACAATGAAAACAAGGTTTTCCATTGGAGTAGGGGAATAAGCAGATTGAGATCTAAGTGTAGTCATAGTTTCATTGAAAACAGTCGTAAAGTTTTAACACATGAAAATAATTGTACTTAGTAAAAACGGGGGATGACACAAATAAAATTAAAATAATTGTTTCAAATTAAAAAAAAACATTTTGTACACTTTTGTAGGTCTACGCCGGACTTTTGTAGATCTACAAAATGTTTTTTTTTAATTTGAAACAATTATTTTGGTTTTATTTGAGTCATCCCCCGTTATAACTACGTACAGTTGTTTCCATGTGTTTGAACTTTACGAGTATGTACCTAGTATGTATATTGAACAGAGATGAACGTTCGGACTACACATCCACATCCACAATTCTCTATTTCACTAGTAGTAACGATTTTGTTACCATTTAGTGGTGAGATTAACCAATTTCCTATGTTAATCTGATCGCATAATGATTCATATTTTTCAATAACACATTAATATCGTTCTTGAACACAGACAGGGTAGGAGAAGTGATATATTTGTTTATTTATAATTTAACTTGTTAGTTAGTTCTCCATCAAAACCTATTTCCACCTTCGGTGTCGAAATTTTTTTTGGAAAATTTCCTGAATATATTTATAAGACGTAAATATTTAATGTTGGGTTTGAATTTTAGGCTATTATTGCTTGCAAAACTATGATGCTGATTTCACACTTATTTTTATTTTTATTGTGGTTTTCAGAAGAAAAAATGATTCAGTGAAAAATCAGCCATAAAAATCGGTTCCTTTTTATTACATTAGGATTTTGAAAGGTTGGCCAAAATGCAGAGAATATGTTTTACCAAATAGTAAAATTTTCAAAGTTGTCTGGCTGTTGATGGCCAAATTTACTTTTCGTTGATTTTGTTGCTAGGTAAAAAATGTAGCCAATAAGTTCTTGAAACATAGTCGCGAACTATTTAGGTACAGATGAATTTGAACTACTTTTGTAATAGCGACTTACCCTATTATTAGTCCGCCAAAGGTTCTTTTTCCATTGAATATGAACATAAAAGTAAGTTAGTAGACTTATATGTCAGTGCAAATTTTCATTCAGTTCATGCTATTAATAGAAAAGTAGTCTAAATACTCGAGCCATTAAACTACTTCGAACATAAATCAAGTCATGACATAAAAGTGTTATTGGCACGTAAAAATATTGGAACGGCATCGGCAGTTAATTATGGTATTTGTTTCGTATACAGGGCGTTCCAACTTCAACTTGACCTCCCCTGTAAGTCAGAAACGGACATGTAATCGAAAATTTCAAAGAACACGTCAATTTTCATTTCTAGGGGGACTAATTCTGATATGAAAGTCATAACCGAAACTTCACCCCCCTGCGTTTAGCAACTACCCTCCCGATTTTTTCAATAGCAGGGGGGGTCGAATGATACATCATGACAGTAGCAAACTATCTACTTTTTGTTCTGCGACAACTAGATTCAACAAAAACTACCAGTGCAGAAAAAAATAACAGTGTCGTCCATTTCAAAACGTTTACTACTAATCAAATGGATTCTACAAATCTAGAAGACCTGCGACAGGCAATTGTTCGGGAATGCCTATTTCTGACTCCGCATATCTTCAATAATGTAAGGAACGTCGAAAATAGACTGTATTATTGTATAGAACTAGATGGAAGTCATTTTGAACAATTTATCCGTTGATTGTGTTGCCATTGATATTACTTTTGTTGATTTCCTTAATAAAATGAACGACAGCGAATTTTCTGTTTTTTCTTAAATAAAACGTTCAACATTTAATTCCTCGATAACGAATGAATCAATTTGAAAAAAAAAACAGAAGTAATAGAGGGACAAAAGACCTTTCAAATGATGTATCACTCGACCCCCATGCCACTGAAAAAAATTGGGTAGTTGCTGACCGCAGGGGGGTGAAGTTTCGGGTATGATTTCCATATCATAATTAGTCCCCCTAGAAATAAAAATTGCGTCCTATGTAATTTTCGATAATACATCTGTTTCTGACTTACAGGGGGGGGGACAAGTTGGAACGTCCTGTATACGGAATATGAAAACGATAAAAGATGCCGACAGCTAGCGAATTTTTTTCTTATTAATCAGTGGGCTATCTTGAAGATTGGCAGTAAACAAATCTAAAGCAAATGAACTTCAAACGTTCAAGCCAGTCTCGATATACCTACACAGTAGGTTGAATGGACTGACGCATATCAGAAAACAACTACTCCCCTGGCTAATACCACGAAGGGCGTTAGATTATATCCGACAGGCGTCAGTGCAGGAATCTTCACAGAAAATTTCCTGCATATGCAATTGGCAATACAACTGAAAGAGTCGACATTCAAATTTTGAAACGGGCACACTTGCAGACCGGTTTCGGGCTCATTAGCCACCAGTTATGACCCTTTTGGAAAAATCTGGATCGCCGTTGACGTCATTCAACAATTCTTGAGCGATACTCATGCGACGGTTTTTTTGGTCATAAACAATATTTTAACTTTCTCAACATTATCATCGGTTGTTGATTTGCTGGGGCGTTCAGAGCGAGTGTCATCATTCACGTCATCTTGACCTTCTGTGAAAAACTGTACCACTTGTAAACATTTTTCTGACCCAGAGTACAACCACCGTATGTCACTGTCAGTATTTCAAGTGTTTTTAAGCACTCAATTCCATTTTTTACAGAAAGTTTTATGAAAATTATTTGATCCATTGATCCACGTAAAACACTTTCAACTTTTATGCCTCTCATTAACAATTTAAATATGCTAAACAGTTGAAACTGTGAACATATGTTCGAGACGAGTGTACCAACATAAAAAAATGTAGCCCGCGAAATTTGAACTTTCACCTTATTTTTTGAACTGACCTCGTAGACACAGAAACATCACACAACGTGATATTTGAAAGAGTATTGATATAAAATTGAACTCAAAAGAAAACGTTTCCAATCATCAGGTGGACACTCAGAAGTCACGGGTGAAAAATACTAGTTTTTAACTCATCATGTTTTTTAAATAATTGTGTGATGAATATGAAATCTATTTAGGGAACTAATTGATATTAAGAATCATCCCAAGGGATTGAAAACTCAATTTGCAAACAATACTTGATTTTGGAAATATTTCACAGAAAATTTAAGATTTCCAATTACGGTACCAATACACTTTTATAATCTTACTAGAAGATTTGAAAATTATCTGATCAGCTCAGAAAAGACGTCCGATTCACTATCTAATATTTCATGCAAATAACAATACGAAACTCACCCATGCATTTTGTTTGGTAACTTTCGAAGCTTCAAGAACTGGTTCATTAACTTCCTGTACAGTTTCTTGACTAGTACCATCACCATTACCGTCCAAACTTGGATATATAGCAGGAGTGTGCCATGATTTGGGATCTAGCTGCCATCCGTAACCGTTTCCGTGCCATCCGTATCCATTAGCTGCGCTTGGTGGTTGCTGGTAGTGTATCACAGGGTAGGCGTTGAAGTACTGTTGATAGGGTACTACGGGGTAAGGTGGATTATACATTTTGAAGGAAATCTGCAACAAAAGAGGATCGAGGATAGATAAAAATAGTTAAGAGAAAGTTCATAAGAAATGTAAATGGATATTTCAACTTTTAATCTGTGTTTTAATTTCAATAATGCATGGCATCTCAAGAATATTACATGTATAATACCGAGACTTAAGAAATCGAGTGGCCAAACAGCACGAAACCGTCTGCAAGTGTGTTCCAATAATTGAATATCAATTGCGGCATATGCAAGAATAACTTCAGTGAAGAATGCTGAACTGACACCTGTCGGATATAATTCAATGCCCTTCGTGATATTAGCCAGGGGAGTAGTTGTTTTCTGATAGGTGTGAGTCCATTAACCTACAGTGTAGGTAATTTGAGACTGGCCAGAACGAATTGTTCTTTTATATAATTTGATTTACAGCCACTTTTCAAGTATGCCCACTCAATTTGTGAATAGTTACCTCGTTTACAGGTAGATGGGGCGATGACAAACACGTTGTATGTTGTCCGCTTCAGCTTAGTTTGAAGAATGATACAAGTAAACAGTGTTTTTGTCACATGAACTTTGTGATGTATTTGTTTATGATGGCCTACCCCCATTATAAAAATATAATAACTTTGTTTCAATCACATCCAGTTTTTTTCTGACAGATATATATTCATTTCTGACCTAATATACGTCATTTAGGCGGCTGTATAACTATTGCATCAGCTAACATACATTTTATTTTCGTTAGGTACATCGCAAATATGCAACGAAAGTGTTCTACTAAGGGCAGGGGCACACTACAGACGGCCGATAGTTTAGTCTGGTTGGGATGGGTGGGGGCACACTACTCAAACAAAACTTTTCGGTTCCACCAACTGAAAAGTCTGAACAGTTGTTGATGTATATAATATTTTGACGCGTTGTATTGAAAGTATTGAAGAATATTATCGAGGAAAGCTGTTATTGCAATTATCATTGCACGAAGAAGAAATATGAAGAAAACAAGCAAAAGATACCGTGAATGGTGGGTGCACCCTATTTTAAGTGATTGATTACTTCAAGTAATGTTCTACACGCTCCATCCTAAGTTGCTGGAATATCTTCTTCGCTTACTATAGAATGAGCATAACCAGCTTCAATAAACTTGTTAGACTAGTCGCACCATTTATTATGAAGCAAGATACGAATTTAAGACGCACAATACCTGTGCGCTCAACTTCGGCAATTAAATTTTCTACTGAACATTCGGCAATATTCGACATAATTATGAAAAAAAATGTAATGAAAACGCAAATATATTCAAAGATAAAGTAGGTACTAGGTAATATTTGATATCAGATATCAACAATGGAATGTAGAGTGGGGAGTCTGCAGGCACCGACTGTTTAGTTAGTGAGTCTACGTACTCTCATAAACACACAGTCTGATTAGAACTCGGCTGATAATTGTCCGACTTTGTAATTGAATCAGAATTGGAAAGCCTATCCAACTAGTTTCTGATTATTCAGTCGACCGACTGGAATCGCTTAGATGTGCGGACTCATATTACGATTCTATACTAATAACCATCCAACTAGCCTATCGGCCGATAAAAAGTCTGTAGTGTGCTCTTGACCTAGCCTTGACAGTTTTCTTATGTATGTGAAGAATCAGCTTTTACATCCCAGCGTCGAAATTTCACCCCATTAATTGAACAGTGCTTTTAAGAATATTTTGGATTTACTGTGCAGCATCAAGATAAATTCAGGGTCCCATATAAATGTTGTGTAACGTGTGTGAGACTCCCATTAGGTTGGGCTTTTCTTTGAGTCGAACAAAAATAAAAGGCATTACAACGAAGTCCAAACATACTATCCAGTATCCAAACTTGTCTTCGGCCAACAGACCCATCCTACATAGTCCCGAACTGCTTGTGCAGAAGCCTCCAAATAATGGGGGAGCCCAAGCGGGGATTTACTAAAGCGCGGCAGATTAATATGCAGAGGGATACCTTGTACCCGGTTAAAGTACCTCCACCAAATATGAGCCCCATATATGAGGCCGCCCATGAAGGATCAAGGATCAGATTAGTAAAAAAAATTGATCATCAGAAATTCTCGAGCGCGTCAGATTAAAGTAGGGTGAGTTGATTACATGCTAAAAAGTGTGTAATCCAGTAATCTGACAGTTTGAGAGTGACGTAAAGAAAGGGGAGGGCAGTAAAGTTGTAAAAAAAATAACGTCATTTCGACATTCTCGAGCGTAGCTATTTTTTATTTTGAAGGAAATAATTCAAGGATCACGAAAAATATATAATTTGACGATTTCCTCAAACCGAAATAACAAAAATTCGTCGATAAAGTTTAATGCGTGCATCTGTGTGATACCTATATTTCCCTCTCCGAGTTTCTATTCCTCTTTCACTTTTTCTCTATCTATTACTCTCTCTACCCGTCCCCACTCTGAATTATGTTGCCATGACGCCATCACAGCTGATCACAGAGATTCATTCGTGATGAAGATGAAGACGATGATTAATTAATCAATTGATTATAAAAAATTAAATTATTTTGAGCATTTCTTTGAAATTATTTTCTTATAAATACAAGTATTCTACTTGAAAAACATACACTTATTTATTTGCATGCTATTTACTGAGCTTTTCAATTAATTAAGTTCTCTGAGTATAGTTGATTTTTGTAATTTTCACCAAAATATATGCTTTGATGTTAAGACAAAAACCTGTTGTGTCAATTTTTTTTCATTGATACAATAATGGTTAGTGACCCTAGTAGATTCAAAGTTTGATATAAGTTTTCATGTGACAAAAAACAGTTAAAATTTTGTCGACCAGTATACTCTGAAGGCATTCGATTTTCAATTATCGGAAATCATCGATTTAATGTTGATGATAGGCACTACGTTGCACTGACGAGTGGCCAAACAGCCCGAAACCGGTCTGCAATGTGTTCCAATAATAGAAAATCTATTGCGACAGTTGTACCGCCAACAGCATATGCATAAATAACTTCAGTGAAGAATCCAACGCCCTTCGTGGTATTAGCCAGGGAAGTAGTTGTTTTCTGATAGGTGTCAGTCGATTAGCCAACAGTGTTAGGTTAGGTTATTTAGGACTGGCCTGAACGAATTGTTTTTTCAGATAATTTGATTTCCTTATAATCCCCGAAAATTCCTTCAAAATTATCAACCAACATTTTGAACTGTTAAGATGAGAGAAGATAATCACAACAAAAGCCCAGCTTAGGTGGTTTTTCTTATCTATAAATGTGTTTCAGTATTGTGACCAAAGACACATGAAAAATACATAAAATATCATATAACGTAATAAATGTTGATATTAAATATGTGACGTACGCATCGAAAAAAGATACATAGTGCGTGTCAAAAAATGAGTTTTGTGTTGATGATTTCGGACACTTGAAAGCATGCACGTGAACTTCGCAAACTTGGGAAAAAAATGTTTACACCTTCAATTAGTAATAATAATAATAATAATAATAATACGTTTATTGGTCCTTAATATGAGCATACAAGAAGCTATAGGGCAAGTCGAGGTATACAAAATTGTAGTAAAATATAGTATTATAGGTATATATATATACATATATATACAGTGTGGTCCAACGAAAACTTAACACCTCGAGTTTCCGGCGTTAACATGAAAATGTGGAAAATCGCTCGAACCCGTCAATTTCTGATTCGAGGGGGAACAACTGTTCCACTGTTTTCATCCCCGTGACTTCAACCCCCTAACGGGGGTGAGCACAACCCTTGATTTTGAATAGGGATGAGGGGTGTTGAGATACCTCATTTTGAAGATCTTATCGTGTACTATCTGACCGTAAAATTTCGCTCCAAAATATCCATCGATAACGACATGACAGGTAAAAGAGTGGAAGAGTACGTACTTTTGTGATTACTTTATTAAATGTTCGAAATGGGCACCATCCACTTCCATGCAGTAATATAAGTTTTGCTGAAAACGTTCACGTACATTACTCAAGATGTCTGGTGTAATTTGACGGCATTCATTAATGATCCGAGTTCGCAAATCATCCAGTGACTCAGGCTGGGTAGCGTAAATCTTGGATTTCAGGTGACCCCATAGAAAAAAGTCCAGTGGAGCCAGATCCGGTGATCTGGGTGGCCACTCAATATGTCCCCTTCTTCCAATCCAGGCGTGAGGAAAATTGTCATCTAAAAACTGACGCACCGGTTGAACAAAGTGAGGTGGTGCGCCATCTTGTTGGAAAATGATCGTTTGATGGTCTTCTGCATTCTCCAATACTTGCACGAGGGCTGGATAAATAGCGTTCTCCAATAGATCGAGATAAAGTTGGCCTGTGAGATTACCGGGTAGAAAAAAAGGGCCGATTATGTGATTTCCATAAATACCCGCCCAAACATTTAATTTTTGGGGGCGCTGTGTATACACCTCACGAAATAATCGTGGATTTTCATCTGACCAATACCGACAGTTATGCCGGTTTACAATGCCGTTAAGGTAAAATGAACACTCGTCCGAAAAACAGATATCGAACATGTAGTTTTGATTGCAGTTAATTATTTCACTGATCACTTCACAGAACTGGAGTCGGCGATCGGGATCATCCTCATTCAGTTCCTGAACCAATCGTATCTTATACGGATGGAATTTATGTTGTTTCAGGATTCTCATGATTGTTGTGCGTTAAACACCAGATACCTCGGACAATTTCCTAGTACTAACGGTCGGATCCATTGCTATATGACCTAAGACAGCCACGTCCCTCGCTTCGTCTCTTTCATGCACCCTCTTTTTGTTTCCAACTGACCCAGTAGCGTCAAATTTGGCAACCAGTTGCACAACGTAAGCAGCGGATACATTTTTTCCAGGATGTCGTTCGTTAAATAAAGCCGCTGTTGTGCGCGCAGAGTCGTTATTTCGGAAAAATAATTTTATCATTTCCACCCTTTCTTCTACGGAATACACCATTTTAATTCCACTACAAATTTACAATCGCTTGTACACACTTGTACCGTTCTTAACAATTCACGATAGACTAAGGTACAAAAACAAGGTCCGTCTACTTTTTTGGACAAAAAATTAACCACTCAATACCTTTGAAATGCGTCGGATACGAATAATATTCTCGAGATAAATTCCATATTGCCTCTTTCACTATTTTCGCTGTTATTTCATTATCGATGGATATTTTGAAGTGAAATTTTACGGGCAGATAGTACACGATGAGATCTTCAAAATGAGGTATCTCAACACCCCTCATCCCTATTCAAAATCAAGGGGTTGTGCTCACCCCCGTTAGGGGGTTGAAGTCACGGGGATGAAAACAGCGGAAAAGTTGTTCCCCCTCGAATCAGCAATTGACGGGTTCGAGCGATTTTCCACATTTTCATGTTAACGCCGGAAAATCGAGGTGTTAAGTTTTCGTTGGACCACACTGTATATATATATATATATATATATATATATATATATATATATATATATATATATATATATATATATATATATATACATCCCGATATCAATATGGCATCCATACATTGAATGCGCTGATAGGGCGTCCATCATAATTTGAAGAATTTACCGAATATATTTCATGGTAAGTACTAGAAAACTGATTTCTGTAGGCTGGCATGACATTTTTACCACCATAAAAAAATTGAGTTCACTATTGATTCGATAGTAGAGCGTCCGTCCGTCAAACATTCATAAGAACTCCTCAGTATACACCATCATCAGACATCTGATTGATAATAGGGAGTCCAATAAGTATATTTTCATACATGAAATAGATTATTGGGAATCCTTACAGCGTTGCCAATATTTACCGCATTAAATGTAGGCAGCAAGTGGGTTTTAATTTCTTCACATCTGTTTTTCAACAAGCGTTGTGCCAACGACAAATTGCGTATGGATTTCAGGTAGCCGGTATGTATTTCATTTTTACATAGGTACCAAGTGATATTGACTGATCATGAAAAGTTTATTCCATAACGAAATTTTCAATATCATTCGATAATTTTTGTCTTGGTTGGCATATTTCCATTTTAACACTGTATGATATTTAAGCGAGCCGAATATAATGATAGGAGAAGTGAAACCGACACATGCATGGTGTGATTATTGAAAGTTCAACTTTAATTACAAAAAGTTCATTGTATATTTCCATTAGAAAACAGCAAGAATTCAAAGTATTCAAACTAGTTGAAGACGCCAAAATGACAGACGATAGGATAAATAATATGAATTACCAAAGAATGTAAATATTCACGGCCGTAGATGACAGTGTAAAATCTGTTTTCAGCGTTTGCGTGGTTTGCAGGTTTTTATGCCTGACGTTTCGTCTACTACTGCGGTATACATTATCAGAGGCGATGTGGTAACGGTTGCAAAGCCCGAGTTCGTGGTCGAGTTGTTGTTCCCGTTAACTGAGTTATTGAGCATTGAAAAATTTGGTTGTTGAAAATTGGACGTGCCTGAGTGTTTTGTTGAGCACAGTCATATTTACTCAGTGTCATATTTATTCCATTTGGCTGATACACACTACACAGGATAGCCATCTAGAAGGCATCAAGACCTGTCAAGATTCATTTCCGTGTATGGTATACGATTTTTCGAGTCATGCATTTTTCAATATTTCTTTAAGGACTGACCTAAATATTTTTTAATTTTTTCTAGAGTTTTTCGTTTTTAATACGCTTTTATTAGGTCGACCTGTATGTATGTATGTAACTATGTAGTCAAATCTAAGAAAACTAATTTAACCATCTTTTAAAGATCGTAGCGTTATGAAAATTGGCAGTTTTATGTGATTTTGATGACAATATGGTAGGTACTCTGGAGCTGATCTGATGATGGAGCCGGAAGATAGGCACTAGGATTCCATGATGAAATATCGTATCATAGTCGTGTTTGGTCTTGTAATGAACGTGAATCTCTTTTTATCAATGTGCTCCACAAGATCACATTATAAAAGTTCAAAAACATTATATTTTGTTCATTATGATTTTTTTTAGTAACATAACATATTGTTTTAATTTTTCTATATATTTATCATTATATCCTGTTTCTGTATCAAATAAAGACATTCGGTAAGTTGAACAAACTGTTTTAGCGCAATTTGTTTATAAATTGTGTATGACCGTATGGGAATTCAAAAAATTTTTATCTTCATAATATGATATTCAGAAAAAAATACGATTTTTAATTGTTTATGAACGTTTTTTTATATATCTCGAATGTTCAAATGATTATTCGGAGAATGTTTTCTATTTTGAAAATCATAATTGACATTTCTCTACAAATTGACAGAAACATTTTTCATAATTAATTTTATCATTTATTACCAAAACAATTTATTATTAACGCATTCTTAACCGTCAGAGTTAGTATCTGAGTTTGATACGTAGAATGCCTGAATCAGTTTTCGATATACTGGATGGTTAGTATTTTGTTGATCAACAATCATGCCGTACTCGAAGTTGAAATTGTCATCATCCCAACAACATCGGATGCACTCATCACTGTTTTTCTACTGCTTTAAGTTTTACTGCAGTTAGATACCTACTATGCAACTACAATGAACTAGTTTCAGTAATTCTAAACCTGCCAATGATTATGGTGTTTTCATGGGCAAAAACAGAGTCTCTGTTTTTTCTCATCCCCAATCTGTAGCTGTTGAAAGATTGTTAAGCTATGTTTGAACTTGACTAATCTGATCAAGAAGTGCTTTTTTCCGAACTTTCTTCAGCAGTCTCCGAAAATTATGGTTGAGGTGTCATTCGATTCGGAATAGCGTCTAGAAAGTTTTTGAAAACGGACGACTTCCGAAAATGAAAATAGCAAAAGTTATAAACAATTTAGAGAATAATAAAGAATGGATTTAATTTTTTGAAAATATTTCTAAAACTAATTGAGATTTTCAAAATCGAAAATTCGAAAATAGGAAGAAATTTCCTATAAAAAAGTTTCAACTCCCGGAACTGTAGGACCAATATATATAATTTTCCCGAAGCCCTGAAAATGAGCTCGAAATCGGCTGTCTGGCCGCGCGTGAGCCGTGCCTGTTTGGGCCATTTTTACTAAAAAAAATTTCAGCATTTAAAATATATAAATTGAGGAATGAAAGAATTCAGGCATATACTCAAATGATAAATGAACAATAATCTGTCGGTAAAAAATGTTTATTGCAGTTATTCGATTTATTACGCTATTGTTAATTAACAATTTTCTATCGCTCGATCATCAACAAATCAGAAGTTAGATGAACATATTTCTTTAAAATTTTTATCACTCATTGTTTAAAAATTTATTATAAACAAATGCATTGTTTATAACATGATTGAATTTTTTTTGGATCTTAATTTTTGATAAAAATCATGATTTTTTTCAATTGTCTCTTGAAGAAATTTTTACAATGCAAAAAAACGCATTTGTTGAGTAACAATTTTTTTACCACCAATTAATAATATTAAGAAACCAATTTTTTAAAATAATTATTCATCTTGTTTTTAATTCGGAACAAAAACAATTTAATTTTTAAAATTCTCCATTGTGTATTGAATAAACAATTTGTTATAAACAAATGAATGTTTTCATTTCATTTTTGTTCCAGTTGCAATTGATGAATGAAAAAAACCATGCATTTTTTTATTCACTCCATTTTTTATCGAATTTATAACAAAGTTTTAAACAATAAGTGATGAAATAAAAAAAATATTTTTATGTAGCTTCTGATTTAAAAAAAACATATCAGTAATAATGATGAATAAAAAAATTTTTTCGATTATTTATTAAACTTTTTCATTAAAAAATGCAGTAAATTGTTAATAAATAATTGAAAAATAATAATTTTTCAATATTTCGAAAATGAATCTATTCCTAACCGTTATAATCATAACTCTACGAAAGGAAAAAATTTCACACTTTTAGTTTAAAGTGTGAAAATATTACATTTGCAATAATGATAATCGAGTGATAAAAAATTGTTAATTAACAATAGCATAATGAATCGAATAATTGCAAAAAAAAATTTTTACCGACAAATTATTGTTCATTTATCTTTTGACTATATGACTGAATTTTTTCATTCCTTGGTTCATATATTTTATATGGTAAACACTCTTTTGTAAAGCTTAGCCCAAACAGGCACGGCCTACGCGCGGCTAAACACCCGATTTCGAGCTCATTTTCAGAGCTCCGGGAAAATTATAAATATTGGTCCTACAGTTCCGGGAGTCAGGACTTTTTGATAGAAAATTTCTTCCTCTTTTCGAATTTTTTTTTTTCGATTTTGAAAATTCCAATTAGTTTTTGAGATATTTCCAAAAAACTGGACCCATTTTTTATTTTTCACTAAATTGTTTATAACTTTCGCAATTTTCATTTCCGAAAGTCATTCCGAAACATTGGCAAATGTTTCTCTGAAAATAGCTCAGCATTCTTGGATTATTCTTTCCTTCAGTGGCTTTATTGAATCAGATTGCGTCGTCTTTAAAACAACCTATTTTAAGTAAGTGGCCCAGAGGAAAAAATCTAGAGGAGATAGGTCCAGGGATGTGAGAGGCCATTCAGTAGAATCTCTTCTTCCAATACATTGATCAGCATAATTATTATCTAACCATTGAATAACTGGAACTACAAAATAATAAGGTTCCCCATTCTGTTGAAAATGTAATACATTTTCTTTCAAAGATAAATTGCCGTGTATGTCTCTGTGATTCTCTAATTCATGAACTATCCGAGGTTCGATAGATCTTTCTAGCATGTGATCATACATTTCGCCATTTACATTTTCTTCTATATACAGTGTGTAACAACGAAAACCTAACAGAGCCGTTTTTGAATATAAAAAGTAAGATTTTCAAAAAAGCTCGGACACGTCGATTTCTAATTGAAGGGGGACACCTTTCAGACTAATCAGATTTTTTGTAGTACGCACCCCCTCAGAGAGGTGCGTCCGACGACCTTTATTTAGATGGGGAAAGTAGGTCGAGTGGCACCTTGTTTTAAAGGTCTTTCGAATACCTTCACAACTCTGTTAAAAGAAAATTTTTGTAACGATTAGTTTTCGAGATAATTTGAAGTTAAAATTGCCATGTTGATAATACATTAGACAGACCACTCGGTAACTTGTATGCCTAAATAAAAAAAATTTTAAGCAGTTCTTCTTATCAATTTTTTGTTAAATAACAACGTTCGATTGTTTTGTTGAAACGGGTCGTGTATTGTTATTTGTTTAAACATTTCTTTCACTACTGCCGAAAGGGTTTCAGTTATTGCTTCATTTTTTGGCAACGACCAAAATGCTAATAAAACATCAATTTTATTTAACGAGCAAAAACCTGGTAAACACCTAAGCAGAAATCACGTTCTGGATTTGGTCACAAAATTCAGGGAGACAGGTTCGGTTTTAAATGAAAAAAGTGATGTTCAGAGAAGGGTAGTGAATGACGATAATGCGATTGTAGTGTTTGGTCAAGTCATCGCCAATCCCAGGTTAAGTACCAGAGGTTTATCCGCAATGGCAGGAATAAGCCATATGATCGCATGGAGAATCCTTAAAAACCACAAATACCATCCTTACAAAATTAAACTTGTTCGTGAACTCAATGAGGATGATTTTGACCGAAGACAGGAGTTTTGTGAGGGCATGAGTGAAATATTAATGCAAAATCCCGAACTGCTTTATAACATCTGTTATTCGGACGAAAGCTCATTTTATTCAAATGGTTGCGTGAACCGTTACAATTGCCGTTATTGGTCGGATGAAAACCCAAGACAATACGCAGAAATACATACCCAACATCCCCAAAAGTTGAATATCTGGGCCGGAATATTAGGCAATCATATTATAGGTTCATTTTTCATTGATGGAAATTCAACCGGTGATTCTTATTAACAACTTCTTGAAGAGGCAATTCAACCTTCATAAGTAGGTGCCACTCAATTTACCTAAAATGTAATGGTGGTAACCAACCCCATCCCCCGGAGAAATCTCCTCGTAATAAACAAATAATTCGACATCAAATGGACACGTATTAGCAGGTTGTCATAAAAAGCAAAAATTTATTTTTTTTATGAGAGTTCTGAACGTAACTTGCACCTTAAAAACAATTTGATTTATTTTAAAAAGAGTTGAACTCAATGCAAATACTTTTAAAACTTCAAATTATCTCGAAAACTAATCGTCACAAAAATTTTCTGTTGACAGAGTAGTAAAGGTATTCGAAAGACCTCTAAAACAAGGTGCCACTCTCCTTCCCTATCTATCCCTATCTATTATCGAGACGAATAAAAAAAAATAGAAGAGGCGTAAAATATTCAAGTCTTAATATTAATGCTACGATGGTAAAAATCATGTTTTTGAAAATTTACTAAATTAATAATAGAAAATAAAATTTATTCTGAATGAATTCTTTTATTTGATGAACCAAAACTTACTGCATCGAATGTAGCTTTGAAGAGTACCATTGAAGAGCATATCTTAAGAGCTTTCAGATAATGTATCACAAGTAGGTGGTTGCCTTTCAAAAATATGAAATTGTGGTGGCTGGGGGCAAGGGTGTGAGAGAAAAAACAAGTTAGTCATCACATCATTTGTTTCTCCCTTTGTATTATGAAAGTTGTTTTCAGCGATTTCTTATATTTTATTTGGTTGCTCAGAGATAGACCTTGTAAGTTTTCAAATTGTCACCCTGTGTATGAAACCGGCGCCGACCTACAAACATACCAAATCAACGATATTTCTAACAAATCATTGAGACTTCCCTCTCGCAAAAACTATTGCATTGTTGTCAGTTATATGGACGCCTCATAATCGCTCACATGTATGAAAAATATACGGCACAAGTATACGCGTACCTCCCGAGCGCCACCAAAATAAAAAAGACTCAACTAGAATATACGCCAATACATATAATTTTGACAATGAAATTGATAAATAGGCGCCCATCTGAAATTTTGTCAGATGGAAGATAGGGAACCTCTGAACTGCCTGGCATGGTGAAACAATTCGGCGTCCATATATGGACGCCTCATTGAAACCGGACGCCTGATTGATAGAAAATTGTAAATGTACGGAAGCTCTATTGATAGTTGGATATATATATATATATATATATATATATATATATATATATATATATATAAACACACATACACATATATATACACACATACACATATATACACACATACATACATATATATATACATATATATATATATATATATATATATACATACACACACATATATACATATACACATATATACACATACATACACATACACATATAAGTGAATAAAATAAAATAAATAAATGCTAGCGGACAGCACAGTACATTTGAAGACATAAGAAAACTAAATACTAGCATAAAATAAATATATGTATACAAGTGAATAAAATATGTAAATGCTAGCGGACCGCACAGTATATTTAAAGACATGACAAAAGTTAGCACTAGCAATTGCGACAATATTCAAAATACTCATTCAGATCGTACGGTGTAATATGAAGTAAGAAGTCTTTAGTTTTTTTCCTAAAAATGTGTGCCTGATTTATTAACTTCAATTCATTGGGGAGGACGTTATATAGTCTCAATCCCATTATATCAGGTAGATTGTGACAGAGGTTTAGACGTGACTTTGGTAGGCGGAGCTCGTTTCTTCTCCTGGTGTTGTAACTATGAAAGTCAGTACTTGTGAGAAACGTGTTTTTCTTTTTATGAATATATGTTAAGACTTCCAAAATATAGAGACCGTAAAAAGAAAGAATACCGAATTTCTTGAAGAGATTTCGACATGACTGCAGCTTCGGTGCATTTGTTATGCAACGAATTATTCGTTTTTGTGCAATAAATATATCTTTAGCGGCTGGAGATGTACCCCAGATACTGATTGCATAACTAATTCTGGATTGAATTTGAGCATAATAAAATAATAGTAGACCTTCAGTGTTCAATACATTTTTTAACATTCTGATTTGATAGCATCTAGAGTTCAGTGAGCCGGTGAGACTTTTGCAGTGTGTTTTAAAAGTAAGGTCGTTGTCAAGAGAAATGCCCAAGAATTTAATAGTGGTACAGGGTTCGATAGAGATACCGCATAGGTTCAGGTTCAAGGCAGGCAAATTGAGGTTTTGACTGGTATGGAATGTCATGTAGTTTGTTTTGGAAGGATTGAGATATAGCGAGTTTTTACTTAACCAACCGTGTAGGACATCAGTGGTGTTAGATATTTTATTTTGGAGTTCTAATTTTGATTTATCTGAGAGGAGTAGAGTAGCGTCGTCAGCATATAAGCAAGTGAACGCTTCCCGTAAAACTATTGGGAGTTCATTTATATAGATGATAAAAAGTATAGGAGCCAAGACAGAGCCTTGAGGTACACCAATATTATTTTCTTGTGGAGATGAGAAATATGTGAGTTTTTTATTTGCACTAGTGAGGCTAATTTTTACTCTCTGGGTTCTTCCTTCAAGAAAAGAACTGAACCAATCGTGGGATTTTCCTCTAATTCCAATTTGATAAAGTTTATCAAGTAGTTGTTTATGTATTACGCAGTCAAAAGCTCGACTTAGGTCACAGAATATTCCAGTTGGATTGTGTCCTAGCTCGATGGCATAGTAATCGTATGTTCATAACCATTCGCTGAAAAAATGTACAAGTACAGGTAAGACACATTTTTCAAGTTTTACGATGCTGATGCGAGATCCATAATAAAACTTATTCTATATATTAATCCAGATTGTACACTACAAGTACGACAAATTTCATCAAAATTTGTTAAGCCAATTTTGCTTCATCTTTTACAAAAAAATGGGAGAAACTTCGGAAGAAATCAATCTTGCAATCAATTCCAAAATTGATTCTTTACATTTTTTTAATGAAGATGGAGAAGTAGAAAGCTAAAACCTTTCTTTTCCAAAAACTAATCACTACAAAAAATATGTCCCTTTCAATGTTATCCAAACATTTATAATATGAGAAAGAATCGATTGAAAAAATATTTTTTCATTACCTACCCCCACTGGCTCAAATTATGAATCTTTTGTGAATATAATTTTCATAAATGTTCTAAATTTTTACACAAAATCAAAATATTAACTTTGATCTTGATTATTTTGGCTAATCCACTGATACTGTATGAAAAAGATAATTTGCCCAATAAAGATTTGATAGAAACACAAAATTTCATGTTTATAGTTCGATGAGTTGTAGGAAATTCCGAACCGAAAACATCACACTTCCTGATCCACAAAGTTTTGAAGGAAAACTGATTCACTCTGAAATCTCAAAACAAGGAACCGCTCCGCTGGTTAAAAATAACACATGTTTTCAGCCTCCAACACATGCTGGAAACTACAGTATTTTTAAGTTCAATGACAAAGTATCAAGACGTTTTATTTACATCTGCTTCAAGAGGAAATACAATCTGGGATATATTTTGGCATTTCATTACTAAGAGTATTTTTCTTTTCTATTTGATTTTCCGGCCGAATATTCGTTTGGTATTCGGTATTGGGCATCGTTTTCACTATTTGTATTTGGCCGAGTCATTCGGTTTTGGTTCCGAATATATTCGGTTCAACTATTTCTATTTTCTAGACGACACGACACGGTATAGAACTAATAGACAAAAATTGAAAGAGTATAATTTTAAAAGTGATTAATTTTTGGGAAAGGTTTTGGCTTTCTACTTCTCCATCTTGATACAGAAAGGAAGGAAGCAATACAATGATTTGTAGATCGTGCAAAGAAGTTACTGTTGGGTTCAATGCTTTAATTCGTTTCCGGATTTTGCCGTGGTCTTCTTTGGTTATAATCTCCAAATGTTTCGACTGCAACTGCGGTAGTCATCTTCACTGGCGTCGTCTAAGTACCTACTCTTTTTGACGTGTCAATTGAAACTGAAGCTCTCATTTCTGTCGTGTCATTTATAGTGCTGATTTTTCGCGCACTTTTTATAATTGACTTGGCTTCGTTTTGGCGTGTGCCAGATCTTTGGTAGATATGTTCTCTCTTCCGTTGCTAGCAACGTCGAATAATCATTCAACAAGAATTTATTTAGAAGCCATAGAAATACACAAACACCAAGAGAACTTCAACAGAAATCCACATTTCTTTTTGAAACTTATATAAACATTCAATTTTAAACCTCAAATTAATATTTAAACCGAATAATTCGGCCAAATATCCGGTTCGCTAAAGGTTAAACCGAATAGTATTCGGTATTCTATTATACGGTGAAACCACTATTCGGCGCATCTCTAAATTAAAAACTAAATAGTTACCGAACGTCGGCATGTTTGGCATAGGCGGCGTGGTATATTTTTTTTTGTATAATCATTATTTTTATGTGGAAGGTTTTATATGGTATTAATTGGTGAATTTATCAGTCTTTTATTTAGCTATTCGGATTGACTTCATGTTATAGACTATACATAGCTGTGGAGAATAATTTATTATCAGTAGAAATTCTTGACTTCATTTCCAAGACATGTTTCACAAAGGAGAATGAGCCATTGTTCTAAATGTGTCGTTCATATATTCGCGTATCATCCATCGGTCATCCGATCAAAAATGCACGGGTGTCGGTTGAGCCCGTGGCTGATACAGATCATCGGTTGATGTCAGATCCACTGACTAAACGGAAGTCTTCATGAAGTTGTCTCTGAAGACGTTTCCGTTTTTTCTGTTCTTGTTCTTGATTGTGCAATACAAAAATAGGCACCCAATAAAGTGAAGATCTTTTAGAGTCGAAAAATTTAGTTCTTCTAGTTTGTCGTGCAGTTCGTCAAATGAAGAAAATGACATCAGACAATATATTATTACGATTTCCAGTAGGTTTAATTATAATTGACTACACTGTTCAATAATCAAACTCCTTTATTTGGTTAATAATACAACCAAACAATTTAATTAAAACTTCAACTATTTTCAAAATGTCTACCGGTCTGTACCGCACTGTCCACAAAACTTCACTTCTTGCTATGAGTCGCGCTTATATACGGCAAACGAACTACACCGAAACCGGTTCCCCTCAGTTATGAACCCATTGGTCCTCCTCGAGATCAAAATTCAGCCGAAAGGGTAAGGGAGCTGGACTCCAAGCCTGAATGACACGAAGATGACCTTCCACCGAAACCGGTACAGAATTCCTCAGAAGTCTATCGAAGCCTGTAGATCGGCCGCGAGCGTTCGTCAAGTAGAGCGCGATCTTGGCCACTTCACAAATGATTTATGATGACCAGCGGCGGCCAGCGTTATTTTTTTAAGGGGATGATTCAAAATCATATGAAGAATTTGCGTGGATTTTTAACGGAAGTGCCTTTAAAGGCCTCTGAAGAAACAAAACATGTATATCCCCAAATACATCGTTTCTTTTTTTGCTTTTTGAAGTGATAACTTCCTATGTGATGGTAAACCGCTTTGTTACCTAACGCGTAACAGCGCCAGTTCGTCTGGCTTCCCTTCTTCTCACGCATACGTCAGCGGAAGGCAGGCTCCACCTCTCTCGTCAGTGTTTAGTGTGCGTCAGACATATACTGTTGACAGTATTATAAAATTCTAACCAACAAGCACGTAATATTCTTTTATTATGTGAAACGTGGCTTAAACATGATGATACTAATTTTGTGTATGTACATTATAAGTATCATTACCTGATCTTACAAAAGTAACAATTGGCTTATGGTAGCTATAATATATGTACATACACAAAAAACAATAAAAGATTTTATTAATAAATAATTTTTCCTTACATTATCATTTATATACGTAACATTTGACTAAGAAACTTAGCTTTTCTCAAGTTAAACAATTTCAATATTAAGTAGTTCATCTTCGATTAGTTTAAGTTATCACTTCTGTCGGGCGTCACGAGACGCACAAGTTATTGGGTCTGGAGCCCGGTAGTGACTTAGCCAGTACGAGTAGCCAGTACCTAACTTTTCTCAAAAAGTTTTGAAGTATTTTTTATCCCACATAATTTCAATCCAGATAACGCTAAAAATTCAATATTCTCAGGATATGATATCAATAGAGCACTAATTAAACATACCAAGTTTCGAATATGTATACCTATCATAGGTACTTTAGATTTTATTTATTACGTCAGATTTCGTCTCTCATTCACTGATGGTCATAATAATAATGAGGATACTTTCCAAAGTTATAGAAAGCTCAAATGGGATATGTAGGCTAGGATTACGAAAGGAAAAATAAAAAAAGATCTGTATTTTTCCCCGTCTCTTAAAATAAGCAGGTGAAAGTTTGTATTCACCATTCGTCAATTCTCACTTCGCTTAGACAATTTATCAAAAAAAAGATTCCAAAACATTTCCAAATCACCCGTCAACCCCTTATAATAGGGTGGATGAAAGTTTGTATGGAACTTTCGTCAATTTCCAAGCTATATAGATACATAAAAATCGTTATTTAGACAAATTGTTGCAAATAAAAAATGAGTGTTCCAGCTCGTTTCCATAATTCTCCCTCAACTCTTTATAATAGAGAATGAAGATTTGTAAAGGGTAAGTTGAATGCTTAATAAGTTGGTATTCATGAACGCTACTGCAAACAATAAAAAAAATATCCAACAAAATATATGTTCATGTAATGTAATTTTGCACTCTAAAAAAGATCAGATCTAATATCGAGCCTAGTTCTTAACTTTAGGGGATTTAGTAAGGCTTCAATTCTACAAAATTTATTTCCGTTCGTTGTCTCATCCTGTACATAGAAGTTTACTTCATGCCATTTCTAACGCGACAATATAATAAAGTCGTGTTTATATCGAATTAGGTGAACCCTATATTTTGAAATAAAAAACACTTATTTTTTTGTTTTTAATATACCACCTTTTTTTACGAAAATATATTTCTCTTTAATACACTGCATCAAACCGAAAAGAAGAATAAAAATGAAACACGATAAAAAATCACATGCGAACATTCGCATGTGATTCATCCAAGTTGCGGAAGTATCAAGTATAGGTACTGTACATAATACTGTAAGCAGATATCACACAAATATTATTTTAATTACCTTACAACGTTATTCACTAAACAAGACTAAATAGTAGTCATCGTCAATGTCAATACCTATAACGACCACTGTATATGGCTAAATTACATAACAATATTCTCTAGACACCATCAAATACAAGTTTTGCAGGTCCATTCGTAACAAATAGTTGTTCACAGGACCGGTTCTAGGAGGCAAATCGGACAACCACAAAGTGGAAATTTTTTAAAGTTGGCAAAATTTTACGGTCGAAATAATAACACAGGCCTTTTTTTGTAAATACGGACCTGTATTGTGATACATAACTAAATTTGTTATAATAGTGGCTACAATAATCAATGAAAAAACTAAAGATTTCTCTTTTTTATATAATTTGAAATGCAGGCAGTAGAGCCAAAAAACAAAGATCGTAGAATAACGTTCATTCATAGTGTATTCCAAATGCGGAATTGTCTTTTCACCAGATAAATCACCAGTGCCTGGAACTGGCACTGTGAAAGAACAAGTCAACATGCTCGTTCTTGATTCAACCTTACAGGCATTAATTCTATTTCATAGATATTTTGTTGGCCTCAGAATTTTGGAAACCAACCAAATTGTACTTATATATTACTTTTCTCTAAAGAAAAATGCGTTTTCCTGATCCACTCTATCAGATGAAATTGAATTTTTCGATTGAATTTTTCATTAATTTCGTTCAAATATTTATATTGTATATTTTCACTTTGACTCTTTTCCAGGATTTAATTTTTCATCGATTTTTTCTTTTATTATTTCTTCTTTGTCCTTAATAATGATAAGTTTCAACATAGTTATTTCTTTTTGCAGTTCTTCTGAAGGAGTTTGTATTTTAATAATTTTTTTAATGAACTTAAAACAATAACGAACGAAAAATACTAGTATTATTGTGAAAAAAAAGCGACGGCCACTTGATATACAAAAAATATGCCATAAAACTGTATAAAAACTGCCATAAAACTGTATAAAAACTGGCATAAAAACTGTAATATACCGAAACAGTTTTCAAAAACTGATAGAGGCCTTGGAAAATCCTGAAATTTGCTTGGCAACTTTTTAGTTTTGGATAATACTCATGTTGTTATTTACCTTCATTACAAGTATAATGAATATTACTGAAATTTAATTGAATATTCTACATAATTTAGGGCTTTTGTGTTCTATTATATGATTTGGGGGAGGTTGGGGAGGAGTGAATGATTGTTATTTTAGGAATCTAAATGTCATACAAAAATGGATACTTAAGATTATATTTAATAAAAAAAAAAACTCATCCAACTGCTGCCTTATTTAAATAAACGAGTATGTGATATTCGACAACTTTATTGTATGAGCATATTCAGTAATGTAACAAAAGGAAACATCAAAATAGAACCAATCATTCACTCCTACAATACTAGGAAAAAGGGAAACTCTTTAAATGCACCACGATATGGCAAAACTATAGGACAAAGAAATGCAACATATCTCGGACCACGCTTATCCCAAATATTACTAGAAAAATAAAAAATATCAACAGTTCTCACATGTTTAAGAGAGAAGTAAAGAAATTCATTTTGAATACCAAAAGACCCGTTTTTTCTGATTTTATTAATCAAACTATTTCAAACTGCAATTTAACTTAAGCATTTGTTGAGCAGACAAAAATAACTATGTATTCTGTCTGAAACTACTGTCTCTGTTAATAAGGTTATTGATTAATTGATCATTCATTATTTTTCAATGTTAGATTAAGTATTTTATACAGTTAATTATAATGTATCCTTATCATGAACAAGATATAGATTTCTATGGCTTCTGTGATTATCTTGTTTATTTTTGATAGCATTCTATGTAATGTATATCAGTGTATGCGATAATGAACATTATTATATTATTATTATTATTATATCATTTCCCCTGTTGTCTGGGATATAATGTTGCTTTGTGAATTGTTTGCCTATTTGTCATGTATCATTGTTGATTTTGAATATAAATAATTGTTTGTTCAATAAATAGGTCAAATGAGGAAATTAAGTGGATCCATGAGTAAAATTATAAAACTGGAAACTATATCAATACGAATTTTCAAATTGGAAAATAACGAAGAAAATTCAACTTAACTTCAACTTAAACTTCAATTAATATTCGAATGTCTATCACCTTACTAGATAGCTCCGCGTACCACACTGTAACTTCCACTTGACTGTCTCGATGGACGAGTGGATGGCGCTTAGATTTGGCAATCGAAGGCGCTGGAACATTCCTCTGAATTCCATCGAAGCCGGTAGCATTATTCTCGCTACATCCAGAACGGCAGTGAACATCGAACATTCACGCGCTCTTAGTTACGTCACAATTGGATTATGGCTACCAGTGGCGGCCGGTGTTGTTTTCTTTTGGCATGATTTACAACATTATTCATTATGTGAGTATAACAATCCTATAACGATTTATTGCGAATGTGTTTTTCGGCTTGAGTCTTCTAGATGAATGAGTTTTTGAAAATGAATAAACTCAATGTAATATTAGCTTTATTTGAAGAAACTTACAAAGAATAGTTCTGTTATGTCAAATGTCTTGCTTGATTTCATTCACATTTGACAATCTACGAGTACAGAGTCTCTGAGAAGATTACCTTGATTTTTCAACTGGAGCTGGAACTGATTGTCGTTCAGTAATGAGGTTTCTCAACAGTCACCCATATGACATATTCAGAAGTAGAAAAACTTCAATACCAACTTCTAGAGTCGACGGAGGCCGAACGATATTGACAAATAAAATGCTCAAGATGTTATATCGTATTTTATTTCTTTTTCATAAACACTTTCAGAAATAAACTGACTTTGCAAAATCAACAAAAAATATGAAGAAAACTTGAAACAAAACGAGTACCGAAAAACATTTTGAAATGTATCGAAAATCAGTTGATATGTCAGGTTGCTGAGCGGACTCTCGATGGAATATACTCGGCTGTGATAGAAATTTCACGTTAACATGTAAAACCTCTTTAATCCTTAGCTCGCACAAGTTTCGACTAATGCCGTTGCTGTTCGTAGATGGACACACAAACATATACGTGTTTTATGTCAATGAACATTTGTATTACTCACCTCAGCAGTCAACTGTGACGATAATTTCTAAACAATATAATCAGGCAATCCTTGTCTCACGATGAAATGATTTGATTATATGAGTAATTACGCCCTGAATAGTGATAATTGAATTGTTTGTAGAAATAAGGACGTGCTCTATTTTTAAAGAATGTGATGAAATGATGAGTTCATGAGGTTGAAAATATCAGTGAAAATATTTTAATGTGAATGTTTTCATTTATATTTCTCTATGAGATCATTTTCTGCTTTTGCGTCAGCACATCGGAAAGTCAGTCCTGTAACAATCTGTATTAATCTTAGTGGCGTATTGTTTCCTCTAATCGACTAAATATACAGTATGCGGCAGATAGTGAGTATTGTTGTAAATCATCACCTTAAAAATCGATTGTGTCTCGGCCAAGATCGCGCTCAACTCGACTTGCGATTCACTTGTTCTAGATGTCGCGTCGCTTCGAGAGACTTCTAGCGACTTCCCTATCGGTTTCGAGAAACTTCCATTACCATATATAAACACTACCAACACACAGATAGCCATTTGAAGTTTCAGTTAGTGTAGCAGCGAAATGAAATTGAGTTTAATTGTACAGTGTATTCGATTATTGTCAAACCCACGAGGTAAACGTAATAGTATGATTACTCCTGAATGTCAAATATCTAGCCATTTTATATAAACTCGTGTCTTAAAATAAAAAGTTGTTTTTATTCACCTTTGATGAATGCAGAAAAAATAGAGATTGAGTTAACAACATTTTCGTCAGCTATCAAAAATTGCGAACAACACAATTGTTATTTAAATGGACATTTGTTTTACTCGCCTCAGAGCAATCATTCGAATTTTGAAGTCGTCAGAATAGTTTCCACTTCCGAGGGTTGTCGTTCGTAGGGGTGCAATATATTTCAAAATAAAATTAATTCCGATGATTTCATTACTTTCTGAAGTACAGCCTATTATAATTGGTTTTTATATACTGAAAATCAGTTCTGAATGTGACAGAAGTATGAAAAAGTTCTGTTGAACGTGAAATACTATTGCGATGTTAGAATTGGAGAATGTAGAATATGTAGAGATATGAGTTGAGGAAAGGTATGGTCCATTTTGTGGCATCACTAAATTACCATATAAAGTTCCGTTGAAAACGCATAGTGTCAGAACATGCAAGACACGAAAATTTTGCCACTAAAAATTTGGTCCCACGGAGCAGTCGCATTTGCAGTTAGTAGAGCCGGCCCTGGGATTATTGCTTCAAGATTAACAACATATTTCTTGGATATTATGTTTAGTTTGTTTTTGGTGCATAACGTTACAGTGTAATTATGAAAATATTTATATATCCTTCCTATTTCTGCGAATAGTGTGGCTCCGGTGACTAATATATGAGTGTTCAGAATGATTTTAAAAGTATTTTTCGTAGTGATTCATTATTATTCCTTTCATTTTCAAACATTTATTCTAAAAGAAATGATTCAATTCCATATATGATAGCTGACTTTATTAGTAAATGAAACTGTACATATCTAACAACAAATATTTCGTTTAAATTAGGCAGTATTTCGATTCAGGTTTCAGAATACAATATTAATTCACTTTAATCTATACTTATGAATGTGAAAGTCACTCAACACTCATTCATCTCTGTTTCTCCGTACTGAGGCGTTTTCTGGCGCTCATGTATTCAAAACGTATTTGTCTGTGATTCAAATACATTCATTCTGGCGTTGAAACGATGACGTCACACCAACTATGATTTGAAACGTATTCATCATCATTCAAAACTAGCGTGCAGGGCAGGCGCCATGGGGGGGGATGGGGGAACCTCCCCCTTGCTTTTTCGACTTGGGAAAAAGTTGGGAAATTTTGGGCCGTGAAGATAGAAAAAAATAATGGTAAAAAATTGAACAAAAATTAAAAAAAATAAAAATGAGAGAAAAGAAAGGGAGAGGTAATAAAAAAAGGGAAAGAACCAGGAGAAGGTTGGGATTTCCCAACATGCATAATTTGGAGATCCCATACTTTGAAATTCTGAGTTGTTTGAAAACTTCAAAAAATATTTTCTCCCGAGTAAGAGAACAGTCCACAAATGTTGTAGTGACAATTTTACAAAATTCCCAACTGTTCGCTGGTTTTTCGACTTGGAAAAGTTGGAAAATTTCGGGCCGTGAAGATAGAAAAAATAATAGTAGAAAACAATAAGCACAATATTATTTAAGTGTAGTTTCCTTTCATTTGTACTGAATATTCCTAAACACGGTGGATATGGTGGAAGACCAAGGACCTTGGTCCAAAGTAGAATAATTCCCACTATTATTTTTATAATTACCAAAATTTATTTTTGTTTGTGTATACCCTAACGGGCATTAGCATTCAGCCAATCTTTGGATAGCTAAGTAAGAAAATTATTATATTATAGTAATAACTAATCCCTCGGCTCTTATTTTGCTGGTGGAGTTGTGAAAATTTGGATTCGCTCCCCCCTGGTTTTTCTTTTCGCTACGGCCCTGCTAGCGTGAGGTTGGTTTTGAAACGGAATTTGACATTATGTTACATCAGTTGTCAGTTTGTGCTTTATTTTAATCGTTATAGTTTATAAAGTGCTGTAAACTTTTCCTCAAATACTTTGTAAGGATGTACAAAATAAAGCTGGAAAAATGTTACTTGCACAAATCCGATTATAATTGACGTTAAAGAAAATTGAAAAGTTTGTTTTCATTATTAAATTTGATATCTGACACAAATTGAATCATTTCATTCTGACGAATCTTATTATCAATGACGTCACTACGAATCGTTTTTGGATACACGCTTGAATACGATTAAATGTCAGAAAACACCTCTGGTAAATACTATGTAGCTAAAATTTAATATATAGGTACTTCTTAGGTCTTAGATGCGCACTAAGAAATGATTTTTATATATTCCAACTGCGGGCGCCCCGCCGTGGGGATAAAAGGGGCGCGTTTACATATGAAAATTTCATTTTCATCACTGTTTCTCTGTACCGCTATATGTATGTATGTAAGTTCGTTTCATGTATGTTGTTTTATGTTGTAAATGTGCAATAAGAAAGGATTTTTAAATATTCCAACTAAGCCACCTGCCTAAGGATAAAAAATGGTTGGTTTACATATGAAAATTACCTTTTCATCATTGTTTCTCCAAACGCTGTATTTTTGGAGGCTGAATTTTTCTATGTAGGATGGTTTTATGTTATAGATGTGTCCCGCGGAGGGAAAAGGTGCGTTTATAAAATAAAGTTCCTTTTCATCACTGTTTCTCCATACCAGTACATTTTCAGAGGCTGAAATTTTGCATGTAGGTTCATTTGCTATTTTAAATGCGCAATAAAAAAAGGATGTTAAAATTTCCCAATCGGGAAGACAGCCGGGGAGGGAGGGAGGGCGCGTCTATAAAAGAAATCATCTTTTCATCACTGTTTCTCCGTACCCTTAAATTTCCTGTGGGTGAATTCATATTAGTATCAGCATTGCACCCGTGCGGAGCCGAATCGGCTCGCTAGTATAACCATATAATAAAAAGTTGAGAAGACAAGAAGAGTGTTGTGTGGGAGCAGTTGTCATTTGGATTTCAGTTCTACCTTTCGCTGTCTTCAGGAAGGAGGATCATATTTTTGATAGGGGATAATATTTGTTGATATCTCTCAAAAGTTTAACATATTTTATATGAAATATTGTTAACATTTTTCCACAGTTTCTAGGTAATTGAAAAAACGACAGCATCCGAAGGGATGCGATAAAACTTGAGGGAAAGAAAAACAAATTGGAAGTTCAGTGATTCAGTTGAAGAGTTACGTTATATTGTGTTGTGTTATTCAATAAAAGGTTTTCTTCATCTCTTGGAGACGCAAACTTAGTTGGTGAAACGCTTGTAGAGAAGACTATTATTGCATTTCTGCAATAATAGCTTGTTTTGTATTCAAAATTCAATATTTATGAAAAATTTTTCAAAGGCTACTTTTCTTAAGAGTGGGGTTCCTTTATGAAAATTAATTATATCTCATTTTAGCAGCATATAACTGGAACCCTATTATGATTCATCAATAATTAAATATTTCCCAAATAGGTAAATAAATCTTAGCAATAAATGATACTTCAAAATAAACAAAGAATATTCTGAGAAGTCACATTTATGGCTTTTAGATTAGATAATTTCCAATCAGATTTGAAATAATAACAATATCTGTAACAACATGGGCGGGAGTATTCTGGTCACCAGAATTCCTAAGGTGAGATGAGTTTCAATAATCTGGCTACTTAGATTATTGTTAAATTGACAAGCTTTTAAAAATTCAACAAATTTGGAATTGAAATATTGAAGATATGCACCTCAGTTAGTTGTTAGGATAAATGCGTGTATAGTCTATCCATTCCCAATTGGAACGGCAATAAAAATAAGAGTACAGTCATAAACATTTCTTGCCTGTGGCCCCTAGTCGCCCAGATGGTTAGTAAACGTGCTATCAAATGTAGTTGAGGAATGAAGGCTCGGCTAGTTGGACTGGCTGAATACTAATTTTTTGTCTGTTTCACAAAATTTCTTTATCACTGCCGTGTATTCGTGGGGTTAGGTGAGGTAGTGAGTTTAAAAAAAATCTGTTTAAAATCTGTTTTTCCGTTAACCAGCTGTCGCGCCCCTACGAACAACAACCCTCAGAAGTCGAAACTTGCGCGAGCTAAGGATTAACGAGGTCTTACCTTTTAACGTGTGCTTCCTAACACGGGTTGGACGATAGCAAGTGAAGATCGATCGTTCAGACTAGGGTTTGAACCACCGAGCAACACGGCAGTCAATTCGAGTGAGTAAACAAAGAATGGTTTTGCAAACCGATTTTTGAAAAGTTTTTCTAGGGATCAATTACCCTAACACCAAACTGATATTTTTGCACTCGACGCGCGTTTCGCTAACAAAGTTAGCATCTTCAGGAGAAGCAAACTGATACTGAATCTAAAGACAAGGGTTAGTTGTTTGTATACCTAAAGTTTTTTGGTACGATGTAGACTTTGTTTGTTAAATGATGATTATCCTAATTGATTTTTCGGTAATTAACTAGTGGAACCACTACCTGCAAATTAATTTGTCCGCTTTTTAATCTGTTGTTGAACCACTACGTGTCAACAACAGATCAATATTATACAAATTTTGTTTAAAAAATTTTTTTATACGGTGAACCGTTTTCGAGATAGAGGGCGGAGAGCGCGCGGTCACAGCATCACTTCAGGTCAACCGGTGCCTCCGGTCGAAAACGCGCCATATATAGTTGATGAACTATCGATAAATCAATGATTATAAATATTTGTCAGTTTTTATTAACTATTATATTATATTTTATCATTTTCTTCATGCATTAAATCTATATCTATTCAATAATACTGATAACCGTTTACTAAAATTAAAAAATAATTAAGAGAACAACTTAAATCATAATATAATTACATTCCCATTTACACTAATGACATTTTAAATAGAAAATAATGTAGTGCCTCTTTAAAATCTGTAAATTTTAAAATTCTTCCGAATGCTCCGAAATCTGTGAAAAGTCTCGATCATCTTCGTTATATGCATTACGTCAAGTCTACAAAACTTAATAAACCTGTGCAGCTTTCAAATATTCCATCAACAAGTGCAGCTGCTCATCAACATTTCAACCGTGTATATTATCAAGTTCAAACTTGGTTAGGACATGATTTGGAACCCCAGGTATGGGGTTGGGCAATGCGAAACGATTTTCTGGAGCCTATCATGACAATTTTACCACCTGCTCCAGAAGATTTGCTAAATACAATTTTCTGCAACTGCAAGAGTGGTTGTGGTTCGCGATGCGGATGCAGGAAAGCGGGCTTGCAATGTTCTTTAGCTTGTGGCCAATGTAATGGGCAAGCTTGTCTCAATGCTCTCCCATATCAGAGCGACATTAACGAAGATGGAACCTTTGACCCCGAAATCATGGAAGAACTTGAGACAAATGTCGTTGAAGACGATAATGAAGACCAGTTTGAAATATACCAGCAGCCAGAAGACGACGATGAAGAGGAAGAAGATGATTAAAATTATAAATTGTAGTTTTTATACCCTTTATTCCATTTCTTTACTTTCAATAAAAATAAATGTATTCAATGATATTTTTTAATAAAAAGATTAATTCATAATTTATTTGTTTTTTTTTCATCATGTAAGAAGTTATAAATATTAATTAGGTTAAAATTCAAATATAATTCCTATATTTTCATTAACAATTCTGCAATTACATGGGCAGGTAAGTGTTGTTAAATAAATTAATACTGAATAAAAAGTGGATAAGTTAGGAAAAAAATGATAAAATATAATATAATACTTAATAAAAATTGACAAATATTTATAATCATTGATTTATCGATAGTTCATCAACTATATATGGCGCGTTTTCGACCAGAGGCACCGGTTGACCTGAAGTGATGCTGTGACCGCGTGGTCTCCGCCCTCTATCTCGAAAACGGTTCACCGTATAAAAAAATTTTGCAAACAAAATTTGTAGAGAATTTTGTATTCTACAATATTGATAATAAATACAAATAGCAAAAAACCCATAGGAAATGAGATATTTCCAAGAAAAGCGCAAAAAACCGATTTTTGTGACCTTTGACCTTGAAATTTAATAGTTGCTTACACCCTACCATATGTAGGTTCTGAGACAACTTTTAGGGTGTCAATATACAAGTATTTACAGACTTACAGCTGGGTATCTCGAATTCCGAGGTGAACTTACTATAATGACTGGACTATTAACCTGAAAGTTATCACAAACAATGTTTCACCGATTGCCCTTCTTGAACCTGCTTTCAGAGACAGGTGAAAGTGGAATTAGTGTGGCCACTTCACTTCCTCCGACAAAACAAAGGTTTTACTTGCCACGTCATAGTTTGATGAACTGACTCATTCGAATTGGGGAAATAATAAATACAAACAGTGACATAGACACGAGTAACGCACTCTAAAATCTTGTTTATCCGAAGTCAATGTACTTATATTTTGTGTGGGTCTTCTGGGCGTTTATTCGAGGTTCAATATGTTCGATGATATTCAACAACAAAGTAACCTAGGCCGATATTTTTTGTCAGAATTGGATCGTATATTATGGCAACTAAAAAAGGGTTTTAAAATGGTTTTTTCCGTTCGCCAAACATTGTCGACATGACATACGTTGTTATTCGAAATAGAAACGGGGCAAACAAAGCCCATACTTTTGAAAATTCTAGTACTTTCTCAAGTAATGTGAATAGGTCAAACGACCATCAAAGATTCCCTTTTAGTAGCCTACATTGAGGAACATAATGACTTCATTTTGATCCCGAAGAAGGGAATCTTGAAAATCGATATTGGAATAATAATTCTCAAAAATTCCGACAATGTAATAATAATAATAATGTGACTGAAACAAAAATCTGCTTCTTGATGGGAAAAAATACCGTTCAAGCGAAGCAATAGCTTGAAAAGTGCAATAAGGAGTCCGCTCCAACAGAAACAACAATTGAATGTTGGTTTGCTGACTCCAAACTTGGTTATAGACCGACCGATGATGCAGAACTCAGTCCACGTCCAAATGAGACACTAACACCAGAAAAAATGAATGAATGATCGAAAAGTGAAGTTGCGTGAGTTAACTGACATTGTAGAAATATCAAAAGAACGTGTTGGCTTTATATTGCATGAGCATTTGACTATGAGAAAGCTCTGTTCGAAGTGGGTGCCGTGCGAGGTCACTGTTGACCAAAAACAAAAACGTCTTGATAATTCTGAGTAGTATTTGGCCATGTTTAAACATAATGAACCGGAATGTTTGCGTCGATATGTGACAATGGATGAAACAAGGGTCCATCACTTTACTCCGGAATCAAAACGATCGTCATCTGCGTGGAAAGCAACTGGTTTGTTTTCTCTAATAGTGACTCCGGCTGTAAAATCCTATGTTTTTACATACTGCCCCGATCTGAGTTCTTCACTTTTCTCCAGTGTGTGATATCTGTTTTTTCCGATATTAAATTTGCAGGTATACCGGTTCTCCACACTTCTAGCAACGTTTTTCTATTTCTTTTTTTCATTGTTGGGATCAATTTGAAGACTATCTCTCGAAGTTTATTGACTGCAATGTTGACTTTACTGAAAGACACCTTTTCCCAATTTCGCTTTCACTCCTTTTAAAACAGCAGCTTCGAACTACATAGCAGCTGATAATACTATAATACTCCGTGTCATTTTAGCCATCAATGAAGGCATGTAGGTTTTCCAATCTGCTGTAGAAATTCTTGTTGGGCTTGGAGATCGGCGTTTGTTGTCTCGTATACTTGCTCCAAGTATACTGTTGTCCACATCGCATTTCCAGAGCTACCACGATCCTATGGCAATCATTTTGGATACTCTCTGTAATGTTGCGCAATATTTCCACGGTTTGAGCTCGCGCTAATGCAACCATTGCCGACATAATGTACACTTTATTGCCCGCGCAGGCATATTCAAAAAAGCAGTGTTTGATTTGCCTTGATTACTGGAATTAATGTATATATTAATTAAATATCTACCTAACATTATTCATAAACCCCTGGGTATCAAATTTCTGTAAAATACCTAATGCCAGACCAAAATCCTGCACTTTGGCTGCTAGCAAAATTTGTTTCTCCAAAAAAATAAATACAGCATTTCCTTAGCAATGACTTTAAGCAAGCCAACTATAAAAAACTAGAAATGTTAAAATCAAATTGAATTTGAATATTTTTTTCAAAATAATACATATTGTGCAATAACGGAATATTAAACCCTTGGTAGGTACTTAAATGATTGTTGAAGGCGGTTAGGAAAGGAAGATAATGCTTTTTGAATGGCAGGTCATGATTTCTAGATGTATATCTTCATTCTTGTCTTCATTTCTTACAAAGTAATAAGAAACTTCAGGCAAATATTATTGAGATATAGTGTAACAGAAGTAAAGAGTCAAAAAGAACCTACCCATTAATCTGGTCATGACTATTCTAGGAGAGACACTGTGTGAAACATAATTCTGAGAATTTGTTACTATTATTTCAAGTAAAAGAATATGGTAATGGCAATACAATGATTAGCTGGAGAAGAATGTCTATTCAATTGTACCATGCTAATTAGAGTACCATTGATGCAACACGACGTCACCATACCATGATGTCATTCATACAAATATTTAACAAAATGATAGAAATATTTTCGTAAGATAGAAAGAACTAATGAACATCATGAATACAAACGGTGAGCTTCTAAAAGGCAAGGTTCATAGAAAATTGTCTAAAAATAGGAAGTAGCTTCAGGAATCTGCCATTTATGTTATTTTTGTTGTGTAAAGTATCTACATTCCAATAGCAAATACTTGTTGGAAACAAAGAAAACAAAAAGTTGAAATTATGAGAAATAATTTTTAAAAACCTTTGTTCTTTATCGACATCATTACAAAATTTGAAATATGTAGTTAGGTATAGTAAGTATAAGCAAGCAGTAGAAAATAATAATATATATCACAAATTGTGATATATATATATTATGACAATAATAATCAAGTTAATTGAAAGGCTGTGTTCCTAGTTAACTCCTTTGCATGTTCTCGTATAATTAGGAAGAAACAAATCGTTAAAATTGAGGTTAGGCCCCCAGATGTATCATAATAAAAAACGTGAAAAATTAATTAATTAAACGCAAAACAGGTCGGTATCTCAGGTTCCGTAACAACATCGTTTATTTACTGGATATAAACAAAATATAAACAATGTCATTGCTGCTCAAGACATAATTGGAGAAAAAAAACAATTTCACTCACCTAACCTACAAGTTATCAGCAGATAGTTGATTTAACACTGTAAAATCACAAAATTAATATCACTCAACACTTTTTAACAAAACATATTCGGCAACTTGTGACTTTAAGAACTGTATTAAATAAAATTCAGGAAACCAACTTTACTTTGTCATTTCCAATGACATGGTAAGTTCGGATTTCGTATCATCACACGGATAATATCGTCTACTTTCGTGTTACAGGTTCGTATTCAGAATTAGTGATCACTAGAAATTTGAAATACCTATGCAATGCGAATTTCGGTAAGTGGTATAGTCCGTATTTTTTATTGTTTTGAATATATTAACATGAAAATATAAAAAGAAAGATAATACCCAAATTTCCATTGGTAGCCGGATTACTTTAGATTGTTATTCAATTCAAGAGGAGAACACTATAAATCATTAGTAATAATTTTTGCAAGTAGATAAAATCCGTAAAAAGTACAAAAAATAGTTGTTCAGTACCTAAATCGAGGTTTTGACTGTTGAGTCCCATCGCTAAAGAGAAGCAATATTTTCAAGAAGAAAATGTAATAGAAATGCAGCTTTCACACCTATACGTACAAAAATTCCGGAGGATTTGAAATTAAGGTAAATATTTTAAAAGACAATCAGGATTTGAAATCAAAGTACATTTTTTTAAGGATAAATATTCTTGATATATAGGCAACTAACCATACAGCCAAAAGTATTGAGAACGGTCTACCTTTCTGAACTATTTTCGTTAAATCTGTAAACAATCCACAGCGTTTCTAATCAACCACTGAATTATTAATAATATTTAAAAGTGAACGAATACATGTACGACATACAATATAAAAACAAATAAAAACGGCGAGAAATACAAAAAATCTAAAGCAACTAATTCAAGTAAAATAAACATGCAACAAAGGGTTTCAGTTCATAATTTCAAACAGAACCCTATATATATTTTTAGACCAATTAAATATTGAATAAGTTACAATTTCCTTTCAAAATGGTGGCGTAGGAGATATTTCCTTCAAATTCGATGCAGTGGCACTATGATATCATCCTCCTTTCATCTCGAAAATGTCGATATAAAGTGATATTTTTCCAAAATAACTAGGTACTTCATAATAAAATAAGGTGGAAGGATTTGAAAATTTCTCTAGTTCACTGGGATAAAAAAAAGAACCGCATTGTAACTTTGACGTTTTTTGTACTACAAGAGGTACACTTTAATATTATATTTTGAAAAACACCATACCTATTGAGATTTTAGAGATTATTGAAGAAAAATAGCATTTTGAAAACAATGATTCAAAAACTGCATTGCCTGATTTTCGTGAGGCTGCTACGGATACGTGTTCCAAGATCTGAAACAGGTTCTGATGTTATACTTGGACCCAATCCTTCTCATCCTTTCCAACAATTTTCTGATGTTGGGAAGTACAAGTTGTGGCGGCTTCTCTCCCTTGTGGAGCTCTTGCTGTCTTCTAGATAAAGCCCCTTTCACCAAATGCGGACTGCGATTCCAAGAATTGCATTTACCGGATACCCTACGAGTGCGAAGAATCATACATTGATGAAACTAAGAGGCCATTGAAAGTTCGCATTGCCGAGCTCAAGAAACACACACAGCGAGGAGAAATCAGCAAATCAGGAATAGCAGAGCATGTTTGGACTCATCAACATAACATCAAGTAGGCTCAAGCTGAAATCATCCACAAGAAGGAAAACACTGGTTAAGGAGAAAATTCCAAGAAGCCGCATATATGTTGTCCAACAACGCATTTATCCAAGCTAGCGTAGAGATACGCAACATATGGAAACCGATGAAGCGTAGAGAGGAGAGGAGATAGGTGAAAGCACCCGAATGACCTATAAGTAGTCAGATCTCTGAGGAATAAGTCCAGTTATCACCCGAAGACGATTGTGGACACCAACAATCGAAACGTCGTGAAGTAACTTGGTTTAGAATTTTTAATTTTCATTTCTTGCTAATAATTTTTTAATTTTCATTTCGTGTTAGTAGTTTAATTTTTCGATTTTTTTGGTTGTTGCTTGTATTTTATTTCATTGTAATTTCAGTTTTTTTGCTTGATATAATTGTTATTTTTCAGCTGACCTTCTTAATTTTTTACAGATTCTTTAAGGGATTTCACAGCAATTTATATTAGACACTGGATGTCCAAACCAATGAAATGCAGCATTTCATGATGTTACAACACACCACACAACATTATACTGAAAAATGGTAGAATAAATAAAAAAAAAATAATTCAAAAAATAATTCACAATCTTTTTTAATTTTTGATCAACAGAGCATTAATATATACAATTCACTTACATAATCAGATATAGAGTTATATTCAATATTTAGAATTTCAGGTTCTTCAGTCATAATCATCAGTTTCAGTGCGATATGTACAGAGAGGACAATTCCTACTTGTGGAATAATGATCAAATGAATATTTCATTTTGATGTGAATGTAAGAATATTGGCAGTTATTACATTTCTTTCGATGTCAATGGTGTTAGTAAGTCCCGGAGCCAACTTCATGGCAATGGGCAGTTTGTGTCAGCCAGTTAATGTTGTGAAGTCATCCCAACAAAATATCTGGTCGTGAGTCGGGCGCACTATTACTGTGTCAATCCAACAGTTTATTACATTTTGACGCACCATTATTGTTGCAGAATATCAATTCGTATTTGTCACTGCAACAAGGATAAATAGTACCATACATTTTTAGACTTTGCCATCTAATAAAAACTTTTCCATTATTATTGTTGTAAATCATGCCCTAAAGAAAATAACGCCGGCCGCCACTGGTATCCATAAACCAGTTGTGACGTAGCTAAGAGCGCGCAAATGTACGAGCCGTTTTAGATGCAGCGGAAATAATGCTTCTGGGCTCAATTGAATTCCGAGGAATGCTCTAGCGCCTTTGATTACCAAATATAAGCATCCTCCACTCGCCCATCGAGACAGTCAAGTGGAAGTGACAGTTCGGTACGCGAAGCGATCTAGTAAGGCGATAGACATTCGAATAATAGTTGAAGTTTTAGTTAATATGTTTGTTTTATTTGAAGTGAAATAAAGTTAAGTTTGATAATTGTTCAGCGTAGTCAATTATTGGTCAACCCACGGAGAAAAAACATTATGCTCAAACAACTTCCTTCATCACATTTTGTAATGGGATCAAGTGAAGGAACAACAGAGTAGCATTTCCTGCTTCAGAGTTGAACTTCACCCTTTATTATTCTTATTAGCCACTAATCCAAAGTCTTCCTATTTTCCAAGCATGTACTGGGTAATAATGAAGACTATTATTATTACTATTATTATTTCCGATAACAAATAAAACCAATTTCGTATTTGTAACACCTATATATTCATGTAACATAACAAATACTTTATGTTCTATATATTTTGGAAACGATGCCTAAAATACATACAACAGGCAAATATTGTCTCATATTACATTTGTAGGAACTGCTTATGTCGAAACTGAAAACTGTACCAAATAAATAACCAGTCTTATGGTAATAAATATACTAGTAGTTTTTTCTAAACGAGCCTTTATGTACAGGAAGCTTAAAGTTGCAACTAAATTCTTTTGAACAGCACCAGCTTCAACATAAATAGCTCTTTTTGATTCTTCAATGATGACTAAAACCGGAAAGTTAACTCCATGAATAACAAAAAAATAATGGGTTTTAGCCCCCATGATAATTATTTTCTGCTTTACCTACATTTTCTCATATTTGATTTTTCTTGAAAATTTTGTTTATAATGTCTACAAATATTGTTTCAAGTGAATGCAATTGAAAATTATTTCGAAAATGATTTTTCCAAGTGTTGTCCAATTCTTGGAAGCTGCTTTCAGATCTCAGTCACAATATGCATAATATTCAATGACAGAATATTCTTAAATACACATTCAAATATTTACAGATCTTAATATCTATTTAAAGCATTATTTTTCATTAATTTAGTTCTTAAAAACATACTAAAACATCTATGCTATGACTAGGATACTCGTATAAACCAAATAAAACTTGAACCAAATAATATTACCACAACCTATGAATTTATTGTACTAAGTGAAAATTCTGAAATTTTTTTCGTTGAGCTGATTTCAACAAATTTTTTTTCAATAAAAAAGTGCACTATACACAACCATAATTCTTATATATTCATCAATAGCCATAAATAAATGTACAATAAAGAAAATTTATATAGATCAACATACACTTTGTCAACAAATATTTCATACAAAGTATTTAGACTACCGGAAGTTTCATTTTTCATATTACTTCCCAAATACAGTTTCTGAACACTTTGTATGTTTCAATATATTCTGTAAATAATCACAAATATTTCACTTTTCCAGTTTTGAGTAGCCATTACAATCATTCCACAATTCTGATAAAACAAAAATAACCATTAAGACAACTCACACTCGTATGATTTCTGCCAAACTTCCAGTCACACTTTTTTCAGTCATAAATATATTTTTACACTTACTCCTAATATAACATTAAAATACAGGGCGTTCTACATACCGATTCGAAAAAATAACACACATTTATAAATTACCCTGTATACATATACAGTACCTTTATGATTCTTATAGTAATAACTTAACTCGTGTAAAAGTCTTTGAAATATCAATAAAAAGCTGAAGAATTTCAGTAACAAGATAAACTAAACATGTTTTCCAATTTTACAGAAAATATAAATCATTTATATAAACCCTCTTTGTATATATTATATATAAAACATGTTTTCTACGAAGCCCATTTTTTTATTTTAATCTCAACTTTTTCATTCATGGCTAAAATTTTGAGAAAAAACTCGCCATCTCTAAACGTAAGTAGAATTCAATTCAAAAATAGATTGTGACCATTCGACGGCTTCGTGGTTTTTTACATACTCCAAATGAAATCAATTTTTGATTTGTAGTAAGTAATTTGATTCAACTTACAGATCGCTTTAGAACCCCACCAATATCAATTCAAACATAAAATAGGAGAACTACTGTTATGATACCTTATGCAAATTAGTAACTAGATAATGAAAAGAGTCGAGTCCAATTTAGTAAATGTATGATACCTGATTAAAAATGTTTTAGAAATAATTTTGAAATAAAAAATTACGTTTCAGGAAATCTATTTAAAAATGTATTGCCCAGTTATACAACATAACATCAGTGAAAGAAATACTACTCTTTTGATTCTTTAACAAAGTATAGTACAAAACCTGAATTGAATTTTTTGTGGAAAATAAATATCCTGTCCATATGTTGTAATTCTATGTAAAAGTTTTTTTTCAGGAATATAGGTAACAAGCTGAGTAGCAAATAATATAAAGTTACAGTAGTTTTTTCTGCATAATCTCATTGTATCCATACAAATAAGGTTCACAATAAAATAAATTCTCACTATAAGTATTTCATTATCTACTTCACATGTTGATTGTGGGAATTATTCCGAATATTTTTCAATTTAGTTAGAAAATCTAGCCAGTACACAAATCGATATGCCATAATCAATATAGATGAACTCGTCTCAAGAATGAATGAAGCGCACATTTACTTGTGGAAAAGGATTATTTCAATATAAGATAGATAGCTTATGGACTATATTTCTCAATTGTGCTTTTCTCAATTATAATTTGAAACAGAAAATTTAGATAGATGAATAGTTTCACTTCAAAAAGTATAGTGGGAGTAGTGACAGTTTTACAATTTTGACCCTGTTAAACTTTATTTTACAGAACTTCTTTCAATCTAAGCAACTAAAGAGAGAGAAGTTTATAAAATACTTTACTTTTGAATGCAACTTGATTTTATTATAAAATGAAATCTTCATAGCGATATCTATTTTAGATTTCATCTTCAATTTCTGTAATGCAATATTCTCAAGCAAAACTGAACTGAAATGAAACATGTATCTTCACCACTTTATCAAACTTCAAGAGTTTGTCAAAATCTAGTTGCTCTAAATTCCATAGCACAAAAACTACATTGAATGTTATTAGAGGGAATAATTATCGAAAATTGTAAGTGTGAGCCTATCTAAAGTTCACAAAAATGGAAGAGAAATATACCTAGCTGATTTTTTACAACTGAAGGTGTTCTGAAGGAGGCAACTCTCCTTGATGAACAATGTACAGATCTCTGGATTCAAAGGAAAAATTATAATGCTATAATTAAACAGAATACAAAAACCATATTGACAATCAATACCTCCACTACCTTCCAATTTATAGAACACCCTATGGAATACGCCCAATCCCAAGAAACTATTTCCGGAGAGACGGACAAGTATACAATTTTGATATTGTGGCAAGCACAAAACGAAAATCTATTTGAATAACCAAGAAGTGTGAAAAACAGTGTTGGAGAGATAAATAAGTCCCAAAACTTTTATATTTATAAACGGATCATATTCAGTTTTAGTATGTGCCTATGGTAAACAAAACTGGATGGAAATAAAATCTAATGTGGTGAAAGATAAATCCAGCCCTTACGACAGACGTTATTTTTGATGACCCTTTTGACATTAACGTTATGATTCAAATCAGTCCCATAAAATGGAAAAAAAATTACTTTCAGAATTTCATAATTGAAGAATCAATGTAGTGAATATTTTTTAGGAATTCATTTTAACCAGTAGGATCACCTATGGAAGGTGTTTGGGAGCTTCATCATAAATGTCTTCCTTTCGAAGGAAGTTTAACTTTTTCTAGATCATTATTGTAACTGCGTCAAAAACAACCTGGAAATAATTGAAAATATATCACTAATATAGAACTAATACACAAAAAGTCAAGTTGGCAAATATGTATTTAAATCTATTCAGAACAAAGACAGGTGAACGTTAAGTAAAACAGTTTTGAATTTCATCTGATTCTGCGAAATGCTAATTTGGCTCTAAAAAAATATTATTATTAACGTTTTGAACTAATGGGTCTCTGAAAAATTCATTACTGAGTATTTTCAGAACTGATTTCCATCAAGTTGCAAACTTTTCAATTTTATAATACAAGATGGCTTCAGGATGAGCAGCCTCAAAAAAACATTTGAAATATTACCTCATATACTTTAGTGGAAAGCGTGGTTTTGAAGATGCCACACGAATTACACCTACTACGAAACACTAAAATGAGTCACATTGAATTCCTTTTTTGTTTGATTCACTTCAAATGAAACTATCAACCTGAATGATCGCATATCATTTTCGAGACGGTTCAAACATCTCACTAACACATTAATTTCATCAGTTTATAACTCACAGTTTAACAGTTGATTTCTGACTTTTGACTGCCTCCAATATGATTCGAGAAAGGATCATTTTGCAATATTCCATTACTAGTCACCTCATCTCCAGTGTTGATGTTGGCGTATTTCTTGTTCTGTGGAGGTGCCATCGCCTGTTTGGCAAGGGCTCCAGCATCTAACGATACCCCAGATTTCAGTGTGCATTCATTTCTCAAATTGTTATTATGGTTGGTGACGGTACTGTTCGGCAGGGAAACCGGTGATACTTTGGGGTTTGGAGTTGTGTTGTCCACCGGCAAGAGAAGTTTGTTAACGACCTAGAGAAAAAAATTAAAAATGTCAACACGTTGGCCTGGCGGTGCAATTATTTGTGTTTTCAGCGGTCTCATTTCACGAGTCTCCACGAACATATTATATTTTGACTGAAAAATGTACGATAGATATAAAAATTCTGCTGCAGTTGTGATGTATAGGTAGTGAAAAATAATTTGGCTCAATTTGAAAAGTGAATTAGTTTTGTTGAATTTTGAACTGACTCTTATAGCAACTGTTAACTAGAGTTTCGTCTCAACTCAAAAGAACCTCAGAGGGTAAATGAATGTTTGAATATGAAGAAATATTGGTATAGTCGAAGTAACCGGTATTGTGAATAGTTGAAGCTGTCGGCGATCTCAAAGGCCAAAAAACCAATACAGAGAAATAAAGCCGCTGCCAACTAGTCCACGTGGACTGAAGAATTGGCGGTTCGTATTGGATAATTTTTAATAACCGAGTTTTATGATTGGCTGAAGAGTCATAAAAATAAATTTGAAGTCATGTTACGGTGACGAATAGAATGCGAGGATGGTTATACCCGTCGTGTTGTCAATGTTCAGTTCAGGAAGTGATCGCGGTTTGAGTGTTGAAATTCGATATTGGTGCAGTTATAACTACTTAAAATTTTTATTATCTGTTTAAAATGTGGCGTACTTGGACAAGTACTAATAGTAATAACGAGTGTGATAACAACGCAGACTTTTTCCTGTGTAGTGATTCTAATAGCGATAGTGAACAATGCGAAAAAGAGATACCAGTGAATAAGATTCAGATGCACCTGAATATTGAAACACATAGAGTATTTTTCAATGTAGGTATATAAGAATCTACATCTCAAGTTTGATTCGAGGAAAACAAACTATTACAAGCAACATCAGATTTGACCGAAATTCCTTTCTCAACTGTACGTAAAATAGTCAAAAACAAACCTTATGAACGCAAGACGCGATGTAATACGGGATTACCAAAACCTTTAGATGCTCATCTAATAAAATCATTGAAATAAACAATATAGACTGTTACAGAAGCAATGAGATTCCTACAATTGAAATCATAAGGAAGAAATTGAAAACTTGGGAAAAAACTTGAGGACTGCAATGTTGACTAACATAAGATTATGGAAGCTAATATGTATGATGAATGGATAGAAAACACATTTATTCCAAATTTGGATGCAAATGGTGTAATAGTTCTTGACAACGCTTCCTATCATTCGCGACAGCTCATCAAAGTACCGAATAAAAATTCGAGGAAAGATGAAATACAAAGATTTTTAATGGATAACAATTTGTATTTTGAAGATAACTATAACATTTCTTGGTATTTGTTTAGCGTTTCTTGGGAAAACAATATTAATTTACTACTATTTTAAGGAATTTGTAAATGTTGTTTCATTTGTCGAAATCTATTTACAGCTCTAAATTTGAAAAAAAATACCCTAAAGAACAAGCTCTAGCACATAGAGAGAGATGAAAAAAAGACCGATAGTTCACATCCTGTAATTGTCTATAATGAAACGAAATGGAATTTGTTATTTATGGAATAATTCACATACACTGAAAAGTGAATACATCGTGTAGAGTATTCATTATGAATACTCTAACATAGACCTACACGTTTCACTACAACAATAGTTTTCTCAGTTGGACTGGTAACACCGTCTTCATTAAACATAGAATAAAAGTATCAAAAGTAAGAAGGCTACCTCATATTTTTTAACATAAAAAATGGGCTCCATAATAAATAAGCACCTTAGCCAGTAGATAAAAGGTCGCAGAAAACCAGTGTCAGTTCTGGAGAGAACATTTTTGAAAACATTTGTTGAAATATCAAAAGGTTTTGCTGCTTATCAGTACTGAGATCAAGAGTGATTCCTTTGTTACTTTTCAAACAGTACACAATTTATCATTATGCTATTATGAGTACTATGTATGATGGTTCACTTCCTGCTTGATGGTTATCGGTTAAATTTGAATGGACACTCATATTTTTCTGAAGAAAATAATTGAGCTCTCTGACAATTGTCTGTCATTGGAGGTATTGAAAAAGGCTTTATTGTGCGCAAACCTGTTTTGTAAACTTTTAATTGCATGAAAATATCTCACAAAAGTATTTTTCAATATGTTATTAATAAACGAATATATTTATTGTGAAAATTGCAATAGGTTCTTGAAGCCCAAGAAGGTGCATGCTAGGCCAAAACACTGCAACTCTTGTTAGAAATCAAATTATTATCACAAGTTTACGTGTTAGAGAGGTGAAGCTGTATTGAATAACCTTGTTTGGCACAATCTCATAAATTATTTTCGGATCCCATATACCAAGTGGGTTGATATACAGAGTAATTCAAATTCGACCACCACCATTGGGATCTCCTAAACTACAGGAGATACGTCGAAGTTTGAAATGGGGCAAATTGAATTTTTGTTGTGTAACAAAGTACTATTTTCAAACTTGGAAAATTCCGAGTATTTCGGAAAATATCCGGAAAAAGCTGAATATCGGCATACTATTTTTCAGCTACACGTTTTCATGTTCAGATTTACTATCCGATGTTTCGTCTTTTGGCAATCATCATCAACTTTTTTTTCTATTATGGGTGCCATGTTGTTTTATTACACAGAAAAATAGTGCTTCTCATTCTGATTTCATTGATGTATAATTTGCTCTTCCAAAACCACATATATTAAAAAAAACTTCATTTGAGATGGTCATGAACATTAGTTGTCAGTACTCATCGAACATCATAAGTTTGCACAAATACTTTAGTCGGAAATGAAACTTTATTATAAATTTGATAGGAATAAATAGTATGAGATCAGCTCAAATTTCTTTTGAATAATTTTCGGAAAAACAACAGACGGATAGAACATTATTCGGTATTTTGGACAAACACTTGGTTGAGCACGGTGCGTTTCAAAAACCAAGAATGAAATAACGAGCTGCTGAAAACTGTACAAAACGTATTACAACAAGTGTTCAAAATGATGGCCTCCCTCTTGATTACATAAGCAAGCTCGTCGTCTCAAATTAAGATCAGCCCTTACAATATACCTTCATCTGATAGACCTGAGTTCATCCACCTTGTCATATTTTTGCTCTCCAGGAACTTGTGATCTGACTTCTCTGAAGTGTCGTGGATTATTTTCACTCCAAATGTGCTCATTATTTCTATTAAAAACACTACATTTTGAAAGAGTACTTTCTGATTGATTCGACCGTTACTTGATGAAGATTTATAGTAATTTCAAAAACTACACCTCACGAATTGATCTCCACAAACTTAATTTGAAAAATATATCACAACATGTTTCGCTAGCACAGTAGCTTTGCCAAGTGATTTGAATACTTCAAGTTGTTTCTTACATTAATATTTATATACTACAGGTAACCATAATTGAGGCTACCCCAAAAAAATTACCTAAACCTCACCTGAAGAATATTACCTCACATCTACATCAATAATAATTCTTTCTCGGTTTTCAATTATGGACATCTTTTCAAATCTAGTTGGTCATTCATTAGAATGTTTGAATTTTTAGGTTTATTAATTTCCATTGCTTCTAAATGATTCAGTTTCAAACCTTTATTTTCTATGTGCAAAATTTTGAACTCTCCGTTAAAGATATGATTTTCTTCTAGAAGATGATTAGAATATGTTGAATTAATTTTCTTATTTACATAGCTCGTATGATGTTCCTGAATTCGATTCCTAAATATTCTGCCTGTTTGCCCAATAATACCTTAGGGCACGTTCCACACTTTAATTTATATACTCCTGATTTCTCGAATTTGGATGTCTTGTCTTTATCATTTTCAACTAACTTTTCCAACGTATCACTTGTTCTATATGCAATTTTAATATTTCGTTTCCTCAAAAATAAAGTCACTTTTTCCGTTGGTTGTCCATAATACGGTAAAGCTCTATAATTTCGATTATCTACCTTATCAATAGGAAAAACGTCTCGAATCGATTTTGCGTAGGCTTTCTTGGCTAGTATTTTGTTTATTACTTCGGCTTCAAACCCACTGTTGACCGCAATTTGTTTGATGATATTAAGTTATTTATTGAAAGTATCTATTGAAAGAGGAACATTGGCTCATCTGTGAATCTAGCTATTATAAGCTGCTACTTTGCGTTGTTATAGAAAAAAAAGTTGATGATGATTGCCAGAAGACGAAACGTCGGATATAAAATTGGAATATGAAAACGTGTAGCTGAAAAAAGTATCAATGAGAATGTGTTTTTGGTTTTGAGCTATGTTGTCAAATGACGCCGGAAAAAAATAAAAACGAAACGGATATTTCCGCAAATACTCAGAATGTATGTAATATATGTGAATATGTATGTATATATGTGTTTGTATTTATGTATTTATGTGCGGTATATTCAACTGATATTTAATATTGAAATAATTTATTTAATCATTATTTTAAATTTTATCCCTGTTATAAACATTCTTGTTTCTTGGGATTAATAAAGATTATTATTATTATTTTCCAAATTTCAAAACAGTATTTGTTAAGCGCAAATTTGCTCCAAATTAAGCTTCAACGTATCTCCTGTAGTTCAGGAGATCTCAATGGTGGGGAACGAATTTGAATTACCCGTAGAGACACATATTTCAAAATTTCAATGACTTTCTGGATTATCTCTGGAAATGTTTGTCCCCTATTATAAAAAAAATTTTTGAAGAAAATGTAAATTTATTTCATATAAATAAACTTACAGAAACGGCACCCTCATCTTCTTTATTGTTTTCCATTAGTAAGGGTTGTGTTGATCTTGAATGGGGCATAATGAAAGAAGTTTCCCAATTGTCCGAATTGTCTGGTAGTAATTTTTCTATGGAGGAAGTCGATTCAATTTGATCGGGGTGGTAGGATGAGTATGGTTTGGAATTAGATAGTCTGAGGATGTTGGTAGTACCTTAAAAACAAACACACACTGGTAACACATATGTTGTTTAGTGTTGACTGTAATATGCTGTAAAATACAAATTTGAGAGAAGCATGCACATTTGAAATATTCTGAAGATCGAAGTATTTTGGCGTCATAATTGCTGCATTCATCTCTGTTTAATTCCATCTTCAGTAATTCATGCAATAAGAAAAAATATTGATCAGTTAACTGGTTAGTGATCTAATAATTTATTTTAATAAAAGTTAATTGGGTAACGGGATCAATTTTACTTTAATTTAATTAAATTCTGCTTCAATGAATTTTCATAAACATACCTCCCACAAAACGTATAACTGTTTTCTTGTCCAAAATAATTTTCCAAAATAGTCTCCAGAAAGTCAATGAGTTTGTTCCAAAATACCTATTTTATTTTGAGGTTTTGTGATTTGATATTATTAATTATTGAGTTCTTGTTACAATAGTGTATAATTTTGAGTAACAAAAAATAAAAATAACTTTGCACCAAAAACTTATTTTACTCTTCAAAAAAATTGGCTTTTGAAATAAACCGAGATTTCTCAAAATAAGAGTACTTTACTCCTGTCTCAAAATCAAATATTTGAAGGCTCCTTATACTACGTGTGTTATACTATATTTTGTTGGTGCACGTTTAGTTTTAGAAGATGCACAAATTTTCATCAAGAATAACTTTTTGTCGAAAAACTCTTAATAAATAAATTCCCCATATGGTGCATACTTTGGGGATGCCACTGTAGATGTTCAACCATATTTATCCGAAACACTTTTGAGCGAAATGATACATATCCTCAAAAACGATATTGTTAACAATAGAATGAATGCTGATGGCCCTAGTAGGTACGGCATATTTCAATTCAATCAGTAAAATACCTAATTGGTTCCCCTTTTTTTCATTCTTATTTTTTCTATCATTAAAAAAGACAGACACCACCTTATCAGTATCATAGATCAAGACATTCGTTTGTTTCATGTCTTTGTGTGTTGTGTAGCGTTGTCTCGAAAATGTTATAATTTTAGATTTTTAATTTTTTTTATTTTTATTATATATATTTATATATGATGATATATTTATATAATATATATATATATATATATATATATATATATATATATATATATATATATATATATATATATGTATATATACTGAACTGGTTTTCCGGGTATTTGATCCGTGTATGTGATATTATCTCTAATTTCACTTTCATTTCCAAATCAGAGATAATATCACATACACGGATCAAATACCCGGAAAACCAGTTCAGCATATTCCTATCCGTGAAAACTTCAGATTTCATATATATATATATATATATATATATATATATATATATATATATATATATATATATATATATATATATATATAATAGGTCTGACGTTTTTTAAATAGTTATATTTTCAACACGAAAAAACTTCCTTTTGGTGAGTGATTTAATTGAGAAATAATGATTCCTCCTAAAATTGAAAGTATAACAGTTATAGGTTTTGTAGGAAGTATGTTTATGAAAATTCATTGTCACAGATCCCTGAAGAAGAATTCAATTAGGTTTGAGACGTTGGCAAAAAACGATTGTTTTTTCAACCCAATCAACGAACATTTTGCACTTTTCACATTATTCAAAACATTAAAAACTGTTTTTTTCAATGTTTATAATTGTCACATTGAAGTTTCTCATTATATGTATTCCACGTGAAAATCAGTCAACACTGTTTCTTCAACTCGAAAACCAAACTTAGGGAACATAAAAATCCTAGTATTCAAAGCTAACTATGAAACCATTTTTTAAGAGTCAATTTGACTTTTTTCGACTAGTAAGTTGAAAATATGGTGACCAATATAGCCACTCACCAAGACATTTCAATTCATCTGATATGAAAATAAAAACAAATCTGGAACTGTGTAAAACACATTTTCCGGTTCCGTTGGATAGTGTCTGCAGGTTTGACATGTGAAGTTTCGTCTGCGACTACTTTAGACATTATTCTGTAGAAAAGTTGTAGAGATTAAAAAAATTAAAAACATTTTTTCACAAATTTTTTTATCGAAAATCGGAAAAAAGTAATTTTTTAACGAATTAACAAATTTTTGAAAGTAAGCAGTTTTCGAGATATTTGAAATTTTCCAAAAACAATCTAAATTTTCACGAAAAATGTTCTTGATTTCATTTTCGACTTTAATATCCGGCCGGAGCTCATTTCAATCATTGAACAATCATTCTACATTATTTTTTATTACTCACGTAATAAATTGAATTAAGTTCAAAAAATAATTTAAGGAAATGGACTTATATTGACAATGTTGGATTGAATTTTATTAATTACAGTAAATATTATTAATGTTTAATGAGGTAATTACTGAAAAGCATAACGATTTTTTGTTTTAGCTATATTTGATACTTAATTAACGGATTCTGACTGATTGCTTTACAGAAAAAAAATCAATAAATAACCGGTAAAATAATAATGGGCTCTGGAGCAGTTGTAAACTGAGCCTAATTTTCATTGAAAAATCATCATCAGCGATGAGGACTATTCCTGGATGAATGTGTACGTGGACAAACAAAATTGTCAAATTTTGGATACCAATCCACATGAGATCCAAAAGCGTCCATTGCATCCTGAAAAAGTCAGTATTTGGTGTGGATTTTGAGCTGGCGGCGTCATCTGGCGGCGTCGTTCTTTGAGAACGACGTTGGCCAGACTATCACTGTCATGGCGAGGTCGATGATTACCAGCTTCAGTTGGCCTGAATTGGATGATCTAGACACCACCGACACGTGGTTTTAACAGAATAGCACTACGTTCCACACAGCTCATGCCACATTGGAGATTCTGCACAAGCTATTTGAGAGTTTGATGGCATGGTCATCTCACGTGGAAGTGGTGTGAACTGGCCACCGAGATCGTGTCATTTGATCACGTAAGACTTTTTCTTGTGAGGTTTTCCCAAGTTGCAGCAGCGGCGGCTCGTCACAGGAGGCATGGGTGGCTTAACCACCCCATAAAATTTGAGGCTATTCATCGCAATTGATTGAAAGATATTGACAAATAATTACGATTATTTTTTTCTAAAAATGCTTGGGTATCATTTATCATTACTTTTCCATTCATTTTTAATATAAATACATAATATGCCCGAAAAAACACTATCACTCACTACGTAGTACGTACCACACTGTATCCTGCCCATGAACGAATAACGAATAAACCATCAACCCGAAATAATAAATGACATACGTTGCAAAGGAGCCAAGCCTCCGACCTCTTTAAAAAACACAGGCTTCAGGAGACCGATCCAACCAGCGACATACGTCCCGATTTGTAATTTCAGTTGCAGAAATTATAGCGTTAGAGGAGGCTATCCTCCAGTTGGTCTCCGTTAGTGTATGACTGCGTTTGTTTTTTATTTAATTATTCGGACGGGATGCCGTGACGGACCGGGACTTAAAATATTTCGGTAAATCGTTTGTTTTACAACAAGTGTTTGTTTCTTGATGATATTTGTTATTTGTGTATAAAACAGGCAGTAGTGTATTATAGCAGTGCTTTTTGGTAATATTTTTAATGTGTTTTTAAAGTGTTTTCTTTCAATTTCCAGTGTTTTCAGGTTTTCACTTTTCGGTTAGTTTTTTCCCATTTATTATGGATAAGTTGGACGACATTAAGAAATCTGACGATATAGTCGATTGGTTACTGACAAATAATTTCAAGTCGTTACCTATCTTATAATAATAAATTTTACATTATTAAAACTCTGGAAAGGCCTCAATCAAATTTGATTGAGGATTTGATATTAGTTGGTACGGTAAATGCCATTGGTTAACCGGCTTCATTAAACGAGAAAAACTTTTTTGTTGGCTTTGTGTTTTATTTTCCGCACAAACCGAATACCAAACGTGGTCTAAAATAGGAAACTCCGATTTAAAAAATTCACCTCGTTCTACTGAAAGACATTTTAAATCTAAGGAGCATATTATTTCGTCTTGTAAATTAAAATTGTTTAGCAAACAAAATATAGCAACAGCTTTAGATACAGGTCAAAAAGAAGCCATACTTTCTTTTAATAATCAGGTTAGTAAAAATCGGTCGAGTTTAAAAAGACTTATCGATATCACGATTTATTCGGGTTCCCAAGAATTAGCTTTTCGCGGACACGATGAATCCGAAAATTCGATTAATCGCGGCAATTACAAGGAACTTTTAATGTTATTGGGCAAATATGATTCACAATTTGTCACTTTTCTAAACGGTAGCGTATTTTCGGGCACCTCAAAAACCATCCAAAATGAGTTTATAGACAGTGTGGCATATATTATTGAGGAAAATATAAGCAAGGAGATTGAAAGTGTTTCTTTGTTTGCATGGGAAATTGATGAAACTACCGATATTACCTGTACATCACAACTTTCAATCGTTTTTAGATATGTCAAAGATAGTAATATGGTAAAACGTTTTATGGGTTTTCATGATGATTCATATGGGCGCACAGCTGACGATTTGTTTAATTTTTTAATTCGTACGTGTGACACCTATAATTTTAGACAAAAGTTAATTGCGCAAACCTATGATGGGGCTGCGGTCATGGCCGGCCATTTAAATGGTTTACAAACTAAAATAAAGTCCAAAGTCCATAGCTCCTCATGCACTTTTAACGCATTGTCATGCCCATGCCGTAACTTTAGTATTAAGCAAAGTGTGCAACAACATAAAAATTTTCGCGCCTCCGGCGAGCTTTTCTGTATGTATATAGTCTTTATGACTTTAGCCTCCCCTGTTCTCCAATGCACGAGCCGTCACTGGTTACTGGTCAACTTAGCGCTGAACACCTCATAAAACTGAAGTCGACGAGCAGGATCATCTTCGTTTAATTCCTGAACTAGCCTTATTTTGAAAGGATGTATTTTGTAGGCTTTCAAAATCCGAAAAACACTAGTGGGTGATACACCAGACACTCTAGATATTTGTCTGACAGGACAGGATACTTCATGTTTTCTGTTGTGAACAGAACGTGAAGTTCGAAACTTATCCATCAACTGTTTAACGTATTGATGGCTCACGTTGTGGTCTGGATGATTCTTATTATAAATTCTTACAGCAGCTTCAGCACATTCATTATTTCGATAATGGGTTGCAACAATTTCTATTTTTTCTTCAGTAGAATAAACCATGTTGTAACACAGTGAACAAGGATGACTGAATAATAATTCGTGAAGAAGTGACAGTGGCCAACTATATATCTACTTTTTGTTCTGCGACAACTAGATTCACCAAAAACTACCAGTGCAACAAAAACAAACAGTGTTGCCCATTTCCAAACGTTTACTACTTATTGAATAAATTCTATAAATCTAGAAGACCTGCGACAGAGAATTGTACGGGGATGCCGATTTCTGGCTCCGGACATCTTCAATAATGTAAGGAACGCTTCCGGAAGTAGACTGTATTATTGTATGGAACTAGATGAAGGTCATTTCGAACACTTTATCCGTTGATTGTGTTGCTATTGATAATACTTTTTTATTTTTTTTGTTTTTTAGTGGTCAGTTTTATACGTATAATTTTCGGCAATACACAATTTTTGTTTGCATTTATGCAAGTATTACGTATTTTGCTTTAAATAGGTGCGGTACCCCAAAAAATTTTCGCGCCTCAGGCGGGCTTTTCTGTGTGTATATAGTCTTCATGACTTTAGCCTCCTCTGTTCTCCAATGCACGAGCCGTCACTGAGTTGCAGGTATTTGCGAATAAGCCACAAACCACAGCGGTCCCCAAATTCAACATAACCCAAGCCATCAGTCAAATTCAGCCTGATTTATGCGCCAGAGTCATAGAAAATTGAACGTTTTGGATGCGCTCCGCCAAGATAAGCCTTGGCGGACATTTGAACGATGTTCTACAGCTAATGGCATCAATAGGTCTTTCAAACGAATAAAAAATTTCGATGATCACTCACATACACTTTGTTTGATTTAAATTTAAAAATAGGAAGCGCTTAAAGAAATACCCTATATTACCAGAGCCCCAAATAATAATAATATTTATTTGTCAAATCTTAGAATTATTACATTGATTATTGAAAAGCATAAAGGTATCCTAAGTACATTTATAGATAGTGAACAAAAAAAAGATTGTCACTTAGGTTCACACGGATCCTGTCTGTGAAAACAAATGTTTTTCTTAGCTACTAGCTACTATATATTGCAAATTTGAATTAATTAGGCAGTGATAAATGTGTATTTGAAAGTTATGTGTAATGTTATTATATTCCACTTATACTTCTTATTCTGAATAATACTCTAACCCAGTGTTTCTCAAAGTGAGCACCGCGGCGCCCTTTACTGGGGCGTCGTGGGCCACGGGTGAGTCTAAAGGTACAACGTTTTACAAAACAAATAACTGAGAGTAAAGGTAATACGGCGGTACCTATTAATAAAAATCCTCTGATAATTTGATAATATCGTTAATTGCAAAATGCAATCCGTTCAGACAGCCACCTACCTACTTTCATTAATTAAATAGTCTTTACGTTCGGGGCGCCGCGATAACCTTCAAAAAACATAAGGGAGCCGTGAATTCGAAAAGTTTGAGAAACACTGCTCTAACCTTTGAATTGAATGAATATTGTTCTCAAAAGGCAACCAGCAGTATATAGTTTGAACAACATATTTCTTATATATATATATTTTGATTTATTAAGCTATTTCTCAGACAGTATGGCAAAACTGAGTTGCTGCCAAATACTGACATACCATATACTGAAAATAGAAAAGGAACTGAATTACTGAAATTTCATATTTTTGTCACAAAATGCAGTGTTGTCATTATTTTATCTAAAATTCTGATTGAAGTTAAGATGTTGATATACCAGGATTTTTATATATTTTAATCAAACCAACCGACAAATAGGTTATTCAAAATCACAAACATTTAAAAAATTAGCAGGTTTTTACCTGTAGGCAATTTTCCTCTGTACTTTTAGGTCTCATCACCGTCATATCTTTTTCATACGAAGGTGGGCGATGAAACACTGGCAATGGGGCATTCATCACATCAGGATCTTGAATGCAATATCCCAATCTTTCTAGAATTGTCCCGAATGAAGGCCTGAGTTCTGGAGTGGGATGCCAACACTGGGTCATTATGCCATAAATAGGACCTTGAACAGAATATGTTGAAAAATATATCTTCGCAGGTGGTTATTTTTGTCAAGAAAAAAGTTATCGAAAATACGAATATATTCTTCTCACCTGGACAATTAGATGGTGGATCCAGTCTTCCTCCTGTTGTTACAAGATCCATCACATCTTTATTGGCACAGCCAGTGTAGGGCATGTAACCCATAGACATTATTTCCCAAAGCAAAACTCCATATGACCAGACGTCTGTTTTGCTGGTGAATATGCCATCTTGGAAAGCTTCTGGCGGCATCCATTTAATAGGGAGCATTGCTTTCCCACCTTTTCTGTAGTAGTCCGACCTAAACGAAAATCAATGAATGTTATGAAATAACATACGAATACGAAGCAATACTCAACAATGTCAATATTAAAAAAATGTTTTGATCCAATTACTTATACAAAATTTTGGACAAAACTGAATTCATTCAGTATATGTTACAATATGCAAGATGTTTTTTCAGCGTGTACATTTCATTTAGCCTTACAATCATGACATATTGCTTTCAAAACTCAGCAAATTTGGTATCAACCATGGTTTATTCAATAATTATCTCCAGAATCGTAACTTTGTAGTGAGATATAATGGTATTCACTCTGATTCCTATGGGACACCTCGGGTGTTCCACAGGGATTAAACTTAGGGCCTTTGCTGTTTGTTTATTTATTAATGACCTAACACCATGTTTACATTTTTCTGAAGGGCTCCTTTTTGAAGATGATTTCAAATGGTTTGAAGAAATTCAAACCTTTAGAGATTGTGTTGCACTACAAAAAGACACTGATAGAATATATAATTGGACCATTGAAAATAAATTATAATTTAATTTTGATGAATGTAATATCGTTATCTTTTCTTTGCGAAAAACCTCATTGAATTTAGTTACAAAATTGGAGATACTTTCCTTGACAGAAAAAACGAAGTGAAGGATCTTGGGATTATTTATGATCACACTTTGTCATTCTCGAAACATTTTGATGAAATTTGTAAAAGGGCTAACAAAATATTGGGATTTATTATAAGATCTAGCTATTCGTTTGTTAATGTAGCCACGATAAAATATGTTTATATCACACTTGCAAGACCAATATTAGAATTGAGTTCGCTCATTTGGAAATCCCAACGACAGATGCATTTAAATAGAATAGAAGAAATACAAAATAGGTTACTGAGATAACTATATTATAAAGAAAAACATTTTTGGTCAGATTACACAAATGTCAGATCAATGGATTTGAGGCAGAATTTCAAAATATCATCTCTTTATATTAGACGGGATATAACACGAATAATGTTTTTATACAAGGTGATAAACAACTATATTACAGATATAAACATACTCGAACTCATAGATTTTAATATTCCTCAGTATCCTACAAGAAGTCTAATCTTTTTTAAACTACCAAAGGCAAGTAAAAAATAACTGCTGTGAGTGCTCTCTTAACCATGCTTCGTAAAGCAAATGAAATTAATGTTTTAAAAAATTTAGATTTCAGTAATTCCTTCTCAAGTTTATTAGAAATATAACTGTGATAAGTTTGAAAATAAATCTTTCAGTGTATATGTATAGAAGTAAGCTCACACAATAAATTTGTAATAAGAATTTCCATGTAACTAGGCTGTTAAGTCTGTATGGAAAATAAAATAAAATAAAACGTGCAATATAAATGGTGTCTTGTAATGAATGACATACAAATATAAATTATAATTTTTGTCAAAAATAGTCTAAGGTGCTCTAAGAGCGATGCCTATGCGAAAGTAGCGATTCACATTGGATTTGAATCGCTGGACATTAAATCCATTTGGAAAAACTTTTTCAGGAAGTGTATTTCACATAACCACAGTTTTTCAACTGAAATAGTTCTCAAAATGAATTCGAGGTGGACTGAGTTGAACTTCAAAAGGATGAGCAGCCACAGTCTGTCGCGTATTTCTGATATAATAATAATAATAATAATAATAATAATACTTTATTTCCGTGTAGACAATATACATTGTATAGGAATAGTCAATAAAAGAAATAAAAATAAAGATAAAAAACATAGTATAAGAAACATACAAGTTGAAACAACACCTTAAAACTAAAATAATACCCTACTTATCTAATCTAAAAAATTCATTCAAAGAATAAAAACATTGTTCAATTAGAAAACTCTTTAAATTTCTCTTAAACATCACATAATTATGTTCTTCCCTTAAATGATCGGGCAGTTTGTTGAATATTTTTATTCCAATGTATTCTGGTGCAAATGAAGTTATTCTTAGTCTTGCATATGGCACATGAAATCTATTTTTTGTTCTAGTGTCATGGTGATGAACATTTTTATTCATTTTGAAATGTGTTTTGTTTTTGAATATGTAGCTGCATATTTCAAATATATAAACAGATGTGAGTGTTATGATGTGATAATTTTTGAAAATTTGTCTGCAAGATTCTCTCCTTGAGACATTCGCAATACACCGTATAATGCGTTTTTGAGCAATGAATACGTCATGAGTCATGGATGACCCACCCCAGAAGCAGACACCATACCTCAGTCTTGAATCAACTTGAGCATAATAAATGCTCATTAGTTGAGTGGTAGTTAAAACTGTCCGCAGATTCATAAATAAAAATTTCATTGAATTAAGCTTAGAAATTAGATGCTGGCAATGAGCATTCCAGTTCAAGTTTTCATCAAGAAGAATATCCAGGAATTTAACACTTTTATTCGATTTTGAGTATGTCACATTATCAGCACTGAAACTGAAGTCTTCCATCCTATTTTGTCTATTATGAAAACGAATAATATTTGTTTTATCCGAATTAAAAAATAAATCATGATAATTGAAAAATTCTGATATATGTTCAACTGCAGAAGCACATTTGTCTTTCAATATTTCATCATCTGATGCCGAGATGATCATAGAAATGTCGTCGGCATAAGCTGTATAATGAACTTCAGAAACAACAGAGTCTATATTGTTTACATATAGAATAAAAAGGATTGGGCCCAGAATGGACCCTTGAGGTACTCCCATATCTACACTGAAAGGCTCAGAATTTATTCTCTGGATTTCATTTTTGACCGTACACTGGAGAGATACATATTGTCTTCTACCTTCAAGGAATGAGGATATCCAGTTGAGAGATGCACCTCTTAGTCCATATCTTTCCAATTTCAGTAAAAGTTTTTGATGATTGACGCAGTCGAATGCCCGACTCAAATCACAGAATATCGCTGCCGGGCATTCACCTGCTTCAATATATCTAATTACCTCATTATATAATGAAAAAATGGCAGTATTAGTTGATTTTTCTGCACGAAAGCCGTGCTGCGTGTTCGTTAATATTTTGTGAAGATTCAAAAATGAAGTAAGTCGATCCAAAAATGCATATTCGAATATCTTTGATAGTCCATATGGTACTGTTACTGGACGATAATTTTCCATTAAGTTCGGGTTGTTTTTCTTGAAAATGGGAGTTACTTTTCCGATTTTCATTTCTTGCGGAAAGACACCTTTTACAAATGACAGATTAATCAGATATGTTAATGGTTTTATTATCGTTGGAAGAATTCTTTTCCAAATGTACATGGGAATATCATCTGCTCCAGAGGATTTCTTATTTACCGCTCTTGGTGGAATCAAATGTGCCAAGTCACTTGAACACTTTCCGTGAAAGTATCTATAGAAGAGAAAAAAATCTCCGACCTTTCTTCAATGTTCCAGACTATTAAGGTTGGAAGTGATGGCTCCTTTCTGGATGGAATCCAGCAACTTCAGAGTATTCTTATCTATGGAAAATTTCAAAGATGCGCAAAAAGAACGGCAGTTGCTAAGATTGGTGAAACTGATTTCGTTGCTGACCAAAAAGGAATATCTAATTACTTCTGAATGAAGCAGGGCAAATAGAAGTTTCAGGCATCTTTACTGCGAAACCCTCCAAATCACTTTGCATTGTGGTATGCCAAGTAGGAAACGAAACAGTAAGGACTGCGCTAAAGTTAAATACATTTCTTCCGTTCAAAATGAAAATTTTGCGAAACAATGACGGATTTCGTAAGGGAAAACGCACAATATTTGCTGAAGTGATGAGTGTTTTCACAAACAAAACTGTCGCTGGAGCGATGAAGATCCGCAACTTTTAGGAAAGGTCATACACAGTATCCAAAGAAAGTGAACATTTGGGCTAGTATTCTCAGGAATACAGGTGAGCTCTACTTGAATCTGCTTGTAGACGTAATAGATCCCTCAATCAAATAAATGCGACTGCAAGACGATCTTATTCACTTTCCACAAAATGGAGCTCCGCCATTCCTGGCAGATGGATTGGTTGAAGAGGAGCAATAGAATTCTAGATTTCTTCCAATGGGGGTATTTAAAATTAGTTTTTTATAAAATACAGCCTTGGAAGTTCTGGAATTCTGGAGGGAAGATTAACAGCCACATAGAGAGAACTTGAGGCAGAAGTTCTACATAATGTTAGAGAGGACTTTGAGAGCAGAGTTTATCGCTGTTTGGAAAATAATGGACATCGTTTCGAACATTACTCAAACATCGAAAAAATTCTCACATCAGTGTATCAAAACAAACGAATTTATTGTTTTCCTGGATTGAAGTAAAGCGTTACATTATGTATATATATATATATATATATATATATATATATATATATATAAATGAGAAAAAAACATCGATTTGAAGACAATGGTAATTTTTGACTATTCTAGAACTATTGACCTAACGTATATGTTCATTATGTTGTATTGCTCAAAGACTAATTTCGTGAATTTCATCAGTTCGGACTTACATTGTCTGATATTATATAAAATGATTTGAAATCCCTGAAAGAACTAAAAAAGGAGAATTGAAAAATGAATAGCTGAAAATAATTATATAATAAACTTGAAATGAAATAATAGTGAAATAGAATACATTTCAAGTTTTTTTACTTAATATAATTGTTATTTTCAGCTATTCATTTTTTGATTTCTCTTTTTTAGTTCTTTCAGGGATTTCAAATCCTTTTATATAATATAATATCAGACAATGGAAGTCTGCACTAATGAAATTCATCATGAAACATTGTAAATAGCCTCCAAACAAACGACTAATGTCGTGTTGAATAAGCTCTAGAAAATGACATTTTCAAGATTTTTTGTTTTGAAAATTATGAATGTTAATTATTTTTGTATTGAACAGAGATGCATGGAATTAAAACAAACCTATAAACATCTCTAGACATTCCGAAGTCAGCTATTTTGATACACCTTCCTGGTCCTTTAGTCGTGAGTAAACAGTTCCTGGCAGCTATATCTCTGTGTATAAATCTATTGTCTTCAAGATATTTGCAACCTTTGGCAACATCAACGGCGATCATCACCAAATCTTTCCTAGTTAAAGGACTCGGTCTTTCCTAGAAGCATTATATATATTCATTAATACTTATTGTAGATGTAAACATTTCATGAATACTTCTATTATGAAAATTTTACATTTTTCCCGCAACTACCATCATTGTTTAATTAATATTATCACCCTATATGAAATATAAATAATTTTCGCTGCCAATTTGATGATATGAATTACCAAGTTTCGTGGATACACATATATTGAAAACAACGTGAATAAAAACCCTGGTGTTTTACTGAGATTGATCCAACATTGCACACGATTTCCGAAATGTGAATGAAATATGCCTGAATACGAAAAATCTCTCTATTTGCCGTAGATCGAGTGTTTTAGTCAAAATTTTACATAGGAAGGAGTACAAGTGATTACACCATGGTATTTCTAAGCATTCTATCGTTTTCAGGGGACATGAAAATTGATGAAACACACATAAAACATCACTCTCTCTCTCTCTTTCTCGAACATCAAGTAGCGAGCATATCGAATCATAAAAAACACTTTCAATCATTCGATCACTCGATTCATATTGAAGCATATTATATATTAGTTTTACTCAGGTATTCTGATACTCTGATCAAGTTGCATATAGATTTGTTGCAATGTTATGACTACTTTCATTGGTATTAAATACATTAGTTTCTTCGATTTAATTAAAGAGTACAAATGTTCTTATATCATTCAAAAGTCAAATTCGAAATTAGTAAGGTAAAGTGACAGTTTCAAAAACAGTAATATTTTTGTTTTCAAGGTCAATGCAGTGCATTTTTCAATTTGGCATTTCCACAAAAGAAAAAAATGATTTATCAACTGAATCAATTGCGTCAATAAGCAGAATAACATGACAAAGTTACCTTAGAGTAACTCAAACGTTATTAGCGCCTTCCAATGATGGTTCATGTGGCAAAGGTTGAATTGATTTGCATCAGTCATAGTGTCACAGGAAATGGTTTTATAAAAATGAGTCGAATAAGGAATGACTAATCAACATCAACCAATCTATCACTCAGACCTCTTGAAATATAAATTTGAAATTTTGCAATGTAAGTAACTGTTATCAAAATTATGAATAAAAAATCTATATCTTACTGGTTTAGGCCTTGATTCCCGTAAAAAATTCTTCAGGTCTCCTCCTGATAAGAGTTCCAAAACTATGAATCGAGGATGCTTGTTGAAACAAACTCCGATGAAATGAACAATATTAGGGTGATTGAACTTGGACATAATGAGTGCTTCCATGAGGAAGTCCATTTCAGCCTGGGAAGTCGACATTTCTGGAAGAGTTTTCACTGCCACAGGCATCTCAACAGTGTCGCATGGTCTTTGTCTATAGAAGCCCTGATAGACTTCACCAAAAGCACCTTGACCGAGAGCCCTAAAAATGTTTCCAAACTTTGAATATTCTAACGATGATAATGTTATATCACTTTGAAAAATATCTTCACTAAAATTTTTCAAGAAATTACATTTGAACAAAATACAAATAACATTCTTATAATATTACTGGTTTTACCGTTTTCACAAAATTTCTTTTTTAATTTTTTATAAGTCTAACTTCAAACTTCAATTACATTCATCGAAGAATGTGAACTTTCACGACCGGGGATAACTGTTTCAAAGCATAGTATAAAGATAAAAGGATGGTAAGACTTCGACTGAGGCGCCATCTGAAAAGAATGCTGTTATATTGAGGAACTGATGAATTTAGCTTGTAAATGGTAGATTCAGGTAGATATTTTGAATATAATCGGACCACAAACCAAGGAATTCTTCAGCCATCTTGAGTTCATGTATATTCCTATAGCCAAATATTTATTCAAAATCCAAAAATATTTATTCGTCATTCCTATATCCACTTCTATTTTATTTGAATCACAAAACCAAAGTTTTTTGACATTAGATTCATAATCCTCGAACCAATTTTCAATAAAATAATTTTGAAATATCAAAAACAGTTCATCTCAAACCACCAATGTATTGAAAAACTGCCAAAACACTTTTTCACACAATTCGATGCTGTTTGTGCAATAAAGCTGCTTTCAATACAAATTTTCATTCCAATGCTCAAATAAAAAAGTATTTCTTCCGATGCAAAACATTAACCTTGGGTGAAAATTGCGAGACAGTGATATGGGTATAAGAGTTTTCTTATTAGAACTGTCCATATGGTTTTTGTGCTGAATTCCAGCTGCAGTGCAATCTTTCTGGTACTATTTGAAGGATCTTCTTCTATCGCATCGAGTATAGCTTGTTCTAGTCCAGGCGTTGTTACTGTTTCTGGTCTTCTACCAACTGCATTTTTATTAAAACTCCCAATTTCACATAATCTTACAAGTAGCGTTCTGAATGTTTCAGTACATGGAATTACTCTGTTACGATATCTGTTGTGGTAAATTTTTCGTGCTTCTTTCGCATTTCCATTTGCTAATCCATAAATAAATTGCATGTCAGCCATTTCAACGTTAGTAAAATTATTCATGATGGAATCACTGCTTATTGACAACTCTGACTTTCACTGATATGACAATATATGAAGAAGAGACAAGCGACGAAAAAGTGGCATTTTAAGTTGACTATTCTAAAAAAAATGAAAAATTATAACAAGTCAAAGGCGTCCTTTTTTTCCAATATTACAAATCACCCTCTGAAGTTTCGTACCGTAGTTAGTAAACACCCAGTATATCTGTCTAATTCTACTCAATAGCGCCAATCACAAAACATTAATTTGTGGAAAATTATGTTTATGGGAAAATGAATGCACATTATCATTATTAATATTTTCATAAGTTTGAAGGCATTTTCAAAATATTTTATGTACTCGTCAACATAAATAAATATATAAAAATTAGGATTATAATTCTCATTGCATTCATTTTACACATATGCAAATTTAAAATGAAATATCGTTTGATACTTACCTCACCAGACGAAGTTGGTCTCTCGGAATATCATTCAGATCTTTCAGAGTATATACCACGCCTCCAAACTCGTAATTCGGGTTGTATTCTGTCATCATACTATCTGAGGCAAGACGAAGCCTATCAAGCTGGAAATCTGCTCCGGATAGCATTTTCCGTCTCATGATACCCGATGCTCTCTGTTGATATCTATTATCTACAGTAACATCATATTTTCATATATTACTATAATCAACAGAGTATCAAATTTAGTTGAACCGGCAAAAGTTTCATTCATAAAAAAAGTTGATAATTTTCATTATTTTACTGTGAAAATATGCAAAACAACTCACACAAAACAAAACATATGACTCCAAATGCAGCTGTTAAGCAGAAAACTGTAACTATCAGCACAACCACAAACCATGTTGGGTACGGTCCTTCACTCGCAGATTTTTCCATAGCTGTTCAAGAAAAATACTCAAAGTTGAAACTTTTTTGTAACACTTCATGTGTACTTACGCTGGCAAGTCTTTTTATCATCTTTCAACATCCACTTGGCAGGACAAATGCAAGAAACCTCAGATCGTTGGGCATCCAAAGCAACACATTTGTAATCGCAGTCACATCCATCGATCTCTGGTATGATGATAACATATCCTGGCCCTGAATTATATCCGGAATAGACTTCAGACAACTGAGAGACGACTTTGGAGAAGTTCAGAAAGGAATAACCTCCTTCTCCGTTAGTGGAGTTCACTGAAGCAGCATTTCCCCCTGCATAACCACCCCCTCCTCCACCATAACTACAAAATGTGTTGACATAATTTTAGAGTATTTTACTGATATCGATGTGGAGGTAGAGGCCTTGGGTTTTCATAGAACAATTCAATTCTGATGAAAAACAAATCAACATAGGTGTTCCCCAGGGTTCAATAATAGGGTCAATACCATTTTAATGTTATATAAACGATATACCAGGCGGTTATGGTGGAGCATAATTTACTCTATATGCAGACCATACCTTCATGGATATTTCTAATAAAGAAGAAGAAATTATCAAAGAACAATGCAATTCGCTTATAAAGCGAATTGCATTGTTGACATAGCAATGACATAGCAATGAAAGCTATGTCATAAAAAATATCAAGACAATATCAATAAGCCCTATCAAAATCGTATTTTTTTAGAACGCTCTATATATTTTGACTTGATTGCTTTTCATGAAAAAAGTTGTTTATAAATTATGGAGTTATTGGGGTTTATACCTTGTGTTTGGAAATATTCTCATCACAACATCCACGTGCCATCTTTGAGGGCGGTCGTTATCGGCACAACCATTCTCTGTCGCGATTGAAGAGGAATTTGATATGAAGTTAGATCAGGTCCAAGGTGAGTGGGTCTATTCGATCATCAACAGCAACCCGCAAGGGTTTATTGTGGCTCACACCCATTCAAACTCTACCAAATAAACCCAGCTTCCTAACGAAGCCGATTAATTTGTATGGTGGGTGGACTTTCAGGTCAGATGGTAAGATTACGGCTCTGCCGTACAGAAGACCATAAATCTTCTTGCCATTCAGGTGTTCAATCTTTGTTCAACAAAGCCTAAAGCGATGCCAATGGCAGGTTCTGGTCCGATGAAGCTGGTTGCAGCACCCTCCTTTGCAAGGAAGTCAGCAGCCTCATTGCCTACCAGGCCAGTATGGCCAGGAATCCAGACCAGAGACAATCTGTTGAGTCTTCCTATCGAGGAGAGTCGTTTTTGGCAATTTTCTACCAATTTAGTTGCTTGGTAGGAGCCAAGAGCTTTCAACGCCGCTTGACTGTCCGAGAATATTTTTATTGACTTGTGTATGAGGTTGGATTCTTTCAATCTTTCCGCACACAATTAAATAGCGTAAATTTCCGCTTGAAATATAGTCGCATGGGTTCCTAGGCATGGGTTCTGTGAACCAACAACTATCTGCTCTTAATATTTCCGTCTCCCGGAGGATCTATTCCTCTCTATTCGGGAACAGTACTTTATAAGGCGATTTGAAGTTCACAGCTGGAGGAATAAAGTCAGAGGTCATTTCCAGAATGCTGTAACTTCCAGTGTCAACCAATAGTCTGTTGCGCTCCGCATTAAAATGATTTGTGCAATTGGCAATGTGTACAATTCTATATGAAGTCCATTTAGCCTCTCTCTCTAGAAAAATGTGGAGAGGAGGTAGATCTAGAAGGATCTCCATGGCCGCTGTCGATGTGGAACTGATGGCACCACTGATGGCCAGACAAGCCTGTCTCTGTAAGCCAAAGAGCTTCGCCTGGACCGTTTTCTGTAAAGCCTTCGACCACCAGACGATTGCCCCATAAGTTATAATTGGTATGTCAATTATCACATAAATCCAATGGATTTTTTCGGGACCCAAACCTCAAGTTTTACCACAAATCCTTTGACATGTCCATAGGGACAGTCTGGCTTTAGGTAAAACGTTTTCCAAGTGAGCGTTCCAGGTGGGTTTCCTATCAAGAACAAAGCCAAGATATTTCACCTCCGTTCCAAATTGAATGACCTCACCACTGAGGGATTGTCCAATTTTCTGCTTCTGGTGAAGTAGTCAAACCTTTTATATTCTGAAAATTCATAGTTTCGCTGTATGAAAAGCAATATTAATTTCGAATAAACTAATATTTGTATATAAATCCCACCCTAAGTACTGTTATAGCCCAATATTTCTTTTCAAGAAAATCAATCAAGTTGAAATATAAACGAGGTTCCAAAATTACAATATTGATCTCGTGTTTATTAAACATTATTATGTTGGTAGTTATTTTGGTAACATAGTTTTCATTACTCTGTACAACTTTTTTTGTAAACATTATTTTCAATCTTGAATAGTTAAACCGATATCGTTTACCCATATTTGATACCAGGGTTGTACCGGAACCTAGTCTCCACCTCCACAGGTGCGAATCTTCTGCATGAAATATACCACCGAATCAAACTCCACATATAGTTTGAAACAGTTTTAATAGGATTTCTTTTAGAAAGGAGCACGCCATTCCGTGCTGCGAAGCCACAAAACTTTTGTTGAGTCTCATTAGTCAGTAACTTGTCATAAAAGATAAGTATACAATAAAATTCCAACCATTCTTTTTATTCAAACGCAACTGAGACTTTTCGAAAACTTGTGAATATGTTAATATGTTCTATGCTGTCATTTTTTGTTCATTTTTATTTTTCACAATATTGTTAAATGGTGTTAGTTTCAAATATACATTTCGGAAAACATCGCGGAATGACGGGTTCCTTTTCGATAAACATTTTATCGCCTTTTCGTAGTCTACCAATTTCATTTTGTGCTACTTTAAATTTCTGTTTCACTTTGAAAATGTATGTATGTAATATCATTGAGTACCTACTAGATATATGCTACAAACCTTAAGACGTTAATATGTAACTGCCATAATGAATCTATTGTAAAAGTTCATAACTTGAACAAATAGCCTTCACGAATACTTTTGAAATAAAAACATGGTATCCGGCAAGAATAACCTCACAACTCAACACAATAGGTCAGAAAGGTAATTAGTGAATCATGTTGTTATTGAGGAATTGAGTTACATACCTAACTTATAAGTTTAAAATACAAACGGATACAAACATTATTACAAGAAATGTTTAAACTTCAAAATAAATGAATCTTTAAAGTTCTACAATTTCATTTTTTGAAAGCGTTATGGAAGGATAACAGAAATAGTTACATTTCATCAATTTATCAAAATTAATTATCTAGATACTGAAAACAGTGTCGCAAAATGTATATTTAATGAATTATCTTGAGACCAATCAACTTGAAATTCATAAGAATTTTATGTTTTTTTTATATATGCTCTGAAATTGAACTAGAAATTTGCTGACTTTTTTCTAATTGTTTATGTGATATATATTCACAGTTATTCAGTCCCATCTTGGGATTCTGAAGGAACTCTTCTTTCGACCCTAAGGAACACAATATACTGGTAGAAACTATTTATTGGTTGAGATGAAAAACAAACGAAATACTATTTTGATGTAACGAAAAGCAGTTAACTACAAATAATAAGCAGAGCATATTACAAGTTTCACATGCAAAATAAATCCTTTTTTGGTATAAATTTTTTAGATAACAGACCCAAGACAAAGTTTTGGGTTATCTCTGCTTCACTCATCAATTTATAATTGAATGGATTATTACATTGTTCTTAAAAACAATTGTACCTATTTATTATGTAGAATTTAACTCAATCAACCATCAAAATGAGATGTTTTACTCATTAGACCTTCAAGATGAATCTCAGAAATGAGACACAAAATATGTGTGATTTGTTAAGTACCTGCACCCTCCTCCACCACCTCCAAAGCCACCATCACCACGGTGATCAGTAGAATTATAACAAGCTTTACCACCGATGCCTCCAGCTTGCAAGGAACTACCCATCATTGGTTTATGGGCGGAATCGACAAGGCCTGGGAACATGGTCCAACCCCCTCCAGCACCAGCACTCCTAAAATCACATGACTATTTTTTGAAGAACACAAAAAATATTCATTTATAAATTATTATAATGCTAGGAATGGCACGTTAGAAAGGGGGACCTCGATCATCTAAATTTCGCACAAATTTCCACTTCTGAAGACAGTTCACGAAACAAAAAAGTTGATGATAGTAGTGCTTAGTTGTAGTTTCTGTTTAAAATCTATTTTTCCGTCAATCAGCTGCCGCCCCCATACGAACGACAACTCTCAGAAGTTGAGAAACTTGTGCGAGCTAAGGACTAACGAGGTCTTACCTTTTAACGTGTGATTCCTAAATAATTCGTTAGATTCCATAATTCAGCTTATTCACATCAGTTTTTACAGAAGTGAATTTTTTATTTGCCCGTATGTAGCCACGACCAAATTATGGAAAAATGTACTTATGACAAGAATAATTGTCAGAATTTTTGCTTATGAAGTACCACATCTTTCACATTTACAGTTACTGCTTACTTCATTGACTTAGTACTGAACATTTGTGAAGGATGTTTATTTATTTATTCATACACTGTTCTACAGGTTACACCGTTACACCCAACTACAGAACAGGGATATAGGTCAAATCACAATACAATACGATTACAATCAGTTATAAGATAAAAACAATTAGCTGGAGTGAAAAGACCTAATCTCAGAGATGGAACAGTAAAAAATGTCGAGCTGACAACTTGCAGAATTGCATGTTATGTAGAGGTGAAAGTTTCAGAAGATTTGTACGTGGTGTTGGCAGATAAAAAGGATTAACCACTCTAGAGATTGGTCTAGGTACATTGAAATTCAGTTTTTGCAGAATATGTGGGTCAATAATAAAATTATTAATCAGTTTAAAAAGAAAAATTGTGGAGTGACAATCACGACTGCAACTCAACCTATTCATAGCATGTCTAGCTAACAATGCATCATGGGGAAATCCAATTGGTGGATAGATATTGTCTGATTTATGTCTGATAAAACTGAGTTTTATCTTCCTCTTGAAGATGATCACTTGGTGATCGAAACACGTGTCGAGGTGTAAAAATAACGATTTGGTGTTGGGAAAAAACTCCAGTAATATTCATTACTACACCAAAGGTTCCAAACAGTACATCATATGTACGTCATTTTATTACATTTTCTCGCATTTAAGGAAATATTATTGCGAAAACACCATTGCTCAACATGTTTCAGATTGAGGGAGAGTTGAAGACAGTCCTCGATGCCATTGATCTCACAATATAATCTCAGGTCATCCGCGTATATCACAGTCGATGTCAATGGCCTCAACAATATCGTTTATTATGGGGTTAAAGAGAAGTGGACCTAGGTTGCTTCCTTATGGAACACCCGAGGTAAGATCCAGTTGAGGTCCGTTGAAATTTTTTTAGTTGAATATTTGTGACTTGATAGTATATTCAGATGTAATGTAATATAAAAGAAATTACCCAGGTCCATACATTTTTCCAGTGTGGGGTTTTCTCGACTTGCTTATACCTTGTCCATGTTGCTGCACATTATCGACAATAAAACGACCTAAACCTAAACCACCACCTCCTCCGGCAACTGCTAAAGGTACCTTTTCCTTAGTGCCATTGCGCTGTAAATGAAAATATAATTTTGTATGCCCAATTTTTTAGTTTTCTTCTTTAGTAGTTTGAAACTCACTGTGAAAATGTACGTTCCACCACCACCTCCTCCTCCACTGTCTTTGATAACAAGATAAAAAACTCCACGAATTCCATCTCCGAAATTATTGTTGGAGTGACAGGAGGAATTTTTTTGAACTCCAAGACTCTGAAAATGAAGAGAATTTCGAATTCAGAAAAAATCTGTATATCATCTAAACTGTCTATCCAAGATGCATGGGAAAATCTGAAACCGTGAGATATTCAAAGTCGGTTGAATTACTAAAACATTGCCGATAATTTTTTCTGAGATGTTTTTTTCTCACCAGTGACTATTTTATTAAGATTTATATATGCCAGTGTTCTCCTGGAATGATGAATAAATGCACCATGTAGCTTTTCAGAATCATGAAATTTGTCCATATCTGAGCCTGACGAATTGAATGTTCCCAATAGCAACTACTTCAATATTTACTTTTAATATATTATATTCACTTTTTCTTCTTCCATTTCTTAGTTCAGAAATCATGGTACCTATGACTGAGTCTATAAACTTCTGAAGGAAAAATTTGGAATATTGTTAATCATGCCCGAAAGGAAATAACACCGGTCGCCACTGGTAGCTATAAACCAGTGGTGACGTAGCTAAGAGCGCGCGAATATACGATTATTCCCCGCCACTCGAGAAGCACCAACAATAATGCTACCGACTTCAACAGAACTTCGGCGAAATTTCTACGGCATATTGAAAGGCTAGCTACGAGGATATCGAGACAGTCAAGTGGAAGCTACAGTGCGGTACGCGAAGTGATCTAGTAAGGCCATATATATTCAAATAATTGTTAAATTTTTAGTTGAAGTGTTTGTTGTATTTTAAGTGAAATAAAATTGAGTTTGATTATTCAGTGTTGTTAATTATTGGTGAACCCACGGGGGAAAACGTAACAATATATACTACTATGCCGATTTATTTTGCAACTTGAAACACACCAATAATAAGTATCAAAACTCAAATAACACATACGTTTTATAAATACAAAAAATTCACTGGAATGCTTTCATAAACTCACAGAGTAGGATCATCAATCATCATACTCTTAGTATGTTTATGAAATCACTCCTGCAATTCAATACACAATGCCAGAAACAAACGAATAATTTATTTCAACTTCATACCTTCACGCATGAACTAGTACCCTCTTGACCAACCAACATATAAATTTCCCGGCCCTTCTTCAGGTCTACCACGGTCCTTATCATAGCACCTTTAGACGAACCCATTCCGGAACTACCTTTACCTCCACCAGCTCCACTCAATATAAACCTTGAAAATAATATAATTTCAATTGACAACGACAATTTATAGAGTTGTCAGTAAAAATACAAAAATTAAAAATTGATATATTTTTTATAAGAACATAGGCATTCATGATCGTATCTCATCAAAGATTGACTTATTTAATTGTTTGTTCAATTCTATCCTATGAATTGAATTTTAAGGATTATTAATGAAGTCTGGTTTCATCAACGACTTCAATTCTGATTAACTGTCTTAGCAAGCAAATCTAATCTTCAAGTTGAAACAAAATACACCTTACGTGTAATAACCGTCTTTGGGTACAACCCATTTCTGAACCCCAGTAACTCCAGGTTCATGAACTACTTTGATGTTGACATTTGTTCCATTGTATGCTTTGGTACATTCTGGTTGAGTTGGTCCAAATCTTCCTTTAGCATTACACGTTGTTATCTCATAATCTGAAAAAAAATTAAATTATGAATTGAGTTACTTCCTCTTCAATTTGACGAGCCATCTCTACAGAAAATTCTACCCATCATGTAGAAATGGTTCAAATAGTTTAAAACAATTTGGTTATGTGTATTCCAAATCCCTCTGAATTATTCTTGATATAGGTACTGGAAATAAGTATAGTAATGAAAGTTAATCCAAAACTTTTAAAATAAAAGATATTTTGTTGGTTATTTTTAAGTTTGTTTTCAGGTGATATTTTGTAGATTTAATCCAAAATATTTATTAAACAATCAACTACCATTCTTTCAATACAAAGGTAACTACTACAAAATCACTTCATTCTAAAAATAAATCTACAGGATGAGATATCATATTTCATCCTACAATCAAATAATGGAATCCAAATTCATCTTCTATCCCATAATCGTTTTTTAGCGCAAAGTCCAATGATTCTTCCTCACACACTGTTTACCGAAAACCCACCCATACTAATCGATACGTCAATGCTAAGTCCCATCATCATATTGCCCAATCAAATTCCGTTTTGAATTCTATCATAAAGATATATCAGTCTCACTGACAGTCACAAAATATCCAAGGAACAAGACGAACTCAAACCCGCCCTTCGCCAAAACGACTATTCCGATACTCAAATTCAAAGATCCATCCAACTCCAGCAAACACATACCCCACACCCCACATACCCCACACATATCCCGATGAACAAAGTGAGCCGAATGCTGAAGAGGAACGATATAAGAATAGTATTCACAACCAATAATCCAACTTACACTTTCCTACGAACACCTAAGGGCACAGGGCATATACGAAATACCATGTTTCACCTACTCCAGAACTTACATCATCCAGACCAACAGAAGAGTCTTCAGCAAAGCCTAAGAGCTTGCTGTTCGTAAATCAGGTCCAGCCTCATTTTTCTTCAAACATCCGCATGAAACAGGCCACACAATGAGCTGCGAAAACACCAAAACTATCGCCATAGAAAAAAACTCTCTAAGCCAGGATAATCCTGGAAGCAATTGAAATTGAAAAACGTCTCAGCTGCCTCATCAAACGAAATGATTCAAAGATTACTGTCACGCCGTACATCTCACAACATTGCACATCTCCCTTCTGTAAGTCGCAACCCCGTTTCCACTACCAAACCTGCCCTTGCTGCCACTAACAGCCTGCCCCATCACTCGTCTGGGAATATAAATACCAGACCAGAGACTGTAGACACAATAAATTCAAACGGAAAACCGTCAGTCACCTCGAGATTGACAACAACATCATTTCCAATCCTGTTGATAAAGCCGAAGCCTTCCGAGAAAACCTAGAATGTACATTCCAACTCCTAAAAGATATCCACTTCGACAACCGTCACATAAACTCCGTCCAACAACAAGTCTCCGCGTATCTGGGCAGACATCCCGGTCAAATCCTCTTCGACCCAAAGTGTCCCCTAAGATCCCCCTTCAGTGAGGAAGACATCCTCCAAGCCATTCAAACATTGCCCCTGGACCTGACTCAATCAAACGCCGAATCCTGAAAAACCTCCCCGACTCCGCCCTGATACACCTCAAGCATATCCTAGACGCATGTTTAAGACATGCATACTTCTCATCGGCCTGGAAACAGACAAACACTATCCTGATTCCCAAACCTCAAAAAGGCCCCACCAAATCCGACTCCTATAGACCTATCAGTCTCCTCAATGTCCTCGGAAAACTTCTCGAACGTCTAATCACTAACAGATTACATAACTTCATCCACAAAAATAATATCATCCTTCCATACCAACATGGGTTCAGACCCAAACACTCCATACAAAATGCGCTAGCAGAACTAAACACACATATCACCCAAAATATTAATTCTTCCTTCGGTACTGTCGCCATCCTCTTAGACTTCGAAAAAGCATTCGATAAGGTCTGGCACGCTGGCCTGATCTGGAATCCTATTCAAATCCAACTTCCTCCTCACTTCATCAGACTAGTCACGTCCTATCTTACCAACAGACAAATTCGTGTCAAAGTAGGCGAAACCCTCTCCTCCCCGTTCATACCCAAATCCGGAGCCCTCGCTCCCTCCCTATTTCAAATCTATGTTCACGATTCTCCCTCCACTGAAAAAATCCTACAATACGCAGACGAAACAATACTTTACTCCTCCGCCACCAGCACCCGTATCCTGCAAACACAAGCCCAAACAATGATCAACCCCTTTGAGCAATGGTGCAACAAGTGGCGAATCAAAATGAATCCCCTTAAAACCCAAACAATCCTATTTAGACACCCCAATACCACGACCCGTTGTTAACTTAATACTAACGACTTGAACATCACACTGTTAGGAGAGAACCTCCACCTCCAAGACTCGGTGTCCTACCTGGGGGTCACTTTCACGAGGACCCTCAACTGGGAGACCGATCTTAGAGAAACCCTGGATAGAGTCGGGAAAAGGGCGAATCTCCTAAAAGCGCTGAGAGGCAAACTCGCCAGATGAAACAGAAAGACTCTCTTACACACCTACAAAACCTTTATAAGACCTATCGTGGACCATAAAGCCGCGCTCTACTGCACTAAGGACCGAGAGAAGAATCCTAAGAAATATCCACAACCTTCCATTCGGATATGATATTGATATTACACCTATCAATCTGAGATTTCAGGAACTCCAGGGCAGAGACGCATTGAGAACCATGAGAAGCCACAACACTGCGGCCATCGCCACCCTGACTTCCCTATGGAGACCCCGCGGAGGCGCCAAAAGGGTACCAAGGAAAAAGCTCCCGTTCCTCCAGCCAGACTCCTGGGGCTGCTGGAAGACCCTTCGGAGCAGATTCAGAACATCCTAGAGGAATATCCATTGGCTATCAGATAGCAGAAAATTCACGCCCTGGAATACCCTGAAGAACATCATGAACTATCGACCATACCACCCCAGGCTCATCACGAACCAACACCCCCCGAACAACGACCCACCGCTATGGACCAGGATACCCGAACGAACAGACAAAGGAAAAAACTAACACAATATTAATATAGATTATAAGATAGATAACTGTAACCCCGAAGAGGCATAAGCCTAAAGCAGGATCCCACCATAAACATGCCTTGTAAACACTAATCCCAAAAATTTGAATAAATACATTAGTCAGTCACTGTAGAAACACAGTCGACCCTTGGGAGTAGGCAGATTGAGACTCCAAGGTAGTCACAGTTTCTTGAAAGTAACTGAGACATGATTTTGTCAAACAGTGTGCAAATTTTTTATGCAAAAAAACTTATAATTCACGTATGTCAAACTCTTTTATTATTATTATTATTGCTATTGATTTCTCTATACCTTGGTTAGATTCTGTTGACTAGTGCATTGGGATAATTTTTCATTTTAGATATATTCTTTTCCTTGATTTCATTCTCACTACCGAACTATTTTCTACTCTGCATTACTCTACTATATGCATTTCCCTGACAAATGTATTTTTATAGTGCTTGTAGTTTATGTTGTAGTGCGTGGTTCGAAAAGTAATTCGGAGTTAATTGGTTATGTAGGTACACCAATTCGTTTTCAGATTCTCAATTGGTTGATTTCTTACTAATAATGTATCATTTTCGAATTTGAATTATAGATAGAGCAAAAATCTTTTCAAAAGAATTATCAGTGGAATGATACTTGAGAAAAAACAGGAAAGAATAATCATGTCATCCATTAAATGAGAGTGCTTACAAGTTTTGTTCAGGAAATCTTTATGAATTTCTTTTTCAGATTCATGTCCTTCTCTGACATCCCAATAATTATATCCGTTTAGATCTTCTTTTGGTATGTTCAGTCCGAAACATTCAGGACTTAATGAAACATCATCTATAGCTACATCACTCATGTACCTGATACCTCTCCTTGCTTCAAAATGTATGAAATACCTAAAATGATTCAAGTGTAGTAAAATACAGAAATTTTACGCCATGTAACTCAACTCACCTGTGTGAAATGTTTGGCAAAATGAAAACCTGGCGTACCCATTGATCACCATGGTCACTGTAACTCCATAATAATTCTACTGAAACGTTTTCTGAAGGCTTAAGCTCAGTAACTTGCACCAATATCGCGCTGTTGTGTTTTCCTGTTTTGTGTAGATAGAAGCGAATCTACAAATATGAAATTAAATTGAAGGGGTTATATTTTTAGGAGTGATTAATTTTTGGGAAAGAAAGTTTTTGGCTTTCTACTACTCCATCTTTATACAAAAAAAGAGATGAGGGAATCTTCTAAAGAAAGGAAGGAAGTAATCAATTTGAAAATAAGTAACTCTATTCATGGATGTGTAGATCACGCAAAGAAGTAACTTTCAGACACAAACTGAAAAAAAGTCCTCCTGAAACAGCTACTTTCATATAAACATTGAATTTTTTTCTTTCGTGTAAAACTGAGTAGAGGAAAGTATCTTCTGTATAATTCAGTGTTCATATAGAAGTATTTGTTTCGAAAGAATTTTTTTCTTTCGTGTTATTCAATGTTTATATGAAAGTAGCTGTTTCAGGAGGACTTTCTTTCAGTTTGTGTCTGAAAGTTACTTCTTTGCATGATCTACACATCCATGAATAGAGTTACTTATTTTCAAATTGATTACTTCCTTCCGTTCTTTGGAAGATTCCCTCATCTCTTTTTTTGTATAAAGATGGAGTAGAGAGCCAAAAACTTTTTTTCCCAAAAAATAAAATAAAATTATGTAGAAAATAACTCATTTACTATTTACTCAAAAGTAAGAAATGGTTTTCAGAATATTAAATGTGAAAGATTTAATATTATAAACAATGCGTGAAATGAATTCAATTGCCTTTCAGAAAGATTTTGAATAGTAAAATATACACCCTGAATTTTTTTCCGAACAGTACTCTCCATTCAATGTGGTTATTGTAAATGTAACCTTTTTTTTATCAAAAGGTACACTTGCACGGAGCTCTTAGTCAGGAAGCTTCTTTGGGTCGTGAGTAGGAGGAAACTAAAAAAAATTTATGTTGAATCAGGCGCCACCGGATTTAAAACAGTAGTATTTCGGAATTTTGCCAACCACGGAAAACACAATTCATTTTATACGACGTGACAAAAAAAACTATCCAGTGACTACATAAAATATTCCACTATCTCTGTTGAAAAACGAAAACAACATTAAAATAAAATATCATTTAATAATTAGAACATTCAAATAATCAAATGTTTAGGAGGATCTAAGTTAGATATGATCAACATTTATATTATATAACTCGCCTGTTCATAGTACTATGTTCAGCGTAACAAGTGTGAATCTTCTAATGACTCGCTATAAAAAATTAAGATTGATTCTTCAGAGTAATTATTTTAAATGAATTGCACGTGATAAGTATATCAGTGCCAATAATTTTTCATTATCAGTTACGGCGGAGAAAATAATAATATCATCTACTAATCGGTAATTAAATAAAAAAATAATGAATCAGGAAATATCGAAAATCTGGCCTTAATTTTCCTCGATGTATGATGGTGCTTGGAGTTCTTGGTAATGTCCTAAAGAGATGACGACAACTTGTAGCAGTGCTCTTATAAAAAAATGTTCCACTGTTACATGAATATGGAGTAGAGGAGTTCTCAGGAAATGTAGAAATATGATTCTGCCAATTAGTACCAATACTTCGGATTCGGCTGACGAAGGTGATTCGGATACTGGAGTCGATCAAACTTATTATATAACAAACTCTAAAGTCGGAAGCTTTTCTCAGATGGCTGAGTTGGTACTCTCCAGAAGAAACCCCCAGTAAAGGAAGGTTTCTATTCCAAATAGGTATAGAACCTACTATTAAATGATCTACAAAGTGATGAAAAAGCAATAGCCATACAGCATAACAAATCCAATTAAGAAATAATGCATAAACGCAATTTGCTGAGGCAGAGAGAGGCAAAGCCGCTTATCATATCACATCACCTTGGTAACTATCCACAATATTCAAAAATATTTTCAGAGGACAGAAATGGAGTTTGGGATTCGGAAGAGTGAAGTCGTGTGCCATCTAATAGAGACAGGTAAAACTTGGAATGTTCTAGTTATAGACAACATTATAAATGATAAATATAAGGTTCGAATTGGTGGTGGCACCTATCAGTAAAGAGTATCAAGTGATCAAATGAATTGATCATGATCGAGTATGACATGTATACAGGTAATTTCATGAAATAGTTCGCGTTATACTCTGAACAAAAAAAACGTTACAACATGTTTCTTCTTACCGCACAGGAATTGAAGAATCTAGATGAAGAATTCCCGTGGACCTTAGGTGGAGGATTGAAATCTACACTTCTCAGTATAGCGGCTGTAGCAAATTTGGCATTTTCTTTAAGCATGTTGACATAAAGGTAATTTCCAGTAGTATTTTTGTAAGTATGATCAAAATTGGGCCCAGTGAAGTTGGTGGGAGTGGAACCATTGTGACGAGCCCATTCGATTACTTTAATATCAGTATTCTGCCAGCCACACCAGTCTTCTTCAAAATTACATCTTGACCCAAACGGCATTTCATCTAAAACAGTAATTTTCAAATGGTTTATCGCGAACTTATGCCTATATTTCCACTGAGTTATTATTAGTTAATGCTCACCACAACTTTGTTGTTCATCATCTCCGTGAAGACAATCTTTGGTGATGTCACAAATGCTTGTGCTGTTTAGGCAATTCTTTGTTGCTTTACACTTGTATTGGTTGAGTGAACAGGAATCGTCGTTTTTATGATAACAGTGGAACAACTTTATATTGTCGAATGCCACCGTTGCACGATTTCTCATATTTTCACCAGCAACAACTTCAATGATTATGGTGAAATTTTTCGAAATTTTGCCAACAGACATTTCATATTTATGCCACCTGCGGAAATAATTATATATTACAACTATTATAACAGTACAACAACAAGACAATTCATCCTTCCGACATGACAGGAAGCCTAAACTTATTGTTCCCATATGAAGGGCTATTCAAATTCACGTTTCAACATTTATTCTGAATTAAAGTGTTTGTATCATTATATTAATCTAAAATAATTATTCTGGCATTTCTCGTGGTTTCAGTATTTAGGCTGATTTTATATTGTATATCGTATATTGTATATCCATGTCGGTTACTTGTCTTCTGCCCGTGGGTTAGGATACCTATCTGACGCGTCCCCAGGTGGCGGATAGGGGAACGGCCAGGGGACTGGAGGCCCTGTCCGGGAAGCCAATGTGGCCTTACGGACGGGGTCGCCGCACTCCTGGTCAGTGGCAGAAATAAGTAGGGTGAGGGGAACTAAAATCCCCCCAAAAGCCTTTGCAAAACATGCCACCATGGACCAGCCTACCCTAGATAAGGTGTAAGGAATCGTGCCGACAGCTGAATGGTCTCAGGGTAATATGCGGTCACGAACGATCCCCTTGGGAAACTGGGCGAAACCTCATTGTAATCAGCCTACCTCTGGTAATGCGGGGCTCTGCCAAAAACAGAAAAAACAAAAACCAATTACGAGGCTGGACAGAAATGCTCACCTCAATCTAAGGCGGTGGCTGGGGATGAACAAAAATGTCCACCCCAGTCTACCGCTTGGAATGAGGCTGGACTTAGCAGATCACCTCGTGATGTAATACAAAGGCCACGGCGTAAGCGCATTTGCGGCGCCGATGCCAAAAGGAGAAAGAGGGCGAAAGAGGCAGGAGTGGCAGAAATTATAAGTGCACCCTCCTCCTCCCCCACTTCCCCTCCAACAGCAAGGGCACTTACTGCAGCGGGCGCCAAGAGCTCCGCCTTGAATGAAGGCAAGGAACCGGCTGCCCCTGCAGTAGAGCTTCCTCACTTGTGCACCTCCACGGAGGGAACCCCAAGAAGGATGAAGAAGCCGCGCAACGACAGTAATGTCGTTGCACCTTCCAAAACCTTCGCGGAGGCCACCTTGAGACACCTCAAGGTTGCCAAAGAGAGTGTGTGTTCGGCAAGTCTTGGCTTACACCTGCCAATATAAAGGAGATGTCTCCTAGTGACCTGTCCACCTTCCTGGAAAAAACAGGATGGACGATGACCAAGGAGGACAACTCCTCGAGAGGATGTACAATGGGTCACATGTGGCCTAAGTACTGTGGGTCTACACTCACCCTCCCTACTCTACAGATACAGACACTTCTATTCTGTTTACATATTCGATGAAAATAGTTCTTCTGAATATTATTATAAGTGCCGCTATTATATAGAGGTACCGCAATTGATTTGGAGTTGAAATGCTTTCCTTGATTTCGAATTGGCTGAAAGTTTGCTTCATGAACGTTAAACAATATTTCTATCACGGGAGGCGGCAATCCCCCTTGATCTTTGAAATGGTATTGTGAATCATGCCCGAAAGGAAATAACGCTGGCCGCCACTGGTAACCATAAACCAAATGTGACGTAGCTGAGAGCGTGGGAATATCCAATGTTACCTGCCGCTCGAGAAGCAGCAAGAAGCATGATAGATTTTCCGGGAAAATTCTACGATCTTCCATTGCGATATTTAAACGCTGGCTGCAAGCGTATTCGGACAGTCAAGTACACAGTAAAGTGGATGTTACAGTGCGGTACGCGAAGTACTCTAGTAAGGCGATAGACATTAAAATAATAGTTGAAATTTTTAGTTGAAGTGTTTGTTGTATTTAAAGTGCCAAAAAGCCAAGTATATACATTTCATTTTTAATTCATTTATCACTTGAAGACACATTTTATGAATATCATAGATTAGTATTATACGTATTATTTGGACTCTTCAGTAGGTTTAAATTACCAAGTGACTTTTCGAGAGGAACTTTTCAGTTTGCGATTATTTACACTTCAGCAGATTCCCATTGATTAAGCTTTATGTTTGAGGTTGTGGAAAGAAGCAGCACAAAAAGAATATCCTACAAAGTATTTATATACTTTGACAGATAATTATTTATTATTATATCATTATTTGTTATTATTTCAATTTTCAAATAGTGTAAACTTTCACGACTGGAGATAACTGTTTGAAAGCTATTTTCCGTTTTTTGGCCGTGGTCTGTAGGGTTTTATGCATGACGTTTCGTCTATTACCGCGGTAGACATTATCAAAGGCGATGTGATAACGGTCGCAGTTCCCGAGTTGGTGCTCGAGTTGTTCCCGTTGTTCCCAACGTAGTAACTACGATGCATGTATTCGAATCTGGTTTATTAATATTATTGGTGGGTGTGGCTTGTTCGCGTACCATTAAGGACAGGTAGCCATATTTTATTAATGTTCATCGCCTCTTCATTTCTATTGAAATTATTTCTGTGTTTTTGGATAGAGGAGAAATGGAAATTCAAAAACACAGGGACGATTTCAATTGAACAGAAGAGGCAATGAACACCAATTAAATCTGGCTACCTGTCCTTACAGGTACACAAACATGATCATGTGATCCAATTAGGAGAAACCAACCCTCGCCCACTAATAATACTATAAAACTAGAGTCAAATACCATGATCGCAGTTACTGCTTTGGGAACAACGGGAACAACAACTCGAGCACCAATTCGGGCACTGCAATGTTACCACATCGCCTTTGACAATGTCTACCGCATTAGTAGACGAAACGTCAGGCATAAAAACTGCAGACCACAGGCAAAAACCCGGAATATAGCTTTCATAACGTATTTCTATTATATAACTTATGAATATATTTTTAAAATTCTGAAATTATTTCACAAAATTGTAGAATTTGAATTTTATTATTCATTATGTTTTAGAATTCCTTGTAAACTGGCCTGCTAAACTCCTGTTACATCGAAAAGTAAAATAGTATTTAATGTAAAGTACATAAAAACTTGTCCAGTATTTTTGTTAATTGTTTCTTTGGAAATTCCAACTTTAATTACGAAATTTCGAATTCAATCTCGGAATTTACACTTCAAACTCGAAATTTCGAGATTGATGTCGGAATTTCCAAGAAACAAATATCTAATAAACGTATTATTTGGCCCTTCTGTGCTTCCAAAAGTAACATATATGAAATGTGTTCATTGACATATTTCAAACATGTTAATTGATACATTTGAAAAAGTCAATTGATATATTTGATTGTATAATTTTGCATTGACACTACTGTGTCTTCATAACTTACTAACTGTATATGCTTACCTCTTACTATTATCACCCGGTATACTTTTTATGAACCATTGTGTATTATCATCGATTCTAGCTCCCACAATTCTGATATCTCCTCCTTCCATTGCTTCCTGATATATCCATAGAGCCAGCTTACAAGAAGATATTGTAGGACTGAATAAGGGACTGTCGACATGAAACTCCGTAGATTTCAAAGGAAGCCTCAGTAGAAGGAAACTACCTGCAACACATTTTCGAAATGAAACGACTCAGAATATGGAAGTGACCTCTAATATTAAAACGAAAAATATACTATATTTCTCTAGAGAAAAGAACGTCTGGCAATGTGGTCATACATACTAATTTTGACCTAGAGAAAGAAGCCATACATTAGGTATATTAAATTTACATAAAACCTATTTCACAGAAATGTCTTTGTTCCTGAAATTACTGAGGTTCATTTGACCAATAAGAAATATTCACTCTCTGAAAAGTGAGCAGGGGAAAGTTTCTTATTGGACAAAAGAGGAGTGACGCGCAACAGGCAAACCTCTGAGAGAAAAACCAGTGATATAGGACATTCATATACTGTATATATGAACATTTCACGTCAGCAGCGGAAAAGTTTTTGTTGCTATCATGTGGAGTAGAATGCGGTTAAAAAACCCTTCAGTAAATGGCAAATAGCTATTACACACTTTGAGTCATAGAGTACTGCTGACCACCAAACAGCATTACCTTGATAGGATCAGATTACGAGTGGCTGCTGAAAAGTCACTACCTAGTGAGAAAAATTCATTTTGCTTATTTCAAGAATCTCCACGAGCCCCTGTAGCCACTCAACCTACATACTAACGCAGGGCTTTGACAGCTGCTGAGTGGTGAGTACAATGGACAAGTTCGAAGATCTTCCACGTGTCCCCGCAGCTATCAACGTTCACACTATAGCGCAGAGTTTCGACAGTCTGCTTGGCACAACGAACAAGTTCAAAAAATCAAGCTGAGCTGAATTTTTATTATTAGAATAAAATGACTGGCATTCAGCGCAAAGATAATATTGACATCTGTTATAAATTCATTTCTTACTTCTTTCTGTGGTAATTTCGTCCATTATAAGTATCTCCATATGTTTTGGAATAGATCGCAATTGTTTAACGTACACTTTCGATTTCAACAATTCCCAAAAAAACGCAGGGGGTCATATCAGTCAATCTAGCAGACCATTTTTGTGACCAATTCTGCTTACTAATCTGCCGGTTTCAGTCACTGTCGAATCACTATGTCATCATGAAAGGGATGAAGTGAACATCAGTTGAAAACAAAATTCATTTGGGTTTGCCCAAACTATTTCATTAATCTGTCTGTTTTGAAATTTGTTTTTCCGTTAACCAGCTGTCGCACGACGAAACTTGTGCGAGCTAAGTATTAACGAGGTCTCACCTTTTAACGTGTGATTCCTAACACGGCCTGATACAATTTCACAGCGTATACATATATGGAGGTACGGTTGAATTTTCCTCAAAATATACTTGTCCCACAATATTGTTTGACAATACGGTTCGATAATTTGTTAAATTATTATCAGCAGACCCCTTGCTGTGGCTTAGGTATCGACCACGTCGGGGCCCTGATAAATAAACCATACTGCCACAAATTCAAGTCATAAAGCTGATTTTCGAATATTTAAAAAAAAATATTATTATAGTTTCCAATAAACTATTTGATATATCAGAAATTGCGGTGTTTATTTAAAGAATTGAAAATTTTTTTGACCTGCGGGGACAACGTAGGTACTATAAATTATATTTTGATTTTATCTTCCATAAAGAGGAATATCGCATATAAAAAACATTCATTTCATATGATAATTCGGGAGTACTGAAAGGTGACTCACTAAAAAAAATGAATGAAGTTTTTCACTATTTGAAGCTCCGTTGAGGTGTATTTAAATTTTGTGAAATAATCAGGGTTTGAAAAAAATTAAATAACTTAAATTGTCGGTTGGTAGCCGGTCGGTTCGACGTGAGTGCTTTGTTCACTCACTCAAATCGACCCCCATGTTGATCGGTGGTTCAAGCCCCAGGCTGAACGATCGATTTTCACTTGCTATCGTCCAACCCGTGTTAGGAATCACACGTTAAAAGGTAAGACCTCGTTAGTTCTTAGCTCGCACAAGTTTCTGAGGGTTGTCGTTCGTAGGGGTGCGGCAGCTGGTTAACGGAAATACAGATTTAAAAATTTTTTTTTGTCTTTGAGAAGTTTGATGAAATAGTTGTAATTTCATAAAACCTCTATAAAATCTCCTCATTCCCATATCATACAAATCAATTGAAAATAAAATTTCCAATATATAACGTATTTAAAACACTCTTTATTGTGAGCTTTTCACTAAACGGTTTTACAAAAACGCAACACGTGTTTCATCATACAATGGCTTCTTCGGGCGTGTCTTTACTTTACATTAAGGTGTTTTTTGAATATGTTAGTTATAGATTTTCATCAAGTATCGGTCAATTCCATCATATATTTCTAATATATTTCAGTCAAATTAAAAAGTACTGACTATCGACCCTATTAATTTAAATTTGATATACTAAGATTTCAGGACATCCAACGAATGTTTTGATTTTTTAGTACAAAGCACCCCTTTTTTAGAATCTATGTAAAATTCGCACCAAATTTTTGTGAGCATGTCAATAAAAAACTGTGTCTATTCTACTATTGACATTAATATGAGTCTTTCTATGTCGTTAATTGAGTTTATTTTAATTTCAGTCCACAATTCACAATGCTGTCAGAGGTGGAATACCACCTTTGATAGCATCCAAATAATTTGGCGTTGCCAGAACGACTCGAAGAGAGTTCTCGTGAAGAGAAAAATTGGACACGAAACGGAGCCAACAACCATTTTATATTTTAAAAGTGTGTGATCTTCAATTACCCACTACTATGTCGATGATTGGGACATTTATCTTATATCAATTAATGCAATCTAAAAAAATGTCAGCTCTGATGAAAATGAATTATGTATATATTTCATGGAAATGGGTCACTAGTATGAGGAAACTAGTATAAGGAAGCACCAGAACAAATTTGTTCATTCACTTGCCTTCAAGTGAATTTCAAAACATCGCTGGTGACGTCATAATTTACTATTGGGGTTCGAAGTGAGCCATCCTCTCGACGTTATCTAAAATTAGTTATTCTCAACTCATTCTAGTTTGTCTTCCGCTTAAGAGATGGCGCAAGCAGTGTTGCTTTTTTTTATTTTCGCTTCGATTTTGCTCCTGGTTTGTGTTTGTGGTTAGAGTTAGAGGCGAATTAGGTTAAAATCATTCACAGTGGTAGATTGTAACCATTGGAAGAAATATTTGTAAGCAATTTAGATTTTTTTATATAATTAGTACCTATCAATTTATTGATTCTATTTTTTTCAGAAGATTCCCCAATAAATACCTGTAAACATCTACCTAACCTGGAAATCCTGAAAGCAATTTTTACTCTATTCTTATTTTGAGAAAAGTTGGAAGGATATTAGAATGTCAGAAATATTAAATGAACCGATAAAACTGAAGTACGTATGAGCCTTTGCAGTTTTTAAAGAGTTTGTCAATAATCCAAGATCCCAGAGTACCAAAGAATATTTTGTCAATAAATAGATAACTGGCTAATTTTACAGATATAGGAGAATCAATTTCTTACGCCTCACCATGAGAAAGTCTGTTGGGATTTTAAAATTCTAATGTCATGTCACTGCAATTACATTATCCTTCGAATGTGAAACTGGAAGTCATTGATAAGAATGCATGTGGTGAATATATTCCTAATGTTGAATTTCATATCAATGCCTATTATACTAAAAACAGCAGTGATCTATCATTAGGATGTTGAAAATTGATCACCAATATTTGTAAAAGTGCCCTGCTTTCATACTACCAAGTTGCTCACATTCTAAAGTACATAAACTCTAGATAAGCTTTGCTAAAAATGATGTAGGCTTGGAGGCTATGGGTTCTTGGTCTATAAGATTGATTTATAGATTAAGTAATACAACATTGATCATATAGTAACGTAATCTTTGAAGTAAGCTAAAAGACGTTCTTTTCATAGATCACCTAAAGTAACTTAAATATAATCTGTGTAGATTCATTTTTATAATTAACACATACTTCTGTATTGGATTGGTATCTTCACCTTCAACAATCTGATAATAATAAAAATTGTAATGGAGAGGTTTATACAGATGTGAAGAGGGCAAACTTCTGGTTCATCCTGATACCTTACTGCGTTATTTTAATAAGTTATTCATAAAGGAAAAGTTCTGTTTATCAGTGGGATTTGATAATTTTGCATAAAGTAATAGATGAAGATACCCAAAAAAGGATAATAAAGAAAGACTGATTCCTACAAATTTTAGTTTTGTTCAATAAATAAGTTTGTAAAATAGCACAATTCTGAATTCTGAAAGCAATGATGAAAAAACTGAGTAAACTAACCATTGAGTCATGAATTGACACAAAATTTGTAATTTTCAATTGTTTGGTGCATACAAAAGATATTCTATGCTTTAACTGACCTTCTTCAAAGAATACTAAGTGAAACAAGAGATGAAACATGAACAGAAATGTTGTTGCATTTATTAATGAATGCATGCAAATTGCTACTTTGTTTTTAACTAACAGTTGGCATTAGCGTTATGTTCACATTATTCCGTCTATAAATCCAGCCTTGTTCTTGTATTTTTACAGAGATTTGATGGAAGACGGAGTGGAGTTCACTGTCAAATCTGAAGCGGTGGACGGTGTGGAGGAAGAAACCGATGAAGATCGAGAGTACAAGAAAAATCTACTAGATTTTATGAATATGCAAGTGGTAGGAGGCGATTACCAAGATGAAGACACATATATCGAAGGTCAACCATTTGAAAATATCGCTTCAAAAATGTTCAATATTGTTGAAAATGGGGCAATCAAGAAACGTATTATTCGTGAGGGATATGGTGATAAACCGCCAGACTTGTCCAGTGTTAGAGTTCACTATAATGGGTATATTGAGTTTAATGCAGAACCTTTTGACTCTACATATGCCAGAAAGAAATCACATCAGTTCACTGTGAATAGTGGTGAAGTAATTCCAGGATTAGATATTGCAGTTCAAAGCATGAAACTTAATGAGAAATCCCAGTTTCTCATTCAGCCACAATATGCATATGGAAAGCTTGGTTGTCTCAATAGAGTACCAGCAAATTCAGAAGTGCTGTTTGAGGTAGAACTCTTAGAAATTGTTGATGTGGGTGCTGCAAGTGCATATGAATCATTGCCGCCAGAAGATCAGAGAAGTTTTGTAAATTTGTATGGGTACTGTCTTGCACTGTGTGCCAAAGGAAATGATCTTTATGGAAAAAATGTTAAAGCTGCTGTCAGAGAGTATAACACAGCAGCAGGAAAATTAGAAATGTGCCAACTTTCAGATTATGATGATCAGATTAAACAGCAAGAACTATTGATGAGGCTATATACTAATTTGCTGATATGCTACACAAAAGTTGAAGAACCCAAAAAAGGTTGTATTAATTTCAATAAAATTAGAGAACTTGTTAATGGGACTGACTTGACTATATCTGCGAAATGTTATTACAACAATGCTAAATGTCTAAGAATGTTAGGCGAGTTTAATTTAGCTAAGAAAAGATTGGATCTAGCATACAAACTAGAACCAAAAAATCCGGATATTTTAAATGAGATGGTGAATTTGGAAAATGAAATTAAAACCTATAAGAAAAAACAAATTGAACTTGGCAAAGCCTTGTTAAACAGTGCCAAGTAAATACTGTTTATCGAATTGCAATATTCTTTCATGTTGAATGTGATTTTTAGCATTAGTTTTTATTAATAGTAAACAACTTTATTCACTGATATACATGAAACCTAAAGTTTTTTAATAATTTGGCGCGATTATTGGAATGAAATGAATAATTTAAGGCCTGAGTATTATTATATTTTAGATTATTTTAAGTTCGATTTTCTATAAAAAATTTGGGGGGGTATATCGAAAACAAATTGAAGTAGTTACTGAAATTAATAATCTATTTAGCAAAGAAATTTAAAAAAACAAATTTTCTTGTTAAGAAATTGAATATTAATTAACAAAAGACAAATGAAAAATAGTTGAAAGTTCAAAATTTTTGACGATACGACTGTTTATCGAAAGTTGCTAATTTTCATTCTGTTTCACTCATAGTTCGAAGTAGTTTTTATAATAAATCTCACAATACCTTACAGAAGAGACACTCACCTTGAGACACTTTGATATTGAGGGGTCAAGTTTCTGTGACCCATATTGTGTGTTGCAGGTGTTTAATATTTTATTTTATGTAGAAAATTCAAATTGTTTTAAATTTATCAGGTTATAATTGAAGTAGAGAAACTAGTTCTGTTTTACCATGTTCACATTCACACAAGACGGTCAAAAACTTAAGGTTTCGGTTTCGTGCAGAGTGTCTCTTCTGTAAGGTATTCTGTGACAACTTTAAGTCATTAGAACACAGATCTGTCAATGTAATTGAGGATTATAATGGTATAGTAAATGGTATATTAAACGTTTTGTGTCTTGTTTCGTTCAAAAATGCCTTTTCCAGAGCTCTTCTGAATAATCATAACCCTGGTCAAACAAAGCAAATATTTTCAAAAACTACACCTCACGATTTGATCTTCACAAACTATTTTGAAAAATATATCACATGTTTCACTAGCACAGTAGCTTTTTTAAGTGATAAAGTTTGTGAAGATCAAATCGTGAGGTGTAGTTTTTGAAATTACTATGGATCTTCATCAAGTAAAGGCCGAATCAATCAGAAAAAAAAAGCAAATATTGTCTGAAAGCTATTTTCCGGGTTTTTTGGCCGTAGTCTGCAGTTTTTTTTAAGGACAAAACAAACACTACAGGAAAATCTTTAAGGCGCTCTAAGAGCGGTGCCTGTGCGAAAGTAGCGATTCACATTGGATTTGAATCGCTGGAAATTGAATCCATTTGAAAAAACGTTCTCAAGAAGTTTAATCCACATAAACGCAGTTCTCCAAATGAAAGAGTTTTTGAACAGTGAAGTTCCAGGTATACTAAGTTGAACCTCAAAACAATGAGCAGCCATAGCCCGTCGCGTATTTCTGATATGTACCGCTCTTGGTAGAATCAAATGTGCCAATTCACTTGAACACTTCCCCGTGAAAGTATTTATAGAAGAGAGACAAATCTCCAACCTTTCTTCGATGTTTCAGACTATCAAGGTTGCAAGTGATGTTTGCGTCTCCAATCAGGTGAATGGCTCCATACATGACAGCAATACTCCAAAGAAGGTCTGATCTGAGCTTTATAAAGCATCAAAAGTTGTTGATACGTGAACAGTTTTCTGGTTCGTAACAGTGTTCCAAGCTTTTGAGAAGCAGCCTTTGCAATCCCAGCATCATGATTGTGCCAAGACATTTTAACCCTCATACTTATGGAAGCAGAAAGCGAAATTGTCTGTCCTGACATTATTATATCCGGTTCTGAGACATTTATCTTTTAGGAGAAAATCGATGCCTGGGTTTTTGTGGCATTGAATTGAACCTGGTTACTTTCATCTCAATTCGAAATCATTTCTAGATCCTCATCAAGATATACAACCTTCTGCTGCCGGTGAAGATGTGCATCCGCAGCCGATGTCCTGGAATCCAAATGGAATGAGAGAAGTGTGCTGTCGACAGCAAAGCTATATATTCGTTTCTTGGTTTTTTCAAATAAGTCGATAAACAGAGGGTTGGAGACAATATGGATTCCTGGAAATCACCAGCGTTGATGGTAAAAGTATTCGAAAGATGTCCATCGACGGCCACTTGCAGGGAACGTTCTTTCAGGTAGCTGGAGAGCCATTCACAAAAATGATTCGACAAGCCATAGCATCGAAGTTTGGCCAGCAAACACTTATGCCACACAGGGTCAAAGGCCTAAGAAATATCAAGCGCAACAGCCCTTGATTCTCCATGTTTCCCAATTGCGTTATTCCTAATATGGGTGACATATATGAATTCAAAGAGGAGTTTGAATTGAAATATTGTTGTCTTATTTTCATAAGAATATGCCAATCAGTGAAGTGTTTCTCATATCGGTATCTTATATCTGTACATTGTATTGGTTACTTTTAAATGATTTACATATTTATTTGGGTCTTAGAAATCTGACTCTTGATAACAACAGACCGCTCATCTTCGAGGGCGCTAAACGCCCAAAAAAGAACGACTGGGACATTGCAAGAAAGGTTATCACAGCACCGGCAGTTGAATGGGCTATCAAGTCTTTTCAGCCCTTCAAATCTCCTGGAGCGGATGGTACATTTCCAGCTCTTCTTCAAAACGGACTGGAAATAATTTTACCTATTCTCACAAAATTGTATAGAGCTAGTTCGGCGTGAAACTATATACCACCCAGTTGGTTGGCAGCAAGGGTGGTATATATACCTAAAATGGGCCGGAGAGACCCACACCCCAAATCGGTACGACCAATCAGCCTTACATCCTTCTTTCTGAAAGGACTTGAGAGGATACTGGACGGACATATCAGGAGGGTAACATTATATGCATCCCCACTGAATAACCACCAGTATGCTTATCAAACCGGCAAATCGACAGATTCAGCATTAAACAACCTCGTTGAGAAAATCTCCCAATCCCTTGACAACAAGGAGATTGTGGTTGCTGTATTTCTTTATATTGAAGGAGCATTTGACAATGCACTACCTAAATCTATAGGATTGTCTCTGGCTAGAAAGGGTATAGAATCGACCATAGCTGGCTGAATCTATGCCATGCTAGTAAACAGAACTGCAACTACGACTCTTCAAGGCGAGGCTATCAGGTTCAGGGTCACCAGGGGCTGCCCTCAAGGTGGGTACTATTTCCTCTTCTGTGGTCGCTCCTGGTGGATAGTCTGCTTGATGCCCTCGACAGAAGAAAATTTGATCTACAAGCTTATGCAGATGACCTTGTCATCCTGGCAAGGTCCACGTCGGGAAGGGTAGCTTGTAATATCCTCCAAAGCGCGTTGGACTTTGTTCACAGTTGGTGCCTGAGGAAGCAGATGTCTGTCAACTCTAGCAAAACTGTGTTAATCCCCTTCACCAAAAAAAGAAAATTGGACGATCTAACGCCAATTCATTCCATTTGAAACGGAGGTGAAATATCTTGGCATTGTCCTTGATAAAAGACTCACCTGGAACGCTCACTTGGAAAAAGTTTTACACAAAGCCAGACTGTCTCTATGGACATGTCGAAGGATTTGTGGTAAAACTTGAAGTTTAGGTTCCAAACAAATCCATTGGATTTATGTGATGATTGTCAGACCAATGATCACGTATGGTGCAATTGCTTGGTGGCCGAAGGCTTTACAGAAAAAGGCCCAAGCGAAACTCTCTGGCTTACAGAGACAGGCTTGTCTGGCTATCAGTGGTGCCATCAGTACCACACCGTCAGCGGCCATGGATATCCTTCTAGATCTACGCCCTCTCCACATTTTTCTGGAAAGAGAGGCTAGATGGACTGCATACAGACTTGTCCACATTGCCAATTGCACAAATCAATTCAATGCAGAGTGCAACATACTGTTGGTTGACATTGGAAGTGACATCATTCTGGAAATGATCTCTGACTTTATGCCTCCAACTGTCAACTACGAACTGCCTTATGAAGTACTATTCCCGAGTAGAGAGGACTGGATCCTGCGAGAGAAGGAAATATAAAAGCAGATAGTTGTTGGTTCACAGATGGTGTTTTGAGTCGCTGACCCAGGGCAGAGTTATCTACCCGCCTAGGAACTTATGCGATTGTATTTCAAGCGGAAATTTACGCTATTGAATTGTGTGCGTACGGAGAGATTGGATAAATCCAACCTCACTCACAAGTCAATAAAAATATTCTCGGACAGTCAAGCGACGTTGGAAGCTCTTGGCTTCCACCGAGCAACGTCTAAATTGGTAGCAAACTGCCAAAAAAGACTCTCCTCGATAGGAATACTAAACAGATTGTCTCTGGTCTGCTGAAGCTGCTGACTCTCTTGCAAAGGAGGGTGCTGCAAGCGGCTTCATTGGACCAGAACCTGTCATTGGCATCGCTTTGGGCTTTGCCAAACAAACACTCAACACCTGGATGGCAAGGAGAGTTATGGACTTCTGACAGAATCTTCCAGGATTGACTCACTCCAAGGCGTTTATTCACCCTTCGAAGCTTGATTCCAAACAGTTTTTGGACTACAGTAGGGATGAACTACGATGTCTAACAGGCCTTCTTACAGGTCACTGTCATTTGAATCATCACATACAGAGACGATGATGAAACTGCAGAGCATATACTTTGTGCCTGCCCCGCTGGGACCGAATCAGGTTCTTTGAGTTCGGCAGATCCGTACTCTCACCATCTGACCTGAAAGACCACTCACCATACAAACTAATCGGCTTCGCTAAGAAGCTGGGTTTATTTGGCCGAGTGTGAATATCTGTGAGCCACAATAAACCCTTATGGAACAAGTAAAAAAGAATAATTAAAAAAGAATAGTTGAAAATAACAATTATATTAAGCAACAATAAACCTGAAATGAAATGATAGTGAAATAACCTACAAGTAAAAATATAATAATTGAATAAATAAAAATTAAAGGAATGAAAAAAGAAAATAATAAAAAAATAAAAAAGTGTAGAGATTCCAAGTCACGTTAGTTCACGACGTTTCGATTGTTGGTATCTACAATCGTCTTCGGGTATTATATTTTTACTTGTAGGTTATTTCATTATCATTTCATTTCAGGTTTATTGTTGCTTAATATAATTGTTATTTTCAACTATTCTTTTTTAATTATTCTTTTTTACTTGTTTCAGGGATTTCAAATCATTTTATATAGTAGACAATGGAAGTCCGAACTAGTGAAATTCATCACGAAACATTGTCAATCACCTTCAAACAAACCCTTATGGGTTGCGGTGGAGGGTCGAACAGACCCACTCACTTTAGACCTACTTTAGTAGAATGGAGAAGGACAAACTGAATAGGAATAAGGTGTTTTTGTATAATTCAGTATAGGCGTACTAATAATTATTTTTGTAAGTTTAGAACGCTATTTTTCGGAAAATCCCCATAAAAAAATAGTAAGTCAGGGTACCAATGGAAGCAGAATTGAACGCAAATCAAAATGATGTGTCACTTGACTCCCTTTTCCATTTAAAATTCTAAGGGTAACATCTACCCCTCCTAAGGGGTTGAACCACGAGGGCTATAAGTAGTCCTTGAAAGTGTCCCCCTTGACAATAAAGTTGTCCTCATATTGTTTACTGGAAGGAAGATATTAAGGGTGGGAAGTTTTCAAATTGACACCCTGTATATTATGTATTGATATGTACAACAGATTAACATTCTGGTTTTCTTTGCAAAAGTGTTGTTTGTAATCAATGTCAATACTTAATATAACTGAATATTAAGATTTTCGCGATAATACAAAAGATATCCAGGAAATTACTTATGAAGAGAAATGATCTGCTTAAATCTATTTCAGAATGAAAATATTTTCCCCGTGGTTCACAATGCAATGACTTTCATTCGTAAGTATTTGTTTGTCGCATCAACGAACGTGTATTAATAGCTCTGGACATCCTTAATCTTTCAATTTCCTTCATTTACTATTAGCGACAACAAAGTGGTCTGTTTTTCACATTACTATCATCTATCAAGGACTAGATAATAGAATTTACATTTTTTAATTGATAAATATTCTTTTTTGTGATGCACTGTTAAGAACCTTTGGTGTAGTAATGAATATTACTGGAGTTTTTTCCCAACACCAAACCATTATTTTAACACCTCGGCACGTGTTTCGATCACCAAGTGATCATCTTTAAGAGGAAGATTAAACAGTTCAATCTTCTCCTTCCAAACCATTACTTTAACACCCCGACACGTGTTTCGATCACCCAGTGATCATCTTCAAGAGGAATATTAAACAGTTTAATATTCCTCTTGTTGTGTTGTGTTGAAATAATGATTTGGTGTCGGGAAAAAAACTCCAGTAATAAGTGAGATAATCAATCCGGACGATTGATTTTCACATTCTATCGTCCAACCGTGCCAGGAATCACACATTAGAAGTTAAGACCTTGTTACTCCTTAGCTCGTACAATTTTCGACTTTTGAGAGTTGTCGTTCGAAGGGCGTGACAGGTGGTTAATGGAAAAGTTGATTTTAACAAACAGGCACCATTATTCACAGCAATAAGACGTTAACGTCATACCATACTAAAGTGACACAATAATAACCTTATTGAGACGCCAGTTGTGAAAGCCCACGCTTTTATAATGAAAATCTTATCAGAACAATGACAGAAAGCTCATTGAATAATCTCTCTTTTGTCCTAGAGCGCATCTCAACGGTCAGGCTAAATCTGATATAGGTACTGCACTTTTACTGGGGACATAGGGTTGGCGTGGAATGTTGGGCTAATAACACCATCATGTTTGAGTGAATATCGGAGCGAAAGGAAAAAGGATCCGACTGATGAACCGGTTTGAGCAAAAAAATCTGGCATTTGAAAAATAGGTGAGATTTCCCAAGGTACGATCTATATGAAAAATATAAACTCCCAATGACCTCACAAACTGAACAGTTACACAGACAATTTTCTTTTTGAGAATATTCGATAACTGAAAAAGTTCCTTCACTGAACATAAGCACTTGGAAGTCTGTCAAATAATTTAATATAACTTTTGACAGTTTAACATTTAATGTAATATTGAATTATACATTGGTAGGGACCATTGGTATTCTAGGAAAATGAGCTAACCGACCGGCGATAACGGAGTAGCCTCTCTATACACTGTGTCCAAGATAAGAATGGGGCATAAGCATGGGGATATCGGATACGGTAATTGATACGGGGTCGATTGAATTAGAGAAAAGTAGCGCATTTATGTGCCTAATAATATGACATTTAGAAAGTTTTAATATTCCGAGTAGTTTCGGAGATATCCAAGAGAAACCGAAATTTGAGAATTTCGTTTTTATTTTCTCCTAGCTTTATTTTCAAAGAAAATGTAAAACAAATAGCACTTTGCCATGGCCACTTTTTAAGGACTACATGATAACGTAAGCAGACTTTTTCTGCGACGTTTCGACTTTTAGAAAATATCATCAACTTTGTATTATTATATGGGCCGAAACTAAAGTATACCCTGTATACGACTCCATTTTTCATTGTGAATACAGCAACGTATCACACAATATGATTTCATAACCATTTCTCGCGCAAAATAAAATGTGATTATTCAACCTGCCTTTCTTCAATTTTAGATAGTACGCGCTGATATCTACATGAAGTAAATTGATAAGTCTTATTTATAATAAATTTTAACTTACCACTTGCCAGAATTTTTGCGTTGTTGAATACAAAGATTAGTCGAAATATCAAAAGTTAGGTTTATAAAATGTAATTGCAATGTAATAAGGAGCTAATACGTATTATAGTAAACAGAGACGGCTCGTGACTTGGAGAACACGAGAGGCTAAAGTTATAAAATCTATATACACACAGAAAAGCCCGCTGGAGGCGCGAAAATTTTTATGTTGTTGCACGCTTTGCTTAATACTAGAGTTAGGGCATGGGCACAGGGCCGTAGCGAAAAGAAATAGTAGGGGGGGAGGAAATCAAAATTTTCCCAACCCCACCAGCAAAATTTCCCAACTTTCGAAAAAATGAAAGCCAAGGGATTAGTTACTACTATAATATATTAATTCTCTTACTTAGCTATCCAAAGATTGGCTGAATGCATGCCCATTAGGGTATGCACAAACAAAAATAAATTTTGGTAATTATAAAAATAATAATGGGAATACCATATCCACCATGTATAGGAATATTCAATACAAATGAAAGGAAACAACACTTAAATAATATTGTGCTTATTTTTTTCTACTATCATTTTTTCTATCTTCACGGCTCGAAATTTCCCAACTTTTCCAAGTCAAAAAAACAGCGAAAAGTTGGGAATTTTGTAAAACTGTCACTTCAAAATTTGTGGACTATTCAGGACTGTTCTCTTACTTGGGAGAAATTGAACTTTTTTGAATTTTTCAAACAACTCAGAATTTCAAAGTATGGGATCTCCAAGTTATGCATGTTGGGAAATCCCAACCTTCTCCTGGTTCTTTCCCTTTTTTTATCACCTCTCCCTTTCTTTTCTCTCATTTTTATTTTTTTCATTTTTTTTCATTTTTTTACTATCATTTTTTTTTATCTTCACGGCCCAAAATTTCCCAACTTTTTCCCAAGTCAAAAAAGCAGGGGGGGAGGCTTCCCCCCTGTCCCCCATGGCATCGGCCCTGCATGGGCATGACAATGCGTAAAACATGCATGAGGAGCTATGGACTTTATTTTAGTTTGTAAACCATTTAAATGGCCGGCCATGACCGCATTCCCATCATAGGTTTGCGCAATTAACTTTTGCCTAAAATTATAGGTGTCACACGTACGAATTAAAAAATTAAACAAATCGTCAGCTGTGCGCCCAGATGAAACATCATGAAAACCCATAAAACGTTCTACCGCATTACCATCTTTGACATATCTTAACACGATTGAAAGTTATGATGTACAGGTAATATCGGTAGTTTCATCAATTTCCCATGCAAAAAAAACACTTTCAATCTCCTTCACAGTGTCTATAAGCTCATTTTGGATGGTTTTTGAGGTGCTCGAAAAAACGCTACCTACCGCTTAAAAAAGTGCCAAATTGTGAAGCATATTTGCCCCATAAAATTAAAAGTTCCTTGTAATTGCCGCGATTAATCTAATCTACGGTTTCATCGTGTCCGCGAAAAGCTAATTCTTGGGAACCCAAATAAATCGTAATATCAATAAGTCTTTTTAAATTCGACCGATTTTCCCTAACTTGATTATTAAAAGAAATTATGGCCTCTTTTTGAGCTGTATTCTAAGCTGTTGCTATATTTTGTTTGCTAAACAATTTTTTAAGTCGGATTATCTTATTTTAGACCACGTTTGGTATTCGGTTTGTACGGAAAATAAAACACAGGGCCAACAAAAAAGTTTTTCTCGTTTGACGGAGCCGATAAACCAATCGCATTTATCGTACCAAATAATATTAAATATCCGATTTTGTCGATTATCAGAGTTTTAATAATGTCAAATTTATTATCATAAGATAAAGACTTGAAATTATTTGTCAGCAACCAGTCGACTATATCGTCAGATTTTTTAATTTCGTCCAACTTATCCATAATAAATGAAAAAAAAAACTTACCGAAAAGTGAAAACCTGAAAACACCTTGAAATTGAAAGAAAACACTTTGAAAACACATTGAAAATATTACCAAAAAGCACTGCTATAATACAATACTGCCTGTTTTATACACAAATAACAAATAAATATTATCAAGAAACAATAAAACAATTTACCGAAATATAGTTCAGTCCCGGTCCTTCACGGCATCTTGTCCAAATAATTAAATAAAAAACAAACGCAATCGTACACTAACGGTAACGAACTGGAGGCTAGCCTCCTCTAACGCTATAATTTCTGCAACTGAAATTACAAATCGGAACGTATGTCGCTGGTTGGATCGGTCTCGTGGAGCCTGTGTTTTTTAAAGCGGTCGGAGGCTTGGCTCCCTTGCAACGTATGGCATTTATTATTTCGAGTTGATGGTCGTTCATGGGCAGTGCGTTTGAGTTTTGTTGATGCACGATACAGTGAGTGATAGGGTTTTTTCGGGTATATTATGTATTTATATTAAAAATTAATGGTAAAGTAATGATACCCAAGCATTTTTAGGAAAAAAAATTATAATTATTTGTCAATATCTTTTAATTTATTGCGATGAATAGCGTCAGATTTTATGGGGAGGCTAAGCCTCCCTTGCCTCCTCTGACGAGCCGCCGCTGATAGTAAATAAACAGAAACTTATAACAAGTTTTCAAATAATCCGCCGTTATTTTCTAAATGCAGGTACGCTCGTCTCACAGACGAATTTAAAGCTTGAGTTAGCATATTCGGAACAATATTGTTAAAGGATGCAGTAACCAATCTCAGCAAATCTTCTTCATTTTGACAATTATGAGAGTTCACTCTTAATTCTTGATATATCCCCAAAGGAAAAAGTCTAGTGGGGTTAAGTCGGCGGACCTTGCAGGCCAGGATATATCACTATGAAGACCAATCCACTGTCCTGGGAAGCGACGGTTCAAATAATCACAAACATTTCTAGCGTTATGTGCTGGAGCACCATCTTGTTGAAACCAGCAGCTGTGAGTTACCGCTAAAGGTAAATTATCTGGAGCGTCTTCCAAATCATTTACTAACAAATTTATGTATCGCTCTTTTGTTAAACTGTTTTGATAGATAAAAGGCCCAATTACATTCGTACGGAGAATTTGAAAAGCTGCCGTTTTCCAGTTTTAGCACAAATTAGGTAGGTAACAAGATGTAAAAGTGGGAACGATACTGTGTCAAAAATTCTACCAAACAACAGTATCATCATGACAACAGAACAACATCATGTGTCATTTTTTTCAGTGCGTACCTACTATCTAAAATTGAAGAAAAGCAGGTTGAGTAATCACTTTTGCGTGAGAAATGGTTATGAAATCATATTGTGTGTTAGAGCGCCCGTACACGAGCCACATTTTGCGGTCGGATCGACCACACAATTGCAGTCGCGTTCCAGCGAACTCAAGCTAAGCCGTCCATAAGAAATACTGTAGTACACGTACACGGGCGATCACAAAAGTCAAAACGGGCGTGTGCAGTCAACTTGCCGCTGATCTCCGCCGAAATGTCATCGCGGCAGCAGCAAGTTGACTGCAGACGTCCGTTTTGACTTTTGTGAACGCCCGTGTACGTGTAGTACAGTATTTCTTATGGGCGGCTTGAGTTCGCTGGAACGCGACTGCAATTGTGTGGTCGATCCGACCGCAAAATGTGGCTCGTGTACGGGCGCTCTTACGTTGCTGTATTCACAATGGAGTCGTATACAAGGTATACTTTAGTTTTGGCCCATATAAAAATACAAAGTTGATGATGTTTTCGAAAGAATGAAACGTCGCAGAAAAATTCTTCTTACGTTAACGTGTAGTCCTTAAAAAGTGGCCATGAAAAAGTGCTATTTGTTTTACATTTCCTTTGAAAATAAAGCTAGGAGAAAATAAAAACGAAATTCTCAAATTTCGGTTTGTCTCGGATATCTCTAAAACTACTCGGAATATCAAAACTGTCTAAATGGCATATTATTAGGAACATAAATGCGCTACTTTTCTCTAATTTAATCGATGCAGTATCACTAGCCGTTTCCGATATCTCCATGCTGTTCATTCTTATCTTATAGACACAGTGTATTTTATTCGAAGAGTAATTTCTTCCTTAAGAGCTCTTTTGGGAAAACTCGGGGTTTCTCAAGTAGATAAATAACTATCATTTCGAAGGTTATAACAAAAAAGTTTTAAAAAATATATAATTTTAGCATTAAACTTGAACGGTGATTAACTCTTTCATGAATATGAAAAGAAGATATTTTTGTAATGAGAGTTCGTTCAGGAGACTCAATCTTATAACGTGGGAACTGTTATTTGAACATAAAAACATAAACATTATTGAAAACCCTCACAGTGAAATAACCTAAATGAGTTTACATCGTCAACTAGGTTTATTCGTACCTAAAAATTTCGGGACCAGGTTTTCTGTAAAATTACCTACAACTCGGGAGAAAATATTTTCAAACATCAAATATTTCAGATTGTTTCTGAAACAACGTTTCGATAATGAAAACATTTCATGACCCACTCAAATCGCTGTTTTTTTTTAAAAGAGCGTTTCACTGAAAAATCAAATATAACAAAATACGGGATATTCCAATTTTGCTCCACTCAGAATAAAAAAAAATTCTGATCAAATTAATATTTGATACCTAATGAAATTGAGTTTTCATTGAAAATTAGGATGGTTGATTAGAAAGAAAATTGGAGTTTAGTAAGGATGGACATCTCTCCTTAGGCTGCACCTATATTGAATCCGTATTTTTCCCGACCCGATGTGGGACGACCATCGGACGACATCGGAAGAAAAACAAACACTTAATTTTCAAAGTAGATGCCTTCATTGGAAAGAGTGGTCCGATACGACAATAAAATATCACTACCGATTACTGACCGACGAATAGTCAAATCAAAAGTGTTTGTTTTCAGTCCGATCTTTCATTCCGACAGAGTGGTATAATAATGAATAATAAAATTGATTGACCAGCGAAACAAGGATTACCATAATAGTGATATGAAGTCTAAACTATGGGAGGTTATTGGTGACCAATTACTGGTAAAAGAACTGATGCATGCTCTGAAGTTAGACTGGCCAGTTATGTTGGGTTTTATGCCTTCAAGAATATAGTTAAACGTTTCCATAGTCATACAATGGTAGTCCTTAAATTTATCCGGGTAGTTTCTTATAAGTAGGGGTCGGGTCAAACCGAGTCCAGTGTAGGCAGTTACAACGGACTGCATCGGATCGCGGGGCGTCCGATGGTCGTCCCACATCGGGTCGGGAGAAATGCGCATTCAATATAGGTGCAGCCTTAGGAAGACGTCACCGATGAGGTGTTTTTCACATTTAGATAAGAAACATTAGTATATAACAAGCCCTGATGCTTTCTATAGACTTTATTTCCATTGTAATTTTTCATGTTTCTTTTGATCTTTACAAGTAATTTTTGGGAAAGGAAGTTTATAGTTATACTTCTGAGTTTCATTTTAAATGGAATGTTATAGGTATCCCTTCTAATCTTGTTTTTGTCTTTTTATATGTTATCTCATGATTCTTCCATTTTTATTTTCCTCATATATAAAATCAATCGCACGTTTTTATGTCTGAATGATATTTTAAGTATTTTTAACACTACCCGAGGATGACTATAAAAGTCGAAATGACGACAGGGGGTCAGTTATTTGAGATAATCCCAACAACTCTGATCGAAAAAAAAGTACTAAAAGAATCTAGGAAAAAATAATTAGATTGATATAGGCGTAATAAAATCATATTTTCAATATTGTTGTGAATTATTCCTTGAAAAAAAAGTAATTCTACTTCTGCTTCTTAATCGTTCCAGATATCGCGTCGCTTCACAAGTATTCTCATAGCCTTTCGAAAACTTCCATCGAGATATATAAGCACTACCAAAAGGCAAGGAGGCTAGTCTAGTTAAAAGTGTGGTACGTAGTTTCATAGTAAGGCGATGAATATTTGAGTATTCGTCTGAAGTTCAGTTCAAGTTTTTGTGTTTAATTGTACAGTGTGGTCTATTATTGTCGAACCCACGTGAAAAACGTAACAGTTATGTAAAATGAAGAAATAGACATATGAAATAGAATCATTAAATTTAAATATGCTTTGTCAAACTTCATTCACAATAATGTTTCCAAAGATGTCAACCATATTGTTCATACATTCATTGAATATATGAACAATAAGTCAAAAAAATTTGTGATGAAGCTACACTTAGACACTTACCTTGTTCAAAAGCTCAATGAAAATATTTTGTGCCAGGCGTTGAGGACTTTTGAGTGAAACAAAATGGATATTAATATATTAACCAATGATTAATCAAGTTTATTCGGAACAAGCACAGTGGTATAATGTTATTTTGGGTAAAATGAAAATAAAATCAGTAAGAGAAACGAATCCCTGAGATATTCCGGTTATTCAATTTGATTTTCAAAATATTCACATATAGTTTCAAAACCAAATAAAACAAAAAATAATGATGTTGATATTGATATGAAAAATATTTTTTTCATAATATATATTTCTTTTTAAGGTTTGTGAAACAATACATGTTTTTATTGGAACTACGCAATTTTAATATATTTTTTGTCTGTAAAAAAATGTTGAAATAGACTTATCTGGTTTTGATACCAGACGCCCCATATTTTCTGGGTTATTTGATACGATTTTGATACTGGAATGATCTATTCCATTTCTTTTGATTCCTTTTTCAGTTGCTACTTTTTATCATTCTCAATAGACATAATTTTCGAATGAAGTAGGAAGGAAACGCGAAATCAAATATTATTGTTGAAATTGTCAATATTGTAATGTAATTCTGATTATTTTTCTGATGCCGGTTGGACACCACGAAAGAACACTGTTATTTTCTAGACGTTAAGAAACTCTTTAATTCATTGTGGGCCACCCTACTAATGTCGTTTGAGTATAATTTTGACAAAAGCAAATCATGTTGTACACAGTCGAAAAAAAAAATTCTAACAAGGCACTCTCCCAAATCGATGAAGTTGATCTGTCAATCAGTATACTTTTGACTCTCTTGAGTCAATTTTCCACAAAAAAAAACTTGCTTGTGACATGAGAAAAGAACTTTCAAAAACTTTGAGATATTGTGCGCGTTCCGTTCATATATTAACGCCCACTGTTCAATTGTTATACAGTGCGTTTCTTTAATACCCTTCCCAATTTTATTTTTTGAACGGGTCAACTAAAAAAATTGAAATTTGGGATAATGAAATTAATGCATGAATACTTTATTTTGAAGTGAAATTGACAGATGGAAACCTTCAAGATGGCGACTAAGCGCCATCTGGGAAAAAAAACTAAATGGAAAGAGGGATCTTGTGACCCATCATTTTGAAGCTCCTGACGAATACTTCATAACTCTAGAGTATGGAGTCAATATCTTTACCTACTACAAAATGGCGGAACATTTAATAATTTCCTGAAGACAAACACATTAATATCCACACTACGACAATGAACATCATTGTTCAGTTAGAATATTCTCATTTACTTTTTGGTTTTACTAGTAGAAAGGTACCACGTCAACAATCTCTAAAATGGTCAATTCTCGTCTATTAGAAAAAAAAATTGAAGCAATTTTTATTTACGGTGCGATGCGTAGCTTTCACGAGACCAAAAGGATTTTCAATGAACGTATTCCGAATCGCCCTATCTGTAGAAAATATTTGAGGAAACTTGTATTCAAATTCACAACTACCGGTAGTGTACATAACAAAAAGCTCCCAGGTCATCTGTCCATTCCGGAAGAACAGCAAGTGCAAATAATTGGTGAGATGGTATATAGTAACTCCTGAACAGTCTACTTAATCCGTCGCGAATGTTTATGAGGTGTCTCCTTTTATTGTGTGGAGACTTTTGAAGAGGAATAGGTATCATCCATAAAAAATCAAAATAGTACACAAATCAACTGAAGATAACCCTGATCGAATAACATAATTCTGCGAAATCATGACGGAAGCCATTGCAAGGCATCCTACCTATCTCCACAATATTTGTTTTAGTGACGAATGTAAATTTTTTTAAACGACAATGATCACAGACAAAATTGCCGTTATTGGAATGACACCAACCTTCACGTTTTCCGGGAAACACATACCCAATATCCAGAAAAAAATTAACTTGTGGGCAGGAATATTGGGAAACCATATCGTGGGACATCTATTATTGATCAAAATTTAACAGGAGAATTGTATTTGAATATGTTGGAAACTACTGTTGATCCTCTCATCACTGAAATCGTCGAAGCGAATCCTAATGAATTCGATATGGATATTGTATTCCAACAAGATGGAGCACCACCACATTACTCCAGACAAGTAAGAAACTATTTGGATACTACTTTTCCCGGTCGTTGAATTGGCTGTCGAGGTCCTACAGAGAGGATTTGACAGATTTGACACCTTTGGACTTTTTTTATGCGGCTATTTTTATGCCGTATATCCATATTGGATATACGGCAGAGAATAATAAATATTTGTAGAGATATTGACGTTACTGTGTTCGAAAATGTTCGACGTGAAAAATCGGATAGGCTGTTCATATGTCAAGAAGTTCAAGGCAACCATTTCGAGCATCTTCTGAACTGACCCCAAGCGTATTACCTCATATTATGTAGTTAAATGTCAATGTATTCAGGCAATTATTGAAAGTTACGCCATTTTGTAGTAGGTGAAGATATTGACTTCATATTTTCTAGAGTTGTGAAGTATTCGTCAGGAGCTTCAAAATGATGTTTCATAAGATCCCCCTTTCCATTTAATTTTTTTCCCAGATAGCACCCAGTCGCCATCTTGAAAGTTTCATCTGTCAATTTCACTTCAAAACAAAGTATTTATGCCTTGATTTCATTATCCCAAATTTCAAATTTTTTAGTTAACCCGTTCAAAAAATAAAAGGGGGGGACATTTAAGAAATTCACTGTATGAAGATTTGCCAGTAGAGTTCAAAAGACTAACCATTCACCACAGTAATTATTTTTCATACACCCATATCCTAACCATGCTATTTTTTATACGAATATTTCAATGTGTCCTTGAAGGTTTTCTCGCTCTTTTCCGCCCCTTTGTCGCCTGTTTTCCTAAGTGGAGATTGATCATCGTCTCCTCTCTTACAGTGCGTCATTCGAAAACAGAAATAATACGAGAAGCCTTTTATGAACAACACGCTCAAAATACACGTGGAGGGAAATTACTTCGATAACTGATACGCAGCAGAGGACCGACAAATTTTTATTGTACGAGTAGATATACCTTAGTTACCGTGTATTTCGATCTCGCAGCAACCCTTCTAGCCGTGTCAATGAATCACGTAAAACAAAATAGCTTCGATATTGTTGTTTTTTGTATTGTTTGAAACCAGAAAAGTGTAAGTAAGAAGAAAATGTGCTATGAGAAGTGGTAATTTCACTCACCTCCTTCTCTCTGGTCAGCATCCATTCTGGGACCAGTTTCATTTACTCCATACTTTCCTCCAGATGTTATAAAAAATCCGTTAGCAACGTCTTTTCTCCATGTCCACAAACAATCGTTTTCAAAATCACAATCGACACCAGTCTCATATTCCGTGTGTTTTTCTAAAGTGTATTGCTTATGAAGCTGTTTGATTTTGTCTATCTGTTTGTTGTACTCCTGTTCAACATTCGGGGCTGCTAAAAAAACAAAACCGTTCAATCATGAGGAAATATATTTTTACACAAATGTATAAATGATTTCTACAAAATGAATCCGGTAAGGCAGAGAAGATGGAGGTTGATTAACCACTGCAACTGTTCTTCCAGTAATATCGGATCATGGATTCTCTGGGAGAAGGAAATATTAAGAGCAGACACTTCTTGGTTCATAGATGGATCAAAAACACCTTCCGGTTCCGGTGCAGGTGTTTTCAGTCGCAGACCCAGGACAGAGATACCAACCCGCCTAGGAACCTATGCGACTGTATTTCAAGCAGAAATTTACGCTATTGAATTGTGTGCGGAGAGATTGGAAGAATCCAACCTCATACACAAGTCAATAAAAATATTCTCCGACACTCATGCGGCGTTGGAAGCTCTTGGCTCCTACCGACCAACGTCTTAATTGGTAGCAAATTGCTAAAAACGACTCTCCTCAATAGGAAGACTAAACAGATTGTCTCTGGTCTGGATTCCTGGCCATACTGGTCTGGAAGGCAATGAGGCTGCTGACTCCCTTGCAAAGGAGGGTACTGCAAGCAGCTTCATCGGACCAGAACCTGTCATTGGCATCGCTTTAGGCTTTGCCAAACAAAGATTGAACACCTGGATGGCAAGAAGATTCCAAGAACCTTCCAAGATTGGCTCACTCCAAGGCGTATATTCACCCTTCGAAGCTTGATACCAAACAGCTGTTGGACTACAGTGGGGATGAACTATGATGTCTAACAGGCCTTCTTGTAAGACCTTGTGTACAACGTCATAAGTAAGTAAATCAAAACCGAGGATAAAGCCACAGCCTTTGCGAACATTATGGAAAGCCAATTTAGGTTGAACATAGACCCTAACGATGACATCGATAGGGATACAAGAACAGAGGAAGAAGTGGAAGACACACTTTAACTCGACGACGAGCATGTCATCAGACCCGTCTCAGACGAAGAACTGAACGGGCTGATCAGCGGTATCGAACCCAAAAAGGCTCCAGGTGCTGACGCAATATCAAATAGGATATAGAAAAAGCTACTGGAAAACCGAATCACGTCACTCAAGAACTCAAGCCTCAGATACTTTCCTAAGCAGTGGAATCATGCTGAGATTATAGTGATACCGTTGTCGTCAGCATTACAGACCGATGAGTTTGCAAAGCTCCATGACCAAGTTAGCGGAGAGAGTAGTCCTGCAAAGGTTGGACGAGGAGAAGTTAGTTAATTTTAAATTATTGCTCTTGTAAAAAAATGACATCAGTGAAAAAACTGTATTTTTTTGGAGTTGATCAGCTTTTTGAACATTTGTTCAAAATTAATGATGCATCCCATTTTAATTAACTAATGAAAGCATAGCGTCATAGTGTGAAGCAAGTGCATAAAACCATCTTATTTTACAACAAATGTTGAAATTAATCAACATTTTAGTGTCTGTATATCAAAAAGATTCATGAAATTTAAAAAAAATGTCTAATTCCTCACCATTTTCCGTGTCTAAATATCCTTGTTTGGATATGATCGTATCGTTCGGCTCCATTTTGGGAAGAGCATCGGCCGACATGAGTTCCTCTTCTCTCTTCCTTTCTGCATTCAGTCTTTTTCGTATGCTCGCTATGCTCCTTTCTGGAACGCTGCGTCTAGGCCTGAAGTAGTATCTTATCCTTGTGTGATAATATTCTGGATTGAAAATGTCTTTTTGATCGTCATCTATGTCGGTATTGCTAAATGGACGTATGTCTTGATTCAATTCTCTTATTGTATGAGCACTATAAATTGCATTTATGTTGCCTGTCTTCTCTTTGCTTTTCTCTTTTTCATCTTGGCACTGACTCGGTGTGTTACAGAGTATAAATAGTAATGCAAACGGAAGAAAACTTTGTAATGCCAACATTTTGGATTTCGCTTAGTTTGGAACTTTTGGTAGCGACACGACGGCTAGAATCATTTTTTGCGGTTCTTTACTTTCCTTTCTGTAACAAAATATGTGAAGAGTTAATCTGAGTTCCTGAAATATTCATGATCAAGAAAGAAAAAATTTCATTCACATTTTTATCGATTTTTGTGAACGACTTTTTATATGGATATGTAATGTTGTATTTTCAATTCAGGTAAAATATATTGTTATTTGAGAAACTGCCGAATTTGATTAACATCTACCATTGGATGTAATTTTTCAGTGACATCACCAAGAAAGTAACAATAATTGGCATAAAAAAATATTTGAAACCGGGCAATCTTCGGTAGTTCTCAGAAACAGTTCCGATTTTTTTAAATTTTGCTTAAATCAAAAACCTTTGGAACCAGGTACATTATTATTTATATTGTTTATACAGTTTATTCATTATTTTATACAGTTTATAAAATGTTCATATAAGAAATCATCTGAAGGAACAATCCATTCAGTGCAGTCTTCCTCCTACCTAGACAGTAGGTTTGTGGAACGAAAACTATGAAAAAAAAACTATTCCCCTGGCTAATACCACGGAGGGTATTGGATTATATCCGACAGGTGTCGGTGAAGGATTATTCACAGAAATGCAGTTTTGTGTGGCTTTTTGACAAAATTAATATAACAATAACAATATCAGATATTGACAAAATAATTATGGCTTCAATTTCAAGGTTCTATTTGATGGGTATAATAATGATAGACAGAAGAATCTCAAACAAATCGTAAATATATAAGGTTTTTCAACAGGGACTTCCGAGCTTTTCCAGTTGATAGCGGCCGTCTTGTTGAAGCTACATCCGTCAAATTAGTCAAATTACCATAGACGGAAATAGCATTCAACAACACGTGCAAATAACAAAATTGTTTTCTCAAAATGGGTGTTCTGTTCGGGCAACGTACCACGCGCTTCGCTAATTTTACGGTCGCTATAATCGTCCTACCGAGAGGACTATTTGCAATGTGGTGGAAAAATTTGAGTCCACTGGTTCAGTTAACGATCAACCACCACCTGTACGTCGACAACATGCAAGATTTGTCGAAAACATCGTCGCTGTCTGTGAGAGTGTGCAGGAGAATCTGAGGCAGTCGATTTCGCGTCGCTCACAAGAACTCCGCCTCTCGCAGACCACAACTTGGGGAATTTTGCGTCGTGACTTGGGCCTATACCCTTACAAAATTCAACTGACCCAGGAACCGAAGGTAAAAGACCATAGAAAACGACGTGTGTTCGCCGAATGGGCTCTGGAGCAGTTTGCAACTGGCCTTAATTTTCATAGAAAAATCATCTTCAGCCGTGAGGCCATTTCTGGATGAATGGGTACGCGAACAAACAGTATCTTCGAATTTGGGACGATAGGGGAGATGCGGGGAATCACACGCAGCGGGCAATGGTACGCATGTCCCTGTATGACCAAGCGTTTGTTGAATGTCGGTGCTAATTGGATAGACTCGTGGCACACACGTATTTCAACAACTCTGTTGCGGTACATTTCAGTTCTACGCTTTTGTTCGTTAGATATAGACCATTTTTAGTTTTTGGCATTTTTGTTATAGCATTTGTGCGTGATTCAAGTAAAGGTAAGTATTACATTTTTATTTCAAAGTTGCTCTATTTTTTTTCATGAATGAACTGGCCCCTACTGGACCAAATGCCGTATATATTTCGTGGCCATATCGACCAATAATTTGTTCAAATAGCTCATAAGACAAATGGTGTAAACCGGGTAATGATACGCGGTTGCGTATAATTACCCTCATTGGCGTACCATTACCCGCATAATACCGAAACCATCAGTACACGTGTTTCAGCTGCCCATATTATTGTTTCAGATACCTAACAAGTACGTGAGAAAAACAAATATCGCTGGTTGGACTGAGGAGACTTTACAGAAAGCTCTTCAGGCGATAGGAAGACCCTCTATCTTTTCAGCTGAGGTTGAAACTCAAATGGCAAGTCACGTTCTCAAACTAGCTAAATTGTTTCATGGATTGACTCCGGTAGAGTTACGAAAACTCGCGTTTCAATATACATAAGCCAATGGCATACGACACGATTTTAATAAAACTCGCCAAGAAGCAGGCAAAGATTGGCTGCGATTATTTCTTGAGAGAAACCCACAAATTAGCCTAAGAAAACCTGAAGAAAACAAGTGTCAATAGAATTACTGCTTTTAATGAAGAATCCGTAATTTTTTTTTTCCAATTTGACATCTTTGTTAGAAAATGTCTCCTACATTGACGAAAAATGGACCACTAGAGAGAATTTATGCAGTTACCGATAATTGCTGGAGCGACGAAAAATGTTTCCTTCATTGGTTACAGTATTTTAAATTGCGTGTAAATTCAAGTGAAGCAAACCGTGTTCTCCTGGTGCTCGACAACCATTATAGCCATATAGCCATTCCGATTTATGACTATTGTCAAGATAACGGAATTGACATGTCAATACCGCCACATACCTCCTACCGCTTACAACCTCTCGATACTTCGTTTTTCGGCCCATTCAAATGCGCTTTCAATAAGGAGTGCGATATTTTTTTGAGAACTGGCAAGCAAGAGAAAATAACTTTCCCAGATTTGGCAGAAATATTTAAAAATGCCTACGTTAAAATTGCGACAATGAAAAAAGCTACATCAGGTTTCAACTCATCTGGAATCCACCCATTCAATCCAGATAAATTTACCAAAGAGGATTTTGAAGCTGCTAGTCAATATTTGCCTACTGTATCTGATGATTTGGACTCCATAAATAAGCCTGATCCCGGCCCTACTTTCAACGTTCCAATTATACCTCACTCCTGTCCTAAACGGAATTCAAAAGTGATAAGTGCTTTAGCAAAAGACGAAGTCGGCATTGCAGAAATCTCACCATTACCGTCATATACTGGAAAAGGAAAAACTAAAATATGTACCAAGGGAAAGTCAGAAATATTAATAGCTACACCAATGAAATTAATTCTCGAGGAGAAGCAACAAAGAAGGAATAACATAAATTTTGCTCGAGAAGGAAAGGGTAAAAATATCATAGCAAAAGTGCCATTATGCAAAAAAACAATGAATTAAAGAAATATGGAACTAGATTCTGATAAATCCGAGGACAACGAAATTGTCGAGAAAAATCTTGTTGATGATGATGAACTGGATGACATGTATGTGGATTCAAGCATTACTGGTTATGTGAAGATTTCGGAAAAGATGGGGAAATTTGGTAGAGGTGTTACCTGCGGGAAGTGGGTACATGCTGAATGTAGTGGGCAGGACTTTGCCACTGACTATGAATGTGACTTTTGCAGTAAAATATCCTTTGCAAAAAGGGACCTTCTTGGCAAATTTTTATTTAGTTTCTGAAATAAGTTTAATGTTTTTGTTAAATATCTAAAATATGTTTCAATTTTTCGTTTTTATTAAGTTTGAATTACGAATGAGTTTACTTTTTTGAAATTTATGATATTTTCTAACAATTTTCAATAAACACGAGTTTTTCAAACAGTTTTTATTTGCGTAATATTGCCCGACAAAATGCGTATCATTAGCCGCCGTGAAGGGTAATAGTACGCAAACCACAAAACTTGGGTTTATCTGTTTTATACCAACCCCTTTTATTTTGTAAAAAATTTGAGATGACTATGTTAAAGGGAACATATGAATGAACGACTATGGCAAATCTGAATTGGACGTCAATGACATGTGATTTCAACAGGACGGCGTTAAGTGCCACACACCTCATGTCAAATTGGATACTCTGCACAAGCGATTTGAGGGTATGGTCATCTCACGTGGAGGTGATGTGAACTGGCCATCGAGATCGTACGATTTGATCCAGTTAGACTTTTTCTTATGGGGTTTTCTTAAATCGCGGGTGTATGCGAATAAGCCACAAACCACAGCGGTCCTCAAAGCCATTATAACCCATGCCATAGGTCATATTCAGCCTGATTTATGTGCCAGAGTCCATCCTTGGGCCCCTTTAATTTTCCATCTATACTTCTCGTCTGATAAATTCTCTAGTTAGCTGCATTAATATGCAGATCATAGTCAAATATATTTTGGATTTCCGATTCAGGAAGACAAAAACTGCTTATGAGCTGATCAATCAATACATCAAAGCCTTTATAAAAGCTGCTACTGATCATTGTCTCATAATTACCGCTAAAAAAGTCGAAAATCTTGCTTTATGGATCACGAACTAATCGGCATGTAGTATCGAAATATTCATTCTACTGTATCGTGATATATATCGATCGATAGAAAATTTTGTACTTTATACATTCATATAATTTTTTTCAAAATTTTAATTTTTTGCCTCTTTTCAGCTTATTACTATGAGATTTCATTGAACGATTTTTGGCCAATTTTTTTCTACGAATTCAAAGTGAACCAAAGCGCTGCCGAAACAGTCCGATAAATTAACCAGGCAATGCTAGTGTTGATGAAAGCGTTGTTTTTTTTGTTTCAAAGGATAAAACACAAGCACTACAGGTGAATTCTTAAGGTGACCTTAGAGCTATGTCTGTGCGAAAGTAGTGATTCACAGTGAATTTCAATCGCTGGAAATTAACCCATTTGGAAAAACGTTCTCGGGAAGTTCATTCTGCATAAACGCATTTCTGTAAATTGAAGAGTTCTTTAACAGTGAAGTTCGAGGTGTACTGAATTGAACCTCAAAACGATGAGCAGCCACAGTCCGTTCTGATATGTACCGTTCTTGGTGGAATCAAATGTGCCAAGTCACTTGAAAACTTTCCGTGAGAGTATCTTTAGAAGAGAGATAAATCTCCAACCTTTTTTCGATGTTCCAGACTATCAAGGTAGCAAGTGATGTTCGCGTTTCTAGTCAAGCGGATGGCTCTTTTCTGGATGGAATCCAGCAGCTTCAGGGTATGTTTGGGGGCAGAGCTCTATACATGAGAACAATACTCCAAAGAAGGTCTGATCTGAGCTTTATAAAGCATCAGAAGTTGCTGGGGTGTGTACAGTTTTCTGGTTTGGAACAGAGTTCCAAGCTTTTGAGAAGCAGCCTTTGAAATTCAAGCGACATGAATGTGCCAAGACATATTGGTGTCCATTCAACCCTCAACAATTGTCTGACCTGACATTATTATATCTGGTTCGGAGACATGTATCTTTTTGAAGAAAGCCAATGTATGGGTTTTTGTGGCATCGAATTGAACCTGGTTACTTTCATCCCAATTCGAAATTACTGCTAGATCCTCATTTAGATATGCAACCTCCTGCTGCCGGTGAAGAACGTTCCGAAGATGTTAGTCTTGAAGATGAGTCCCGAAGTTGTCGATCTACAGAAATTCAGGGCGAGGATTTGAGGATTCTGGTTGAGACTGACCCATCACAAACGGTACGTCGGATAGTGAAAGAGCTGGGCGTCAGGTCACATGCGATTTTTTATCGTTTAAAACATTTTGGAAAGGTGAGAAGCTCGAAAAATGGATGCCCTACGTTTCAAACTATAGGCGGAAATTGTCACGTTTCGAAGACTGTTCTTTTTTGCTTTTGCGCAACTAAAACAATCTTTTTTTGGATCGGATCGTCACATGTGATGAAAAGTGGATCCTCAACAGGAGTTGTCTAGGACAGTGGTTGGATATCGATGAGCCACCAAGGCACTTCCCAATGGCGGAAACCCAACTAAAAAGACTATAAACATTGTCTGGAGGGTTAGCCATACCTTTCTGCAAATGGGCCAAATCATCATAACAGAGTCCTATCGTGACGAAGTCAACAAAGTGTTGAGAAAATTACGTCAGTAGCAGCCAGCGTTGGTCAACAGAAGAGGTTCTATACTACTCCACGACAAGGCCCGTCCGTCTGTTTCACAAATCACTGCCCGAAAATTGAAAAATTGAGCGTCTGCTTCACACACCATACTCTCAGACCTCTCGCCAGCATCTATTACCATCTTTTCAAGTTAGGATAGGTTAGGTCAAAAGTGAGTGGGCTTATTCGACCCTCCACCGCATCCCGCAAGGATTTATTGTGGCTCACACCTATTCACACTCAACCAAATAAGCCCAGCTTCGTAACGAAGCGGATTAGTTTATATGTTGTTTATATCTTGTTTATCCAAGATGAACAAGGGAACTTACGGCGATCTGTTGCAAAATTAATAATCGCTTTCCTTTTTTTCTGAAGCTTTTACTGCAAAGTAACTGAATGAAACCAGAACCGAAAAACAAAACATTACGATCTTACCTCAGATAGCATTGTTTCGACCCGCTATAGGTGTCATCAGTGAGGCTAGGATGGATCACGAATACATTGTTGGACCAACGCTATTTTAAAGAGCTAACCTGAGTATGAGTAAGTGAGGACAGCTCCTACTACGAAAACTATCTACGAGATCTATAGAAAAAACATAAATCTTGTTTTTCCGACATAAACAAGAGTTCATATAGCACGAAATAACATATTAGAAACAATCATTCTTGTCAGTTTTTTCAGGCTCTTATGTTTGCAACATGTACTTTGAGGACAAATAATTCACTGGATTGAGGCAGTAATACAAGTCATTATCTAACTAACCACCTACCATCAATAATATATCTGACACAGGGCCGTCGCCATGGGGGGGATGGGAGGGAGCCTCCCCCCCTGCTTTTTCGACTTGGTAAAAAGTTGGGAAATTTTGGGCCGTGAAGATAGAAAAAAATAATAGTAAAAAAATGAATGAAATTAAAAAAAATAACAATGAGAGAAAAGAAAGGAAGACGTAATAAGAAAAGGGGAAGAACCGGGAGAAGGTTGGGATTTCCCAACATGCATAACTTGGAGGACCCATACTTCGAAATTCTGAGTTGTTTGAAAACTTCAAAAAAGTTTTATTTCTCCCAAGTAAGAGAACAGTCCTGAACAGTCCACAAATTTTGAAGTGACAATTTTACAAAATTCCCAACTTTTTGCTGTTTTTTCGACTTGGAAAAGTTGTAAAATTTCGGGCCGTGAAAATAGTAAAAATAATAGTAGAAAACAATAAGCACAATATTATTCAAGGGTTGTTTCCTTTCATTTGTATTGAATATTCCTATACATGATGGATATGGTGGAAGACCAAGTACCTTGGTCCAAGGTAGAGTAATTCCCATTATTATTATTTTTATAATTACCAAAATTTATTTTTGTTTGTGCATACCCTAACGGGCATAAGCATTCAGCCAATCTTTGGATAGCTAAGTACGAAAATCAATATATTATAGTAGTAACTAATTCCTCGGCTTTCATTTTTTCGAAAGTTGAAAAATTTTGCTAGTGGGGTTGTGAAAATTGGAATTCCCTAACCCCCTGGCATTTCTTTTCACTACGGCCTTGCTCTGACATATGTTTTATTTTTATTAGTGAAGCAGTAGCTACAGTGTCACCAATAAGGAAAAAAAATGTAAATCTCTATTCTGTTCTATAATGTACCTAATGTTATTTTGTTGTGTTTCAGGAAAGTAGAGTTGTTTAGTGTCAACATTTTGCTTTAATTGCAATATACTGATTTACTAATTGCTATTCTCTCACATACATTTCTGTAGAAAAATCATAATGCAATTCAGATTGTTGACCCTTTTAAGAAAGGGTTCATAATTAATATAAGAAATTTTCATGTAGGCCATATATGAAGTGAACCAGAGTAGTTACTTATTTTGTAAAATTTATTTAGAGAATTTAGGTTAAAACCATGAAATGAATTGTAGTTAGTTGACGAAAATTTCGATTATACACCTTGGGACAGGACGTTGTTGATTCTTTTTCCATTTTGAGTTGGTTTTATAAATGTTGAAATATGCATCTATTCAAATGAATGAACTTAATGCGTTTTTGAACCTCATCCGATAAAACTGTTTTCAGACTGTAATACCTATATCAAGGGAATTCCATGTCTGAAAAACGATAACATTCTATTTTTTCAAGTTATAATTCAAAATTGTACCTATACGATACCTATTGACACAATATAGGTCCTTCCTAGAATTGAAGGAAATGTCAAATGGAACTTGAACCGACAGAAACATATTTCCCACAAAAAAAGCATTGAAATAGGTGTACACTGATTTCCAAATTTGCGATGCATTAAGAATTTCGATACTAGATAGAATGCACACTTCTTACCATTAAATCAATGTTGAAATAATCAAAATTTGGTCATCTTTTAAGACGGATGAAATTACGCCATACGTATTCAAAATCACCAATTTGTGTCTGTTTACTTTAAGGTCACTATGAAACAAGAACGTATCGCAACGAAACAACGTTAGCACTCCCGATTTTGTCACGGTCTGACTACGTCCCACTAGTATTTTATTTTAAAATTGCAATAAGCGAACCCGAGTAAAAATATCTTCGGTACAACCCATAGTATCTTGTGTGCGCTGGCCGAATTGAGCAAGGAAAGGTGATCGAAGTTTGAATGAGTGTGAGCGGGATGGAAGGAGCATATCGATTTTTGTGTTCTTTTGGCTTTATCTACGGTAAAATAAGATGAAACGGCGAAGTGACACCTATCGGGAGGCTGCGGAAGTTGGTTTAATTTTCTGTAATGAATCGTACGCGTTTGTCTTTGGGATTATGGCTGGTGTTATCAGGTTTATTCCCAGTTTATTGCATCCAGTTCACTCCGTTATATCTTGAAAATGGCGACCTCTCGAAAGACATATAATGCCGGTTAGACTACGGCCATGGATAGGTAGTAACTAGTCGTGTTATTTAACTTACCTACTTTAAATATTCCACTGGAGATTTTATTTCAAAACCAAATGCCACTACTTTTCTCAGTAATAATAATACACAAAAAGTATAATTTTGGTTCAACTTTGATGAGTCTATTTTCCAAGAATACATCAATGGTGGTGAAACACTGAAGTATGTTGGAGATATATAAGATGAATATTTGAATTTGAGTCTCTGCATGCTGTTGGACTTTTCCTAAACGGTATAAGATATACAAAATTGTATATTTCATGTGCCACGTCGTATATTTTAGAATACTATGAAAATGACAATAATTTCACTCTAGATCTTAAAAATCTCTTGAACTTTCTGATAACTATTAGAATTATTGAACGAAAGTCATTTTTTGGATTGAGCAATACTTTTGAGTATCATTTTTTGTGAAATAAAAATGTTAGAGCAAGTGTAGATAAACCCCAGAGACATACATATACTCCTGAGTGGTATACCAAGAGTATCAAGATGAGCAAAGAGTAGCAAAGCATGTTTAACAGCTGCATCTTATCACAAATTTTTCTGAGGTTGATGAACAAATATGTGAAAGAGGACAACTTTTAGTGGTTGATATTTTTCAAAAGGTCGTCACTTGAAAATAAAATAAGAGTAGGTAGGTAGTTAGAGAGTAAAATAGTTTTATATCACATTGATTTGTAAGAAGCTTCGTGGAAAGTTTGTTGAACTCCGCGCTTGCGAACCAGTGAAATTGAATGCAATTACGAAACCAAAAAAAATTGAATGTTTCTTCAGGTTTTTTTCTTTTATGAAATTTAATGATATCAAATCAGTATACCTACCTTCCACAAATGAATCTTGTTTTAAATTGGTAATAGTATAAGTCATGGAATGCGTACCACAAAAACCAAACTAACATGGAATTACCTTTTATATTTTTATTTTGAAAAAAAAGCATATACGGAGATATACGAAAAAATGCCAAATTCTATTTTTGGCTTATTTACTTTGCAGAAATATTGAAATTTCGTTAATAAACTTTGTCATGAGAACTTTCAATTAGCTATCAGAATATGTTCCTAGAATATTTATACAGGGTGGTTTCGAGTTGCACTACCTCCAAATTAAAAATTTTAAATGCAGACCTGTATTTTAAAGCAATATTTTGATATGATGTTCATATGTACCTACTACAGCTGAATCTCGGAAATTTCTCTGATATTCCATTCTCGTATAAATGAATAAAGTACGAAGTGCCTCACTCATTGTACAACATCCCCAGATTTTAAGGAAAAACTTGAACTTTTATTTCCCGCCCATCACAGCTCTCGCGATGTTCTTTCAGTAATGAAGATATGAGTTGTTGTTTGAGAAAAATAGGCCGGTAGCCTGTAAAAATATTTATATCTTCAGAAATTATATGAAGTTCCCGAGCGAGAGGCATATGCCAGAAATCAATAATAAAAATTCCGACACGTTCTTTGTTCCAAAGATACCGACTGAAGAAAATTAGATATCAATTTCTTCTCTTATTTTTCTTTTGTGAAATCTCTTCTATTCGAATTTCGCAGTAACCGAAAGGCAGTTATGACAAATCAGTTTACTTTTGGAAGTTGTACAGCGTGAAAAAATCTTCATTGAAAGTGGAATTGAAAAAGGTTGGAATATCAGCCTTACTCGATGAACTGCACCCTAGGATGGATAGAAGGATTCGATGCACATAGTAGATGTACGCTTCTGAAAATCCGGGGCGCTCTTTCCGAAGAAAAAGCAAATGTTGGTTTAACCAACCCTCCGGAATTTTAGCCTATTCTTATAAAACAGAATAGTAAACAATTGTTTTAAAATGAAAAAAAAAATGTTGGTTCAACCCCCTGGAATTTTAGCCTACTCTTAAACAATAGAATAGTAAACAATTGTTTATACCACAGCTGTGTTGTTATGTAGTAATCAGGCGCGACCATTTTAATGACCTTTTTGGTGACCTACTCGTCCTTCGTGAAGTTTGATGTGGCCTTCCAATTGGCGACTTGCCAGAAGGAACATGTAACAGTCGAAACAAAAAAACACGACCGATTTATACCACTTTTTGCACCATGTTCTATCGCTGGAGCCTAAACTGCGTCCTGCTCCCGGTCTATCACGTCTCAGGAATCGGTCTTCAATCCGCGTTCATCAGCGTACCACTCCTGACGAAACCTGTTCCTAGTATTAAAGCTTCGACTAACAAATAGTGATAAACACAAAAATGCAAATGCGGCTCTTGAAAGAACCAAGTTATTTTGAAATGAAACACAAAAAGTAGATAAAAAGTGGAAGGAAGAGGATTAGGGGAAGTCCCCTAGTGGCTGACACCTAAGGTTCTCAGAAAATAAAATAAAAACTACTTCGAGAAATGTAACTTTATTTATATATTAGTCAAGTCACCAATTATAAAATTAAAATCAATTAACAAAAATGCAACTTATAATATGCTTGAATATATTTAGGAACTTCAATTAAGCTGTGGTGAAAAAATAAAATTTTTGGCTCTGGCACCTAGTACCGGACGGACTCAACTTCGAACCCCTAGCGCCGGACACTATTGAAACGCCGTGCATCGGTCGCATCTTTACATTCAGGAATGTCGGCACATGCTTCATGAGCCCATTCTTGATAACTAGAGCGTTGTATCCAGTCTTCGTCGTGGTCTTCCAAGCACACTACGCAAGTTATTTTCCCGATGTTACATATTTGAGTTATTGGTTCCTTTTTCTTTGTTTCATGTCGAGTTTTTCTTTTCGCCTACACACCTTTGATTCGTTTCTTCTTCTCTTCTATTGCTGTTTTGAACTTGGATCTCATTCTTTTACTTTTTCCTTAACGTTTTTTCATTCTCTTTTTCTTCAGCAGCAATTTGGATCAACATTTGGATCAAAGCTCGTCAACGGCTTGGGACTGCTGATTATTGGTTCGTTGATAGATTCTCTAGGAGTGACTGTCGATTCTTCTGAGACCAAATCGTTGGACAGTTACATCACAGGACATCACATTCCCGCTGCAACTTTGTACGTTTAAGGAAATTTCTGACTCTTCTAGTGGAATAATAATCATGTCTGCAGCCAAACAATCCACGTCAGAAAATAAATGCTTATCAAATGCATTTAAACCCAAACACCACAATATCCAGCCGAGCTACTTTAGTAAACGCTTCTTTGACCAGACCAGCAATATCGTAGTCGGTTATCCGAGATCCGGCATTTTCTTTCATCCACATGTCACATAATTGGTTATAAGCATCTTTGAATGGCTTCATGAATGTTCTGTCTAGCGGTGGTGAGCCCATCACATGAACGTTGTTTTCTCGGCAAAAATTGATAACTGCTGGTGTCTTGTGGCTGCAATGTCCATCCAGTAGGAGCAGCACAGGGCTCTCTTTTGTCGGGTGTGAGTATTTAACGAATATCTGTAACCATTGTACGAAAAAATCATAGTTCATCATCACGTGCTTTTTGGGATACTGTTGTGTAGTGAAGCTTCCCTCAAACTCATTTCTTTAGACAAAACTTTATCTATCGCAGTGTGTAAACTCTTTTGGTCCCATTTTACTTTTTCTTTCGTCTCTTACATTTCGATTCATATCCGTTTTACTATCCTCTGAAACAACTTATAACAATTATAATAATAAATATAAATACTTAGAAGAAAAAACAACTTGTGAAGTGTCCAGTGTTAAGGGACATTTTTGTGTCCGGTGCTAGGGGGCACAGGATCCCCAACATTGGCAGTTGAAAGAAACACTTAAACACATAACTATATCAGTAATACTTACCTAAAATTTATGCGGCGCAATGCTTTTCCGCCAAAAAAGCAATCAACTGTTCCCAACGAGGCTTTTCGCGTCACTGTCAAACCGTGTCCCCTGTCCCTGTATAACTACCTTCCCCGCGCCCCTCTCATCGATTTTTGAACCGAACGCGTTGTGACTTGTCGGGATAGCGAGTGCGCGGTGCTACGTGCCGTCCGGCATTAGGGGACTTCCCCCTATGTCGTTATCTGTTCGGAATATTGTAATTTTGATGGAGAGGACCCCAAGGTTCCCTTAGATTTAATTCAGCTGGAGTTATATTGAGGATGAGTTTACTATAAAAATCGAACAACACTGGAAAAAAATATAAGTCTTTCGCTCATTGATGAAATAGATATGAAGTGGATTCGAAAAGAAATTTAAGACCTAACCCATGTGTAGATCAAAATGGAAGACTGTTTTAACACCTCTTGAGGATTTACGCTTTTAATTGAGGTAATTTTTTACCTGTTTTTTCTAGCATTGAATGAAAAAATCGTTATTACTTTGACTTAACGACTTTTTCATGCATTTTTACAAGAAGTACATTCATTTTCGACAGAAATCAAATAGTCGATATCTACACTTTAATGAATAAAAGCTGATAGTGTGTTCAATCCGGCGAAACCTTGTTTACATATCATCTGAAAAAATTGAGAAAACGCGATCCTGAATATTTGTAACCCCCTGTATGAAAGCGAAACTTCGTGCAACTATGGGCAGGTGAGGAATACAATTATCAAAGAAATTCGGTTTATTTTAAAACATAGCTTCCATTACCCTCTACCACTTTTATTTGAGCAATTTTCTTTTCTCGTCAATACAAAAGTAGCTATAGTCCACCAAAATATAGTTGATGCACCCTGTATAACTTATTGTTTGTCAAAATGAACGTAATGTTCACTATTTTGTATTGTTTCGATTAATTTTTGTCGAAAAATATCTTCAATTATATAGATTCCTATACTAAATCTTAACCAGTATACCGAAACACTAGTCACTAGGCAATACCCGCTATACCTATCCTATGCCTTTAGGTATTTTTTCGTATAAGAACACTACTGGTAACAAACCTAAATAATATTGTCTACAACTCCTTACAGTGGTAGAATCAAGCAACTTGGCAATCCTTTCAACGTATATAATTCCGAGCCACGTTGAATTTAAGAACTCGCCTGTAATCAGCTGTCGATCCTTCCCGCCTACTTTTCGAATTCAAATCCAAACACATTTCAATAAACAAAAGAAGAGCTGGCGTCAAATATAGTGTTTTGAAAAAAAAAAAGAGTTTATGAGTATGGGAGTTAATATTCTAATTGTGAGCAATGAGTTAGGTATGTGCAAATCGAATAATCGGGTTTCGTAACGTGATTATCTCGAGTCGTGGCTTCTTAATTTTAAAAAATTGGTCCTGTTTCTAGTGACCTAGATGCCAAAGTGAACATTTGATATATGTTGAGAAAAAGGTGTTCGAGTCGGTAAGTGCAACATTTTTTTTACTCAGTTTTTATTAGTTAGCTGCCGTTTTTCACTAGAATTATGATAGTGAACTGATATTATTTCGGACGTTTTCATACTCTGATTACTTTTCCAGTTGCTTTTTTTCATTTCGTCTCAATCGTTTCCTACTCAGCATTGAATTATTTTCAAGCCACAATAGAGCAAAATTCATTAATTATTTTGAAGAAATAGGGGTTTATGTGGGCTCTGAATATGAAACTGTATTTAAGATCAGACTTCTGTCTAGGAAAATGGCATAGAGTACACCACGGTAGCATGTAATGCTCTGATCATAATATATATTCATTACACGGTGGTCCAAATATTATCTTGATTTTCATACACTTGAATTTGAGTTTATGCGTTTTTTTTAAATAGGACACCTTGTATATTAGTTTGTCTTCGCATTCTATAGAAATTATCAATCTGAAGATACAATGTTATATATGTTGTTCTTGAAACACTTCTTGAATAATTTGCTTTTTTCGAAATATTTACAAAATCAATATATTATTTTAAATAAAAAACAGAACGAGCAAAATGTTTTCCACTCTGTTCTATTTTTTTTCCTGATCTTGGACTATTGATTACTACACGAAATGTTTTTTGTAATGAAATGTTCAAATATTTCATTCGAAATATAATGTATTTTTGAAAATATAACACCAATATGACATTTCACAGGTAAATAACTAGCGATTTAGGTAATCAATCTTTTACGGTTATGAAGAGAAGAGAATTTTGTGTCAACAAAAAGTGTTGCATTTCTTCTCAATCAATTGACAAAGTTTGGAAGTTCTTGTTAGAAGACCCTATAGTAAAAAATGTATATACTAGGTACATTAACAACAATTTCTTGAAGTATCCATCTTGTGTGAAAAACATCGGTATTCATTTTGATCAAACGTCCAAATTTTGCTTCGTCAATAATATCTATTAAGCCTGGGTGGATCATTAGAAACTTACAATTTCAGAGGTTCATTATGCAATTGCTGGGCTTAGTTTCTAATGATCTTTCCTGTGGCAAACTGTATACGTAAAAGAAACATCCCTTAATAGTTAATATAGACTCTAGAGGAACATCAAACAAAACTTGCTATTCCTGTGGTCCTACTAGAGCACCTTCGGTAACGTATAACCAACTCATTGCAAGAGTTAAACGATTAGATGAACCTAAGGATGTGTATAATTTAGTCCTTTGGACACTCTGATGAGAGATCACCTGTCGATCACTCCCATATACTTTTCAAATTCTAACCAAGTCTTATTGTAACTAAAGACAAAGAGTGGGCGTCGACTATTTTTTTGAAAAAAATTTCTTGTTAATTCAAAAAATAATAGAATCATGAGCAATCAATTTACAGCAAACTAAATAATGTTTAGATTATCTGAAGTTGTGTTATTTGAAATAGCAAACTGAACATGCCTGACGCTGTAAAAGAAGTGTTTTTGAACATTTTAGGCAATTCTGTGATTCTTCTGGCATTTTCGTCATGGTAGGTAAGTGCAACTAATTTTTCTTGTTTTCTCTTGAACTTATGCATTACATACGAGAGCAGTCCAAAAAGTTCTTAGCCTCTCCGCCCGATGGCGCCACTAACGCAAGTGTACAATATCGGTGATTCCATTCTAGTTTTTGGAAGAAAAATCGCGCAGCGAAAGCGAAATCATAGAGTGATTGGATGTTATGAACGATGACCCTTCTCCTTTGATGGCGACTGTCGAAAAATTGATTTAGAGAGTTTCAACGTGGTCGCATGTCGGTTTTTGATAAGCCACGCCCAGGTTCCCCAAAAAAAAACTGCGATCTTGTATTGGCAGACCACCGATTGAAGGTGCGGAAGATAGCTGAGACAGTAGGTATCTCAAAAGACAGACATACAGACAAACATACTAACAGAAACATTTCAATTCTTATTTATATCAAATATATGAAAATTCGAGAAATTGATAATATTGAAAGGATTCAATTGATTGTTTTATTTGATATTTTTGAATGATCTAGGCAATTTAAATTTTGTTTGTGAGTGAATTGTATACATATATATATATACATTTTTTTTGAATGATGCAATCAATTTTCCTTTATTTTCAGTATTTCAATATTAAATTTTACAAAAAGGATTTGAAGCTTTATATTTTCTATTAATTATCTGCGAGCGCTTTCGACAGTTGGTAGTACTGTCATCTTCTAGGCACTCTTCAAACAGTTTGAGGAGTGCCTAGAAGATGACAGTACTACCAACTGTCGAAAGCGCTCGCAGATAATTAATAGAAGATAAATCCTTTTTGTAAAATTTATTATTAAAATATATATATATATATATATATATATATATATATATATATATATATATATATATATATATATATATACATTTCAGCGAAATTGATAGACGTTCAGCCACTGTTTCGCTTCAAAATTGTGATGTTTTCAACATTATCAGCAAATTAAGTCGCTGAAGTTCAACGAATGCTATGGCCTAAGTAATTTTCAGGATTGGGTAAATTTGAAAATCGTGCGATTCTGATCCGAGATCCCTGAAACTTTAATTACCAACAGGTTGATTCGAACATTTTCTTTTAACGTAATTCACAAATAATCTGTTATGAGAAGTATGAAATAACCTTGAAGATAAATATTGCTTATACAACAGCAAGTTTTTTTGCCCAGTTACAAAAAAGTTCTCTCAATTTGTGTTTTTGAATCTGTTATTTTCACAAGCAACATGTCTTTCTTGTCGTTTATTAGATCAATTTACACTTTTAATTGTTACTACCTGAAAATGTAGCAAATTAAGTTGATACTTTTATATCTCACAAACGTATTATTTAGTTAAAATTACCTTTATCGTTAGATGTGTGTAATTATTTGCTTCCACAATGAATTTGTTGATTGGCTCGCTGTTCAAGACTTCAGATTTCTTTACTCTATACCCAAATTCTTCATTTTAAGAAATGCAATAACCTTTGGGAAAGTGGCTGTGTTTTACATTTGTCTTCACTAAAATGGCACTTTTTCTACAAAGTAGAGAATTTGACAGTTTTAGATTTTTGCGCCAACTAATCCAAAATTACATTCTTTGTTATAGTTTTGAATTTCTTCATATCAGTCCATTTCCAAAACAAATTATAAACGTTTTCGTACCTGGACTTTGATTTTTCAGGCAATAATTGTGCTGTAGCTGTTGCTTTCCATAGTTTATTGCGATGACTGTGAACAAAAACTATGCAAACTCTCAAAAATCAAAATTTCCACCAATTTTATGTCAAACAGCTGTCAGTCGTTTTTTCGTTGCTATGACAATGATTACCTGTTTCTATGAAAACCATACCTACTAAGATCTACATATTTACAATGACAACAACAATGTGATTATTCCCGGACTAGTAGTAGTAAAGCGTAATGCCAATACATTAGTCTATTATTTAGCTGTTCCGGTTGACTTCGTATAGACTTATACATATTATGTATCACTGTCAATTTTGTCACGTATCGGTTCTCACATTTTTGTATTTGAACAAATTATTCACAAATAACATTCGCTCTTGGATATAAAAAGTTGACTTTCAGAAAACAATTTATTGTAATACTTAACAAGATATTTAGTACCTTAAATTAAATCAATAATCACAGTCATAAAACCCTACAAAATATGAAAAAAACAGAGTAACTTATATTGTAAAGTCAATGATGAATTTGGAAAAAATCAGTCTCAATATAACAAAAGAGAGATAATAGTACCTCGTAGAATGATTTAAATGTCATTCCTATTGAATCTGAATCACTTTTGTTTTTCAAACAACAATCATTACAATAATGGAATACTAATGACAGTGAATGGCAGCTAAGCAAATTCAATAAGATAACGAATTTTCAAATCATATGAAAGAAGTAGTATTATGTGGTAATCACAAAATAAAAATACTGATTTTGTCCATTTTACAACTTAGCCGAGATACCAATTATTCATATATCTTTTCTAATAATAAATGACAAGTAACCAAATAACTCTAGAAAGCAGTCCATAACCCAACCATACTTCCTGATATTTTTCAAATCAAAATGAAACAAAACAAGTAAAAAAATGAATAACTTTGTTGAAAATACTAGTGGAATTTATATATTCGATAATAAAATTTGACAAGAATTAATTCGACAGTTTACATGTAAGAATATTTGAACTTGAAATATGGCACAGTCAATCTGAAATGAACCATGTGAACAAAATATTCGCCAGATTCGAAAATCACACACTTTTTTAATGAATTGATTATGTAAAAATAACACCAGTATAATACAAGAACACAGGCAGTGTAATATTTTTGGTTCCTAGTATGATTTCCAATCCCCTCATTTGTAAAAACAAAACCCTTTCAACAATGAAATAAATAAAAAAAAATTACATTCTTTTCAGAACTTCTGATACTACAATAAGTGCTGCAGTTCCTATGACGAAAAGTCCCACTGGCACTGCCGCTGCTACTCTACTCTCTAAAAAATAAACAGAACAACTATGAAAATAATAATTCCCTACAATCACAATAGACAATTTGTTTATGTTATTAGCTAACAAAGAAATTCCATCAGTAACTGTAATACATACTGATGCAATCAGTTCTCCTGTTATGTGGACTTTGCACGTGGATGTTCAAAAAATAAGGTGAATGTTCAAATTTCGCGGGATAAGTATATTCGATTACGAAAACAACACCGCAATCATGCCTCAGCGACTGTACTCACTAGATTTGGTTACCTGCGACTTTTTTCGGTTCCCAAGATTGAAGAAATCCACGAAAGGACGGCGTTTTGCGACTATTCAGAGAAAAAGAGAATCGCTAAGAGAGTTGAAGGACAGTGCATATCAGTACTGCTTCGAGAAATGGAAAAACGGGGACACAAGTTTATTATATCTGAGAGGGACTATTTTGAAGGGTGGAAAATAGAAATTGATGAATGAATCAATCTTTTTGGAGAAACATTAAAATTCATTTCATTTTTTGAACAGAATAGTACATCAAATGTTCTTTAAAACATTGTTTTTAATCAAAATGAGTATGTCTTGAAGTTATTATGTCATTAGTCTTTATATCTCGATACCTGAGCGGATGTAGATTTTGACTGCCTCCTTTAGCTCAGTTGTTCATCAAAGTATTATTAATATAATAAATTGAGTCGCTTTCAACTTGACTTTACATCAGAATTAAATGAAAACACTTTTGCATGCTATTAAATAAGAAAACGATTATGCTTACACATGCACTTCTAAAATAAAAGTATTTACTGTTAGTTCATCTTGAGTTGATTAGCTGCAAAATACCAAACAATCTATTTCTACTTAATGAAAATCCATGAGAAAAGTATTCAATAACATTTACATGTTATCATGTAGATTTCTTCAAATACATTCACCTTTATTTTTTCTTCATTGAGATGTGTACAAAATTGAGAAGAGTCACAGAGACAACTCAATTTTGTACCTACCAATATAAAATTTTGCCGATCATAATGTGTCGTTAATTCACATAAATCAAGCATATCGCTCAACTTGGTGCTAAGAACGACATGTTAGAAGGTAGCGACAGCTGGTTGAAGAAACAACAAATCCCAAAAATCCAGGTAGAACAAAGGAAAAATATTTAAACTTTTTAATAGTATTAAACTTTTTCAAACAAAGAATCTACCTATCTATATATACTAATATAAATGTGAAAGTTTGTGAGGATGTATGTATGTATGTTTGTGGCTCTTTCACGCCTAAACAACTGAACGGATATAGATGAAACTTTATATAAATACAGCTTACACATCAGGATAACATATAGGCTACTATTTACAAACGTAATGTGTGATTTTGGTCATAATATAACCATAAGTATTTAGTGAGTCGCAAAAATTCTTGCTACCTGAGAGCTCTCTTGGTGTGTGCTGCCAATACCGGTGGAGTTACACGCAGATAATGAACTGTAAGATTGTTTATCTTAATAGTTCTAAATAAAAGTCTGCGATAGCATATATCTACCTCTCATGTGGTAGCCACTATATGCAAAATACTGAGCCATCAATACAATTGAATTGCATTCCTTTTTTTATTAGAATATCTGTAATTTTTTTTTAATTGATACAATTGTCTGTTGAAGTGGTATTTAATATAGATAAGCTTTGTTTTACACAAAGTAATTTGTTTGAATCGTTTAAAAGTTATCACAATAATATTAACTTGACACAATGCACTTATGATGTACTGTTTGGAACCTTTGGTGTAGTAATGAAAATTACTGGAGTTTTTTCCCAACACCAAATCGTTTATTTATGTAAAAATAACGATTTGGTGTTGGGAAAAAACTCCAGTAACATTGACACAATGCAATAAGCCATTAAGCGTCGCGTCTACTGTAAGACGGCGGGAGACGATGCGTGGGGGTAGAGGGGCGCTCTAAGCAATGAAGCGTTTTCTCCATCCCCTAAAGACACCAACTTTGTGAAACGAGCGTCGAGAAGAGTATTGCATTTCTGGTGATTAAAAAAGTGCTTGTTTTGGATTTACACTACGCCAGAGGAGTTTTACCGTTCATTAAGAACGTTCATATTGAATGTGTAAACTCCTACAAGAATCGTGACAAAGTTATTTTTCGTTTTTTTTTTGGCCGTGGTCTGCAGGTTTTTATTCCAGACGTTTCGTCCATCACTGCGGTAGAAATTATCAAAGGCAACGGTTGAAGTGCTCAAGTTGTTGTTCCCATTGTTCCTAACGCAGAAACTACAATACTGGTTTTCGACTCCAGTTTTAACTGTCAAAATCTGTTTTTCTGTTAACCAGCTGTCGCTTATATTATTATAGATGGCAGTGGCTCGGTTTCTCTTGATTGGATTACCTGACCTTGTTTGTGTACAATTAAGGACAGGTAGCCAGATTTTATGAATGTGTATTGCCTCCTTTTTTTCTATTTGAATAATCCCCGTGTTTTTGTTGAATTTCTATTGCCTCTATATATATTCTTGAATTGTTATTTTGAGTTTTATCGGGTATTACTGTTTCTTCGAATGAGATGATGCGAGTGCCTTCTTTATTTTATGCTACGTTTGAAGCCTATAAGAATGTACATAATGAGTGTGTCATTTATTTTTAAAGTCTCATATTTATGCTTTAGAAACACATTGTATCAACTCTTACGGTTTTCATGATATTTTGTTATTATTTATATATTCCTATGTGATATCAGGCTGTGTGTATAAACCTACTTGTGACATACTTTCTGCTCTGTAATTGGGTTACGACCTGTGGAGTTTGTACAATAAATGACCAAATAAATATATTTGGTTAGTGATTAGGGTTAATACAGTCTCACAAACAATTGAATGATGAAATATTATGATATATATGTAATGAAAATTAGATGATACTTTACTAGATGCCGAATTCATTCTAATGCTATAAGAAACACAATACTGCATGCTCGAGTTAAGAACAACCTGAATCAAGATCTTCACCTTTCAACAATATACCAACTTCTTTTGAACAACATTGAATTCGACTGAAGGAAAATGTTCAGCAACAGCAACAACAACATTCAATTACGTTTTTAGATATTTCTCCAATTTGGATCTATAATTCCACAAATCCAAAAAAAGGTTGAAGTGAAATTAATATAATAAACAACTGTGCTTGATATGTGGGAGAAGTGAATTTTGTGCACTGTAATGAAGAAACAAACATTGAAACCATGAAATATCAAACATTACCAACTTTTTCTGTAATTCAATGTTATGTAAATTAGTAATTATTTATTCCATTGACAAATGTTAATGAATTACTTCAGTAATTCAACATCCATATTATTTTTGGATGGGATTACATTGTCTTCATTCAGGTCATTCTTATATTTGAGCTCTGTATACCTGATTTTTGTTGATCACTCTCCACCAACAGGGGCAAATCTGCCGAAAATAAATATATTACAGAAAAGTTCAATTTGAATAATAAGCTGTTTGATTTGGTTTTTAATTTTTTTATACTTTTTTTCGCTATTTTCATTATCTCAGGAACTTTAGATATATATCCAATATTATCTCCTGATTTTTACAAACCGATTAATATATTTTTCTTTCGCAGAAAATAACTTCAAAAATGGAAATATTCATTTATTCAACATGAATTGCGTTCAATTTATCTCAAAATGATTTTCTTGTTGACTGTTAATTTTGTAAACTAATTTGGCAATTGTTGATAGTAAATATATTACCTGAACGACTTTTATCATTTCCACCAGTTGCCCAACCCAGACTTCGTTTTATAGCCATCTTCCATCTAGAATACTTGATATCTCTTACTGAAAAATATAAAACATAATTTGAAATTATGCATGTTTTTGATATTTACCATCTTCACTAATAACTGGCACAAATACATCACTTGGAACTGGTTCAATCTTTTCAATGTTCCAAACTTCAACACCTTTGGCATTTCCCGCAGCTATTGCAGCGCCTAGGGAGGTTGTTTCAGACATCACAGGCCTTACTGAAAAAGATATGCACGATGTAAAATTCTTTCTAGATTTTTTGTTCTGAAAAACAGAAAAAGTGTGAATTATATTTTGGGCTGCATCTTCTTTGTTCATAGACATACTGAAAATCTGTTTGAGCTTCGTCATACATAAGGTGTTGTCAAACTTGGACCACTCTCAACTTTGACATTTTGAATAAAAACAATATGAAAAAATATGGATAAGTGTTCAAGTTTACTCCATCCTCTGTATGGAGTAATCTTTCTTTATTAGAAAAAAAAACAGCTAAAGGATGCACTTAACTTCATTCCTCCAGTATCTTGGTGTTATCTTCATTTATTGAAACGAGAATGGAGTGTAAAAGAAGTTTAAGGAATTCAGCTTTGATACATACAGAGGATATAAGGATTGTTTCCACTCGAGCGATTATTAGACTACATAATCTGGCGTCAATAGGATGGTGCATCCCCTTATAAAATTCTCACGATAGCAATGATGATAGAAAACTGCAATGATTGGATAACTTCTATTTCTTGTATCTAAATCAATATGGCAAAATGCACTAAAAAAACGAATTAATACAGTTTTAATCAGAATCATTTATTCATCACAAAAGAATACAGATTGTGTGGTGAAAACTACAGAATATGTAACTTATCGGACTTGTCAAAAAGATATTTGTATATAAAATAAATTGATTCAGATTGATAAACAATACAATATTTAGTGTTACATATATTAGGATTTTTCATCTTATTGAAACTTTTTACACCAACATATTTTTGGGAATTTCGACCAATGAGAAGCCTGAAAAAGGGCAGATGAATATTTTCCTTATTCCTTGTATCATGTGCATGTATTTGGTCATTCTTAAGAAATGTATTTTATTTGTCCTAATAAGCAATATCAGATTCAAGATGTAAGAGGCAAGGCAGCGTTAGTATTTTAGAATTTCAGAATAGTGGCTTACAAGATTCTGAAGGGTGAGTTTTATTCATAGCTCTGATGATTTTTTTTTGGTAACGAAATGCCCTTAGTATGAGAGGTGAGGATCCCCAAAATATTATCCCATATTGCATAGCCGACTGTACCAGTCCATAATAAAGAATTCTCAGTACATCAGCTGATACTGTCCCTCAGATTCCTGATAATGTATTTGATTGTGCTGAGTTTTGAACATAAACATATATGATTTTCACTTTAAAGGGTTTTACAAGGGTTTATAGTGAAAATCATACAATAAACTATATTAACTAGTTTTAATATGGATTTTCATCAAGTATCGGCCAGTTGTATTCAACATGCACTAGTTCACAAATTCGTTTGTCATGTTAGGTGAGAAACTCAAGACAGGTCTCTTCTGACATGGATGATGATTTGAACTAGGAACCGTTGATATCTGTAGAGAGGAGACCTTGCCAAAAATCCAAAGATTCAGGTACGTGAACATTGGTGAAATTGAGACTATATCAAAGTTCAGCAGTTGGTCGCCTGGCTGGAGTTGAAGTTGTTCAAGTTTTTCGAAAAAATCCATAGAATCATTAACAAAAGGAGGTAATCTCTTCATAAAACCATCTATTTTACCTTTGAGTACTTTGTTGCTAATGTCGAGTTTAGCATCTGGCATCTTCCTTTGGAAACAACCGAGGAGATCAGGTGAGAATCGTCGAGAATTCAACAACACGCAAAACTCCCAAGATCCATCATCACCAAAAAGAAAAAGTCAGCCCTGAGAAATTTAAGTAAACAATGAAATATTACGGCACTCCCCGCTGATAAGGGGAATGCCACCGTTGCGGTTTAAAACGGAAATATCGAAGGCCTTCTAGAACTAGCCGTCTACCACCGCCTTAACCGACGAAGAGTAGACCAAGTCCAAAGCATTACCAACTCGTTTGTACAGATTACCAAAAATACCTGTAAAAAATCAAACACTTCAACTCCAGCCAAAGGACCTACTTGTGAGCTTTGACATTGTCTCAGTCATCACACTCTGCGATGTCTCTTCCCTACAGATATCAGTGACTTGTTCAAAAAAATATGTCAATATTAACGAACTTGTTCAAATAAGAATTGAAAACTACCTACTTTAAATGGAATGACATATTCTACAAACAAATCGGTGTCGCGATTGGAATACCTCTCAGTCCACCGTTGGACAATCTGTTCATGGAATCTGTCGTGAAAACGGATCTGTAGTCAGCTTTATTACGTTACAGGGTTTGACTTCGCTATGCGCCGAATGGACGTGGAGCCCAGGACGTGTTCCTGAGTCATTCCAAAGTTTACAGGCAATCCGAACACATGAAATATATCTACGCTGCAGTTTTAATTAACATCCACTCGAGAAGACAACTGTTCTTCAGTCCCTCTTTCAGAGGGCCGATCTTATTTGTGAATTGCTGCTCCTCGTAGCTGAAAGCCAACGAATACAAGAAACAAGATATTACCAGAGCATCCAGACCAAAGAAATCCAACAAGCAAAAGCACACCCTGGCTCACCTCATCTACTCTGATTGCAAACATTTTCAAAGAACATCAGGTGCAAAATGATTTTGAAGTTAACTCGAGAAACTGCGTGCTTTTGCTCGACCAATGACTGTAAAGGGATTCAAACCGAGTTCCGTGCTCCTACAGGTCGGTGTTGATACCACCCTAAGGAGTGTGAGAACCTGCTTGAAGGGGCATGAAATATCCTGCACTGAAGGAATACCACGAGATACATTTCAACAGAACTGACGTTCTTCACACAATTCGCCACTATTACACGTGTCGCAATTAGGAAGCCATCATGAAAAATATTAAAACAACTTCAATAGTAAACGAGAAATCACGAAGATCGACAAAACATGATATCCAGCTCTCCACGGATGCACAATCAAAGCTGTCACCACCCAAACCAATCAGAAGATTTCACTCCATCACTTCTGCTTTACAAACATCAATGAGTCACAGCATATGTATTATCAACGAGGATATTGCATCGCATGGTTGCTAACCACTGCTAAAGATGCCTATCGCAAAACGTTCGGATATAAACGCTTCTTTGGAGCACGGCTACCTAGCCCAGATAGTGAACTTCTCATTTGACGTTCGGCAGTGAACGGTTGAGGCATCAGTCCGACTTCAGTTGAAGATTCAATATTTTATAATGGGGCTCAAATATACAATCATCTATAGACAGTTTCAATAGACAGGAAGAGGTAACTAACGGATAGAATCTGGCTACCTCTCGTAAATTGCACACAAATAATCCAAACAATAGGAACGAAGCCACGCCCATCATCGATGGAGTATAACCGGAGACAAATTCCAATAAAGTAGTATGTACTGTGAGGATGGCTAAATCACTTCATCTGTTACTTTAACCCCTTTGATAATGTCTGCAGTCATCAGGCATAAAAACTTACTGACCACATCCAAAAAACCAGGAAAATAGCTTTGACACAATAATCTTACAATAAAGAGAATTCATATTTTCTTAATGACAAGTATATTAATTTTCCTCACCTACTGGTATTCCATAATAATCTGCTTGCATCTGCATTAGATAATCGTTTACAGTCATGCCACCATCAACAAGCAGCTTGGTCAAAGGGTTGCCGCAATCCAAAGTCATTGCTTCAAGTACATCCCTTACTTGAAAGCACACACTTTCCAAAGCGGCTTTAATCAAGTGACCAGGTTTGGTTTCCTCTGTCAAACCACATATCACACTGAAACCATTTCAAAACTATTTAAAAAAATTTGAATATACCACAATATCCCCATTAGTCTGTAGTCAAGTATTATTTGCATAGATATACTGTTGCCATTTCAGAGTACCTTTTTGTAAAGTTACTATTTTCTGGATCAATTCAATAACAATATTTTTTCAATGAAATTATATTCATAAAGTCTACATGAAGTAAAATCATATGATTTTATGGAAGAGTTTTTCATTTAGATATATTTTTAATTAAATTTAAAAAATGTTTGTGTACCAGGGTCATAACTGTACGAGTTTGATATCATATTTTGTATGATCTCCTTAAGAAACAACAAATACTACACTTCCAACATTTAGTGTATCGTATTATTTTATCAATAAAACCAATGTTTAACGTGATTCTGCTATTATTAACATGCTATGAGGTCAACAGACATAATCTCTTTGACAAATTATATTTTTTAAATTTAAACCAAGATATCTGAAAACAAAAGAATACTTTTCAGTCATTGTGGATCTGTTAGTCTATCGAACACTATTTAAGAATGTCTCTACTGCTATGTAGACCAGACTACGTTTTTTCACAACTTTTTGGTTTTTCAATTTACCCTCAAAACATTGTAATTTCCTGGCCCAAGTCAGAATGGTGCAAAACTAAATTTGAAGTAAAAAATAATATGTTTTTTTTTGTTCCACCTCACAAATTATTCCCACAGCCAACTATATTAAAAATGAATACCTAAATTATATTTAAAGTTTTATATTGATCAATTCTTCCCACTGATTTTTACTTTATACAATGTAGTGTATGGGCATAAGAAGTATACTCAGAAAATAACGGAAATTTTCAAATTTTACAGGTTTGAAGAATCCGATTATCATTTTCATCATTATAGTGTTATAAAATTTTTGACTGTGGCAGCCGCTGAAGTTAGACATGTTTTTAAGAGCTCGCCAATTTTCGTTAGTTGAAACAATTGGATCAAAGAATTTGTATCAAATTTCAGGTACAAAATAAAGTAATCTATAACAAAGTGTGTGTGAAATGTTACCAAAGACATATGATGAGCCTGATTTGAGATGACTGTGAAGACCCTGAGGATGCCCCTGCACATCAACAACCAATAAAAAAAATAGTATGGAATGATTGCTGAATCACGACCAGAGAAGTTGCCGATGCTTTTCGTGAAGCAATCGGCAGAATGACAAGATTTGTGGAGAAAATTTTTGGCTTTTGCATGAGACAATACACCTGGTCACATTTCAATGTTTGATCGTGAATTTTTGGCTAAAAATATTATTGTAATGAAGCCTCAGCCGCCATATTCGCAAGAAATGGTTCCGTGTGCCTTTTTTCTAAGTACAAAAAAGAACAGAACCTTAAAGGGCCGTCCTGTTTCAAACACAGATGACACAGAAGTGCATTGCTGAAAGAACTACAGGCTATCCCAAAGAGCAAGTTTGAGAAGTGTTTTGAGGATTGGAAGAAGCACTGGCACAATTGTATGATTACTAATGGAAAATATTTTGAAGGCGATATTAATGTAGATGGACAAATACATATTTTCTTAACATTTCTGCTATTTTCTGAACATACCTCTTTATTTAAAAATACTGAAAAGGTAGTCAATATCGTTTAACAATTTAATCAAGACAGTGACATCTCAACCAACCGTATTACATAATCTACATTAAATGTTGAATTTATAAAGATTATTTTAATTATTATAGACTTAGCAACTGAATAACTGGTTGTCAAAACAGTTCTGGCATTATTTAGGCATTAATATTTACAAATAATTTGACAATGGTTTCAAACAAAAATGGAAATATTTCTTTCAGGTATCATACACACTGGATGCAGAATAGTCATGAATTTGTTATCTCAAATTTCAGGTTATATGACCAATCTAGTTACATTCAATGCGATTGGCAAAGCTGAATGCAACTGGGCCTATTTTCTGCAACATAAATCATAAAGAGGAATGGTCCCCCTGACAAAAATCAAGTAGTTTTCATAAAAGAGCTCTAAAACAACACATTTTGAACATTTCAACCTTTTTCTTTAAGAAAATATTTAAATACTTAAAAAAGGGGAATGGAATAATGCATTCAACATTTAAAGGGATTCTTTCTATTTCACCATTTGGCAACATCGATTATAGCTAATAAAGGATGAATCTGTTACCTGTATGAGACAATCAAAGATGACATATTTCAGAGGCGTGCTGTTCTGTTTACTTATGTTCAGAGTTCCGAGACATTCTGTGACATATGACATTTTGTGCACCTAACCTATCTTCCTCTAAATATATAAATATAAATAACAAAACAACAGTTGTTTATGTGGCTTGTGGTGGTGGTATTGAACTATAATTTATATTTTGCCTTAATTGTTGATTTACAAAGATAATTTTCCTTTTTTAAAGAAGAATATCTAGGTACGTATAAATTATTTCAACTTGATATAGGTGCTGTTGCCAATAAGTGAATTAGAAACAAATCCATTTAAAAATTAAAACCCAACATTTGAAACCTCAATTTGAATACTTTTCGAAGTGAATTTGAAAAACTCATGAATTAAACTCAACTTTATTTTGTTCAAACTTGCATTTGCTGTAATAACCCAAATTGAGGAACATTCCCCATTGCAGCCTCCTACACAATAGAAATTGCTGCAATTTCTTCAAGAGTTGCAAACTGACATAATCTTTAAATTTATACATTCCGCAAATCAACACTGAATACAATGATAATGTTAATGTTGTAATGTTAACAACATGAATCTCAATGAAAAAATAATAAAATTTTGAAATATACCTCCTGGCATCTTTTCTCCAGTAAGGTGCATATAGTCCTGAAAAAGCAGGTACAAAATAAACTTCACCATGTTCATCAACAGATTTGGCTAATTCTGAAGATTCATCAACATCACTTAGAATGTTAAGGTTATCACGTAACCATTTCAATGAAATTCCTGAAAATAACTATATTGAAAAAATATATATACTACTTTCTATTGTCAATTTTTAATAGTACTTGATCTTGTAAATACTTTGATATTACCACCTATCCTTTTTGTTTTTACGATACTAACTGATTCTAACCTGCTATTGCCACTGACCCTTCCAGAGCATAAACAGGTTTTTTGTCGGGTCCCAATTGGTATGCCACAGTGGTTAATAAACCATGATTTGACTTTACTATCTGAAATTAACCAAAATGAAATATTAACGTATATATATATATATATATATATATATATATATATATATATATATATATATATATAATTAATAATAATAATAATCTCTATTCATCCTTTAAGATCATACACATGATATAGGAATAAAGATTGATTTATTAAACTTACATATGTTCCTGTGTTGTATAAAATGAAGCAACCTGTTCCATAGGTACTTTTTGCTTGACCAATATTGAAGCACATCTGACCAACTAACGCTGCTTGTTGGTCTCCTAAAATCTGAATAATTTAAATCCCAAAATTAAAACAGAAACACCCAAAATATATGTTATGTCTCACCCCTGCTATTGGTACTCCCGACAGCTTAGTAACCTTATAAATATATCCATAGATTTCAGAGGAACTCCTTATTTGTGGTAAGATGTTCATAGGAATGTCAAAGACTTTACACAACTGAGGATCCCATTGTAATGTTTCAATATTCATGAGCATAGTTCTTGATGCATTAGTAACATCAGTTATATGTAAACCACCATGTATACCCCCTGTTAAGTTCTACAAAAAACAATTCACAAAATATATCAACATTTTTTTCCCTAAAAATTATCACAAAATTTCATTCAATGAGGGAGAAAAAATCAGAATCATAATGATAATATTGATGACAATTGTAAAGTTTATAATTCAGTTAGATTTGTTTTGAATTAATTTGATGAAAGTTTTTGGTATATTATTGAAGTATGGAAACATTCAATAAACCAAGTGTTTTACAATATTTCCTTTATTGATTTTATCATTTCATGTATTCACACTACAATTAATGTGTCTGTGTAGATCCAGTGAAAATTTGACAAATGAAGAGAATTCAGTATTTTCATACATGATGAAAATTGGTGGACTCACACAATTTATGTGCAGATTTTAGTCAAAAGCCTGAAAGGCAGATGAAAGAGTAAAAATAAATTAGTTACATGAATCAGATGACTAGCAAACAATGAAACTATTGAAGAAATTAGGAATAAATTTCTGAAATTCCATACCCAAACAAGCCACGTATCAATGGTTCCAAATAAACATCGTCCCTCTTCTATTGCTTTTCGAACTCCTTTCACATTATCCATCAGCCACTTTATCTTTAATGCACTAAAATATGGACTGACCGGTAATCCACAAAGATTTTGAAGAAAATTGAGAGGATGTTTACCGTGTTCAAGAATGTCATCAACTGTGCTAGAGGTTCGCATGTCCATCCACACTAAAATGAAAAAGACACAATTCAAAATTTCATTGACAATTATGAAAAAAAATGTAAGTAGGTTCATTTCCAATTAATGAAAAATATTCTGTTGAATCATTTTCAGAAAACAACTTTGTTTCTAAAAAACTTGATTCAAGCTGTTTCCTAATAGAAATTTCTGCTTTTGGGAAAGAAATTCAAAAAATAAATGTCTTAGATGGTGGGGAAAAATGCATCAGAACAGAGAGGTTGTTTTAGAAATGAGTTAACTTGACTTGCTAATTTCAGTTGACTTCGACGAGCAGTTTATACATTTGAAGCCCTGAAGAATGCTTTTGAAAAATGGTTCAGTAGACTCAGTCAAATCCTTCTTTGATGAATTAATAATGTATCGATTGAAGCAGGTGTGATCATCAATTTTTAATAGTGCCCTGATAACTCACTTTAAATCAAAATTGACAAACGATATATTATTCTGATTATCTAGTGTGGCACCAAATCATGTACAAAGAAGTGTAAGTAAATAGAAACGGGTACATTTTTTTAGGAGATAGGCTTGGAAAGTTTCCAAGAATTTCGTATAGAGATGAAATAGAAAGCCAAAAAACTTTTTCCCAAAGAATTAGTATTAGTATTCATGTCAGTACATGTAAACTTTATCTGTATATTATGGATTCCTATTTGAGAAAATGGTTCGGCAGGATTATAACTGTGTAGGAAAAAAAATTATATTATGGATTATCTAGGATATATTTCGTATCAGTTCAAATTTAATGCTATTTTCTTTCCAAAGTTGTCAAAAATGTAGCAACCTTTTTTTTATTCTGTACCCTCCCTATTAACTAACCCTGTAATTGTTTACCAAATCGAATACTTGTAGATTTGAGGTTATTATCAGCAGATACCACTGTTGTCTTTCTTCAACTTATATTTCTGGTGTCTCGTATTTGAATAAATACCACAAGGTAAAATGAATTTCTTGTCTAAGACTTGCCAGTTGGTAGACTCCTACCTACCTTCATACTGCTAACTCAAATTGCATAACTGGTGTTTAATTCAAGTTAGGCAAATTTCAATTCAAGCAGAGTTTGCATGTCTTTAGAGTGTTATTTCAAATAAGAGAGTGTTATTTCAAATAAGAGAATGTAAACTAAGATTTCTAACTTCTTCTGAAGTGATTTTTTCACTAATGCTCTTGTATTGCTTGTGGCGGTCTTGTTTTAAAAATACTATATGTAATACCCAATCTCACTAATTTGAACTACAGGTAATACCTAGAGCATTATATAGAGGCTTTCCTGTAGTAGAATCCCACAACACTGTTGTTTCTCTTTGATTTGTAATTCCAATAGCTATAATATCCTCATAATTGATATTTAATTTTGTTAAATTATCACAGGTTACATCTATAGTTTCCTTTACAGCATTCAATATTAACATTGGATCCTGTTCAAACCACCCTTCTTTCTGAACAACAAAAGGAATTTCAAGTTGATGATAGGTTAAAACTTCTGCTGTTTTTGAAGCAAAGACCTGGAAAAGGGATTCAAGAAATGACTGAACTATTATTTTTCCTTACTAACCAAAAATCTACAGCTCGAAGTTCCTTCATCTATGGACCCTATCAGAGGTCCGTATTTAATTTTTGTATCTACCATTTGGATGCCTTTTTTTAGCTGCCTATATCATATCTTTAAATATTTTTACTCTTATTCTCAACGTCCATTTAAATTTTATCCAATATCTTTGAAATAAATTTACATAAACAGCGAAATGACATGACAAAAAACACAACCAATGAAACCTGACAAAAGGGATACTACAAATTCACAGAACACTTTAGCTGCACTGGAATAGATTCCCGCTTGAGCTGGCAATGCATTTATGTCATTGACATAGTATTCTTGAATCCAATTATATTTTGAGGCGTTTTCTGGCGCTCATGTATTTAAAATATATTCGTCTGTGATACAAATACATTCATTCTGGCGTTGTAACGATGACGTCACATCAACTATGATTTGAAACGGATTCATGATGATTCAAAACTATCATGAGGTTGTTTTTAAAACGGAATTGGACGTAACGATACGTCAATTGTCAGTTTCTGCTTTATTTTGATCGCTATAGTTTATAAAGTGCTGCAAATTTTTCATCAAATACGTTGTAACAAAATAAAGCTGGAAAATTATTACTTGTACAAATCCGATTATAATTGAGTTAGAGAAAATTGAAAAGTTTGTTTTTATTATTGAATTTGACATCTGACACAAATTGAATCATTCCATTCTGGCGAATCTTATTATTAATGACGTAACTATCAATCGATTTTGAAAACATGCTTGAATACGATTAAACGCCAGAAAACACCTTTGCAATGAGGGTTTTAAAATAACCTGCCATAAGACCGACATAGATTTTATCATTATAGTCAGGATGCCAGTAACAACCTTTTTCGAGGTAGCAAGTTAGGTTGGTTCATGGCGTAAGAAGTATTGACCTCGATCCGGGGCAACTCGAATGCAATTTTTTACTACAGGTCGCGACGCACGAAGCACGTTTGTTTCGTGGAATATTTCGCTACAGTTGAGACGCCATCATTAGACCAGAATATCATATTATGATTTTGATACGAATATAGTTGTTCATTGCACACTTATATGTTTAATATTTTATGTCACGAAGCGGCATGTAAATATTATTGATGTACAATTATTGCATTAGCATTAGCTAATCTTTCCTTATTTATTCACTGGAATGAATAGTCACATCTACATTTTTGTCGTAACTTCAATTTCGGTGACATAGAAGGGACATTTTTTGTGCCTAGGCATTGATATTAATGCACAGGCGTTAAAAATACACTTTTTGCTCTTATTTTGAAATGTTGCTATGCATAAGCACCCGCCAAGAAATACTCTAATCAGTGAACTACAAAACAAAGTCACTGTAGATATATTTTTGTTAAGTATTCAATTGAAGGCAGATACTCATAGAAAGAACGACAAAAATTGAGATTTTTTTATTAGTTCTACTTTAACATTAATAGTTGAATCAAAACACAGAACATAACACTGAACCTAAAACAATGTAAATAGATGAAATATCTATAATATTAATGGTTGTTGTGGATATTTATAGCAATGTGCAAGCAATTTTCCAACATTCCCTCATTAGCTTGATAATTCGTTTTGTTTTCGTATTCATAGTATAATTATTTTTATTCATTTGTGGAGTACCTACTGCTACAGCTGACGATATTTTGTTTTTTGGGATCCAGGAAAAGTCTTCCACTCACATTTCGCAGCTATAAAATCCTCAATATAACCTTCAGCTATTGTTGATGATCTCCAACCCCCATGCCTTTTAAACGTGTTTATATCTGCACCAAAAACCATTTCCAATGTAGCATAACTCTTGCAGAAACAATACCCCGTGATTTCTTACTGTTTTTGGGTATTTTTATTGTTTCATAATATGAATAATGAACAAAGGCAAAGTGTAATAAGTAGCTGAAGTGCTGAAGTGTAATAAGTAGCAAACTGAAAAGTTAACCTCGTAAAATTATGGCGTAATATAAAACACCGGAGAGTCCTATCGGTCAGTAATTTCGCGTATTCACAAATTTCACTTGCATATTGGATAATCAATTGGAAAAAATTAAATTCTCATAATTACTCAGCTTTCTTTTGTGGTCGACCATTAGATAATTGTCCTGAAATATGTCACTTTGCTTTTTACATATGACATTTCTTGAAAGTGTTTGATATTCGCTGAGAATTATTTTCTCCATTATTATATTTTAACAGTTTGATATAACTTAATAATGGTGAATTATTCTAATTTGGAATGGTCAGATATGCATTACGCGTTATGGTCTAGTTGACGGTAATTGAGAGCAAGCTAGACGCATTTATCATCAGAGATATGTAGATTGTGCTTTGCCAGATTATCGAACTTTATCCAATCTTCATTTTCGTCTCGTGTAAACTGAAACAAGGAAGATCGCTAGACACTTCAATATTTGTCATCAAAATGTCTGGAAAATTTAAGTGTATTCCTTGTCATATTTTCACCATATTTTAAGAATTTACGCGTTACTTTTCAGATACTTTCAAAGGTGTGTTACCTTTTGTAGTAACTTATAAATATTATGCAAAATCGTCAATATGAATTGCAGATTTTATTTACGGATGAAGCTACTTTTTCGAGAAATGACATTCAGAATTTTCACAACAATCAATTATGGGTGGAAGTTAATCCCTATACCATAAAAAAAACCCATTTCCATCACCAATTTTTGGTTAACTAATGGCCAGGAACTATTGGCAACGACTTAATTGGAATTTTCTTCTTGCTTGGACGACTTAACAGACAGTCTTACCTAAACTTCCATCAACATCTTCTGCTCGAAAATGTGCCCTTGGCAACAAGGAATCTAATGTGGTATATGCAATATGCATGATGGTCCCCCAGCACATTTCACGTTAGTTATGTTTATGTTGTTAGTTGCTGTAATGTGTTAAATTTTTTCAGTTAGATTAATACTATCTTTGAATTGTTACTGTTTTTGTAATAAAAATACGTGCGTCACAAAAAAAACTCAAGAGAGACCTCTTGTTTGAAATTGAGCGGGGAATTCAAAAAAAAATCGTTTGGGAATGAACATTTAACGTAGGTACCGGTAGAAAATATCGGTTATTGGCCGAACGCATGCCACTGTTGAATTGAAGAATTCTTTTTGCATCGAAAATTGACAGTTTTATTAAACTGCATAACTAATTCAAAAACTGAAATTAAATCGAATTTAATATAACAAAATTCTTCAATAATTTCTTTTATTTTCTTACTAAAAAACGACATGTCGTAGGAACAATTCAAACGGACGTTATTTCTCAAAATGAATGAGAAATTCAAAAAATGAATTTTATTTGAGCAAATCCATGGCCTAGAATTTCCCGTACCCACGCCACTGAAAATTATTTTTTTATCAAAATGGAGAAGTAGAAGACCGAAAACTTCCCAAAAATTAATCTCTCCTAAAAATATACCCTTTCAATAAAAAAAAATATAAAATTTCATCAACTATCAGCATAATATTTATAGGTACCAAGTGGTTTTGGAAATTTTGAATGATTTCCTTTTTTTCTTGAAACTTTTCGTATTTCCGTGATGGAACACAGCCCCTAGAAATAGCCCAAAATATAATTTTTTAAATTTCTTGGATAATTTGAATCTGATCTTTTTGCACTTTTGCAAATAGTTTTTCATATGCTGATTAGGTTATTTCAAAAGTTTTGTCCGTTCTTATGAGTCTACTTTAAACTGTAGTATCTCAGCGAATACCTATTCAATTTATTCGAAATGAGAGAAATTTGAATCAGTGTCGTTTTGATAACGTAATACAAGTCGAATAATTCCGTCAGCATAACAGTTGTGTGTTAGGGATTCGATGAAGTCGACGAAGGCCGTTTTGGCCTGGTCCTAATTGGCGAAGGTTCTACCGGTGAGAACATTTTCGAAGTGATCGAAAAGATGGTGGTCGAGAGGTCTGGAAAGTATAGTGGGCGAGGAAGAACTTCGACGCTCAATTTGTTCAATTTTCGCAGGATTGGATCTCTCCTGGTGACCAGTGCCGTCTGCTACTGACGCAATTTTCGGTATATTTCGTCGATTTCCGCACAATGGGAATCTGTTGAGTTATTGAATCACACCAGCCGCTGCGATGACCACCATATAGTAACCATGGTCTTTATTTGGTGGGTTTTCGCCTTTGACAAGTACCTGGTTGGCCTATCGGCGCTCAATCACTGTACTGAACCTCTCCTGTTGTCGTAGAGAATCAACTTTTCATCACACGTGACGATCTGATCCCAAAAAAGTATCGTTTTGGTTGCACGAAAGCAAAGAAGAACAGACCTTGAAACGTGACAATTCATGACAATCGTTCAAATCATGGAACACCCTCTTTTCCAGCTTTTTGACCTATCCACTACGTTTCGAAAACCGCATGGGAGCTGACGCTCAGCTCTTCAGCCATTCCACGCACCGTTTGGGATGGGTCAGTTTCCACCAGGGTTCTCTAATCCCCGTCCTGGATTATTTAGGTCGACCACTTCGGGGCTCATCTTCGAGGCTGAAATCTCCGTAACAAAATTTTGTAAATCAACGTCGAACAGGGTGTTCATTAACTTTATCATTGCCAAATGCCTGGTTAATTTTTCGGGTTGTTCCGGCAGCGTTTTGATTCAATTTGAATTCGTTGGCCGATGATTGTTTAAGACATCATATTGTAACGAATCTGAAGTGGCCCCTGACCAGTACGCCAACCGACTCATGAAACAAACACCGCGAAAGAATGCAGTCGGAAATCGCCAGTGAATTTCTAGTACCGAACCGACTACAGAATTCTAGAAAGGACTGTTACCGATATAAGCCGTCTTCTCGACCCAAGAGGGCAGTTCAGAAAGTGAATGGAGCGGCAAAACAAAAAATTCAACTAATGGAAATAAATTAAGCGTTAGTTGCTAAGTGTTGTAATAAATAAATTAGTTTGTGATTAGTGAAGATAGTTAATTCATTAATTCGTCACGATATAGTATTAAGCTGAAAAGAGGCAAAACATTCTAATTTGGAAATAAATGAACAGTATAAATGTATAGAGCACAACATTCTCTATTAATCAGTATACCTATACCACGACCGCACAGTAGAATAAATATTTATTGAGATATGGAGCTACAAAAACACATGCCATTAAAATGGACAACACTTTTGAAACAACCTAATAACAGGAAATAAAACGAATCGATGAACAGGAGACAGCCTCAACACAACTCCGTATGAAGAAATATTTTGATGCAAATAAAACAGCCCTCATACGACATATTTCACGTCAACCTAGAGATATTTGATATCTTGTCGCTTCATGTTTGAATTTATAACGAGCGGTTTCGCGGCTGAGAAATAGAAAAATATTGGCGAGAATGAGTTGCTTTTCCGTACTGGGGAAGGAGCTTTTTATAAATATTTCACGGTTAAGGGGTAGCGGAAGCCCTTTATCTTGAAAGGGGCGCGAGCTCGCTCCTACTCGAAATGATGAATGTCTTTTATGGGTGGGATGAAGAAGAATCGGTATAATTTGTTGTCGCTTGAAATTGGTGGTTTGTGTTGCTGAATATTGGAATATGATGTCGGGCCGAATAATGCAAAGGATGTAAAGTCTTACGATTAGTGATAAGTTAATATTATGAAAAAAGATTTGTTTCTCTATGATGGAAAAATTTAACAACTTTTTGAATCACAATTTTCAAAAATTCTTTCAGCTATAAACAACTTTTATGGAGATCGAGTTTTTCTTTTCTAACTGCTTCTGGTCATACGAAAAATTGTTACCTAACGCATTCACTAGTTCAAAGGCAACTCCGAGAGATATCAGATCTAAACGGAGCCCTTTTAATGATATCAGAGAACCACAAAATCACATTAACCTATGTGCTAAAATTACAGAAAAATATTTTTCTATACTTACTTAGCTCCTGGGCGGGTTGCGGTGGAAGGTCGAATAGACCCACTCACTTTGGACGTAGCTCCTCGGCTGTATAATCTCATTCCAGATATCATAACTATCGCTTGAAGTTTTGATCTCAGGTTTGCCCAGAGCACAGATACACCAATATGTTGATGTGAAAAATACGTTGTTACGTTTTCCCTATGGGTTGAGACCAATAATTGACTACACTGAATAATCAAACTTAACTTTATTTCACTTTAAATACAACAAACAGTTCGAATTAACTTCAACTATTGTTTGAATGTCTATCGCCCTACTTGATCACTTCGCGTATCGCACTGTGTTTTCCACTTGACTGTTTCGATATGCCCGCCGCTAGCGTTTAAATATCGCAATCGAACACCGTAGAAATTTAGCTGAAGTTCAGTCGAAATCGGTAGCATTATTCTCGCTGGTTCTCGAGTGGCAGGGAACATTGTTCATTCCCGCGCTCTTAGCTACGTCACGTTAGGTTTATGGTTACCAGTGGCGTCCGGCGTTATTTTCTTTCGGGCATGATTTACAACAGTAAAAATGTTTGTGGAAGATGTATGGGGTTGGAATTGTGTAATCTGTAGCTAAATTTCTCTATTGTTTGTTTATTTTATTTGAAAAAATAGGGTGTTTGTTTGATTGATGTGTGAGAGGTGTTCGATGCAATGTACCTATTGCGATTGTTTTATTGTACGACTTAAATGTTCTCTATTTATATCAACTATATGCGATTTCAGTGTGATATCATACTGAACGAAACTTCATTTATATATTTTATTCATTATTCTGTGGGAACTCTATATTTATTTGTCGTTAACTATGTTATTATATATTTCAAATTAATTGGCAAATAATTTTTATTATTATAAAAAAAAAATTACGTTTCGCCATAAGAAAGTGCGCTTGATCACTTTCATTACTAAACAACATTATCTTTGGAATGTGACAGTGAGAGTCGTTTTTAATACGAATGAAATTAAGCGTCAATTTTCAATTTCTTATCAAAACCATCTGAAAAAGGTGTTGTTTATAACCAGCAGTGATGTGACATCAAAATGTCAAATATATCTACTGTCTGTCCAAGATAAAGAGGGCCGGTATGGAAATTTCTCAGTATTACATTTCCTTTAAAGAGTAAACTCGCTTCTGGTCGGTCGGTAGCCAAGCGGTTCGGCGTGGGTGCTTTGTTCACTCACTCGAATTGACTGCCGTGTTGGTCGGTAGTTCAAGCCCTAGTCTGAACGATCGATCTTCACTTGCTATCGTCCAACCCGTGTTAGGAATCACATGTTAAAAGGTAAGACCTCGTTAATCCTTAGCTCGCAGAAGTTTCGACTTCTGAGGGTTGTCGTTCGTAGGGGTGCGACAGCTGGTTAACGGAAAAACAGATTTTGAAACAGATTTTTCAACTTGTTTAAGTTACCTGAAGATGCTTCTCCACTTTACAACTTCAAAGTTTCATCTAGTTTAGGTAATCTTATCTGATAACACATTTAGCTTTTTAACACATTGCCATCAAATGTAAAAAAATTTGAGTATTAATGCCTTTAAAAAATACTTAAAAAAGTATCTCCTGAAATATTGTTTTTACACTGTTGAGGATTACATTGCGCATTGCCGAGCCAAACGCATTGCCGCATCTCTGCTGTGATAGTTTAATAACACATTTTAATTCAGTTCTTAAATTCCTGTTTTTACTGTATTTGCTGTCAAATTTTATGTAAAAAAAATTTTATTGGACTTTCTTTTTTGACGTGCTACAAACAAACATATTGTAAAGTAGTTAAATAAAATCTATCTATCTATCTATCTATCATAATTAGGTTTTGAATAGAACTGGCCGACAGCGTTTCACTATACAATAGTCTCTTGTATAGCGAAACACGTGTCGTGGTTTTTGTATAGTGAAAATCATACGATAAACTGTATTAATTAGTTTTCATTGGGTTTTCCCTCGTCTATCTTAGATATGGTCGATCCAATTTTTTGTAACCAGTTTTGCAAGTGAAACCAAGGACTATATCTTTCTACAATTACACCTTTTTTTAACAAGTACGACACTATGAATCGAAACATCTTCAAAGTTATTCCAAGTATACAGGAAGTTTGCGGAAGGAAAAATTTGAAGCTTTGAAACGCGGACTCAAATCGCAGCAATCTTTGTTTACCAAAGCGAATACTGAACAAGAGTCTGCAACTCTCGCCAGCTTTCGTGTGGCTCTTGAAATCGGAAAACGTGGCAAATCATTCACCGATGGAGAAATGATAAAATAATGCTTGATTGCAGTAGCCGAAAAGGTAAATTTATTTAAAAGTGTCAGTTTGTCAGCAAACACCGTAGCTCGGAGGGTGCAAAACATCGCAGAAAATATATCATCTCAACTGTCTGACAAAAATGGACATCATGAGTGGTTTTCTCTAGCATTGGATGAGTCAACGGATGTGTCAGATACTGCTCAGGTATTGGTTTTTATTCGCGGAGTAGATAAAAGCTATGAAGTGTATGAAGAACTTCTTGATATTGATAGTATTCACGGCACGACAACTGGGGCAGATATTTTTAAGGGGGTTGAAATTGCCATTAATAAAAAGAACTTTCGATGGAGATATTTGAAATCTATAACAACTGATGGAGGCAAAACTATGTATGGTAAAAATAAAGGAGTGGTTGCACTTGTGTCAAAGGCTGTAGAAAATGATGGTGGTTCAAAATCATTAGTCTAACATTGTATCATTCATCAACAGTCCTCGTGCGGAAAATGTTTGGATATGTCTGAAGTTCAAAAACCAGTCATATCAGTTGTTAACTTCATCAGATCCACTGGGCTGAATCACCGAAAATTCCGCGAGTTTATTCAACAGATTGGAGGAAATGATTTACCATATCATACTGTAGTACGCTGGCTTGGTTGCGGAAAAGTCCTTAAGCGCTTTTTTGAACTTCGAGCAGAGATCGAAATTTTTTTAAATGAGAAGCAGCGCCCTTTTGCCGATTTAGAAAATAGTGAATGGATGTGAAAGTTAGCCTTCTATGTCGATTTGACAAATCATATGAACGAACTGAATTTGAGATTGCAAGGAGAAAATCAGCTTCTCCCTGATTTATACACCAATATCAAATCCTTCAGGCAGAAAATAATACTATTTCAATCGCAATTACGTAAAAAATGTTTCACACATTTTGAAACATGTGAAATATTCGGCCACACTACAGAGACTGAATTTCCCGTCAATTTTGCAATCGAAACTTTGAGTGCTTTGAAGATAAATTTTGATACTCGTTTTTCAGATTTTGATGTCATTGCGAATGAAATTAAGCTTTTTCAAAATCCTTATGATTATGACATTGAAGCCCTGGCTCCGGAAGTCCAAATGGAAATTATTGATTTACGGATATGCTTGAGAACAAATATCAAAATTCATCTTTGTTGGAATTTTATAAGAGTCTTCCACTGGAACAATTTGATTATTTGCATAAATTTGGTCGTGGGTTGTTTTCTGCTTTTGGTACTACTTACTTGTGTGAGAAAACCTTTTCCAAGATGAAGTACACAAAGAATGTTTACAGATCTCAATTAACCGATGAGCATCTTAAATCTCTTTTGATAATTGGTACAAGTAAAATTGATCCACAACTACAAAGTATTGTCGGTGAAAAATCACAATTACATAAATCTTATTAGTGTTTTTGTTTTACTGTGATTCATTTCAATTATTTGTTAGTTAAATATTTTTCGAGAGGGTCTTCCTTTGTATATAGACTAACCATAAGTCTTTATTGGCCATAAAAAGTACAAAACAGCCAAAGAAAATGAAAAGTAAAGAGCTTTTAGAATAAAGGTGAATAGGCGGAGTATCAGCCAAGGCTGTTTTTTCAACTCAACCTCAACAACCATAATGAAGTATGTGAATATAAAATGATTCTTCTGAAGCTGTCACGAACAACTGGAATAAACCAACCCAATTCAAGATGAACTCAAGGGTATTTCACCGAGATTCAACATAAGTACCTATGTGTCTTTTGAGTTAAACTTCAGAGTAGTTGAATGAAGTTTCTAATGAAGAAGTGTTGTACCCAAAGGTACAACAACACTTCTTTCATGGAGATAATTCGATTCAACTCAGATAATAATATACTAAGTGACAAAGAAAGGTAAGCACCCATTTATATTGAAAATATTTTAATAATTTTTCACTTACATACTTGACAGATAACAGCAAACAAACGAGTAAGTTTTCAGAGAAATTGGATGATCGTGAAACCAGTGAAGTTCAGTAGTGTATTACAGATCATCGACTGAATACTTACTTCCCTATGAATGAATGAATATAAAGTTTATTCAAATGCAAAATAAACTTGAGTGATCTTGTTCAGGGAAAAATTGAAACTGATATTTTTTCCATATATTTTATTGCTCTACAAATATATGTAATCTCTGATGAATTATTGGACTTTCTGTCATCTTTATTTTTTCTGATATACGAATGGTGGTAAAAGAAACGTAAAGTACGAGTAGGTACATTCTAGAAGTTTCTTTCGTTTCAAAGATCGGTACAGAGTGCACTTCATTCTCGTTTATATGACATTCAAATCCATCAAATTACCACTGAAAACAATGAAACTGAATAAACTCTCTCCCAGCGGATTTTCCATCTTGGCCGCGCTTCCGTAAACTTCGGTCTCAAGGCAAGCCGCAAACTATATTAAAGCCACTTGCGAATTTATGAGGTCAATTTACGTGCTCCCAAAAGTATTTACAGACCGCGAACGAGTGTTCCGACAAATTAGTTAAGTGCCCTTTCATTTCTTACGTGATTTTAGCCGACACGCAAATTCATTACCTTCGAAAAGGATTATAAAGGTCGATGAGGGCAGCAGGGTTATGAGGAAGTCTTTAGGGAAATCATGAGAGACTTACTTAAGAAATAATGAATATGATCTTGCACGCATACAGTTGAGTTTATACTATAACTTAGACCCGGAGATATTTTTGTAGGTATTTTGAAACAGAATTGCACAATTTCATCATATCGATCGTCTCATGTTCAACATCAAGTATACTCAACACAAGAACATCAATTATGGTTTGCTTGAAGTGCCCATCATGACAATCATCAAAACTATTTGCAGATATTTTCTCATTACGACTATGCCAGTACGATGGATGGGAAACAATGGTCCTATTAAATGTCCACCATGTTCACCTGACTGACCCTTCTGAACTTCCCATTGTGTGGCTTCCTTAAAGACAAAGTATTCGCCTCAACTTTTGGCAGTCTTGATGAATTGAAAGATACAATAAGGAGGGTTTGCATGGCTATAACTCCACGAATGTTGAAAAATTGCCACAAAATTACTATTGCAACAGCGAATATGTGTTTAAGGAACTATGGACGACAATTTGAAAATTTAATGGAATATCGTGAACGACGTAGATGTTCAGGAGTATTTTGACATCAATTTTTTCGGTTTGTTACTTGGTATACGAATTTCGTGTTCTTCCTTTATATGCGGAGTTTATGTATAGTTTGGATTTCTTGATCCAATAAATATTGTTCTTTACTTTTATGAGGTAGCTCTGACGGGAAATTGTATGACCATACAGTGATGATACTTCCTAAACTGAGTTTTGAAATTCAATTTTTTAAGAAATACGTTGACAATGTCATTTGTGCAATACCTTATGACAAATCTCACGAAATTCTTGATGATGTCAACAGATATGATGAAAAATTACAATTCACTATCGCAATAGAAAATAATCAAACCCTTTCTTTTCTTCATACAAGAGTTATCCGTAAAACTGATAAATCCTTGATCACTGATTGGTATGTCAAACCTACTAATTCAGGAATATATGTCAATTACTATTTTTTTCATAAAAAATCGGTTAAAATCAATTCAATACTCTGTTTGAAAATAAAAAAAATAGAAAAATTAGTACATCATTTCCTCAAGCAAAAAAATCTCAGACTTCTTAGAGATATATTGATCGAAAATTCCTATCTCAGAAAACTTCTCAATAAAATAATTTTCAATACCTGCAGTAATATAAATTCCGATGTAATCAACATAAATTTATAATAATAGTTCACCTATCAATTTTTCTTATAAATCTATACATAATCTTGAAAATTCATCAAATATCATAAAACTTTTTCATGATGAACAAAATATCAAAATATGCCAAAAAAATATCAAAACTATAAAGAATTTATATTTAGAATACAAATTAAAACGGATACTACAAAAAGTCAAATGTGATTTATAACATTCCTTGTAACAATTGAAATTTGGATTATATTAGAACAATATCTAGAATTCTTACAGATAGAATAACTTCACATAAAGCTTAATTAGAAATCATGTGCATTAGGATAACACTCAATAGAAACAAGACATAAACCAAATTACTCTAATATCAAAGTTTTACATACGAAAAAAATATTTCCAAACGCCTTTTTCATGAAATGATAGAAATTAATAAGTCTTCTGATTGTATGAATAAGAGAACTGACATTAATAATCTCAGCAGTATATTTACTGGAACTACACCAAAAAAGAAAATGATAATATTGAAAATTGTATCAATCAACTCTCTCTTCAGAGTAAAAGATTATCAAATTATCATGCACATTGAAAAATGACATTTATGTGAAGGTATGACATTTGTCAAACGAAAAAATCCATACATGTTTAACTTTCTTTCGTCAATTTATATGTTCAGTTCATTGTTTTTCACTCATTTTTACTGTAAGTATGATTTGTAATGTTATTCATTGACAAAAAAATCCACAACTCAATAAATTATAGACCCTGAAGAAGCTTAACATTAGAAGCGAAAGCTTGGCAAAGCAGAGAGTTTTGATTATACATATATATATATATATATATATATATATATATATATATATATATATACATACACATATATATATATATATATATATATATATTTATATATATATATATATATATATATATATATATATATATATATATATATATATATATGTGTGTGTGTGTGTGTGTGTGTGTGTGTGTGTGTGTGTGTGTGTGTGTGTGTGTGTGTGTGTGTGTGTGTATGACACAAATCAAAAATGAAACAATTAGTGGACACAACATACCAAAAACGGGGGCAAACCGCGGACAATGTAGGTATAGGATTTTTTTGTTTAACTTCCTTCATCAATTTATATGTTCAATTCATTGTTTTCAGACATTTCTACTGCCCTGAAGAAGCTGCCCATTAGAAGCGAAAGCTTGGCAACGTAGAGCAGAGTTTTGATTTTTCGACTGAAAGACCCCGTTAATGCAGTTTACTGTACATTTCTCTAGTCGTTAAGATTATACATATATATGACAGTGTAATACAAAAAGCAAACATAATTATGATAACATTTATACAGTAAATAATTTTTTTGCATAGATGATACTCGATAAGTGAGCAAACACCTGTTTTGAGATAAAAGTACATTACTGAACTGCCCAATAAATATTCAGTCCAATACAGGAACACCACGAAAAAAGCAATACGCTCAAAAAATATATATGGAAATAACAGAGAAATTAAAAAAGCAAACACATTAATAAGAACATTTTAAAAGTAGAAACATTTTGGAATGTAATAGCGAGTATAAATAAAATAAAATGAATCAGTTGAAGAAATTTGGTTCGACGATCTCATTACATTTGGCTCTTGGTGTTTCGTGTATGAATCGTATTATTTTATTTTTTAACGTGTTAAAATTCATTATTTCTTCTATATGGTCAGGAATAAAATTGAACGCCTAGGGTGTTATATAATATAATTAGATATAACTAGATATCAACAAATAACTGCGATAATGTTACTTTGAGAAATGATATGCATTGAAAATACTTGTGCCAATACCCATTTAACAAATCACCTAACCGTTAATATAAAATTTATATTACAACCTAATAACCTACTCCGACCGCATTTCAGGCTAATTGACATTTTTCAGCGCCTCTTTCGCCGAGCCCTATAATTAATCACCCTAATCTCTGTTCTTATAGGACATCGTACGGATGGTACTTTGATGTGCTTCTCTTTCAGCCACAATGTGTGATGAAAAGATGCGCCTGTTGTCATGGCGATGTCTGTGGACTACTCAGGGGGTGTAACGCTGCTCCGTAAGGGTGATTGGCCTATGCACTTGAAAACATACCCAGCGAATTTCGCTTCTGAGTCAGTCTTATTCAAGAACCGTTGTTGAGTGATACGTATCTAAGAAGCTGTCATATCATGGTAGAAAGAAGAACTTTCGTTTGGGGTGCAAGGATATGCCACGAACAGATAGGACCTTCGGGTATTTTCGGTCGTTGTAAATCAAGTTGTAATGGGGGTTGATAGAAGAACGCAGCGCGCCGAGAACTGAGGAGCTTTTCGATAAATTGAGTTTTGAACAAGGTGGCGACATTAAATGGCTGAGCTGCTCGTAATTTGTTAATTGAAATATGAATTCAATGACGTTTAGAAAACTATATATATATATATATTTCAATATTAAATTCTACAAAAAGGATTTGAAGCTTTATATCTTCTATTAATTATCTGCAGATAATTAATAGAAGATATAAAGCTTCAAATCCTTTTTGTAGAATTTAATATTGAAATACTCAAAATAAAGGAAAATTTGTTGCATCAATCGAAAAAAAAATATAATATATATATATATATATATATATATATATATATATATATATATATATATACAAATCAAAAAAGAAACAATTAGTGGACATAACACCCAAAAAAGGGGGGCAAACCGCGGACACGGTATCATGGTAGAATATGATGTGTTGTTTTTCCGGGTGTTCATCCGTTGTGTACTATTCGATAGTCGACGTTACACCTCTCGAAGCGAAGCAGTAACTCGTCTTGATAATGCCATCTGAGATGATGGCGAAACGTCGACTATCGAATAGTACACAACGGATGAACACCCGGAAAAACAACACATCATATATATATATATATATATATATATATATATATATATATATATATATATATATATATATATATATATATATATAAAGACATAGCCCTCAAAAAAGTGGTAAACCATAAACATGTGTTTCGTGCTTTTGGCCTATCATCAGTATGGTGCAGCCAAGAGTAAGGATGGGCAACACTTGGTTACCAAAAGAAAGAAATACAAATGTGCAGAGCCACCAGCAGCAGGTAAACACAAGATCTAATAACTGAAACCACAAATGTGCGGCTGGTACCATTAGGAATCATTCCCAACTTATGCTAAAATTGGTGACAAAATGTTAACATTTTGATTCGCAGATAACAGTTGCTCTTGGTAAAACATTTTCTTGACTTTCAACTTCTCCATTTTCGTACAAAAAATATAGGAAACTTTCGAAGTTGTCCTCATTCTGAATAAAACAAGGTCCAAAAAACTGTGTTAATTCAAATCAAAACATTTGCATTTTCATATATAAACGAGCAGACCAACAAATGTATCTGTTGAGTAGGGAGGGTGAGTGTAAGCCCACAGCACTTAGGCCACATGTGACTCATTGTACATCGGAACTCGCGGAACACATTCTCTTATTGACGATAACTCCGGGCACTCGCATAGGACATGCCTGACAGTCTCATCTTCCTGTTCAGACATCCTGCAGAGAGGTGTGTCCACTAGCTTCATGTTATGGAGATGTTTCCTTAGTTGACAGTGGCCTACTGTTAGGCGTAGATTTTTCCTGGTCATCGCCAGATATTTTTTCGGCGCCAGCTTCCCACGGTCACCCATGATGATCCTGGCAAGATAGCATCCTTTGATTCCATCCTATCTCTTCAGAGTGTAACATTTGGCTAGTTCCGCAATTGTCGCCACTGGATCCTAAAATTCTTAGTCCAGCCGCTTCCTTGGCTAAAGAGTCGGCAATGCGATTACCTTTACTCCTGTCGTGCCTTTTAACCCACCTCAGGATAATGTTATTATCTACCGAGTCTTTGGCTAAATCTTGGTGGCACTCTAGTTCTAGCCCTGAGGAAATAAGTTGTCTGTTCGAACCAGTTCTGTTTGGACAACACTGGTATTTTTTCCCATTCCCCACTTAATCCTTAGGTTTAGTGATCTGGAGTACATCCTGAGCCTTCTTTGGTTTTTGAGCCGTTTGTATGTATGCGTATTGCATTTGTAGCATCTGACTCTGTATTCTGTTTCATTTGTATTTTGTAGGGTTTATTAAACACAAACCTGGGTTTAATTGCATCACTGGTTGCCTGCAACAAAGGTTGCGCAGTAAGCGCTTCTCGCCATAGGCTCAGCCTCAATTGACCCATTCCTACTTCGAGGTTCACACCAGCCGTGCGCAATCGTACCATGGCCATCAACGAAACCTCCTTAACGTACAGGTCCAAAGTGGTCAGACCCGTAATTAATTCCATTGCTGCGGTTGGTGTTGTTATCATGGCTCCTGTGATGTTTGAACAAGCCAGTCACTGTATTTGATATACTTTTTGGATGGCCGTTGCTTGCAGAACTTTCGGTCCCCATGCAATGGTTCCGTATGTTAACATAGGTCTTATTATTGCTGTATAGATTCAGCCACTCGGGGTGGAAGACTCCATGTGCACCCCACTGTCTTCCGACATTGCTCATGGGCCACATACGCTCTTTTTGCTCTACTCTGTAGGTGAGAGTTCTTTGTTAGCTTCCTGTCGAGGATGGTACCAAAGTATTTCACCTCTTCAGAGAGGTTTAATTTGCTTTTGAACATTTCAGGAGGTTTTAAACTGAACTAAACTATATCCATTCAACAAACAAAGTAACCCAAACAAAGATAGGCGCGTGATCAAAGCATGATCACCACGCATATTTGCATCTATTGGGTAAAATTTAACAGCATTTGGCTGGCGGAATTTATGATACAGTATCAGAGTGGCCAGTTATGTTTCAACGACTGTGGTGTGTACATATACGGTATTTAAAAGTTTAAAATTTACTTATACGGCTGAAGAAACTGCTAATTTGTATCCCTTCATTCCACCTGGAAAATTTCCTATACCCAGCCGCATATTATTGAACAAAAATAAAATTTTGGTCATTCCTTAGTGCGACTCTGTACAAGCAGCCTTGTCCGGAAGATTACGTGCACTATGCATGATGATATTTCAGTGCACTCTGTTGCTTAGCTGGACAGAGTATAGGAGTTTCTTGTTACTACAGTAAAGTCTCCCTCAAATTATTCCATATCATATCGTTTTGGTAATAACATGGTCTTTTTTGAGAATCAAACAATATTGTTGATTATGAAAATTGAATGGTTTCTTAGGAAATATTTTACATATCTGAGGCATTTATGAACGAAGTAGTTTTTGTTAGGTGCAGCGCCCGATCTAGAGGGGGCAAACCAGGCAATTGCCCGGGGCGGTAAAAATGAGGGGTGGCAAAATTGAGGGAGGCGCGGCGTCAGCGGCGAAAATTTGTAAGATGGTTGAACAAAAGAAAACACACTCTACACAAAAGTTTTTAGAATATAATATATTACTGTTGACATCACTGAAATTTCACATCATATTTTAGTAGCTTACAAAAATAAAATGTGGTCACACTGCGTCCTTCAAGCTGTGTTGGATGCTGGATTTGAATAAATATCTTAAAACGAAACTTATTTTGTTTCATTGATATCGGCAGGAAAAACTTGTCTTTTTATAGGTTAAAATTACACCATCTATGGAATAACGCATGGGTAAAAGGCGGCAAATATCATTTTGCCCGGAGCGTCGAAATAGCTGGATCGGGCGCTGGTTAGGTGAGATTATTCATTTGATTCTACCAAAAATAAGATTTACCATCGAAAACTAGTAGGTTTTTATTTTCGGGTCGAGAAATCGATCAACTTTTATGGTTTCGAGGATATACAAGAAAAATATAAAAATACGTAATATTATTTTTTGATGAATCATTTTTATTTACATCATCAGCAGCAACTCAGTTTATTTTCCCTACTACACCTTTGGTGTTGTAATGAATATGATTTGAGTTTTATCCCATCACCAAACCGTCATTTTCAACACATCGGCACGTGTTTCAATCATCACGTGATCATCTTCGAAATGAAGATTGAACTAAATCTACATACAATGTTGTACTTAGTTATATTGGTCAAACGTTCAGAGTACTGAGAGATCGTATTATTTCTCTCAAGAGCGATTGCAGATCAGATCCCCTCTAAGTGAACATAACTGGAGACAGTATGAATTTGGATAATACAATTATATTTGAAGAAAGCAATACTGCAAGGAGGCTATTTTTCGAACTGTCTTTCATCTCAAACACATCGTTGATGAAAAGTTTTTCATTTGTAGGAAACACTTAGGTTCGCATGGAACCTGCCTGTGGAAACAAATGTTTTCCTTTGTTCCGTCTTATGAGAATCATGATTTTTCTACCTCATCAGTTTATCAGTTTACAGCCTGTTATTGCGGAAATAACTAATTTTTGAATTCTCTAGTGAGCTTAGAGGAAATTAAAACTAATCAAGAAGAAGAGGAAATAAAAAAAATGAATCAGTTTGCTGGCTCTATAATGTTTTTGACAAACGGTCTACTTTGTTCAAGGATCCATTTTTCAATGCGTTTCTTCATCAGACCAATATTATCAAGTGTTTTAACTGAGACAAGAACATGACCAATTGTTTTATTTGAGCTCATGTTATTCGATTGTGGGGTAAGTTTTTCAAGTTATTTCTATTTTTCAGGAGAAATGTGATAATCGTTTTAGATTCCCCATAAAGCTGTTCTGTTGGATAATGAGAACTTTTGTTATATATAACTTTCAAAATACACTTCTGTATTTTTTCTAGTGGATCGAATGCAGTAGCATTTATACTACCCCAACAAATTATACCGTATTATAGAAGAGATTCTACACATGCGTGGTATAATAATTTCAATATTTTCAAGGCTTTACTCAAAGTTTGAGTAGAACCTTTGTGATGACAGCATTACCAGCTGTTGAAACCGCACGCATATAATTAAATAGGAGTTATGAAGCTTCAAATCCTTTTTGTAATTTATATTAATATTAAAATACTGAAAATAAAGGAAAATTAGTTGTATAATTCAAACCATTCAGGCTCAAACACAAATATTACTTACCCAGAAAAAATTCTGAATAGCAGGTGTACCTGTAAAAAAATTTTGGAAAGGCACAACTGACAATGGAAAAATGTAAAACAGTTTAATAAAATCTGAATTCCAAATATAAATTATGAATTAAAAGAACAGCGAATTACTCTAAAAGTTGTTCTATGCTACACCGACCTAAGTAATGTGAATTTAGGAACGTACCATCAGTTTGTGAAATGTCAGTTATTCTCTCCTGGACAGTTTGCAGTTTATGTTTGATAGAAATTCATGAATTTTGATTTCTATTCAATTGTCGGGTGTTTCCTTTTTGGACAAGTTATTTATATATTAATATATACATATATTTTTTATGTTCGATATGGAAAGAGGTAAATACCTAGTTTTCCTACTGTGGATTTTGTGCAGTGAAAATTGTGTCTTCCCCACCGGATTCTTCTCTCATCTGCTTGAAATTTTTCAAGTAATAAATTTCTTGATGAGTTCTTCGGTTTTAACTGGCTTATACATGTTAGTATTATTATCACTTCCTAGTATTATTTTTCTATAGAATTATTCAATGTTCACTATTTTTTTCTATAAATTTTAATTCAATTCTGGGAACAACAATTTTGCGTGGCGTTTCCTTTCGTCGCCTTGAGAAGAATCCTTTTGTTGATAAAAAAGTTAAAAATCTTATACATACTTTCCTTAGTTACCAACTATAAATTTTTGTAACTTCAAATTTCCAACTTTGATATCTCAAAAATAATTTCCTCTATAAGTCTGCTACTTATTTTTAATTTCAGATACATTTGCTTGAAGGTGGTTGACGATGTTTCGTGGTGTCTTTCATCAGTTCGGACTTCCATTATCTAATATAATATAAATTGATCTGAAATCCTTGAAAAAAAATTAAAAAGATTAACCGAAAATAACAATTTTATTAAAAAAAAACTGTAATTACAAAGAAATAAGATACAAGCAACAACCAAAAAAATAAAAAATTGAATATTGAAAAAATATTATTAACAAAAATGAAAATTAAAAATTAAAAGATTCCAAACCAAGTTATGTCACGACGTTTCGATTGTTAGTATCCATAATCGTCTTGGTGTGATAACAGTTTTAATTTTCAGCTTTTATTAATATTTAAATTTTTTATTTTTTTTGTTGTTGCTTGCATGTTATTTCTTTGTAAATACAGTTATTGTTTAATAAAATTGTTATTTTCGGTTAATCTTTTTAATTTTTTCAGGGATTTCAAATCAATTCAGATACATGTTTCCTTAACATTTATATATATATACATGTTTAACGTCACTTATGTCTAAACATATGAATTTTTGGTTAGCATCATCTCATGCCCGTAACTAGGGAAACGGTTTACAACCATAATTCATCATTTCTAAATATCAACAACAAATTTATGATGTCTCTTCCAATTTTATTCAATAGATATCATTTTGTTTTCCTTTGATATTAATTAACAATCTCTGCCGGTTGTCTATTTATGGAAATAATAAATTTTTAGTATACAAATTTGAATTTTAAATTTCCCGCTATTTCGTACTCGTTTCATTCAATTTTGTCATGTACAGGGTGATCTAGCAGTACTTCGTTCTATACATTTTCCTGAGATGTTGTAAATATCTCCATCCACTGTTGTTATTGAGTCTTATATATATATATATATATATATATATATATATATATATATATATATATATATATATATATAAATTGTGAACAAACTAAAAACACAGTTGCAATTTCATAGATCGGATGAGACTACTTACTATAGTGAGTTTGAGAGAAGCTAGTCTCTTCATAACAATCAAAGCTTATCGGTCATCTTGTGTAGACGAATAGTGTAGAAAACATTTAAACATTGGTCAGTTATTAATTATCACTTGTCATACATCAATCACGCTTCACGTGACTAACCTGAAATTGATTTTCATAATTGAACCATGCTGTTCGGTACAATTGAGTCTTTTAAGATCTCAATTAATATTTGAATGTTTTCTACACTATTTGTTTGCATCAGATGACCGATAAGTCTCAAACTCACGATTGTAAGTAGTCTCATTCGGTCTATGAAATTGTAACTGTGTTTTCAATTTGTTCATAATTTTTTAGTAAGTCCAGAAGAAGGAAATAAAAATTTCCGAAAGCTTGACGCAATACCAAAGAGTTTCTTTCTTACTAACTGGCATCCTCAAAATTGACTGCCACCTCACAAACAGAAATCACTTAGTGTTGTCGTTCGTTTTAACCACCTTTTTAATTGTTCACAATTATGAGCCTCAACTGAATTATTAACGAGTGAAGCATGTAGAGATAATATTCCTTGTTGATTAAAACAGTACGAATGTTTTGAATTACCGCCATTTCAATATGACAGCTACGCTTGCGCTCGTCTTATGATGAAAAGGCCCATTGGTTCTTACCAACATGAAATTGTTATTTTCAAATCAAAGTTCTGATATATCACTACAACACTACATTTTCTCCAACAAACACAGCTGTTAAATCAGATTTTATTTATTCTTGTCAAAATCTTAAACTGTTTTGAAATATTGAAAAAACAAATATTATCACCTGCTAGAGGAAATCCTGAAAAATATCATGGTGATATCACGGATAATCTCCTCATCAAGGTGACAAACTGTTTTTCCGAAACATGCCTGAAATAACAAACAAAACGTAGAACCGAGACACTCGACTTAATTTATAAATATACTTCCACGGAATTTCAATTATAAGGGAAGAAATATCTCCATTCAGATGGGAAAACAATAACAGTTTCCTATTAATAGTCAGCGACATTGTTCGAAATTGCCTGCATCAAATAATAATACAATTATATTCCGTCAAGTCAGTCTACTGCTTTTATTTATGTTGATTCCACTGGGAACGCACTCGAGAGTAATCAACTCGAGAACAGATGAATCAGCCTGGTGAATTCAGACAAATGCTCTAAGCACTTCTTTAACGCCATCGTTTAATAAAGAACGACTTTTGAAATTTTTAAAATCATGTAGGGTAACAATTCAGTACATTCCGACCATTTTTTCCATCAGATGATATTGAAAATTTGAGTTTTATTTTCAAGGAAATATTTTAGGCCTTGGGGGTCAAACCCCTACGAAGGTTAGATGTTCCTGTTGCGAATTTATTTTAAAGAAATTTAAATTATTTCCCAATAGGACCATAATTTATAATTTTCTGACTAGTCTAAACGAATGTGAATCCGTTTATACCGGGTGTAATTGAATAAGTGTAAAACATTTAAGGTGATTCCTCATCGTAAAAAGATAGGATCTTTCATATAAAGAAACTTCATTGGAGCATACCTTGTTAAGATACAGCCCCTTGAAGGGGTGACATAAAATTTGTATAACAATTTTTTTCACAAGCACTGAAGAAGTTACAATTTTGAAATTGACCTGACGTTTTGTACTACCAAAAAGACACTTAGCCAGTGATTTATTTGGTTTACCCCATGGTTGTAACGGGTGGAAAACGCAACCCCTAAAATTTATTTCCAATGTAACTTTTCGTCTTATTATTTGTTTACCATTTAAAAATTAATTTCCGATAGCGTGTTTTATTCTAAACAAAAAATGTCTCTTGGGTTTTTTGCCCAAAATAAACCAGTTCTCAGCAAAAAATTATTTTACGAACAACTACAGAGATACATCGTCATAAATGCGAACTGGATTTATTGTTATTTTATAGTTAGTACCTGTATTAAACGATTAAAGGGCAATAAACAAAACTAATTTATTAATAACAAAACACACAACATGTAGAAATCATAGTAAATGTTCAATATGTCTACCTTCAGACATTACGCATGCGTCTAGACGTCGGCGCATTGAGCCACGTATTCGCTCAAATATTCCTGGAGTCTCTCTGATTACCCTGCACGCATCGATGATACGGTTTCTTAAGTCCTCTACATCGCGAACAGGAGTACGATAAACCAAATGCTGTAAATGGCCCCAAATAGAGAATTAGAGTGGATTGAGATCCGGAGATCGAGCGGGCCAGTTCTGTGGTCCTCCTCTACCTTTCCACTGATTTGCATATGTTTCAGTTAAATGCTGATGTGCTACTAGACTAAAATGGTCGGGAGCCCCATCATGCATAAAAAACATATCCCTTCTGACGCCCAAAGGAACTTCCTTCAGCAGTACTGGATGCACTTCTCTTGAAAATTGAACGTATGCCTTACCATTTAATCGAGGACGTAGAAAATGAGGCCCAATTGAATCATCCCCGATAACTCCGACCCACACGTTAAGAGAAAACTGTTTTTGATGCTTAGTTTCGACAATAGGGTGATGGTTTTCATCAGCCCATATGTGGTAATTATGAAAATTAATAATCTTGTCCCGAGAAAAAACTACATTCCTCTGTGAATTATATCGTCTTCAGAAAGTCACAATTTCTTCTAATCATTTCCAGCATCCAATTGCAAAATTCAAGACGGTATGGAAAGTCTCGCGGTAACAGTGCCTGTACTCGTTGCAGATGGTAAGGGTTTAAAATTCGAAATACCGTCATATTATCAACATATAGCTGGAAAGCAATCTTTTTAGTACTGGTAGTAGGTTGTTCTTCAATCAAATTAAGTACTGCTTCCTCAAGCTGTGGTGTTCGTACTTCTCGATGGCGACCACAATCCTGCGTTCTTTTGTCGAATGAACCATATTCTCGTAATCGTTGATGAAGTCGAGCAAATATTCTATGTGAAGTATGCTGCTGTTGAGGAAACATTTCAGCAAATCTTCTAGAAGCTTCTAACCCATTTCCCTGCGACAGACCGTAAACGTAGTGCATCAGCCATTTCCTCAAGTGAATTATTAAAGTAACAAATTAAGAACAGAACAACAAAACACAATTAGTATTGATTCAATTTCGAAAATTCACAAACTGACAGCGTCATACCAATTTAATTGTCACTATCGCTAATGGCGACCTACTAGATAGATTAGTTTCGTATTTTAGCATTTATGACGATGTATCTCTGTAGTTGTTCCTAAAATAATTTTTTGCTGCGAAGTGGTTCATTTTGGGCAAAAAACTCAGGACACATTTTTTGTTTATAATGAAACAAGCTATCGGAAATTAATTTTTAAATGGTGAACAAATAATAAGACAAAAAGTTACATTGGAAATAAATTTTAGGGGTTGCGTTTTCCACCCCTTGTAACCATGGGGTAAACCAAATAAATTTCTGGCTAAGTGTCTTTTTGGAAGTACAAAACGTCAGGTTAATTTCAATATTGTAACTTTTTTAGTGCTTGTGAAAAAATTTGTTATACAAATTTTATGTACGCCCTTTAAGAGGCTGTATCTTAACAAGGGATGCTGCAATGAAATTTCTTTACTTGATAGATCCTATCTTTTTTTCTAGGAGGAATCACCTCCTTGAATGTTTTACACCATCGGCTGCGGAGACATATCTTCACCGGCAGCAGGTGAAGCATATCTTAATGAGGATCTAAAAGTGATTTCAAATTGGGGTGAAAATAATTAGATTCAATTCAATGCCACAAACACCTAGGCATCGGTTTTCTCCAAAAAGATAAATTTCTCTGAACCGGATATACTAATGTCAGGACACATAATTCCGCTTTCTGCTTCGATAAGTTTGTTAGGGGTTAAAATGGACACCAATATGTCTTGGCACAATGATGTCGCTGGAATTGCGAAGGCTACTTCTCGAAAGCATGCAACACTGTTCCGATCCAGAAAACTGTACACATCTCAGCAACTTTTGATGCTTTATAAAGCTCAGATCAAACCTTCTTTGGAGTATTGTTCTCATGTATGGAGATCTGCCCAAAAACACACCCTGAAGTTGTTGGATTGCATCCAGAAAAGAACAATCCGCCTGATTGGAGACGCGAACATCACGTGCAACCTTGATAGCCTGGAACATCGAAGAAAAGTTGGACATTTGTCTCTCTTCTATAGATACTTTCACATAAGGTATTCAAGTGACATGGTATCCGTTATTTAGGGAAGCTATATATTACGCTGTAGACGACCCCTCCCGAAATAGAAGGCCCCGACACTCTGTCGAATGAGGCCCTGATGTCCTCCGTTAACAGATGAATAATATCTTCATTCATCTCATCCCAGCCAGGTAGGGGTACAATGCAAAGGGCGGTACTAATGTCTGACGACATTCAAGCCGCCATCACTAAAGTCTATCCAAATCCAAGATAGAGTAAAATAAAACAAAACCGAAGCGTGATGTTCACGTGATCGCTCGGAGTCAGATGGAAAGGGCAGCGTTCATTGGTGAATTCGCCTTCTTGGTACGAGTTCGGTACCAGCACAGGGCTGTAATCAGTCGTTTGCGTGTTTATGTGGCGTGCGTTATAGTATATTGTTTAAAATTGTTTTCCAAGATGTCCAGTACAGACACTGCTGATGACACTGTGAGATATCCTCTGAGTCCAGCCAGGAAACGATCCAAAAAAAGACATTTGAGTGTTGAGATGAAAGAAGTGATTTTAAATGTGTTCAAGAAAGAGATGGAGGAAATTGAGACACGAAAGTTTCCGATAAAATTGGAGTGTGTTGCGCTTCGATTTACAATGTTTTACGGGAAAATAAACAAAATCATATATTTTCCAAACCGAATACAAATCAGAATCGTCAAACCATAATAAAATCAATGGATGATGCTGATAAACATGCAATCAGGAGGAAAGTGCATAAGTACTTTTTCAGAAATGAAATACCCACGATAGACAAAGTACTCACAGAAATAAATGAAGATGTTTTATTGCTAAGTTTTGAGCGGTCAACATTCCATAAAGTATTGAAACATTTGAATTGTGTATGGAAAAAACGAGGGCGCAATAGTTTATTATTGGATAGAGAGGAAATTGTGTTATGGAGAAGAGAGAAAATTGAATATTATAGGGAACAACAGAGAACAATTTATCATATGGATGAAACCTTGGTTAATGCTGGTCATACTACCCCTAAAGTATGGGTCGATGAAACTGTGACCTCATCTAGGAGGGCCTTTTTAGATGGACTATCCACCGGATTAACAAATCCATCAGGTAAACTTATATTATTAATATTAAGACCTGCCTCAATCTCAATATATAAAATGTAACCCTCGTATTTGTTTCATTTACTTGCATACCTCTTCATAATTTCAGGTAAAGGAAAACGGCTTATTATTTGTCACATCGGCAATGAGAATGGATTTGTTGCTGAAAGGCTGTGGTGTTTCGAGTCGAAGAAAACTGGAGATTATCACGAAGAAATGAACGGTGAATCTTTCGAACAGTGGTTTTCCAAAGTTCTACCCCATTTGAAGGATAATGCTGTGATTGTAATGGACAATGCACCTTATCATTCGCGACGGTTAGAGAAGATTCCGACAACGTCTTCAAAGAAGGTTGAAATCCAAAATTGGTTGCGATCAAAGAATATTAGATTTGAAGACTCAATGCTAAGAGTACAGCTACTAAAAATTGTCAAGGAGCGCAAGCTTGAATACCAAAGATATATAGTCGATGAGATGGCAGCAGGCCAAAACAAAATTGTCCTTCGCCTGCCTCCATATCACTGCGAGCTCAATCCTATCGAGTTAATATGGGCGGATGTGAAGAATTTTGTAGCTCAGCATAACACCACGTTCAAATTTGCAGATCTCAAAGTACTTTTTGATGAGGCTTTGAAAAGAGTCACAGCGGAGAAATGGGAGAAGTGTGTTCAACATGTGATATCGGAAGTCGAGACAAAGATGTGGAAGCTTGATAACATAATAGAGGCACTGATAATTCAGATTGGTGAGGATGACACTACTGATGAAAAGACAAATTCATCCAGTTGAATAATTTTGATAACTATTCCTTTTGATTTTACATAAAATAAAAATTATCAATAAAGAAATAATTACGTCTCTTTTCATATAATGCTTGAGTGCGCTGTGAAAAATCCAATGAAAATCTTTTTATATTACACATATTATCTGCATTTTTCCCGTCAAATGCAAAACTTGTGCATTTCACTCGTTATTATAAAAAAGTTTTCCTAAGTATGATATAGCATTTGCGATCAACAAGATGTTGGTTCTGAATACGATCCTGGCCAATTCTTGGGATTTTCATTATCACGTGCGTAGGGCATGTTAATGTTTACATCCACTCTATCTTGGATTTGAATTTGCTTCAATCAGTTATGACCCATTTGTCTCTCTGACAAATGCCAGTTTAAAGGGTAGGGGAGCTAGGCTCCAATCTGAACGAAATCAAGATGACGAACATGTAAGTGACTTGGCACATTTTCCACCAAGAGCGGTATATATCAGAAATACGCGCCGGACTGTGACTGCTCATCGTGTTGAGGTTCAACTCAGTACAACTCGAACTTCACTGTTCAAGAACTCTTTCACCTGGAAAACTCCTACTTTCGCACAGACACCACTATGTGAGCGCCTCGAGGATTTTCCTGTAATGCATGTGTTTTGTTCTTAAAAAAAGTTAAGCGTTTTTGTCGCGTGTTAGTTTCAAATGGAGTTTTTTGAAATAGATAAGCTTGAGTTCTACTCAACCCATACAAACATTTATCTGGCAGCCAATCATTGGTGTCTTAACGACGCATACACTAAAAGGAGGTATCCTCTTGTATCAAACGAGTGAATCGCATTTTCCATTTCGCCGCCATTTATGAGCATTACATTAATTGCACAGATAATGACTAGAAAATCCCGAACCTAACGGCTATACTACAACCACATAATACTACATTAACTCAACTGCTGTAACATTTATCATAGGGATTAAGAATGCCCTACTGACTCTCCATTTCCATAATGCTTTCACAGCACAATTTTCGCCGTTTCCCCGAACACCAATTCGGAAACAATTAATATCGTGAAATAAACTGAAATGGAGAAAGTTTGCATTCGTTTGAGTTAACAATATGCAAGCGAGAAAGCCTGAATTTCGATTAATATCACAAACGCTAAGTGACGATGACTGCTTCCTTGAAATTCCAACCTAGGTACTTTTCAAAATGGGTCGACTCATCATGGAATATTATCTTGAAGATTTTAGGAAGAGATGATCACTCTTGAACCTCTTTCATTATAATTCACTTCCTCTGACTGTTTCTGGAGAAATGGAAGTTATTCCACGGAAGTTTATTAAATCTTCACTATGAATTGGAAGTTGCTTTCCAAATCGATATGAAAAATATGCTAAAATGCGTTAACAGACATTTTAGCATATTCATTGAAGATATATTCAGTACACTTTCGTCTTCGACAGTCATATCTGTGATTTGTTTCTTTGATGAATTCACAATAATTCTATCAACTCTTTATTCTCAGATATCTTTTTTCTTATACTTCACAATATTTTCATGTATTTTCAGACTCGAAACCTAAAATTTCTTTCACTATTTGTTCAGCTGACGACTTTGTAATGATACAAAAATTTAAAATATAGATACTAATCACAAGTAAATCAATTGAATGAAAATATATTTGGTATATAAACTGTGAAAAAAAGTAATTTCTGTGTTGTAAATCATGCCCTAGAAAAAATAACGCCGGCCGCTGGTAGCCATAATTCAATTGTGACGTGACCAAGATCACGCCTAACTCGTCATGCGCTGGGCCGTTCCACACATGGCGTTGCTTCAAGAATAATGCTCCCGATGTTTCGCGGTTGTTCGATGTTCGCGTCGCTTCGATAGAATTCCGGAGAATTTTCTACGGCCTTCGATTGCCAAATGTTAACACGATACACTCGCCTATCGGGACAGTGGAATGGAAGTGACAGTACGGTACGCGGAGCGATCTAGTAAGGCGATATACATTTGAATGATAATTGAAGTTTAAGTTGAAGTGTTTTGTTTTATTGAAAGTGAAATAAAGTTAAGTTTGATTATCATACAGTGTAGTCAATTATTGGTAATCCCACGGGAAAAAACGTAACAATATTCAGCAACACTTGATTGTAAGATTCTCACAAAACAGTTTATAGAGCAACACTGTTAATCCTTGATATGACTGAAAACTACGTATATCAAGTTGACGAAACACTTTTCGAAATTTGCAAAACGAATAATTTCATAATTTGCCGCTATTTATTCGCTAATCAGTAACGGAAGAAAATATTTTTTCGCCCCTTTTTTAAAAAAAATACATGTTGTCTCGCTAACTTGATATCAAGTTAGCGATACGACTTTTTTATTATCAAGTTTTCCAGAACTTTGACTAGACCATTGGTTTAGTATATTTATTCGCTAATTAGTTGCGGAGAAAAATATTTTTTCGCCCCTTTTATTTAAAAAATACATGGTGTTTCGCTAACTTGATATCAAGTTAGCGATACGATTTTTTTTTATTAAGTTTTCCAGAACTTCGACTAGACCATTGGTTTAGTATATTTATTCGCTGATTAGTTGCGGAGAAAAATATTTTTTCGTTCCTTTTATTCAAAAAATACATGGTGTCTCGCTGACTTTGGTATATTTATTCTCTAGTTAGTTGCGGAAGGAAATATTTGACTTACTCTTTGTTTGAAAAACTACATGGTGTCTCGCTGACTTAACATCGATATTTTTTTTTATTAATCAATGTGAAAACAGCCACGAGTTCCAGTCATGGATTTGTCGAACCGACGCGATGCGAGAGATCTCCCATGAATCAACTCAATCAATTACCTAAAATTTACTCCGATGACATTGACATTTTTCGTCAGATGTCGGATTTTATATGTCAGGCCTTTTGTAGGGCAGGAAATCAACCTTCACCCATGTTTTTATTAATCCATTACTCTCTCAAAACATTCGTGGATGTAAATTGTTTCTCATTAACATATATTATATTACATATTATAAATAAGTTACACATGTCAAATTCATTTTGTCAGGCATTAAATTATCCCTGTTTCCATCCATTTTCAACAAAAATTGATAACTCCTTCCAAACATTCGTGGATAGAATAAAAAAATAAATTCACAAATGTTTTTTTGGAAATGAAATAAAAAACAGGAATGGATTTTTTGCCCGACAAAGTAATTTGAGTTACGGAATTTGTTCAGTAGGTAATATAATATATGTTATGTTAATGAGAAAAAAGTCACATCCACGAAAGTTTTGAGAGAGTTACGAAATAATAAAAACAAGAGTGTGGGTTCATTTTCTGCCCTACAAAAAGTCTGACATATGAGCTTTGATCAAATACATAGTTCACATAGAATTCTCCAGAAAAAGTTTTCATCCACGAAAATTTTATTAAAATTGAATCGTGGGTGTTTTCTCAGTGATTTTTTATTATTGAGTTTTCCAGATCTTTGACTACACCATTAGTTCTAGTCATTAGCGAATTACTTGCGAAGGAAAATATTATAATTTCTCGTCGTTTAAACAAATACATGTTGTCTTGCTAATTTGTCACCCCTGTCACCCATAATTTAAGGCTAATTTTAGGCTAATTTTGTATTCTATTGCCGAATTTTTGATTCACCCAAAATGTTTTTTATACATTTTGTCAAATCGGATTCCATCATAATTTCAGGCTTATTTTAGGCACATCTTTTCTCTTATCGCCGATTATACAGGTGTTCTATTTTTAGAAACAATGTTGGGTTCTGCTGGCTTAACCGTTAAGCTAGTAGAACCAAATCTAAATTCTTCAACTTTCAGAAATTTTGAATATGCAATAATTTTAGGCTCATTTAAGGCGCCTTCAATATTACATTGAAACATTGTTGAAAATCTGAAAATAAAATGTTCATCCAGAAATAGGTACTAAGATTTGACATTATATGATTACTAACAAAAAAACTTGGGGTGTTCACGAACCCCTCCTGAATTCGGCTTCAAATTGATTCATTAAGTAATTGATTTGTTTTTTGAAGGTTCTGCTACGAAATATTAAATCAGCCTGATTTAACATACACAAAAATCAATAATTTTTCTACCATGATCCCAAACATTAACCGATCAATTTTAATACATCAAGCAATATATCAGAGAGCTGTTTCGGCACTTCGGGGTCGTCCATTAATCAAGTGATGTTTTTAGTAACTTTTTAACCCCCCTCCTCCCCCTCTGTTGATGCTTGGTGATGTTGTGAACTACCCTCCCTCTAGCCAAAATCACATGTATTTTTTTGATGAAAATATTCAAAATATCTTCAAGTGCATAAAACAAAGAATTTGTTCAATATTAGAGAATAGAGAAGAGTATTTTATTTGACCATTTAACATACAATAGTACAATTATGGCAAGTGACAAGTACATTGTCCTCAGGCCACGAAGTATCGAGTAGGCCATAAGGCAATTTGTCATTAACTTTTATTTGTAAATACACGTGATTATCTCGCCTTCACCCGTGGTGATATTTCGAGAATTTTTTCGATTTCGTGTCCTGCCTCAAGGTAGATTCTGTATATAGAGCTGAGGTTGTTGGTTCGTTCCGGAATGAGAGTTTGTGGTATCCTAATCTAACCGACAATTAGACTAATGTCAAAATTGCAGAAAACTCAAATGTGTGTTAAAAATAAGGAAAAGGAAATATTTTGGTTGAAGTTCTCGAAAATTCAATCATAAAAAGTTGATGTCAAGTTAGCGATACTATGAATTTTTTAAAACAAAAGGTAAATGAAATATTTTCCTCCGCAACTAATTAGCGAATAAATATACTAAACCAATGGTCTAGTCAAAGTTCTGGAAAACTTTATAATAAAAAAGTGGTATCGCTAACTTGATATCAAGTTAGCGATACAACATGTATTTTTTTAAAAAGAGGGGCGTAAAATATTTTCTTCTACAACTAATTATTTAGCGAATAAATAGCGGCAAATTGTGAAATCATTCGTTTTGCAAATTTCGAAAAGTGTCTCGTCAACTTGATATACATCTGAAAACTCTAGCGTGGACTGAACACGGTCCTTAAAGTTGTATTGCTGTCGAATACGTCGACTTCCGTACACTTTGATGTTCCTGATGTGTTCAAATGTTTCAGTTTTTGGCTGCAGATTGTTTTTGGCTACAGATTGCTGGAATGACACTAGGAGAGATGAATTTCCGGGAAAGAAAGTTTTTAACTTTCTACTTCTCCATCTTCACATGAAAATTGTGGATAAGCTCCAAAGGAAAGAAGCAAGCAATTCGGTGCAAAATGAACTCTTTACAAAGACGTGTAGATCATGCATGGAAGGTACTTTTAGATGCAAACTGGCAAAAAACACTTTAAGCCTTTATTCTCTCTCTGAGAAAAGTATAAAGTTATTAAAAAAATTCACCAAAATAAAATATACCAGCACTAGTGGATATTTTTTTTTAGCTTCATAAGAACTTATAACGTGGATTCATCAACTTCTCTTCCTCCCAAGAACCTCGTTTGAGATCCAGGTTACAAGCGATAAAAACCATTGACATCAAGAGGTCAACATTTCCTCGTTTTCCTTAAACATTGATTCATAGTTTTCCTAACGGGTTGAATTCCTCGAGATAACTTAATATGAAGCATTCCAAGAATGAAAGAACCGATGTAGGAGTAGGGCATGAAATTTCAATATTTCATTCACCTTCCGGTGGTTTTATAACGTGAGAAAACCTAAACTAGGAATATTACGGGATTGTGATATCAACACACTTCGTATACTTGATACTCAACTTATTCAATGAACACTTATTTGTAAAATTCTCAATATACAGTTTTCAATACCGTAACACGTGTTTTACTATAGAAAAGGTTTTCTCATGCGGTACAGTATAAACACATAGAATTTTGAACAAGTCTAGACCAAGTTTTAGAAAGCATGAGCTTGCTGTCCGTAAATCAGATCCAGCCTCGTCCATCTTGGGATGAATTCTCAACACACCAAAACCATTGTCACTAAAGAATCTTTCCAGGTCAAGATTATCCGCGAAGCTTTTGGAATTGAAAAACTTCTCGTCTGTCTCAGTAAACGAGATGAGTTACTAATATTACCGCATTCATGGATATCATTACTGTCATGTCGCACATCTTGCAACATAACATAGTTCATTTGTACAACACCTTCTTTTCCACTTATCAACCCACCCTGTCTCCAACTACCGGTCCTTCTCTCCACCTGTCTAGATATGTGAATATGAGACCAGAGCCTTCAAAGTCTTCGCTTGGAATTGTGCAGATTGAAACCCTTTCGGAAGCCAGTAACAAGTTGCGACTCTGACGTCAGTCCCGAAACCCTTGGGAGTAGGCAGATAGATACTTCATTGTAGCTCTATTTTCTAGTAATGGTAGATTGAGGAGTTGAAGACACCACCCTGGCAGGCCAAGATGGATTGAGGAAAGCAAAAGTCAGTTGTTTTGATAAGCCGAAGTCTTCAATGTTGTTGAAGAAGACACCGTGCGGCAGGAGTCAAGTGAAGTCTGCAGCTTCTATGTGGGTTTTTTTCTGAACAGGATCCAACTCAGTAATAGAGCAGCTTTCCTGAAGGGAAATGCTACAATTCCTGCTCTCATATGGTCACGGATCATTCAGAGAAGGGGATCAAACTCCTGATGACTTCATAAACTTCTATGGAGATGCATCATTTTTTGGGTCTGCATGTCGAGTTTATACAGCTCATCCCGAGTCCGCACGAGCCCTGACAGATTTCGTCCGAACCAAATATATCAGAGTACGTGCGGATACTTGCCACGGAGAGAGTTCTTCACTGCTGATACCTCTTGTGGATAGCAGGAAGTATACGTCTCTCCGATATCCAGATGATGCAGGATGCTTTCCTCCACGAGCCTCGCATCTATTCCATAATGCCTGCATCGTCCTCTTTTGAAATTGAAATTCAGTCCACCAGAGTGGTATCAGATAATCAAAGCACCTAATTGTTTTGTCGGGTGATGCAAGGCATCTGAGCAAATGCAAGATGAGCTCATGTGATGTTGAATCTAATGCCTTATGGTAATCGACCCAGGACATAGAGATGTTACGCTTATACTGTATCGAGTCCTGTGTCATATCGATGAGCAGGTTCTCTTCATATCCAGCGACTCCTTTCTTCGACCCTACCTGCTGATATCTCTGGTGAGTATTCGTGTGTATAAGATTCTCGTGAATGAATTATAACACGAATTCAACCATGTTACTGGTCTCCAATTCTCAAGAATTGACAACTCTCTGTATATCTGTATTATTATTATTAAATTAACTAGTATTATTACCCTTTCAATGTAATGATGAATGAGTATCCGTATGAAATTTCACTTAAAAGAAAATATTTCAATATCTTGAAGTACATGATCACATAACCCTCCAACTTTCAGCAAAGCTAATAATTGTAGATAATATGCATACTTACTGCCTTGAAAACAAGACTCTTTTATAAAATCACTAAATCTGTTTTTGACATCAACGAAACGATAATGAATGTAGAATGTGATACAATAGTTTCCGATGCGAATGATAAAAAACAGATTATATTTAGGTATAGAATTTCAATATTCCAATGGCAGATCTGTGCTATTTTTTTGTGTTAACGAGATCAACTGATTTGGGCATTAGCCTCGTGTTAATGACTCCTCTAATCACCTTGAGAATATTCGCAGCCCGTCAGGCGTGTAACGTTGCAAACTCACCTCAACTAGATAAATTATCTCGAGAAAACTATCTGGGATCGAAGTCACGACTTTTCTATCGGGAGTAAGGTGCATTACCACTCCGCCAATTCACCGTTATCTGTGATATTAGTAAGCAACATTTTCCAACATTCCAGCCTTTCACAACATCACAATAAACAACTTTTGACTTTTTTTTCGAAAAATTGTATAGAATCCCATATCAGTTGCAATAAATATTTCGTAGTATTTACCCCAAGTTTAACGACAGGAACAAGAACGGGGCGCTGAAAATGATGCCAGGAAAATAGCTCATCTCTTTATCTGATTATTCCCTTCAACATCGTATCATTCATCTTCTTACGAAGACAATCGACTCACGTCACAACCTCACGAGATCAACAAAAACATTTCCCTCCTCTGTCGGGGATACCGATACCGTCCGAACATCGCATCTGCATCAACCAAAACAGAATCCTCTATCAAGTCTGCCGCGCTTTCCGTTAGACGCAACTGGAAGAACTCCATCTGGCGAATCCAGTCATCCCGTCCGTCAGTCCGATTCAGCAACGCGACGTCGAGCGTCGATTGTTTTACGTTACGAAAGATCGCGACGCTCTTGGTTGGCTCCGACGTGCATTTGGTGTTGAGTGGGTGTTCTTCCTGGATATTTTTAGCGGATTTCTGTAGAGCTACTCCTTTTTTGTGAAAGTTTTTAGGTACGTAATTTTTGTGGTTACATGCGCTGTCAGCAATGACTTAGGCTTCGAAGGATTATCCGAACTCTTCTTGATGAGTGAATTAGATCCGTGATGAGAACCTCAAGTGAGCTATTGTAAAATTTCATCACTTTGAATGCGATATGATATTCGCTTTTCTTTTATCGATTTCCCAATTACAATACTTATTTCAGAAAAATATTGATGGAGATATCAAGACCGACTTTTCTTCCAACATATCATCCTCAGGATGCTCTCGTGATTTACGAGAAGAGTCTAGATTCAACTAGTTTTGATTCATCTGCAAGATAAGGGAAACAAAAAACTTCTAGTCATTGAAATAGATACATTAGAGTACTAGAAAGGGATTTATGGAAATATCTTTGGTTTGGTGTAGTTTGAGAAATTATATGTATTCATGTGGAATTCAGTAAGAAGGATAATTAGATTACGTGGTTAGTTCGACATCAACTTCGGAAGTGTTTCTATCATAAGTATCTTCAGTAAGTTGAAGTTTTTTCAAATGCCTACAGCTCATATGTCAAGGAAATGTTTACGTATTTTGACAACAGGAGAGGTCTTTCCGAGAAATATATTTTGAAGCTAACCAGAGTTAGACAGTTGTTATTACTATCAAAGGAGATGGAAATTATGACCGTTTCAGTGAAATTATCAGTTTTGGCAGTGTTATGAAGGGACTTTTAAATAGCGAGATCAAACTGTCCGAATCTAACTATCATCAACAATTTGTGAAAAACTGAAAAAAAATGCAAGATAAAAGTTAGCAATCAGTTTCTCAGTAGCAATGGAAGTTTTTTTACTGCTGTTATTGAGTAGAGATAGTAGTTGTGCAAATTTAGATAAGGAAATACAATAAAACCATTCAAACTTACTCGAACTCTCCATTATTTCTGATATTATTTCGAAAGATATGTCTTTGGAAACGTCTCCACTCTGTTTTTTGGAAACTTCACATTCTTTTCAAGACAAGTCTGAGGCTGTTTTATCACTTTCCATTTAGAAAAGCAAACTAGAATTCAAAAATTCTGATTACCAAAAGTAAACTATAATAAATTGATGGATGTAGTCGTTACTACGTAGTAGGAGATCATAATGAAAAGAGAAATGAAAATTCCTGTTTTTTACCACTTTTAATTGTAACTAACGTTACTGCAGTTTCGTCCTATATAGACATTCTCAAACTAACACAATAAACTAACAATGATTCATTACATTCGCCAATATACATATACCATTCAGGTACTTGATTGAGTACCTGAATTTACAGTTCACAATGCGGATGTGGCAATTTGAAAACCGGAGAGTAAATTAAATCGATTTGATCATTTAACAGGTTGCACCCGCAATGTTTATGCTTGTGAATTTCCAAGGATTCTAAATAATTGAGTTTGTAACCCTTCCTTGCATAGTGCAGAATTTCCGTATCGTTTAGATTCGGAAACTTGTGGTTCCATGCCAAGGAATGGTTGGAAAACGTTGAATCATTTTTTCCTAGTCTGAAGGACCTTTCATGTTCAGGATACCATTTTTGGAAATTTCGTCCGCATTGTCCCACATAAACACTATTACCTACACTCCGGACACTTAGCTTATAAACTCCAGATTTTTCCATCTTGTCGACCTTATCTTTGGCATTGAAAAGGAAATGAGATAACTTGGCATGTGGTCTGAATGCTACTTCCACATTGTTTTCTGAAGAAACCTGCGATTATTTCTGTTCTTTTTCCAAAATGAGGTCGACAAGTTGGAAAAATCTGGAGTTTATAAGCTTAAGTGTCCGGAGTGTAATAGTGTTTATTGGTACAATGCGGACAATGCGACAAATGCGGACGGTATGCTAAACATGAAAGGTCCTTCAGACTAGGAAAAAATGATTCAATGTTTTCAAACCATTCCTTGGCATACAGCTACAAGTTTCCGAATCTAAACAATACGGAAATTCTGCACTATGCAAGGAAGGGTTGCAAACTCAATTATTTAGAATCCTTGGAAATTCACAAGTATAAACATTGCGCGTGCAACCTGTTAAATGATCAAATCGATTTAATTTACTCTCCGGTTTTCAAATTGGCACATCCGCATTGTGAACTGTAAATTCAGGTATTCAATCAAGTACCTGAATGGTATATATTGGCGAATGTAATGAATCATTGTTAGTTTATTGTATTAGTTTGAGAATATCCATATAGGACAAAACTGCAGTAAAGTTAGTTACCATTAAAAGTGGTAAAAAACGTAGGAATTTTCATTTCTCTTTTCATTGAACTATAATAATAATAACAATAATAAACGTATTTATTAATACAGCCACAAAAAAATCACAATATTAAGTTCTAATAACATATATAAAATTATATAGTAAAAGGCGAAGTTCAATTTTTGCAGTTATGCAAATAACTCCTAAACTGTTCTTCCGCTTAACCTAATGTGTCTTTATGGGTATTAAAGTACAAAACAAAAGTATATGAATACATGAATAAAGATCAGTGACGCGATGATACAAAACCAAGCAAACTATTATTGGTTAAGAATCGCTGAAAGAGGAAAAAAATAGAAGAAGATAGAAAAGTGGAATGGTGAAAAGTTCATCATGTGTTTGATTCTGAAAGAGCTTTAATTTCCATTTTATTTTAAACTGAGAGGGGGGAAGTTTTTTAAAAGTTCAGGAATAGCATTGAATACGTTAGCTATAGATAGATATATAGATAGATAGATTTTATTGAAGTTTTCAAATTGAACATATAAAAACTTAAGTCAGTAAGGTATAAATGTATAACTAAAATACAACAAAAGATAACAAAAAATTATCACAGGTTTATACATTCGTGGGAGTACATTTTAGTATAACTCAAAATTGAAAAAAAAGAGAAAAAAACAAACAGTGTCACAGATATAAACGCATTAGTCCAAAATATATAGATATCAAAATATAATGAAAATATACTTTCGCATATATCATGTCTATATTTGTTAGGATTATAAAAATTTTGATAGCTAATACTAATATCTATCCTTCTTCTGTTTTCTGCAATCGTCATGAAGTTGCCATAAACATTCTTGCATCTAATATGGTTCCATGTTACACAACAAATCGAAAACTAGAATTTCGAAAGTATGCCGTCTGCCTTCTTCTCCGATTGTCAGTGGTAAATTATTATATAGTTTGATGGCCATATAGCGTGGACCTCTTTTTGTATTTCTTAGTCTGTGTTTAGGAAGAACGTGGTTCGAATTATATGGTAACTGAAGGATCGTTTGAATAACTGGGTTGTGAAAATGGGGGTTGTTAAAGAGCCTTTGAACCTGATGTTATTATTATGAACATCGGTTCGAAACGTCACTTTACTATGCAGGTACGAAGGGATTTTATATACGAGAATTTATGATAGAGGCAGGCAGCATGTAGGTTTCTCCTATTCTCTATATTTAGTCATCCAACTTCCTTCAGCTTGTGAGATATTCTGTTTCTTCTTCTTATTCCATATATATAAGTCTCAAACAAGAATTCTGGACTTTCTGAACTTTCTTTCTTTCTTGTCAGGTTCGGCCCATAAATAGTATCTGCAAAATTCAATTGTGCTAGTACTAAGCTCCCACACATTTTTCTCAATTCAATTGATAGGCAGTGCCTATTGCCATATATCAGTTTGAGGGAGACATATGCTCGTTGAATGAGTTTGTTAGTCTGTTTTTCTATCTGCAAGGTGTTACGTCCCTATGGTTATATAAATGAATTCATCAATAGTAGTATCATAAAACCCAAAAATTCATCGGTACATTTCCATTTTCAACGAAAAATTTGTTATTCAGCAATATCATGAGAACGAACAGCAGGATGAATCCACGAGTCTGTATGACGAGCGGTTTAATGTGCTGATTGCTCGATCGGTATTACTCAAAAATAAGAAATTTCCAATAAAAAACATGGACATTTATCTGAGAAAATTTTGTCAAGTAGTATTCTTGAAATTTATTTCCTGAAATATTCTCAGCTGAAAACAAAATATCAATTCTCGTATTGAATAAATTTCATTACCTGAATAACAAGGAATTTCAGCGGCTGGGTATATCAGCTATACGTCGCGTATTCTTTTCGACTTCAACGAAATTTAGAATATCGTTTCCATGTCTTTTCATACGGAGAAGTTTCGATTTTGATTTCGAAATTTCTGGATATCATTTTTTCAAGGACAAAACACAAGCACAGGAAAATCCTTAAGGCTCTCTAAGAGCAGTGCCTGTGCGAAAGTAGTGATTCACGTTAGATTTGAAAAGTTGGAGATTAAATCCATTTAGGGAAATGTTCTCTGGAAGTTAATACCACATAAACGCAGTGCTTTAAATGAAAGATTTCTCAAACAGTGATGTTCGAGGTGTACTGAGTTGAACCTCAAAACTATGAGTAGCCACAGTCCGTCTTGTATTTCTGATGCATGCCGCTCTTGGTGGATGGCTATTTTCTGGATGGAATCCACCAGCTTCAGGTTATGCTTAGGGGCGGAGGTCCATACATGTGAACATTCCTCCAAAGAAGATCTGATTTGAGCTTTATAAAGCATCAAAAGTTGCTGATGTTTAATCTTTCGAAAAGCAGCCTTTGCAATTCCAGCGACGTAATTGTGCCAAAACATATTGGATTCCACTTTAACCCCCCAACAAACTTATTGAAGCAGAAAGTAGAATTGTCTGTCCTGGCATTATTATAGACGATTCGAAGACATCGATCTTTTTGGATAGAAATCGATGCCTGGGGTTTCGTGGTATTTAATTCTACCCGGTAACTTTACTTTCACCCCAATTCGAAATCACCTCTAGATCCTAGATATGCAATCTCCTGCTGCCGGTAAAGATGTGCATCTGCCATCGATTTCCTGGAATCCAAATGGAATGACGCGACAAGTGTGCTGTCGTCAGCAAACCTAGGTATATATTCGTTTCTTGGTTTCTTCCAATAAGTTGTGGATATACAATAAAATGAGAAATACATTCGAGAGATATCTATCAACGACCATTTTCAAGAAACGTTCTTTCAGGAAGCTGGAGCCATACTCAAAAATGATCCGACAAACCATAACGTCGAAGTTTAGCCGGCAAACCCTCATCCCACATACGGTCAATAGCCTTAGGAATATCAAGCGCAACAGCCCTTGACTCTCCATATTGGTCAATTGCGTTATTCCTAATATGGGTGACATATATGAATTCAAAGAGGAGTTTGAATTGAAGGATTGATGTCTTATTAAGGATATGTCAATCAGTGAGGTGTGTAAGTTCGTTTCTCATATCGGTATCTTATATCTGTACATTGTTTTGGTTAGTGTTATGTGATTTACATATTTATTCGAGTCTTAGTAGAATGGAGCTCTAGTTACTGTCAACATCATTTTATGAAAGTGAACCTCTGACATTTTGTAGTAGAATTCATGCTAAGTTTCATAATTTTATTCGAATATTTGATTCCATTGGTTCAATTCTATTAAGACAGTGACAATGACTAAAATTGTGGAAATGCTGCATAACCAGGCACCGAGAGTCACGTATGATTCAAGAATAAATACACCTAGATGTTAATTTCATGGTTATCAGTTTTATCGCCGAAGGAAAGAAGCGTTTTATTGATGTAAAATCTCTTTATTCAATTTACTATAATTCAATATAAACAATATAAAGCGAATGAGAATTGTCCCATTTTAAATCTATATCTCACCTTTAACACAAACGACAGTGATATTTCATAACAATCCTGTTCAGTGTGATTTCCAGCAACTTTGCACCCATTTTGTTCTGATTCGAATTGTTTGGAAACTCATTTCAGAAACATTTCGTCATTTACTTTTTTTTCGAACTACTACTACATCCCCTCTTGATTACATTCAGTAGTTTTACTAGAAAATCAATTTCACGATTGATTCTCAGACGAGTTATGTGTGACCTTTTAGGGGATGCAAAGCACCACTCTGGTAAAAACGTACCTATATAGTGATGCTGATTTGATGCGAGTGTATTACCCACACGAGGATGTTTGCATTATTCAGTGTGACGTCTGAAAAATTGATGAAAGGGTGGAAAAGCAAAATTGTTGATATGATACAGTGAACACATTTCGAAGTTTGGTTGAATGCTTTTCACAAAAATGATTTGACTCAAAGGAACTTGTAATTTTTGACTGGGTTTTGTTACTACTCGATAACTGCTAAATTATTAGTCAGTATACACTCTAGTATTTGAAAAAAAGCAACTGATCGAATATTGATTTTGAAAACTTTCCTTTGAGTGACAGAGTCAGAGAAGATGGCACCATCTTGGAAAACAATTTAATGAAAAGAGGGGTCTTGAGGCATACCCAGGCGAGTAATTTTGAATCTTAGTCAATATACAACTACTACAAAATGGTGGTAATTTGATAATATACTGAATACAAATCCACTCAAAACAATATTTCTACAAATATTTGTTTTTTTCCGTCGTATATCCACGGTAACGTCGATGAGGTTTGACAGTGTTATACAGTCATTGTATATAACCTTGTCAGACTATGTTCAACAATCATAAAAAGCTCCTCCCCAAATACGATGAAGTATTTATCTTTTCGGAAAAACCAATGCCTGGGTTTTTGTGGTATTGAATTGAACCTGCATCGAATCGAAATCACCTCTAGATCCTCATTAAGATATGCAATTTCCTGTTGCCGATGAAGATGTGCATTCGCAGCTGATGTCCTGGAATCCAAATGTATTGATGAGACAAGTTTGCTGTCGACAGCAAAGCAATATATTTGATTCTTCTCTGTATCTTCTCAAACTATTCTATTCAAATTTTCCTCGTGGTTTTAATATTCATCTATGCTTTTACCTTTTATATGTTGACATTATGTTGACATTTATTTTCAACTATGTCCACAATATCTTTTTTATCATACATCATACATTTGGTGTCTTATACTATATAACAGCCTACTATAAAGGATTCAGCAAATCCGATGCATTAAACAATTTAAAAACCTGTCAAGTACGTAAGAAGTTAACCCTTTCAAACGAATATAAATTTTCGATGATATCTTGCACACACTTTGTATTAATAACCATCTATACATAAATGAAAGGACAAAAGTAATATTAAATCACAAATGGAGCTTCGAGTAAAATACATTTATATTTTCAGTAGTTGACTTCCTTATTCGGTTGAGCAGCAGCTCAGATGGCTCTGTTGAGCAGCTTTTTCCTTTGCTTCATCTAACATTTTCTGTGTTAGAGCCAAGAACATGTCATCAACGCCCTGATTCAACTTTGATAATGGATTGCCTTGACTTTTTCGGCATAAGATTCAGCTTCTTCCAAATTTACATGTCTATCCTTTTCAAGATACCTTGAAAATAATCTTCTTTCTGAAAAGAATCCTCATCTGTTATATAATAAACTAAGACAGCTCCATTTGATGACCTGTAATAGATTGGTGCTAAGGCATGGAATTTTTCTCGACCAGCAGTGTCCCAAATTGACAGGTTTACAGTAATGTCTTCTGACCACATAAGTCGAAATGGCTGTAGGTTTTTCATGAAACATGAAAGGGCATCGAAAAATTATATTTGTATTATTTTGTTATTAATTGAAAAGGTAGGTAAATATCATGAAATTATGAAACAACAACAAAAATTAATTGGCGCTCCGGGGCGACTTGACTGATTCCAGTAGCGCTTTTACTCTTTTAGCTGCAGGAAAACCCGAAAAAATCTGCACCATCACATCATCTGAAGATCTTGATCTGCCAATGTCCTCTCTTCCATGAAATGAAATGAAGGGTGTCTCCAGAGACTCCAATAAATTTAAGTTATCGCCAGAATATTCAGTGGAGTAAGCAAAATCTATCATTTCCGTTTGATTTTCATACCTTCGGAAATAAGGAAAATAATTCGTCTTATAAATGCTGAGAGGTTTCACATTTCAATCGTGTGGTTGTTGTATTTTACAAAAAATTATAATTCATATCAATTATTCCTTCTGTTTCCAGTACTTTATCAAAATTCTGTCTATTTTCATGTTGAACATGTTAATGAAAACCGTCGAGAATAACTCAATATTGATGATTATCAAATTTCGTATTGATTCAAAACCAAGCCCTCGGGAAATAATTTGTACGTCAATATTAGTAGATATTATTTGAATTTATATTGAACCAAAATGGAGAGCAAACATTAATCACGTCGGAGTGTGTTTAATGTGATTACAGTCACAAATAACACAAAAAAAACCTTTTAATTTCTGTTGTGTCCACAAGGCCCAGGAGAGGAATGAAACATTCGTTTTATCGCTCCAGGGATAAATTTACTCGGTGTTCATGTGTTATCTGTAATTAGCGGTACGAATATAGACGAATGGCTTTGATGTGAAGTTTGGAATAGAAGTAATTCCAATAATTATTGGGAAAGAAAGGTTTTGGTTTTCAACTTTTCCATCTCTACACAAAAAATGTGGGAATCTTCTAAAGAAAGGAAGGTAGTAATTCATTTTAAAATAAACTCTTTTCAGATATGTCTCGGCCTTATTGTCTTTTCAGCACTAATCTGGTTAACATTACAAGATGAAGCATTTCATTCATAAAATTACGACTTTATGTTACGAATAATTGAAATTTACTAAAGTCATCGATGACGTAATGACATTTATTCGCTTATTTGATTCAACCCCAGTCATATAAACCTTGTTTGAATTGAAATGAGTATATTTTTATAAGAGATTAATTTTTGAGAAGAAAAGGTTCTGGCCTTCTACTTCTGAAACAACTACTTTCTTTCATGTGAATATTGAATTATCCGAAAGAAAAATGATTTGTAAACAACTACTTTTAGTATTTACATCGTATGATACACAAAAACACATTCGATATGAAATTGAATAAGATATTATTCACAGAATTGCTATACAAGATGAAATATGAAAGAGGTGAAATTTCACTTAATGGAACATCGTTATCCTTAATGGCGGACATCCGACGTTTCGGAAGACACTTGCCTTATTGCCTCTTCAGCACCAATCTGGATAAATTATAAGATAAAGCATTCAATCCACTCATAAAAGTATGACATTATGTCAAGAATTGGTTGAATTTACTCATGACATTGATGACAGTACGTAAAGACCATTCATTCGTTTATTTGATTTAATTTGATTAATGTGGAATTGGCCGCGGTGGTAGTGCGCCCGACTCACGATCGGAAGACCGTGGGTTCGATTCCTGCCTCGACCAGATATTTTTCTCGAGATAATTTATCTGGCTGAAGCTGGGATGATTCTTGCAACCGTGTTAGGAATGACACGTTTAAAGGTAAGACCTCGTTAGTCCTTGGCTCGCACAAGTTTCTCAACTTCTGAGAGTTGTCGTTCGTATGGGGACGACAGCTGATTACCGGAAAACCAGATTTTTTTTGAACAGATTCCAGTCATAGGATTCTTGTTTGAATTAGAAGGGGTATATTTATAGAAGATATTATGTATTTGGGAAAGGAAGATTTTGGCTTTCTACAACTTCATATTCATTCAAAAAATGTGGGAATCTTCCAAAGAAAAGAAGTGAACAATTAGTTTCAAAACAAATTCTATGCAAAGGTGTGTGCAAAAAAAGTAACTTTCAGACACAAACTGGAAGAAAACGCCCTTTCGAAATACAATACAACAATACAACACATACAATTGTAAATTACACGAATGAAAAAATATTTTCCAAACAACTACTTTTATATGAACATAGAATGATACAAATAAAATCAGTAAAAAAATGTTTAATTGGAAAAAAATTATTTGTATAATGTACTGAAAGCTAAAAAAATAATTCGGAAGATCCTAGGCCACAGTCATCATACCACTCTCTCCAGCAATCTACCGTATGGATCAGATTAAAATGTAATAAAATCGTTTGGCGTAGTATTCACTTAGGTACATATTTACTCAGGTTACGCTAGACCCAACGATTTTTTTTTATCAATACCGCAGATTGCTGAGGAGAGTGGTGGGATGAATGCTATCTAGGATATTCAGATTTAGTTTCTAGCTTTTAGAACATCATCTACATCAATATTATCTTTTTTTTAATAAAACCAATAAACGTTAAACTTTGTTTTTCAAGTTTTTAATTTCTAATTTTGTTACCCAATTTTTTTCATTCTGTTCAGCTTATTTTGCCTCAGTATTACAAGGTTCATTTCCCAACTCGCTTAGGGCATTGTATGCTAGTCCTTCTTTAAACAATGTCGAGCCTAAGCACATAACTGCGTGGTCTATGGTGCTGCCTTGCATTTGTGGACAATGGAAGCCCATGACAAAATGGAGGATAACAACCTTTTTTTAGCCATTCCATAATTGAACTTGCTGAAAACTGTATGCCTTTAGGGTGGATAACATGTACGCCGTCTCTTCCAAAGTCTATTTGAACTGACGGTTCATCTGTTTCGTAAATTTGAGTAAAGGTGCGTATTCACCAAAAAAGCGAGCACGAGCGAACAAGAGCAAACATAAATAATCGTCTGGTGAGTACGGGCTAGCGAGCGAGCGAACGTATGCTTGTTCGCGTTCAAAAAAGATCGAGAAGAAGGCGGTATATCTAAAGGTGCTCGCACAAAATGGATGGATCAACTACAACTACGACCTTAAAGATATTCGCTCTGGTGTGGACGAGACATCAATATGTCGAGCAAACACGAGCGAACATGAGCGAACACGAGCAAACATACACGAATGCTCGCCCATGCTCGCTCGTGCTCGCTTTTTTGGTGAATATGCACCTTAAGACGAAACTGAGGTCAAACAATTTCTGCGATGTAGTCGATAGCGCCGTTCACCAATGCTTTCGATACGTCAATATTGGACCGCAACATATTGAGGTAGTTGTGAAATAATATGTAATCCGCCATTTTGTAGGTGCAGCCATGTTGAATTTGCGTGTTTTCCAAAGTGTACTACCATTCTACTAGTCAAACCTTGTCATTTGATACCCATATTGAGGTAGTTGTAAAAAAATATGTAATCCGCCATTTTGTATCTGCGCCTACAACAAAGAAATAACATATCATTTACACCTCCTTTAAATTATACCAACTATCAACAAACTCACAGATATGGAAAGAGATTTTATTTATTCTTGGCGAAATCTGAAACTGTTTTAAAAAATTGAAAAATCAAATATTTCTTTCGGAACTTCTCACAGAAATAGAATTAAAAAAATGGATTTTGAAATATTTTTTCAACAGTTAAAACAACTCATTATAATTAAAACTGGTGTAACGTCAGATCTGAAATTTCACTCCGGCCAGAGGAAATCCTGAAAAGTATCATAAGGATATCACGGATAATTTTTTCATCAAAGTGACAAATTGTTTTTCCAGAACATGCCTGAAATAAACAAAACAAAAAGCACCAATTATTTTGATACGTCAATATTGGACTGCAACATAATTAGTTGTGAAATAATATGTAATCCACCATTTTGTCATCTCGCCGTCATCTTGAATTTGCGTATTTTTCGAAGTGTACTACTATTCTACTCGTCAAGCCCTGTCATTTGATAGCCATATTGAGGTAGTTGTGAAAAAATATGCAGGGGAGAGTGTATGAAAGAGCCAGTTTTGAAAAACATTAAAAAAAATTAACGTCAGGTGATGGTTATTTAATAACATTGCTTTCTGTAAATGATTAATTTAATAGTCACGGTTATCCAATCAAAATAAAATGAGACACAATTACAGAAATTAGTAATATGGCAACTTGAAACAACAATTTATTTTAAAACCAGTCTCCTTATGAAATGATTAACTAGAAACATTTTTGGCAAAAGAAATGTGTAACACCTTCAATGCTACAAGACTCATGTGCCCAATCATCACAAATCTTACACTGGTACCATTCTACTTTGCTCTTAGCTGCTGTGTGTAATCTCCATTACACACAGTTCAATAATTTTATCTTGCTGTGAAGTTATCTTCTTGTTTTTCAACTCCAATAGATTTCACCATCTGAGCTTGTTGTAGAGGAATCATCGTGCAAAGATATGTTGGCGCTGGAATCACTGGAATAATTATGTGCCTTGGAACTTAGTTTTTTATATTTCGTTTTGTTGACATTTTCTTAACACCAACTTTTCTAGGTTTATTTTTCTTCTCTTTTTCCTCGTTTAATTTTTTTCTAAAGCTGGATTAGATCTGTCGGTCACATATGATGCAAGGAACGCATCGTCAGAAAATATGTTAGATTTTAATAATTATATGCCAGTTTTGATGAATCCTTGAGTAACATTTTGTAAGCTGAAAGATGCTAAATATGCATCTCTAACAAACTGCGCAATTTTGGTAGTTTGTAGTGAAAGAGCCAGTTTTCGTGCCATGAAAGAGTCGGCTCTTTCAAACCCTCCACAAGGGTATCTTCCAAAACATTTTGTCATTTGAGTTGTAACCTCAATATACAGCTATTTCGCGTAAATATTATGATATCAATATTATCGTGATATAATGCTAAATATATGCGCAACAATACAATATATAAATTTTATCAACTCATGCTGCACTTTTCCTTGTAAAACAAATTAAATAAACGCAAAGAAACATACTTTTTGGTCCTGAAATCTTTGATGTGGTCCACTAAGGCCATTTGTTTTTGCAGAACTGTCAAATGTTTGTGGATGACAACTATTCAGTGTTGTCATATAAACATTAAATTTAAATTATGGTAAGATTTTGGTAAGTGGTAGAAAATCACATCGGCTCTTTCAAAGCGTAGCTCTTTCATATACACTCTCCCCTAATCCGCCAATTTGCAGCTCAGGTTATATTGGATTCACAATATTATTTATTAAATTTTATTGTCATCAAAACTGAATGTGTGTAACAAATATCAGACAAATCTGTCAACAGGAAACGGGATGAACTTCAACTACTTCATTTGACCCAAACAGGACAAGCTGAATAAAACCGTTTAATGATGAAACTGTTTAATAAAAACACTTTTTTCTGTTCACTTACATAGAAATCCTCAATGGTGAACATTGATGTTTCTAATCAAGACACTTGGTCTGTAATTTGGAAAGGAGGCTGGAATATACAAGCATTTATAGAGCAATCGCATTGGTCAATTAAATTGATGAGTTTTTGTTTTACCAGTGTGTCATATGTCAATTCTGTATATCATTTCGGTACTTTTGGGCAACAAAACAATTCTTTTGTCTACTCGTAATGTATGAAGAAATCGATGTAAAGCATTACAAGAGTAACGGCTGAATGTTTGTACCTCGTGATATCCAACTTCTCTTATGCTCTTTCACCTTGTATTCGAATTCATCTATACCCTTCAGTAACAACGTCATTCAGAATTCACAATCTCTCATTATCGATTGAATTTCTACCCTGTCGCCTCAGGTTGAAGAGAACCCAGATTGCTTAACATAGGGGTGAAATGCACCCCTTAATTTTATTTGGTGTTAAATGAGGCATATGCGAGACATTTGTGAGGCTTGGAAACATCAAGTGAAATCATCAATCAGTATCAATTCTGAAGCCTACCACATCAAGCGGGTACTTTGTTATTATCTTCCATTTTAACGAGAAAATTTCAGAGGGATATGCCTTTCCAGGTTAGTTGTATTGAGGGTGTGGTATTGCGATTTCGTTGACGAAGTGGTTTAAAGATTATTATTGGTTTCAACCAATATGTTATGATTGTTCACAATCGAATTTTTCCGTTTTGATGGAAAGTGTGGTATCATTTTGAAAAAAGGATTCTTGAGTAGTTCCCGGAATTTGTGTCTTTTAATAATCAAGTTTTTATGACGTGACAAATATCACGTATCTACCTAGAGAAGTGTCAAAATTGTTTATGTTGGCAACAACAACAAAATTAGCACTCTAGATGTCTTACCCACAAAATCCTTATCCCTACTTCCCTACTTAATATTATAAATGCGAATGTAAGTTTGTTGTTACGGTTTCACGCGAAAACTACTCAATCGATCATCATGAAATTTTGTTGACATGTTCTTGGAGGTATTAGAAGTAACATATGATACTTTTTATTAAAAAAAATATTTTTTATGTAAGATAAAAAAATTGTCCATTTCTATGAAAAGATAGAGGGCAATAACAAAAGCAATATTTATTTGGAAAAGAAACCGTGACGATGATTTTGATAAAAAATATGGCAGGGCTTTTTTTTCAACGAGAAAACACGAGCCCTACAGGAAAATCCGTAGGGCGCTTTAAGAGCGATGCCTGTGCGAAAGTAGTGATTCACATTGGATATAAATCGCTGGAGATCAAACCCATTTGGAAAAACATTTATTCCACGTAAAAGCAGTTCTCCAAATGAAGGAGTTCTTGAATAGTAAAGTTCGAGGTGTACTTGAAAACGATTAGCAGTCAAAGTCCGTCGCGTATTTCTGATATGTACCGCTCTTGGTGGAATCAAATGTGCCAAGTGATTTGAACACTTCCTGTGAAAGTATCTATAGAAGAGAGACAAATGTCAAACCTTTTCTCGATGTTCCAGACCAGGGGTCTCCAAACTACGGCCCGCGGGCCAAATCCGGCCTGTGACAGCCAATGATTTACTGTCATCAATCTGGCCCGCGACAGCCAATGATTACCCAATTGTTGTTACTATTGCTGTGATAAGTTGAAGAAGAAAACACAGAATGATAATTACTCGGTTTTATTTACTTGCAAGGTAAAACTTAACGACAGAAATGATGACAAAAAAAACTTAACTCAAGTATCTAAGTTTAAGCATATTAATAACTAACAAATAATTGAAACAGTAAAACAAAAACACTAATGAGATTTATGTAATTGTGATTTTCCACCGACAATACTTCGTAGTTGTGGATCAATTTTACTTGTACCAATTATCAAACGAGATTTAAGATGCTCATCGGTTAATTGAGATCTGTAAACATTCTTTGTGTACTTCATCTTGGAAAACGTTTTCTCACACAAGAAAGTAGCACCAAAAACAGAACGAGCAACGCCACGAGCAAATTTATGCAAATTATCAAATTGTTCCATCGGAGACTCTTATAAGATTCCAACAAAGATGAATTTTGATATTTGTTCTTAAGCATATCACTGCACCGTGAATCAATAATTTCCATTTGGACTTCCGGAGCCAGGGCGTCAATGTCATAATCAAAAGGATTTTGAAAAAGCTTAATTTCATTCGCAATGACATCAAAATCTGAAAAACGAGTATCAAAATTTATCTTCAAAGCACTCAAAGTTTCGATTGCAAAATTGACGGGAAATTCAGTCTCTGTAGTGTGGCTGAATATTTCACATGTTTCAAAATGTGTGAAACATTTTTTACGTAATTGCGATTGAAATAGTATTATTTTCTGCCTGAAGGATTTGATATTGGTGTATAAATCAGGGAGAAGCTGATTTTCTCCTTGCAATCTCAAATTCAGTTCGTTCATATGATTTGTCAAATCGACATAGAAGGCTAACTTTCACATCCATTGACTATTTTCTAAATCGGCAAAAGGGCGCTGCTTCTCATTTAAAAAAATTTCGATCTCTGCTCGAAGTTCAAAAAAATGCTTAAGGACTTTTCCGCAACTAAGCCAGCGTGCGGCAGTATGATATGATAAATTATTTTCTCCAATCTGTTGAATAAACTCAGTGGATCTGATGAAGTTAACAACTGATATGACTGGTTTTAGAACTTCAGACATATCCAAGCATTTTCCGCACAAGGACTGTTGATGAATGATACAATGTGAGACTAATGGTTTTGAACCACCATCATTTTCTACAGCCTTTGACAGAAGTGCCACCACTCCTTTATTTTTACCATACATATTTTTGCCTCCATCAGTTATAGTAGATTTCAAATTTTTCCATCGAAGGTTTTTTTTATTAATGGCATCTTCAACTCCCTTAAAAATATCTGCCCCAGTTTGCGTGCCGTGAATAATATCAACATCAAGAAGTTCTTCATACACTTCATAGCTTTTATCTACTCCGCGAATAAAAATCAACACCTGAGCAGTAACTGACACATCCGTTGACTCATCCAATGCTAGAGAAAACCACTCATGACGTCCATTTTTGTCAGACAGTTGGGATGATATATTTTCTGCGATGTCTTGCACCCTCCGAGCCACGGTGTTTGCTGACAAACTGACACTTTTGAATAAATTTACCTTTTCGGGGCATATTTCTTCAACTACTGCAATCAAGCATTCTTTTATCATTTCTCCATCGGTGAATGGTTTGCCACGTTTTCCAATTTCAAGAGCCACACGAAAGCTGGCGTGAGTTGCAGACTCTTGTTCAGTATTCGCTTTGGAAAACAAAGATTGCTGCGATTTGAGTCCGCGTTTCAAAGCTTAAAATTTTTCCTTCCGCAAACTTCCTGTATACTTGGAGTAACTTTGAAAATGTTTCGATTCATAGTGTCGTTTAATGATATATATAGTCTTTGAGAACAGCTATGGTCTCATTACGAATTGAACATAGCGCCTTATTACTGGACTTGATCACAAAATACTGAAAGTTCCATTTTTCTTGGAACGTTCTGCATTCACTGTCGATTTTTCGCTTCTTTTCCATACTACCAAATTAAATTAAAATACTTTTATTGACAGGTGTTACTTTATTTCACAATAGACAGTTTCGCTTCCTTCGCCTTTCCTACGCAGACTAACTCGGAGTTGCGCCGCTAGCCTTTTTATATGCAATTATTACTGTCATCTCGAGGTGATCGGAATACACTAGCTAGAACCAGAACTTTCTCGAACCAACGCGGTAATTCCAAATATTTAATTACGCCTAATGCCACCTAGCGGGTAGCTGAAAAAGACAGTACATAGTACCCCTACTCACTACTAGATGTCGTTAAGTTTCACAATACACAATAATAATTGAAATGCAAAAAAAGCGTAAGTTTGCTTAGGTCACGCACTTTGCAACTATCCTAGTCTAGAAATATAGTTAAGGGCAGAAATTGGCCCTTGGAACAAACTGAAAAAATAATTATGGCCTGAAGGCTTCAAAGTTTGGAGACCCCTGTTTCAGACTATCAAGGTTGCAAATGATGTTCGCTTTCCCAGTCAGGCGGATAGCTCTTCTCTAAATGGAATCCAGCAGCTTCAGGGTATGCTTAAGGGCGGATTTCCATACATGATAACCATACTCCAATGAAGGTGTGACCTGAGCTTTATAAAGCATCGAAAGTTGCTGAGTTGTGTACAGTTTTCTGGTTCGGAGTAGTGTTCCAAACTTTAAAGAAGGAGCCTTTGCAAATCCAGCGACATAATTGTGCCAAGACATACTGGTGTCCATTTTAACCCCTAACAAACTCATCGAAGCAGAAAGTGGAATTGTCTGACCTGACATTATTATATCCGATTCGAAGACATTTATCTTTTTGGAGAAAACCAATGCCTGGGTTTTTGTGGCATTGAATTTAACCTGATTATTTTCACCCCAATTCGAAATTACTTCCGAATCCTCATTAAAATATGCAACCTCCTGCTGTCGGTGAAGATGTGCATCTGCCGCCGATGTCCTGGGATCCAAATGGAATGACGAAACAAATGTGCTGTCGTCAGCAAAGCAATATATTGGATTCTTGGTTTTTCCAATAAGTCGTTGATATACAATAGAAAGAGGGTCGGAAAAAATATAGATCCCTGGGAAACACCAGCGTTGATGGTGAATGTAATCGAGAGATATCCGTCGACGGCCACTTGCAGAGAACGTTCTTCCTGGATGCTGGAGAGCCATACACAAAAATGATTCGACAAGTGATAGCATCGACGTTTGGCCAGCAAACCCTCATGCCACACACGGTCAAATACCTCAGAAATATCAAGCGCAACAGCTCTTGACTCTCCATGTTTCCCAATTCGTTATTCCAAATATGGGTGACATATGATAGAAGGTCGCCTGTTGATCTTTGTTTGCCAAAGTCATATTGGTGATCGCTCAAGATGTTGAAGCCTTCCAAATATTTAGGAAAATGGTGGTTTATGGCTTTCTTCATGATTTTCGATATTTCTGATAGCAAATGGACTGGTCTATAGTTATTTGGATGATTTTTCTTGCCCTTTTTTGGAATAGGTTGAACGCAAGCAATCTTCCAACAAGAAGGAAAAACCCCTTCCTGGTAAGACAGGTTGAAAAGTCTGCAAAATACTGTCGCAACTCAGTTCTCGCTTGGCTATTTACGAGAGGATTTTTATTTGCTGTTTCACCCGCTCATTTATTCATCCCAAATAATGAAAGAACTCATTTAAAACTTAATAAAATATTTATTGTGAAAGAAACGGAAAAATACTTTAAATAAACTCACACTCAATGTTAATAAAAAAATACATTAAAATAATCAAAAAAACTTACATTACACTGCCACCCAGCAGGATTGAAGAAAAGGAGATGTGCTGCATTTCTGATGACCCAATCGATACGTAAATGAATACTGTCTGTTGACTGTTAACAGTTAACTCTTCATGATCTTGACCTCCCTCAATATTTATAAAGAATTATACGCTGACATTGCGACTTTGATCCGGTCACTGTACTGAGGTAAAATGCACAGCATGCAATCTGTGCCAAGTTTGCATATTTGGAGATTGTTTTATATTCCATATCCTGTGATCGGATCAATTTCGATGTCTATGAACTTGAAATATCAAAAGATGGAATTCTGAATACTGAGTGTTCTTGTGTTAAAATATTGAAGTGAGGTTGGAATATCTTTCAATTCATATATTTACTCAAATGAATCTGAATCATTTCATGATTATTTTCTATATTTGACACATCTCCCCTCCACGTTAAAGCTGGCCCCCAGCTTTCTGGGTGGTAATGAAAAACAAAAAAAAACAAATTGAAATTCAAATGAAAACTCACAATTCAATAAAAATATTTTGAATAATAAAAAAAACAATGGGTTTAAAATATGATCATAAACATCAATTACAAACTACATGTCCTATAAAAGTTAGAAAAAACTATATTGTCCAATTGATTCTGCAACTATGAGTTCCCACACTTATATTGTCATAGTCCGGCACTGAACTTTGTCTGTCTTCGTGTCACTCCACCAATCTGTCCGCACAGCGTTCCGTGTCTTGGTTCTGACTTTGTTTTGGTTGACGGCTGCTCGGCTACCACAACTCAACTGGATGGAAACATTGGCAACGTAACAGTGGACTGAATTGGACTGGACTATAATTACGTATTACGTTGTGCTTTGCGTTTTCTCGTATTACCAGAACATGTTTTTCTGGTTTCTGTGAAATGTATCTGTCATTCTGTTCCATGCCTATTCTCTCAATTGTGTATAGAGAAGAAGATTTACGATTTGACATGACATATGACATACATACAATTTGATGAATATGTGAATATTTAGCGGCATTTTTCGTTCACTGAAGTGATTTTGATTTCACACTTTGAAATATATTTATATCTGTGTGTTCATCGTGTAATAGTGTGATCAAGTTATTAGCTGCCCAGGAATATAGAAATTACCCCTTCGAGAGCTTTTGGGAAACTTCAAACATCATCGTTTGTGGTTCTGTTGTGTCAGCATTTATGAAACTAGCGTTGTTTTCATAAATTACTTGCGAAATATTTTCTGTAGGCTGCTTGGGATTTGGATTATCCTGGTACTCAACGGCATGATGGTGATTCTGAATTGTTTTGAGTATTACAATTTTATTCACATATTATGTCTGTGGATGATGTCTGCCTACACAGGAACTGTTTATCAGCTACTCAGAACAACTGGTAACGCAACAACGTAAGTATTTGTTTCTGGTTGAATATGGCACTAGTGACTGCGATATTCCTATAGTCCATTCATTTGAGCCATGATGATTCAACTTAATGTTTCCCTAGGTCATCGTGCTGTCTATGGTACGATCTGCTGAATGTCCTGGAGTGGAAAACCGTAACAGTGGTGATGGAGTAGTGGAGTAGTGACTGCCTCGAAGTGCCTTGGGGTGTGGTGTTGCCTCCATTGCATGAAACAAAAGAGAAATTCGGCAGTAAGTTCTTTCATGATATACTTTTATTCTTATAGCTAGGTTATGTTACTATTAAATTCGATAATAAAAAAAAAATCAACAGAAATCACTGCATTCTATAGTTAACAATCATTTGACAGTTTAATCTAATTCGTTAGAGTACATATAATATACATTTAAGTTAATTTGACAATAACTTGCAGATACCTTACAAACTTTCTTTTTCAACTTTGAAGCATACTTTTTGATTCATGCTTGAGCATACTTTCAAAATTCATTGGTTCTTTATGACACACCCATTTCAACATTAATTTCTTTTTGTACAATTTTTCACTGATTCCTCACAGTATTTGTCACCTGTCTATTCAATTGTCACCTCATGTGATATACATTTCACTGAATAATAGGAAATTGAAAATAGCAATAGCAATTTATTTTCTTTTCAATGAAAATAAACAGCTATTGAAAATATTTATCGAAAACAACTACTTTCCTGGCTAGTACCAAGGACGAATATTGATTTATGTCTGATAAATATATATTAGAAACCACATGTAAATTGCATCTCTCAGATTTTGCATATATTATTATTATTCTCTTTATACACTTTCACCTTTTTTCATAATTACCATGACGTAGTAACTTTCTACATCTTGAAACATCATATTTGTCTTTTCTTAAGACAACTTTCTGTGTCGTACTTTCTACAACATCTTACCTGTCTTTCCTCCGAAGACCTCATGTATGCGCATTTCATTTCATGCCTCATACAAAATTCATATTATAATCATCATTATTTTTCATGAACACCTATCACATTTTACACACCTTTAAAAATGAAAAATTGCATGCAGTTTTGGGAGCGTCCTCCACAGTCTGCCTTTTCATCTCGTGTGTATAGTCTACCTATATAAATGATTCTTCTTCAATAAATCATCAATTCTCACCTTTTCAATATATCTATACGCTTCTTTTATTTCTCATAATATTACAAACTTCACTGTTTGTAGATCATCAGTCTGAGATGCTATTTCCTATTACTTTCCATACAAAATGAAATAAAAATAAAACTATGTGGTGACATTGAATTTTTTGTACTTCTTCTGGCCAGGGGTGTGTCAATAATGCATTTGTTATCAATTATGTTTCTTTTCTTATTTAATTACTCCTTATTTTTCCTTAATTAATTGTATGTAAAATTGTATTTGAAAAAACTAATTGCAACTGAAAAAATATTTTGTATCTGCATTTTTATTTGATTACTATTCTCTAATGTTTATATCCTAACTATTCTGGATTCTTATATGTTTAAAATTGAATATTTTAATTCGAGACAGAATACTCATTCATGAAACAATTCACATTTCTGGAATTTTTCCGTATACCTAACTAGATAAATTAATTTTTGTTTAATATTATATGTACTCTGGACATGCTCTACCGAGCATAATTTAACAAATTTAATTTTGTTATAGGGGAGGTGCTTAAGATTATGCAAAAAATAGTATTTGAGGAAAAAACTTTTTGTGAAAGAGAGGTAAGTATGCTTGAAGTGTAACACTGCCATGTAAAACATGTTTTAATAAAATTTTGAAGACCATCATCTTTTATTACGTTTTGATATCAGTCTCGCAATCACTATTTATAGCAAATGAATTATTGAGTTTCAAACTCAAAGGAAAAAGTTTAAATATTTGGCGGTTATATTAAAATGAAACTATTTCCAGAATTTACTGAAAATAGTAAATCTGAGGGATTTTTTGAATATTTTACGTTGCGCTGTATCGAAAACAACATTATAAACCAATCGACACGGGTTCATATTTATACTGTATTTCAAAAATAAGGATTTTTTCATGTTGGCGATCATGATGGCGTTCCTTATCTCAACAGTTTTCAAAAAGTTGATAAAACTCAAAAATGGACCTTTTTCTTGTGTCAATATTCTTATTGATTATATTAAATATATTAATTACTTAATGAGCTGACGTTGATGACTACTAAAATTTTTTTCGAGCCATTACCAATAAATTATTAAAGGATGATTGGGAACAAGGAAAATCTTATGAATCCAACTAATTGATACTATGATACACATTCCCAAGCTGATGTAACTGATATTGGTTTGTGTATCACTTATATTCCAAAAAGTCAGATATGAATGCAAAATTTCGAAATCATGTGATGGGTAATCGTATGGAGCTGGATGAACAGGTATTCCATACGTTTAGCCAATTCAACTGTACAATTCCAAGCTGATAAAACAGATATTGGAAAATGTACCGTTCATACTTTCGAAATTTACAGACGATAAATGAAAATTTTTTCAAATTATTCCATTGGCAATCTTAAGAAGCTGAATGAACAGATATTCTTTATGATTGCTCAACTTCAGTAATACTTTTCTTTCTAAGCTGATGGACAGTTATTAGAAAGTGTATTACTCATAATTTGAGGAGAAGGGAAACATGGAAAGTTGACTGAAATGATAGGTTATATTTGGATTAAAAAAATTGAAGCACAAGAACCAACTTATAACATATTCAAAACTAATTATCAAACTATCAAAAAAAACATTTATTTGAAGTATATTAAAAAGAAGGAAAAACTGTAATTTTACTGGATGAAACAGCTATTAAATTCTCTCATTATTGGAAAACAAAAGAAAAATACACTTTTCAGCTAATTATCACAACATATTTTCAAAACTTGAACAATTCAACTTTTTGTATCAGAAAATTAGTTTCACAGGCCCATTATGAAGAATGAAGCCCCCGAGAACGAGAGAGGCGCCTCCACCACGTGTCGCAACTCAGTTCTCGCTTGGCTATTTACGAGAGGATTTTTATTTGCTGTTTCACCCGCTCATTTATTCATCCCAAATAATGAAAGAACTCATTTAAAACTTAATAAAATATTTATTGTGAAAGAAACGGAAAAATACTTTAAATAAACTCACACTCAATGTTAATAAAAAAATACATTAAAATAATCAAAAAAACTTACATTACACTGCCACCCAGCAGGATTGAAGAAAAGGAGATGTGCTGCATTTCTGATGACCCAATCGATACGTAAATGAATACTGTCTGTTGACTGTTAACAGTTAACTCTTCATGATCTTGACCTCCCTCAATATTTATAAAGAATTATACGCTGACATTGCGACTTTGATCCGGTCACTGTACTGAGGTAAAATGCACAGCATGCAATCTGTGCCAAGTTTGCATATTTGGAGATTGTTTTATATTCCATATCCTGTGATCGGATCAATTTCGATGTCTATGTACTTGAAATATCAAAAGATGGAATTCTGAATACTGAGTGTTCTTGTGTTAAAATATTGAAGTGAGGTTGGAATATCTTTCAATTCATATATTTACTCAAATGAATCTGAATCATTTCATGATTATTTTCTATATTTGACAATACTGGTGCGAGTTCATTTGCGCACTTTTTAATGACGGGCACTTTATCAGGACCAGAAGCCTTGTTGGTATTGAGCTGTTTCAGAATTAGTCTGACTAGATGTTGTCAAAAAGTAATTTTCGACATTGCGGACGCCACTGATGAAAAATCTGTAAAGCTTTACTATGGAATGAATGTATTTTTATACAACCTGTATATTTCTGTCCAATTTTCCTTTCATAGGTATTGAAGCAGTTGTAGAATAGTATTCTTTACTTGTATTTTCATAATATTCACCTGAACTGTATGAAATTTTTGAAGAAGTTGTGAAAACGAATTACAGTTGTTCAGTTGAGAATATACATAATATTTCAATGTTGCTCACTGTTCAGTTACAGAAAACGGTAGAGTTCAAAATGAACGGAAACATATCAGGAACGCTCTTTTGTATGCTCCCTTCTCTTGGATTACTGGCAACCCTGTTTGAGTTATCACACCAGGAAAATAAACTCGTGTAATGAAAAATTCAATTACTGTTATAAACCAGTAACCACTACGGTTATTGCTGAAATTTTTAATGTTCGTTTTAATTACCACATAAATTTTGGATTATTACCTCGCACAGATTTCATTTAATGAAATATCAGAGATTTTATTTTCAAAAAATAGTATGACGATGTATTTGTTTTTTATATTTTCAAATAATCTTATCAAGTTCATGGTTCTTAGCGGCGGATTTTGTTATTCATAAATAAATATTTGGTTGTGGTACAATTTTTTAATGAGATTCAAATCAAGTGAAGGATAATTATATTCTTCACTTCATGTCGTTTCACAACTTTTTAAAATTTCTGGGTTATGTTGTTGGTGAGATAAACATTATTCAGGATTTTTATATCTAATGACGACACTTCAAATATTGAAAATTTGAAATTAAACTGTTTCTGTTTATTCAAAATATTCTTTGATAAAATCGAAAAATAACCACTTTTTTCATTCATTCAGATTTTTGACAGAGAGCAGTGAAATAAACAAAACATGCAACAAATATCAGATACCAGTTTTCTCTTTATATTTCATAGAGAAAAGAAAGGTTGTGCATGGGAATACTTCCACTCCAGAAAACTTCTCAACAACGATTCCATTTTCAGTTTTTGTATATTTCTGGATCTGTGAATTTTTCTTGTATCGTTTAAAGTAATTGTCCCTTGTCTCTCTGTGTAGGCGTCTTCCACTTTCTTTTCGGCTTTGATTCATTTGTATTCTAACTGTTTGGATAAGAGTGTTGTCATTTTTTCACTTCAATATATAGTGCCCAAATCAATGAACATCTCTTTTGATCACACTGCTTGAGACGATTGCATATGGAAAACTTTTCAAAACCATGTCAATTTTATTTCGTGGAGTGGATACGACGAATAGTTCAGAATGGATCCTCTGATTTTTTATATGTTAGAAAATCATACAAGGTGAGCCGATTTTACATTTGAAAAAATATTGCTCGAACCCGTCTATTTTTATTTGGAAGGTTACCTACAACCACTGCGTTACGAGATTCGAAATCTGAAGCTAAACAGGATTAGTGGTCAGAAGATACACCGTTTGGAAGGTGGTATATTCTTTAGAAAACCTTCTATTTAGAACAAAGTACAATCCCGCAGCATGTGTATGAACGCGATTAATCATTGATTCATTGGTGTTTCATGTGAATTGATTCAAATATGGTGATGGTATCCGTGCGAAACCGGGGAGGCTCGCTATGGTTGAATGATTTACATTCAATTCATCTTCATTCAGCATCTCATTGAGATTATTTTGGCCTAGTATTCTGCTCACAATTGTTCATTTTCAACTGTGGAGTAAGTATCGATAATTGAACTATATTAGCCCAATACCAGTATTGGTCTAACAAAAATCCATGCTTTATTGATGAAGTTTACGAACAATATTCTGAGAAGCTAAATGTAAGGTTGGATTTATGGTGACACTATTCTGGTGTGGTTATTATAGCTTGTTTGTATTGTTTGATGGTGGATAACGTTTCAGTATTGAATTGCAAAGTAAAATTTTCATCATGACAAATAATATCGGCATCCCTTGAAAAGGATGAAGGAATCTACATACAGATGGTATAGTACTAGATGAACTATGCCGATTCTATTACACCGAAAATTCAACTGACAGAAGCAATGAAGTACATAGAGCTCTGTACGGCCTACGTAGAAATTATGCATCGGGCAGCGTTTTCGACCGTTTTTTCGTGCGTTTTCGACCGTTTTCCGTGCGTTTTCGACAGTTTTTCGTGCGTTTTCGACTGTTTTCGTGCTTTTTCGACCGTTTTTTCGACCGTTTTTCGTGCGTTTTCATGCGTAACTGTCACATACTTGACCAACTACGCCACGAAAGCGCTGCACGAAAAAACGTTACACGAGAAAAACAATAGTTTTTTTTTTCATAACGCTTTTCGTGTAGCGCTTTCGTGCGCAAATGGTCAAGTATGTGACGGTTGCGCACGAAAACGCACGAACAACGGTCGAAAATGCATGAAGAACGGTCGAAAACGTAAGGAAAACGGTCGAACACGCTGCTTGATGCGTTATTTCTACGTAGGCCGTTCAGAGTTCTATGTACTTCATTGCTTCTGTTGGTTGAATTTCCGGTGTAATAGAACCGACATAGTTCATCTACTTATAGTTTTATATCAGATTCGCAATATATTTCTTCACCTTGTGAGTATATGCCTGAAATGTTGGGAAAATGGCAAGATATGTTTTGAAGCATTGTCAGGAGTTGCTGCTAAATTCAGTTTACTACAACAACAATACAAATAATATTCTGAGTAGCTGAACGTGAGGTTGGATTTATGGTGACTGTGTTGTTGGTATATGTTTCCTACCAGGAAATTTATATTACGAGAGAAAGGTATTTATAATATTAAGAAGACACTCCAATACCGACTTGACAGGTATTATTGAACATAGTATTGGTTGGAATGATAATGAGTTGGCATTTCAACAAGATAGAGTACTTTTTTCATCTTTGTTGTCCATTAGAATTTGAAGGAAACTTTTCCTTGTAGAATATTTGAGTCCATTAGATTCTCATAGTGGTAATAATACACTATAATTTATAAAACTCATTCAGTGCCTCAAGATGGTTTACGTGAATGATTGCTAAATGTCGGAATGTTATACGTGCAAAGATAAAAATCCTAATCTTCCACTACACGCCACCATTACTGCTCGCTCTGGGTTCTACACACTTTTCCTTGAATATGAGACACTATACTACTACTATACTATACCTATTGAGTTATTGTTGCTTTTCTTGATTTCGAATAAATATAGACATAGTACATTATGAACTCAAAAACTAAGGTTTCTACTCCAAATATTCACAAAACAAATTTCTGAAAACAACAGTTTCATCAAGAAGAACTTTAATATAATTTAAAAAAAATCCAATTGATATCTGAACAATCAAGATACAGTGTGTATGTGTCAGACATAAAAATTTTGCACGTTTTTGACATTCATATTCGCAGATTTATGGCCCTTCTTGAAGAGAAAACGCCGTTTTTCCACTGCTATTATGTTGTTGGTAATACCTGCAACTATTGTAATCAACTATTGTGAGCATGAATTCAAGTTCTTTCAAAAGCATTCTTTCAGAATATGTTTTGCTCCTGGGCGTATAAATTATTCAGCTATTGCTTTCAGATATATTCATCAAAAGGAAAAATTCACCATTTACTTGTGCTACGTGATACATCGTATTTAGTACAGAATTTGTTAATATCGCGTCACAACATCCTTCCTAATAAATGATGGAATTCGTGTCTATTGTGATGGTACGAACATTCCATCGTGTTTCCATTATATTCATTATTACAATGTACATTCTTCCTTAAAATCTAATTTGTCACAATTTGGGTACCGGCACCTTAAATTTCATCAATAATAATCTAAGGACATCCTTGTTCTTTCTTACAATGCATCTAATGCATAATATATTCCACTTTTTGTTATTGCTAATCCAAAATATCAATTATAAAATCTAAGGTAATCCAGTGAGATTTCTATTCATTTAGTGCTTGCAAAGATAACTCAATTGACAGTTCCAAAATACAAATCATGAAATAATAAAACAAAAACTAAAATTACTTGGCGCTCCGGGGCGACTTCATTGATTCCAGTAACGCATTTGCTTTTTTAGCTACAGGAAAACCCGGAAAAACTTGCAGCACCACATCATCTGAAGATCGTGATCTGCCAATGTCCTTTCTATCATAAAACAAATTTTAGGTTGTTTCCAGAGGCTCCAATAAATTAAATACATCGCGACACGACATAGCGACACGACTATCGTCAAACTTAATCCAGTCCGTTTCGTCTTTGACCAAGGCGTAATAATGACCAGATTCAACGCTAGAACCACAGTGAACAATGACTGCATGAAGATTATAATAGTGGTCATAAGAGTTTGGGGCTTCCATCAGAGGTTGAGTCATGTTTGAAGATCATCAGTGTTATTATTAGATTGACTGGTGCCTCAGCTATACCTACTTGTTTTCTTATAACAGTCAGTTAGTTTGGTGCATGTCTGGCAATACAGTCGATCATCACCTGTTAAAAGTTCCATTTTCAGATGATTCAACAATAAGCTTTGCACAGACTGGTTATAAGCCATATTAGGAAACGCTAGTTGAAGTTCCAGAAATTCACGTACGTTTTTGCTACATCTTGAAGATTTACTAGATTTACTAGATTTTGACAGCAAAAGATTTACGAACACAAGACGAGATAGAGTGTACGGAATAATTCAATCTAGAGCTGTCAGGAGTATTGATTCTGCTATTGTTTTGCTCACGAAGAGTATTCAACAAGAACCCCAAGAATTCCGGACAATTCTCTAGTATTTAGTGGACTTCATACACTCCAGGAAATCGGTTGGTGAGAAATATGATACATTCTTACGAAACTGCAGCTGCATGAACACGTATTATTTCAAAATCGTTCTTGCAAGATACAACTTATTTGAAGAAATCATGTTCGCTATGTTTTCCTGAAGTTTAAAATGTAGTTTTTTCAATAAAATGATTATAACAGTCATACAATTTTTTGATAGTATTTTTATATTATCTACGATTTGTCTTTAGGCTTTAGGCTTTAGGCAATGGAGCCTTGTTTCATCCATTGTACATAAAGTTGTTTTATCAGAATAATAAATTCGCTGTTGTTCTTGGTCGATTGTGAGATCGCGCGGTACCCTCTTTGAACAGAGCTTTCGCACACTCAAATGTCCAACACGTTCCTTCGATATTTTCAGAGCCTCAGCTATCTTGATTACCTTCAGTTTGTGGTCATCAAAAATTCTTCTTTCTCTTAAATTTGGTCCCAGCTTCTAGATGGCGCTATTATGACCAGTACTCTTTTTATTATAGTGATAAATATAATGAAAACTTTGTCCAGGGAAAACAAGAGTCTTGTTTTACACAATACTGTACTCAATTTCTTTCTTCTTAATATATTTTCATTCACTATTTAATATATGCAACACATATAAAACTATCATCTTTTTCATATATGTTCACTTGTTGCGATCCTACTCCCACGTGGACATCCGGTCCACCCCGACCTCCAACCAGCGTGAATGGGACAACGTGTTATATATTTATTCCACTTTAGCACTCCCACGTGGACATCCGGTCCACCCCGGCCTTCAACCGGCGTGAATGAGAGAACTATTTATTTTAAAACATGTGAACGATTTTTATTAACACTATTTTTGATGTAATATTTATGCTGGCACGTTATAAAACGTTATAAAACGAAATGAGTTCCATTTCAAAAAATAGCGTCCACGTACCGACTTGGACCGTCGCTATCGGCACGTCCGGCCAGAAACAAAACTGTCATCAAAAATTATTTCGTTGACGTTTTTAATGTTGTCGTCGTTTACAGCCTCTTTGGGGCGTCCACTGCCTGTATCGTCCTCACCAAAAAGCAATGCTTTTTTAACACAAGAAATTCATTTTTCTCCATTTTCAAGGGTTAACTTGAATCATATGGATTTAATATTAGTAGCGCCATCTTTTTGTTAGCCTTCGAACTTTTCAGCCCACCTAATATTGGTACCTATATCGTTCACTGATTCTAAAATCACAGTATGTTTTCAGAATTGGTCATATCAGATAGTAAGCGTTATGTATTCAATATATTGGTCAATAATTTTCTCCAAACGCGATTTCAGTACCTATTGAAAACTGAATTATCCTGGAATTCATTGAAAGTTCATGTTTGTTGTACGTATTATCACGTTGTTCAAAAAGAATATTATGGCATTTGAGCTCTCAAACTAGTATTGATTCTACAAATAATACGGATTCGATTCGCATATGAATGATTGCGATAGGCGTCGACACAATTCTGGTGTGGTTATTGGAGCTTGTTTGTATTGTCTGATGATGAATAACATTTCAGTATTGAATTGCAAAGTGAAATTTTCATCATTACAAATAATATCGGCATCCCTTGAAGGAGAGATCAATAATTAAATGAGCCTGCATACAGATGATATGGTTTTACTCAATATCAGATTCACAATATATTTTTTCACCTTGTGAGTATGTGCCTGAAATATTAGGAAAACGACAAGATATATTTTGAAGCTTTATCAAGATTTGTAGAACATGCTGATAAATGCAGATTACCACAACAACTATAACATATATTCAATTCAATATTTTTTCTTTTCAATCCAAATTGTGAAATATAGTGTTTCTTATTTTCATTCATCGGTCGGTAGCAAGGCGATTCGACGTGGGTGCTTTATTCACTCAGTCAATTGGCCGATGTGTCTGTAGATCGTTCAAGCCGCAGGCAGAACGATCGATTTTCACTTGTTATCGTCCAATCCGTGTTAGGAATCACACGTTGAAATGTAAGACCTCGTTAGTGCTCGCACAAGTTTCAACTTCTGAGGGTTGTCGTTCGTAGGGGTGCGATAGCTGGTTAACGGAAAAACATATTTCAAAGTTCCATTCTATAAGTATTCTGTTGTCTTGAATTATGATGAAGCCAACACAGTATTTATCCTCAGATGGCAACTTAGCCACATCTGCACAATAGTTAAACCATCGATGATGAGCTCTACTCCAATTTGATATCTAAATTCCTTAGGATTGGGAAGTGGCAAAACTGATACGAGCTCGTTACCCGTTTATATTTGTTTCTGAGTTGGCTTTGGTATACTCTGGCTTCAGGTATTGTTGTTACTATCAGATCTTTCACAATCCTCAGATATTCATTTGGAAACTTATTAAGTGCTTGTGATGCACTGTTTGGAACCTTTGGTGTACTAATGAATATTACTGGAGTTTTTTCCCAACACCAAATCGTTATTTCAACACCTCGACACGTGTTTTGATCACCAAGTAATCATCTTCATGAGGAAGATTAAACTAAATATACTTACAATGTTATCCTTATTCAAAACATATATACTTCTAGGGACGTACGTGTCGAGTGTCTTAAATTAATTTCACAAAATTGCCTTATCTACTAGTCTTAAATTAATTTTACAATGTGTCCTTCTAATTTTTCTGGTCTTCCATATTTTGGATGTGCTGAGTGTTCCTTAAATCTTAAGATATAAGTAGTCGCTCGTCATATTTTGCAAAAAAACTATTCCATAGACTTTAGTTCATTAAGATTAGTTGGGAAAGTTAACAACAACAGGCATCTAGATGCATCTGAGAGTGTAGAAATAAGTGAACATAATGATATTATGAATAACGATGGAAAATACAACAATTGAAAATACGGTCTATTCTTGAATATTTTCATCTAGTATTTTTCTTTCCAGCTTAGCAGGTAATATGTACTTCGATGTATTCTTGAAAGCTATCATCCCAGCTCTCACCAATATCGTAGAGAATGGTCCTGTATACATTGGAGATAAATGATGTTTCAACAAGACGATGCGCTTTCGTATTATTTATGAAATGTTCCAAATTATTTGAACGACAGGTTTTGAGAACACTCCATAGGACGAAGGGATACACTTAATTAACCTTCTTAGTCACCAGACTCAGGTCCTCCAGATCTTTTTGTGGAAATACATAAAATGCTTCATATGTTCCACTAGAAGATCTGCCAGAACGAATCTGGAATATAGAGGTTGGCGATCTATTCAGTACGTTTTAGATTTTCAAAGCTCCTTCATATCAAAGTAGAAATGAAAAAAACATCGAAAGCTGTTTTCTATCCACATTCCTGTTTTATGGTGGATGATATGTCCGCTGAAAGGGTTGAAGGTTTTGCAATAGTTTTTGGATCGAAATTTGTCATTCTTACGAAAAGATATGACGTGTTTTTGGATATATTGTCGCAACTCAGTACTTGCTTGGCTTATAAACGAGAGGATTGTATCCGCTGTTTCACCCATTCATCCAAATAATGAAAGAACTCACTTGAAAACTTAATTAAATATTTATTGAAACGAAACGGTGATAACAGGAAACAGGAATGAACTTACACTAAAATGTTAAACAGAAATACAATAAATCACCAGAAACTTACTTTATACTGCCATCCAGCAGGATCGAAGAAAACGAGATGTGCTGCATTGCTGGAACCTTTTCTGAAGATCGGTAGATACTGAATGGTTTTCTCAATACTGTGTCTCTTGATCTTAACCTCCCTCAATATTTATGACATTGCAACTTTGATCCGGTCACTATACTAAGGTAAAATGCCCAGTATGCAATCTATGCAACGTCTGCTTGAGACCATAGAATTGGCCAGCGAGATCACCCGATCTTAATCCATTAGATTTTTATTTGTGGGGAATGTTTAAAGAAAAAGTTTACAAAATACCCGTGCGTTCGAGAGATGTTAGAGATGTTAGAAAGGATTGCCCAAACATTTGAAGATTTGGATCCCAATGAAATCAGATCTGCCACCACGAAAGCAGTAACACCCGCATTTTAAAGTGCTTGGAAGTGAACGGCCAGCGATTCGAACATATTTTGAAATATTCCACATGATTGTTTTACTTTTTTATAATTATTCATATCAATATTTCCAATTTCAAGTTTCTTGGTGCTTTTAAAGTTGATCCAAATGCATTGAAATTGTTCTGAATTCGTATAAATTTCTTGAGGTTCATTGGCGGTAGATTCGGATACATTTCATTGAACTTTCTATATGTTCTGCTGATAATTTTGTCACACTGTCCAAAAATAATAAACAAATTCATAAGAACTTCGTTTGAATAGTTTTGTTCCATCGTTTTGAAGGTATTTGCAACTTCTGAAGTGACGAAAATGTCGATATTATTAGGAGAATGTCACAACGCTACTGTCAAATAGTAATCATGGCCTGCTTACCAAATACCGAATGGAAATACCATTCTGAAGGGACATTTTCACAAATAAATGTTCATAAGTCCGAAACTTGACTAGTTAGGTATAGGTATGATATACATGGAAAGAAAGCAAATTTCAGCAGTTTTCCGAATTTTCAATAATATACAGGGTGTTCCATTTAAAATAATCAAATTTCAGCAACTTTTTCAAGCAAACGAAAAAACTGTATTTTTTTACCACCCTGTATTGAAGTAACGGAGATTAGGCTGACGTGTGGGAAGTGTCCAAGTATCACCTAACTCCAAACCAAATTTCGATATCATAGTACTTCTTAACTAAAAGATATCGGCATTTTTAGAAGTCATGATTTTCGAAGAAAAAAATTGAAATTAATTTTTATTTCGAAAACGGTAACAGATAGGTATAGGGAAATATCAAGAAAAGTTGTCGGGAAATTGTTGGAGATTCCAAAAATAATATTATATACAGAGTGTTCCATTTGAAAAATCAAAGTTGCTACTGCTTTCTAATAGAAGCGGCAACACCGCATTGTCGAAATAATTTTAGTTGGCTAGAGAATGTCCGAATATGCCCTCCATTGAATTTTCAAAGTGATCCGTTGTCTGGTTCACCAGAAACGTCTAATGTGCCATCCACCGTGAATCAGCCTGTATACTGTGATCATATCAATTTTGATGTCTATGAACTTGGAATATTGAAAGATGGAATTCTGAATACTGAGTGTTTTTGTTTTAGAATATTGAAGTTAAGGTTGGAACATCTTTCAATTCATGTCGTATTCGCTTAAATGAATTTGAATTATTTCATGATTATTTTCCATATTTGACAATATGCGAAACGTCGTTTCTCTGGCCGTTATGCTTTGCGATACGTTTTTCATGATCCTCCCTGTATAGTTCGCATTTTTATGAATGAGAGTAAAAGATTTCCTCAAATTGGGTAAAAAAAATCTGTTCTTAAACATTTTTTTCGAAAAGTAACTCTTATTTAATACAAAAAATAAAACTAGTTTATTAGAAAATCCCAATGAAACGAGTAATTAATTCAATATCAAACCATAGTTCTAATGAAATTCTTTGTCGACAGGTCGGAATGTAATTTCGGGAAGTAGTTAGTGTGCCAGTGGGACGTTCTCCGGTGGATGCGCTTCCGAATAACAACAGTGAAAAACAGACATGGTATTTCTGACGACATGAGACTCAAGCTAATTGGAGTTATACGATGGATGAAGGTTACGTTATTGGTTCTTCTTGTTTCTGCAGTTATAGGTGAGTGAACATTATCACGACTTTTTTAATGACTTAGTGCAACGGATATATGTAAGAGAAGAACGTTACTTTGTTGTAGTATTTTTATTACATTCCCTAATTATTGATAATTCTGATAAATAAATAAATAAATTCTCCAAATTTTCATAACAAAAATAGTTCAGAAATGATGAAAAAGTTGTTATGTCAGGTATACGAGGCCTGTTCAAAAAATAAGGTGAATTTTCATTTTTCTCAAAAAATATTTATTCCTTTATCAATGCCTATTTTGTTCTCTTCAAATCAATCCCCCTCACATATAATACACTTGTGCCAGAATCTTTTCCAATCCTCTAAGCAGTATCATATCTGCATATCTGGTATGTACTTGAGCTCTCTCGGCAATTCAGTTATCTCCTCAATCGTCGCAAAAATTCATCCTTTCCTGGGTCTCTCCAATCTTGGGAACTGAAAAAAGTCACAGGGGACCAAATCTGGTGAATACGGTGGCTGACGCATGATTAGGATGTTGTTTTTGGCCAGAAGATCACGAACAAATAATGACGAGTGAGCAGGTGCATTATCGTGATGCAAAAGCCATGAATTGTTTTTTCACAATACCGGACGTTTTCTTCATATTGCTTCTCGTAAACGGTGCATACCTTCAAGATGATATAGTCTGAAAAAGAAACATATTAAAAAAATTGTGAAAATATACAAAACAAAAATAATAAACGTGCAGCAAAAAGAGCAAGAGTATTGTATCCAAATCATTCAACACCGTCAGAGAATACATTCAAGAATATTTACCAAAAGGTGAATCATACCTTCAGTTTCAGTAGTAAAAAGCGTGTTATTCAGGAAAACCAGGAAGAACAGCTAGATATACTGCTTCATTTCGAAGGTAAGCCTATGCATATTAATTCGCAAATAGACTTTTTTGAAACATTGCAATATTTTTTAGAAAATTCTGGATGCAGTATGAAGGATATAGCAGATCAATTAGGTGAAAGTTATTCCAAAATCCAGCGTACGTTGAAAAAACCCAACTACAAACCATATAAAATTTTACCCGTGCAAGTTTTAACAGAGGATCGTAAGAGGTGAAAGCTGGAATTTTGCCAACAGATGATTCAAAACTTGAAGGCGGATACCGATTATCTAACTAAAATATTATGGACTAATCTTTTTCCACGGCAGGAGTTTTCAATAGGAAAAATTGAAGGTCGTGGGAAAGAAAGGACAACAGAAAACGATTGTTTAAACAAATGAAGAAATCAGAAAAAAAAACTGTTCCCGTTTGGTGCGGAATTTATAGAAATAAAATTGTTGGCCCAATATTTTATGATTATATATTGACAGGAGTTACCTATCAAGAAATACTTATCCCAGAAGTAGAAAATATTCTTATATAAAAATTTTCGGAAGCCGAGCTTGCCAATATGATTCAGATGCAAGATGGGGCTACCCGTTCCAGAACATTTGAAAAATGTATTCCCAATATGGATAGGAAATAATGGAAGCATTAAATGACCACTTAATAGTCCAGACTTGACCCCTATGGATTCATTTTTCTGGAGATTTCTGAAAGACATTGTTAATAACGATAATAATAATAATATTCAATGAATAAAGACACGATTCGACGTGAAATAATCAATCTGAATGTCAATAATGAAGCAATTTCCGATGCACTTATAAATATAAGAAGACGTTATCAATTATGCATTGACAATAATTGTGGGCATATTGAACATCTGTTATGACTTATCATGTTATTTAATTTCCTAAATACATTTTCTGTTTCCTATTTTTCAATATTTGAAATTTTTCTTCCTCACCTCTAATAACTCAAAAACGTTATAAGATAGTGGTAACATATTGTATATTTTTGAAATCAGGAATAAAAGACCATTCCAAAAATTCAATAATATACTGGATGTCCCATTTAAAAAAAAAATATTATAAAAATTTGTATCTCCTGAAATCCGCACGCTACTTTATTTTTGACAGCATTTTATCAAAATTCAGTCATAAGCACACTACTTTTACATTTAACTTTTTTTCTGTAGGCAATAATAACGATGATAAGGGGTGGGTGATTTAAAGTGAATAACCCTGTACCACTTGTAAACATTTTTCTGACTCAGAGTACAATCACCGTATGCCACTGTCAGAATTTCAAGTGTTTTGGGACTTACTTTGATTTATTTGCAAAAATTTGATGCACACTTTTTGATTAATTTTTTTTAGATAGCAGAAAATCGTCGAACACGCAAAATACTTCTTAACTTTTATGCCCCTCACCAACAAACTAAACATGCTGAATAGCTAAAACTGTGACCATAGGTTCGACATAAGTGTACCAACATGAAAAAATCGCTAATTGAATATACGTTTTTCGCGAAATTTCAAAATTCGCCTTATTTTTTTACAGACCTCATATTAGATAAGATATGGATGAAAATTGACAATTATTTGTTTGAAAATATTTTCAACCTCAATACAATAGCAGTGGAAATATGCTACTGTTTTATATCTATCTCAAAATGTATTTAATTTCCTTCAATATTTTACAAAATTTTAATTCGGAAGTTGTTATTGGTAATGGCATGTCTTTGCTAGGAAGATAGATGAATCAACATACAGTGTGACTAATAAATTCAGCGTTATATCCGATTTTTCAAAGTGATATCTTTTTCCAAATTTGAATGTGGATCGAATGTTTCAATCGAAATTAAACTCAATCAGAATAAATATAGTTTACAAAACTGAAAAACACGCTCTTGAAGAACATCGAACTAAAAAGTTGAAATTATTAAAAAAAATGAGCTTGAAACAATAACGAACGAAAAATACTAGTATTATTGTGAAAAAAGCGACGGGCGCTTGATATACAAAAATATGGCACAAAGCGCCCGCGCTTTTTTGACAATAATACTACTATTGTTCGTTCGTTATTGTTTTAAGCTTATAAAAAAAATATTTTTAACTTTTTAGTTTGATGTTCTTTCAAAGCGTGTTTTTTAGTTTTTAAACTACATTTATTTTTTCATTTTTTAGTTTCGTATGCTATAAAAGCTTCTTTTTTAGTCTTTTTAAACTGCATTCATTTTATCTAAACTTTGGGGTCAATCATCCGTATATTGTTTGGAAAAATGACCATTGATATTTTCCGATTTCGGAGAGGAAGCCTGAAAATCAGCTACCATGCCCAAGGAAGGCAGCAGGCGCGCGTGTTATTAAAAAAAAACTTTTTTCAAATGAAGAAATACATGTAAAGTGAGTTCGAATTATATCAAGGAGGTTACATATAGCGCCATCTGACCGCGAATAGATCAAGCAATAATGTCGATAATTCTGGAGTTACAAACTGACAAACAAAAACAAACATCATACATACAGGTGAAACTAATAAAAGCGTGTTGAAAAAGTAGTAGTCACGTTATTTGCATCATATGTCAATATTCAATTTTTTTGCAATATTCACAAGTAAGGATCTGAATTTGTGTAATGTACTATTTACTTTCTTTTATTTTCAACAGTTCTTCTACTTTCCACAAAAAAAAACTTGAAATAATATCGAAGTGTTTGAACAAAAAACAAAACTGATTGAGAGGTGGGTGGAACGAATCCTACAAAGTAACTTACTGACATAAATAAAATATAAAAGGTGAACGATAAGTACAGCAGCCGAGGGAATTTTGAATTTACAGCCGAATAAAAGTTTAACGCGGAAAATAAAATCAACGAAAGGTTTCTTTCGGAACGACGGCCTTATGCGCGAGCAGGGGACAGAAATATCCCAAAGGAAACAACTTACCTCGAACTCGGCATTCAAATTCGTTTACTTATAAATTAACTTTTGTTGTTCGAACGACTCGAAAGGGAGTCGAAGACGTTGTTGGCGTTGTAGAAAGATATTCGTGGTAGTGAAAGTGAGTTTTACGAAAAACTTTTTTCATTGTTTCATTTTGTGTCTTTGAAAGAATTTTACTTTGGTCTTCGATGATACTCGATGATCAATAGTGGCTGAATTGATCAACGACGAACGATGGATGCTCAGTACCCATTTTCTCGAAAGAAAAAACTTTTTTGTGAAATGTTACCTTGATGGAAAGAGCGTTTCAGTTGTAGCGTAAGGGATTTTTGAAGCTGCCAGTGCAACCCTTGAGTCAAGTGGTCGTCAAGTGGTTTCAAGTAACTGGGACAACTTGAACTGTGATTGAATGCGTCTATAGAATCAGAGTTTCACTTTTCGAGTAGAAAGTTCACAATTAGCGCGACTCGATTAGAATACAGGTTTTTACTTCCCAAAATGACGGCGTAGAATCTATTTTCTCAAAATTCAATATTGCGGCCTTATGACGTCATCTATAGAAATATTGTCAACAACCCGAAGTGTGGAGAAACAAACGCCAGCGGCCATGGAGATCCTTCTAGATCTACCTCCTCTCCACATTCTTCTGGAGAGAGAGGCTAGATTGGATAAATCCAACCCCACACAAAAATCAATAAAAATATTCTCGGACAGTCAAGCGGTGTTGGAAGCTCTTGGCTTCTACCGAGCTACGTCTAAATTGGTAACAAACTGCCAAAAACGACTCTCCTCGATAAGAAGACTTAACAGATTGTCCCTGGCATGGATTCCTGGCCATACTGGCCTGGAAGGCAGTGGAGCTGCTGACTCTCTTGCAAAGGAGGGTGCTGCAAGCGGCTTCATCGGACCAGAACATTGGCATAGCTTTGGGCTTTGCCAAACATTGAACACTTGGATGGCAAGAAGATTTATGGACTTCTTGGCAGAATCTTCCAGGATTGACTCACTCCAAGGCGTTTATTCACCCTTCGAAGCTTGATACCAAACAGTTGTTGGACTACAATAGGGATAAACTACGATGTCTAACAGGCCTTCTTACAGGTCAGTGTCATTTGAATCATCATATGCAGAGACTTGGACTGTCGGAAGACAGTGTGTGTTGCCTCTGTCTGAAAAATGATGAAACAGCAGAGAATATACTTTGTGTCTGACCCGCTGGGGACCGAATCAGGTCTTTCCATCGGCTCTCACCATCTGACCTGAAAGACCACTCATCATACAAACTAATCGGCTTCGTTAAGAAGCTGGGTTTTTTTGGCAGAGTGTGAATAGGTGTGAGCCACAATAAACCTTTGCGGGTTGCGGTGGAGGGTCGAATAGACCCACTCACTTTAGACCTACATACCTACCTACCTACCTATTTTACTGCAAGAAGTGTCGAAGATACTGAACTGTTAATTTTTTCTTTACTTTTACTTTTACTATCGACATATTTTTGTAATAAAAGAGATACACTTCGATTTCAAATTCAAAAATATCACTCATTATTAGGATTTTCGAGATAAATGAAATGAAATAAACATTAAGAGAAAGAAAAAATACACGGATTAGTGGTAATTTTCATTTTTGAATCTTTACTATTGATAATTATACTTATAATTACTAATATTATTATATCGTTTGTTACGTTGATTTTTGGCACTAGCCATTATTTAATAATACTCTTTTTACTATAAAGGTATATTGATTTATTTTGCATATTATGTATATACTTTATCAAATATTATACTTGATACAGCCTTCTATGATCATCCAGTATGGTGGGTATGCTTATTGAATTCGTGGTTGTATGTCTGGTCGGTAAATTAATTTAACTTCAACACGTAACCACACGTTATAGCGTAACCTTGCGAGCATATCCTTCCTTAAGTGGTCTTAGCTTTAGTAGTCGAATCACTCTAAACTATTCGACGACTTGAAGTGTAGTAGTTTATTCGATGCATTTCTTAGAGGACCCGTAAACGTAAATACACAAAAGTTGCACTTTGGACTGGTGTATAATCAAAAGATGATGGTGTTATAGTTTATTTTTATAGATTTCTTGATGAGGCCGACCTGTAAGAAACAAGAATGATTATTAGCGAATATCCGACATACTTAGGTACTGTCTCATTACTAAAAGAATAATGGGAAACATTGTAAATATACTTACCGCTTAACTAACAGTTGTTGTTCGTCATAAGATTTCAAAAAGCATCGGATGGTTTCGGTTTACGTTCCGAAATGTAAACTCATCAATATAAGCAGCTGATGATAGTCGGTGGAAAATCGTAGGTTACTTTAAATGTTTATTCATATTGTTCGTGCATTATGATTCTCATAAATGGTTCAGGCACGGTACTCCTGTATTTGATAATTCAAAAGGTTCTTTCTGACAACTGACCGGTGGCTACTACCGAATTCTATTCGGTTCTGAGGCAGCAATTGCTCGTATAAAATAGGCTGAATTAAGATGTCATTAGATTTCAATCTTCTGAGTTTTGATTGGTTATCAAGGACCGTTGGCAGACAGGAACGATCCTAGTGGCGATTTAACAAGATTCTTTTTTTTTTCCTTTTTTCGGCAAAAAAGCAAGGAGTGTGTGTTCGTTGACTTGTGGAAAAATATGTGACATTGTGGTCATCCTTCATTGGGTTTTATTTTTACAAGCCATATCAGTGGACGTTGGTCAAGCTAGTGTTGTAGTTTGGAATATTTTGGATATTTTGGATATATGACCAACGCCATTCTCTTCGGAGGATTCTAGAATACCACGCCGACCTTATTGCTGGAGAACCAGGTCAAGCCGTCGTAATACGACTGTAACTCGCCTTTTAATCACATCTTTCCCATTCCCAGCGGCTAGATCGAGCATAGCTGTTCAGAAATAAACCCCTTCCGGCCAGGGTAAGTTATGTCTTTCAATCTTGATTCTTCTATTTCATTCATTCATTTGAATGTGCCAAACCTTCATGAGATGATAACAATTTTATTGTACAGAGTTGCAAGATTTTAATTTACTCTTATAAATTACTGTAAATTCATAAAAATTATTTTTAGTGGGTTTGTTTTGTAATTTTTATTTGGATTTTGCCGTCAGTATTCAGGGGTTCAATTATACGGGGTACATACCATGTTCGTGGTATACTCAACGTCTCCAGATATCTAAATTCATTTTATTTCTTATCGGTATTTATCTAATTTGAACTTCCATATTCTGACAGGGTTTTTCCTTCCCTTCCTACTGCCCGGAAAATCCATTTCGGTCCGGAATATTCTTCCTTGCCTGGATTTTCTTTTCTTATCTGGCTGGATTCTACTTGGATATCAACTTGGGTTGCAACAACTACTGGAACTTGGGATCATCTTCCTTGAGGTACCATAATATACCGGGTGTGCCATTATTAAGCCATCGGAGCAACACACCAATAAAGAAAACAACACGGTAGCTATTGTTAATTTGATTCCACAGTTGAACTGTTGTAGTTATAATAATTTTTAGTTTAAGATTCGCATCGGAATTATATGTATATATGTATTTATGTGAAGCGGAAATTAAGATAGGTGGTTGCATTTGCCTACCCTGTATTGTCTTCTAAACGGTACGAGCCTGAGCTCAAGCGATACTCATTCCTTCCTAATTATACTTGGTAGAAAAACCCAATATATTTGACATTCCGGCTTAATTTCTGCGATTAGTGTACCTAGGTTATTTTGTAATGAAACTTTAATTGATAACAAGAGATTTGAGACCAGTATTTCTTGATGATAGAGGTCTACGGTATATTTGTAGTGAGCTTGAATATTTATATATATTTTTATTGTTGCTTAAAACTAGTGTGATAGTTGACTGATACTACATTACAATCCAGAGGTAATTTAGTTATATGTTGAATGCTCATTCTTTCACTCAACTTCAACTTTTATTGTGTGGTAGGATTAATTATCTCAACTTTTGATTTGTGTTCTCTCAGGATAATTGTACCGAATAAACTCCTTTATTTTGACTCTATTGTGGTTACTTCAATCCTTTTGGTAGATTCGGGGTTGAAATTGGTAACAGGGTATTTGAATGGGGAATTGAATTTACCTGGCGCCCATTAACATCTTTATATTAGCAGTGACTACTTTACGAACTCCCCCTTCTTCACTGTAGCTAGCGGCAAATGCCCACCTGTCCTTCGACACTGGTGTGCGAGGAACCCCTAACGTGATACTGCTCACGGGGTAGGTTTCACGTTGAAAAGAGAATTTTATATTCGATTGAATTATCAAAACAATGAACAGCGTTCTTGACTTTGGTTCAAGTGTTTTATCACCAAAAATATTGTTTCAGATGCACTCTAACTTCATTCCAAATTTCAAATAGTTTTCCTCATAAGCAACTGAATGGGGCCATGTACAATGATTTCGTTGTCACCCGTTATCACCCCCACTCTATAGAGTAGGGTTTGGTGGGCTCTATAGAGTGGGTTTTACTCTTATTCCAAATGTTTGGAATAAGAGTAAAAATATTTCTGGCTGATAGTCCCTATTATGATTTGCAAGAGTTTATAATGATAAATTTACGTAACAAAATGTGCATATTTGAATTCAGGTTATATAAGATTTTTGTTTATATTCTTGTTTGGATATAAATGTTTGTTTGTCTGGTTCAATGGGTGTGTTTATTTATGTTATAATATATATATATATATATATATATATATATATATATATATATATATATATATATATATATATATAAAGAGATAGAGGGATATTGAGTGAGATGGTATTATCAATGGAGAAAGGTTATTGGACAAAGCACTCATAGGAAGGTGGGCAAACCGCAGACACGTGTTTCTGGCTATTTAGCCTTCGTCAGTACGGTACAGCCAAGTGTAAAGGATAGACAACACTTTGTTGCAAAAAAGGGGTCAAACAAAGCAAGCGGATTCATCATCAGGGGCCAACTGCGATTTTGTGTCATCGTTGGAAAACCTTGTGATTACAAGGACTAACTCCCAACTTCGTCACGGGAGCAGCTATAGCAACCTGCGTGACATCCGGGTCCAAGATAAATCAAGATTTATCCGAGATTTATCTTGGATAAGTTCATAAGTCTATTACATAAGTGTTGATAATATTTTTAAATAAGTCTGTACATAAACATGTTGAGATGAAATTTCGATGTTGAACTATAGTATATGTTCTAACTTTACTTTTTTGTAGGTGTTTTTATATTCACATTTTATATTTCTATACTTACATTTGTATATATTTTTAACAAGCTTTGTCCAAGATTTATCCTTAATGACAATAAAGTATCATATTATTATTATTATTTTTCTAACATTCATAATGTTATTAAAACAACGATAAAAATAAAATAAAAACAACAATAAAAATTAATTGGTGCTCCGGGGCGACTTCATTGATTCCAGTGGCGCATTTGCTTTTTCAGCTGCAGGAAAACCCGGAAAAACCTGCAGCACCACATCATCTGAAGATCTTGATCTAACAATGTCCTCTCTCTTATAAAACAAAATGTAGGGTGTCTCCAGATGCTCCAATAAATTCAATGCATCGCCAGAACACTTCGTGACACGACTATCGTCAAACTTAAACCAGTCCGTTTCTTCTTTGACCAAGGCGTAATAATGACCAAATTCAACGCCAGAACCACAGTGAACAATGACTGCATGAATATTATAATAGTGGTCTGCTAGGTTGAAATGTTCATCTATTTCGAACCTTCCAAAGAGTTTCTTGCTTCCGTTAGAGGTTGAATCTTGTTTGAAAATCATCAGTGTTATTATTAGATTGACTGGAGTCTCAGCTATACTTATTTCCTTATAACAGTTAGTTAGTTTGGCGCATGTTTGACAATACAGTCGATCATCACCTGTTGAAAATTCCATTTTCAGATGATTTAACAATAAGCTTTGCACGGACTGGTTATTAGTCGTATTAGGAAAAGCGATACCGAATTCTCTGTTTATGTTTTCCTTCAGAGTAGATGACGGGGGTACAGAGTAGTGACGTATTTGATGATATTCAACATTTTGTATGAATCCAATATCTGTCAGTCTTATACCTGAAACTAGTATTCATTCATATTTGAATAACCCAAAAATATAAAGGGTGTGACAGTACAATAGTTGTTACTTAGGACATCACTCTGAATGTATCGCCCTGTATATTAAAAGTATTCCCGATGTAATTGCAAATTGAATTTAACAATTGGCCAATCCGAAGATTTTTCAAGTGTATAATGAGTTTGACTAAAGAATAACTCATTCCAACTTCTACATGCACGCTGTATAAGTGACAACGGTAGCTCTGCTTCAGAATAACTATCTGGTTTCCAGAGGCTAGAAAAACTCCATCGAAACGAAAGAGAAACACAAGATAATCATGTGAAGTTCGTTGCCATTGTTGAAATCGAGCACACGGCCCAAAAGGGCTCGAGATAAAAAGAATTTCTGATGGAAAGGAGATCAAAGTCTTCTTAAATGAATCCCTTATACATCTCAAGAGACACTAGGTAAACACTGGGAGATTACATCAAAGCACTTTGTCGTATTTCATCATCGTGAAAAAACAGTTGGGCTATCGAAAAAAGTGTGGTGGCGAGATTATGTACTCGAAAGAATTTCCACATAAAAATATGATTGTTGACTAAAAGAATTCATTTTATTAGAAATGTCTTACATTTTTCTCTGAATGTTTGATATTCAAGACAATTAAGAAAATACACAAACCACCGGATAATTGTATAATTTCTTGCACAGATTGATAGAATGGTAAATTAGGACATAGTATACTTTTAATCATGGTTAATCCTGCATTATATTGCCAACATTGTGAATGAGGAAGAAAACTACTCAATTTCTCATGAAAGAGGTATTATATTTTTTGTGTTGCGCTATTTGGAAACTTCAGTGTAGTAATGAAAATCACTGGAATTGTTTCCCAACACCAAACTGTTATTTCAACCCCTCGACACGTGATTCGATCACCAAGTGATTCGATCACTAATGATATTATCAACAAGAAGAAACTACTTTAAATTCGAAACGTTGTTAAAAAAGCAATAGTTTTTTTTTGAAGAAAAAATGTCTTCTGTTATCACAACCATCCCTTCCTAATTAAAGAAAGTGTTTGATCTCTGTAAAAACTACCTTATATTTTTGAACAAATTGAATGCTGTGTCAAAATTGAGATGAATGTTCAGCAGAGGAAGTAAATGGAAATACAAACATTAAAGTAATGAATTAAATAGATATATGCCAGTATAGTTCAGGAAAATATAGATAACTTCAATACGTGACTACATCTTTTTCTGTCCTAGAATCAATTTGAATAATCGATTTCTGCAAAGAGATTTCCAAAATATTGATTTACGTCTCCAGGAACACGTATTTTGTTTGTCTTTCAAATAAGTCAGACATTTGCTCTTAACACAAATGAATCTTATGTGATTCTATACCATCATTCTTGAGGTTCAAATAGTAGAAATATCAAGAGAAAGTGACAATTTTGGATTATCTATTTATGCAATTCAGTTTTTTAAAGCACCATTCTGAACCAGACAACAAAAATTAATTGGCGCTTCGGGGCGACTTCATTATTCCAGTGGCGCATTTGCTTTTTCAGCTGCAGGAAAACCCGGAAAAACCTGCAGTACCACCTCATCTGAAGATCTTGATCTGCCAATGTTCTCTCTCATGAAACAAAATGTAGGGTGTATCTGCCAATGTCCTCCCTCTCATAAAACAAAATGTAGGGTGTCTCCAGAGGCTCCAATAAATTCAATATATCGCCAGAATACTTAGTGACACGACTATCGTCAAGCTTAAACCAGTCCGTTTCGGCTTTGACCAGATTCAACGCCAGAACCACAGTGAACAATGACTGTATGAATATTATAACAGTGGTCTGCTAGATAACAGTCACTTAGTTTGGCGCATGTTTGGCAATATAGTCGATCATCACCTATAAAAAGTTCCATTTTCAGATGATATCACAAGGAGCTCTGGACACGGATAAATAGCTATTGATGAGACGTCTTTCCGCAATCTGAATTCATCAACACATGTCGCATTCCATTTCTTGAAAAATTCATTGGCCATTCTGAAGTTATCGTAAATTTTGAGGTGCATATGAAATGAGATGGTTGAAAATTAATTGAGAAAGATGTTCGAACTCATCACCAATAACCGAAATGAAGACGTAATTCGGTTACAAGCATCACTTTCAGTTCCTAAAGGGATTTGATCAGCTACTTCATATGCTTTGTCGTCATTTTTATCTCCATTCTGAAAGTATCTTACTCTACCAAAAGCCAATATCTGATTGTGTTTTTGATCGGGGAAAGTCTCTTTTGGAATCCAGAACTGGCCAAACAGAAAACATTGAAGACATAAAATACCAGAAGCCTTGGGATAAACCATCACTAGATCAAGCAACCAGTATTATACTGAAGACAGCTTCTGATATTTTGCAAACTGAGGCTCGTCTTCTCGCTATTCATGTACCATTACTTGGGACTCTACTGGATGATGGCTTTTTCAGACTTGCGATTTCGACTTGGTACACGATTGTGTGTGTACAACACTTTTGTGAATGTGGTGCATATGTGGATGATGAGCTGCTGTTCCAGTGCTCAACGTTTATCTCGCCATTGTGCTGAAAATTATTTATTCATTAACTTCGGAAAAAACTCCTGCGATTTTTGAATCCACATGTACAAGTTGAGACGACGGAAAAAACGGTAGATCAGTCGTTTGGGACTTTACTTGTGTAGATACATTAAAAACTTGCCATCTTTCTGCTACTTCTGCGAGAGCCGGTGCTGATGCCTTATCAGGAGGAAGGTCTAAATTATGAAGTAATTAGAATTCGAGAGATGATTATATTTTTCAACCAATAGATGTTGAAAACTTTTGGTGTTTCTCATTCAAAAAGATAGTATAGCCAGAAATGCGGCTCTGTTTTTTTATACTTCTCCTGACTTTAGCAAACTTATAGAATTCGAACGAAAGCAAATGGAAAAATTACTTTCTCCAAAGGAATAGATATCATACAATCTGGGATGAACTCATGAGATCATAATTTTACCCTAGATTATAGGAAAGTGGTCTGAGGTCTGAGTTTATAAAGTGAATTTGTTAATACAGGACAGGACAGGAAGGAAGATAACAGTGGCGCACAAAGCTATATCAAAACTTCAGTGAAAACTCTTGAACTTATTGGTATAAAAAATATCGGTATTGTGTTTTATGAACGGTATAATTCAATGTTCATCAAACACAAAATCTTCGAAAAATGATGCCTACATGCAAGCTATCAACACTAGTATTTCCTATACAAAGGCTTCACTAATTGAAGTTTTCGCAGAAGTGGTCAAGGAACTATGGTCAACCGAATAGAGTGTATATGCATTCTCCTTGCATATTTGCTTCCCGATTCTCGGATTATGAGCAGCATGATGCTCAGGTGTTCCTCCGATATATTTCAAATGGTTCACAAGAGAAATTATAGAGAATCACTGAGAAGCCAAATTTTGACAGAAATTGATGAAAAATTGAGCAATAATGAAAGCGAAAGAGCATTGGTCTAGATATTTAAGGACGAATAACTCCAAGATTATAGATGATTTTTTCGGTCAATTGAAGTCTACATTGAAATCCATGTATGTATGTATATAGTAGGGAGGGTGAGTGTATATCCACAGCACTTAGGACAAACGTGACCCATTGTACATTTTCCCAAGGAGTTTTCCTCCTAGGTCATCTTTCATCCTGTCCTTTCCAGGAAGATGGACAGGTCACTTGAAAACATCTCCTTTATATCGGTGGGTGTAGGCCAAGACTCGCCGAACACACACTCTCTTTGGCAACCTTGAGGTATCTCACTGTGGCTTCCGCCAAGGTTTTGGAAGGTGCAGCGACATTAATGTCGCGCGGCTTCTTCAACTTTCCTGGGGTTCCCCTAGTGGAGGTGTTCAAGTGAGGGCGCTTTCCTGCAGAGGCAGCCGATTCCTTGCCTTCATTCAAGGCGGAAATCTTAGCGCCCACCGCAGGAAGTGCCCTTGCTGTTGGAGATGGAATGGGGGAGGAGGGTGCATTTATAGTTGCTGCCACTTCTGCCTCTTCCGCTCTCTTTCTTCTTTTAGCCTCGGCGCCGCAAATGCGCCGCCTTTGTATTACATCACGAGGTGATCTACTATATCCAGCCTCATTCCGAGCGGTACATTGGGGTGAACATTTCTGTTCATCCCCAGCCACCGCCATAGATTGAGGTGAGCACTTTTGTCCAGCTTCGGGATTAGTTTTTGTTGTGTCTGTTTTATATATATTGGTTCCCACGAGTAGCAAGGGAAGGGTTGGTCACCTCTGGCAAAGCCCCGCATCACCAGAGGAAGGCTGATAACAATGAGGTTTCGCCCGATTCCACAAGGGAATCGTTCGTAACCGTATTTCACCCTGCGACCATTCAGCTGTCGGCACTATTCCTTACACCTTAGCTTGGGTAGGTTGGTCTACTGTGGCATGTTTCGCAAAGGCTTTTAGGGAGTTTTAGTTCCCCTCACCCTACTTATTTCTGCTACTCACCAGGAGTATGGCGATCCCGTCCGTAAGGCCACATATTGGCTTCCCGGACAGGGCCCCCAGACCCCTGGCTGTTTCCCTATGTGCCACCTGCGGACACGCCCGATAGATAGCCCAACCCACAGAACTGAAATCCATACACTGTGGTCATTCTTCGGTAACCCCATACCTAAATAATCAAAGTCAACACAATGTTTCAATTTCTTCACAAGGGAAAATACTCTGGATGTAGACGAAAAGCCGACGTGTTCGATATGCAGAAAAGAAAGAAATGCACAAAATTTCTATCAATTCATTATTAGTAGTTATACTGCAATAGTTCTACGACACTCCTTATGGAAAAACACATGTAAATTTGAGCAGGTTCATTCTGACGTTTTTTGGACCTCAGGCCCAATTCAGACGGAAGGGGCAAAGGTCAGCGCCTCGTTTCTACCAGACGTCCATTATGTGTAAACTGAGCTTCAGCCTTCAAAGCCCACTTCAGACCACCTCCACTTTTCCACTTTTACCGTTATTCAGTCGACCAATAAGCTACCGTACATGCAGCGGTACATGCAGTCAGTAGACGAACAAACTTCACGGTCGTGCGCCGCTGGTAAGTATTTCAGAGAGAAACTTTAGTGAGTGGAAGAGAGAAACGTGTGACGTCATCGTAGCAGGATGCAATGAATATCGGAATTATTCAATGAGCGTGGGCCCCCTTGCCCTCGGCCCCCTTAGTACTTTACCCATCGGCCCCCTTGAGAATCCGCCCCTCGGGCCACCTTGTCACGTTCCAGTCACTGAAGTTTTTCTCTGAAACACTTACCAGCGACGCACGACCTTGAAGTGAGCTCGTTCCCGCCTTGTTCATCTACTGGTTGGAATATTCCGCTGTATGCGCGATAGCTGATTGGTTGACTGAATGACGGTAAAAGTGGAGAAGTGACGGTGGTCTGAAGTGGGCTTTGAAGGCCGAGGCTCAGTTTATACATAATGGACGTCTGGCAGAGACGAGGCGCTGACCTTTACCCCTTCCGTGTGAAGTGGGCCTGAGGTCGGAAAAGGTCCAGAATCAAGCTCCATAAGAAAATACATGGGATTTTGCGCTCGTGGACTCTTTATTTATCTACTGGTTTGAATATCCCGCTGTATGCGTGGTAGCTTCTGATTAGTCGACTGAATGACGGTAAAAGTGGAAAAGTGGAGGTGGTCTGAAGTGGGCTTTGAAGGCTAAGGTTCAGTTTACACATAATGGACGTCTGGCAGAGACAAGGCGCTGACCTTTGCCCCTTCCCTGTCAAGTGGGCCTGAGGTCCAAAAAATGCCAGAATGAACCTGCTCAAATTTACAGGTGTTTTTTTCTATAAGGAATGTCATAGAACTCTTGCAGTATAATTACTATTAGTTTTCCTGAATTTTGGTAATACATCTGAAGAGATTTTCTTCAACAGACGGATTCATAGCAGATGGAATGTCGTCGAAATTCCACTGAGAGATTTGTACATGACTATGCAGCAAATGAACTGTGGAACCACGAATATAACGAATCACAAATGTCATCAATTTCACCAGAATATATTGTAAGTGAAGAGGCATACTATCTTCTACGAACAGCAGGGAACAAAATCGAACTTTCATTTGTAATAATTCATATTATTCAGTAAAATATATTGTTGGAACCCTTTCAATTTCTACAAATATGTCCGGTGATAAAATTTTCCACACTTTCACCTTCATGTATCCCAGTTTTCATGTTTTTATTCAATCATCAAAGAATAAAACTCATAAATTGTCTGTGCTAATATGGAATGTTATAAATTCAGTGAACATCACAAGTACGAAAACATATCCGGTCGGATTTGAACGCTTTAAAAGTATATGGATCAAACTATGTCATACACATTTCGTTTCATTACATTTGTTGCAGTGAATAGAATTTTAAACTGATGGAAATATTGAATTGATATGTCAAAAGTGATTTATCCAGGAATCATTTATTCATTTTACTCGGGATGAAACATACGTGAAAACAGTGGAATCAGTTTTGAAAACAATCTATCCATATCAGCATATTTCTTGATTGAAATCTATCGACAGTTTTTTATATCGTTATTTCCCACTTTCAACACGCGAATGGAAATTGAAACACGTCGTTGTATTTCAAAAGAACTTTCATACGTAGTAGTTGATAGCCACCAATTTATTGTATCATTGTATACAGATAAGTATTCTCAAATACTGAATTTGAATCCGTGAAAGAAATAATTTCCAACACAATACATGGACTGAAAAGTTCCGGGCCTAATAAAAAACACGCGTTTTTTTGTTCAAAATTTGTTCCATCAAGACCCACACAATCATTCCAGCGCCGCTATGAGAGTTTCAAAACTACCTTTTGTAGAACGTTTTATTTTTTGCCCCTCAAAATAGGTCTCAGTTTCAGCAATGATCGCTTCATTAGAGCGGGATTTCTTACCGGTGAGCATTTTTCTGAGGTCTGCGAACAGCCAGTAGTCGCTGGGAGCCAAATCTGGCGAATACGGTTGATGTGGGAGCAATTCGAAGTTCAATTCATGTAGTTTTGCCGTTGTTTTGATTGACTTGTGACATAGTGCATTGTCTTGATGATTTTTTTTTCTTTATCATATGCGGTCGTTTCTCTGCAATTTCAGCCTTCGAACACTCCAATAACGCTTTATAATATTCACTGTTGATTGTATTTCCCTTCTCAAGAATATTACACCGCACATATCCCAAAATACCGAGGTCATAACCTTTCCAGCCGATTGTTGTACTTTCGGACGCTATCAACGAGGTTCACCAGATGATGATTGTTTCGATTCCGGAGTGGATTGATGGATCTATGTTTCACCCATTGTCACATATCGACCAGACAAGACGTTTTTTTTTGTGGTCAACAGTGAGCTCACGCGGCAACCCCATTGAACAGAGCTTTCACATAATAATAATAATTATACAGGCTCATATAAGCTAATAAGCCTGATGTAGTCCTTCTCGACCATCAGAGTACGACGATATTTGTCGTGGGGTTTTTAGCTCCTGGCGAGACGGATATCGACCGAAACGAGGGGGAATAACGGATATGATATCGAGATTTTCTCTTCGAACTCCGCAGACTCTATCCGGACCACTCTGTCAAGATGGTTGTTCTGATGATTGGAATCTTTGGTGGAATGATGTCCTCTCTACTCTCGAATTTTAAAATCATACCGGCTTGCCGCGCTAAGGCAGAAATCTTAACCGGACAGATGCAGAAGGCTGTCAATCTGGCACACGATGATCCAATGATCATCGAGTGTTCGTTGGTTGATAATTCTGGCGCGCCCTCCCGAATGTATCGGGGCTTCGGGGATAGGGCATGACCAGCGCATACTACGGTAAAAAAATAATAATATTTTAGGAAAAATACATAAAATAGATATGGGTCTGTAAATCTCTATATATGTTTTTCCATCACTTTTGTATACAGGACATACTTTAGCTAATTTCCAAATATCTGGAAATGTTTTGCTAATGCCCTTGCACAGTCCTTTAACGGAAATGATGAAATCACATCTGGACCTGATGTCAGTTTGTCCTTTAGTTTTTATAATTGCAGATATAGTCAAATAGATACAGGGTGTTAATTAAGTATGTACCATAGATTCAACAGGCGATTCTTCAGGTAATTTCAGGACGAAATAGTCATATGAATATGGGTCCGCAAATCCTTCGTTCTCAAAATACAGGCTGGTAAAATATAAAAAAAAGTTATTCGTGAATATCTTAAATATCCTTCACCTAATTTTGTTGTAATTTTCCATAGGTATTCATAACTTTGAGGAGCTAATTCAGCCCGAATGTGATTCAATTTTTCAAGTCCAGTGGCGTCTCGAGCGGGATTTGAACGAATATTTTTGACTTAAAAATGTACGCCACTGACTTTTGTGAAATTTTTATCATTTCATTGGATTGAGCAATTAGAAATACAACTTTTTTGTCTCTTGAATTTTTATGGTATCTTGCTCAGTTTTTAAGAAAAAAAAGTCGACCTAATTGGATATCCATGGACCTCACAAGGAATAATATGGGGAATTAAATGTTTCTTTTGGAAATTATCATTTTCACAACTTTTCATTACTAATTATGTAAAAATAACAACAAATATTAAATAACATTAACATCTAGACTAACGAATTGCACTAAATTAAGTGTTGGAAATGGCCTTCTTCTGCTTCAATACAACCGTCTAGCCGTCACATCATTGAACGCATCATTGATGCAAGACGCAGTTACCATGAAAGATTTCCTCAGCGTGTAGTGCCTAATAGAAGAATTTTTGTACGTCTCCATGCACGACTTCCTGAAACAGGCAGCTTTAAAAGATCGACGGTTGTCATTGGGAGGCCTGCAACGGTACGAACAGTTCAAATTGAAGAAGCTGTTTTAAATGAGATTGAAGTAAATCCTCATACCAGTACTCGGAAAATAGCTGAAGAACTGAATATTACCCATGTCACAGTGTGGCAGATTTTAAGAGCCCAGCAGCTATATCCCTATCACATGCAACGTGTGCAAGCTCTATTGCCCAGAGATTTGCCTGTAAAACTAGCTTTTTCTAATTGGTAACGCGGTGAAATAAGAAGAAATCCAGGTTTCCTAAGTCGAATATTGTTTACAGATGAAGCTTGTTTTTCTCGCAATTCAATTATTAACTTCCACAACAATCACATTCGGGCCGAAAACAATCCACACGCCTTGATAGAAAATAATTTTCAAGAACAGTTTTCTTTTTATATTTGGGTTGGAATTATCGGTGACCATCTCATTGGGCCTCACTTCCTTCCACCTAGACTTAATGGAGAAGAGTACCGAAGATTTTTAGAATTTGTTTCAACTGGACTTTTAGAAAAAATTCCAGTCATGGAAAGATTCCGTATGTGGTACATGTACGATAGTGCTCCACCACACTTTAGTGTAGTGGCACGGCAATTTCTGGATGAAAATTACCATAATCGCTGGATTGGGAGAGCAGGCCCACACCCATGGCGTTGGTATACAAAACTGCTATTCAAAGTGGAGAGGATTCATGGAATAAAATCATCAATTCATGTGACATAATAAAAAATACGCCAGGTATTTTCAGAAGAGTGCGAAATTCAATGATGCGGCGGCAAGACGGTTGTATTGAAGCCGAAGGAGGCCATTTCCAACACCAAATTTAGTGCAATTCGTTAGTCTAGATGTTAATGTTATTTAATATTTGTTGTTATTGTTATATAATTAGTAATGAAAAATTGTAAAAATGATAATTTCCAAAAAAAAATATTTGATTCCCCATATTATTTCTTGTGAGGTCCAGGGATATGCAATTAGGTCGACTTTTTTTTCTTAAATACTAAGCAAGATATGAAAAAAATTCAAGAGGCAAAAAAATAATTGTATTTCTACGATGTGCAATAAAAATTGCACAAAATTCAGTGGCGTACATTTTTAAGTCAAAAATATTCGTTCAAATCACGCTCGAGATGCCACTGGACTTGAAAAATTGAATCACGTTCGGGCTAAATTAGCTCCTTAATGTTATAAATACCATTGCCAAATTACAACGAAATTAGGTGAAGGATATTCAAGATATTTACGAATAACTTTTTTTTAATTTTTATTTTAACACCCTGTATCTTGAGAACGAAGGATTTGCGGACCTATGTATATTAGAACATTTTGTCTCAAAATTACTTAAACAATCGTCTGTTGAATTTATGGTACATACTTAATCAACACCATGTATAGACTATCTTTACAATATCAGCTAACTCAATCAAGCAACTTCACTTTTCGATCATTCAAAACGATTTTGTGGAATTTTTTTATGTTTTCTGGTGTTACTGCATCATTTGGACGTCCACTGCGTTCTGCATCATGAGTGTCTCTACGACCACGTTTGAAGTCAGCAAACCAACGTTTAATTGTTTTTTCTGATGGAGTGGAGTAAAATTGAAACCCTAGATTGTTTTTGATCCATTGTTTCGAAAATAACAAAAGTAGTGTAACTCTTAGCACAATAACTCACAAATTCATGAGTGAAATATAATTGAAATCTAACAGCTTCCTTTTGAAAGGTTGAAACCCAAATATCACAAAATTTCATATTTAGAAAATGTATCTGATAAACTTGGAATGCTTCTCAGAACCGAACAAATTAAACAAAAAACCGCAAGACATACACTCCAATACACTGTACAAATTGAACTGTGGAAGCCGTCACAAATGTTTATCAAACCGGACGGTATCTTGAAACACGAGTTTCAGAACACATTAGAGTCTCTAAGAAACTAAATATAAAAAACCCCACATCCTTCGTTGAACATGAAACAGAACATGAACCCATTTTTGATTTTTTGATCATTCAATTATTCTAGATGTTTAACCATATTTATCCAAAAGACTCTTGAGCGAAAATATATATCCTCAATGTGATAGTGTTAATATCAGAAGAAGTGTCAATGGTCTCAATAGTGCATATTTCAATTTGATGATGAGTCAAATACCTGAATAATTTACCCTTTTTTTTATTCTTTTCCTTTCTGTGATTGATTAAAAAACAGACATCACCTTGTCAGAATCACAGATAAAGCCATTCTTTTGTTCAATGTAATTTTGTGTTGATGTCTCGAAAAGTTGGTTGCTGTAATTTTTTTAATTTTTTTTAAATATATCTAATATGTCTAATGGTTTTCAAAATAGTAATAATTACACGAAGAAACTACTTTTCGGTGAGTAATTTGATAATGAACTTATTATTTCTTGTAAAATTGAAAGGATAATAATCGTATAAATTTTGTGGGAGGTATGTTTGTGAAAATTCAATTCGAATCGATGGAAACAATTTTTTTTTGAGAAAAAATTGATCCAGTTACCCAACCAATCTTTTTTCAGAAAAATTATTGTATCACTAAACTAGTTAACTTCTTTTGAAGGTTACTACTAACTAAAAAGGAGGTGAATGCAGTAAGGCTAGCGCCATCTATGTGTTAGGTACGAGACTTTTCAGTCCATGTTGCATAGTTATATACAAACAAAATAATTTATTTGCATATAGCGTGCCTCAACTTGAAACGTTGTGCTTTTTCAATATTTGTGAATCATTACAAATTCGTGGCTAGATAGTTATATCAATATTTTTCAATTGCAATTATTCACATGGCGAGCCTAGTTTGGGAATTCATTTCACTGGACATACCTAAATTTTGAGGGGTAAGGAAAATTGAATTATTTCAGTTTGAGAGGCAACATTTTCATTTTTTGATTTGTATTCGACTTCATTCATATCCTGATATTCCTGATAAGTCTGTCCCGAGTTTCAACATCCTTGTGTGAAAATTTTTCAAATAATAATTTTTTAAAACTTTCTAAAGACTTACCAGTCTTTAGAAAGTTTTTCATACTGCCTTCATTAATCTTTTGGGAAGTTCGCCATTTCGTTAAAAATATCTGGCCACCATTTTTAGAACTTCCACCATTTTGTTAACGTTTAGTGAAAATCTCACAATGAAGTGTTTTTTGAATACGTTAGTTTTGGATTTTCATCAAGTATCGTCCAATTCCATCATATAACGTAATATTTGTTGGAGCAGAGGCTTGGATTTTGCAAATCTATTCTATATCATGAATCAACAATGTATTACATTGGGAGATTTTCACTAAATGTTTTACAAAACCTCAATACGTGTTTCACTATACAATTACTTCTTCAGGCGCTTCTATACTAAATCTATACTATAGTTAGTATACTAACTCTATACTATGGTTAGTATATTAACTCTGTATCACAGTTAGTACTATAGAAATAGTTTGCTATATGTTGTATACTACCTCTATACTATAGTTAGTATCGACACGCCTAAAGAAGCTATTGTATAGCGAAACACGAGTTTCAGTTATGAACTGTGTGTAAATAATGAAGTGTTTCTTTAGTAAATCAATTATGATAATTTCACTTTCCGAAAAATGACGTTTCCACTCAAAAATTTATAGTTTAATCAAACTTTTTTTACCGCATTTATTCATTCTCTCTAATCTCAAACTTTTCAAAAATCACCAAAAAGTAAAAAAAAACATATTTACTTACCTCCCAGAAGAGTTTCCAGAATTCTCAAGAGTTTTCCTGGAATACTTAAAATACAGAAAGGGATCATTACATCGTGATGAATCATTGTGCTGTTTCGAATTGATTATTGATTTCTTTGTGTTTTTATGAAACAAGGTACTGGTAAGTGTTTGAAAAATCATATGATGAAGTGTACTACCTACCTTCAAGCCACTCTTCCAAAAGATCTCTACATCATGTTGACATAACTTGTGATGTGTTTGGAACTGGGAGAACTAAAACAATATATTTTCATTTCCACTGCGAAACGTTTTATTACATAATTACCTCGTAAAAATTCATAATGGAAGTTCTACACAAGATCTCCATCATTTTGCGCTAGTATTTAAACCATAAAGACTCTTTCCAGGTCCCATAAAACCACCAACCCTTCGCACCAGAATGAAACGGAACAGACTCCCCTGCGGACACATTAAACATTGGTAACGACATTTTTTCTTTTCATCTTTCACATTACGATGTCTTTCAAGTTTCCCGCAACAAATTCCAGGATTTTTAAGGACATATTTACGGAAAGCGGAGGATAAGACGTCAGGAAGAATAATTTTCACGGTGAATAGCCGCAGAAATTTGAATGCGATGTAAACCTTACGGCAGCTCCTAGCGTGTTGAATATATTACGGTAGATAGAATTTTTAAGAAGCTGCTAGTAAGCTGACGATCAAGATGTGACTCTTTCGAAAATGCGTTTTTCAGTCGAATGGAAATGGGATTATGATGGCATATATTGGTTCATTTGATAGAAGGGTATTGAATTCTTGCTCGGAAAATCATTAATTATTGATACCGAAATATTTCCATTATTACAGTCATAATGGTAGTAAATGTAGTCGTATCTGTCATGTGAATTTGAGGAATTCTACGAGTAATATGGTTACATTTGAATTGAAATATAGTTGAAAATCTATTGCGGCAGTTGTATTGCCAACAGCATATACAGGAATAACTTCAGTGAAGAATCCTGCACCGACACCTGTCGGATATAATCCAACGCCCTTCATGGTATTAGCTAGGGAAGTAGTTGTTCGAAGGTGATTACCAATGTTTGATAATGAATTTCATTAGTTGGGACTTCCATTGTCTGATGTTATAATAAAATGATTTGAAATCCCCAAAAGAATTAATAAAAGCAGAAAACTGCTAGGGGCAATTGAAGTCACACAGGAAGATCAACTAATAAGTTTCGACGTGGAAAGCCTTCACACCAACATATTGGTCGAAAAAGCACTTCAAATCATACAGAGGAAGCTATCTGAAGACGGGGACCTGAAAGATAGAACAAATTTACCTATAGAAGTGATTATGTAATCACTAGGATGCTGTGTACGAAACTTTTATTTCCATTTGAAGGACGAATTCTTCACACAAGATGAAGGACTGCATATCAACAGCGTATTGGTAAAGAGGAATGACAGTAAGTGGGAAACATCTGTATACAGAAAACCCACTCATACGAGACACTATCTGAAACACGAATCCAACCACCATCAATCGACAAAAAGAAGAATTATCAACCCATGGTGGAACATACTTTGGCTCTAAAAGACAGCAGGAGCCTCGCAAGGAAGAGAAGCAGTCACAACCAGTGCTTGCACTTCCCTACATCAGAGGATTATCCAAAAGAATAAGAAGAATTGGATCCAAGTACAACATCAGAACCTGCTTCAGATCCGGAAACACTATCTGTGGCAGCCTCATGAAAACCAGGCCACCATACGCGGACTGCGATTCCGAGAATTTAAAACGAAATTATTGTGCACTCACACAACACGTTTTAGATAATGATCATTCAGCCAATTATACTAACACCAAAATTCTCCATTTCGAACCAGATTCAAATAAAAGGCAATTTCTAGAAATGGCTGAAATCAAAATTAAAGAAAACAATATCAACAAAAAGACAGACATCGACAACCTCAGCAAAATTTATTCATTTTTACTAACAAAAAATATAAATCTGAATACATCCTGTAATATTAACACAGTATAAATCACCATAATAAACGATAATAAAAAATTTGAAAAAGTATTTCACATTATTCAATGTCAAAAAGTTGTCATTTTGATGTTGAAGACTTCTTTCGAAATTGAAATTTCCAAATTGAATATCCGTTATTATGTTTTTATATATATATATATATATATATATATATATATATATATATATTTATTATGTCCTTTTTATGTTACAGCCTTCGATAAAGCTAATAAACATTAGCGAAAGCTCGGGCAGCTAAAAAGAGTAAATATTTATTCTAATTAGACCGAATCCCCGAAAAACTACTATTCTATATATACATACGGTCGTTACACTATCAATTATATATATATATATATATATATATATATATATATATATATATATATATATATATATATAACAGAATAATTAGTGACTGGATTAACTATAAATCGATTTAATTCGTGAGGTTGCAGTCAATAGCTGGGCTGTTACAAAGAAAACTCTTTGTTATATGTCAAGCTTTCGGTATATTTCACACCTTCGTCAGGACAACTACAATAATAAGATTATATATCTTGTAAAAAATATATAAATATATATATATATATATATATATATATATATATATATATATATATATATATATATATATTTATATATATACGCAACATATGAAAACCCATAATCAAGCGAAAAATGGTCAAGTCCCGCGAAACGGTCATCTCTCAGTAAACCGGTGAAGTGAATAAAGGAAAGCGGTGATAAGTGAAAGTACTCGAATGACCCATAGATGATCGATCATCTCTCGGAGGAATTAGTCCAGTCATCACCCGAAGATGATTGTGGATACTAACAATCGAAACGTCGTGAAGCAACTTGGCTTGGAATCTCTTATAACTTTTCATTTTTATTTTTTGTTCAATTGTTCGATTGTCACTTTATTATTTCATTTCAGGTGTTTTTGCTTAATATAATTGTTATTTTCAGGTATTCATTTTTAATTCTTTCTTTTTTTATTAGTTCTTTCAGGGATTTCAAATTATTTTATATAATATCAGACAATAGAAGTCCGAACTAATGAAATTCAAGGGGATTAGTTGTTTTCTGATAGGTGTTCCTTCAGATGATTTGAAATATAGTTGGTAATGGGTGAAAACTTTTGACTTTCTATTTTCCTATCTTAATACAAAAAATGGGGAAAACTTTCGAAGAAAGTAACTGATTCGAAAATAAACTCTACAAATATGTATAGATTATGCACAGAAGTGGCTTCTAAATATAAACTGCAAGAAAAAAACCCTATCGAAACTACTTTCATATGAACATTGAATCACACTTAACAATTAATAACAGCAATGAAATAGAAATAAAGAAAAAAAATAGTTTAATGTAGGATTTCCACTTGACAGTTTACAAAACCGCGACACGTATTTCGCTTTACTTGTATTCATTATTCTCCAGCTTAATGAGTTGTTCCTAGGCAGGTGATTATTATGGGTGATGGAATTATCATGTAAAAATTTGTCACGTAGTAATAGTCATTAGAATTCAAATTACAATGGAGACATGACACAGAATTCATTTATTCAGTATTGTGACGCCTGATGATGCTATTGTATAGCGAAACACATGTCGCGGTTTCGTGAACATTCAAGTGGAAATGTCACATTGAAGTTTTTTTTGATACGTTATAATTGATTTTCATCAAGTATCTGTCAGTTTCATCATATTTCGAAAAACAAAATAGTGTACTTATTACGTGAATAATAAATTATTTGATTCAAGAAATGGAATGAATTCCAAGGGTGGAAAGTAGTTTCTCAAAACTAGACTTTCTGTTGAAGAAACTTGTCGGACATGTCAAGACATTCAATGTGAAACAAATTTTTTGCTAAAAAATAAAAAAAACGGTTTTTTAATTTTTTTCACCTACAAAAATCATGTTTCCCAGAATATTTGGTAAAAACTCCCCTTTTCTGTGTTTTTAATATGCTTTTTTAATATCTTCTTGTCGAACTTAAAATAATACCAAAAAATTCTTCAAAAGCAACACTGATAGTTTTTTTATTGAATTATCTTCAGAGAGACGATGGGAAGAGGAGTGATATTACAATGGAAAAATTTGTCAAAAATGTGAAATATTTTATATTTACGGAAAGTTTTGAAGTTATTCAAAGTTATTGTTGCAATAGTGTGGATTTCGCAAGAAATATGCAAAAATTTTCAATTTCCCGAGTATCAAATATTCAAATGGATTCGGTTAGAAAAAATATGAAGGCAATCATTTTCAAAATATGGAAACAAATATTTATTAGATTTCAGTGAAATTTATGCTTCAGAAAATTCAATTCCAGGAAAATAAAGTTACAAAATATTCCTAGTTTTGAAATTATACATTTTAACGAAAAACACAGCCTCTTCCACCCATAAAATCGTAGAGAATTGTTGACTTAGATAGCCTATTTCATTTCTCCAAGAGTACGATTTGAGCTACAAACTTGGTCTTTTTTTTCATTGAAAACATTTCAACTGGAGAAAAATGTGTGAAAATAGTCCAAGAAATATGGGATGGCTTCCCTATAAGGAAACATTCTTTGGGGAATTGGAAAAACCGTTCTAGTCGAAAAGTCTCTCAAATATCCCGATTGAAATCTACTGAATTTTTTTGGAGGGAAATTTCCAGACAAGTTATAGTATTCAACTATCCGAAGATAAATATCTATCATTCATGGAATCTAGTGCATACCTCAAAATTATTGAACAATTATCAAATGAAATAATTGATTTATTCAAACTTCCCTTAGACTTTCGATTCATGAACTGATTGACGGAAATATTTTGATATTCTCTCATTACACCACTTTAATATTAGTCGACCCAAAATATTCCACATGATGATCGTATTAGCCAGAAATGCTCCTCGACTGATAATTTCTATGAAAAATATCTCCAAATACTCCTGGAAAAAAAATAAATAAGGTATCACTATTCGAACCACATAATCTCTAGGTTAGCGGTATGAGCGTGAAATTGTCATCGCCATGATTCGGAACGAGAAATTCACTTCATGAACTAGTCATGTCAGTGAAAAATATTGGAGTGAAGATTTCGTTGCATCCTTTCGTGATAACTGGATATCGTAAAGTGCGATTGAAATAATTCCTGATAGTTTTGAATTCGAGTTATAGCTATCGGACACGATAGAGTGAAGAATTATGGTGGAATCGAATTGCACGACTTGAAATTCCCTCAATTCATTTAATGGTGGCATGAAATGGAATTACAAACAGCTCTCTTCCGAACAAAGGATTTGTTAGCCAAAGAAATTGCTTTGTGATTACGTTTTTCATGAGTACAGAAAGGTGAGTAAAGTTAAAGTTCATAGTCTGAAATTTGTTTAACTATTATCACGGATAGTGTCATTAATTTTTCATCGGGTAACGGGTCAATGTGTTCATAATCCTCTGCATATTATTGGGAAATTTCTTATTCGATAAATCCCTTTGAATGGCATGACACCAAAGCTTGCAATATGAAAAATCGTTTTTTTGAAAAGTAATTTTCGATCATTGAGCATAAACAAAAGTTCTTGATTTCTACAAAAATGTAGAAGTGGAGCTAGTTCAAAATGTAACTGAAATTCTCTAACTCTGTTGATGAAAACATAAAGTGAGCAATGATTATCACAATTTTTGATATACATATATACTCTATATTCTAACCTCACTCGATACATTCAGTTTCGTGAGACACATAATTCAAACCATTCAGACCAAGAATACAAAAATGAAATTTATGTAGAGGGTGAACAAGGGGAGTCTAAAAAGTGAGAATGACAGAGAACTTTACAGAAAATGTGTTTTGGAGTTTGGTAATAATGTATAACACTATGCAGAAGATTTCTTGACTCTGATAACGATGAGTTACGAATGAAACGTCCAGTGTCTTCTTCAGAATGAACAAAATGTTATATCAGGGGTTTTGAAGAAGTTATTCTTATACTCAGATGCTATCTCTCTCTCATGCATATCTTACTCACAGTATACTCAAATTGTCCATAGTAATGAAACAATTTTCACACTATCAACCATACCAAAGACGCGTTTCGACAAACAATAATTGCTTCAGTCGAAACAAGTCTTCAGTGAAGTTAGTAGTATGAAAATTATCGCCGAAAGTTGGGAGAGTTTTGAAAAGTCTTTGTTTTACATGCATCGCTAATTGATTGAAAACTGCATACAATTCCTCACAGAAAAGCTCTAATTTTTTCGCTAGAATCAATACTTGAGGGGTTATGAAGGGGTGAAAACGGAACAAAAATTATAAATTCAATTTAAATTGTTAGAAAATTGGTTTATTAATGATTCTGTCCGATGTTTATCACAGGACAAACTGGAAGATAGATAGTAAACTTAACCCAACTAATGCTACTTACGTCTATACAGGGTGACATGCATTCAATCATGAATTCAAATTGTTCCATTTCTGAATGAAAATTTCAGTCATGCTCTTCTGGATAGTAAGAAAATTAATGGAATAAAAAACCCATTGAAAGTTCAGTTCGCACCATTCAATATATACCCTTTATCGATAAGCTCCTTCTTCTTCACAGTTTTTCTAGATGCAACACCAGCTTCGCAACTCATGGAAGGAGTGGAGGCGGAATGGTCGAGTTGTTCACTGCAAATCAAAGCTTCCTGAGCCATTCCTAAATTCCTAAATGCCTTGTTGTCTCTGTAGAATATTATAGCTGTGTCTTTTGAGGAACAATAAATTCTTACAAGCCCGAGCACAGTACCTTTTTCCGGTCTTCAATGAAGATACAGTCCGAAGAGACAGCAAAACAGCATTACATTTTCAACACTTTCAGGTGAAACAGTAGCTGAGCCACTTCCTACCACTCATGAGAGAGTAAGAAGAATAAAGATTTTTGCAGCTGCACCATTGTGTATCGTATATGGTGCAGCTACTGAAGAGGAGTCATTGATTGCTCAGCGGCCTGTCTTTCTTGGCAGCTACATCAACGCTATCCCGATCATCCATGTCGTCAACAGCGATGACGACAATAATGTAGCTGAAATCGGCCTTCTGCAATGATCTGAGCATTTTAACATTATTACTCTAAGAATCTTCGATGAACTTTGATTCTGAAACTTTCTCCCATTATCCTTTCTTCACATCTCCTTGATTATTGATCCTATATCATAGTTTATAAGTATAAAATCCTTTGTAGAGGATACTATATAGATTGATTCAGTTGATATACATTCTTTTATTAGATGCCGTAGTTTTTTGAAGATATTTGCAAAAACTGTATGAAAGGGATATAAAGTCACCAGCCTTTGAGTATGTTTCTCAGGTATCCCATAGTTCTGTACCAGTTTCAGCTTCTGAAATATCAAAGGATTTTTCACTTGTTCACTGTACATTTTTATAAGATCTGTCGCAAATTATTTACAAAATTATTATCAATAATCGACTTGTTTCTTTTTACTTCCTCAGTAACTCTGTTGAATTATTTTTGAGTCACTTGGGTCGAAAACTTCGAATATAAATCTGAAGAATGTGAATGCAGCAAGGAGCAACATGTAATGAAACCTAAGGTCTTTGAATAACTTTCGCGAAATGGCTTTATATTGGCATCCAGATTAAATTACTTTTTCAAATCTACGATAAATTACGAACTTTATTGAGTTTTATTCGGTATAACGGATATTCAATTCATATCCACGATATTAGAAACTGTTCGGAATTCGTCCAGAGGCGTGCCTCAATGATATTTTAGCATATGAAAAGAGTTTTAACAAGTCATTTTCGGTAGAGGAAAATCCGTTTTTTATCGAATAGGAAGTTTTGAATATTGTCAGTGAATTCAAGAATGCAATCTAGAAGATAAATGAATATGCCTTCATATTTTCCATACAGTAACTTTTCCTATGTTAGCTCTCAACAACGAGTTTTATCATTCTAGAACAAAATTATTACAAACATGAATTCGAAATTACTTTCTAGGATTCAGATTCAAATTTCTATATAATTTTTGAAATTTTCTGAGAGTAGATCTTCTATTCTCAATAATATTCTGTGGAACAGTGAACAACGGAAAGAATGTGAAATGGAAATGGATTGTGGACATTAGCGTGTAGGTCAGGTTTTTCTTCATAACTGAGTAAATGAAATATCAGAGTTTCGCATCTGATAATCTTTCACTATTGAATTTGTGAAACTTTGATTGTTCTGAAGAAGTCAATTCATCGATATATTTGTTGATATGACTTTGATGTTCATTCTATTGTTGTGGAAACTGAATCCGGTATCGAGGATCAACCAAATAACTCCTATTTTTTTTCGAAACCTATGCTCTACCAACACAAATTGTTGTGACATTTAACTATTCGTTCAGTGATGAACTTTGGGAAAATATAATTTTTTATGCCCCCCTACAAACTACATTTTAACACACATTCTATTGATCACGTTTGAGAACATATTTTGAGGCGGGTTACTGCCCAATGTTTTCAAGGAAAACTCTCCAGATATATATTATTGTGTCAATTTGTTGAACTCCCAGGGGCAAGTGGGGTCACAGAGCAATAACAACTAATCAGTTTCGATGAGGTGAGCCTTTACACCAACGTTCCGATCGAAGGAATACTCAAAATCATACAGAGGAAGCTGTCCGAAGACGAGGAACTGAAAGATAGAACGGTCTCGCTTATAGAAGTAATCATGGAATTACTAGGATGCTGTCTACGAAACTGTTATTTCCAACTGAAGGACGAATTCTTCACAGAAGACAATGGACTGCCAGTGGGATTGCCACTTTCATCAGTCATAGCCAACGTATATATGGAGTGGTTTGAAACTCTGGCCATTGGAGAAGTCCACAAGAAATCTCGAGTCTGGTTGAGATACGTTGACGACACCTTCATAATATAGAACCATGGGAATACTGAACTAGACGCCTTCCTGAAACACATCAACATCGTAAGACATTTCATCACAATGGAGAAGGAAGTCCAAAACGAATTGCCATTCTTAGAAGTATTGGTGAAGAGGGCCGGGCATTAAGTTGAAAAAATGTGTATACCGAAAACCCACTCACACGGGACAGTACCCAAACCACGACTCCAACTACCATCAATCGACTAAAAGGGGACTGTGCTTTCGGGCTCTGTATTACGAAAGAAGGTCTCGAGAAAAAGCTAGACATCATCTTAAATGATCTTCAATGGAACGGCTACTCCAAAGCGATGGTGGAACAGACTTTGGCTGAAAGACAGAAGGAGCCTCGCTAGGATGAGAAGCTGTCACAACCAGTACTTGTACATCAGAGGATTGTGTACATCAGAGGATTGTCGGAAAGGATAAGAAGGATTGGGCCCAAGTATAATATGAGAATCTGCTTTAGATCTGCGAACACTATCCGTAGCAGGCCTCCAAACGCGGACTGCGATAACAAGAATTGCATTTACCGAGTGCGGAAAATCATTCATCGGTGAAACTAAGAGGCCATTGATAGTTTTTACTGCCGAGCACAAGAAACACAAACAGCGAGGGAAAACCAGCAAATCATGAATTTCAGCGCCTGTTTGGATCCATCAACATAACATCCAGTGGTCTCAAGCTGAGATCATATACAAAGAGGAACATTGGTTTAGGAGAAAATTCAAAGAAGCCACATACATGTTGTCCAACAATGTATTCAGCCAAGATTAATGTAATTGTTATTTTTGGCTATCTTTTTTATTAATTTTTTCAATAGTTTTTTCAAATCATTTTGTATAATATCAGATATTGGAAGTCCGAACTTCCTTCAAACAAATTTTCCAGATAATTTTGAAATCAAGCATAACTCTCACCTCTCATGCCAATAATTAATAAGGAAAGCTTCCATCTTTTATTCATTAATATCGTTACTTCCTTTACATTTTCATATAATAGGTCTTAAAAATTTTGGTTATATATCGTATACAACTATTTGAGAATCTTCATCGATAAAACTGTTTGTTGGTGGAATGCAAAATATCGATGTTAGGTTTCAAATGCTTTTATGTCCGAAATATTGGCATTTTTGTGGGAGACCATCATTTATACATTTCAATTTGCAAATGGCTGGAAAATAAATGCAGATTGTCTTTATCTGGTGAGTGTTCAAGCCATAAACCGTTTCTTAATTCAATATTAATCGAAATTTCATCTCTCCTCGATAATTTTCACTTCTGATTTCTGTTACAGTTTTGGTACGGATAATTCTTTTCCGCTTGGGGCTTTGTACACGAGATGGAGTTGGTACTAGTTACTAGGAAGTGACTAATTGACTTTAATGAAACCCTCCACAATGGTGTATAAATCATGCAAAGAGAGTCTTTCAGATACGAACCGAAAGGAAATGCCAATCGAGAGCTTGTCAAATGTAGAGCTTTCTGAATTCCGTTATGGTCCGTTTAGAAGACTATCAGAGTGAGAGAGAGATAACTCTCGAATATTTTTCTAGATTTGACAAGCTCTCAAACATATGAATGTTGAATTACGCTGAAATAATTTTTTCTACTGATTTTTATCGGATTGGAATGAATAGCAATTGTAGGATCGCTGAGCAACGTTATATATTAAAATATATAATGTTATTTTTTGTATTGAGGCTGGAACGGACGATCTAGAATTGGTGTGTTGAAACTATCAATACTCATCAGGATACTTCCTAACATTATACTTTATGTAATGCCACTTTGAAATATTACATTTGCGTTTATTTTTGGCAAGTTACAATTCGATAATCTCCAATAGTTATTTCAATCAACTGGTTTTGAAAAATCTTCAAATCTGTAAATAATTTGAATATTTTTTAGAAATAGTTTTTTCCAGGTTATGCAAATTCCAATTTTTACACCCTTTTCCTCATTGCTCAATTGTTGAAAGAACATTTTCAATTCTTCCAGATGGATAAACTTATTTGAACCAGATTCTTTTCTATGCATAAAGACATACATAAAGACCAATTCTATTGCACAAAGCAACTTTCACAAAAAATCGTTGCTATAATTGAACCACTGCCTATACTAATTTTCAAAATGATCCTGACATTATTTCCTCATTCAACCATTTTTTTTAAGAATTCATTATTATTCAAATCAGATTGTTATCTATGTACAAACAAAGACATACATGAAGACGAATTATATTGCACAAAGCAACTTTCACAAAAAATCGTTGCTATAATTATATCACTGCCCATACTCATTTCCATAATGATCCTGACATTATTTCCCCATTCAACCATTTTCTTTTAAGGAATTCATTATTATTCAAATCAGATTGTTATCTATGTACAAACAAAGACATACATGAAGACCGATTCTATTGCACAAAGCAACTTTTTCAAAAAATCGTTGCTATAATTGTATCACTGCCTATACTCATTTTCATAACGATCCTGACATTATTCCCCATTCAACCATTTTCTTTTAAGGAATTCATTATTATCCAAATCAGATTGTTATCTATGTACGAATGAAGACATACACGAATACCAATTCTATTGCACAAAGCAACTTTTTCAGAAAATCGTTGCTATAATTGTACCACTGCCTATACTCATTTACATAATGATCCTGACATTATTTTCCCATTCAAACATTTTCTTTTAAGGAATTTATTATAATTCAAATCAGATTGTTACCTATGTACAAACGAAGACATACATGAAGACTAATTCTATTGCACAAAGCAACTTTTTCAAAAAATCGTTGCTATAATTGTATCACTGCCTATACTCATTTTCATAATGATCCTGACAAGTTGCTTTGTGCAATTCTATTGCACAAAGCAACTTATTCAAAAAATCGTTGCTATAATTGTACCACTGCCTATACTTATTTTCATAATGATCCTGACATTCTTTTCCCATTCAACCATTTTCCTTTAAGGAATTCATTGGTGTGATTTATGAATAACTCAATGAACGTATTCTGAACCGAATTGAATAGATGGTAATATTTTTATTACAAACTCACGAACAACAGACTTTTATAAAAGATACCTATTGTTGTCTGTAACGAGCACATAGATGTTATTGTTTGTTGAGAGATCCCTTTAATAATATCATTTTCCTGTTCACGACAGACGGAGAGTAAAGGAGAAGACCTCATTGTAATCGATAACTGCTCCAGACATTCGAAAATTGAGTATTCATCTGTATTAATCAGTTACATGTACTAGTTCAACGATAGTTGAGATATTGGAATTCATGACTGATAGATAATTATTATAATTATTATAGTCAGTAGATGTACATAAATACGGTGCAGCTGGTGTGAGAAATTTAAGAAACTTCAACAATGCTACGTTCATTGGTATGGACAAGGGAAGAACTTTTCTAAACTATCGAAAATACATCTTCAATTATCTCAAAAAGTGAAACTTTCTACTTTTTACAATTCTGAATGTTCAAATATTTGTTGATGATTCATCTTTCGTCATATCACTTTGCATACTCGTAAAAATGAATCTTCATAATAACTTATAAACCCAAAATGTTCTGTTCAGCGTGAAACAATCATTAACCTAAAGTGTAGTGAGTTGAGACTGGTCTGAAAAAAATGTTCCTTCAGATGATTTGATCTATAGCCCAGTTTTCAAGTATGCCCATTGACTATATGTGAAGTTTTTTCCTCATACGAGGAATCGGGGACACTCCGTATATGCGGTTGGTTACCTCGTTCACAGGCAGATGGGGCGATGACAAATCCGTTGTTTGTTGTCCGCTTCAGCCTAGTTCGAGGAATGATACTCTGAAGGAATTCGATTTTCAATTATCGGAAGTCATCGACTTTATGTTGATGCTAGACACTACCTTGCACTGACGAGTGGCCAAACAGCCCGAAACCGGTCTGCAAGTGTGTTTTAATAATTGAAATTTTATTGCGGAAGTTGTATCGCCAACATCATATGCAGGAATAACTTCAGTGAAGAATTCTGCATTGACAGTTGTCTGATATAATCCAGTGCCATTTGTGTTATTAGCCAGGGGAGTGGTTTTCTGATGGGTGTCAGCCCATTAACCTACAGTGTAGGGAGTTGAGACTGACCTGAATAAATTGTTTCTTCAGATGATTTGAATCATATGTAGGCTGTTACACAACCTAAAGCAGATAGATTTTATTATCAAAATGTATGACACTCGAAAAAATTTTTGATTGGAATTACTCAGGTACGATTGAAGAACAAAAACCATATGATATATGAGCTACCAACTGTTTCATCTGATGCCCCATGTTGGACGCCAAGAAAGTCTCAAATGAAATAATATCCAAGAAAATTGATTCATTATTGAACACATGGGCATATGACAGCTGAAGTCACTCAGTGAGGATGATCTTTCACAGAAGAGCAAACACTTTTCTCTCTTCCTCTGATTGATCTTCAAAACTACTTTGTCTCTGACTATCAGTCAGGCAGGTTGGCACCTGTCAAGAGAAGTGTTATTTCGGCCAAAAATACTTTCGATAATTTCAGCGTATGTGTTATTGAAATAATAAACGTAATATTTCATAGACACTTCAGTTATAGAAAACAACGCCTATCAGAAAACAACTACTCCCCTGGCTAATACCACGAAGGGCGTTGGATTATATCCGACAGGCGTCACTGCAGGAATCTTCACAGAAAATTTTCTGTATATGTAATTGGCAATCCAACTGAAAGAGTCGACCTTCAATTTTGGACCGGTTTCGGGCTCATTAGCCATTCATCAGTGCATTGACCTAAAGTCAATGATATTCCATTATTCCATAATTGAAAATCGGAATGCTTTCAGAGTATTTCATTCCGCTTCCTAAATTGAAGCGAAAAAACAAAATGTCACTCCATCTAGTGGCCGATGTATTAACCAACTGCATATCCGTAATCTGCCCGATCCTTCTGAATAAGGAAGAAAAACTTTCTTATTAGTCAGTGGGTTATGTTTGAAGATTGGCAGTAAACAAATCTGAAGAAATGAACTTTAAACGTTCAAGCCAGTCTCGAATATACCTACACAGTAGGTTAAATGGACTGACGCCTATCAGAAAACAACTACTCCCCTGGCTGAGTAGGTATATTCGAGACTGACTTGAACGTTTAAAGTTCATTTCTTTAGATTTGTTAACTGCCAGTCTTCAAGCGTAGCCCACTGACTAATAAGAAAGTTTTTCTTCCTTTATTCAGAGGAATCGGGCAAATTACGGATATGCAGTTGGTTAGTACCTCGTTCACTAGATGGAGTGACATTTTGTTGTTTCGCTCCGACTTAGGAAGAGGAATGAAATACTCTGAAAGCATTCCGATTTTCAATTATGGAATATCATTGACTTCAGGTTGATGATGGTCACTATCTTGCACTGATGAGTGCCTAATGAGCCCGAAAACGGTCTGCAAGTGTGCCCGTTCCAAAATTGAAGGTCAACTCTGTCAGTTGTATTGCCAATTGCACATGCAGAAAATTTTCTGTGAAGATTGCTGCACTGACGCTTGTCGGATATAATCCAACACCCTTCGTGGTATTGGCCAGGGGAGTAGTTGTTTTCCGATAGGCGTCAGTCCATTTAACCTACTGTGTAGGTTTATTCGAAACTGGCTTGAACGTTTAAAGTTCATTTCTTTAGATTTGTTTACTGTCAGTCTTCACGCATAGCCCACTGACTAATAAGAAAGGTTGTCAAAAAATTTGAATTACAGATCAGAAGGAAATAATTGGGTCATATTGGTATCACAAATCTACGACAATATGAATTGTTGCTCAGTTTTGACACATTTTACCCGATTAAACTGGTATAAATATGCTATATATTCAAAAAAAGATGATTTGAGAATAACTTTCTTGTAGATTCATTCCACAAATCTTCACTAAGATGTATCAATAGATAGTTTGGACATATTCATAAAGAATAGCATAAAAATCTGAAAACGATTATTAACGTATGAGAGTTTTTAATGATGTGGAATTTCTTCATCAATAAAATGTCCTCAGGAATAAATCAGTTTTGTAATGAAAACTGTGCACAGTCATTGAAGCTTATTGGAATTTTTTTCTCCCGTTAACATCTGTGTTGGGTTCAGAATTACTTTTTCTTTATTACGATCAAGTAAGTTAGGAAACTCATGTCTTGTCAGACAAGCCAAAGTTCTACGCGTGAGGAGAATTGAATAACAAGCTAAGGGTTGGTCCGATAACCTCTACCCATCATTCACCTTGCCTCACATAAACTGCTTCAAACTCAGAATATTTTAAATATATATCATATCGTAGGTGATGGATGTGGTGTAGAGCGTGGTGGACGGAAACACTCTTTTTTCTCACGACTGCTTTCATGAAAATTAAATTGAGTTCAGCTTGAAGTGAGTGATGATAATGATAACGTTTATTTCAAATGAAATTTCAAATCAAAAAATTAATACAATCATTGAATATAGAATAATAACCATGTATACTCAATGAAGCATGGAATTGCTTGTGCGTGAGTGAGACGAATTCAGTAAACATTTAGTGAACATAATATAGAAATGTGATAATGCGTGAATAGTTGATTAGATAAACATATTGATAACACGTATAATTTTCCTCTTGAAGATGATCACTTGGTTATTCGCTTTTACTTCGGTTTCGTTCTCGCTAGATGCGTGTATGGAAATTTTGTGTTGGAAATTCGCGCATTCTTTGAAGTAGTTGACTTTGATTAGGGATAGTGCATCTGCATTTTTGTTGATTTTGCCGGGTTTGTATTCTATCTGGTAATCATACTCTTCGAGTTTGAGTCGCCAGCGTGCCAGCCTACTACCAGGGTCTTTTATTGAAAAAAGCCAGGTGAGGGGTCTATGATCAGTAATTGATCGGAATTTTCGTCCGAAAAGATATGGGCGAAAATGATTTACTGCCCAAACGATGGCAAGAAGTTCTCTTTCTATTGTAGAGTACTTCGATTCTGCGCTACAAAGTGTTCTAGATGCATATGCTATTGGGAGATCTTTGCCAATGGGACCTTGCGATAAAATAGCACCAATTGCAAACGCACTGGCATCAGTGGTGACCAAAAACGGTTCCTCAAAATTAAGGTAAATGAGAATGGGGCTCGTTATGAGTGAACTTTTAAGTTGTTCGAATGCTTGTCTGCATTCTGCGTCAAAGTTGAAGGGGGTATCTTTTTGTAGTAATTTGGTCAATGGTTTCGAAATTTTGGCGAAATTGCAAATGAATCGTCGATAGTATCCAGCTAAACCTAGAAATGATTTTATTTCTTTTTGGGTTTTTGGTTCGGGGAAATTTTGGACACATTCAATTTTCGTTGGATTGTGTTTGACTCCGTTTTGGGTAATGCCATGTCTAAGATAGGCGACTTCTTTTCTCAAGAATTCGCACTTATCCGGTTGGATTTTCAGGTTTGCTTTTCGAAGTCTTTTAAATACTTCGGTCAACCTTGCTATGTGCTCATGGATGGTAGGAGAATATATGATGATGTCATCCATGTATACGAGAAATCTTTCGTTCTGTATACCTAGAAGAACATTATCCATAACTCTCTGGAACGTGCTTGGAGCATTCTTCAAGCCAAATGGCATACGAATAAATTCGTAGTGACCATTGTCTACGGAGAAAACCGTTTTGGGAATATCTTTGGGTTCGATTTCAATTTGATGAAATCCGGAGGCGAGATCAAGCGTGGTGAAATATTCACATTTGCCAAGCTGGTCTAGGAGGTCAGAGATGTTGGGTAATGGGTATTTGTCGTCAACCGTTAGCTCGTTGAGTTTTCGGTAATCGATGACAACTCTGCATTCCTGTTTACCGGAGGCATCCATCTTTTTGGGTACAACCCAAACTGGGGATCACCATGGGGATATTGATGGCTGAATAATGCCTTGATTTAGCATTTTTGATATTTGTGTTTTTACTTCCTCCTTGTGTACCTGTGGGGTACCTGTAGGATTTCGTAAAGACGGGTCTAGCATCCTTGGTATCAATGGCATGCTTTATTTCGTTGGTAAAAGTGAGATTATCTCCTTCTAAATAGAAGATATCTTCGAATTGGAGGCATAAATAAGTTATTGATTGATGTTCCTCTTCGTTCAAATGTTCGGTTCTTAGTTGCGCTTTGATTTCTTGGATACGGTCAATATGGGGTTGGTTTTGGGAAAACGATTCATCAATATTCAAAATTGTTTCATGTGTTGGAAGGGGTTCGAGTTTTATTTCAGAAAAATCAATTTTTTTTGGGATCGCGTTTGTATTTAAGATAGTAGTGTAGAACATACCGTTTCCATCAATTTTGACTATGGCGTTGGGAATTCTTACTTTTTCTCTTTCTTCAGCTAGCAGTATAGCTTCAGTGTTCTTGAGGTTGCGATGTAATTTGAATATTTTCTCCATTCGGGTCTCTATTTGAATTTGGTTCGGTTTTTCAGTGAGTATATGGTCATTTATGTCTGAATCTTTGAACAAAGGGACCGTTTTAAAGTTTGTTATAAGTTGTTTATTTTTCAGGTCAATTATACAATTGTAATGTTCGAGAAAGTCAGATCCGAGTAAACCGTCAAAGTCGATGTCTAAGTCGTAGATAAAGACTTTGTGTGGATCGTTTTGTGTGAAATTTATTAGAGTGGATTCATTCACGACAATTTTCTGGTCAGTGATACCTTGTATAGTGACGTTTCCAGGGAATCGATGGAGATTTTAAAAGTATTGGAAGAGTCTTTGATGTAGTACAGATTCTTCGAATTCATAGAAAGCATAGGGCTTACATGAAAATTTGTTCCGGGAAGTTCACGTTCGGATTGAAGTCTTGTATATGCAGGGACTGAATTTGGGATTGGACTTCTGATATAGGGTCGATCGATTGGTTGTTCGTTGTCTGGGGTTGAATAGGTGGGTGGTTCGTATTCGGGAGTGAAAGAAAATCCTGGTTTATTGAAGGATCTTCAGGTGTTTGAATTTGGTTATGTTGCTGATCTTGATCACTAGGGGTATAGTAATCATTGTCATTATCGGTGGGGTAGTAATCGTTGTATTGATAGTTATAGCTATCGCCTGTATGATAGTCTTGATTATCACCTGTATGATAATCTTGAGATTCGTATGTCATGAAATGAGCTCTTTGGTTTTGGTTAAAATTGACAGGGTAATTCGGATTTCTTTGAATTACGGGTGGTCTGAATTGGTTTTGAGATTGAGGTCGAGTTTGATTTTGATTAGTGTGGGACCTGTTTGTCTGAGGATTTGTTTGAAAGTTTGGTCTTGAAAAATTCTGATTGGGTTGAGGGTTTGTTTGACTCGAAAAATTTTGATTGGGTTGAGGGTTCAGTCTCGCAAACTTTTGGTTGGAATATTGATAATTATTTTGGGGTCTTTGTTGTCTCATTCGACATTCTGTGGAAATGTGACCTATCTGACCACAAGTGTGACAGGTTCTTTGGGATGTTGGTTGGGGGTTTCGTCTGATTGTTTGTTGAGGACGTGTTTGGTTTGGACTTTCATTTTTTTGATGTTCAAAATAGGATAGTTGCATTTCCCTGTTATTTCTAACATGAGCTTCAAGTAAATCTGCCGGATTGGAGGCACGAATTACTTGACCTATTCGCGGTTCTAGTCCGGTGCGGATTGCGCGTGTTTCTGTTCCGCAGAAAGGACGGATTTTTGTACACATGCGTGCATTTTGGCATTGTGGACTTGAAGGCGATTGAAAAATATTAAAGGTGTTTCATTTGGAAGTTGTTTGATACGCTGGAGATCGTGAATCAATGATGTTAGATCTCTAGAGTCTCCAAAATATAAATTTAATAAATGTTTGATTTCGGGATAAGTTCCAGGATTCCTTGAACTTATCAATTGTGCTGCTCTACCTCTGAGTTTGTTTTTGATGTGAATCACTAATAGATTGCGTTGGTCTGCTGTTGACATGCGATATGCACAATCACAAGCATTTAAGAAAGTGATCAAAAATATTTGATCACCTTCGAATTCAGGCACTATTGAAAATATTTCCGATAACTTGTATGGTTCGATTGCTTCTGGTTCTGGTTGATTTTGAGGCATTTTGATTTATCTTAACAAATTTTTGGTGTCAAAATTTTAATGATCGAACAGTACTTATTTACTATTTACAATAATCAATCAGTATGATTATTGATTTTGAAAAGAATTGAAGTGATGGTAAATAGATTGCAAAATAAATCGTGACAATTCAATATCGACTTACAGTATTACAATCTTCATTCCGATTCGTCGTGTTCTCGAAGTCGTTCAGCCAGGGGCTTCACCAGGTGTTCCTTCCGCTGCTTCCTCGAGTGATGACTCCTCAGGGGTTGTTGGTTCTTTCTCTGTTGAGGAATTAGAATCCGCCGCTACTAGTTAGGGTTTCCTTGTTTTCGTAACGTTGTCAGATCCTACCGACTGCGCCAATTGTTATATTCACTATTTTGAATATGTCTTTTTAAAAAACACTTCATTTTCAATTACAGACTTTCTTTGAATAACAACAAAAAATATCGCTACAAAAACTACAATGAAAAAATGGAACAGAATCTAAGTTGATACTAAACGAATTCTAAATTAGTTCTGACAATGATTTGACCTCGCAGGGTCCATTTATAATGTGTAGACAGCGGTGTCAGCAGCATGTAAGGAAAAAAGTAGCAAACCCGAAGTTGATTGATATATTCTACAGGTTTCTCATTTTTGATTGTTAAAAAGTTTGTTCATTCACAAATGAGTATAATATTTGAAAGAGAGTCATTTCTGAATTTTAAATTATTCATAATCTGCCCAGGATTTTGCAATCAACCCGATTGCAAGTTTTCTCAACATACTTAAAATCAATATAAAGGATTTTCACCGATTGAATAAATGTATGAAAGTAGTTTCCAATTCGGATCTCGGACTATAAAATATTTTTGGAATATTCGACACTGAGCACAGTTTCAAATGAAAAGACAAGTAAACCGATAGAAGTTCTATTCGGCTAAGCCGCTGTTTATTTAAAATGTCAGTCTGAGAAACAGCCGGGATAAACGTTGTTTCTTCTAGATCGAATAAAAATGTAGTACATTCGTCTTGATATCGTTCAAAGGTTTATTTTTGTGACATGAGAGCAGAAAAGGGATAAGGGATTCGCTAAAGTATTGTTTTTCGAGACCGTTGCTTGAAAGAGATGTAGCGCGTTTTAAGAGATTTTACAGGATTGACTGTTTATTTTCTGTTTATAATTCGGAGCGGTGGTTGATTCAAAATATATATGTAATGATATGAAGTGTTTCTAATTACATTTGATATGAGAAAATGCATGTTTCTATTGACTGTTTCAACATACATAACCTTTATATATAGGATGGTCGAATGAGAATATAATAGGGATATTTTCAGAAACATTTTCAATCAATCAAATTAATCAAAATATACTTTGTCAGAAGATTTTGTATCCCATCGACAAAGATTTGTAGGTATAAATATAAGCATAACTAATTGTGTATAGGTACAAATACAATAAGAATAAATATAAAATGGAATACACATTTTAAAATGATTCATTAAAATACTCTTGCAAGCTTTAATAGGGTCTATCAGCTAGCAAATTTGTAACTGCTTTCTTTGTACGTTGATCAGATTTGAAGACCTCATATCTACTAGTAAATGATTGAATAATTTTCCACCATTATAAAAACTGTATCCTTGATTAATGTTGAGTTAGGTATGGGAAGTCTAATATTGAATATGCTATAAAGAGTAGCATAAGGAGAAGAAACAAAGTCAAACTCCGTTTTATGTTTGTGTACCAAACATACAGTTTCAAGAATGAACGGTGCAACGACGATTAAAATCTTATTGGCCTCAAAATAATTTCAGCATGATTTCCTAGGTTTGACTTTACAGAGACACCTTACTGCCCTTTTCTGTAATATCAACACAGATGAGAGAGGGGTTGCACTGCATGTTCCCCAAAATGGTATTCCATATCTTATTTAGGATTCAATTGAAGCGTAGTAAACCGGTTTTGCTGTGTGAAAACCCAGCTCGTTAGAAACCACCCTCACTGCATAACATCTGGAGGAGATTTTACTCTTGAGTTGTCTGGTGTTCATCAAATTTGAGCCTATTATCAATATAGACACCAAGAAACTTTGTGTTCAATTTGTTTTCCAAGATATCATTGTCTATTGACAGTTCATTTAGCAGACAATTGAATGTTATTATATTTGTTTCGGAGATAATCAAGAATAATAAATTAGCATCATACCAATTTTTCACCTTTCCTAAATCAGATGATACCTTTTTAGCTCTGATGGGTTCCGCAATATTGATGTATCATCCACGAATAGAGTAAAGCTGCCAGATATATCTATCATAGTCAAATAATTAATATACAACAAAAACAGAACTGTACCCAACACAGAACCCTGTGGCACACACGATGTGATTGCCCTGCTTTTTGAGAATTCCGAGGTTCTTACCATTTGATTTCGGCCTGAGAGGTACGATTCGAACTAATTGTACGTCACCCCTCTGCAGCCATATCGGTGAAGTTTTTGAGTAATAATTCATGATTAACACAATCAAAAGCCATCGAAAGGTCACAGAAAATTGCGGCAATAATTTTCGCTAAGGTTGGAATTAGAGAAATGGGCCGCAGATTAGAGGGATTATGCAAATCACCACCTTTATGTAGGGGAATAACAATTGAAGCCTTAAAAGAAGGAGGTAATGAGCCAGTTTCGAAGGAGGCATTAATGAGATTAACTAAAGTTTCCAATGCATTGCCTGGTAGATTAAAAAGTATTTTTGAAACTACCAGGCAATGAAGTGGAATGTCCGACAGACATTCTTACAAGTTTCTTCACTGAGGATAGTCTAGCATAGATGCTTCTTGTTCGTCCAGCAGCACAACTTACTTGAAATCAATCAGACTCGTTGCGGGATATTATCCGTAATTAGTGCAGGAAAGATCCAACACAAACAACAAAGTACCTGAGACTTGACTAAGATACTTAGAAACCCTGGTAGTTTTACTGATTCGCTTTTGTTGTGTCAAAAACTCTCGTCACAAAAAATTGTACATCCCATGTACTTACTCTAACATAGATAAAATCATGTCTGAAGACTGTATCGAAGAAAGAAACACTTGTATGAAGCAACGAATGTTTGGGAATAAAATCGCGAAATAATCATCTCTCCCAACTACCTACACCATAGGTCCTGGTAAATGACTGACAAGAAAACAACTACTTACCTGGCTGATACCACGTTGGATATTGAAAAATATTCGAAATGTTCACCAGATGGAGCTGTTACTAGTTAACAATCTTTATCTAAGACGAAGGTTTCATACCCAGTTTCAACGCAGTTGAGCTGCGTTGAAATTAATCAAGTCCCAGGCACTTTGCTGTTTATGTCGGATCTTCGCTGCACTGATGGAAAGTAATTCTTCGAAACCGGTCTGTAGATGATCTACTAGAATAATTTCAGCACGGCCCTGCGGTTGGATGAACGAAAATCATCTGCGAGACCCACCTCTGTGAGGTATTTTGCATGAATGTATGTCAGATGTTATTCAATATCCAGCGTGGTATTAGCCTGGAAAGTAGTTGTTTTCCGGCAGGCATTTATCAGAACCTACGTTGTAAGTAGTAGGGAGAAATAAATATTTCAAGATATTATTTCGAAATATTCATTTTCTGAAATAAATATTAGTCTAATTCTCTCCCAAGTTTCGAACATACTTCAGATAGATTCATCAACGAGTAAACAAGGCTTAAAACTGCTTCAAACAGATTGCTCGTTCAACACCTGAAGTCAAAAAAAGGAACATTTTAGGCTTGCATGGCGTCACTTTAATTGCACAAGTCTTTGCTCGTTTCGTAAGAAGCTTCGTGGCTTTTTCTTATTTCGTGAAGGCAGTTGAACACAATTCAGACGAAGTTAATATCCAGTGACGGAGAATGATTTAGTCAAACTGGGGTATATGCCTGTTTCGCGACAGTTTCTAAATTTGAAACAGATATAGTTTTTGAAAAATTGAATTCATGACTTATTATTAGCTGATTGCTTACTGCTGTTTCAGATCATCCGTTATCTTGGAGCTTAGAATTCATCATCATTATTCAATTTATTCCAGTATCCCCAACCAGAACATTTTCATGGTATATACTAAGATACATTTGGAACAGTTTTGCTTCGTAGGAAACTACGAAAACTATTTATCTGCAATAGTTATTTGTAAATGATATTTCTCAATTTGTACCTGAAAAATAGTATTAGATGTTCCGCCATTTTCCCTAAGAACTTTAATTAGAAAAGCTGAAATTATATGATTCTTTCATTAATAATGCATTGGTTTCAAGCAAATCCACGTTGGAACTTTCTATTTTGGCATTGTGATGCACTGTTTGGGACCATTGGTGTAGTAATGAATATTGCTGGAGTTTTTTCCAACACCAAACCGTTATTTTAACACCTCGACTCGGGTTTCGATCACCAAGTGATGATCTTCAAGAGGAAGATCGAACTAAATATACTTACAATGTTTTCCTTATTTATACCATAGATACATCTTCTAGGTACCTAGGTCTTGAGTGTCTTAAATTATTTTTACAATATTGCCTTATCCACTAGTCTTGAATTAATTGTACAATGTGTCCTTATGTAATAGTCAGGTAAATCTAATAATTGAAATATTATTTTAACAAACTATTTAGCATATTATCAGGTATTGGTCCACCATCGTTATTAATAATATTCATTTCAACACTCTCCTTGGCATCTAGATACCTGATGTTGTAAGCAAACGAACTAATCTTTATGAACTTCGGTCTATGGAATGGTGTTGTTGCAAAATATGATGGGCGACTGCTGATTTTTCCGGTCTTCTATATTTCAGGTGTTCTGAGTGTTCCTTGTATCTTATTTCAATAGATCATTTTGTCTGCCCATAATATTTTGCATCGCAGTCCTTACATTCAATTTCGTAAATTCCAGACTTTTTTGAATTCTCTTTTGGATTTCCTAAAAGGCTCTGTAGTGTAGGATGCGTTCCAAAAACCACCCTCAAGGAACTAGGTATGAAGGTGGTTTCCAAAACAAGTCACACACTACAATATGTCCTTTTGTAATAGTCAGTTGTGATATGTAACTGAAAAACTTCAACAAGTTGTTATTTCATCCGTATTGGGTCTAAAGACAACATGAACTCGCCTAACTTTTTGTTTTTCACAAGCTACATTTTTACTTAGCATGATTCTTTCGATAAAATATTTTTTGAGTCATTTTTGAAACAGCATCTGAAAACGCGAGTTTATTGATTGAAAAATCAACACTGAAAACGTACTGACTTCCAGAAAAAACTTCAGGAAAGGAAAAATTCTCAGAAGTCTCCGTTGAGGTTGAAGTAGAGGGGACGAGTAGAACATAAATTCAAACACTACTGCCGTATTTGACCTGAAATGATTGGACTATATTTAAAATGCTATTGATGAGTTGAAGACATATGTTCTTTCTATAAAGTGTAGTTTGATTTGAGGTGTTCATTTCAGTAAATATTCCACCACTGTTCATTTCAAAAGTTTCTGCGTAAGATTCATATCATTCCATTAATGTTTACTGTCACAAAGATATGGGAAACGTTCCAACTGAATTCAATTTTCAAATTCAAAGAGTTCTCATCAAAATTAATTGATGTTTTGTTATTTGTGAGTTGGATTTTCATTTATCATGAGTTCTACTGATTTGGACTTCCATTCTCTATTCGAATATTCGAAATCTATGAAAGAACAAATAAAATTGGAATTGAATTGCTGACATATCAATTTTATCAAGCAACAAAACGTGAAATGAAACGAATAAAATAATCAAGATAGAAGATTGAAATGACCACAGAGTAAAAATAAATAACAAAGAATAAATATAATTTTTGTGAAAGAAAGTTTTTGGCTTTCTACTACTCCACCTCGATACAAAAAAAGGATGAGGATATCTTCCGAAGAAAGGAAGGAAGTAATCAATTTGAAAATAAGTAACTCTATACGTGGATGTGTAGATCATGCAAAGAAGTAACTTTCAGACAGAAAGTGAAAGAAAGTCCTCCTGAAACAGCCACTTTCATATTAATTAATTAATTAATCACTCCTAAATAACTCCTTCAATTCAAATAAATATAAATAAAGGCAAAAAATTAAGGACTAGTAAATTTCATCCTGAAACATTTTCAATCGCTTCCAAACAAACTTCTTCTTATGAGTTATATGTTCAATGGCAGAAGATGATAGCTTAAATAGTTTTTTCAAATTACCAACAGAGAACTTGTGTCAAAATTTCAGATATTTGGTTTTCTCCCACAATTCACATCATTTTGGGGATAGTAATTTCGAATCGATAGATGAATAATTTTTATAAACTAGATTTCCCTTTTTTATGTTTCCAAACAATTTTGTCAATTTCCACATTTTCATGAACAGATTGATTTTCTAATTGTTCATTTCGAAGAACCGCTACTGATTCAAAATAAAGTAACTATCGACGAACTCGACTTCCTTTCAAAGACCTGGTTTCATGTTCTACTGAAATAAGAGTGTACTTGGAATTGAAAAAAGAAAAGTCTGGTTGTTCTATATTTTATTTCTTCGATTGATACCACTTTTCTATCACTTTTAGAGGATCATATCTCTTTTAGATTTTTATATTTCTGGACTAGATGAGTGGAACTTAATTTTTTGTGGCTTTTGAATCTATTAGTAAACAGGAGGTAAATGTAATTATTTCTGTACGAAAAAATTATTTTCAAGAAAAGTCACTGTTTCTCAAGCCTTCCACAATTAGAAATATGAATTAGTTCAGATCAATAGAGGATCTTCTACCAAATATTATATAACGTAACCTTATTCTTTTCTTGATCTTGAGCAAGTCAGCGTTATATGTGCCCAATTGAAATGAACAGCTTTTGATTTGCTGAGGGTGTAGGTGGGTTTTTGATTTTTTGAAAAGGAATTCAATTATAAGTGCTGAATAGGGTTACCAAATTCAAAGCTCTTATTTGGACGTCATCTACAAGAGTTTCTGAAAATACTGTACTCCTTTTTAACATTTGTCACTGTAGATCAACTTAGTTACACCGGGATAGGACACTTCAAGAATACCAATAAAACAAGCAATACGGTTTACTTCAAAGTTTCAATGGGGTTTTGCGTATGTTTTTATGCTTTTGATGATTTTGCTTGGCAGAACTGTAATACAAAAAATTTCTGTAAAAATGATGACTCTGCGATTTGTTACACTACGTGTTCTTTATACGAAGCTTAATACAGAAAACATCTTTAAAAAATTTCATCCTTCACACATTAAATCGGTATCGGTTTGAAGTTCAATCAAATCTCTGACCTGTTAAAATAGACAGATAAACAAAACCCATCGATCCTAAGTATGAAATTACTAAAAGTAGATATCTCTTTGTGCCTCACTCCACACTCTACGTTATACTACACTGACTAAGTAAATGAAGGAGAGAAAAAGTTAATTTGTATACCTAATCATAACATAAAAGAAAACGAAAAAAAAAAATATGGACATTGAATAGGTGTCAGCATTTTGATTATGATTAATTTGAAGTACTACTGTAGACTGCTCAGAAGAATCACAGAAATGTGAAAATATGAAAAAGAAATTTAAATAGTTGGTATGTAACAATCTACAAGTTAAAAATGACAAAAAGGCTTCTTTGTGTTCAGATTGTGTCGCAAATGATATAAAATGAAAAGTGGCAAAATGGAATATTACAATCAATAGAAGATACAATAAAAAGGTTATTCCAAAAAAGTTTCAGTATAATATAACCAAAAAAGTTCTAACCGAAATGAAATCAATCAATTTTTTTCGAATCTCAATCTTTGTTTTTCTCTTTAATATTATTCAAACATCTTCCAGGGTTCAAGTTGTTAGATTTTTTTGTTGTTAGATTTTCTAATAATCTGTGAAATTATGGAAATTCTAAAAAGTTCATCGAATAAGACAACACTGATCCTTCCATACGTCTTGCTGAATCTCGCATCTTTGGAATGAGCCAGACAAAGACGATTGTTGAACTAATAGTCAAAACGTTATGAACATCCCAGTTTGTATTTTTTCATTATTTTATCCTGATTTGTTTTTTTATTTCACTCTCCGACCAAATCATTCAATTCTAGTATCTGTAGAGTGAGTGTAGACCACATGTGACGCATTGTACATCCTCCTGAGGAGTTGTCCTCCTAGGTCATTGTCCATCCTGTCCTTTCCAGGAAGGTGGACCGGTCACTAGAAGACATCTCCTTTATATCGGCAGGTGTAGGCTACGACTAGCCGAACAAACTCTCTTATTGACGATAACTCTGGACACTTGCATAAGACATGCCTGACAGTTTCCTCTTCCTGTTCACACATCCTGCATACATGTGTGTCCACTAGCCCCATAATGTGGAGATGTTTCCTTTGTTGACAGTGGCGTCAGAAACCAAGGGTGATCCCTGCATCCTTTGGTTCCATCCCATCTCTTGAGGGATTGAGCATGGGTGTGACGTTTGGCTTGTTTCGCAATTGTCGAAGTCATTAGGCCGTAGGTGTCACTGGGTTCAAAAATTCTTAGTCCAGCCATTGAGGCTTAGCCTCAATTGACACATTCCTACTTCAATTATCATTCAATTATTTCAGTCCTGTAAATTTTATCTTCAATAACAACAAATTGGAAAGAAAAAATTGATAAAGATAATCACGTTGTTTGTACATTCTTGGATTTAAAGAGGGCATTCGAAACAATAGACAGAGATATATTAATCCAAAAGCTCAAATATTATGGTATTGGTGATGTAGTTTTGAAGTGGATGAAAAGTTACCTTAGTTCGCGAAGTCAAATAAAAAAAATTAATAGGTGCTACTCACAAGAGTTAGTGAATGATTTTGGAGTTCCACAAGGTAGTGTATTAGAACCTTTACTATTTTTGATTTATATAAACAATATCAATTACGTAGATGGTGATCATGTGATTAACTTATTTGCAGATGATACATTAATATATACCTACGATAAAACCTTGCAAGTCGCTATTGAAAAGATGAATAATTCATTGAAAAATATTGAGTTATACCTTGGAATAAATAAACTGAAACTTAATATCAATAAAACTAAGGCGATGATCATTACAACAAAGTATCAACAAAACAAAATTGGGAGAAACACAGTAAAAATTGAAATTAACGAAACTGATGTAGAAATAGTGAGTGAAATTAAGTATTTAGGGTTCATTGTAGATAATTCGATTTCATTGAATGATCATGCTGACTATATAATAAGCAAAATATCAAAGAAACTGTATTTTTTTTCTAGAGTGGCATCTGTATTACCAGTGTATGCCAAAATAACGTGCTATAATTGCATAATAAAACCTCACTACGATTTTGGCGGGACTCTCTTATATCTCTTGAATCAGAACAAATTAAATCAATTACAAAAATTAAAAAATCGTGGAATGCGAATAATATTACTCTGCAATAGAATGACACCTATACATAATATGCTCTGTAGTTTAAGGTGGCTTAATGTCTCTCAACGATTGTATTATAAAACTATGATATTTATATTCAAAATAATAAATGAATTGCAACCAACATACTTAGTAAAACTCTTAATCACGAATAGTGAAGTTCATCATCATGATACTAGATCGAACACCAATTTTCACATCCCAAGGACAAATTCACGTAGCAGTTTGAACTCGTTATTTTTCAAAGGTCTGGACAGTTTCACTAAATTACCAAATAACATAAAAAACTCTTCTTCTTTCCGTCTATTCAAGAGGGACTTGGTAACATTCATAACGAAAAACTGAATTAAAGCTAATTTATATTTAAAATATAATAATAACTAAGACATTGTTTTGAATAAATATATGAAGAAATATGTAAACGTGTAACCTATATAGAATATGTGCGATATAGTTTTTTTTCTTTTTTGTGATTTTCTGTTATTTGGTTATAATAGACTAATTTATTTTGATTTTTATGTATTAAATTTATATAAAGTACATTAATTATGTTTATATTAGGCTTGCCTATCTGGAAATAAAGTTCTTCTTCTTCAATATTAATTCACCATGGTGCTGATGTCATGAGTGGAACCCACTAACTACTAACTTGTTCGATCATCACTGATATGGGGGTCTAATATTTCATATAAAAACACGTACGCTATAGAAAATTCATTATTCCTAAAGTATTTAACACTTCGGCTGCTTGAAGTTTCGATGATACTGATAGGATTTGTTCAAACTTCTTTCAACTTGGTGCTATTTTGTCTCTTTGATTGAAGAAATTTGTAATTTATAGTCCCTTTATTTATCTTCAAAGGGGTGCTCTCTAATTAATTTCATGAAGTCCTTGAGTACTTGGAGAATCTGCTCTTGAGTAGAGTTTGATAGGCTCATAGTGAATGCATTACTAATGCATTAGAGTGTTAGCAAAACCCGTCTAGAATATCTTAATTATTATCATGGATACGAAATAGATTGCTTGAATTTCAGCCGTAAAAATCGATAGATGTTTCATTTGGTAGAAAACACATTTACATATTTGATACCACTATTGAGCTGCCACTGAAATACTGTATATTTCAGCAAAATGTCGTAGTGGTGGTGAACTTTCGTGATGATTTCAGGGTCTAGCCAGAATTGGTAGGATAACTGGAATTACTCGACAAGAAACGATAAGAATAGAGTTGACAATATCCACAATGTTTTGGTTTGGATTGGTTGGTGTTTGAATTTTGCTGTGGTATTCTTTGGTAACAATCTCCATAAGTTTCAACAGCAACTGCGGCAGGCATCTTCAGTGGCGTGCTCAGAGTACTTGACGTATCAACAGTTGATACGTCAGAAAAGTACTTCGACCATGCCACTGAAGATGACTGCCGCAGTTGCAGTCGAACCGTTTGGTTTTTATAAGCAAAGAGGGCCAAGGCGAAACCCAGAAACCCACTAAAACATTGATGAAAGCCTACATTCCAATACTGAGCACACTATCAACGAGCATTTCGAGATTTCCCACCACTCCATTCTCAAAATTCTGTCGATTGACACAGAATGAGAAAACTGCAAGGGTCGTTTCTGTTTCGTAAATGAAGCTCCTGTTAAAATCTGTTGTCCCGTTAACCAGCTGTCGCCCCTCCTATGAACGACAACTCTCAAAAGCCGAAACTTGTGCCAGCTAGGGACTAACAAGGTGTTAACTTTCAACGTGTGATTCCTAACACAAGTTGAACGATAGGAAGTGAAAATCGATCGTCCGGCTTTGCGGTTCGAACTACCGGTTCACACAGCGGTCGATTGAATGAGTGGAGCAAACCACCCACGTCAACCCACCAGGCTACCGTCTCACCTGTTAAATGATACAGCTGAATCATCTGACAGAAATAAAGTGAAATCTGATATGAAACGTTAGATTGAGGATATTCAGACGTATATGAAGAAAAAATTGAATGAAAAATATGTGACACTACTAGGATTCAAACCAGACTCTTGTTCGCCAGACAGACGCATTTACCAATTATACTGTCGGAATCTCCTGCATAATGATGACCGAATAACGTTCGATGTGTAAGTATAAAGAGGTTGTTTTTTAACTCTGGTGAACTTCGGAACTAAAATTCCACATTCGATGACTGATTTGTAATTCAATTCAAGAATCGCTCACAAATAAGAACATCATAAGTATAATTGAAACGTGATTCTAGATCGAAATAACAAATTATATTTTGGATACATGAAGTTCATTTATTGATTTCTCCCCATCCTCAACCTGTTTACATCAGCACAAAGAAAAGTTTCTGAAATTGAAACGTGATTTTGCTGTCCTTCAACAGAATTTTCCAATGATTAACTCGGCAAATATGCCTATTTAGCGAACAAAAGAGCTCAGATTGAATCCCGGTCTGGTCGCATTATCTTAATTCAGTTTTTCCCATATGTCTGAAGACCGCCAATTCAATACTTTGTATTTCTTCTTCTACCTTTCTTCTACTCTGATATTACGATTCTTCGAATTTCGAAATAATTCATTAATAATTATCTATATATAATCTGATAGCTTTCTGAAATATCGTCATGATTGATTACAATTACAGTTTTCAAAGACATTCCAAGAAATTTTGAAGTATTCTGATAATTTATGTTGGTAATAATATTCATGTATGATTTTAACTTATTCTTACTCAAAATTTAAATAAATAGTAGATGAGTTAGTTCCCTCCTGCAAGTTGCATACCGACTTCCATTCACCCACAACTTTTTTTCAAGGTCAGTACACAAGCACCACAGAAAAATCCTTGAAGGGCTCTAAGAGCGGTGCCTGTGCGAAAGTAGCGATTCGCACAGGCTTCCGTTCTCAGGACGTTTATTTCACATACACGTAGTTCTCCAAATGAAATAGTTCGTAAGCAGTGAAGTTCGAGTTCTACTGAGTTGAACCTCAACACGATGAGCAGCTGAGTCACTTGAACACTTTCCGTGAAAGTGTCTATAGAAGAGAGACAAATATCCAACCTTTCTTCGATGTTCCAGACTTTCAAGGTTGCAAGTGATGTTCGAGTCTCCAATCAGGTGAATGGCTTTATTCTGGATGGAATCCAGAACTACAGGTTAGGGGTGGAGCCCCATACATGAGAACAATACTCCAAAGAAGGTCTGATCTGAGCTTTATGATACATCGAAAGTTGCTGGGGTATGTACGGTTTTCTGGTTCGGAACAGTGTTCCAAGCTTTTGAGAAGCAGCCTTTGTAATTCCAGCGACACGATTTTGCCAAGACATATTGGCGTCCATTTCAACCCCTCCACAAACTTATCGAAGCAGAAAGCCGAATTGTCTGTCCTGTCCGGTTCGGAAATATTTATTATTTTGAAGAAAACTAATACCTGGGTTTTCGTGGTATTGAATTGGACCTAGTAGTTACTTTCACCCCAATTCTAAATCACCTTTAGATCCTCATCAAGATATGCAACCTCCTGCTGCTCGTGGATATGTGAATTTGCAGATGATGTCCTGGAATTCAAAAGGAAAACAATATATTGGAATGAATTTCACTAGTTCGGACTTCCATTGTCTATTATATAAAATGATTTGAAATCCCTGAAACAAGTAAAAAAGAATAATTAAAAAAGAATAGTTGAAACTAACAATTATATTAAGCAACAATAAACCTGAAATGAAATGATAGTAAAATAACCTACAAGTAAAAATATAATAATTGAATAAATAAAAATTAAAGGAATGCAAAAAGAAATAAAAAATAAAAAAGTGTAGAGATTCCAAGTCACGTTAGTTCACGACGTTTCGATTGTTGGTATCTACAATCGTCTTCGGGTGATGACTGGACTGATTCCTCCGAGAGATGACTATTTTATAGGTCGTTGAAATACTTTCACTTTCTCTACTTTCCATTTTCCGCTTCACTGATTCCGTGAGAGATGACCGATTTGGCGGGAGTTGGTCATTTCTCGTTTGATGATGGGTTTCCATATGTTTCGTATATCTACGCTGGCCTGGCTGAATACGTTGTTGGACAACATGTATGCGGCTTCCTTAAATTTTCTCCTGAACCAATGTTCCTCTCTGTGCAAGATCTCAGCTTGGGACCACTCGATGTTGTGTTGATGGGTCCAAACATGGTCTGCTACTCCTGATCTGCTGGTTTCTCCTCGCTGTGTGTGCTTCTTGTGCTCGGCAATGCGAATATTCAATGGCCTCTTAGTTTCACCAATATAGGATTTTCCGCACTCACAGGGTATCCGGTAAATGCAATTCTTGGAATCGCAGTCCGCGTTTGGGGGCCTGGTTTTCGTGAGGCTGCTACGGATAGTGTTACCGGATCTAAAACAGGTTCTAATGTTGTACTTGGAACCAATTCTTCTTATCCTCTCCGATAATCCTCTGATGTAGGGAAGTGCAAGCACTGGTTGTGACGGCTTCTCTTCCTTGCGAGGCTCCTGCTGTCTTTTGGCCAAAGTCTTTTCTACCATCGCTTTGGGGTATCCATTCCGCTGAAGATCACTTTTGATGATGTCTAGTTCCTTCTCGAGACCTTCCTTTGTATTACAAAGCCCAAAAGCACGGTCTAATAGAGTCTTGATGATTCCTCTTTTTGTCGATTGATGGTGGTTGGATTCGTGGTTCAGATACTGTCCCGTATGAGTGGGTTTTCGGTATACAGATGTTTCCCACTTAGTGTCGGTCCTCTTCACCAAAACGTCTAAGAATGGCAATTCATTGTGGATTTCCTTCTCCATTGTGAAAGTGATGGAAGGTCTCACGCTGTTGATGTGTTTCAGAAAGGCGTCTAGTTCAGTATTCCCATGGTTCCATATTATGAAGGTGTCGTCAACATATCTCAACCAGACTCGAGGTTTCTTGTGGGCTTCTTCAATGGCCAGAGTTTCAAACCACTCCATATATATGTTGGCTATGACTGGTGAAAGTGGCGATCCCATTGGCAATCCCTCATCTTGTGTAAAGAATTCGTCCTTCAGTTGGAAATAACAGTTTCGTACACAGCATCCTAGTAATTCCATAATTACTTCTATAGGTAGAAGTCTTCTATAGGTGGAAGTCCGAACTAGTGAAATCATCACGAAACATTGTCAATCACCTTCAAACAAATATATTGGAATATTGGTTTTCCCAAAGAATAGATGATATGCAATAAAAAGTGGGTAGGAGACATTATGGATCCCTGGTGAACACCAGCGTTGATGGTAAAAGTATTCAAGATATATCTATCGATAGCCACTTGTACAAAAAAAATATGCACTTGCATATAATCGAATTTTGGTCAGCAAACCCTCAAGCCACACACGGTCGAAGGCCTTAGAAATATCAAGCGCCACAGCTCTTGATTCTCCATGTTTCTCGATTGCGTTACTCCTAGTATGGGTGACATACGATAAAAGGTCGACTGTTGATTTTTGTATTCGAAACCCATATTGATGATCGCTCAAGATGTTGAAGCCTTCCAAATATTCGAGAATATGTTGAATTACGACTTTCTCCATGATTTTTGAAATAACTGGTAGCGAATCGACTGATCTATAACTGTTTGGAAGATTTTTCTTGCCAGTTTCGGGAAAAGGCTGAACGCGAGCAATCTTTCAACAAGAAGAGTTGCATAGGGTTTTAACAAAAAAGGCACTCAAAAATAATACGATCAGTAAAAATATTTTACTGAACTGATTCAATAATACGTAAAATAATTTACCTGTTGAATAGTGATATATTTTATATGTTACTCATAATTGTTATATTATATAGTTCAAACGTTTCAATCATGTAATAACAACTAAGAATAAGAAAAAATCATTATGCATTATGTGTGCTTTCCTAAAATTGTCATTCAATGTGAATTCTTAAGCAAAAATTATTTTTCTTAACTTATTGCTGATTTTCAAGAGTTTTTTGCCATATTTCACCACTTTCTTTTTTTGCCCATATAAATCCACTACTTAAATATGAAATTGAAGTATATTCACTCGAAAGTCCCCTAACTTGTTCTTACTTTTCGCTAGCAGCAAAGTTGCGGAATTTTCATCGCCTTCTCGAAAAGTAACTTTTCAGTACTTTCTGACAAGCAGTCGAATGGCTTGTTTTCCAGTATAATTACGTATTTAGCGAATTTGTAAAAGAGAAGAGCTTTTGACAACACTGCAAGTTGTGAGTTTGAGTATTAAACTTTGAGTTTTAATAAGTTTAGTGAATCCCTGAGGTCCTAATAAGTGGATATATGGCAAATAGGTATGGAGTTCATCTTACAAATCAATTGTTAGAGTAATTTTCATTGAATTGAATTGCATTACTTTATTCAGCTTCATGGACTATCATATTGAACATTAATGAATATCACATGGTATAGATAAGGCGATTTGTAGAAAATTTCAGAGATATCTCAAATGGAATGGCAACTGTATTCACGATATTTATTCAAGTGATTTTGAACCTACAACACGTGTTTTGTTTCAGTCCGGATGAAATATATATAAATACAGAATAATATATTATTATCTATATAATATATATTATTTTGTCAAATAATATATCGTGGTGACTGATGTTTATTAACAACTTTTTGATTTAAAGATAATTTACTATGATTATAAGTGATAAAAGTGGTATTTACATATTATTTTGGGAACGTTTGTTAAATTTGAGGTTAGTTGACGGTATGTATCCATAGGTCGCTAGTTCGAATCCGGCTCGAAGGACCAAAAAATAGGTGTTTTTTTTTAGCAGATTAGATCCACATTCTAAATCAAAAGTAGTGACTGTGGCAGAATGTAAGCGATCTATGAGCATGTGAAATAAAGGAAAGTCCCAATTGATGACTTGATAACCTAAATTGTCAAGCAATGACAAATTTCTTTGAAAAACATTTAATACATTTATTAACGCGTGATAGTTTTCAGAAGTAATTTTTTAACATTGAACTATAGCCTGCCAATGAGCGGTTGCAATTAAATGCTTATTTTCATATCTCTGTTTCAAATTATTGTAAGCATTTAAATAATTTTGAGCAGTTGAAGGGGTACGTTCAATAAGAGCTAGAGGTTCATTTTGCAAAAAAGAAATGAAATAATTAAATGTATCAATGTGAGTTAATGAACTATTTTTGTGAATAAAGGATAGTAGGTGTCTATGAAAGTTTGCCAACTCTTTGGTTCTCCACTGAACTTTGGCAATTCAATTTTGGGTAATTTGACATTTTTACTAATGACAGGAGAAACATTTGGCGAATTACACAATGTAGAAAAAAGCTGCGAATAGATTGTTCGTATTTCATTTAATTCGTCCAAAAACACACTGTGAATATCATGTTGAGAGGCAAATTACTGTGAATTTCGTGAAAAGTATCATTTATCGTATCAATGTGTTCATATCTACACTGAAAATTCACGTGAACAAACTCATCATTAATTGCGTTAACAGCGACCGTTTTCAAACTTTTCAATTTACTAATTTCCACTTGCCTTAGGGCAATATATTGTTTTATTTTCTTTGCATCTGCCATTTTAGATCAACAAAGACAGAGAAAATAACAAATTCACAATGTATTTACGAAGAACCAAAAAAAATTAAGAAAAAGAAAAAACGAAGTCAACTGTTCGAGTTCGAACAACGAGATTGCAAAAAAAACTCAACCTTGTGTTCAATGATGAGGTACCAGAGTCTTTTTATATATATGAGCGATGACAATGAGAAAATAATTTCAATTTATTTAATCATATAAAAAAATATGAGATTTATAACACAATAGAGATGGCATATAATGAGTATAAGAAAAGTGTATTTTCAAAGAGAATAATTCAAACTTATATGATAAATAATGTAAACAGAATATTATTTTAATATGTGCGAGTAAGAGATTATAGGTATTATAAAACAGAGAGTATATACTATATTATTTATGATAATATTCTATGACTATCTATTCAATCATATACCAGCGAGAATCGATAATTAAAGCGACTTTTTGCCTGAACAAAACATTTACCGGTAAAAAACCAAACCTGAATGAAATATTGCCAGAAATTGAGTTGAGCGTTCGTACCTAATATAAAGAGAAATACGAATTCAAATCGAGAGAAGTACGAATTTTTAATGTATGACTTAAAAAAAACAATAATGCAATTACTACCAATATAAATCCCGGTTCGATTGGACCAAAAATAGGTGGTGTTTTACGATATTAGCAGACTGTATATAATAAGGTTACTGAGACTTTATGTATTAGAAATGATATCACTGTATTGTACTTTCATGACATACCTTAGTGAGTTGAGCTATATAGATGCGCCGGCAGAGAGGCGGTAAGTCCCTCGTTTCGTGGTACCACATACGCACGCCCGATACTCGAAGGTACTCGTGTCAATATAAATATATACAGTGTGATACAAAATGAATGAGTTGAAGTGAGAATGGAACATTATGTATTTATTATTTATTTACCTCACAAACAGAAATACGTTTTCACATTATTTAATTAGTTTTGAGTGTACAAATAAATTAATAAATCAATAATAGATACAAATAATAATTATCAAATTAAATAAAATGTTTTTTCTTGAAGTAATCTTGAAATTTTAAATAATGAAAATTATCGTCAGATTGTTCCATACACAGTACACCATGACGATAGTATCAAAATAAATTTCAATTAATATTTGGGATCACACGTTAAAAAGTAAGACTTCGTTAGTCCTTAGCTCTTACAAGTTTCGACTTTTGAGAGTTGTCATTCGTAGGGGCGCGACGGTTGGTTAACCAAAAAAAAAGATTTTTTTCAACATGAACAAAATTGAACGAATATTCAAATAAATCACATCAAGAAATAATAAGAAAAATAACAAATTATAACTCCTTACATGCGTACATAACCACACACACATTCTTTTATTTCCATCTCTGGTAGTTTCTTGTAACATCCAACTAATGGAAATCGGTGCATTATTGTTTCTTTCCGCATAATTTTCAATTATGCTGAGTCAGCAATTCCCATTGCTTTTTCTGTCCACAGTTGAAATAGAGAATTTGCATTATCGTAGTTTGAAATCTAATCCACTGGAGAGCAGGGCTAAATTATTCAATTTTTTTGTTGCTTACGATAGACAAGACAGTTTTTATTACTATTCCCAAACATTTTCCAATATAATTTTTGTCCTTGAATTACTTTAAAAAAATTCTGAACATAACAATTTCATTTTCGGTTTTAATGCTTTTTATTGAATTCCAGACAAGTTATAGGATAGAATTATGTTAATTTTATTTATCTTCAAGCTCTCTATCTGCAGATAGATCATCAATACTTTTGACGTCATTAACTACAATTGTGAACCGAGTTCCCATTTATTCTTTCCAGTATTCTTACCGCTATATTATTGGTAATTTCATTTATTTTTGAACAACCATAATTTATGTAGGTACAATTGATCAAATTATATACCATCAAGAATTATAGTGATTCACAATTTCAAATAACTGGTATATATGTAAGAATAAATAATATCACTGTTGAATATTTGAGCCAAACAAATAACCCTTCGATTCTTATACCGAAACTCGTTAACAAACATTATATCTTCTATGAGAAACAAAGTTCAACAAAGAATTTTACAAAACCGTTTAACATTCTACTTTATGAGCGAATTTCTTCGAAAGCAGGAAGGATGAGGTAAATTTGCTGTTCATCTAATTTATAGTTAATTAACTCCCGACGATTAACTCTGAAACTTCAAGTTGAGTTCATAGTTAGTGTGTACAGGAGCCAGCTTTCAATTAATTTCATACCTTATCTTTATCAGTTGGGTCTTAGCATATTGAATATTCAAGTTCGATATTACATATTTTGAAATAAAGATGTGATAGTCCAATTCACCTATTATCTGTGTATTACATATGATGGAATTGGCCAATACTTGATGAAAATCCATATCTGACGTATTCAAAAAACATTTTATTGTGAGATTTTCACTAAACAATTTTACAAAAACTTCGCCATACAATGGCAAAACACGTGTTGCCATTGTATGGCCAAACACGTGTTGCGTTTTTGTTAAATCGTTTAGTGAAAATCTCACAATGAAGTGTTTTCTGAATACGTTTATCTGTGTCTTTCTTTTCCGAATTTAACAATGAATCTCAACTTCAACCGCACTTTCCAATTTTTAATTTTGATAATAATTAACAAAAAACTACATCACCACAATCCTCCAATTTTGTCACATGCCACCAAAACGATATAGAGATAATAAAAGCATTTTTGATGTTACCCTCCATTCTGTTATATATATAACGCCCATACTTGTCCCTTCATTTTCAATCAGACTATTTTTTTGTTACTTACTGATGGGATTCATTCAAATTTTTGCTATGGAAGGTGCTATGGAAGAAACCGTGACACGTGTTTCATTAAACACTAGCCAGATTTGACAGATCTTTAGTTCTCCAAATAAAAGAGTTTTCAAGCAGTGAAGTTCAAGGTATACTGGGTTGAACCTCGATACGATGAGCAGTCACAGTCCGTCGCGTATTTCTGATACGTACCGCTTTTGGTGAAATCAAGTGTACCAATACACTTGAACACTTCCCGTGAAAGTATCAAAGATCTCATTCAAAAGAGAACTAAAAACCTTATTAAAAACACGTCAAGAAATGAAATCCATGGAATTATAGAAAATAATTTATAGAAACCCCTTATTGCTCATCTCTCCATATTATATTCATACGTTTTAACCGTTGACTATTTTTTATATATTTAAATAACATGGTTGAGCTTATTTGAATTTTTAAAATATTAGTAATTAATTTTATGTCATATATATATATATATATATATATATATATATATATATATATATATATATATATATATATATATATATATATATCCTTTATTTTGAGTATTTCAATATTAAATTCTACAAAAAAGATTTGAAGCTTTATATCTTCTATTAATTATCTGCGAGCGCTTTCGACAGTTGGTAGTACTGTCATCTTCTGGCACTCCTCAAACTGCTATCAAACTGCAGTTTGATAGCACTATAAGGTTGCCTGTTGATCTTTGTTTATGAAGCCACATTGATGATCGCGCAAGATGTTGAAGCCTTCCAAATATCCAAGGATATTGTGGTTTACGGCTATTTCCATGATTTTTGATATCACTGATAGCAAAGCGACTGGTCTATAGTTGTTTGGAAGATATTTCTTTCCCTTTTTGGAAATATGCTGACGCGAGCAATCTCTCAACAAGAAGGAAAAATCCCTTTACTATAAGACAGGTCGAAAAGTCTGCAAAATACTAGTGTGAATTCATTGGCCCACTTTTTGAGTACGACGACGGGCATCAGGACCAGATACCGTGTTTTACATTTCTCAAACTGGGAGAATATTCAAAGCACGCATAAAATAACTCAGAAACAAGGTTGCTACTCACCCAGTGGATACTTTGTCAAATGAAAGAGAAAACCCACACCATAAAAGTATTCGTGAATGAATTCGTGAAATTGAATTCCAAAGAGCTCTAACGAGAAGAATCCATCGAATTTCAAAAGAAATTTCTTCCGAATTTGATTAAAAATTGGGAAGGAAATAAATATTCTATATCAGATATTTTGCCAGATCTTTCTCATGTAAGGTTGTTTCAAAAATTTTGTCTGTTTTCATGAATATTACTTCAAACTGTAATATCTCAATAAATAATCATTCCATTTGATCGAAATAAGCGATATTTGAATCAGTGCACTTTCGCCAAAGTGACACAAGTTGACTATTCTTATCAGCATGAAAATTGGGTACTCGGGATTCGATGGTGTCGACGAAGGCCGTTTTGGCTGGTCCTGCTTGGCAAAGGTTCTACCGGTGAGTGGTCTGGGAATATGGTGGGTGTGGCAGAACTTCGACGCTCAATTCTTTTAATTTCCGGATGTTGATTCGCTGAACGTGCGGACGGACGTTGTCCTGGAGCTGGATTAGACATTTTGTGTTGACCAGTGCATTCGGTATATTCCGTCGATTTCCTCACAACAGCATTCTGTTGTGATGGTATGGCCCGATTACAGAAAGTTATAGTGAATCATACTAGCCGCTGACCACCATACAGTAACTTTGCTTTTATTTAGTGAGTTTTCGCTTTCGAGAAGTATCTAGGAGGCTCATCGGTGCCTAGTCACTATTCTGAACCTCTCCTGTTCATAGATGATCCATTTTTTATCGCCCGTGACGATCCGATCCAAAAAGGATCGTTTTTATTGCACAAAAGAAAAGAAGAACATACTTCGAAATGTGACAATTTCTGTTGATCGTTGAATTGGTGACGAACCCACTTTTTGAGCGTTTTCATCTTTCCAATACGTTTTTAACAATCAAAAACCACATGGGAGCAAATGCATAGTTCTTCCGCCATCCCAAGCACCCTTCGTGATGGGTCAGTCTCCACCAGTCCAGTCTCTAACTGGATCACTGTAGGTCGACCACTTCGGGGCTCATCTTGGAGTCTAAAATTTCTGGAACGAAATTACGCAGACCAACGTCGAACAGTGCTTTCATTAACACTATTGTCGCAACTCGGTACTCTCTTTGCTTATTACGAGAGGATTTATCGCTGTTTCACGCAACCCTCATTCATCCAAAAAATAAAAGAAGTCATTTTAAAACTTAATAAAATATTTATTATGAAAAAACCTAATTAAATACGCTCAGAAATGAACTAACACTACATAGTAATGTGCTGCATTCTACAAATGCTCTGCAACCGTTTCTGAACAGTGATCAATGATTACTGAATACTCAATACTTTCTCTCTGTGATCGTGACCTACCTCAATATTTATAAAGATTCATATGCTGAGGTTGCAACTTTGCTCGGGTCACCGTACTAAGGGGAAATGCTTAATCGCATCCGTGCAATGTTGCCTATTTGGAGATTGTTTTATATTTCTATATCCTGTAATCGTATCAATTTTGATGTCTATAAACTTGGAATATTGAAAGATGGAAATGTTGATACTGAGTGTTTTTGTTTTAGAATATTGAAGTTAAGGTTGAAACATCTTTGAATTTATGTATTTGCTTGAATGAATTTGAATTATTTCATGACTATTTTCTATATTTGACACTATCATTGCCAAATGCCCAGTTGATTTTTCGGGCTGTTTCGGCAGCGCTTTGGTTCAATTCGAATTCGTAGAGAAAAATTGACAACGACATAATATAATAATGAGTTGAAAAGATGCCAAACATTGAAATTTCGAAAGAAAATAAGTAGCACATATGTACAAAATTCTCCATCGATAAGTATATACCACGACACAGTAGAATAAATATTTATTGAAACATGAAGCTACAGAAACACATGACATTGAAACGGATGAAACTTCTGAAACAACCTAACATGTCAGAATAATTTGATATATCCTTTTTTTTCCAAGTGGAATGAAACTTATGAAATAGTAGGAGTTCTTTCCAGCACGCATCCAGCAAAACCTACTACGTATATAGTATCTCAGAGATGAATGTTTTGATATCATTTTGGAAGATTCAATTTTTATTCCAGTTTATCATCGAAATTAGTTATTAAGGTGGCAGAAATCGTTGAAATCTAGAAAATTTATCTACTGGTTCACCCGGTTGTAGTCAAATATTCAGCATATCTCCTTCTCAAGTGAAATTATCTGAAGTGTTGGGAAAAACAAACATATTTGTAGGGATATAATGGTTTTCTAGAAGAGTTGGCATATGGAAAAGAGCAGACAGAAACGGGATCTCTGGCATTTTGTGACGAGGATAATGGTTTCGTATGTATGGATGGGGGATAGAGAGAATTTACTATGCAAATACTTTCATGATATGACATGATAGTGCGGAGTCCTCGTCGGAAGCGAAGTGCATTGAGGAATTTTTATTAAAATATGGAGAGACGTTTATTGCGAGGATTACAATTCGTAAACAGGGTAGTAAACACGGGTGTTTTGGGAAACATTTTATTTTTATTAGTTTCTTGAAAATCATTATTTTCTACCGGGGGTTGAACATTCGTGTTTACTTTGTGGGTAATGATTTGTTTTCTGTTGATGCTGTCTTGATGAAAATTGATCAAATGAAAATAAATGTTCCGTCAGACATCCCTGATATACTATTCATATGCAAATTGAGCAATCAAATTGTGAGGACGACATTCATCAAGGAGTGGTACGATATGATATTGGAGAAAAACTATAGATCAAATTTTTCATTGCCCTGACTACTATCCTCCTGAAATACAAACTCATCAATGAATCATTTCACACTGAAATCAATATTTGATTGTATATTCGATATCTTCCTTCTCGTGTAAAACATATCAATTAGTTATGTTGCTCACATACTTCATGATTCAGATCATCATATACAAAGAGAAACATCCCATTTCATTCTCAAATACAGAACTATTGAACCAGTATGTTGGCAGTTATACTAATATAGTCTAATCCAACCAGGAATCGCACGTCAAAAAGTGACCCCCATTTAATACTCAACTGGCACAAAATTCGATTTTTGAGAGTTATCGTTTGTACGCATCATATTGTATAGTAAATTCCATTGTATTCTCAAAGTTGCTGTGTCTCATTGATTTTAAACTACTTTCATATTCAAATATGAAAGTTGAGTGAGATGATTTTTCAATATCATCTACAATACCCCTCGATGATGATATTATAAGGAAAAGAAGTTTAGGTTGGGAATGAACGAAATCTCGACTTTTAGAAATGACGAAAACCAAGATAAATATATCTCAGTTCCATACCACCAATAAACAATGAACTTTGCAAAGATTTTTGTTTGGTTCTATTTTCTAATTTATCTATTGTCTTTTGGGTGTGTCCGTTCTCATTCGCTATTTGGTATATGATTTTCTATTACTTGTTCCGGGCTTCATTGCTAAGTGGTATCCTTAACATTCTGTATATGAATGCTTTATAGGCAGCTATTTTGTGTGATGGTGGGTGGTATGGTGGAGCTTGTTTGTGTAGGTTTGCTGTATATTGTCATGCAAAAATGAGTTTTGTTGTGGTTATATTCGATGGTTATGTCCAGGTAGTTGAATTTCGAGTTGTTTTCTTCCTCTATGCTGAAAATCAGTTTTTGATTTATTGCGTTAATTTCCTTTGTTATTTGATCTATCCTTATTCCATTGTTTTGTGACATGTACTGACCATCGTCAATTTATCTGAACCATTCTCCTTTTTCATCATGTGTTTTTATTATTGTTAAGATTTTCTTATCTATGGTTGCAGGTATATTTCGGATAAAATGCTGGGGATCCCATTAAACATCTATAAATTCAACAGTCATAATTTACTTATCGAGGAACAAATACAAATCAAAACACAACAAGACCTACCATTCAATATATTACACAAAACAATACAGGCTCCTAGAAACAGTAAACTTAGAGAATATCCAACACAAAGAATATTACCTGATGTAACCCAAATACAGGCAAATTTACCTAAAGTACCTGAAGTACGTACAGTAAGGCGTTTGGACCGCATAAAAGGACAAACAAGAGGATGACACGTTCAGTTTGAGTAGAGCCTTGATGATGATAGCACGACCAGCTGTCGAAAGCGCTCGCATATAATAAATAGGGGTTATAAAGCTTCAAATCCTCTTTGTATCATATATTATTATATCATATATTATATTAAAATCCTGAAAATGAAGGAAAATTATAAATGGTTTGATTCGTGAGGTTGCAGTCCATAGCTGGGCTGTTACAAAGAAAACTCTTTGTTATATGTCAAGCTTTCGGTATATTTCACACCTTCGTCAGGACAACTACAATAATAAGATTATATATTTTGTAAAAAATATATAAATATGGAGAAGTTACTAACGTGAGAATAAAATATAAAAAGGTTCAAAAACAGATAGAAAAACATTAAATAATGACAGTTGATAAAAATTTGGCTGACAATGTCAAGTGGGAAAATTCTGAATGATACTTGAATTACTAGATCTTTTATTTTCTTTATCATATTTCATATTTTATAAGGTAAAAAACAATTATGGAATGGATCGGCTAACTTCTTCTCATGGAAGCGAACTGATTACTTTACAGAGGTTTCGGTAGATTCTAAAATCCTAAAATGATCCTTGTAACGCTACCACATATACAATATTCATAGAACATATATTTCTCACCTTTGCTTTCCCTTTCTGTCCCTTTTCTTCAATTTATCCTGAACTCCAACACGACAAAGTGATTGAAAGCCGGTACGGCCGATCTGAAGTGCATTTTTCACAACACAATTTATGCCGTCAGAGAACAAGCACTCTGATAACACAAGGGACATGCGAGAGAGGACGCAAATATTATTTGTTTGGATTGCATTCCACGCCTGTCAAGCAAAATCCCTTGGTCCATTAGGGAATTGAATTTTGTTTAGTGGTAGGGGATGTTATCGAATGTGAATCAATTTTGTTTTGAAGATGTATCGTAAAAATATACATGCCGATATTCTCACATTGCAAGTTTGTACTAATAGTAGTATACGGAAATTATTTCGAAATGAAAGCATCAATTTCGAAGGATATTAGTGTTGATACAGTTGTGAGCAATTAAATTTTGTCAATGGAATTGGTAACTGCTGTTCTGTATGAATATTGATGTGAATATTTGAAAACATATTGATGACAAGCATGAATAATTTAAGCGATATTTATCTATTACTGAAGTAGATGCTGATTAAGGGAACCATCGCGGAACGAATATTATATATACAGGGTCCTGCAACAGTGGCGCGGTGTTCCATATCTCTATATAGGAAGCAGATAGGAATCTAATTTTCTATAATATTACCTTATTGCTCGAGCTCGACAAAATAAAAATATTGGCGGTCACACAGGGTGTTCGATTTTTTCTAGGCGGATCCCAACTGTGTCTTTTTAAATGGCAACCTATATTTTTTATCGCTTTTTCGGTTTCTTCATAGAAAATAAAATAAACTTTATGTATATCTGCACTTCGAAAATATTGACGGTTTTCGAGATATCTAGCATGACAGGTTTTTTTTTTCCAATATTCGTCACTCAGAATATTTGAAATTATAAAGTGGTGCCAAGTCCAGTTGAAATTTTTTTTTGGTCGAATATTCTACATTGGTAACTCTCTCAAACGATATATCTGAAATCGACCTGTGATATACAGGGTATGAAAAACCGCTTGCCAAATATTGTAAATGAAAATTTGCAAAATCTTCCTTAGATTAAATGGAACACCCTGTATATTATTGATCCATAAGAAGCGCCAACGAAACCTCTACAAATTTCATCAAGTATTCCCTATGGCTAAGTTCAATAGTTTTTCTTAAATGAGCATTTCTTTCGAAAAATGGTCATTTTTTCAAAGCGAAATCCATTTGACGACTGATAAAAATATACGAAAGATATCTTGTTTCAATTTTGTACATTAGAAGGTGTCCAAACAAATATTTTTTAACGAAATAAATGTATGTACCTATCACTTTTTGCTAAATGGAAAATTATTTTTTCATTGGATGCAGAATTTCACTCATAAATCGTGCAATATCAAACCAAACAAGTTAAAAGAAAGAAACATTATAAATAACTATTTTTTTCATGTTATTATATTCATTCAGAGCTTGAGTTCTAGATTTCCAAATTTGTCAACTGGCAAATTACAAAACTACAAAAGGGAGAGTTTAATTAAGGTTGATAATGAAACTTTTATAAAATATGTTCAACATGTCTTCCATTTTCTTGAATGCAGAGCTGAAGTCTATGTTTGAGAGACTGTTCTACCCTGCGCAAGACAGCTGGTGTAATGCTGCGAAAAGCATTCGTTATTCTAAGTCGCATATTTTCGGGAGAAGTTGGTGGCTCAACGTAAACCATATTTATCCCCATAAGAAAAAATCTAGTTTCGTCAAATCTGGTGATCTAGCGGGCCACCGTACAGGCCCATTCCGTCCTATCCATTTATTGGGAAATACTTCATTTAGATGATCTCTCACTTCTGCCGAATAGTGAGCAGGTGCACCATCATGTTGTAACCACATTCTATTGCGGAGGTCAAGAGGAATATCATCTAACAAACCTGGTAAATCATTTCGTAAGAAATTGAGATACATTGCACCATTCATATGTCCCTCAAAAAAGTATGGACCAATTACATATTCTCCAATGATGCCTCCCCAGACATTTATCGACCACCTATGTTGATAATCCACCTGTCTCAATAAGTGAGGATTTTCTGTCGCATAATAATGGTAATTATGTCGATTTACAAATCCATTTTTATGGAATGTCGATTCATCCGACCATAAAATATTATTGAAAAAATATTCGTTTCGACGAATTTTGTTCATGGCCCAATTGAAAAATCTCACTCTTTTCTCGAAATCAGCATACAGTAGTTCTTGATGTAACTGAACGTGGTATGGATGCAAGCGATGTTTCTTCAATACTCGTTGCACTGATCTCTCACTTATATCCACTATTTCCCCAATTTGTCGTTGACTCCTACTAGGATCTTCTTCAACAGCAAGAAGAACTTGCAATTCATTATCTTCATTAGTAGCTGGCTTGATGCGCTCATGTTTGGAATAATTAATAGATCCAGTTTCAACGAATCGTCCCAAGACCTTTCGGAAAGATCTTTCATCTGGATGCCTTCTATCTGGATACCGTTGAGAATAAATTCTACTTGCCAATAAACAATTCCTGTCTGATTCACCTAATATGAAAATCATATCAATCAAATCACTTTTTGATAACAACATTCTGATGAAATTATACCGACAGTTCAACTTCACGATTGACTAAAAATTTCAATATTCATTTGCAGCCAAATATTTTGTTCTGTCATTTGCCAGACTACTTGATTTCCAATAAATATTTCATTCGCTGAAAGGTTGTTTTAGACCGAAAGAATATGGCACAAATTCCGAGATTTTTGAAATTATTGTAACTATTCAAGAACGTCCATTTTGTGGTGTAATTCGCAACTTGTTTATCTAGCAACAGGTAATTTTAGGAATGGGCGATATTTTAAGGAAAGGGTATTTTTTGTATATTCTTATCAGTCGTCAAATGGATTTCGCTTTGAAAAAATGACCATTTTTCGAAAGAAATGCTCATTTAAGAAAAACTATTGAACTTAGCCATAGGGAATACTCAATGAAATTTGTAGAGGTTTCGTTGGCGCTTCTTATGGATCAATAATATACAGGGTGTTCCATTTAATATAAGGAAGATTTTGCAAATTTTCATTTACAATATTTGGCAAGCGGTTTTTCATACCCTGTATATCACAGGTCGATTTCAGATATATCGTTTGAGAGAGTTACCAATGTAGAATATTCGACCAAAAAAAAATTTCAACTGGACTTGGCACCACTTTATAATTTCAAATATTCTGAGTGACGAATATTGGAAAAAAAAACCTGTCATGCTAGATATCTCGAAAACCGTCAATATTTTCGAAGTGCAGATATACATAAAGTTTATTTTATTTTCTATGAAGAAACCGAAAAAGCGATAAAAAATATAGGTTGCCATTTAAAAAGACACAGTTGGGATCCGCCTAGAAAAAATCGAACACCCTGTGTGACCGCCAATATTTTTATTTTGTCGAGCTCGAGCAATAAGGTAATATTATAGAAAATTAGATTCCTATCTGCTTCCTATATAGAGATATGGAACACCGCGCCACTGTTGCAGGACCCTGTATATATATATATATTTATATATATATATATATATATATATATATATATATATATATATATATATATATATATATATATATATATATATATATATATATATATTAGGTGTTCGGACTTCCATTGTCTACTATATAAAATTATTTGAAATCCCTGAGGCCATTGAATGTTCGCATTGCCGAGCACAAGAAACACACACAGCTAGGGGAAACCATCAAATCAGGAATAGCAGACCATGTTTGGACCCATCAACACAACATCGAGTGGTCCCAAGCTGAGATCTTGCACAGAGAGGAACATTGGTTTAGGAGAAAATTCAAGAAAGCCGCATACATGTTGTCCAACAATGTATTCAGCCAAGCCAGCGTAGAAATACGCAACATATGGAAACCCATCATCAAGCGAAAAATGGCCAACTCCCGCCAAAACGGCCATCTCCCACTGAACCAGTGAAGCGGAAAATGGAAAGCGGGATAAGTGAAGGTACTCGAACGACCTATAAATAATCATCTCTCGGAGGAATCAGTCCAGTCATCACTCGAAGACGATTGTAGATACTAACAATCGAAACGTCGTGAACTAACGTGACTTGGAATCTCTTCACTTTTTATTATTTTATTTTCTTTTTTCATTTCTTCATTTTCATTTATTCAATTGTTTTATTTTTACTTGTATTTTATTTCACTATTATTTCATTTCAGGTTTATTTTGGTTAATATAATTGTTATTTTCAGCTATTCATTTTCAATTCTTATTTAGTTGTTTCAGGGATTTCAAATCATTTTATATAGTAGACAATGGAAGTCCAAACTAGTGAAATTCACCACAAGGGCTTATTGTGGCTCACACCTATTCACACCTGACTAAATAAACCCAGATTTTCAACAGGGGCGATTAGTTTATATGGTGAGTGGTCTTTCAGGTCAGATGATAAGAGTACGGCTCCGCCAATTTCTAAAAACCTGAATTGGTCCTCAGCGGGGCAGACACAAAAAATGTGTTCTGCTGTTTCATCATTTTTCAAAAAGAGGCGACACACACTGTCTTCCGACAGTCCGAGTCTCTCCATATTATGATTCAAATGACGGTGACCTGAAAGAAGACCTGTTAGATATCGTAGTTCATTTCTATTGTAGCCCAAAAATGTTTGGTATCAAGTTTTGAAGGGTGAATAAACGCCTTGGAGTGAGCCAATCCTGGAAGATTCTGCCAGAAGTCTATAAATCTTCTTGTCATCCAGGTGTTTCATCTTTGTTTGGCAAAGCCTAAAGCGATGCCAATGACAGGTTCTGGTCCGATGTAGCTGCTTGCAGCACCCTAATTTGCAAGGGAGTCAGCAGCCTCATTGCTTCCCAGGCCAGTATGGCCAGAAATCCAGACCAGGGACAAGTCTTCTTCTCGAGAAGAGTAATTTTTGGCCATTTGCTACTAATTTAGACGTTGCTCGGTAGGAGCCATGAGCTTTCAACGCAGTTTGACTGTCCGAGAATATTTTTATTGATTTGTGTATTAAATTGGATCCTTCAATTACTCCGCACACAATTCAATAGCGTAATCTTCCGCTTGAAATACAGTCACATAGATTCCTAGGCAAGTTGATACCTCTGTCCTGGATCTGCGACTGAAAACACCTGCACCGGAACTGAAAGGTGTTTTTGATTCATTTGTGAACCAACCACTATTTCCTTTCCCCAGAGAATTCAGTCCTCTCTACTCGGTAACAGTACTGTATAAGGCAGTTTGTAGTTGACAGTTGTATGCATGAACTCCAGTATCAACCAACAGTATGTTTCACTCTGCATTAAATTGATTTGTGCAATTGGCAATGTGCACAAGTCTATATACAGTCCATCTAGCCTCTCTCTCCAGAAAAATGTGGAGAGGATTTCCATGGCCGCTGACGGTGTTGTACCGACGGCACCACTGATGGCCAAACAAGCTTGTATCTGTAAGCCAGAGAGCTTCGCCGGTTTTTGTAAAGCCTTCGGCTACCAGACAATTGCACCATGTGCTTGGGACCTAAACCTCAAGTTTAACCACAAATCCTTCGACATGTCCATAGGGACAGTCTGGCTTTGTGTAAAACTTTTTCTTAGTGAGCGTTCCAGGTGAGTTTTTTAGTACGGACAATGCCAAGATATTTCACCTCTGTTCCAAATGAAATGACCTCACCTTTGAGGGAAAGTGGCTTCAGATCATCCAATTATCTCCTCCTGGTAAAGGGGATTATCACAGTTTTGCTGAGGTTGATAGACATCTGCTCCCTCAGGCAACAACTGTGAACAACGTCCATCGCGGACCCTTTCCGACGTGGACTTTGCCAAGATGACAATGTCATCTGCATAAGCTTGCAGATCTACTTTTCTTCTGTCGAGGTCATCAAGCAGATTATCCATCAGGAACGACCGACCACAGAAGGGGACATAGTACCCCAACTTGAGAGCAGTCTCTGATGACCCTAAACCTAATGGCCTCGCCTTGAAGAGTCATAGTTGCAGTTCTGTTCACCAGTTTGGCATAGATCCAGCCAGTTATGGTCGATTCTATATCTTTCCTAGCCAGAGATTATTCTATAGATTTGGGTAGTGCATTGTATATGAATAATTGGGCATGCGAAAGCTCTGTTGAAAGTGGGTGTTGTGCGATCTTGATGATTCTGATTTGTTGTTACATCATAAAAAACCCAAATTTATTCATCGATATAATGACAATGGATGAAACATGGCTGCATACTTTTAAACCAGAATCAAAACGATCGACATCTCAGTGGGATTGCACGTGGTGAAGCGACTCCAAAGCGTGCAAAAACGTAACAATCGGCTGGCAAGGTTATGGTGTGAGTATTTTGGGAGATGCATGGTATAATATGCATCGACTATCTTGAAAAAGAAAAAGCTATCAACAGATTTATTACATAGCGTTATTAGGACGACATCGCGAAAAACGGCGCCATTTGAAGAAAAATAAAGTGCTGTTTCATCAAGACAATGCACTGTGTCAAAAATCAATGAAAACGATGAGAAAATTGCTTGAATTAGGCTCCTCTCGATCTTTCCCCCAGCGACTTTTTCTTGTTCTCAGACCTCAAGACAATGCTCGTTGAAAAAGGAGTTCAGCGCTGATGAAAAGGTAATCGACAGAACTGAGGCCTGACAATTCTTACTGTAGAAATGGCATAAAAATTGAATAATAAAATTAAATTTTATTAATTTTTTTCTATGTTAGCCTACGAATTTCTCAGCTTATCTGGGCTCCAGATACGGGTTGATACCGGAAGAAAACGGTTACAATATCGATATCTGACGTCACTCATATTTACAGATGCATATTTTCTTTTGAGATGATTCAAATGACGTTTCCATTCAATCATTAGTTGTTAAAAATTCGAAAGTTCATTTTCCAAGAACAAACATTATGGTACTTCGCCTCCTTGTCTCCACTTATCCAAATTTGCTTCATAATTTCAAGTTCAAAGTCTACCATTTGCCTGGAAATTACATTTTCCCCTCATTTGAAGTTTTGCTTCCTGCGGAGGGTATTTGGCGCAGATGGCCAGAATAAATCGCATTTCTATGTGCTGGCAACCATTTTGCAGTTGTTTTCTTTATTGTTATGGGTGCCACACCGGTCATTCGTTAGGAAATAGGGCAATAGGCCTATCTTTTGGACTTTACGTCCACTACGTCTACTGATTGTCACTTTGTCATTTCATCCAAACATCAGTATTGAATAAGTTTGGATCTCTCAGACATCGCCGTGAGGCAAGTTTTCTAAGAGGGTCCTGATCATTTCAGAAGCAGGAATGGAGGTGGATTCTTTTTCCCCCTTTTTCTTGTTGTTTGAGGAGTATCACTATAATGAAACAATAATCAATATATTGTCAGATCCAAATCGATATTATCAATACTGTCATGTGCCGTTTTCAAAATTACTTTCTTTTTCGTGATTTTGACAGCGCTATTCGCTTGCCACTCAACATTGTTGAAAATAAACTCTCAGATAAAAATGATGTGACATTATCTGTACGCAGTTGAAAAAAAATCTTGCAAAAAATTTACAAAAAATCAGTTGTAGGACAATATTACTAACTACAAAGCATTCAATCTACTTTGACGTGGTTTTTGTATGACTAAGAAATTTTTACCATAAACTGGATCGATAAAATTGGCATGAATTATTATCCACAGTTCCTCATAGAAACACATGAAGTGTTTCAATGAGGATGCATTTTTTGTTCAACGAAGGTACTGAACCCAATGTATTGTTGGATATAGTAAGGGCACGTTGGAAGGTAAGACCTCGTTAATTCTCTTCTGATTTTATTTTTCTAATCTTATCTTATGACATTTGAGGGTTGTTGATAATGAAAGAGTGGCAGGTGGTTAACAAAACGTGAAAAAGACAATGTGGAAGAGGCCGAAAGTAAAAGTTTAAACAGAAGTTTAATCAAATCATATAAAATTTTATTTTCAATATTATATGAAAGGAAATACAAGTTTAATATTGAACGAGAAGGTATTACAAATTATGAAGTTATGAAATAACAAACAAATTAACTAATGGAGCTCCAAGGTGTCTTGATTAACTCCAGTGGCGCATTCGCTTTTTCAGCTGCAGAAAAACACGGATAAACCTGCAGCACTACATTATCTGAAGATCTTGATCTGCCAATGTCCTCTCTTTCATAGAATATAATGTAGGGTGTCTCTAGAGGCTCAAATGAATTCAAGATATCGCCAGAATATTTCGTGGCCAACTCCCGCCAAAACGGTCATCTCCCACGGAACCGGTGAAGCGGAAAATGGAAAGCGGGGATAAGTGAAAGTAGTCGAACGACCTATAAATAATCATCTCTCGGAGGAATCATAAAAAAACCCAAATTTATTCATCGATATCTGACGATGGATGAAACATGGCTGCATACTTTTAAACCAGAATCAAAACGATCGACATCTCATTGCACGTGGTGAAGCGACTCCAAAGCGTGCAAAAACGTAACAATCGGCTGGCAAGGTTATGGTGTGAGTATTTTGGGAGATGCATGGTATAATATGCATCGACTATCTTGAAAAAGAAAAAGCTATCAACAGATTTATTACAGAGCGTTATTAGGACGACATCGCGAAAAACGGCGCTATTTGAAGAAAAATAAAGTGCTGTTTCATCAAGACAATGCACTGTGTCAAAAATCAATGAAAACAATGGGACAATTGGTTGAATTAGGCTCCTCCAGATCTTTCCCCCAGCGACTTCTTCTTGTTCTCAGACCTCAAGACAATGCTCGTTGAAAAAGGAGTTCAGCGCTGATGAAAAGGTAATCGACAGAACTGAGGCCTGACAAATCTTACTGTAGAAATGGCATAAAAATTGAATAATAAAATTTAATTTCATTAATTTTTTTCTATGTTAGCCTATAAATTATCTAATGGAGCTCCAAGGTGTCTTGATTGACTCCAGTGGCGCATTCGCTTTTTCAGCTGCAGAAAAACCCGGATAAACCTGCAGCACTACATTATCTGAAGATCTTGATCTGCCAATGTCCTCTCTTTCATAGAATATAATGTAGGTTTTCTATAGAGGCTCAAATGAATTCAAAATAACGCCAGAATATTTCGTGACACGACTATCGTCAAACTTCAACTAGGCTGTTTCGTCTTTGGCTAATACGTAATAATGACCAGTTTCAACGCCAGAAACACAGTGAACAATGACTATGATGAAAGTTCTTTTTCAGATGATTTAACAATAAGCTTTGCACGGACAGGTTATCAATCATGTTAGGAAACGTTAGTTATAGTTCCAGAAACATATTTTTTTTGCTAATTATTGTATTAGTTATTATATTTTGAATGAATTTCACTAGTTCGGACTTCCATTGTCTACTATTGTCTACATTGTCTACTATATAAAGTAGACAATGGAAGTCCGAACTAGTGAAATTCATCACGAAACATTGTCAATCACCTTCAAACAAATATTTTGAATATCTTGAAGTGCACAATAGTACAATGCAGGCAGTGGAATAAAGAGCAAAAATGAAATTCGAAACTCATAGAGGAAACAAAACAAAGTAGATATAAGTTGTGTAAGAGAATATAGCAACTTTTATCCAATTTAGAAAGTACATTTCTATTTTCAGTATATGTTGAATTTTTCTAAGTTTTTAATTATAAATCGCTCGAGGGCAAATTTGTGGAGGAATTGAAATCAAAGACTAAACTTCAAATCGTAATATTTTAACTATTAACGATATTTATCTATGAACAACTACGAAATTGGTAGAGATTATTATCAATATATCTGTTTTAAAGTTTTTGTATTTTTATTGAACCAACCGAATTTTTAATCAGGATAGTCTAATGTTGAGTAGTTTTGTTAAAAAGGTTAGTGATTGGTCAATATATATACAGAAACGAGTCCTGGTACGATCAAGGAAAGTTATATGTTGTGGTAGCCTTCCATCCATGGAGAAGGCTCCCATTGTTACCTGAAAGAAGTGTTACTGAAGTTATGGGGGCAGAAATTTTCGCCCTCTATGAATTTCTAGAACAGTCTAGAGCTCCAGAACTTTTGAGGGTATTTGAGAGTATTTCACACATTTCAGAATATTTCGAAACATTTCAGAACACTCTCGAATATTATGAAATAATCTAGAGCATTGTCAAGTTTTCGAAGCCTTTTTCGTAAGGGTGGAGCTACCTATTGTTAGGTTCTTATGAAGCAAATGTCTTCGTAGGTTCGATAGGCAAATGTCCTCATTGAAGTGCAGTGAAAGAGTCACCCACCTCAAATACTTTGGCCTTTCTCATTGTCAATTGAACGTGGCTTCGTCTCGAGGGGAATTTCTAAGAATGTGTACAAATGTATACATTTTGAATAATGAAATGAAAAAACTTTTTCATAAATAATTATCGGTAATAGTTAGAATGTGTTTTCGAAAAGAGTGTTTACCTTGTATTCAAAGTTCATCCTTCTCCATAATTTCAATTATTTTCAATATTTGCAGGATGAAAAAAAACTAAATTGAAGGTGATTATATTTCAGAGAGTTATTTTGGATGGAAAAAGTTACAGTGAGTGTAGTTTGTTGCAACATACCTCAAGAATTATTTTTCACTGATTGTGTTACAGATTTAAAGATCCCATATTCAATACGAATATTTTCAAAAAATTCAATCGATGAATATTGATAGTGAGGTACAGTTCAATTTAAAAATCGTTTGATCTCGTTGCGGAAAGGATATAGAAGCTTTACAAGTTCATTCCCATATAGGCTCACTGTGAACCGTAACCCTTAACTGTATCGTATAAAAGACTTTCATATAGCAGCGGGTCGTTTTCTTTGTGGAACGGAATGAAAAATGACGGACATGCGTACGAAAATCCCATTACTGCATTCTGCTACCGGCATTAAGATAAGAGAATACAATGGGATTGCTTTCGATATACTGGGAATTTTTCCAGTTGTCTCAAGTCTGAAAAGACTACTATTCATAGAAAATTTAGTCGAAGTAACTCCGTAGATGATATAAAATATGTTTTGAGATGTTTTTATGAAAATTTATTCTCCAGTAAGTACGTACCTACTAATATCTATTTATGAGTGAAAAAGTATGCGAAACGAGGGTAGCGAGTTGTGCAATTTCCCGAACAAAATAAAACTCACAAATATTATACAAAGTTTTTTGTACAACTGTCCTGTTTTCATAATAAAATAAATAAATTCAATATTTCTACACATTTTCATGTTATCGCATTTGATGTGAAGTAGACGTGTCAGGTGACGCCGAATCACTCGGTTACCAACAGCATTGTTTACAGCTTACGCATTTTATTCAAAGTCACATTCAAAGTTCGTGCTGGTGTTCAATGTCTTGCATAATTAAGAACAATAGTGAGGAATTGTGTGTTCCTGACGATATTGAAGAGGCTGCAAATGAATTGTTACCAAAAAAATCGGCTCAGCAGTACAACATCGCATATTTAAATTTTTTTAGCTGGTGTAGACTTGAAAACGTCGCAGGAATTTTTAACGAAACCGTCTTCATAGCCTATCTAGAAGAGAAATCGAAAATATGGAACTCGTCAACTTTGTGTAGCAAGTTTTTAATAATGGAGTCGAGGGCGCTCGTTAAAAATGGTTGTAATACAAGCAAATATTTTGAGGTGATATATAGTTCTTGAAGTAGAAAAATGAAAGTTATAGGCCCAAAAAGTCAAAAACACTTACGTTGGAACAAGTCCAGAGGTTTATAAATGAGGCGCCAAATGAAAAATATCTGATGATGAAAGTTGCTACTATTTTCGGGATATATGGAGCCTGACGGCGTGAAGAGCTGTCCTATTTATTGATAGAAGACATTAAATTAAGGGATAAATCATTTATTGTTCGAATTCCAAATACAAAAACAAAAATAGGTCGTTTTTTTTGCATTGTTGGGAAAAAAAAAATTGACTGTTTCAATAAATATATTGCATTACGCTCTTAGGTTATCAATCATCAACGTTTTTTCTGAAATACTCAAAATTATAAATGCAGTGCCAACCCAGTTGGTGAAAACACGTTTGGGAAAATGCCCTCTACCATTTCTGAATCTTCCAGCTCCAGCTAGCTCCAGCGTTACAGCATTGTCCTCTTCACTTCAAGAATTAAATGTTAAAGCCCATGCAATTGTCAACTCAGATAGTTCAACTATATTGCAAGGCTCTTCAACATCCCAAGGTAATAATATTAGCAGCTGTTCTAATTGTACCTACTTTTCGTATTAATGTTCATGAATGATAATAATAATGTAATTAATGTATATAATACGTTTGTAACAGAATTTAATTGTATCTATATCTATTTTTATATAATAAAACTTCCTTGAAAATCAAATAATTTTATTTTGTTTATTGCTATTTGGTTGAAGAAAATCGCATTAAAAATACTTCCAACACTAGCGTTAAAAATGTTTTCAGCACGCTACTTGTAAATATCATCTTTTAATACTCTTGACAACCTTTAAAAATGTCACTTTTAATGACAGTTGTACAAAAACAATGTAACAGTCTACAGATATTGTTAGTAACCTATACCCAAAATAAAACACTTCCGAATTTTTTGAGGAAGAAATTACTAATAAGCCTCTATCAAGAACGTGGACGTTTATCGATCTTTAAAACGTTTATTGAAAACAAAAATATCATCGAATGCCTAGTCGGAGAGAGAGCCTAAAGCTTCGAAACAAAAGTCAATTTTCGAAATAGAATTCTTTTCTCTACGCAAATCTTTTTATCAGATTGATCAAATAAAAAAAAACGGGGTTTAAGAAACTGTTTTTCTTTCCCTTGTTGACACATTCCTTTCGTATACCAAAAAATCATTTTCTGCACCACAGTATCTCATACGTATTTAGTCAACGTAACTTTGAAATAATATTTACTTTTGGGTATCAGTAATGAAGTGTATTCTTGAGGGTTTTACCAGTGGCGTGGACTTATCCATATTTTTTTGTTATTGAAAGATTGTGTAGATCAAAAATTATTTATTCGAGTAGTTCTAATAGCTTGGTTTATTTCAATTAAAACCGCAGAATTTGAAATCGACGGATCACGCACGTTTTTTATGGAAAATTACTTTTCGTGAATTTTCAGGATGGATGATGTTTTAATGTGAACATTTCATTGGTCAGACAACAGAAATGGAATCCAAAGTTAATGAACCTAACTAATCAATGAAAAAACTTACTCGGTCTAATGTATTTGCAAGTATGACTCATCATTGGGAATCTGTTTGAAAAAAAAACTGTTTTCTGTCTGTTTTTCCGTTAACCAGCTGTCGCACTCCTACGAACGACAACCCTCAGAAGTAGAAACTTGTGCGAGCTAAGGATTAACGAGGTCTTACTTTTTAACGTGTGATTCCTAACACGGGTTGGACGATAGCAAGTGAAGATAAATCGTTCAGACTAGGGCTTGAACCACCGACCAACACGGCAGTCAATTCGAGTGAGTGAACAAAGCACCCCCGCCGAACCGTTTGGCTACCGACCAACCGACCGAATGGAAAGAATAAAGTTAAACAATACATTACGAAAATATTTATGAGAGAAATATATAACAAGCATTTATGTGTTCTCTATTGAGAACTATACTGGTATTATTATTATGTGGTATTATGTGTAAAATTGTATTTTGGTGTAACTGAACCTTCAACTTTTGCAGTTGTACTCTTACTGTATCTGTCTGATACATACTATAATTTGACGTTTGAACACGTCTGAGAAAGCTATTGTACTGCATGGGATGAAAAGTCGATATGTGACAGTGGATGAAACATGGATCCATCACTTCACTTTGGAATCAAAACGATCGTCATCTGAGTGGAGGGCAGCTAGAGAACCTCGTCCAAAGTGCCCGAAAGCGCAACAATCGGCTGGAAAGGTTATGGCCTCGGTATTTTGGGATGAGCGAGGCAAATGGCAAAAATAAATTTGTTTCATCAAGACACACATTTTTTTCAAAATTACATGAATAGAACTTCGGATTGCTCCTACATCCACTGTCTTTCCAGATTTGGCTCCCAGCGACTACTGGCTGTTCATAGCTCAAAACATACTCACCGGTAGGGAATTTTGCTTAAATGAAGAGGTTATTGCTGAAACTGAGGCAAAAGATAAATCTTTTTACAAAAGTGGCATTGAAATGTTAGATCAGCGCTGAAATGAGCGTGTGGCTCTTGATTTTTTTTTTTTTTACGCCCGGGATTTTTCAGTCTGTGTTATAGTTCGAAAAGAGTTTAAGGTGCGTGGTCTGGAACGTAACCATAAACATTTTATGGTACGGCTAGTAGAGACGGAGTACTATTTTCGCACAAGCAGCGCTCTTAAAGAGCCTTAAGGATTTTTCTGTACTGCTTGTGTTCTGTACTTGAAAAAAATCACTTTGATACACTTATTTGTATGGCGCGTATTCATTTGTAACAAATGACAAGTAGAGAAGGAATACTTTTGAATTCCCTTCTGTACCATTTCGACACGCTCAACCGTACGGATTGAACCACCAGATAATATATGAATATACAAACGAAAAAGAAGTCATCAGGCTAAGGTTATCAGGTGGTGGAAAAGACGTCAGCTGCTCATACGAATATGTCTGAACACAAAATATTTTTAGTGGTTCTATTTCAGCTAAAAACTTGTCAAATAATAATTCATATGATATTTAATGTAATAACATTCGTCCGACTGTTAGAAGTCGGGAGAAAAGTCATGAGTTGAGTTACTGAAAAATATTGCATCACATTTCTACCTATAGTACCGCAGCTGACGTCCACTACAATTCATAACACCATTATATGAAGAATTTTTGAATATATTAACTGAAAATAAATCTATCACTGGGTCCCAGGGTAGTTTTTTTCAAATCGAAAGGTTTTTTTATAGAGGTATAGAACTTTGAGTTGGTACCACTTTTTGTCAGCTGTCAAATGATTTACGTATAGTTTGGTTTGGCATTTTCAACTTTCAAAGGCTCCTGACAGTGAATCTGGAAAAAACTAATGTTTTTCTTTAGCTGCAATCTATCCAAATATCGTCCATTTCAAACTCTTGATGTCGGCAAACAAGGAAAAATAATGAAAATAGATTCCCTGAGAGAAATCAAATACTTGGGCGTCTACATAGATAGAAACTTAAGGTGGGACTCATATAAAATATACAATAAAAAAACTGCAAACAATGCTTCACAACTTCCGTTCCTTGAAAAATTACTTACCTCACAAAGAACTTAATCAATTATACAGTGCTAGTCAAAAGTCCCCTCCCCCCCTCGTATCTTTGGAACGGGTATACTTATAATAATGAAATTTGGAGGGTGGAAATAAACGGATGTAGGCTTCTTAACTGGTCATAACAGGTGACGCAATAGTCATAAATGACGTCACAAGGCCACTGTGACCAAAAATTTTAAATGGGACCCTATGGCAAGTGACAGCTCGTTTGAAAGGTATTGAAAATACCTATTCAGTCATACCAATTTTGTTTGGGTTTCGGCTGATTTTTGATTGATAAATTGAAGAAATACGAAAATTATTGTTTGGCATTTAATTAATAAAGATTTTAAAGTACGCTTCTGGTTCATTGTCAAAAAGGTTGACGTGTTTGACTTATCTACTTGTCAAAAGTGTTTATACCTTGAAAATTTACCTAAGCTATTGTTTAACGAGACGTTTAAGTGTTTACATAGGCAAAATGGTACGTACTGTAGCCGACAAAGTAGCAGCTATCTTAATAATTGGTGAATGTAGAAACAATTTCCATGCAGCGGAACGACTGTTTAATGAGAGGTACCCCGATCGCCCTATATCGAGGGTTTATTTGAGGGAGCTTCTTCGGAAGTTTGAAGCATCAGGTAGTGTTCAAGATGCCAAACGATCTGGTCGACCAACAATAATTAGTGATGACAAAAAAATTGACATACTTGGAGAAATGGTAGTGAACCCTACTTCTTCCACAGCCCAAGTTGCGTCTATCTGTGAAGTCAGTCGAAGGACAGTACATAGGGTGTTGGCTAAAAACAAATTTTCATCCATACAGATTAAAAATGGTGCACCAACTTTCAGATGATGACCCCGACCGAAGACTAGAATTCTGTGAAACTATGTCCGATAAAATGAACCAACAACCAGGCTACATACAGACAATTTGTTTTAGTGACGAAAGTACTTTCTTTCTCAATGGAAATGTTAACACTCAAAATGTGAGGTATTGGAGTGACACAAATCCTCACATCTTTCGTGAAAAACATACTCAATTTCCAGAAAAAGTAAATGTTTGGGCAGGTATTTTGGAAAACCACATAGTTGGGCCTCTTTTTCTCAATGCTAACTTAACCGGTGAATTGTATCTGGAGATGTTACAAACTGATATTAAGGCGTTAATTCTTGAAATTCTAGAAGATAATCCAGATGAATTCGACAACTTGGAAATAACGTTTCAACAAGATGGTGCTCCTGCACACTATTACGGTGCAGTAAGACGTTACCTAGATGAAGAATATCGTGGTAGATGGATTGGACGACGAGGTTCGATCGAATGGCCAGCTCGGTCACCGGACCTTACACCATTAGATTTTTTTCTATGGGGGTACTTGAAATCTAAGGTTTACGCTACAGCACCTGACAGTATTGCCATTCTGAAACAACGAATTGTTGAAGAATGTAGGACAATTTCCGCTGACACACTGGGACGAGTACGACAAGAGTTTAGCAATAGGATGCATTACTGCCAGGAAGTAGATGGAGCACATTTTGAACACTTATTATAAGAACTGGTTCTTAAATCTTTATTAATTAAATGCGAAACTATAATTTTCGTATTTCTTCAATTTATCAATCAAAATCAGCCGAAACCCAAACAAAATTGGTATGACTGAATAGGTATTTTCAATACCTTTCAAACGAGCTGTCACTTGCCATAGAGTCCCATTTAAAATTTTTGGTCACAGTGGCCTTGTGACGTCATTTATGACTATTGCGTCACCTGTTGTGACCAGTTAAGAAGCCTACATCCGTTTATTTCCACACTCCAAATTTCATTATTATAAGTATACCCGTTCAAAAGATACGAGGGGGGAGGGGACTTTTGACTTGCACTGTATAGTTCCCTAGTAGGGAACCATTTGAGATATGGTACAGCAGCATGGGGATCAGCTCTGCGTGTACACCTCAATTCGTTAGAGGTATTACAAAAAAGATTCATGAAGTTGATCATATCTAGAAATTCACGTTTCTCGTCAGATCTCCTGTATAAAGAGTGTGAAGTTATGGATATGAGACAATTATATTATTATTGTACAAACGTAAAATAAGAAAACACATTTTCGAAAAAGATAGACAATTTAGAAAAAATCTGTTAGAGTAAAATAAGTTAGTATTAGTCAAATTTATTCCAAAGTTGTATCATATTGTATTGTGAGTAGCGTAATCTCATCCATATTGCCTAATATTTTATCTATTTGTACATTAATATTTTATTCTTATAGAACGTGTAATATTTGTCTAAGGTTTTATCTATTTTTCTTACTATTTGTTTGTCTAGTATTTAATCGGCCTATTTTGCCTCAAGCCGAAATATAATTTGCTTAACTATAACACCAAATTCACAAATTTAATAAAATATTTTGTACTTTCTACTCCATGAAGGACATACTTACTTTTATACAAATATTTATGTACTGACATATTCTTTATAACTTCTTGCGAAACAAGAGCTCTGCTCTTATCGCTAAACCACTTCGTTCACATATTTTGTTTCAATTGTACTCCAATCTCTATACGTTGTAAATAAAGTTATTATTATTATTTTAACATGAATAGACCGATGCCTGAACAACGCTTCCAAATTGTCCAAATTCATTTTGAAAGTCATGGTTTTTTTCGAAATACATATCGCCGACAAGCCCCAAATGATTGACCATTTGGAGGACAACATTCGCCGCGGTATTGCCGATTTACGGCCACAAACGTTGGAAAAAGTCATATCCAAATTATAATGCCAGAGGATTATCTTTCGAATAAAGTAAATTCCATGTCAATTCAAAAATTCATCTTTGTTTCCATTTCTAAGTTCTATACCTTTATGAAAAACACCCCATGCAATATGGTTTCACTTATTCCTTGTCTATTGTGACGTTAATCTGAAAATTAGTATCTTGGATTCCTACAGTTAGCTTAGGAATATCTTCCTACCCTAACTCTGTTACTATGTCAAGTCACTCCTAATTTTTTTCTGTAATTAACTATAGTATGATACATAATATAAAGAACCGACTTGTTGAATATCATTCTACAGATGATTACGCTTCGAAAACCTATAGGAAAATAAGTTAATATCCTTTCTTGAACTGGAAACACCACGCCTCTGTTGGTGTGCAAAAGAAAGATCGACAATCGATGATGGTGAAGCCGGAAATGAATAGACACGTCCAGGGAACTAGATTGCAGATATGAGCAAGCTATAGAAAATCTTGAGAGGGGTGAAGACAAAAGATCGACCTGACAGAACTCGATGTGAAGACTTGTTTATGAAATGTTGACGCATTTTTGAGATGATGAGATCCGCTTTCACAAGGAACGTGAATGTGTTTTTTAGATATATCACACATTCATTACCGTTATCGCTTCATGATCGTTTTTGTGAAGGATGAATTGCTTTTTTCAATTATTGGATCGCTAACCTGAATGAACCTGAATGAGATTTTGTCGAAACGTTGGTGAAATTAAAGATAATATCACATACATGGATCAAATACCCGAAAACCAGTTCAGCATAGTCCTATCCGTGAAAACTTCAGATTTATCATATATATATATATATATATATATATATATATATATATATATATATATATATATATATATATAATTATTATAAAATGTTGAATATGTTGATATGGGTTTGATAAATGAATTTCTAGTTATTATTATTATTTTTGTTATTTTTGAAATGAAAATTTTGATTTGGCTAGACTCTTATGCTGAGTTTAAATCCTTCAACTCAGTGTATAGAGATTGTTCTCAACACCTCAGGTGGATTCAGGCACAAACACAACGATTACCTACCCAAATTTGATCTTACTTGCAGTTGTTCCTGTGAAGAAATTTGAAAAAGACACAACTGATTTCAGAAAATGTAGAACAATTTCAATAATAAATGTAAAGATGTTGAATTAAAAATATATTAATGATCAAAAGAGAAAATTAACTAACTCTTAATAATATATATATATATATATATATATTATATAATATATATATATATAATATATAATATTATATATATATATATATATATATAATTATATATTATACGATATATGCAAATATATACCCAAATTCATGCTACCGCGTGAATTTGGGTTTTCAAATAGATTCAAAAAAGGTATTTCCCAAACGAGAAAAAGAAAATACAATCGAAAAAATGTATGGAACAGTTTTTAATAATCATTTTCATATTTACTGTCAATTGAGGTGACTGTCCTCAATTGACAGTAAATATGAAAATGAAATATGAAATGAAATATGAAAGTGAAATATAAAATGATTGACAGTTTTGAAAAAACAGTTTCGCGCCTCCATGGTAGATAGCTGAAAGGTCGTTTGTGGCGCTGTAGTCAATGAAACATACCTCCTTAATGACAACGAGATATTCTATAGTTTGTAGGTCGTTAACCGTTTTATTTATAACGTGTGTTTTCCATGAAAATTTGAGCCCTTCAAAATTACATATACACAGCATAAACATAAACAAGTTGAGTTTCATCACTTATTATTATTATTAATAAATGAAGAATTTATACCAATTGCAATTTCATTCCTGCACCCAACCTGTTGATTGTTATTCGAGTGGACAATGTCACCCCACGTTTTACACCAGAATTCTGGTCGAATTGCCCACCTTTCATTTAAAGTGTTAGATTGTAATTTTGGTTTTTTTACTTTCTCATCCCCCAGATAGAGAACGCATTGAAATCACCAAAAAATATGACTTGCTTTGTCCACGAAATTTAAAAAACTTTTATATCGTTCATAACACTTCTGTCGACAGTCCTGGCAACTGTACTAGTCATTTTCGATTTTTTGAGCAATTTTTGTCTTTACTGTGGCTCTTGTAACACCCTGAGGAGGTGGTTTTGCCCATCTTTCATTTATAGCTTTGTTATACAAAGAAAACATCTGTTGGGCAAAGTGACCCCACTTCACGAGGTGACTTTGTCCCCCTATATTTTATTTTTTATTTAAGAGGGGAATGATAGAAAAAAAAATAACTACAGAAATAATATCTACAAACCACCTTCCAAAGGTATAAATTTTATCCAGGATATCAAAAAATGGGTAATGTGAAAATTATCAACTTTAATTTTAAAATTTGGCCATGTGACATCAGTTGACCGGTATATGAATCGATAATCAAATTTTCCAATTTGTTTATTTGAAATACTTGACTTTGCAACTAATATTAAAGTTCATCAGAATTTGCGAATGGCACAAGTCTCTTTCGAAAGTTCATATCGTACTTTTATAGTTATAGTACAATGATATAAGCGGAAATTTCGATAAACCCGTCGTTAACTACAGAGAAACATGAACATTCCGAAATAAATGTTATTTGCGAATTTTAAACATCTCAGTTCATCAAAATATTTCACCGAACTAAAAACGTATATCCATGTGCGCAGGGTTTCATTTGGAAATAGTAATTTCTGTACGATACGTATTCCCTCGATAACTGAATTGTTATTCTTTGAAGTAACCCTTTCTCTCATTATTCGATCTTAATTTGTCCCCAAGTTTGTAATTTCCAAGTCCCAAGTCTATTTGGCGAGTTAACCGAGGGTAAAAATTCCGTGGGGTCCTATGCGAATGGAAGAATTTCTGGAAATCAGTGGAACTAAGAAACTAATTCCGTTAGGGCTGTTGGAAGGGACTAATCACGTGGCTTTTTTGTTGTTTGTCAATGCCATCGGAGTTTTCATGATTTTAATAAGGTAGAGAGATGGGAAGCATTTTTTGTTGAATCGTCTAAGAAAAAGAGAGATTCCAATTGCATTGCTTATTGTGTGTCTGAAATATACAATACTCGTATGTATCAGCCAAATGAAATGAATTCGATAATAAGTGAATAGAGACATTCTCACAGGAGTGTGATGTAACGAGAGCCAGTTCCAATTATTCAATATTCTTGGATTTTTTCAGAAACTCTTGCGTCAGGCATAGAGGTGAAAGTCCATCTGAATGACATCTCATCCTATAGTGTGTATATCTGCCAAAAGTAATTATAGCTCTGAGCCCACTAGGTGTCACTGACATAACTTTCGAGATGAAAAGCACCCTCTCATCGTAAAAAGCCTTGTTTATGCGAGACGCTACCGAAATAGATCCTTTTTCTACTATAACTGAAAATCTTCATGAACCATGAAATAACTAATGAATCCAATCCTGAATCTACATAGCAGATGGACTTCGACTAAATGACCCCACTACTCTCACTATGACATCATATGAAGAGTAATGACTTTTCAGTCCTACAACTGTCTCCATACTCAGGAGACAAGGTGGTGCAGCCAGGAAGCTTCTTATCGCCTGCTGAAGAGCAGGATATCTTACGAACCTGCCTTACACCAAACTCTCAAATAGCGAAAGCATGCTTCTGCCAACCAATACGGCTTCCTTTCTGAGAAGTTTATTTCTAGTAACCTTCTTCAGAACTACAATCCCTAAACATTCAAGCTTGACAAAAGCGTGAACATGTCTGAGGACGTGTTCCACTCAATAAGCTCGGTCAAGTTTTTCCAAGTCGAAAGCAACAACTGCACATCCAATGAATATATACGAAACAAAAATTCCTGTGAATCCTAATTCTCAACAGTAGATTCTTCAGTATGATCTGAATTATACCGGGCAGTGACTGACTGATTCCCCTCAATATTGATAATTTTGAACACTTGGGACTGAAAAATCCAGTGACATATACGTCCGATAACAAAAATCACATCTGTCCTTTATTCGAATATGGTTCCATCTGATCTTCTCACGTAATCAAAGACATAGTTTTCGTGAATGGTATACAGAGACGTTTCATTAAGTTGGCAGCAGATCTGACCTAACCATTTCACAATGAATGTCTACCCTCAAATAATACTGCTGACGTGATCTGCTGTGCACCTGCAGGCGTCTTCTAGACAACACTTTGGTATATTACTAGAGTTTTTTTCCAACAGCAAACCTAGCTGGAAAGTTTTTCATTATGTTTGACAATGAAAAACCGATTTTGAAGATACTTTTTCTTCAGTTCTGAAAAGTTTCTTGAAATTCCATATTTACTTAGCTTTTCCTTCAGAATATCATGAAGAACCTGATTAAAAGCTTTACGAAAATCAGTAAAAGCTAATTGAGTTTTATTATCTAAAACTTCGAAGGATTCATTACTGAATTCAAATAAATTTGTATTGATATATCTGTATTTTCGAAACTTTCGACAGAGTTTCACACTTTCAAGCTCGCAAAGGAAAACTTCAGAGTACAGTACGTCAGAATATCCTACCGCCAAAAAATCCACCAGTGGAAGGCACTTTCAAATCATGCTGTATGCGCCTTTCGTGAACCCTCTGAAGAACCTATTGACACCTATCTTTGCAAATCCAACTATATCAGTTTCTCTAGTCCATATATATTTATCTCTTTTTTCGTTACTGTTTTATTAAAATGTTGTATACTATAAGGAACAGATAAATACTGTACAATCAATCATATTCCAGGAAGAAATCAATAACATCTTTTCATTTGATGAATAACAATTTCAGTGCAATATCCACAAGTGTTTGAACAAATAACTTCACTTGCAAGAGCAGAGTAGTTTGCTTTCCACTGATGACCATGATAATTAATAATCTGCCATCACTTTTTTCTGTTGCTCAGTGCAGATGTTCTGATGAATAACTACTGTTTCTTCTGTTAGTTATCCGCAAATAAGTAAGTTAGTAGTTACTTCTCATTCAATTTTGTATCATGACTAAAAAAAGTATCATTATCAATAATCTTTGCTCATCCATATTAGAGATGATCTTAAAATGTTTAATGGAAAATAATTGTAATAAGTTCTTGACATTTATTGTGGGTATTATAATTTTGCATTACTGGTGCGACATTGAAAAGATACAACGGATTACTGGGTGGAGAGATTATTTTCCATTATATTTGTTATTTGATCGAATTACCGCCGGTAATTTTGAGTTTCTTTTTTTTTAGTTTGAATGTCCAGAAATGAAACACCGTTGTGGCTGGCGAAAAGGGTTTGTCATCGACAGGAGTTGAATTTTGATGTTACTAAGGTTTTTTTTGTTCAATAAACATTTCGTAGTGAGTCATATCAATTCTGAAATACATTGAAAAAATTTCGCCATCTCTCAGCTGTATATTATAATTTTTAATTTTATTGTTATGGGGTCTCAAACAAAGAAATCAAGTATGTACACAAACTTTTTTATCATTTTTTTTTGTTTTTTCATAACCTATTCGTGAATCTGCCTCAGTAACAGAGAATATGTTCCATATATCAACTTAATTTTTCAGGAAAAACCTACTTATCAGAGTCGTATTTCAGAAAAAACTTATTTTGGGACATGAGTGGGTAGTTGATGCTTTGGCTCACATTTTTTAGGAAAGATTCACTTATTTAGTTTGTAATTTGATGAAAGAGATGAAGTGAAATGCAATATTTTTACTGTTCTTGGACCACTATGTTAATTACGGAGAGTTTTCAATTCGAAATCACCTTCAGTAAATAAGCACACTATCTGTACTTTGAGAAAATACTCTACAAACTATCAACTACAAACTTCAAAAATTTTCTTCGAAAATGGGAGTCCACTTTGGATGCTTTTGGTTCAGAAAAATCATTTTTCCGAAACTATTTACTCGTAGGGGTTTACTCTCAATACTGAGTATAACGACTTCACCTTCTGCTTTTCTCTATAAACATAGAATAATTTCATATTGATTTTTAACATTCGAGTCTCCTACAGTACTTGGCTGCTGGTAAACGTGAACATTTTATTCCCAGTTCCGAAAATGATAATATTACCCTTCCAAATGAACCCTTACACATGTAACAAAACGTGACTGAACAGAACTGACCTAGCTTTCATTCACAACCACTCCCTTTTTTAATTTGGCTTCTCTGCTTCTCATGTTTGTCGATCATTATCCCCGTAGATCATGCCATATTAATTCTCCATCGCTTTTGTTTCAATTAGGTCCTTTGTCCACAACTCCGAAGTTTAACAAAGTTGCACTTGATTAAATTTAATAGCATGTTAATGTTTGAAAACAAGATTCCATTATTTTCGAGACACAATAAGTATTTGTGGGAATTACGTTGAAGTGAATGATTTTCTGGAATAATTGCTCTGTTTTCATTTCATCGATTTCGATTCAGTCGCTAGTGAAAAATCTCGAGTTGTAGAGTAGATATTAAGGATTGCTGAACATTTTTCGTTATTTGAAATTTGCGATGTGATTTACATTTTGTCAGATTTTCAGTGACTAGTTTACAAAACCGAAACACCATAAAGGGTTACTTGAATTTATTTAAAACTTGTTTGCTAAAAACCAAGCTAGTAAGTCCATTGAAAAGGTACGTTTGGAGTTGTTGAAAATAGTAATGCAGGTGATTTTTATGGTTTATCTGGCAAGCTGTTGATCGCACAGGAAATTTTTCAGGAACAATTTTCGTTACAAATTAGATACTCTACGACTTTGGTCATGTCACTTTCAGTCGTAGAACCAAATATAAGGACGTTATAAGTGAAAATCGATGAACATTTTTAAACAATCATTTTATGATATCGCAATGTTGTTATTCATTACTCACAAGGTTAGAGTCTGTAGTCGTGTTGTTTATGCGTTATTTCCAGTCCAAGGTCACTTTCTAAATGACATAACTGACACACGCAAGATGCGGGAAAGAAAAACCGGAAGCTGCCAGCTATATGAAGGGGTCAGTGTCAAGGTTGTGGAATCTCATCAAAGAGATCAAGCTAGACAATGAGCTCTAACAACCAATGAGCATCACAATAGATCTGATCGCAGTGAATCATGCCATAGGCTAGCTCTCCTATAATCTAATCTAGATGGTATAATTACTGTATCTTGTCTTTTTGATGACAAACAGTATATTTTGCGTAGTAAAAACTATTTAGGGCCGCATGTGGTTCATAACTACAAAATTGAAACTGGAATTTGTTAATCTACGTAATCCAATATGAAGCATAATATGTTTCCATTTCGATAAACACGACCTGATCGGAATGAAAAGATTTTAAAAAATTCAACACTCACCTCCGAAGGTTCATATCCGTTAAGCACAACCACAAGCAAATTCAGTTATAAACTGAATCTCAGAGAACTGACATTTTTGGTATCCATTCACTGCAATAACCGGAGTTGTTCTTGCTCAAAAAAAATGTGAAGGATTATGTCGATGAAAGGAACATTCGACAAAGAATTGCAACTTTTGAATAAGACGCACACAAAAAGCAGAATTTCGGTCTGAGGGGATAGTTACACTAGTTGATTCATTTACAAAAGTAATACTTGACATTGATTGTTTCATTTGGGTTTCTTTAAATATTTTCAAAATACAACTGAGATTCAATATGATTTTCAATCAAACCGAACATACTCGTACGACAACAAGACTACTCCATATTTCGAGCACAATGCCGGAAATTACTTTTCGACTATATGTCTCGTCAGGCGAATTTTGAAACAACTGCTGGCTAAACTTCGATGCTATGGCTTATTGGATCATTTTTGTGTATGGCTCTCTAGCTTCCTGAAAGAACGTTCCATGCAAGTGGCCGTCGATGGATACCTCTCGAATATTTTTTCCATCAACGCTGCTGTTCGGCAGGCGTCCATATTGTGGCCAGCCCTCTTTTTATTGTATATCAACGACTCATTGAAAAAAGAGTCCAATATATTGATTTACTGACGACAACACACTTGTTTCGTCATTCCATTTGGATTTCAGGACATCGACCGCGGATGCAAATCCGCACATACCGGCAGCAGGAGGTTGCATATGTTATTGAGGATCTAGAAGTACTTTATAATTGTTGTGAAAGTAACCAGGTTCAATTCAATACCATAAAAACCCAGGCATTGGTTTTCTCCAAGAAGATAAATGTTTCCGAACCGGATATAATAATGTCATGACAGGCAATTTTGCTTTCTGCTTCGATAAGTTTGTTGGGGGTTAAATGGACATCAATATGTCTTTGCACAATCATGTCGCTGGAATTGCGAAGGCTTCTTCTCAAAAGCTTGGAACACTGTTCCGAACCAGAATAAAGAACAGATCAGACCTTCTCAGGAGTATTGTTCACATGAACGGAGCTCCGCCCCTAAGCATACCCTGAAGCTGCTGTATTTCATCCAAAAAAGAGCCATCCGCCTGACTGGAGACGCGAACATCACTTGTAATCTCGATAGTTTGGAATATGAACATAGAGATTTGTCTCTCTTTCATATATTCTTTCAAGAAGAATGCTCAAGTTGCTTGGCAAATTGATTCCACCAATCTTGCGGCAATTTTGCTTTCTACTTCGATAAGTTTGTTGGGGGTTAAATGAACACCATTATGTCTTGGCACAATCATGTCGCTGGAATTGCGAAGGCTCCTTGTCAAAAGCTTGGAACACTGTTCCGAACCAGAATAAAGAACAGATCAGACCTTCTTTGAAGTATTGTTCACATGTATGGAGCTAAGCATACCCTGGAGCTGCTGGATTATATCCAGGAAAGAGCCATCCGTCTGATTGGAGACACGAACATCACATGCAATCTCGATAGTCTGGAACATCGAACATAGAGATATGTCTCTCGATCGTATATACTTCCACGGAGGATGTTCAAGTGGCTTGGAAACAAGCTTTGGTACTGGGCCCACTTTTATTCTTAATTTACATTGATGACCTATTGTCTATTAATATCCAAGGAAAATTTACTTTATTTGCTGATGATACCACAATTTTATGGCATGCTGCTTACAACCATACGTTGTATGAAGATATTGAGAATGACATCACGAAAGTGAAAGACTGGTTTGACTCAAATCTCTTGAGCTTGAATTTATCAAAAACAAAAGTAGTGTCCTATCGTTGCCAGATTCCAGCCGTACATCTGAATAGTATTCAAATTGACAACGTACCAACTTCTAAATTCCTTAGCTAATTCATTGACAATAATTTAAAATTCAACAAACATGTAAATACTTTGAAATCGAAGCTCTCTTCTGGATGTTATGCAATACGAGTAACTGCATTTGAGCTCGGATCTGCAGAAGCTAGAATAGTTTATCATTCACTTTTTGAATCCCATCTTCGTTATGATATTTGCTTTTAGGTTGTGTGTTCTACCACATGCCTTCAATCAGTATTACTAATACAAAAACGTGCAATACTATGCATATGCAAAGCCAAGCCTAGGGACTCTTGTCGGCCTCTTTTTGCCTCTAACAGAATCCTAACTGTAGTCTCCTTATTTATATATAAAACAATCTGCCTTCTCTTCAAAAACAGGGTCTTGTTTAACAACTTGGACGAGCCAATGTATCAAACCAGGCAAAGATTACCGCTGCCTTCTTCGACCCTAGTCAAAGATTCCATTATTTACAACGGTCTCAAAATGTTCAATCACCTACCTCAAGCTATAAGAACCATAAATGACCTTAGAGCTCTTAAGAAAGAGTTGAAAGACTTGGTTTCTGTGATACCTTATTATAGCTTGGCAGAATACTACGATGATAATTTTAATTGAGTAGACTAACTGTAATATCTACGGTAATTTATTGATTTAATTTACTTTAAATTGATTAATAAAATTTTATTGACCCTGTTCTTGTATCCTGAACGTTTGTATTAGGTTATTGTTATCAACATGTCTCTTTTCAGTTCATCACTCACTTTTAGTGATTTTACTTTTGTGATACTCTAGTGATTTAATTTATTTCGCATAAGGCTTTGCCAATAAGAATTTATTCTTCAGACAATAAAGTATATTTGCATTGAATTGAAGAGCGGTATATATCAGAAATACGCGACAGACTGTGGCTGCTCATCGTTTGAGGTTCAACTCAGTACACCTCGAACTTCACTGTTTGAGAACTCTTCCATTTAGAGAACTGCGTTTATGTGGAATAAACTTCCTGAGAACGTTTTTCCAAATGAAGTCAATCTCCAGCGATTCAAATCCAACGCACAGGCACCGCTGTCAGAGCGCCTCAAGGATTTTCCTGTGGTGCTTGCGTTTTTTCCTTGGAGGATATCGAAAAACAATATAGGAATTAAACCATTTTTTTTGTTCTCTATAACCGATGAATGTTCTCTTTAACCGATGAAATGATGCTGAACACTCTCAAACGCATTTAATAATTTCGTCAAGTATTACAAACCAATAGAGAAATATACTTGGCAAAGCTATAGTGAACCGATTTCTCTTGTATGTCGTCGTCGATCCTCAACGACAAAGGAGCATACTAAATTGCAACTGAATTGTTATTCTCCATTGTCAATAGATCAAACAGTCTACTTCATTTCGACGAGATTCCATTGTTGGTAATAATTAATATTAAATTGAGTAGGTTGTGTAGGAAGTATCAAGGAGGCGTGATACTCAGGAATATATACGGGGAAAGGCTATAATGAGAGTAGTAAGTGTTTGCTCTGAAACTAAAAGTGGACAAGTAGGTTGTCATTTATGATAAATAGCACACGTGTGACAAAGCTGAAACCAAATAGGGGACGAAATGAACATGTAAGGGTTGAAAAGAATTCAATGAAATGCTATTATGTGGGAAAAATCAATATTGACTACATGAATATAATAAAACGTTTGCATGGAATACGAAATGGCACATTGTATTATTCTAAAAAAATAAAATTTAAATGATGATGAATATGATGTGGAGTTTCAGTGACAATACATGACGAATTGGAATAAATACTTTTTTTGTTAGATTTAAGTAAATAAGTAAGTTACTACGTGGTAGGAAATTATCATGAAAAATGAGAAATAAAACTTTCTATGTTTTTTTTTCACCACTTGTATTTGTACCTAACGTTACTACAGTTTCGTCCAATAAGGACATTTTCAAAACAGTGAAACAAACTGAAAATAATTATCAAAGTTAACCCTTATACAGGGCTATTCAAATTCGTTTCTGTACATGGGGATCTCGTAAACGATAAGAGATAGAGTGTCGGTTAAATTGTGGCAAAGTTGTGCATTTCAGAGACCTATTCAATAATATGAAGATTCCGAATTTAGCTCTTTTGGTTCTGGAGATATACAGGAAAAACTAATCCCAAATTATTTTTTGCCTGTATCTTCTTTATTCGCAGACATATTGAAAATCTGTCCACATTTTGCTATTGACACTTGATGTGGACTCTCAGAATATATCCATATATCTGACTTGGGCCACCCCCATCTTTGAATTTTTAAATACGGACCTGTATTTTTTGTTGCAGTTTTTGGATCGTAGACGTTCACTTCATACTGAGAAATTGAATTCAATTTTATATTTCGGGATGTTTCGGTAATATTCGATTATAATTGTGTGAATAATTTCCTTTTAAATTACGGCCCTGGAAATTAGTTGACTGAGTTGAATAAAAACATAATAGCAACTTCCACGTCTCCTTATGTATCGTAGAGTTTTTCGAAAGTTTTTTTCATTTTTAGGTAACTATTCATATTTTTTCCATTGCTCTGAGCGTTTTCTACATTGAATTTCGAATAAGAAAACCTTTTATGATTATTTGAAACATATGTACGTCAAAATTATATTATTGTGTTTTGTTTAATAAGCAGAAAAAAAAAATGATAGCAATAATAACATCCGAAACGAACACTAAAATTGTAATGAAAATTGAAATGAAGTAATTTATATAGGTTCGAATTGGAGTCGAGATATTTTTAAACTCGGTTTTTCATATTATTCATTGTCCTTAATACACCTATTTGCTGCATTGTTGCAAAATCATTCAAAAACCTCAATCTCGAGTCTTCCACATTTTCTATCTCTCTGTCAGCGTAAATCCTATTTTTCAATGATCCCATGTCCCATCATTTGTCTCTAAATGGAAGGACTCCAATTCGAACATTTATTGCACAATTAATTTTTTTGTGTATATAAATTACTTACTTCATTTCAATTTTCATTATAAATATAGTGTTCGTTTCGGATGTTATTATTGCTCCCTTTTTTTTTTTTGCTCATCAAAACACATATACTATATTTTTGTTGTAGATATGTTTCAGATAATCATAAAAGGTTTTCTTATTTGAAGTTCATTGTAGAAAATGCTCAGAGCAATGGAAAAAATATGTATAGGTACCTAAAAATAAAAAAAAAACTCTCGAAAAACTCTACGGTATTTGAAGAGACGTGAAAGTTGCTATTGTGTTTTTATTCAACACAGTCAACCAATTTCCAGGGCCGTAATTTAAAAGGGAATAATTCACACAATTATAATCGAATATTAACGAAAAATCCCGAAATATAAAATTCAATTTAATCACTCAGTATGGAGTGAACATCTACGATCCAAAAACTACCACAAAAAATACAGGTCCGTATTAAAAAATTTAAAGATGGGGGTGGCCCAAGTCAGATGACACCCTGTATGAGAGATTCATGGATATATTCTGAGAGCCCACATCAAGTGCTAATAGCAAAATGTGAACAGATTTTCAATATGTCTGCGAATAAAGAAGATATAGGCAAAAAAATAATTTTGGATTTTTTGGGTTTTTCTGCATATCTCCACAACCAGAAGAGCTATATTCGATTTCTTCACATCATTGAATAGGTCTCTAAAATACGCAACTTTGCCATACTTTAACCGACACTGTATCTCTTATCGCTTACGAGATTCCCATGTACAGAAACGAATTTGAATAGCCCTGTATATCCAAACATGTGAGTAATGACAGAGGTACTTAACTTAATTGAGTACCAAATATTGTTTACCTGTGACAATGTGGGTATATAAGCTTATTTGAAAACTAGTGAGTGAACTAGATCGATTCGATCATTTAGCAGGTTACAACCGCAATGCCTGTTCTTATGAATTTCCATGGATTTCAAATAAATGTGTTTCCAACCCTTGCTTTTATAGTGCAAAATTTCCGTATAGTTTAGATTCAGGAATTTGTGGTTGCATTCCAAGGAATGGTTTGAAAACGTCGAATCATATTTGGTCAGTCTGAAAAATTTTTCATGTTCAGCATACCGTTTTCAGAAATTTCGACCACATTGTTCTACATCAACACTATAACACTCCGGACACATAAGTTTATAAACACCATATTTCTCCATCTTGCCCACTTCATCTTTGGCATTTAACAGGAAATTGGATAAAGTGGCATATGGTCTGAATGCCACTTCCACATTGGTTTTTCTGAATTGTCCTGTTCTGTTACCAAAATATGTTAGGGTTACAATTTTTTTGATGTCTGATTGTTTGATCTGGGGGTATATAAATTAGTAAGTGAATTTAAGTCTTTATTTTCTGACTAACTTCTGGATTGTGTCTGCGTTGAAACCATTATGTTCTATCTGTATAATTGTTTCAATTTCCCCATTCAGATTGTTAGCGGATAAAGGCAACGAGAATGCTCTGTGCAACATTGAATTGTAGGCTGTTAATTTATGACTGTTGTGATGAAAAAAATCAATTGGGATTGTAATGGTCTGTATAGAAAAAACCGACCTATAGGTTTTCTGAATATATTGAACTCATTTATTATGTGTAATGTGTAATTATGTGTAATGGTCAGGTCTAAGAAATGAATCTGTTTCTCGAAACAGCGTTGCGAGATGTGCGATAATTATCGTTTTCATACGATAACCGATAATTTTACTACTACCATGGGCTGAAAAGTCTGGGACCTAACACATTCATCGCTTTTTCAGTTAGTGTTAACTTTCAAAAGATAGCTGTTGAAATTTCATGATATTCTCCTCATAAGTTTGTGAGTTATTGTGCTAAGAGTGATACTACTTTCATCATTTTGAAAACAATGGATCAAAAATAATTTCGTGTTTTAATTTCACACTGTATGAGCAATTATGCAGCAGACAATGTGGCTCCTTATCGTTACAATCTATATGCCCTTTCGAATCATAGTGTTACTACTTTCAACGGGCATTACACAGGATATTGCAGACACCCTTATAGTGGCACGTGGAATGAATACAACGATTCACACGTGTCCCTAATTTCACCAAAATCGCTTGTGAGTGAGGAGGCATATGTCCTCTTTTATGAACAGGAGGGAACAAAGCAGCATTTTCGAGGTGTTTCTTTTTTTTTTCTCTTTTAATAAGCCAAATTCTGTTAATTGATTTGTATTTCATAACTCTAATGACAATTATATTTTTTCTCTATTTAACAACATATGATATCGTGTTTTAGTTAATTACTGAAGTTCTACAAATTCATTAGTTATTCTGAATTTTCAAGATACTTATCGAAATACAATTGGAAAAATATAATATTTCGATATTACAGAACTCAATATTACTTCTATAGAATAGGATACAACGATGATGATGGCAAAAAAAAATAATTATGGGGTGTGGAAGATGAAAACCATCATGTAGTGAGAAAAATGACATGTAAATGTGCATCTGGTTTATGAATAATTCTTCAAATGGATCTAAAAAAATAATATAAAGTATTATTCAAAATTTTGGATGTCTTTGGAGATACTTGTTTGGAATTTTGAAACTCTTGTCCTGATTCAAACGTGTTCGTATTTCTTATAGTTTCATTTTAATCTTGAGAGCCGAATTTGAAATATTCGGTAGGCAGTGCAAAAATAATATATAAACATTTTCACTTGTGATATAGAGGGGACTGAATACACGAGTGTATAATCAATGCTCTGAAAATTATATCTACAATGGGGACATTGTAGAAACTAACATACGGTATGTAGTAGTAATGGCGCGAATGAATTTTATAAATGATGTCTTCATATTTTAAGACATTTCCAACACAAAATATGAACAATGATGTCAATTATTTGATGAAAATCAATAACAAGAGCAATAACAACAACTATAATATTTCTTGGAATCATTATGGATCATGAGATGCCATGGCAGGAACATATCGATGCTCTTGTGCAAAAATTAAGCACTGTGTGCTTTCTATTAGGCAGCCCCGAAGAAAAGTATCTCTGGAGTCATTGAAACTGACCTATCATGAACTTATCCAGTCCATATTAACATATATGTGAACATATGTGAGAAATTTCATTACAAATTCAGTGATGATTGGTGCTGATATTTTTTTGGTGTCAACGGCATCGACTACTTTGGTCATTAGCCTCGAGTTCTGGCTAGGCAGTAATATCAACTTCCCGTGTATCATGTGTATTCACAAATCAACTACTATCTTTTGACACTGGAAGTCACAGCATTCTGGAAATGACCTCTGACTTTATGCCTCCAACTGTCAACTACGAACAGTCTTATAAAGTACCGTTCCCGAGTATAGAGGACTGGATCCGGGAGAAGGAAATATTGAGGGCAGATACTTGTTTGATTCACAGATGGATCAAAACACCTTCAGGTTTTGGTGCAGGTGTTTTCAGTCGCGGTGTCCAAGACAGATATATCAAAATTCCTTGGAACTCATGCGACTCTATTTCAAGCGGAAATTTACGTTACTGAATTGTGTACAGAGAGATTGGAAGAATACAACCCCATACACAAATCAATAAAAATATTCTCGGAGAGTCAAGTGGCGTTGGAAGCTTTTGGCTCCTAGCGAGTAACGTCTGAATTGGTAGCAAATTGCCAAAAAAGACTCTCATCGATAAGAAGAGTTAACAGATTGTCTCTGGTCTGGATTTCTGGCCATACTGGCCTGGAAGGCAATGAGGCTGTTGACTCCCTTACAAAGGAGGATGCTGCAAGCAGCTTCATCGCTTTAGGCTTTCCCAAACAAAGATTGAACTCCTGAATGGCAAGAATATTTATGGACTCCTGACAGAATCTTCCAGGATTGGCTTACTCCAAGGCGTTTATTCGCCCTTAGAACTTTGATACCAAATAGTTGTTGGACTATAGTAGGGATGAACTACGATATCTAACAGGCCTTCTTACAGGATACTATCATTTGAATCATCATATGCAGAGACTCGGACTGTCGGAAGACAGTGTGTGTCGCCTCTGTTTGAGAAAAGATACTTTATGCCTGCCCCGCTGGAAACCGAATCAGGTTTTTAGAGTTCGACAGAGCCGTACTCTTACCATCTGACCTGAAATACCACTCACCATACAAATTAATCAGGTTCGTTAAGAAGCTGGGTTCATTTGGTCGATTGTGAATAGGTATGAGCCACAATAAACCCTTGTGGGTTGCGGTGGAGGGTCTACTAGACCCACTCACCTTGGACCTAACCTAACCATCTTTTGAAGCATTTCGATAATTCTCTAATCGGTGGAACCTTCGGAAATTAGGACCAGGCTGAAGTAGCCTTCGTCGAATTTATCGAATCCCAAGCACACAATTTGTTACTATAGCAAAAGTGCAGTTATTCGAATGACGATTATTTCGATTGAATTGAATATGTTTTCAATGAGTTCAAAATAGACACATAACAATGGATAAAATCTTTGAAACAACCTAGAAATTTTAACTAGAAAATTCTTGTTTCAGCGGTTATCTTAACAAACCTCCATCTTTCGACCTCATTTTTTAATTTCAATCTCAATCATAATTCATACGACGTTAGGCATACCTCAAATTGACATTCTGTAAATGTTTATTTGCCTATTTGACCTATTGTGGACTAGAATAGCATTACAAGGTTGTATTGAGAGCAAATTACAAGAAAAACCATCATTGTGCAATAAAAAATTCTCATACTGAATAGAATTATGGAGCAGTAAAATATATTCTCCCTCTAATTACGAATTCCTTTGTATTTTTGAATTACGGTTATTAAAAAGTTCACCACTCTATCATTATTTTCGATTCAAAGAATTTTCCGGAGGCAGACAGAATTATTAAAGGTGCGACTGTTTAATGTTGAAAATAGAAAAGTTAGCAGACGAACAAAAAGTTCAAAGAATAATTAACGCCGTAAATTCAAATTGCGCTTCGCACAGTCGGTGGTTAATTGTGTTAATGTAATTGAATTCGAAAATATAATTTTCACTGTGATTAATTCAATGAGGTACAGTCATTTTCAAATTAGCGTTACAATGAATATCAACACGATATAGTGAAACAACCGTGCATACTTGTTAACTATTATTTTGTATCGGTATTTCATCTATATAGTGCGATATAGTGCAACCTACCTTCCAACACCACCCCTTTAATAATATTGATTTTGTTAGGGAGCTAACTAATTTCGTTATATATATATATATATATATATATATATATATATATATATATATATATATATATATATATATATATATGGCCCATCATCAGTATAGTGCAGCCCGGTTGTCGGTTAATTGGTCAAACCACCAACACTGACATAAAAACTTGGCAAGTTGACTTGGGTGTCACACCAATAGGTGGTTCCACTTATATTTCGCTTGCGTTTACGCAGCTATTATATATATTATATATATATATATATATTATATATATATATATATATTATATATATATATATATTATATATATATATATATATATATATATATATATATATATATATATATATATATATATATATATATATATATATATATATATATATATATATAGGGAAAGTGGGGATTCAAATAACAGGGTGATAACACAACACAACAAAAAAATATTTTTTGAATGTTTCCTACACTAAATTAGTCAATTTCTACTAATTTTGGGGTGATGAAAACGAAAATAACAATGAAAAATTTTTATTAGCTCTGGTTTTTGAGATACACAGTACTTAATCTTAAAGAGTAGTTATACTATACGTGAAAAGTGAAAGTACATAAAACAATATTGTTATGTTTCTTTTAGAATATTTCAAGTACAAAATTAATAAAAAAAACATTATTCTTAGTGTTTTGACAAATAAAAGAAGTTTGTACCACCAAATTTCAATTAAGTCCATCCGATTCATTGTAAGATCGCTGTCGTTTAGCTTGTCTTTTATAAAACACTTCTGAAGCATCCCTACACACAGACCAGCAGTAGTCTGCAAGCATTGCTTCATTCCAACGGCCCTGATATCTCTGTTCCATTAAGGCAATGTCTTGATGGAATCTTTCTCCATGTTCGTCACTCACAGCTCCACAGTTTTGTGGGAAGAAATTAAGATGAGAGTGAAGAAAATGAATTTTTAAGGACATGTTGCATCCAAGTTGGTGGTAAGCTTGAAGAAGCTCTTCAACCAATGCTGTGAAGTTATCATCTCTTTTGTTACCTAAAAACCCATGTACAACCCCCTTAAAGGCTTCCCAGGCTCTTTTTTCATTTCCTGTTAAAATCATGTCAAAAGCAGGATCATTTACGATTTCACGGATTTGAGGCCCAATAAAGATGCCTTCCTTGACTTCAGCATCACTCAACCTGGGAAACTTTGCTCTCAAGTACTTAAAAGCTTGTCCTTCCTGGTCCATGGCCTTCACAAAGTTTTTCATTAGTCCCAACTTAATATGTAATGGGGGAAGGAGAACATCCTTAGGATCTACAAGAGGCTCGTAAACTACATTTTTCTCATTAGGGTTTTTCTCATTTAGGTCTCGTGTAGGCCAGTTCATTTTTTTTATAGTGAGATTTTCTATCCCGACTGTCCCACAGACACAAAAAACAACAGTACTTGGTGAACCCTAATTGCATTCCTAGGAGAATAGCAATGACTTTCAGATCATCACAGATGTGCCACTTGTGTTGTTCATATTTGATTGATTGGAGAAGTGTTTTCATATTTATATACTTCATGTGAACTGCATGACCTATAGGAATAGAGGGTAGCTGATTTCCATTATGCAGAAGTACAGCTTTTAAGCTTGTTGGTGATGAAATATTTCATTTGTTGAAAACTCAATATACATATATATATATATATATATATATATATATATATATATATATATATATATATATATATATATATATATATATATATATATATAATATAATGATACTATATCTTGAAAACAAGAGCTAATATATAATTTTTATGGTCACTTTCGGTTTTAACACGTGGAAATACATTAAAATCATCTAATTTCAACCCCGAAACAAAAACTTTGTTGTGTTGTGTAATTGAAAAGCGTTGTCAAGAACTATTACAATATTCGCATCCAAATTTGGGATCAATGTGTTTTCAAACCATTCCTCGAAAATTTTAGGTTCCATGTTCTTATGATAGTCAACATTGCACTATGTTTTCAACATAATTTCATAGAATTCGGAACCCATCCTTCACTTCATCCGCAATGCACAATGATTAGTCGCGATCCTTTGTTTGCAGGCATGTTAAGCGTACACATTCTTGAACCATCAGTTCATCCTTTCTTAACTATGTCGTGAGTGTCATACCAAGTTTAGACCAAATAGAAAATTTACCGTTGTTCTTGTCTATATCTAGTTATTTGTTCTCACTATTTGTTACGCAATTCCACTATTCATCTGTTTTCCATAAATGCTTGCCGTTTGTTTATCATTTTAAATCTAAATCCTAGTTTCTTTATCCAATTCTGAAGAGTTTTGTCACAGCAGCTTACGTTATGGCCGGAAGTATTCAATTTATTCCTTATGATTCCAGTTGTAGGAATATTATTGCTTTCGTAACAGTCGTATATTGTTTTTTCGATGATTTTATTAGATGAACATCTGAAGGTTTTGGTAATCCCGTATCACATCGCATCTCATCGCGTTCATAAGGTTTGTTTTTGACTATTTTACGTACAGTTGCGTATCACATCGCATCTCATCGCGTTCATAAGGTTTGTTTTTGACTATTTTACGTACAGTTGAGAAAGTAATTTCTGTCGAATCTGGTTGTTGCTTGTAATGGTTTGTTTCCCGAAACTAAACTTGAAATGTAGATTCTTATATACGTTGAAACATACTCTCTGTTTTTCAATATTCAAATGCATCCGAATCTCATTCACCGATATATCTTTTTCGCATTGTTCACCATCGCTATTGGAATCACTACACAGGATTATCACACTTGTTATTACTATCAGTACTTTTTCAAGGACGCCACATTTTAAACAGATAATAAACAATTTAAGTAATTATAACTGCACCAATACCGAATTTCGACACTCAAATCGCGATCATTACCTGAATTAAACATTAATAACACGACGGCTAGCATTCTATTTGTCACTGTAACAAGACTTCAAATTTAATTTCATGGCTTTTCAGCCAATCATAAAACTCGGTTAGTAAAAATCATCCAATACGAACAGTCCACGTGGACTAGTTGACAGCGGCTTTATTTCTCTGTATTGGTTTTTTGGCCTTTGAGAGCGCCGACACTTTAAGTATCCACAATACCAGTTACTTCAACTATACAGATTCTTTGACTGTCCACATTGAAAGTGAATATTCTCACATATGAACAATATCGTCCATGGCACGGAACTGATCTTGGAACGTCAAAATGTGTACGCATGTTTGCAATGCAATGGGACGGTAGCCTGGTGGGTGACGTTTGCTTCACTCTTTCAATCGACCGCTGTGTGAAACGCTGGTTCGAACCGCAAGATCGGAGGATCTATTATTTCTTTTTATCGCCCAGATTTTAACAGATTTTTTCCACAGAATTCGAAAGGACGCGTGGAGAAGGTTCTAAAAATATTATCCTGACAAACCAATGAAGAAAGTATAGTCGATGATAATTCTTCTAATTGAGACGCCATCTATGTGATCTGCAGAAGACACAGTACTCGAATATTGATAATAAATGTGGCTCCCCAAGCCAAGTTTTGACATCGACCGTGAAACTATATTTATCCTCTGTCTTCCACTGCAGCTTCCACAGCAAAATAATTAGATGAAACCAAAGCCCATAGACAAAGCATTCATGATCCAATACCAGCCATCGCTGCTCCGATCCGTCATTGCTCTTATGCTGCGTCTTTGAAAACTGGTTTCATCCAATGAAATAGATTTTAGATTAACTCATCCCAATGACAATGGTATCACCTACGTGTGGGGGCAATAAAGAGAGACTGGAACATGTGAACAACATTTACATTGTATGGAAATATGATGTTGACCAGTCACACCTACGAAAAAACACAGGGGCTCATATCAGTTATGACTCATTGACTATATATTGCTTGAATTTGGTGACCAAAGATGAAACAAGCGACTGCTATTAACAAACTATGGAGGGTGTACATTTTTCTAGAAATAACTAGAGCCATGAAAACAATACCAACAGCACTCGTGGAATAACTTTTAAAATCTACCTCATTTATATATTTTAATTTGTTATGAAGGGGGAGGCCAGAGTGAGTCAGTTTCGAACTTTAATGGATTGGTTTCCTTCGTTAGTTCTGATGTAAAACATTTTCACACAACTGTATGGGTGAGCATAAGATAACTTAGCAAGAAGAAACCAGTAAATCGTGAATAGCAAAGTATGTTTGGACTCACTAACATATCAAATGTTCTGAAGCTGAAATCATCTATACAAAGGAATGTTAGTTCAGAAGAAAGTTGGAAAAAGTTGCCTTCAAATGAAACAACGAAATAGTTAGCAGTGTAAAATTCAGCAACGTTTGGAGCTAATAGATAACGCTGTAGTGAACAGAAAAACCGCGTTTTTGTTCATACAGTTTTCATTTCCACCATTTCAAATCATTCTTGTTAATAAAATAATCCTAGTAATTTTAGTAGAAGACCTATCTTTCTACAATGAATGCCTGATATTGAATTTTATGGATTATCTAATGTATTATAGAGCATATTAGAGTCATGAATGAACTTGTTTGGGAATTTCAAAAAATAATTACAATTAAAATAATTACAATGTTTGGGAATCACAATAAATTCTGACAGAATGAGGAACTCATTATGCCTTTTCACTTTTCATTGTTGATCAGAAAAATATGCCACACTGATATTAAATCAAAAATCAAATTCCCTAATTTTCTCGAAACTAAATATTGTTTTTTGTTTCAGGTAATTTCTTGGCACTTTTCGAATTTAATCTGATATATTCTACGAAGGTGAGTTGATAATCTTGTATGACGATGAACTGAAATTTTCAAATAACATGTGTGTTCCGAAATATACTGAGTACTCGAAAAAAGGTGCATCGACAGAGTGATCAGATTTGATAAAACGACAGGTATATGTGAAGAAACAGAAAGTATGGAACTAAATAACCTGAATTTGAAAGTGACGTTTGTTTAATTTTTAATCCCTCATGTCTTCACAATCAAGGCTGATCATTCAATTCGAATATGGATTACTTTCATGATGAATCGTTCGAAATTATTCGCTGTAATGACTTCAATAGAAAATGTCAAAATCAGGTAATGAATAACGGAGATTTAAATAAACAATTGGAAACACAACAATATTTAGACAAATGAAAAACACAATAATATGATCAAATCAAATAAGATCTGAAAACCTGTACATTAATGAAGAACTTCCTGAAAAATTTTCACGCCTCCACGATTTCATGTGTGAACTTCCTAAATCTCCAGAAAAAATAATTCAATTATGTTTATCTGGTAATACTGCTGGCTATTCAATAGGTCACCTTGCACACATATTACGATGTTCAATATTCAATTGAAGTAGGCCAGATATGCACAATGTGGTGGTGGATCAATTTGCTACAATAAAATTCTGTGATAAAGTACATCGGGTTCATTTGCAAGTACGAATACTATTAGAGTAGGAACTAAGTTATTCTGAAGAGAGTTCAGATATTATTGACCGTCCAAGATAATTTAGTCTCTTTATGGCTTTTTAATTATCAATCATGCAAAGTATTCAGTAATTTTATTTTTGATATCAATGATATTTATTTTTGTTACTATAATGATTGTTTTATTATTTATTGTTGATTCCGATTATTGTTCGTTTGTAAGTATCCGGAAGTTGTTTCCTATCGGTGTTACAAGAAATAAGGGTCTCACACAGGAGAGATAAATAGGGCAAATACCGTCGTTCATGGAATAGATGAACACGGGAGAGGCTGTTTTCATTCCCTATGATGCACCTGAGTCGTTCCATCAATATAGGGATTCTTCATATTTGCCTCCCTCCCCAGGAACATATTCCGAATACGTCACTGTGTCACTTTTAAAAATACTACTTTCGATCTTTTTCATTAGTCAAATCTAGTTAAAGGATTTGAGTAAAAAAGTAATAAACCAATTTTGTATTTGGATGTTGCTTTCATAGTTCAATTCTTGACACTACCTATAAATGAATGGGTACTGTTTGAAGTGGTGTTGACGTTCATGGAACACCTTCCTGCACTTCCTACTGCTTTTGAAGGTGGAGGAATTATTGCATTTGCTTTCCTTCACTCTATTCTATCGTCAGAGTTTTTAATCAGTGTAGTAGTGCTAGCTGATGTACTTGGACTAACTTTATCCTTAGCTCGCAAGCACATGGATATGCTGTGAGCTTCGCAGCTTGTAGAAGCTACAATACAGTGAATACGGAGAAAACGAGACAACAGCTCTGACACCTTCAAGGAGCTCAATAACCAGCCGCTGACTTGGTGAAAGAAATAGGCACCGTAATTCAAATGTCTAGGACAACAGCTCGACAAAAAACCGATCTAATGTACAATCAGATTCACCTGAGGTCTATTATCGCGTGTCAGTGTACATTCCGTTTCTTGATTTCATTTTGAATGAACTGACGGCAAGGTTCCTCAAAAAGGAGATTGAACATGCAGGTAATCTGCAAAACCTGTTAACACCTGATATAAATGATGCATACATTAGTGACATTCTCCAAGGGGCAATCAAATATTAAGAAGTTTCACCATGATTTTCGGCCTTGAAAGGTGAATTGCAAACTTGGGAACAACTTGTGCGTTCAGTTTATCAAAATCAATAGTAATAGTTTTTAATCAATCACTCTATTTCAATCAATTTCCTTTCTATTGAATTATATTTGGTGAAGAAGATGAAATGAATGATTTTTAAATACATGCGGATTTCGTTCTTTCAATTTGGCACGGCAACATGGATGTCATACTGCTCGATCAGTATTCCTATTTGATCGTCACTTTTTATCCCCCCGTTCTCTATTTCATTGACCGGAAAACGTCGCGTGGTGGATTTTTTATTGGATTCACATTTACACGAATCGCGTCTATTGTGATTTTTCAACTTTGGCATGTTCGGCTTTATGTTTTCACGAGACAGTGCCCAGTGCTCGTTGATGTATGAAGCCCGGTTAAAAAAATGTAGGGCGACGCTACTAGTAAATCTCCGAACGGAATCGAGGACTAAATCAAAAGGAAATAAAGAATGTATTGAATGTGTTGCTTTTATCGGTTTATACGCTTTATTGTTTAATGTTTCAAAAAAAACCTGATACAGTTTAGTTAGTGATTGATGACTGATTTTATGAAAAATGGTTTCGAAAGAGGGATTTCACGGCATGTGTTCTTTCTTATGACGATACTAGTATGGTTCTAGCGAAAAGGAAGCAGAAGACATATTTTCATCGATATTCGATACTGAATTGAAACTTTCATTTCATCATATTTTTTTTTCAAAAATGCAATTATTGAAAAGTTTTGTCAGATGAAAAACCCATTTTTTGACCTAGGCATTTAAACATTATTTTGACCAATCATGTTGTCTATTTTCGATCAGTACGTTTACCGTCTGCGTATATTATCTTCAAGAGACGTGGAGTTCTAATACCTGAAAAACTGTTTATTTTCAAAGAACTGGTAACTGAAAATAGTATTTATTCAATAGTGGGTTCTAAACTTGTTTATCGTGAACAAGTTGATGAATCTGTTATACAAAAGATTCTTTATATGACACCTAATACTATACCTATCAAAATATATCACAGAAAATGATTACTAAATTGAGTACTCAAATTAATTAAGTGAAAAATCAAAATGTCGTATTATATGGATATGAACATGGTTGATGAGAGTGTAATACAGGATGTTAGTGAATAAGTGCGAAAAACTTCAGGGGGTGATTCTGCATGAAAAATAATGACGGTACTACATATTTTTCGTCCGTTAACTTCGTTTTTCGAAATACGGAATGTTATAGTTTGTCCTAAGAACTTACAATTTATGTATTTCTCTGAAACCGGTCGAGATATGCAAATGAAATTAGGTGTTTCGAAAAGTAGTTATGGCGCATTTATTGACATGCAATTAGAAATTATTACATAGTGAACAAATATGATTTTCTCAACGGGTTCGAACATGAAACCCTTTCTTCGCCAGATTGGATTGATGCGAACTTTCGAAACACTAAGCACACATTTAAGGTTCGTCTATGTCATTATCCGACGAGGGATTTAACGCGCAATTAACTTTATTCTTCTCGCAAAAAATTCGGAGAATACATTTGAATAAATCGTGACACCCTTGAAATAACTTTTTTCTCGCTTCAAGCCTCGTTAAGGAAAATATGGAGTATTCACTAATGTAGCGCTTTTCTTTTTGTCTGATATTCAATTGCGAAAAGTAATTTGACATTACCATACACCTTTCTCCTTAAACCGTTCGAATAAAGGACTTGAATGCTGTAAAGATATATTTTTATTCTTTATGAGATCAAAATGTATTGATATTTACATCAAAAGACAAGTGGGGTGTGATGTCATTAGTATGCGATCTTTGTTGGATGTTGCAGTTGATTGAGAAATTAAATTTCTATCAGAAATAATAAAAAATGGTGAATGGTTGTAAGAAACGTTCGTTGAAAGGATAGGAAAGATGTTCAAGTGATATGAGACAAATCTTTGAAACGCGGTTCAAGTAGACCTCTAATCTACTCCCTTCACGTTCTCGAATGGCAGGAATGGCGGATGTCGGTGTCGATACATGCTATCCAACAATGCTATCCAACAATATTCAGCCAAGCTAGCGTAGAGGTACACAACATATGGAAACCCATAATCAAGCGAAAAATGGCCAACTTCCGCCAAACGGTCGTCTCCCTCTAAACCAGTGAAGCGGAAAAAGGAAAGCAGAGATAAGAGAAAGTACTCAAATGACCTATAAATAGTCAGCTCACGGAGGAATCGGTCCAGTCATCACCCGAAGACGATTGTGAATACCTTACAATCGAAACGTCGTGAATTAACTTGGCTTAGAATCTCTTAACTTTTTAGTTTTTATTTTTTTTTTATATTTTTTCAATTTGTTTCATTTTAACTTGTATTTTACTTCACCAATTTTCATTTCAGCTATTCATTTTTATTCCTCTTCTTTAATTTTTTATTTCTTCTTTTTAGTTATTTCAGGGATTTCAAATCATTTTATATGATATTAGACAATGGAAGTCCAAACTAATGAAATTCATCATGAAACATTGTCAATCACCTTCAAACAAACGTTCAAACTTATTGACATGTAAATTCACATGGAAAGCAATAATACTTATAACTACTGCAAAAATGGAAAAATCACATTCACAAGTATCTCGACAAGTTGATTCAAAATTACAAATGGATGTGATAGTTTTACGATACACTCCAACCACTTTAGAAAGCTGTGAATTTATTGATATCTTTGAAAACAATTAATCATTCATTGAAGCATGCTTGTTTTACTTACGAATAGAAATATTAAAGAATTTTAAATATGAACATGATTGTTAGATATAAAATTATTGCGATATGAATCTTATCGATGAATATACTAACTATCCTACCAATTGACTGTATAAATCGTTGTAATTTACTGCAGTGACTGGGATGAAATAAGGATGTAATCCCGTCAGCTGACTAACGCTTTCGATTTAGCATAGTAATCAGGTCGTCTCCGGCATTTGAAGTAAAAAAACCCCTGTTTTCAAATCGTGTACGTTGAACAAAGGGATTACATGAAGAAGGATTACCTAACTACCTGTTCAGTCGGTAAAAGGTATATGGATGAGATTTCGTTAGCTGCAGCTTTAGTAGCGTTCCACACCTCCACAATGCACTTTTTGTATTCACTCATCTGTGTACTTCTGATTCGGTTTTATTAGGTATAATATCCTGTGAAGCATTGGCAATTATAGGAATTGTCATCGCTTTCAATCACTGAACATCGGAATCAAAAACTTTTGTCAATTGATGCATTTGCATATGCATTTGATGCATAAGCTAAAGTTCAGTAGTTTTTGTGGAAATAACTTTGCTTGATTACCCAATGTTTTAATCCTTCTTAAATATTCTGCATATTTATTTAGCCTGACAGTCGAATCAGTTGAATCGGTGGCCTTCGAAATCAAATCAAATTTCAAATCAAATCAAATTTATTTCAATTTTTCAGTACAAATATGCGAAATTTAGTCATTAACATATTATGTCAAAACCACTACAAATGGGTGAAATACACCTAGCCTGTTTGTGCTGTTTCACTCCACTCATAGTTGGAATATCATTTAACAGTACATGCTTACATAATTCAAACAAAAATTATTTATTTTTTATTGTCAATTTAGAACAAAAGAAACATAAAAGTGACAGTAAATTAAAATTTTGATTGAAATTACAATGGGGGTGAAGGTAGGAAGAAAGTAAACTGTAAGTTACCTCCAGCACTAAATAATGAGTTGTTGGTAATTCATTCCAATATATTTTCTTACATAACTAATTCATCATATCACTAAAACAACAGTACAAAAATAACATTTCAGAAATGCTTTAGGTGAATTATTTGATCAATAAATTCAAGAAATATATTTTCAGAATATGTCAAGTATTTTAGAATTTTCTAATAATAATACTTTTAGATAGCAGATTTGAATTTTTCAATTTTTGATATTGTTTTAAGCTCCATAGGAAGCTGGTTATATAATTTTGGCCCGAAAAAAAAGACGAATCTTTGCGTATGGGATTTTCGGTAATGGGGGTTCTAACATTTTGATTATCAGTAAATCTAGTTTTTTTAAAAGTTGTCGTTGTACATTTTTTTGAATTTGAAAACATCCAAATCAAACACTGGTAGCAGTAGTGCGCTCTAACATTCAGTAATTTGGTTTCTTCATACAATTTTTGGATCGAAAATCGTTTACTTTTTTACGTTTTATTATTTTTAATAAGGAATTCTGCATGGCTTGTAGAGGCTTTATCAAAGTATTAAAAGTTCCCCCCCATCGAGTAATACAGTATCTTAATATACTTTCTGCCAGTGAGGTGTATACCAGGAACAGGTTTTTCTGTGACAGAATGTCTCTGAGCATATAAAACTTATACATTAGAAGCCTCAGTCTTCTCATGACATTTGCAACGTGGTCGTCCCATCTGATGTGTTGGTCGATAATAACTCCCAAATACACAACCAATGATGTTTTATCTATTGACGAACAGCTACATGTAGTTTTATCGTTGCATAGTGGCTTATGTATTTTTAGGGTATCGTTCTGAGGATTATCTCGAGTGCTAAGTGAGAATTTCTTGAATTTGGTCTTACTAATGTTCAAGCTCAGCAGGTTATTATTCAACCAAATGAGTATTTTTCCAAGTTCGTTTTCAGCAGTTTTGTAGACGTCATTCCAGGTTCGCTGTGTCACCTGCATAACAAATAATGTGCCCACGAATACCACTGATTTGTGATACACTGTTGATGTATATCATGAACAGAATTGGGCCCAAAACTGTACCCTGAGGTACACTAACAGATATATTTGCTGAACTGCTGAGTTCTTCCCCTATCTTAACCTTCTGTGTTCTTTGTGACAAATAATTCTGCATCAATTTCAAACTTTGCCCTCGTATTCCGTACCCAAAAATTTTTCCCAACAAGACATCATGTGACGCGGTGTCAAAAGCTTTTGCTGAATCAAAAAAAAACAGCCAAACATTTCGATGATTCATCCATTATTTTTATTGTATATTCCATAAAGTCTAAAACAGCGTTTTCAGTATTCCAGTTTTGAATGAATCCAAAACGTTTGTCGGTTATAACATGGTGCTTGTTAAGAAATTCAAGTAATCTTTTCTTGACCGATTGTTCAAAAAATTTTTCAAAATTGTCTATCACAGAGATTGGTCTATAATGTTTCATTTCGTGTCTGTTCCCAGCCTTGTAAACGGGTATAACTCTTGACTATTTCCATTGGTTGGGTAGATTCCCATTTATGTAGCATAAATTTATCAGATGGACAAGCGGTTTCAAAATATGTATATGTATGTTTTTGATGAGTTTGGAGGTGATTCCATCTGGCCCTGATGCACAACTATTTTTGAGTGACAAGATTATCTCATTTTCATCAATGGGTTGCAGGAACATTGTGGGAGCAATTGATGGTTCTTTTAAAAAATTGTTTGGTTAATCACATCTGTCAATTTGGTTAGCCATGCTGAGTCCTATTTTTGTGAAATAGTCATTAAAAGAATTAGCTTTTGATTTATTTTCAGTTATGGGGATACCATTTTCTTCAGCAATAGTAATGTTTTCTATTTGGTTTTCATTTGATTTGGTATTGGATATTTCATTTATGATTTTCCATGTTTGCTTACAGTCTCTATTGCCTTCATCGAGTTTATTTTTGTAATATTGGTTTTTCGTCGTTCTGATTAATTTGTTGAACATATTTCTATAATTTTTATATTGCTGCTCAAGGTCTTGAGAATAATTTTTTAGCAGATTCTTTTTCTGGTAGTCCCTTTTTTTGATAGAATTAACTAAACCCGCCGTTATCCATGGTTTTAATTTTTGGTTTTTATTATTATTCACTATAACAGCTTTTGTTGCTTCTCTAATATTTTTCACAAATTTTTCAATAAAAAGATAATAACATTTCTGTGTCTCCTTGCGAAATAAAATGTCATTCCACTGTTCTCTTTCTAGAATTGATTTTAGCTCGTCATATTTCACCTTTTCAAACTTCATTGTGTTAATAGGAGATTGCTTTTTCATGGAAGGCATGGTTATTTTAACGAAAGTAGAATAGTGGTCTGTGATGTTACTTTGAATAACTGCTGATTTGCAATTGACAGCATTTTTAATGTGGTTGTTTTTTCTAATAAAAATATGGTCTATTAGTGAAGTTGATTCTCTACATACTCTTGTCGGTACGTTAATGTAGGATATAAATCCATTTTCTGACATGATATTCTGATAGTTATTAGTATCGTTGGAAGTAATATCTAATAAATTCATATTTATGTCTCCTAAAAGTTACTCAAGATCCTCCCTCTTCAAGTTTGTAAAATATTTCCTGAGGTCATTTAGATATGTTAATGTGTTGATAGATGGTAGTCTGTAGGTGGCTGTGATACCAATTTTACTATTGTGGCTTGAGCCATTTGCTAACGCTGTTATTCTTAGGAAATTTGTTTCCATTAGCTGGACAGACCGTCATTTTGATTTATCTTCGAGTTGTTGTAATGTATGTTGTGATGTTGTTGTAATGTAGGTAAATTGAATTCACTCACCGTCTCTAGCTTCCAAGTTTCAGATAAGATAATAATGTCTATATTGTCAATACCCTCTTGCAAATATACAACTAATTCATCAAAATGTTTCCTCAAGCTTCGTATATTGAAATGAATTACCCCTATACCACTTGTCAAACCGACCTTACCTTCCCCAGTACATTCTTGTAAATTCTTATATGTTTTAGTTATAATTTCTTCGTGATTGTCTGATTTGTTCAGAATTTCTAGCATATCAATGAAAAAATACTCAAATAAATTGAAAAACAATAAGAAAAAGTAAAGGATCAAATAAGAAAAAATAAACATGAAATAACAAAATGTAATACGAGTTTCTATTCGATATCCCTCAGAAATTTTAATTTATATGTAAATTTACATGGTAATGATTTAGAAAATATTTACATAATTTTCTTGATATTCTCTTTTCCCTTCAACTTGATGAATATTGCTCTATTCTTTCCTTCTTCTTTTTTTCCCACCCTGTAGCATGCCACAATGTTTTCTTGGGATATATTGATCGCCATCTTCGAGTTGATTAAGTAAATGACCTCTTCGCTGGTATGTTCATTTGACTTTTCTTTGATGTTGACAATTCTTAGATTCATTATCCTTTCAGTTTGCTCCATCCGATGAAATCGGCATTCAAAAGATGCCTTATCAGATTCATTTTTTTCTACCATAGCGTTAATTTTATTGATTTTATCATCATACTCTTTTTGCGTGTTTACTAATTTACTTTGTACAATTTGGACTTTTTCTTCCATTTCTGGAAGATCGATCGTTTTTATTATGGCTTGTGATATGTTTTTTACCATGGTTTGTATAAATGTTTCACTGGCAAGACACTTGATCTTGATCGCTTGGTTGACACAAGATTCAATTTCGTCCTTTCTCTGGTGATGACCATTTTTTTCTTGTGTTTTTTTTATTAACCGTCGATTGTCACAGCACTTCAGGATTATCTCAGCAAGTTTGCCCTCATTTTACAATGTATTTACTTTGTAATAAAGTGTTTATTGAGGAGCTCGATTATCACACGTCTACTCACTGTCACACATATGACTTGTTCATAGACCAAAGGACTCACTGTTTCAAGATAATACAGTTCTCATATTCATTTTGGAAATTCTGCCTTTCAATTGTTGAAAAGACGCAGAATGATCATTCTCACTAGGGGAAGTAGTGAAAATTTCATTTCTTGAAAAAATTACAAACTTGAAACCCAAAGTTCATTAAGAAATAAAGATTAATGAATCTTAAAATTCATTATCTTTACGGGAATTCAAAAAAAACCTGTAACTGTTGAGATAAAAATTCAAAATATTCATATCTCCCAACTACGGTAAATGCCCGCTGGAAAACAACTACTATCTCGGTTATTACCACGCTGGATATTGAATTATATCCGACATACATTTATGCAACATACCTCACAGAGGTTAGTCTCGCAGATGTTCCCCGTTCATCAAACATCAGTACCATACTGAAACCATTCGAGTAGATCACCTTTAGACCAGTTTCGAAACATTCAATTTTGAAAAACGATTTTTCTCTTAAGAATAATAATTCCTATAAAATTTGTTTTTGACACGTTATCTACAATGAATTTGTTCATAACTTTGAAATTAACGGGAGAGAGAAAAATTGGAAAATTTATAGTTCTTCAGTGTTCTGAGATTGGCATATGAAACGATAGCTTGATTTAAATTTGTTGACAAAGAAGACAAGAAACAAAATATTGTGATTCTTTCAATGGGGATTCTATTCCAAAACCTAAACAGACTCAAGAAGTCTTTGGTTCGAAAATCTTGTGTTATACACTGGTGCATAGAACTTAATATCATCTAATAAGTATAACCTTTTTTTAGATTTTTAGAAATAACTGAATTGAAAAACTTAGAATTTCACTGCTGAAATAACGATTGAAGAAAACCAATATGGGGCTGATAAGTCATGGACGAATAAAACCTGAAGTACCATACGTTTCTCTGCTACTGCATCATCATCAGTCGTATCGGCGTTTACTACGAAGCTGAAGGTTATGTCTTGGAGCCCCAACGATGACTGACTGTCGAGCTCCGTGTTCACTCATGAGGATGCTGGTGGGTGTGATGGAGGGGATAATGGTAGGGTGTCCATGCAAATGCTCACTCTTGATTGGTCCACACTTTTCTGGGTTGTTCTGATTGGTGGCCTGCACTGTTACTAGGTTGTTCTGATTGGTGTACGTTGTTGACATGTGTTCTGTGGTGTGAAGTTGATTTAATGTCGATGTATTCGATTTTATTAAGGGATACCACGTTGTGTTGATCAGTGAATCTCCTCCTTTTTTATTGACATTGTTGGGATTCTTATAGGTCTCAATGACCTGCCCTATGAAGACGTGTGGTGTTATGCTTTCAATTAGATTTGACAGTTTTTTTGTATCCTATTACGAAACTATTGTCGCAACTCGGTACTCGCTTGGCTTATTTACGAGAGGATTTTATTCGCTGTTTCACCCATTCATCATTCATCCAAAGAATTTATTTAAAAACTTAAATAAATATTTATTGTAACGTAACGGGGAAATTACTTCAGGAATAAACTTAGACTAAAATGTTAATAAAAAATACAATTAATTACCAAAAACTTACATTATACTGCCACCCAGCTTGATTGAATTTAAGGAGATATGCTGCATTGCTGGAACCTTTTCTGAAGATCAATAAATACTGAATGAATTTCTCGATTGTATCTCTGTGATCGTGACCTCCCTCAATATTTATGAAAATGTATACGCTGACATTGCAACTTTGATCCGATCACTGTTCTAAGGTAGAATGCTCAGTATGCAATCTGTGCATCGTTTGCGTATTTGAAGATTGTTTTATATTTCTATATCATGTGATCATATCAATTTCGATGTCTATGAATCTGAAATATTATAAGATGGAATTCTGAATACTGAGTCTTTTTTTTTCAGAATATTGAGGTTGAGGTTGGATATCTTTCAATTCATGTATTCGCTTAAATGAATTTAAATTATTTCATGATTATTTTCCATATTTGACACTATTCGATAGAGATAAGTGAGTTGAGTTCAATAAAGTTATCATCATAATTCATGCAATCTCAAATGCGGCTTTTCTGTTCATTCGAAGAACCGTATGCAATTTAGATTTTCGAAAAAGAGATCCAGGACCTCGTTCATTCAATTTCCAACTTCTATCCATTTTATTTCACTAATCGAATGAACGGATATAGTGGAATATTTCATTTTACTGCCACGAATACAAGCGGCAAATAGAATTAATCAAATATAGATATATTCTATTTACACGGCAAATATAAATTATACCCAACTTCAACGGTACTGTGTGTTTGCTGAATGAAATGTAATAGGTAGTTGAAAGATTTTCTCCAGGGATAACGCGATGAAATTTCATTAAGTTGGTTTGAAAATTTCTAATACGTTAACGGTTCAGAGGTTCAGATAATATTCTTGTTCACTGGTAGGTATCACTGATTATTAAACACACATGACATCTGTAGGAAAATGATTTACGAGTATGAAATGAGGTGAACTTTCAGGCGTGGAAAAAGTTGAATATTTAAGTTTTCTCGATATTTGGTGAAACTTTCCTTCTGATGCCTCACGAGAGTTGTGATTATTTTATTTATATATTTTTATCCATATTTCATTTCAATTTCAAAGCTAAAAAAGACCTCATCTCTAACTAAAAATATTCCTGTTTTGGAAACATTCTATTCAGTTTTTTTCGTCCTATGTGTAACTGACCATACATTACAACAGAAAAAATATGTTAATTCTGAAAATACTATTTTTGGCACATGGTTATTTCGGTTTCCTGATATTTTTATTATCACCTTCAAATATTTTTTCAAACAATTCATAAAAGTCATATTGACCAATTACAGTGATCTTGTTGAGACAATAAGTTCTCAATAAGTAACTATTTCCTCAGATATTGTGCACAATTTATTTGGTGAAATTTTGGTGTTTGAAATTTGATTATAGTACTTTTGAAGATCAACAAAATTAGAAATAGAAAGAGCGAACGAAGAGACAAATCACACATTTTTTCATTTTCACCAAACTTGAGATACGCTATGAGTACCGTAGTATATTACAGAAGGTCGAAGAAAATTGAAAAGGTTTGCTTTATATTCGTGAAACGTGATAAGAATTGAATTCTCACTTTTCTTCATTTCGTTTTTATTTTCATGTTTTACAAACAATGATTACATATATGGCAAGTCTGAAAAGTTTAAACTAATGAAAAGTAAAGATTAACAATGTTTTACCTTCGAAAATGTTATTTCTAGCTCTAAACAAAGTATATGCAGTGAACATTGATCGTTCCAAAGCAGGAACTGGGCCTGTTTTCACAATAGCGATGATTTATTTCATGAGCGATGAAATCAAACACACGGAACCCGATTTTTGACAGAAGATCTGAATTCAGATATCGATGGAGTTAGACGATGAGTCCGGACCTGAATTCATGGCGCTTGGAGGCGAACTGACAACAAACTAGGGGGTTAAATAACTACTCACACGGTTTCACTCGTTCTTTTCTCAAGCCTACCTCGCTTGAATGGTCAATAAGTAGCCTAGAGCTTGAAAGAAATATACCGTCTTAGTCCATCATATCGCTCTGCTGAGAAATCGAGTACAAAGTATCTCAGTGTCACAAGAATTTTTTCAAATACCAACATCTGTTGTTTGGCAACACGTCCGTTTAGCGTCAGGATCATTATGCTCGTGATCACTCAGAGATCAAGAAGTGAAGTCGTTTATTCACACTATAACTTAAATCCCATCCGTCCTTTTTCCAAGATAATGCTCGATGAGATCCGCGCTCAGATAGTATTCAAATTATATAAAGGAACAATTCGTTCAGGCCAGTTTCAATTCCCTGTAGGTTAATGGACTGACACCTATCAGAAAACAACTACTCCCCTGAATAATACCACGAAGGGCATTGGATCACATCCGATAGGTGTCAGTGCAGGATTCTTCACTGAAATTATTTCTGCATATGCTGTTGACCATACAACTTTAGCCAGGGGAGTAGTTGTTTCCTGATAGGTGTCAGTCCTTTACCCTACAGTGCAGGCCTAATCGAATTGTTCCTTTAGATGATTTGATTTATAGCCAGTCTTCAAGTATGCCCACTGACTATGTATGAAAAGATAGTATTCGCCTGTTACAATGTTGAAGTCATGGAAGTCACTATTGAAATCATCCAGGAAAGAAGCTGAACGTTTCATCACATGTTTATGGAATTTATTCACTTTCAAGTCAACCATATGAAGTTACTGATCCTCTGTCACATTATACAAAAAACTTATTAACTGATTTCAATAGGTTGAAACAGATATGTGAAATGACAATCTGGATGGGTAAATATGTTAGTTTGTTTAGAAAACAATTTTTCAACTATTTCATATTATCTCGGACTCTCCGAAAATAGTTTGAGTATTATTGATCTATGTATTTGACGTTTCCGTTCAATGTTTACCCAACCTATAATGCGGGAACTTGAAGGAAATATATTATTCATCCTGAAATGTTTTCCACGGTATAATTTTTTTATAAATATAACCGTCAGGTACTCTGGTCTGTTTGATTGACATTTCGTGCATGATTTTTATGAAATATTTATGTTTGGAGAGTTTTTTGTATCTAGCAATATATTTTGTTTTTCCGAAAGAAGGAGCATGAAAAGTATATATAAATACAGTGGGAAGAAACTGTTTTTTTTTTCACTTATAGATATGAATTTGGTGAAACGCAAATAATATTCAATCTGAATAGATATACAGCAATTCACATTAGCATTGTGGAGGAGTGTCATCAATTCCATAAATGTATTTCGAAATTTTTTTATAACAAAGTGTGATGTGTGTATTTGCAGAAACTACCGACTTCCAATGAATCTTTGATGGGAGATTATAACTAGACGTTTTTTTTAAATTTTCAGAATTAAATAAACTATGAGCGACCTCAAGAGTTTTCTTGATGAAAAATATATTGTTTAAACTGCCAAAAAAAGATTCTGCTGGTTTCTGTTAGTTTCAACAATTGATTATTTCATGAAATACACATTTGACAACTTGAAGTCATATTATGTAGGTATAGTCGAAGTAATCTTTATTGTGAATAGTTAAAGCTGTCGGCATATCATAGGCCAAAAAAAACCAATATAGGAAAATAATGCCGCTACGAACTAGTCCACGTGGTCTCAAGAATTGGCGGTTCGTATTGAATAATTTTTACTAACCGAGTTTTATGATTGGCTGAAGAGTCATGTTACGGTGACGAATATAATATGGGGATGTGTATCGCCGTTGTGTCATCAATGTTCAGTTCAAGAATTGATCGCGATTTCAGTGTTGAAATTCGATATTGGTGCAGTTATTACTTAACATTTTTGTTATCTGTTCAAAATGTGGCGTCCTTGGTCTAATAGTAATAACGAGTGTGATAACAACGCAGACTTTTTCCTGTGTAGTAATTCCAATAGCACTGGTGAACAATGCGAAAAAGAGATACCAGTGAATAAGAGTCGGTGCATTTGAATATTGAAACACAGAGAGTATGTTTCAATGCATATACGAATCTACATCTCAAGTTTGGTTTCGAGGGAAACGCACTATTACAAACAATATCAGATTGAACCAAAATTCCTTTCTCAACTGTACCTAAAATAGTCAAAAACAAAACTTATGAACGCAAGACGCGATGTGACACGAGATTACCAAAATCTTTAGATGTTCATCTAATAAAACAATTGAAAAAACAATATAAGACTGTTACAAAAGCAATGGGATTCCTACAATCGAAGTCATAAGGAAGAAATTGAATACTTCCGGCCATAACGTCAACTCGTTATGGAGCGCAGAAGAATAATGGAATTGCTCAACAAATACTGAGAACAAATAACTGAATATAGACAAGAACAGTGGCAAATTTTCTACTTGGACGAAACTTGGTATGACACTCACGACACACTTACGAAAGGGTGGACTGATGGTTCGAAAATGTATAGGCCTAACATGCCTGCAAACAAAGGATCGCGACTAATTATTGTGCATTACGGAGGAAGTAAAGGATGGGCTCCGAATTCTTTGAAATTGTGTGAAAAAAAACTTGAGGACTGCAATGTTTACTATCATAAGAACTTGGAAGCTAATATTTCTGAGGAATGGTTTGAAAATACATTGATCCCAAATTTGGATGCAAATAGTGCAATAGTTCTTGATAACGCTTCCTATCATTCGCAACAGCTCATCAAAGTAGATAACAATTTGTATTTTAAAGATTACTATACCAAAAATCAACTACTTGAAGTTTTACAGACAAAAACATTTGAAAACGTGTATGCTCTTGAGAGTATTGCTGAAAAGTATGGACACACCATATTGAGACTTCCCCTATTTAGTTGTTTTCAATTCCATCGAGTGGATTTGGGGAAAATTGAAACAAAGCATCAGGCGTAAAAATAATTCTCCAAAATTTGATAAGAAGGTGATAGAGTGAAAGGAATATCTAATATTATCGAAGAAGACTGGCAGAAAAAGATGAAAAAAGTAATTTTAGTTGAAAAATACTATATGGAGATTGGACACTTCCATATCAATGGTGGAAATAACGAAAGTGATGGTGAAACAGAGAACATGAAAGAGGAATTCTCAGAAGCTTTCGAAGAAAGTTATATATATATATATATATATATATATATATATATATATATATATATATATATTGTTATGAAAAGACTCGAAATACAACAGTGTATGGGAATTTTAAAAACATCGCGAAGGAATTCAGATACAAAAATACAGCAAGGTACATATATAGAAACCCACAGTTTTGACAGGAAACAAGCAAATGAGAGTGGGAAATTCAAATATGAAGATTCTTACAACAAAATGCATCGAAATACGAAAATCTGATAACCGATATAGATTAGAAAGAAATATCAGATAAAATGAAATCAACATCTGTGATGAAAAAACGAAAAAGGCATCATAAACTAATTGTTATTATTTAGGAATGATGTAAAATTCAAAATTTATTGTTGTGAATCACTTCCTTAGAAGTGATGCTTTTGGAAAATATTTATATTTACATAAAAATGAGGTTAACTATTTTTGTATGAAACTATAAAATGAAAATGTATTTAAATTCAAGACCCAATATTAAATTAGTAGAATAGATGATTTTCCCGATAAAGAAGTTGAAAATTTGTATGTGTGAAAATTGATAGATGGTAACTAGGGGAACGAAATATATTTTCAATTTTTTCATCAACAAGGGGATTCTTCTTGAGGCAATGAAAGAGACGTCACGCTAAATTTTCCTCTCCTTGAAATTTGAAATATATAGTATATAAATTAAGAAGTAAACAGAATAGTAGTCAATACTGATTTGTAATATAAATTCAGTGAAAAAACCTACCTGTCCAACCAAGTCTAGTAGGATATCCATGAGTTCCAGCTTCGCAGAAATATCACACCACACACACACACACACACACACACCAGCGTTGGAGGAAAGTAAGGTATTTACCTATACCATTTCTAAATAATATATGCATATATTAATGAAAATACCCAAGAACTCAACACGACCATAAAAATAGAAGTTTGAACCAAATATTTAAGTCTGCCGAATTACAGTGATCTGCAATTATAAACGGAGATATACGGAGATGATATGTAATTGAAACACAATTCAAACTTTTGAGGCCTCTACCAAACCTTCATTTATTTTTTCTGAATGTGCCTGTTAAAGTTGAGCACCCAGGTGGGATATTCAGTGACTCAATAACGAGTATTTTGTGAAACCATTCATTGTGAAACTAGTTCTATCACTGAATAAAAACATGTTTGAAAAATATCTGAGGCACTCGTGCTGTAGTCATAAGCAAAATTCCAAACTTTTCTAACAGATTTGCCGTTTATATTTCAAGGGATAGAAACATAGATAGAAAAACAATTTCGTGAACGTGTGTCAGATAATGAAAGTAGCTCTCAATAAAATCGGTAATGATACCAAATTGGATATTATGCTGGGTATTGAGAAAACCCACATAATCATACGAAAAGCATCCTCTATGTTCGATGTTGGCCATTTATAGATTATTGGAACACTGAAAGAGAATAAAATACGTCCCTATGAAATGATACTAACGCAGGAGCCCAGTAAAGGCGAATTTAATGGGGGAACGAATGATGGCAATATTGGATAAAAATGTGATCCAATAAGAACATGTTTTGTTTTCTGATGAGTTCAACTTTGAACTTTACGATCATGCACAAAGTATGAAATATTGTCCATGAAATATGTTTTGAATATTCTGAAGAATTCAAAAATTGAATAATACTCAAGAGTGTCGTATTCGTAATTTCAAGTTCGAAGGGACTTTATCGACACGTTTTTACTTCAGAAATAATTACCTACTTGCAACCGAAGAGCTTTCAAACGTAGGTCGCTTTTTTATGTTCGTGAACGCCTGAAAATAATAAAAAACAGACAGCTCAGTAGTCACTTTCACCCTCATTTTTTGCATCGCCACTATTGTTTAATTCCTTATATATTGTTCTGCTCTAAAAATAGCAAGAAGCTGGTTCGTGCATAACCGGCGAACGTCTGTTTCAGATTGAGGGTTCTTGTGGAGATTTATGTAGCCGTTGACCCTTTTAGAGAGCGTCAAACAGAAGAAGCAATTGTCCTTGGGTTTGCAGCACTGCAAATTCTGCTTTTTATATTGTACTTCATCTTCAAGCTTTTCAATGGAATCCAGATTCATAATATTCATGGAGGAAGTTCAATGTTGTATATTTGGTTCGTGTTTCAAATGATTAAGTCCAAACATTGAATGGAAATAATTTTCTTTCGATGTAGTCGTACATATAATGGAAGTGTAACGAATCACTGTCTGCAAATGAAAATGAAAATTATTATTAACGGTCTTTACCAATGCTAAAGAACCCAAAAGTATATATTTTTTTAGAATTTTTGTCATTATATGTTGGAATTTTATTTAAGAACAAAACACAAGCACTACAAGAAAATCCTTAAGGCGCTTTGAAAGTGATGCCTATGTGGAAGTAATGATTCACATTAGATTTGAATCGCTGGAGATTAAATTCATATAATAGGGAAGCCCAAGCGAGGATTTCGGGATTTACTATAGCGCGACAGATTAATATACAGGGGGAAACCTTGTACCCGGTTGAGTACCTTCGCCAAATATGAACCTATATATAAGGCCGCCTGTGAGGAATAAAGGATCAGATTAGTAAAAAAAATTGATCATCAGAAATTCTCGAGCGCGTCAGATTGAGGTAGGGTGAGTTAATTACCTGCTAAAAAGTGTATATTCCAGTAATCTGACAATTTGAGAGTGACGTAAAAAAAGGGGAGGGCAGCAAAGTTGTAAAGAAATAACGTCAATTCGATATTTTTGAGCGTAGCAAATTTTTATTTATTTTGAAGGAAATAATTCAAGGATAACGAAAAATATATAATCTGACGATTTCCGCAAGCCGAAATAACAAAAATTCATCGTTAAAGTTCAATGCGTGTGATACCTATATTTTCCTCTCCGAGTTTCTATTCCTCTATTCTTTATTCACTTTTTCTCTATCTATTACTCTCTCACTCCGTCCCCACTCTGAATTCTGTTACCATGACGCCATCACAGCTGATCACAGAGACTCGTTCATGATGAAGATGAAGATGATGATTAATTAATCAATTAATTGATGGATGTAGCCGTTACTACGTGATAGGAAATCATAATGAAGAAAAGAGAAATTAACTTTCTATATTCTTTAACACTTTTATTTGTAACTTACGTTACTGCAGTTTCGTCCTATAAGGACATTTTATCTCAACACTCTGCGTACAAGTATAATGAAAAAATCTTCAATTTATACAATGTGCGATGCCTCTAATTCTGTTAGTCGTGTCCTAGATATATTCAACTGCCAGATTATATAAATCAAAAGACATTTTTTAGCTAACTGACAGTTCTGTTTTTAATTTTTGTTTATATAGATTCACAAATTATATTATGAAGTACATATTTGTAGATGCTACTGTAACTCCCTATTCTGTAATTGGGTTCATCCTGTAGAATAGTGTATGGAATAATTAAAATGGAACCTGGTTACTTCCACTCCAAATCCTGCTGCTGGTGAAGATGTGCATCCAGAGTCGATGTTCTGGGATATAAATGAAATGATGTGACAAGTGTGCTGTCATCAACAAAGCAAACTACTGGATTTTTGTTTTTTTCGAATAAGACGTTGAAATACAATTAAATACAAAAATGATCCTACAAGCCATAGCATCAAAGTTTGATCAACAAAACCTCATGCCGCATATCGAACGCAATAGCTCTTGACTCTCCATGTTTCTCGATTACGTTATTCCAAATATGGGTGACATACAATACAAGGTCGTCTGTTGATCGCTCAAGATGTTAAAGCCTCCCAAATATTCAAGGATATGGTAGTTTACGGTTTTCTCCATTATTTTTGATATCACTAATAGCAAAACGACTGCCAAAACATACAGGCTCTTTACTGGATTTTATAGTGAAACTCCAATGGTATATCTAATAGACCATATTAGTTAGGTTAGGATTCACTTTTGGCGCGAGGGCCAACTTCAAAAAATTTTACATGGGGACCTTATGGAGGTTTGAATTCAATATGAAACTACACAAGTACATAATGAATGTTAGCTCTTAAACATCTTGGGCTAGATACCTTCATGATTTCTAAATGTATCAATGTCAGAACATTATTGAAATTTCCTTTTATAATTTTTTTTAATGAAATGAAACTAGTGATGTTCAAGGAAATTTCTATTGTCGTAGATCGATTCAGGTAAACGTAGCGTCACAGATGTCAACAAATTCCGCTCCCACTCCACTACTAACCTAAAACCTAATCAACGTTCATCCATTCAATTCAGCTACCTGAGATAATTATTAAAATTATTAAAAATTAATATAAATACATAGTAATCTTAAGTAAGCCTCATATTCCAAACTAAACTCAGACAAGCTTCTATTCCAGTAGTAATAATCACTTTGTAATCTGAAGTAACAATGGCAAATATTATAAAATTATCTGCAATCAATGATTATTTTCGTGACGATATGAAATTTATACAGAAAGGTGAACAGAGTCTTTCATCTGGACATTTTGAAATGTGCAATTTCGATGAAGGATTGAAAATCATTAAAGGAAAAGTGAAAGCAAGCATGAGGAACAAGAGCTATGATATCGAGGTGAGTTTTTATTCATAACCAATAATTCACTCCAATCAAGGCAATTTGATAGAATGTAAATTCATTTTATTTATTGAGTGGGTTCGGAAGTATATTTATGGCTATGACTATTTGTAGATGAATCAAGCGTCTCTGAATGATATACATGACATGTATGTCAACAGAGACTATTTGTAAAATTTATTATTTCATTTTTTTCATAGAAGTATTGTAATTCTCATCTTCTACATATATTGTACATCAAATGATACATTTCAATGAAAGTATTTTCGAAAAAAAAATTTGGCATTTTTTTCCATATCTTGATTTGCAAACTCACAGAATTTTATTTTCAAGAAGCTATGACTTGGAAAGGGTGAAATAATGAAATTAATGGTATTCAATCTTTTGAAAAACTAACAGGAACAAAAGTCATGCGAACTGGACTATGGCTACATACTTGTGGATTTTTGGGGGCCTCTCCAGATGGACTGCTTTTTTCAGATGGAATAATTGAAGTCAAGTGTCCATATACCTTGAGGAACTTTCCCTTGGCAGATAATTTGAAGAAAAGTGACATTTTATTCAGTGAAAATGGTGAATATATTGTCAATAAAGATCATTATTATTATCATCAAATTCAGGGGCAGCTACACATTACTGGAAGAGACTATTGTTACCTAGTTTTATGGATCACTGCTGATGTTGCCATTAAGAAAATTGAATCAATTTAATAAGAGTTGGGAAAAAATATTCATATACTGAAAGAGTTTCATTTGAATGAATATCTCACGTATATAAGCTCATGTTGTATTGTATTTATTATTTTTTGATACATGCAAATGAATTTTGACATTGTTTACCGATATACTAAAAGTATACACTAAGAGTGAATCATTCTTCGCAGTCATATTTATCACAGTCGTATTAATTATAATAATACAAGTACTTTATTGGTGAATACCAAAAGGCCATCGACTAAATCTTCCGGCCAACACAGTCATATTATCACAGAAAAACATTAAATAGGACAATTTGTAAATATCAATATACCTACAGCACATTTGCTTTTCATTTACTTGATGCAGTTACTGCTTGTTTTGTATTCTGACTTGAATGAGAAAACATGTAATCAATTGATTTGCTGATTTTATATAAAAATTCATATCAGATATATTGTGAAATAATCCAAGTTGATATAATGGCAGTGAAATTGTTTAGCTCAATTTATTTCAACGCCAAAGCAGTTCGTATTCTCTTTATTATTGACTTAGAGAAAAAAAAGTTGAAAACTAGTGATATGAAAAACCCAAATTAAATCACCTTTCATTTCAATACACGTAACTATATTGTGTAGGATTAGAGAAAGAAAACTCTGAAAAAAGTAGAATCTACACAAATCAAAAAACAACTTTCTGATAATAAATAATAAATCTATAAAAGAAAGTCAATCTTAAAGACTCTGGAAAAGTACAAACTTATCATTCAATGGTTTCTTAAAAAAAAGGTAAAATGAAAATTCATTCATTTTCCTCTACAATATTTTTAACTAAAGGGTTTTGTAAGTTAACAAGAGAACATATAACTTGAAATATTGCAGAAGAGAATTTCTTCATTGAACCAGGAATTAAATTCAAAATTCTAAAATTTTTACATTTTTTTCCTTATGGATTCACTTTCAGTGAACTGATTGCTCATCAGAAATGGTAACTCCAGGCTTTAAAACATCCTGGTTCTAAATGATTATTCAATTTACTCATCTAGAATATTTGCTTGTCTGACGTTGAACCAGGAAACATGTTACTTACAAATGCTATAACGCCATTTGGGGTAACTCCCACCAACACTTTATAAGTATTTGCATACTTATAATTGCTGTAAGTTCGTTTCTTCATGTTTATATCCTTTGAATTTGTAATTTTCACCTCTGTACAGTCAATAATAAGCCTGCAGTTGGTAAATGATAAGAAGGAATTATGTAGACATGTTATAATTTTACATCTCGATGGGAGTTTCGTCATGAACTCACTGTAAAGTGTTTTATGTATAAGGAGAACCCAAGTAAAAAAAATATTTGTAATAGTTGTTGGGCCGCAATTAAATCGAGTGGCAAAATCTAAGTGGGGAAAATTAATTCTCAACTTCATGAGAGTTATTAGTATTTTTATATATTTTTGCTTCATTTAAATTCCTTGGAATTGCAAACATATTGCAATTGCTTGTATACCAATGGTTACATCCAGGAGCAAAACAATGCACCATTTTCAGATTTTCGAAATAACATTTTTCCAGCTCAACTTTGTCGGTATTAACACGTGAATTTTAAATATCCCGCTAACTTTGTTGCCCCACCAGTGATATACCACTCTTCAATCTAAGACATGCGTTCCATGAATTTTGCAATGCATTTTTATATTGACAAATTCATAGAAAATTATCCATATTTTTCAATTATTTTGTGTCAAACAGGTAGGTGAAGGAAATTCCATTTCATCATTTTTATGTAAAATCAGTTCTAAGGAATAAGATTGAATACCTGAAAAAAGGCGACAAAGTCGAAGAATTTTTAGTCCCATAAGATTTACATGGGAAATTAAATGACAGGTATCCGTGATGGACCTGAGTTCGAATTTCGCGCTCGAAAAATTCTAACCTAACTAGTATGGTCTATTACAGCATTATGAATTCCATCCAGCTGCGTCATTAGAGATTTTCTTGTAGTGACATATGCAATTGAACCATAGTAAATTTTTGCCTGAGGGACCTCAGGCTCTCCACTCATGGCTTGATAAGGTTTTCATAACATTGATCCCTTTGTGACAATTCCAGTTGTACACCATCAAACTTCAATATTGGGTATTCTGAAGAGGTTGGTTTACTGAATGATATACATTTGGTTGGTTATGTTAACAGTTCTGTTTCCACACTACAAATACACATCACAATATCATCAACATAGAGCCCAACTTTGATTGGTACTTGATGGTTTCTACAATATTTTTGATTGCTACAAGGAAAAGGGTTGTACTCAAAACCTAAGTTCTATTGCACGTCAGTTACTTTTAAAATATACAAAAGAACAAAATTGTGTTTCTTTATGTATTTACTCTTGATATATTTTTTTCATAGGATACAAAATAACTCAGTTTAATGATGACGAACAGCCACTGAACAAATCAATGAATCCAACCATATCCATAAAGTAGTCAGGTTATATTAGGATATCTCTGAAGTATTTCTGTAGGCAATATCGGATGATATGAGAAGTGACGTTTCTCTCACTTTTTATGATCGAAAACTGTTAAAAACCGCCTACGAACCCTTTTTTATTTACGATCGGCCCTCGCATCTCGGTCACAACAGACCGTTATAAAAGGTTTGGTTGGTTATATTTCTTACTCGGAAAAAGGTTTCCTTTATAGTCTTTTGGACTGTAAAGAAATTCGCAACTCTAGTTTCAATGAGTCCCAGAATTTCCTAACGTTTCATACTTTGTTTGTATCTGAATTTTTGAAAATTGATAAAACAGTACCGCTAGGGTAAATATTAGGGTCAATATTAGCACTATTATGCTGGAGAGTACTGTCAGTAATTTTCTATGGACCATTGTCTAAAACTGAATCCATATGAAACTGTTGAAATCATTTTTGAAAGATCCAATGCATGAAAAATATTCATTGCAAACAACTTTGGTGGCTTTCAGATCGAAGGGCATGCTTTAACACTTTCTAATAAAGTTTCTTTTATCATATCAGCACAAGTTTATAAAATACATACTATAATCTCAAACTGATTTATCACAATAGACAGTTACTGAATAAAAGAATCAACAGTTTATTATGTGACTCTTTAGTGTTATCCAGGATGAATTACTGTGAAATTCGGTACGCTCCTTTTATAAACTCAATTGACATCAAACGAATTCAAAACCTGCAAGTAGTTGCTTGAGGTTAATCTATAGAATCAGAAAATACGATGGGATTTCATACGCATTGAAAACAAACAACTGGCTTAATATGAGCGATCGAGGGTTCCTTCATTCTGCTTGCTTCTTTTACAAAGTTTCAAAATACCAAAACAATGAGATAACATTTCACTCTGATGTACATAATATTAACATTCGACAAAAAAGTTTCCTTATTCCTCCAATGTTTCACATAGAATTCTGCAGAGGATTATCATCTTATCATCATCTTATCTAATAAAGAATATGTGAATTAATCAAAATATGAGATTCTCTCATCATATCAGCATAAGTTTACAGAAGACATACTATCCCAAACTGGTTTATCAAAATAGACAGTTATTGAATAAAAGAATCAAAAGTTCACTCTGTGACTCTTTAGTGTTATCCAGGATGAATTACTGTGAAATTCGGTACGCTTCTTTTATAAACTCCCTTGACATCAAACGAATCCAAAACCTGCAAAATAGGTGCTTGAGGTTAATCTATGGAATAAGAAAATATGATAGGATTTCATACGCATTGAAAACAAACAACTGGCTCAATATGAGCGATCGAAGGTTCCTTCATTCTGATTGCTTCTTTTACAAAGTTTCAAAATACCAAAACAATGAGATAACATTTCACTTTGATATACATAATATTAACATTCGACAAAAAAGTTTCCTTATTCCTCCAATGTTCACACAGAATTCTGCAGAGGATTATCATCTTATCATATTGCCAAGTGTATGACTAAATTACCACGAGAGTTGAAAGAACTCTCGTTATCGAATTTCCGGACTTTCCGGATTAGTTCTTTGAATAGTTTTCATGATTGACATCTTATCTCCTGATGGATGTAACTTGGTGTTTAGCGAAACGCACGTTGAAAGACACAATTTTTATTCTGTTGTGAAAAAAAGTTTTCAATACATTCATTCCATGCTGTATATTACATTTTGGTAAAGTGGTGAGAAATTAATTGATGCATATTCCAGTTTGCTTCTAGTGAATATACGATGTAGTATTTTAAAACTGTCTGTGCTGAAGAAACTAGATCAGTTTTTCACACAGTGACTGAGTGATCCCATTGTCTGAGACTAAAATTTTTGAAACTTCAGATATCTCTTGAGAAAAACACTATTTATTGAGTAATCAATAGTTACTGGCCAATGTTCTCTAGAAAATAATATTACCTTATATTTGAAAATTTTGAGTTTAAGACAACTGTTGGAACACCGGACCTCTTGTAGTCTCAATAAAATATGTATCTGCTTGTCTCATCACAGGAGTCAGAATAATCAAATATCAGGACTAAAGAATTCGCTTGTATGTTGGGAGGTTCTTTTAATATTGGACAATTCGTCGGCACAAAATTCTCATCTATATTTGCGCAATTAGATCTAATCAAACTCATACACATCAATATTAGAGGCATAGCACTGAAAAAGCAGAGTATGCTTACAAGAACAGTTAAGTAATTCTTTCTGAGGAAAAAAGGAATCGACAGAACAATCTGAAGGTAACTATAGAGTGTACGCTTTGTGGAAAAATGGTAATAGATGAACTACTACATCTTCTGGACAATAATCAAATCAAATCAAATCAAATCAAAATTTATTCAATTCAGATTAATATAAAATATAAACCGTTACAACTTACATCTATGAAGGATCGTGGCTATCTAAGCCAAGCTTGTGTTACAGCCACGAATCCAATACAAACAATACATTTACAAACTAAGATGAACCTACTAAATAGTTCTGGAAAGTCCTAGAAGGACGACCAAAATGATGAGCAGTCTTTTAGCATAACTAGAGCATCAAATACGAAAGAAGAAACAGAAACAACAGATTTGAAAGGGTTATATTTTTAGGAGTGATTAATTTTTGGAAAAGAAAGTTTTTGGCTTTCTACTACTCCATCTGATACAAAAAAATTATTTTCAAATTAATTAATCCTTCTTTTCTTTGGAAGATTCTCTCATCCATTTTTTTGTATCAGATGGAGTAGTAGAAAGCCAAAAACTTTCTTTTCCAAAAAGAAACAATAGCTTGTGACATTGTTTTGCGTGATTGCAGTATGGTGAATTAGTCAACTATCCAGTATTGTTTCCAATCTGTGGTAGTTGTGATTGATAAATGTTTTCAATTCTATTTTCAATTTAGTATAACTTCTGATACATTTTAGTGACGGTGGTGAAGAATTGTAGAGTTTTGGTCCAATGTATGTGATAAATTTTTGATTGTGAGTAAGTCGGCATCGTGGAACCTTTGCAATCTGAGAAGTGTGTAAACGAGTATTATATATATTCTGAACAAATGAACTCGTAACATTGGCTGTCCATAATATACAACGGAAAGTATACAGTTTTCTTACACTATATATTCCACTCTCTTCATATAATGCTTGAGTATTATAGAATTTATTCTTTTTGAACATAATTTTTATGAGTGAGTTTTGGATCATTTCTAAATTACATAATGGATGTCATTTAAGACTAGAATAGAAATGATAATTCAGAAAGGAATGCATACGGCATATATGACAAGATGGACCGATGAAGAAGGGCTCAACATAAACCCATCCAAATGTATATTATTGAAGTATTCACCAAGGGCTTGAGACCGCTACCAATCCCAGGTGAATAGATACATCTGTAGCGGCAGGTTGAATATCTGGAAGTTATACTAGACTGACCTGAAACGTATATCCATAAAGAAAAAAGGAAAGAGTAGAACTGATTCTAACCAGGCGCACAAAAAAAAAACATGGAGACTGAAACCAAACATGATGTATTGGCCCTATATAATGGCCCTATATAATGACCCTATATAATAAATGTATCTATGGTCTGTTCAAAAGTGAAAGAAAAGACCGGTATTGCATGTTCGGAATCAACGAGAGTAATGAAAATCACACCGGCAGCTTCACTGTAGTTTGTCTTGAATTTTCCTTCCTAATATATTTTGACAATGTGGGCAAGGGATACCCAATTTACCAAATTATATGAGTTCGGGTGAAACAAAAATTTTTGAATATGTCTGGAAGAAACACCAAACATGTTCTCCGGCCACATAACACTAGAGAATATGTTCGATACCAACTTCAGGGTTGAAATCGTCCGGAAAAAACACCTGCTATAGAGATGGGTCGAAAACCGAACATATAACAAGACCTGAAATTTACTATGATGAAGGAAATCTTTATTTCAGTTACCAACTCAGTCAGTACACATCAACGTATTCTAAAAACACTTCATTGTGTGATTTTCACTAGATACTTTTACAAAAACGTTTTTGTAAAACTATCTAGTGAAAATCATACAATAAAGTGTTTTTAGAATACGTTAGTTATGGATTTTCATCAAGTATCGGCTGATTCCATCATATATCAGTACACATCACTATTTTAGGCTGAAGTGTTTTCAATCGTGCATTATGCCAGATATATCAATTCGAGGTGTCAGCAAAAGGAACCGATCACTATTCTCACAGATATCCCGGCTGTACTTGGGACATCGATGATTCAAAAAGTGGCATCGAAATTGCTTTAGGAATTCTATGATGAACTGGGTAAACTGATGAGCAGGAAAAGATTGACTTCTCAACGTCTGCCAGGATACTCAGGTATCACAAGCAATGAAAAAACTTATAAGTGTACAAGGCAACCCCCATGCCCCTTCCCGGGTTGAGTGCCCTGAAGTAGAAGCTTCACCCCCTGCTAGTTTGCGAGAAGAACCTAATACCAATCCATCCACCCTCGCTCTCCGAGCGGTCCTCAGCTTACTGATGGGCACTTCAGCAAGATTGACATCTGACCTCTTTTGGTCAAAAGTTAGCCTTTAGGTGCTATTCTTTCACGATTGGTTAAGTGTACAAGACACTGATCCTCTGTTCCATATACAGGTCCTGAACCACGAGTGGGGGTTACCAAAATCATTGATACATAGTCAGATTTGGAAGTGAGTCTACAAGAAATATAAAGATTTCAAGGAAAATATACCCTGGAATATAAACGGAGAAACATTCATCCGCCCTAAAGAACTACTTCAGCAAAGCAGGGATTAGCTAAGAATAATAACCTAGCTACTCACTGAACACTGGCCACTCAGAAAACACCTGAACAAAATGGAGCCAATCTAGAAGAATTCAGATGTAGGCAATTCAACAAAGGCTCCAACACAGTTCATCATATTTTATTCGACTGGTTCGGAGAAACATTTCATAGACAAACCAAATTGTTTCCAGAAGAACATGACAAACATCCAAAGACCTCTACAAACAAGTACAGGGAACGACATTTTGGAATAGTTGTCATGAAGAATATGGAAATAAAATGCAATACACCTCATGAGGTTGAGTATTTTACGTGGGCTTGGAAGAAATGAAAAACAGTATCTAAACAAATGGAATATTTGAATCCAAATTTGAATTTGCTTTGCAATGAAAACGGTTGAAATCTTCTGGTTTATATCAAATTACGAGTATATTGAATGATGAAACCAAACCAAACCAACTTTGGTTCTATCAGAACTACGTGAATGAATTAGTGAAGGAAAATTCAGATTCGTTAAATCCTATTCACAATTTCAAATAATAAACTAGGTGAACGAAATCTCTTTTCAATTAGTTTCGGCCACTTGAAATTTGAAATTTTATCATCATTTATGTGTCTCGGTGACACTGAAGTCTCATATTTCAGTATCAAACTCATTTTCTTTCGAACAAACTCAATTTATTTCGAAATTGGGGTTAACCGGGCGCCAAATACAGTAAAGTTATGAAGAGTCACGTACAAAGTCAATCCTATTGATCTGGATCTTTTTAGGAAAGTGCCTGAATATTCTCTGACCAAAAAACTGAGCGAAACAGTTTGGTAATAAATGCTCCAGAAGGAGACTGAATAACTGTGAAATGTTTGTTCTGTCAGAAGCATACATTATGAATGGAAAGGAAAGAATAATGTGAACAATTGAACTTTTATTCTTACCAAAAGGTTTTTGAAATGGTTTCAAATAGAGAGGAGTTTATTCATTATATCGTGCTCTAATTTGAAACTCAAGTGTTCCTTTCCTGTTGTGTATGATAAGAATTATTTTATATGTTTCATTCGATGAATCGGCTACAGTTTGACAGTGAGCAATTTCATATTTGATCTATTGAATTAGATTTGTTATATGTTTTATGTTATATGTTTTATGTTTTTATGTTAGCCAAAACTGTAATAGTCAGATATAACAATTTTTTGCTTTTGAGCTTGATCAACAATATTCATTGACTATATTCCTCAATCAGTAGTAGTCGATATTTTGTCCGTATACGTTTCGAATGATATTTGGTACTCTTCATTCTCGCTTTACGAAGTTTCCTAAAATTTGAAAATATCGTTAAAATGGAATGCCTTGAAATATTATCCCTGATTAAGTTATCATTGATTATACCTTTTGACAATTAGGGGAAATGATATAAATCCTTCATCTCAGTATAAGTACCAAAGAAGATTGTACTCAAAACGGTCATGAACAGTGTTACATACGATTCCTATGGTTTAGATTGAATCAAATAAACGAATAGATGTCATTAGGTAATGGCATCCATGACATGAGTTGATTCAATTCATTCGTGACAGGAGGTCGTGATTTCATGAACAAATTCAGTGCTGTATCTTGTAGTGTTGTCCAGATTGGTGCTGAAGAGGCAATAAAATAAATGTCTTTTTCCGTAACATCGATGTCTGCCATTGATGACAGTGTTCCATGTAAATGAAATTTGACCTCTTTCATTTACTATATTGTGTAGCAATACTATGAATGATATCTGATTCAAGTTCATATCGAATATTTGGAGTAGAAACTGAATAGAAAAGAGTGTTTATTGCATAATTCAATGTTCATATGAAAGAAGTTGGTTCGAAAGTTTTTATTCTTTCATATAATTCAATTTAGTTGTTGTTTCGTGAGTGCTTTTTGTTTCACTTGATGTACACATCTTTGAAAACAGTTCATTTTGAAATCATTTGTTTTCTTTCTTCCTTTGGGAGATTCTATGATGATGGAGAAGTAGAGAGCCAATCATGATATTATGAATCAACAACAAAAATTACTTGGCGCTTGGAGCGACTTCATTAATTCCAGTGGCGCATTTGCTTTTTCAGCTGCAGGAAAACCAGGAAAAAACTGCAGCACAACATCATCTGAAGATCTTGATCTGCTAATGTCCTCTCTCTCACAAAACAAAATGTAGAGTGTTTCCAGAGGCTCCAATAAATTCAAGATATCGCCTTTAAACAATACGTAATAATGACCAGATTTAACGCCAGAACCACAGTGAACAATGACTGCATGAAGATTATGATAGGGGTATGCTAAATTTATGTGTTCATCCATTTCGAACCTTCGTGAGAGTTTGGTGCTTCCGTCAGAGGTTGCGTCATGTCTGAAGATCATCAGTGTTATTATTAGATTGTTTTCTTGTAATAGTCAGTTAGTTTGGCACATGTTTGGCAATACAGTTGATCATCACTCGTTAAAAGTTCCATTTTCAGATGATTTAACAATGAGCTTTGCACGGACTGGTTATCAGTCATATTAGGAAACACTAGTTGAAGTTCCAGATGACCACATACTTTTTTGTTACCTCTTGTGAACATTTACTACAAAAAAAATCAGTCAGAATACTACAAAGTGAACAAGTGAGGATTTTTACAGCAAAAGATCTACAAACACAAGACGAGATAGACTGTACGGAATCATTCAATCCAGAGCGGTCGGAGGTATTGAATTTGCTATTTTTTGCTCACGAAGACTATTTAACAAGAACCACAAGAATTCGGAACGATCCTCATGTTGTCCTAACGAGTATCTAGTGGACTTCAAAGACTCCAGGAAATCTGTTAGTGGGAAAGATGATACATTCTTACTGCAGTTGAAGTTTCGTAAGAATGTAACAAGTGTTTCCTAAAGTATCTAATCCAATTTTCTTCGTAAGATTTTCAGGACATATGTCTACTGATTCGTAAGGAAGAACATGTTTCACAAAATCTATATCAGAACCATCTCTCAAGTTGCAATCGCTTCTTCCGAGTGATGAAGGGTTTTGTAGATGGATCGATTCGACTCTTGCTTCATGAAGCTCTTCCACTGAAAGGTAACCAGAACCACCGCGACTGCAGCTCATATTTGGGGGGCAAGAATGACCATTGACCGCACTGAAAAAGAAGAAGATGGATTAATCACTTGCGAATTAACCTTGATAGGAGACTGATGAATATACACATATCTCGGCTTGTTTCGTAGAGATTTTAGTTCCGTACTGAATTGAGGGCAATGCATAATCTCATCAAAATTATGTAACGAGAAATAGTTCCAAGGATCGAAGCAGCATTATTACGTTGAATAGCAATACAATAGAAAGTCGATAGAATACTTTAAAAAAGAAAAATCGTCAACTCTTCATATAAAATAAGTACTTTTTTCAAATTGAATTCAGTCAACCCAATAGGAAAAATGTATATTATAAATTATGAATATCCAGTATGCGTTTCATTATATTTGCGATGATTTTATGTTGATTTCTATTGGTGAGAGGTAAAGATCCAGAAAATTCAATCGATATGATACTGAATCAATCAATTTTCAATTATATGAAAATGGTAACTGATTCGAATTCCAAGATGAACACTTATGACCTTTCCAGAATTTCTCAGAAATCTTTTGACGTGTTACAATGGATCACTGTCAAAAAAACGTGAAGTTCATTTAGAGAGTGATTTCGACCATTTTTGTCGCGAAATATACGTAAACACACCATAAATTTATATGCGCTCCTAGTATTGAGTTCCAATGTTCGATTCTGTGAATACACAAAAACAGTCACATTTATTTCAAGTGAAATAAAAAATTGCTCTAGATTTCATCTCAACTAGAAAATATCTGTTTCTTCTTCGGTTGAAGTTTTGCCAACAGTTCAAAATTGTTGTAACTTTTCATTCTCGTCGATAACACCAAAGTTTAATTCTTTGGCAAACTTGTTTCCTCATAACGAACCCAATTTATTCTGAAATTGAGGTTTAAGGAACATCCAAGTACAACAAAGTTATATAGCATCACATGCAGAGGATCGTATCGATTTTTATCCCCGAGGATATCGATAGATTTTCACTGTGGGTGATTATTTTGGAATGACATTTTATTGATTGTTTTTTGGTTGCAAACTTGAGCTACTAGTTCGAATTCAGTATAAGTAATACATATATTTTTCTATACAAGCTTTGTTTTATTTAAATTTAAAGATAGGAAGCGTCCAGGTGAGCAAAGAAATCACAAAGTTGCTTTCACTTTTGTCAACATTGAGATTTTTTCAATCTGAAAATTTTCCTTTCTGAAATTATCTTACGGGATCGGAAGTTACAGATAAGTTTGACAGAAGTGACATGATGATTTATTGATATTATATTTGAAGAAAACTGGTTTGAAAAAAATAATGAGAAAGAGAGAAAGAATCGCTTAATTTTATCTAATATATTAAACAAAGTTGCAAAATCGTGTTGGTTATAGCATTTTTCATGATTTTTGATTTGATGGATTTGCCTCTGCCTCTGCAATAATCTTCCTTTGAACGCGAGTAAATGTAATGTAATGAGGTACACACTAAAAAATCGTCCATTTTCATATCAGTATTAAAGAAACGATATTTCACTTCAACGGCCTCACACACTCACCGATCTAGGTGTTACCTTCGACACAAATCTTTCCTTCGTACAACCCATTGAAGTCATTCTGTCTGCTGCAAATAGAATATATGGAATTATTGCACGAATCTCCAGAGATTTGGCGGATCCATCTACATCGAAAACCTTATACTATACTTTCGTCAGATCAAAATTTGAATATGCATCCATAATCTGGAATCCATCTCATCAGTTGTATACAGAGAAAGTTGAATCAGTACAACGTCGTTTCTGAAATAATGCATTCAACTTTTAAAGCGATTCGTTTCCATTCCACCATTTGACAACATCGGTTATAGCTAATAAAGGACAATGAATCTGTTATCTGTATGAGACAAACAAAGATGACATATTTCAAAGGCGTGCTGTTCTGTTTACTTATGTTCCGAGTACCGAGACATTTTGTGACATATGACATTTTGTCTAACATATCTTCCTCCATATATGTTTGAAGGTGATTGACAATGTTTCGTGATGAGTTTCACTAGTTCGGACTTCCATTGTCTACTATATAAAATGATTTGAAATCCCTGAAACAAGTAAAAAAGAGTAATTAAAAAAGAATAGTTGAAAATAACAATTATATTAAGCAACAATAAACCTGAAATGAAATGATAGTGAAATAACCTACAAGTAAAAATATAATAATTGATTAAATAAAAATTAAAGGAATGAAAATAGAAAATAATAAAAAAATAAAAAGTGTAGAGATTCCAAGTCACGTTAGTTCACGACGTGTCGTGAACAATCTACTTCGTCTTCGGGTGATGACTGAAGACGATTGTAGATACCAACAATCGAAACGTCGTGAACTAACGTGACTTGGAATCTCTACACTTTTTATTTTTTTATTATTTTCTTTTTTCATTCCTTTAATTTTTATTTATTCAATTGTTATATTTTTACTTGTAGGTTATTTCACTATCATTTCATTTCAGGTTTATTGTTGCTTAATATAATTGTTATTTTCAACTATTCTTTTTTAATTACTCTTTTTCACTTGTTTCAGGGATTTCAAATAATTTTATATAGTAGACAATGGAGGTCCGAACTAGTGAAATTCCTCCATATAAATAAATAAGAAAACAACTGTTGTTTATATGGCTTGTGGAGGTGGTATTGAACTATAATTTATATTTTGCCTTAATTGTTGATTTATTGAGATAATTTTCCTTTTTCAAAGTAGAATATCTAGGTACGTATGAATTATTTCAACTTGATATAGACGCTGTTGCCAATATGTGAATTTGAAACAAATCCCTTAAAAAATTGAAACCCAACATTCGAAACATCAATTTGAATACTTTTTTCGAAGTGAATTTAAAAAACTCATGAATTAAACTCAACTTTATTTTGTTCAAACTTGCATTTGCTGTAATAACCCAAATTGAGGAACATTCCCCATTCTGCAAGTTGTCAGCTCGCCATTTTTTACTGTTCCATCTCTGAGATAAGGCTAATATAGCTAATTCTATATGTATTGTTTTTATCTTATAAATTATTATAATTGTGATTTGTTATATCCCTGTTCTGTAGTTGGGTGTAACCTGTAGAACAGTGTATAAATAAATGAAATAAATAAATAAATAAATATAACAGAATGATCATTGAAACCTTGGAAAAACTCAATTTGAAGAATCCACAACGAAGTAACAATGTGATTTGACTGCAGAATATTTCGAATCAATCCACTGCAGATGAAGGAATGTAGAGGTTTGTTTTGTTTCGGCTACTATTGTATTGTTTGAGAGTTCAAATTCACAGGACTCAGTTTAGTTTCTATAACTTTCTATAACAATTAATGATTAGCTATAAATAGTGAAAATTTCTATGTATACAGCATATATCAATATCCGACACATTTTGAAAATTGATTTCCAGTATAGTGATGGAATTACCGAATAACTTCAGTCATGGCATACACGAGGGCCATAACATGAACAACAATTTATCTAAATAAATTGGCCGAATATCGCGTGCAGCGCTGAAATAGCTAGTGTGGTCATTTGATGTAATATAATATTCAGCTATTTCTGTCACACCGGTTTTATTGCCGTTAGATTATATTCCGTTCATATCCAATCACTGCAACACAAACATGTAGAATAGTTTGCTGCCCAAATTTGCACATCGTTTGTATGAATCAGAAGTTTCATGTTATCAATGTTTGCAACAGCTTTGTGTGAAATGTGTGTTATATTATTATTTCAGTGCAGTAAATTTGCTGGCCTAACTTCGATGCTATGGCTTGTCGGATAACGGCATCAACGCTGGTGTTCCCCGGGGATCCATATTGCCTTCATCAATCCTTTTATTATTGCATATCAACGAAACATCTTAAAAAAAACAAGAATCCAATATATTTCTTTGCTGACGACAGTACATTTTTCTGCTCATTCCATTTGGATTCCAGGACATCGTCTGCGGATACACACCTTCACCGGCAGCAGGAGGTTGCATGTCTCAATGGGGATCTAGAGGTTATTTTGAATCGTAGTGAAAGTAACCAGGTTCAATTCAATGCCACGAAAACCCAGGCATCGGTTTCCTTCAAAAAGATAAATGTTTGCGAAACGGATATAATAATGTCAGGTTAGACAATTCCGCTTTCTGCTTCGGTAAGTTTGTTAGGGGTTGAATTGGACACCAATATGTCTTGGCACAATCATGTCGCTGGAATTGCAAAGGCTGCTTCTCTAAAGGTTGGAACGCTGTTCCGAACCAGAAAACTTTTGATGCTTTATATAAAACAGATCAGACTTTTTTTGGGTATTGTTCTCATGCATGAAGCGCCGCCCCTAAGCATACCGTGAAACTGCTGGATTCCATCCTGAAAAGAGCCACCCGCCTAATTGGAGACAAGAACATCAGTTGCAAACTTTATAGCCTGGAACTTCGTAAGAAGGTCGGGAATTCGTCCTTTTCTTATAGATACTTTCACGTGAGGTGTTGAAGTGACTTGGCACATTTAGTTCCACCAAGAACGGTACATGTCAGAAATACGCGATGGACTGTAGCTGCTCATCATTTTGAGAGTCTATAAGTCTGATCAACAAGTTCAAAAACATGAAAAATAGAGATTAAGGTCTTAAAGATATGAGCGATTGCTCATTCGATTCGGAATCACCTCTAGAATGTTTTGAAGGATTTTGGTGCAGGTAAAAAATTGCAATTATTATTAACAAAATAAGATTCAAAAAAATTGTGTTTAGTTTTTCGTTATCAACTCAAAAAATGTTAATATTTAGGCAATTTTGAAAAAAGCTCGTTGAAAAGGAGGAATAAGAAAGTTCCGACTCCCGAAACTATATCCTCTCCATTATTTATAATTTTAATTCGACGTTGAAAATAGGGTTCCGCGCGGCTGTTACGGCATGCGCGACGTTAAAAATTTGAAAAAAATTCTAGTATTTTCTTAACACTTGAATGAATCGAGTCCAGTAGAAAAAAAAGTTTCATCACTATTTTTCAAAAAGTTATTCAATTGTTAACTAACACATTTTTTCCCAATCTCCCTTGGCATGAATATTGGGATAAAAAGTATAAATAATTGGCAAACAAATTTTAAACTTCGTGGAGCCCTTTTGATATATATACTTCATACGATCCATTAAAATTTATTAATTTGTTAATTATGATTTTTTATAAATATTGCAAAAATGAAATATCTAAAAATTGTTGATGAAATTTTTTTTCCCAATTGATATTTAGCTATGTCTGTTTTCACATTGAACAATGGCATTTACTAACATAGGATATTGATTTTTGACGTAATTTGTTTATTAAATTGTTTTGAACAAATGGAGCAATTCAAAATTTTTAAAAAAAATTTTTTGCTATTTTGTTGTCTAGAGGTAATTATGATTTTTTTTTATTTCTATCAATTTTGATTTTTAATTGTATAAAATCGATTTGTTATATAAAAATTATTTCTTTTGATAAACTCTCTTTAGCGGCAGCGCGCGCATGCCGTAACAACCACGCGGAACCCTATTTTCAACGTCAAATTAAAATTATAAATAATGGAGAAAGAGTTTCGGGAGTTGGGACTTTTTTATCGTAAATTTTCTCCTCTTCAACGTGCTTTTTTGAAAATTGCTTAGATATTAATATTTTTTGAGTTATTAACGAAAAACTAAATTCCATTTTTTACAAATCTTATTTTGTTAATAACAATTGCAATTTTTTACCTGAATCAAAATCCTCCAAAACCATTTTTCTAGAGGTTATTACGAATCGAATGAGCTATCGCTAATATTTTTAGGACCTTTATCTCTATTCTTCGTGTTTTTGAAATTGTTGATTAGACTATATTTAAGAACGCTTTCATCTGGAGAACTGCGTTCATGTGGAATCAAACTTCCTGAGAACATTTTTTCGAATGAATTCAATTTCTGGCAAATCAAATCCGACGTGAGTCACCACTTTAGCACAGGCCCCGCTCTAAGATCGCCTTAAGGATTTTTCTGTAGTGCCTTTATTTTGTCCTAAAAAATATGCGTGTATGAGTTGAAAGAATAAGATAACGTGCTCAAATATCACTTTTAACGCCAAGTAGAAGTGCACCTAACTTTTCCAAAGTCTTAGAGAAAACGTCAGACCTATCACGGAAATACTTTCAGCTCGAAAACCAATTACAGTTCGTTGATAAGAATCTTTCTAATACGTTCGTTCACTCGATATAGGCCATTTCCTGACCAGGACACGTACTTCCGATTCTGAAAAGGAAAATATATACGAATGGAAACCGACGTTTATTTTGATTGTGGTTTACTTTCCAATGAAATAAACTAGAAAATGAAATGGAACGTTTAGAGGAACGGTAAATTAAGTTGGAGCTGTTGAAACGAAACAAATTTCCTGTTTCAGTAGAAATGTGAACAGTTGAATTCCTTCCAGTTGATGCTTTGGAAGTTGAGAGCCAAATAACTGTTCAAGGAGATATCCTAAAAATATGAGGGTTTTGAATATTAGATCCAATATTGGCCAACAGTCGATTTCTTGAAACGGTTTCAAATCATACGATGATTTAATATATTCTTTGAAAAATGTTAGCGAAGTAAAATCGAAATGAATTCGAGAAAAATATGTTTCATTACAAACTATTATATTATTATCAATATTTTATGTATTTTACACATTTCTTTTCGACCCAATCAGTTAAACTGTCTTTTGTTCTTTTCTATATTGTTTTTGTTTCTCTATTATGACCATTCAATGTTTTTTCGAAAATAAATAGTCATTATTATTATTGAATAAAGTCAACCACCACTGATTTTTCATATGGAATCACAGAAGAGCTGCAGATCTTTTTTTTTTCTTCAAGACAATTCTGGAAAAGATATATTTTGTTGGTCTGAAAAATTCCCAACTCAAATAATTCGTTGATATATATATATATATATATATATATATATATATATATTCTGGTGAACCAGACAACGGATCACTTTGAAAATTTAATGGAGGGCATATTCGGACATTCTCTAGCCAACTAAAATATTTTCGTCAATGCGGCGTTGCCGCTTCTATCAGAAAGCAGTAGCAACTTTGATTTTTCAAATGGAACACTCTGTATATAATATTATTTTTGGAATCTCCAACAATTACCCGACAACTTTTCTTGATATTTCCCTATACCTATCTGTTACCGTTTTCGAAATAAAAATGCCGATATCTTTTAGTTAAGAAGCACTATGATATCGAAATTTGGTTTGGAGTTAGGTGATACTTGGACACTTCCCACACGTCAGCCTAATCTCCGTTACTTCAATACAGGGTGGTAAAAAAATACAGTTTTTTCGTTTGCTTGAAAAAGTTGCTGAAATTTGATTATTTTTAATGGAACACCCTGTATATTATTGAAAATTCGGAAAGCTGCTGAAATTTGCTTTCTTTCTATGTATATTATACCTATACCTAACTAGTCAAGTTTCGGACTTATGAACATTTATTTGTGAAAATGTCCCTTCAGAATGGTATTTCCATTCGGTATTTGGTAAGCAGGCCATGATTACTATTTGACAGTAGCGTTGTAACATTCTCCTAATAATATCGACATTTTCGTCACTTCAGAAGTTGCAAATACCTTCAAAACGATGGAACAAAACTATTCAAACGAAGTTCTTATGAATTTGTTCATTATTTTTGGACAGTGTGACAAAATTATCAGCAGAACATGTAGAAAGTTCAATGAAATGTATCCGAATCTACCGCCAATGAACCTCAAGAAATTTATACGAATTCAGAACAATTTCAATATGTTTGGATAAACTTTAAAAAAGCACCAAGAAACTTGAAATTGGAAATATTGATATGAATAATTATAAAAAAGTAAAACAATCATGTGGAGTATTTCAAAATATGTTCGAAACGCTGGCCGTTCACTTCCAAGCACTTTAAAATGCGGGTGTTGACTGCTTTCGTGGTGGCAGATCTGATTTCATTGGGATCCAAATCTTCAAATGTTTGGGCAATCCTTTCTAACAATTCATCTCTCGAACGCACGGGTATTTTGTAAACTTTTTCTTTAAACATTTCCCACAAATAAAAATCTAATGGATTAAGATCGGGTGATCTCGCTGGCCAATTCCATGGTCCCAAGCGCCTCATCCACCGATCGTCGAATAGTCTATCCAGTTCTGCGCTCACTTCTCTTGTGCAATGTGCAGGAGCTCCGTCTAGTTGGTACCAACAGTTTCGATAATCTTCGAGTGGCAGATTATCCACGAAACTGTCTACAGTATTCTCCAAAATATTCAGGTAGCTTCTGGATGTTAATGACTCCTCGTATATCACGTACCTCAATGTGTTGTCCATCAACATGCAGAAGACATTAAAACTAAATTTTTCTTGAAATCCGGCTTCTTTTGTGACGTGAGACTTTTCACTGGACCAATAATGACGATTCTTTCTATTGAAAATCCTTTCTCTCGAAAATTTCGATTCATCAGTCCAAATAATTTTATTTAAAAAAAGTGGATCTTCTTGAATGCGTGTCAACACCATTTCATAAAATTCTACTCTCTGTTGAGGATCTTGAGGCTTCATTGCTTGAATTTTGGTGAATTTATAATCATGCATTTTATGTCTTGGCAAGATTCTTTGAACCGATGAATATTTTATACCCAAATCTTCTTCAGCACTTCTTATCGATGACTCGGGAAATGCGTGAAAATATGCTAAGACATTAATCTGGTTGTCTTCGAAAGTTACGGGTCGAGGCAAGTTTCTTGGTGCTTTTGAAGTTGATCCAAATGCATTGAAATTGTTCTGAATTCGTATAAATTTCTTGAGGTTCATTGGCGGTAGATTCGGATACATTTCATTGAACTTTCTACATGTTCTGCTGATAATTTTGTCACACTGTCCAAAAATAATAAACAAATTCATAAGAACTTTGTTTGAATAGTTTTGTTCCATCGTTTTGAAGGTATTTGCAACTTCTGAAGTGACGAAAATGTCGATATTATTAGGAGAATGTCACAACGCTACTGTCAAATAGTAATCATGGCCTGCTTACCAAATACCGAATGGAAATACTATTCTGAAGGGACATTTTCACAAATAAATGTTCATAAGTCCGAAACTTGACTAGTTAGGTATAGGTATGATATACATAGAAAGAAAGCAAATTTCAGCAGCTCTCCGAATTTTGAATAATATACAGGGTGTTCCATTTAAAATAATCAAATTTCAGCAACTTTTTCAAGCAAACGAAAAAACTGTATTTTTTACCACCCTGTATTGAAGTAACGGAGATTAGGCTGACGTGTGGGAAGTGTCCAAGTATCACCTAACTTCAAACCAAATTTCGATATCATAGTGCTTCTTAACTAAAAGATATCAGCATTTTTAGAAGTCATGATTTTCGAAGAAAAAAATTGAAATTAATTTTTATTTCGAAAACGGTAACAGATAGGTATAGGGAAATATCAAGAAAAGTTGTCGGGCAATTGTTGGAGATTCCAAAAATAATATTATATACAGAGTGTTCCATTTGAAAAATCAAAGTTGCTACTGCTTTCTATTAGAAGCGGCAACACCGCATTGTCGAAAATATTTTAGTTGGCTAGAGAATGTCCGAATATGCCCTCCATTAAATTTTCAAAGTGATCCGTTGTCTAGTTCACCAGAAACGTCTAATGTGCCATCCACCGTGAATCAGCCTGTATATATATATATATATATATATATATATATATATATATATATATATGTATATATATATATATATATATATATATATATATATATATATATATATATATATATATGTGACCCATTTTTAAGGGAAACACCCCCCTAAAATTTGGAGTTATAAATCGATTTTAATAATTTTTTTTTAAATGTCGAGTACCTACTAAAAGGTCTACCTTGGGACAAAATTTGAAATGCTTATTAAAGTTTCAGGGCATACTACGATATTTTTTCTTAGTCGAAAATCGGGATTTTTCATTAGCGATTTTTTTATTGAAAAAATCACTACGTCACTGGATTCAGAGTGCCTCTAAATAGGTGTGACCAAAATTTCATGAAAAACTATTCATTATTAACAAAGTTATGACAACTGAAAAATTCGAAAACACAGCTAACAGTCACAATATATAATTTTTTTTATGATTTCAACAATAAAGTGCCGCCAGATGAAAAAAAAACAAATAACGTAAATATTTTATTGAAAATAACGGAATTACATTCACACCATTCAACTAACAATGAAGCAAAAAATTTCAATAAACGTAACTGATAACTAATTATTGAAATGTCTCGATTCAGTGCAACAATTAATCCTAACTCATATTCTAGTAGCCGCTACTGATCCACCACGTATTTCGATACATGTGTCGTAGCGCTTACGAATGTTTCTGATTACGTTCCTTAGTTCTTGAGGGCTAATATCTGCACATACCTGTCGAATTCTTGCACAAAGTTCATTTCTATCTCTTGAGCGATTTTTGTACACTTTTTGTGTGAGAAGTCCCCAGAGAAAAAAATCCAAAACTGTGAGGTCCGGAGATCTGGGTGGCCACTCAATGAACGGACTACCTCGGCCTATCCATCGATTTGGAAAATGTTCGTTAAGCCATTGCCTCACAGTTGTGGCATAATGAACTGAACACCCATCCAACTGGACAATTAAATTTGATCCCAGTTAGGATTATCCGCTGCCCAATAGCGAAAATTCTGTGATGACACTACTCCATTTGTAGTGAAAGTGGCTTCGTCGGTATATAAAATATTTTTTGGGAAATTTCTATTGTTTAAATATTCCCCTTGGGCCCATAAACAATATCCCAGGCATCTTGCTTTGTCGCCTTCTTGAAGTGTGTGTAAAAATTTTGGCTTGAAAGGTTTAATATTCTTTGCCTTGAGACATCTCCGAATAGTTTCTCGTGGAATATTCAAATCTGAAGTGGCATTCGTTATACTGGCATTAGGATTATTTCCGAAATAATCTAAAATGATTTGATCATTCCTGTCATTTCTGTTTCGTCTTTGTACAGGATTAATTTTTAACATCATTTTTGATAGTGCACCAGTTTCATTGAATATTTTATTTATTTTATTTACCGTACCGCAGCTAATACGAGGACGATCTGGATGTCTTTTATTAAATACTCTACAAACCTCTCTAGCACTTCTAACGTCATCTCCCGAAAGGCGTACAATTTCAATTTTCTCTCTTACTGTAAGGTGAATATTGTTGACAATAGTACACTTAAATCTTTCACAAGTTTCAAACTGTAATATCATTTCCATGGCAACTAAGATTTGAATTGAAATATTAGGTCTTAGTTTTAGTTAATTTGCGTGAAAACTTGAATGTAATTCCATTATTTTCATTAAATATATTTACGCTATTTGTTTTTTTTCATCTGGCGGCACTTTATTGTTGAAATCATAAAAAAAATATTCTCATGGCTATATCTGTTGATATAGGGTGTTTTTTGTAACCTTCTCTACAGTGTTCAGCAATTCTCATCAATGCAGTCAATCAGTTGATATCATGGAAACATTCCTTTGTACATGACCGAGTAAATTTTTATCACATGTTATAATAAAATATTTCCATTCGTTCACTTTCAACATGTTTCCGTTTCAAAAAACCTTTATTCTGAAATTGACTGCACTGAGTGACTTTTTTTATCAAAAGGTTATTTTGTGACGTATATTCACGATTCCAATATTCGCAATATTCGGTAAGATATTTCTCGTACTCCTAACTATATTTCTTGAAATATTAAATAGAGTGAAGTGAATCATAACTGACTTGAACTTATGCAATTTCATGTTTAGATGCTACCAAACTTGACGTTACATACATAAAGTCTATCAAAATATTCACATCACTTTATTCCATGAACTCGCACCAGTATTTTGCAGACATTTCAACCCGTCATACAAAGAAGGGGTTTTTCCTCCTTGTTGGAAGATTCCTCGCGTTCAGCCTATTCCCAAAATGGACAAGAAAATGTTTCTTCGCTTTGCTATAAGTGATATCAAAAATCATGGATAAAGTTGTAAACCACCATATCCCTAAATATTTGGAACGCTTTAATATTTGGTGATCATCAATATGGTTTTTAGAAATAAAGATCAACAGGTGACCTTCTATCGCATGTTACCCATATTTGGAATAACGCAATCAAAGAACATGGAGTGTCAAGAGTTGTTACGCTTGATATTTCTAAGGCCTTCATCATGTGTGGCATGAGGGTTTGTATATGACTCTCCAGCTTTATGAAAGAACGTTTCCTGTAAGTGGCACCGCTCTCACAGCGCCTTCAGGATTTTTTGTAGTGCTTGTGTTTTGTTCTTGAAAACAAATTCACTGAGGGGAATTAAACAGATATAATTTCGATTGCAATGACAATTCAGTCAAACGAAAAATCTCTCATTCATAAATCTAGACTATCTAGACTCTAGAGTATCTATTCATATATTTAAAAATATCATCTGCATTATATTTTGTAAAGTATAAACTGAGCAGAAATTGAGGAAAATATTCTTTTAGTAATCGATCTATTGTAGTTACTTGTTCTAAGACATCTTGGATCCAGGAGCTCCTGGATCCTTCGGGTTTTTTTCTTATTTTGGCCAATTGCTATATCATGTAGATCCGCAGTGGCTATTATGAGCTACTGCTCTGAATTACATTCTGTCTGTCTGTCTGTCTGGAATTTACGAAATTGAATGTAAGGACTGCGATGCAAAATATTATGGACAGACAAAAAGATCTATCAAAGTAAGATATAAGGAACACATAGCACACTTGAAATATGGAAGACCTGAAAAATCAGCAGTCGCCCATCATATTTTGCAACAAAACCATTCCATAGACTTCAGTCCATTAAGATTAGTAAGACAAGTTAACAACAAAAGGCAACTAGATGCCTATGAGAGTGTAAAAATAAGTAAACACAATAATATTATGAATAACGATGACGGACCTATACCAAAGAACATATTATACAGCTTGTTAAAATAAAATAATGTTGTTGGGTTTACTGATTACTGCATAGGACACACTGCAAAAATAAATTTGGATAGGCAATATTTTGAAATTAATTTTTATATAGCTGAAAATTGTTTTATATAAACATATATTGTAAAATAATAGATGAGGCAAAATTGTTAAATTAATTCAGGTTGGTATACCTGAATGGGTGGTACGCCTGGATGGTTTACCTGTATGGGATACCTATATAGCATAAGTAGGGTTAGCTCGGATTAGTTTCTAGTTTTAATCTTCCTCTTTGAAGATGATCACTTGGTGATCGAAACACGTGTCGAGGTGTTAAAAATAACGATTTGGTGTTGGGAAAAAACTCCAGTAATATTCATTACTACACCAAAGGTTCCAAACAGTGCATCATAAGTAATCAATGGTGTAATTAGATGATTTGTATTAATGAAGGGTCTATTACTGAATTCTTGAGTAAATATTATTCTTTTAAAACTGGAATTATGTTGGCCGTGTGTTAATCAAGACCACCGAGAAAGAATATTGAATATACTAAGATTTTCTGATGACACCGTTTGGACATTAATTGAGAAATATCCTTATTTCTAAATAATTTGGCATGGGGTCTACCTGAAGTTATAGTATAAGAAATAATCCTGTGAAACGAAATATAACTCGTCTGATGGAAGAATGCAAATATGAGTGCTATCAATACTCCCAATGACTCTTGAAACCGGGCTCATTGTAAAAAAAATGTTGGGTATTCTGAATTCCATATTCATCAGGAATAATTTTAATAAATCGTTGTGCTATGTATGCTATTGCTTCTGAGATACTTTTTATTATATGACGAGCAGTACTTTTGCTCACATTCAAGGAATATGCAGAGCATATCACGAAGTCTTCTGTCGCGTAGAAACACAAATCCGATAAAAGTGGGTTTATGGGTCTAATCGAAGTATTTCGATATTCATTTTTACCTATTTCTTCAATTCTAACAGATCTTCAAAACAGAACATGAAAATGAAAATTCTTTTTCCGATCCGAAATCTTGCGAAAAAATCGAGGTCGTATTTGTCGGAATCGTTTTTTCTCTTACTACATAAGCCCTTCTCTCATGATTCAAGAGTTGCACAAGACATTGCACTTATTGATAAAATTGATTTTTATTTTTTTTTGATATGAACAAAAAATTTGTGGATATGAAACAAGGATGTAAGGAATCATTAAATGTTCTTTATTTCATCATGCAATATAGCCAATTTTGCTCAACTTCAAGATTGCTATCTTGTAGACGTTTTGATCATTGGAAATCTGTCACTGATTTATCTTTTAGTTCATCTAGAAGATAATTCTATCTGACTTTAACAAATTATTTTTTCATCGAAAAAGCTTGCTAGTGTATTGGTGTGAATGAAAACAAAATTTTTAAGTTGACCTATTTGGAAAATATGAAGATTATATTGGCATATACAATTTTTTTTGAAGAAGTTGAATTACTCCAAACATGGCAAATTCAAATCACTGTTAAGTTCCGTTATCATTGTGCATATTTGAACATATTTTGATTGAATAGAAGTTTTTCTGAGATAATTTGGCGAAAATTTTCATCTCATTCTTCCAAAATATATAATGTGACCTATTTCGTATAAAGAACCACAAGTATCTAATTCTACACGATCAACCTTCTCTAGAACCTACTTTCGTATGTCAATAAACGATATAATTTATATTTATATATATATTATTTTCAGCTAGAACGAGCAGTTGGCAAATAAAAAACTGCTAACGCGTTTTCGAGACGAAGAGAAGACGAAAGTACTTAACAATAAGTGTCAAACTAAAATGGAAGATTTTGACGATCTTTCAATCACAAGTGTCGCTGAGTACAATTTTAAAAATAGCGGTACGTCAATTTTCAACAAGCCCTTATTGGGATTCCATCAGACTCAACATGCAGATGAGATGTTTATTAAAGAACGTTGGCTTTTCGCATTGCACCCTTCGCTCTGTGTCATGAAGGATTTTTTATAGGACGGTAAAATTGAATGTCTTCCGACGAACATCTGTTACAGCTTTCGAGTATCACAAACTTTTCTTAGTAACATTTTTCGCATGTTCAACATGGAAACTGCCAATCTTAGTAGGATAAATTTTGTTGTTAAGTGTCGATTGTGTTTGGTAGTTTCAGTTTTTTTTCTTAGCTTTGTTCGGATCTTGTGGAAAACATTTAATGAAATATTGGTATTGCACTTGCTCATTGCCATTCAAAGTCATTAGGCATTATACAAAGATGGATTTTATATTTTCGACTAACAATGTTTGGATGTTTATAACGACTCATGACAATAATTAATGTTATTCCTTGGTCTCTCAACATGCTAATACTGACTTACGTTTTTTAATCACTTGAAATGTAGGTATTAGTGCTATAAGTATTGGAATTTCAGGTTAATAATTCCAAGTTATTGATTGATATCTTATGGCTTTTGATCGATTCAAATCTCACGTGATATCGTGAATATAAATTAATAAATATAGTTTAAAAACTACAAAACACGCTCTTAAAGAACATCAAACTGAAAAGTTGAAAATTAAAAAAAAAATCATTTTATATAAACTTTGGGATCAATCAATCGTATATTGTTTCGGAAAATGACCATTGATATTTATTGATTCCAGAGAGGGAACCTGAAAATCAGCTACCAAGCCCAAGGCAGCAGGCGCGCAAAGGATGGTTACAAATAAGGCAGCAGGCGCGCGTGTTAATAAAAAAATACTTTTTTCGAATGAAGAAATACATGTAGAGTGAGTTCAAATTATATCAAGGAGGTTAAGTACAGCGCTGTCTGCCCGCGAATAGATCAAGCAATAATGTCGATATATCAAGGAGGTTATGTACAGCGCCATCTGCCCGCGAATAGATCAAGCAATAATGTCGATAATTCTGTCAAATAGAGATCCCGTGGATGAGAGTTACAAGCAAACAAACAAACATACATACATACATACATATATACAGGTGAAGCTAATAAAATCGTGTTAATGAAAATAAATTGTGTGACTCACAACTTACATAATCCATTCACTGTTAGTTTTATGAGTATTTTCACAGTGTCACACTTACTAGGCTTGAGCGCTGGAGGTCTTCAATTAAGAAAACTTTCACGATAAATTTTTCACCAATTTTTACTCGAGAAATCAATGCCGTATCAATAATAATAAAAACGATAGGTGGAGTAAGAGTAAGAAATTATCATAGTTAATCTTCTGATGATGCCAACATGGTGAGTTGAACAGGTTTCGAGAGAACTATTGCAATTCCGTGATGAATTTTTGCTCTACTCATTATTTCATCCATTCATTATATGTTGACACACTGAATATAAAGTTACCTGCAGGTTGTATCGTTGCTGCCCAATCAAAGAGCTGTTTGAAAAAGGACCTCTGTCGCTATTGATTTGTCTCATTCCACACTTTTTGATATTCAAACTCTGGAGAGCATCTGAGAGTCTGTTGTAATACACCAGTCCCAACAAATTTGCATATTCCTCATTTATTCTGCAGACTGTTGCTGCATGTTTCATTCTGTGAAACCGTACATGTGAAACGAGTTCTTTGGAACCAGTTATTGAAGTCAACCAGTTTGTCCTATCAAATTTTTGTTATAATCCTCACAGCTCACTCCATGAATCCCACATTTCTCCACATCATCCAATCTTTCAGATTGTTGAAGCGCAAGTGCAGTTTTGAAGGTTTTTTGTTGATTTGTGCCGGTCGATTTATCAATTTCCTCCAAATCTCTGAAAATCACTACAGCCCCATGTGTTTATTGTGTTTTTCTCTTTCTTGGAAAGGCACCACCCACTATTCCCACACTAGAATTCACAATGCCAGAAATAACTTTTAGATAGCGTCTAGCGACCTCTGGCCCTGATGAAGTGCCCGTCGTACTAGTATTTTGCAGACTTTCCAACCTGGTTTTTCCTTCTTGTTGGAAGATTGCTTGCATTCAGACTATTTCCAAAAAGTGCAAAAAAATCTTCTAGACGCTTTACTATCGATGATATCAAAAATCATGAAAAACTACATATTCTCAGATATTTGGAAGGCTTCAAGATCATCAGCAATATGGCTTTCGAAAACAAAGATCAACAGGTGAACTTCGAATAACGCAATCGATAAACATGGAGAATGAAGAGCTGTTGCGCTTGATATTTCTAAGGCCTTTGACCGTGTGTGGCATGAGGGTTTGCTGACCAAACTTCGATGCTATGGCTTGTTGCATCATTTTTGTGTATGGCTCTTCAGCTTCCTGGAAAAACGTTTCCTGCAAGTGACCATCGATGAATATCTCTCGATACTTTCACCCCCAACGCTGGTGTTACCCAAGGCTCCACACTGTCTCCAACCTTTTTTTTATTGTATATCAACGACTTATTGGAAAAAACCAAGAATCCAAAATATTGTTTTGCTGAGGACAGTACCCTTGTCTTGTCAATGAGGTTCTGGAAGTGATTTCGAATTGGGGTGAAAGAAACTAGGTTCAATTCAATACCACAAAACCTCAAACATCGATCGAAGATAAATATCTCCGAACCGGATATAATATGTCAGGTTAGAAAATTCCGCTTTCTGCTTCGATAAGTTTGTTGGAGGTTGAAATGGATACCAATATATCTTGGCACAATCACGTCGCTGGAATTGCAAAGGCTGCTTCTCAAAAGCTTGGAACACTGTTTCGAACCAGAAAACTGTACACACCACAGCAACTTTTGATGCTTTATAAAGCTCAGATCAGACCTCCTTTGGACTATTGTTCTTAGGTATGGAGCTCCGCCCCCAAACATACCTTGAAGTTGCTGGATTCCATTTAGAAGAGTGATATCCGCCTGATTGGAGACGCGAACATCACGTGCCTGGAACATTGAAGAAAGGTTGGAGATTTTCTCTCTTCTACAGATACTTTCACGGGAAGTATTCAAGTGACTTGGCACATTTGGTTCCACCAAGAGCGGGACATATCAAAAACACTCGAAGGACTGTGGCTGCTCATCGTTTTGAGGTTCAACTTAGTAAACCTCGAACGTAACTGTTCAAGAATTCTTTCATTTGGAGAACTGATTTTATGTGGAATAAATTTCCTGAGAACGTTTTTCCAAATGGATTTATTCTACAGTGATTCAAATCCAATGCGAATCGCTACTTTCTCATCGACCCATTACAATTTTCACTGAAAACAAAGTTTTATTGAATGATTGATGACTCCTGAGAATAGTTTATTCAGACTTAAACTTCAGGATACAATGATAATCGTACGAGAGGTTATTGCTGGTCCTAACCATCAACAAAGAAGATCACCATAGGCAACAATTTTCACAGCAGCGAAGCTTTCTTGATTCATCTAGTGGGGAAAAAACACTGGATTTCAGTTTTTAAAATTTCTGTGAAACTGGCGATTTTTCCAGACTGACACTGAGTATTTATTATTCTATCCACGATAGTAAGCATGCAATTTTCACACTTTGAACTCGATTCGAAAGTGTTACCAACTTCATCAATCTGACTTAAATTCCTAGTGAGTGAAGAGGTGTACGTTATCTTTCATGAAGAAGAGGACACTTTATCGCATCTTTGAATTATGAGAAACTGGCGTCACTAATATAGAGACTATTGAATAATTTGTTTTTAACTTGTATTCTCATTTTTTCTTTTGTCTTGTTTTTCACAAAAAACTATTGTTCCGAATTATTCTCTAAAAGTTTTTTACAGTCAAAAATCAATAGGAAGGGGTCTGGATGTTCCTGGCCTATATAAATATCCAGCGATGGTCGAGAGCTTTCATTACGCCATTTTACTTCGGGGTAAAACCAAATTCTTGTGTGTTGAACTGAAAGCTCATACTAGAGGCAACCAAAGCGAAAGTACAGGATCAAATTGAAGTGCACCGAAAGCAAATTCTGATGAAACTGAAGTACCCGGGCCCTTGATGAAGAGGGATAAAAGATAAGTATATTTTACAGGGGTTGAAACCTGGGGAGGAATATTTGTTCAAAATGAATGATGAATTCAACAGAAGTAAACAGCGATAATATATTTCAATAGTGTATTTCCTTTGATATAATATTATGAAGCATGAAATACAGTGATATTAATTAATTTTCGTTCAAAATCTTCCAGTAATAGCTTCATAACGAACGTTGATAATACATGTATTCAGTGACACTCGACAGTGAGTGAGGGAAACTCAAACAAATCGAACAAATTGCTGGAAAATATTATCCTCATGAAACATATTTAGTCACGAACGAGTTTTGTTCATCATTGCGGAGTTTGATGTAATTTAATTTCATATTTGAAACGGATTAATTAACCATAATTCGTTACGGACATTTTTGAAAATCAATTAGTATAATAAGTATTGATTAAATAATTTCAAATCAAAATTAGTTACAGAAACGGTCTTGCCAATAGTGAAATATTTTCCGTGATTTTGTAATTTGATCACAATCATTATCTGAATTAGTAAAAGCTTTACAAGACCTTCTAGGAAATCACCCTTCAACTTGAGTTAATGTTTTAACTTTTAACAAAATCTCCACTCAAGTACCTGAGGGACTCAGGTTTTTCACAGTTAGGAAATAACAAATTACTTTTTGTAACTCCGAAGTTACGAAATGCAAGTAGGCATGGGTGCATAACTTCTGTTCAAACTGTGTACATTTTCACATGAATGAAAAACTGACTTTTTCATCATATGGAATTCGGTGAATGATTCATATTTCTAATTTTCGAGAAGAAGTAGCTTCCACAAAAAATAAAAGGCCGAATTTGATGTAAAAACATCGATAGTAACTCCAATATATAAAAGTGAAAGCAGAGATGAAGTGGTTAACTATAGGCCAGTTTCATTAATAACAGACTTCAGCAAAATTATAGAAAAGTTAATTAAATCCAGACTAAATTCATTTATCCAAAAACACAAAGTATTATCAAAATCACAATTTGGTTTTCAGGAAGGGAAATGCACCCAAATTGCACTATTGCAGCTAACTGATAGCATATACAAAGCACTAGGTAGAAGCAAACCGTCAATAGGAGTTTTCATCAATTTATCGAAAGCATTTGACACAGTTAACTACTCCATACTATTTACTACTCCATACTATTAACCACTCTGGAGAACATTGGAATAAGAGGGAACGCAATCAAATTATTGAAATCATATTTGACAGATCGGAAACAAATCGTGAGAATTCAAAATATAAAGAGTACTGAAAGGAAAATTGAATATGGAGTACCACAAGGAACGGTTTTAGGTCCGGTACTATTCTGTATATATGTGAACCAATTATTTTCTATAGGATCGTCAGGTGAAATAACTAGTTTTGCAGATGACACTGCGGTTTTCTACTCTGGGGAGACCTAGCTTGAGGTCAAAGAACAAGCAGAAAAGGACCTGGAATTGATTAAAGATTATTTGATTACAAACAACTTTTCTTAAATTTCAACAACACATTTTTCTTACCTTTCTGTAATTATAAATCTTCCTTGTCACAATATCAATTCATAACTATTCAAAATACATTCAGAATATCTTCAACGACAAATATAAAATACTTAGGAGTTTTAATAGATTCTCATTTGAGATGGAACTTCCATATAAACTATTTAGGGAAAAAATTAAGAACTATTCTTTATAAGTTCCGCCAACTTAACGACAGATTGGACCTGAAACAGAAAAAAATTGTTTATTATAGTCTTGTACAAAGTCATTTGACATACTGCAACATTTTATTTCAGGAAATTTTGAATATGTAGAATAAACTAAAATAAACGAAACTAAATTGTATTCGAATAAATTGTTGGAAGTGTCCACCTTCAGCGAAGATACAGGCAGTCAGTCGTCTAGTCATTGAATCTCGTACCCGCTCAAAAATTATTGATGTGTTTCTTATTGTTTCACAGGCGTCTACTATTCGGTTTCTTAGATCTTCCTCGTTCACTACTGGAGTCTTATAAACTAGTGACTTCAAATGTCCCCAAAAATAAAAATATATCGGGTTTAGATCTGGGGACCTTGGTGCCCACGCCTGGTTAGGTTCTTCTACACCCCTACCGATCCATCGATTTGGATAGACTGTGTTAAGGAATTCCCTGGCTACAACGCTAAAATGGGCCGGAGCCCCATCATGCATAACCCACATGCGGATACGAATTTCTAATGGTAGGTACATTCTGAAGTAGTCCCGGCAATTCATTTTCTAAAAAGTGTCTGTAAGTTGCGCCATTCAGTCGGAGCGGAAGAAAGAAAGGATCTATCAAGTAATTATCAATTATTGCCGTCCTTACATTCACAGAAAATTGATACTGATAATGCCTTTCACTAACTGCGTGCGGATTTTCGAGAGCCCAAACATGGTTGTTATGAAAGTTTGTGATAGCATTTCGGGAGAAGTTTGCCTCGTCCGTGAAGAGTACATATCTTGAATATTGAGGATTTCCAGCCAATTTCCTCAAAAACCATAGTAATGCGTTGGGGAAAGTCTCGTGGCAAAAGAGCTTGTACCCTTTGAATATGGTATGGATAAAACTGTTGATCGTGGATAATTCTTCAAACTGTGGACTGAGTAGAACTGACAGCTTCAGCAATTACTTTTGTGTTTCTTTCTGGATTCTCCTCGAGAGCGTTCAAAACAGCTTCTACCAATTCTGGGGTTCGGACTGCTCGTGGTCTTCCAATAATATCAGCTGCCCTCTTAAAGCTACCTGTTTCTGCCAAACGACGGTGGAGACTAGCAAATGTTGGAGCTGAAGGCAGTACTCGATTAGGAAATCGCTCCTGGTAAATAGGTCTTGCTTCGCGCGCATTGCCATCCGCAAGGCCATAAACCAAATGCATATCGGCTAAATGAGCATTATTGTTTAAATAATCCATTTTTTTCAAAATAAGTGTTTTCTACTTCTACTTACGGAAACTTCAACAAAACGTCTAACTGTCACAAAATATGTAATTACCAAAACTACTCACAAACGTCAAATTTATTTCCAAAGCATTCTTGTGAAAAATGCAAAATATTCGTAATAACTTCAACATGCATCGATTATCAAATAATCGACTTGAAGTTTTCAAGTTCAAATATTTAGAAAACGGTTGCTTATAGCGACTAGTAACAAGGGTGGCTTATTTACGTAGATATGATAGAGAAATCGATTTTTTTACTGAAAAATGTGCTAGAAGTACGCCCAAAAAAGTTATGAATCTTTAAGAAAGAAAAAGACGTGTAGGTGGCGTCCCCTACGAGTAAGTACAATGAGAACATCAGGTTCGAATTCGACACCTCAAAAACCTCCTATTACCAAGTTTCGTTTAATTAAGTTCAGTATTTCAAAAGTTATTTAAAAAAAACGAAAATAAAAATAAAACTTCAACATCCTGTATCTTGGAAACGAAGCGTTTCCGGACATTTATTTATTTGGACAATTCATATTAGAATATTGTGAGGAATCACCTCCTGAAGTTTGTCAAAGTACTTTTGAATCACCCTGTATACGACGCTGCCACTTGGTATAATATACACTGAATGATTTTTCAACAAGAATATATATGATATATTTTTTGTTAACTCATTCCTTCATCTCAAACTTTTTATGGGAATTTATATACAGGCTGTATCCAAAATAAGTTTCAAACTGAAATACAAACTGAATACCTGGATGGATATTATCGATTGTTGATATGACAAAGGATGCCAGATTCAGTCCGGTTGCGCCATTTCAACTTCAATAAGGCAGGTGTATTTGGGAGCATTTGTCACATGAAATTGCCACAAATCAAACCACCGAGCTGTGTGCCTCATAGGGACATATCCTATATGTGTTGAATGCCGGCATGACAGATGCTCATTGTTTAGATATCTTAGAGGGAAATGTTAGTTCAGCTATCCAAATTTCATTAAGGCAAAACTTGGGTTTCATCACGAACGATATAACTGCTTCATTTGATGTTTAAAACGTGAGAATGGGCATGGAAATCGACAGTTGTCGCTATTGGTAGAGAATCCAGTGCCAATTTTCACATGTTCATATATGAAACTGTTTGGAAATCCAATTGCTAAACGAAATACTTGTTTTCATAACAAATGTAAAACACATTGTGACTTTTTGTCATGATGTTCTTACGAGTTATAAGTTAGGTTGGCCTAAGAAATGATATTCACAAAATATGAATGATACTGATATTATGATATGCGAAAATTAAAGATTGTGAGTTTGAAAATAATTTGTTAATTTTTTTTGTATCTTAAGAACCCAATTCAACTCATAAGCGGTGAAAGTGAAACACCTATTTATAGTTAAATGATGTCTATGATGAGTGTTAAAAGTAAAGTTTTATTTTGTGAGTGGAAAAGTTTGCAAAACGAGCGTATCGAGTTGAGCAATTTCACGAACAAAATAAAACTTATTTAACACTAATATTACACAAACTTTTTTGTACAACTGTCCTGTTTTCATAATGAAATAGATAAATTTGATATTTCCATGAAAAACATTTTGACATCTCTTGCCAGTTAACTATTTTCATACCATCGCATTTGCTGTGAAGTGGCCATGTCAGGTGAATCCAAATCACCTGGTTACCAACAAGCAGTATTGTTTACAGTTCACCCGTTTTATTTGAAGTCACATTTTTTGAAGTTCTTGCTGGTGTTTAATGATTTGCATAACGAAGAACAATAGTGAGGAATTGTGTACTCCTGACGATATTGAAGAGGCTGCAAAAAGAGCTCAGCAGTACGACATCGCATATTCTGATTTTCTTAGCTGGTGTAGACTCGAAAACGCCGAAGGAAATTATAGCGAAACCATCTTCTTAGCCTACTCAGAAGAGAAATCAAAAATATGGAACTCGTCAACTTTGTGCAGCAAGTTTTTGATGATAAATTCGAGTGCGCTCTTTGAAAATGGTGTTGATATAAGCAAATATTTCAAGTTAATAGCATTCCTAAAGCGGAATGAATGTAGGTCCAAAAAATCAAAAACTCTCACGTTTGAACAAGTCTAGAAGTTTATAAATGAGGCGCCTGATGAAAAATATTTGATGATAAAAGTTGCTACTATTTTGAAAAGCTGTGTCATTCATTGATACAAGACATTAAATTGATGGGCAAATCATTGATTGTTCAATCAGGAGAAAATATAACGGATATTAAGAAGCACGGTGGATGGAAGTCTGCAACAGTAGCTAAGGATTACATCGATCAATCTATTTCTTATAAAAAGGTTATTGCTGAAAAATAATATCAACAGCTAGCTCCAGGGTTACAGCATAAAAATACTTTTAACACTAGTGTTAAAATTTTTTTAAAACGATACTTCCAAAACAGCATCTTTAAATACTGTTAACAACCATTAAAAATGTCACTCTTATTGACAGTCGTACAAAAATAGCATTTTCCAAACAATAATTAGATAATTTTCAGTTGTATAGCCAGGGATATGTTCTGAGTTATGGAGACACTTCACTTCATTAAGTTCTCGTTTCAATTCGGTATTGTTGGGTGATTCAAGGATGGCCTATCATATGAAAAAAAATTGAAGAATAAATGAACTGGATGGAAACGTGGCTCGTTGGATCTTTCATTTTCCCTGTTCTCAATTTTTTCAGAGTTTTATATTTCGTCGAAATATCAGTTGAACTCCAGAATAGCTTGGTATCATCTATCAATAATAACGAACACATCATGTCCAAACAATATGCAATGAAAAGAGGTGATAAAGATTCTGCAGCTCACCTGTTGAACAGGACATTTGAATATCATACCTTCACGGAATATTTATTTATAGAATTGAAACTCTTTATTTCATTATATTAGTCATTTGTCCTGACTAATATCATTTCCCTGTTTCATCATCAATTTGGTATTCCATTATCTCCCAAGAGACATTTGGGAATAGCTTCTACGGAGTCAGTGGAGTCAGCTGCTATAGTCATTAAAATCATCTACGGCTACCTCAGCAGTTTTGGTAGTTGCCACTGACATATTATCATGACGTTGATACCTGCTTCAACTTCGGGAGGATGTCCCGTAAGTTATATTGCAATTAAAACTTTGGTTCTGCCTGGATATTCCAATAAAACTTCTTGAGTGGAAGGACATGTAAATATGATCCAATTCAGCAGTGACGTACTGAAATATAAACCCGAGGGAGATTGAGTTATTACGTTTCTGTCATCAATTTATTGTTAATTTTGTCTAAAGAAAAATTAATGTAACTATCAAAGATTATTATTATTATTATACTCAATATCGAAATATACTTAAAAATTTCGATTTGACTGAGCAAAGTACATATTTAAAGAATTTCAACTTCAAAATGAAAAGAGTAATCCTCTTTTCCAATTCTCATTTGACTAGAACACACGATTTTTCACACTTATTCTTGTTACAACTGATTGAAGTGAAAAAATAGACATTCTCGTTTCATAAAGTATAACCTCAAAAGAAATTAATACACGAATCAGCACATTTTTTTACTGTAATAAAATTTATTATTGGGTCGGAAAACTATAGTATTATTGAATTGATGGATGTAGCCGTTACTACGTGGTAGGAAATCATAATTAAGAAAAGAGAATTGAAAATTTATTTGTTTTTCATCACTTCAATTTGTAACTAACATTCATGCAGTTTTATCCTATAAGGACATTTTCAAACTTATACATTAAACTTTTGTTTACTTCAATGTATAAGTTTGAAAATGTTCTTTTAGGACGAAACTGCAGTAACGTTAGTTACAAATAAAAGTGGTAAGAAACATAGAAACTTTCAATTATCTTTTCTTCATTATGGTATTAATAATTCATTCATTTGTTGGATCTGTTTTCCTTAATAATCTGAACCAGTCAATAATTAATGGGTAAATATATCATCTCATTTCTAGCAAACGCAAATCAAATCAAAATATGCTTTATTACCCAAGATCTGAACATCTTGGCATATCTTTGTGAGATATTAGTTTTTGGGACAAAAAGGATTTGGCTTTCTACTTCTCCCTATTTGTATAAAAAATGCGGAAAACTTCCAGAGGAAGGAAAAAACCTTTTGATTTCAAAATGCACTCTGTACAAAGATGTGTAGATCATGCGTAGAAGTTACTTTCAGACGCGAAATGCAAGGAAATGCCCTCTTGTAAGAACTACTAACATATGAACATTGATCTACACATGTTCATACAGGGTGTTAATTTGAAACCACAGTACGTAATGACATTAATTCGCTTATTTGATCAAATCCCAGCCACAGGAATCATGTACAAATTGAAAGGGAAATATTCTCAGAGAAAATTAATTTTTGAAATAAATTTTACATCTTCATGAAAAAGTGGGAATTTTCCGAAGAAAGGAAAGAAGCAATCAATTTTAAAAAAGTTTACTCTATACAAAGATGTGTAGACCATGCAAAGTAGTAACTGTCAGACACATATATCAATCTCTTCTGAAAATATACCCATTTCAATTCAAACAAGCGTTTTACTCTGAAACATCGAAGTCCGCCATTGAGGATGACAATGTTTCATGTAAGTGAAATTTTACCTCTTTCATATACTATAATGTGTCACAGGATTTCTGTGAACGACATCTGATTCAATTCTATAACGAATGTTTGGAATACAAACTGAATAGAAAAAGTGTTTATTGTATAATTCAATGTAAATATAAAAGGAGTTGGTTTGAAAGTACTAGTTATTCAATGTCATTCAGTGTTTATATGGAAGTGGTTGTTTCAAGGGGGTTTTTCATTTCAGTTTGTATCTGAAAATTAGTTTTTTGCATAATCTAAACATATTTGTGAAGAGCTCATTGTGAAATTGATTGGAGAGTGCATTATCATAAACATAGAAAAGGAAATGTTTTTTCGTTAGATCAACTGTGTCTCCCTGCCACCCTCAGAAGTTGAACCTCAAGTGAATTGAGGATTACCGTAGTCTCTCATCTGATTTCAAGTTGATATCTTTTTTTTTCTTTCGTCTTCTTGAATGGAAAGCAACATTTTTTCCCAAAAGATATATTGAGATTCAGAATTGCAGGATTTATATAATCTAATTAGCATGTGCTAGATCAAATGAACCCTCTGAAAGATGAATTTATAGAAAAAAAGATTTCACTTCCATTAACATTAACAAAAGGTGTTTCGTGCAAGCAACCATTAATATCATTCATTTCATTCTCACAAGCTGCTTACTTGAATGTTTCGTGGTTGACAGGAATTAGGAACTAAATCCAAAGTTGACCCTTCGGCCACATTTGTGTGCGTTCATCACCGCATTCGAATAACCCTGAACTCATTTTCCAATTCGAAAAGTCATCAGTGCATGTCAGCCCGGTGGCATTCAATTATTCACTAATTTCCTCCTTTCCTGTTTTCTAGCACTGATTTCAGAAATTTCAGCTGTTGAAAAAATCATATTGTGAGCTGACATGAAATCTGAATTCATGTTTTTGTAAACGGAATGACAAATGGTGTAGGATTTTTTCAAAATGATTTTTTTTGTCACACTGAAATTTGCTACAGTGCTTCCTATATTTTTATTTCCACCGTTTTCTTTTCCTTAATTCTCTGATAGTGTTAGGATCCAATCAACATTTTGTCTTAAAATTCCAAAACCTAACAGAATCACTAGCGAAATGATATTTTTTTTTATTATTTTAGTTTTGACTATGAAACTCTAGATATTTACCTGTACAACCACATATTTAAAAAAACATTTCAAGAAGAAATCACATCTTCAATGAAATATTGAGTGTTTCATTTGAAAAAGTCAAGAAAAAGCTGTTGAGTTCTGATTCACCAACTTAGTATTACAAAAAAAGATTGCGATCACATAATTATCCTATAATGAAAAAATACATCTATGAAACATCTCCAAAATAAAAATAAATAAGTTTTTATTGAAAATGTGGAAGGTTAAATATATCAACTTTGTGACCTTATTTCTGGTATACCTTCTGAACGTTTTGTTACACTCCCCCACTTTTCTCTCGACCCCTCTTGTTCTTTCTTCGTTTTGTCTCGACTAAGACGACACAATCTCTTTGCTTGGCGAGAGACAATTTTCCAAAAGAAAAATCTCCTTTTGCCTCGTTAGAAGACAACACAAGACAAAAGACGAGAATCTCCTGTCTTGACGGCAACACTGGCGACTTCTTTCGTCAGTTGAGTAAAATACAAATGTGTGACTTGGGTAGTAGGTTTACAGTTAAGCATTTCAAGGAGACGCCCCTATTCTGTGGTTGCAAGGTAATAACTGCTCCCCTAATTCCCTCAAGTTACCTTTAGCATTTCAGGCCTGAATCCGTTTAGCAGAAATCAGTTTTGAAGATCGGTTAAGCCACCAACGCCGAAATTGAAACTTCTGAAGCAATCTTGAGAGTCAAAACACTGTCTTACGCAGTGATTTTGATGAAGTACTCATCTTGGTTTTTCACAGTTTGTCTTCTATTGAGAACCGACTGCCCGGTACTTACGATGCCCATCAGTGTAAAATAACTGTCATAGAATAATTTTTCAGCAGCTCGATTGCATTACCCTTTGAACATGAAGAGACTTAGGGATTTAATATCCATTTGTTGATTTTACGTTTTTTGAAGGGCCTTCCATTGATGCAGCATTGTGGTAAGAGAAAAAAAAAACGGAATAAATTGGAGATAGTACCTAAATTTGTGCGAACTGATAAAGGAAGTTCATTATTTTAGGCATACTTACAAGTATATAAGTGAATGAAGAAGTATACTTGCTGACTCTCAACAACTGTCTGTAAATCTAATTGTTTTCTTCGCCTTTTTTCCGGCACATATCATACCTTGTTGACTTCACTTCGTTATTCAAATATTTTATCCGTATATGTCGCAATGGAAATCCAAACCTCGTAACATTTCAATTTGATGGCTGAAACAAATTCAATAATAATCAATGAATATTATGGATATTATATCAATTCTTAGCCAATATGATCAAATGATGGAGTTAGAAATATTTCATGCAAGCGCTTCAAAGAGAACTTATCCTGTGTAGGTACATCAACCAGTTTTGAGAACAACCGAGAAAATATCTCACCCTTATAATTGCTACGTTCAATATTTTTGTGCAATGCATTTGAACATGTAGCTTTCTGCCCATCGTCAGGGCGGTGTACTCATGTACAAGGTTGACAATTCTTACTCACAGGTTCTATATCTTTAGTCTATATCTATAGAATCAGAGCTTCATTTATAATAAGACCAGCTGACCCTTCGAACTTCGTTCCGCCTTAAAGGCAATAAAAAGCACATTTTTTTATTTTATTAATTCAATTTTTTTATTAATCAAGTATTTCAGTTATCCTTCATTAGTTTGCACTCTTCAGTTAAACAAACACCTTGTAATACACGACACTTTTTGTTTTATTATCAGGCGCAAGTATAAACAACGCAGAGGGTCTTCCGACCCGTGAACATGCCACATATAATTGGCCATGTGAAAAACATTGGAATTGGATAGTTAGTGGCGTCATCTTCCTTTGTTACACAATCAATTGATTTGAATGAATCTATTGTTCCAATGATATCATTCCGAATTATGTAGTTTAGTTCATCTACATCTTTATTCTTAGCCGCTAAAATTGATCGCTTACTCAACCATTCATTATTTTTGTAGTTAGTAATTATGTTTTGTTAGAAAAATTCTGAGAAAATGAAATCAATCCGCTCGATTCGTCGACCGGTACTCGACCATTACCGATATTCAGCAATTGCTCAGAGAAATCTTCAGCAGATGTATCATTAAGCAATGCAACTCTCATGTTTCACCCGAAGACGCTTATAGATACTAACAATCGAAACGTCGTGAACTAACGTGACTTGGAATCTCTCCACTTTTTATTTTTATTTTCTTTTTTCATTTCTTCATTTTTATTCATTCAATTGTTCTATTTTTACTTGTATTTTATTTCACTATTATTTCATTTCAGGTTTATTTTGGTTAAAATAATTGTTATTTTCAGCTATTCATTTTCAATTCTTCTTTTTTAGTTGTTTCGGGGATTTCAAATCATTTTATATAGTAGACAATGGAAGTCCGAACTAGTGAAATTCATCATGAAACATTGTCAATCACCTTCAAAAATAACTCTTACATTTTACAGCTCCCACAAAAACACTCTAGGCATTTTGAAAATTCAAAACTATAATAATCTCAAATACTGTCACTTCATATTATCACGACAAATAACTGTTGAAGGTTTTGTAGATATTTCTAGAATACCAATAAGACAGTTGTAGTTACATTTTACAATATTTCAGGTTCCTGATAATATCCTGAAACAAAGTTGGAATTGAATGACATGTATTCATTGTGGGTATTCTGTTCCAACAGTTTGGCAAGATATTCTATAAATCATGGATCATCCTCTCATGAATACTATGTTTCACTTAATTGAAATTTCAATACTCCTGGGAACGATTAAAATACTCGAAAAATCCCAATTTCAAAGCAGAAAATTCAAATGCTGACTGATATCACCATGTCTCGATGAATCCAAGTTGCTACTATTTACAAATGCAATGTAATCAATGGAACAATACATATTAAAAAATGAATCTTCCTTCTTCTAGCTCGGACATTTTTTCTCTACAAGGAGAAGAAGCAGTATAAAGAAAAGCCAAATTTTGATGAAGGACTTCATCAAGTTTTTAATGTACATGTGACACATTGGTATTTCTTGTGGCATTACATTTGTTCTTTGGCTCCAGTTTATTGGCATTTTTCGACAGTGATATGTAGTTCACTTTCATGTATAGAGCTATGAACTGGGTACGACATTATCTAGTTTATGTTCAGAAGGAAGTGAGTAGGTGAAATAATTCAATCAGAAAAGCGGCAGAATTGATAACAAATTCGTCAAATGATGACAAACACAGACCATTCAAAAATGGTGTTCAATAGCCTGCACGCACAATTCTGATGGTAAGATGTAGAAAGAAAAAATTGGATCCCTAATTCCACATGATCGAATGCTTAGGATATATCTGAAGCACCTGCTAGATATTCTTCATATCTCTCTATGAACCTAAATCATACATATACGACATAAGTCGAGTGGTTAACAATTTTTTACTGATAGATCACAATGAGGCTAGGATTTTTGAAAGGTGTTCATTCTGCGTTTCCATGAATTGGCTGAGATCTTTTAGAGTTGACAGGGAGTAAATATAGCTTCTGAAACAAATTAATCAATCCCACATGATCGAATGTTCTGAATACATCAGAAGCTGCTGCTGCTATATCTCTATATACCCAAGCCAAATATATGATTAAAGCTTACTATTCCAAGACTTTCCCTTTGGTAGATCACTTCGAGTCTGTGATTCTTTGAAAGGAGGTGCTTTTGTGTTTTTACGAATTGGTGAAAGTCTACCTATTTTTCATTTGAGAGGGACTAAATCTAAACTGTGAGGAAAATTGAAATTTGCATTAAACTGCTTTTGAATTGGCAACAATAATTAGGAATCTCACCTATAGTAAGTGGGTATACTTGAAAACTGACTATAATGAAATCAACTGAAGAAACAATTCGTTCAGGCCAGTCTTCATTTACCTACACAGTAACTTATATTGAGCACCAATTTTAGATGATCTATGTTTGTTATCATTCGCCGCTTTTTTTATTGAACTACTCACTTTCTTCTCTACATGAACAATCTCTAGATAATGTCGCACCCAGTTCATAGCCCTTCGTGGTATTAGCCAGGGAAGTAGTTGTTTTCTGATGTGTCAGTCCATGAAACTACCGTATAGGTGAGTGAAGACTGGCCTGAAAGAATTATTCCTTTAGATTATTTGAATTGTAGAATCAGTTGCTCTGATGATAATGTGAGGCCAAGATGAATTCATATGATTAGGTGAACAAAATGACAAGCATCAGGCTCTGTAAAGTAAACGTGCAACCTCTGATGTAGAATGAATCTGACAAATACACTTCTCTCACACCAGAACTATAATAATTTTCTCGAACAATATTAGTGTTTGTCGGATAGGCCTTCCTCCTGCTCATATCTGTTCCAGAATTAAGTATTAAACCAATACTTTCTTCTTATTTTGTTTTTGATATTTACCCATATCTGAGAAATTCATATAAATATATTTCATAGTTTGCTGTCTGGAGATCTCTTGTCAATAATGAAACAGTAACAAAGATGCCTTCAAATGAACACGTTGTAATATCAAATACAGGTTGAGACTACATATCTTAATGAATTATTCAAAAAGTCCATCCAGGTGCCAATTGGTAACCTCAAATCAAATTTCAACTTTTGATCAAATGATAATTGCTCATTCTGGAATGAAACGACTATTTTGGTATTATTGGAATTATATAAAATTATTTCTAGCTTCAATTTATACCTATTAATTTCATTTGGTATTCTGTTTAGATTGGTCGATTTCATCCAGTTTCACTCGTATATGAAATTTCCAATATTTTCACCAGACTTGTTCATGACGTAATTTCGTTCAATGATCTCCATCAGCCCACATTTAGTATTGTTAGCCAAACTTTATCGAATTACCCGAATCCAATTCGGAGAATATTGAAATTTTAACCGTATATACAGCAGCTGTATTTGAAAATTCCTTGGAGTTTACGTGTTTTATGAAGTATTACGTGTTTAACGAAATATTAACAAGTTGTTTTACTTGGGGACACTAATTGGAAAACCTTGCGTAACATCTAGTTAGTTTACTATGGACCATGGCTGATAGTTCCATCAATTCGAACAAAAGCATAATACTCAATACACTATTGAATTTTGCTGAGTATTTTCAATACATTTTCGAAAAGGTGGAGATATGGATGATTAGAAATTATGCCTGTAAATGAGGTAATGATAAAGTTTACGAAACTGTAATAAATAATTTCAACAGTTATCTTTTTCCATTCATTTATCGATGATAATGTATCTCCAAGAAAGTTATTCATCACCATGAGTTCAGTTAGTGATTTGGGAAGATGGTAGTTTTATTATAACTTTCATTTTCACGGTTTGTAGTGTGTGAATTCATGATTTTTTTGACTATATACATATAGTATATTACTATATACAAGCCGTTTTTTAAGCTGATAACACTATTGCCATCCCGGAAATGGTAGGTCCTACAAGAACTGTTAAATAGAACGTAACTTGCTTTTTTAGAGATGCAAGATAGTGACATTCTCAGATCGACAAAATCACCACCAATTCAAAAAATGACAAAATAACTTTTTTGCTTCATTTTGTTGTCCATAATCTGATTGAACTCATTTATAATGCGACGTTTCGTTCATTGACATCCATCATCAACTTTTTTTTCAATACGAACCTGTATATTTTTTTATATATTTTGGTGGTCATTGTAATTATGAATTCATTGACATATTGCAACATATGTATTTCTCGACGTTTCTTTCAAAAAACACTCAATCGACATTCCATCATTTTACTTTTACAATAGTTAATAGTATCGTAATACACCACACTGAAAAAGAAACAGTTGCGAAAGAGAATGTAAGGAAATAATGAATCTTAAAAAATGAACATCATAACGAAATGCCTCACGTTACATTTTTTAATTTATCGTCTCACGCGGTATCGCATTATATGCTCAAATTGTCTTCCATCATTTCTTAAACAAATACTTGTTCTAGAAATAGTGTGCTTGTGGACATTCCCTAACATTTGTGGAGTGATAGCCGTGCAGGCTCTCCTGATCGAATCTTTCAACTTTCCAATAATTTCAACAATAGAAAAATCTAGTATAGTAAGGTCCGGTGAACGTGGTGGTCATTCAATACGACCAGTATTTCCTATCCAACTTCCTGATCAACTTCCTGGCATATTTGTGTTAAGAAAATTTCTGCACATTCTCCTACGATGTGATGAAAATCCTTCGTGCTGAAAATACTCATATATTCTTATTGGCCTAAGTCGCAAATTTTGTAGAAACTCAACATAGGCAACTTAGACTCGCACGCTGCATATAAAAGAAAGACTACGAATTACTACTCGAGAAAGCTAAATTGGATTTTCATGCAAATCTAATAAAGAACTCGAACAATAAAAACAAAACAGTCTGGAACCTAGTTAACAAGGAAATGGGTAGAGGGAAAAAACAATTTGACATCATTCTCAACCATGGCAATGAGTTCATCACTGATAAAAAAAGGGTGGCTAATACTTTCGGTGATTACTTCTCATCAGTAGTAGAAGATAACTTACAAAAACATTTAGGTAGCAATAGATCTTCTATATGCACATCTTCCAACATTTTAACAAACACATTCTTCTTTGCGCCAATAACTGAAGAGGAAGTTATCGATATTATAAATGGTTTAAAAAATAAAAAAAGCACAGGCCACGACAATATCTCAGTAAGAATCATAAAAGAAAATGGGGTATTGATCTCTAAGCATCTAGCTCACCTGTTCAATCAGTCTATCACAACCGGCAAATTTCCATCACTCTTGAAGACGGCCATTATTATTCCCATTCACAAAAGTAAAGAAACATCAGATGTGACTAACTATCGTCCTATCGCTCTTTTAAGTATTTTCTCAAAAATCTTTGAGAAACTAGTTAACGAGAGAATGGCTAACTTTTTGTTGAATTTTAAGATTGTTACTGACTGCCAGCACGGTTTTCGTAAAGGTAAGTCCACACAGTCAGCTGCCTGTAGTTTTGCTGAAATCATCTATAACTCCCTAGACAATGGTATGCACGTGGCAGGAATATTTTTTGACCTCTCACGTGCATTTGACTGCCTATCTTATGATTTTATTGAAACCAAACTTTTTAATCTAGGATTTAGGGGTGTATTTTTGCAATGGCTCAAACATTTTCTTTCAGACCGTATAATGTTGGTCAAAATAAAAGATACACTATCTGATCCTCAACCAATCAGTTCAGGAGTTCCTCAAGGCTCTGTCCTGGGACCGCTTATCTTTCTATTATTCGTCAATGATCTACCTAAATACTTCAACATCAACAACAATAGTCTCACTCTCTTTGCTGACGATACCTCGTTAGCGGTGTCAGCACACAGCCTAGAGGAATTAAAGTCATCAACGGAAAGGTTTATAACACACTTCTTAGATTGGTGCAAGTTAAACAATCTGATTGTTAACTTGAATAAAACAAAATGTATCCATTTTAGTTCTTCCATCGGTCTTGATAAACAGCCTACTGTCTTTGATATTAGAGGGGTGGAATTGGTATCAACGAATTTCACAAAATTTCTAGGTGTCTATGTGGATGATTGCTTAAGGTGGTCTGAACACATTACAGTCACTTGTAAAAAAGTTAACCAAGCGTACTATGCTCTTTCCAGAATAAAACATTTTATGCCCTTGCATGCCTTGCTGGACGTATATTATAGCTTGGTCTACAGCCATTTAAGCTACAATGTGGTTCTTTGGGGATATGCCACCAACAAAGATAGGGTTTTTATTTCCCAAAAAAAAATTATCAGAAAATTATTTGATATCCCATGGAGAGAATCGTGCAAACAGCACTTCATATCATATCAAATCCTGCCATTCCCTTGTATTTACATATTTAAATGCTTATTATACATCCACGATGATTTAACAAAATATAACACAAATTCTTCTTACCACAGTTACTCAACCAGAAATGGAAAATTGTTAAGTATTCCTAGACACAGATCCTCTAAATTTGAACAGTCACCCAAATATATGGGAATAAAATTATTCAATCACCTACCTGATCACTTTAAATCCATGAGTTTGATGTCATTTAAAAGATAAGTTAAAAATTTGCTCCTGTCTAAGGCTTATTACAGTGTCAGTGAATTCCTTTTAGACGACTTTAGCTGATTGCGGTCCAGACTTTCATCCAGATTTTATTATTTTATTATACATCGAATTTTGACTAATCTTGTTTTTTTTTTTCTTTATATTTTATACATTTTATACTTTAAAACTACTGAGATATTTTATCTTAATGTATGTTTATTTTCTATTTTAACGTGTTGTACTGACATGTCCTATACGTTGTTAACGTCTCAAAGGATAAATAAATATTATTATTATTATTATTATTATTAATTAGAGTCCCTGATACGAAGTCCAAGTATAATTATTCAGTCAGAGATATTTCTAAAAAGTGGGGTTCAATAATTTCATAATTAAAAACACTGAGTCATACGTTAACACTATATTTCTTTTGATAATTGGTAACTCTATGTGAATATTAATTTCATTGTCGCCAGTGACAATGTATATTCCTGTTGAACCATCCGTTATTGGTGAATCTGCTTTCATCACACCACATTCTTTTGAAAATTTTATTTCCAAAGCTTTTCTCCTGTTGAATTCATTTTTCTTTAAAATTTTCCGTACAGACGTAGTGGATATGGCCGAATTATGAGCAATCTCCCTTAGGGATACATTCTTGTTATTAATTCTTTTATTTTCCACGGATCCTAAATCAAATGAATGTCACTTTATCATTATTGTGAATTGTTTTCAAACTCACCTAAAACGCCGATTTCATCATTGTCATCACAATCAGTAATCGTACACATTTTCTTTTGGAGGATTTTTCAAAGGATCCATAATTTAGAAAACTATTTTCGATACGTTGAAAATATCTACAATGAGGTTGTTGTCGCTCAACCAAATTGAATAACTGTTTTATTTTGTGTTTGACAATTAACTTCACATTCACATTCATGTGAATTATATCGCCCGTTCCCATGTGAACCGCTGACCATGCTGAAGCAGAATCTCGCGATTCTGGGAAACTGATGTGCAAGCATTCTTATCTTCATGGGAAGAATACTTTTGTAATTCAGTTATAATTTTGCTCTCATACTGTTAACATCAATTTTTGTTAATAAAATTAATTTTTAAAAAGGGACTTTGACATCCGAAAGTTATATTTGGCGCAGTCGGTAGGATACTCGAAATTGAACGTATCGAACGTGCAGTTTTCGTTTCAACGATTTATCGGGTATCGAACTTGTTGTTTTGTCTTGTGGAGGTGTTTGTGAAGGAGTGGCTCTTCAAACCTCAAGAAACCCAATCCATCGTGGACCTTTAGCTACCCTCAACAGGCAGATCATCGGGGAGTGGAACAGAATCGTCCAGTCTCGCAAGGAAGTCTTTCTGGAAATCAAAAATCGAGGAACCAGTCGTCTTCCTTATAAAGGATGCTCAAAGTTCTTACAATTTTAATGTAAGTCGTAATTTTTAAATGTCTATTGATAACTTATCTCAAATTCTTGGAAAGTTAAATTTGAATAACGAAAACCCTTCAGCTGACTCTTCAGTTTCTTTGCCTAATTCTTCTAGTAGTTCAAATATAATAATGGCTAATCAATTCAACTCAGAATACCTTAGGTGTGTGCCTGAATTCGACGGCAACCCTAATGATTTAAATAGATATCTAGCAGTTTGTGATTCAATAATTAATACTTTTTATAATGTGGCTGAGCCGACAAGTTTTCAAAATGTTTATTTGCTGAACTGTCTCATTTCAAAATTATCAGGCAATGCTAAAGTAGTAGCCAATATACAGAATGTTTCAAATTGGAGAGAACTCAAAGATACATTAACCAGAAACTTTGCCGATCAAAGGGATGAAACTTGCCTAAACAGAGACATGGTTATGCTTAGGCAATCCCCTAATGAAAAGCCTCAACAGTTCTATGATAGGTGTTTAAATATATTGAACCTATTGTGCAATTATATCGACGTTCACGAAATCACACAAGAATCTAAAAGGTGTAAAAGAGATTTATATAGCAATTTGGCATTGAAAACCTTTCTTTCTGGGCTCAAGGAACCCTTGGGTACTACAATACGTTGTATGCAACCCAAATCTCTCAGTGAAGCATTGCAGTTTGTTTTACAAGAAGACAATGTACATTACTTTCAAAATTTCTCAAATAAGAACACATTTAGACCAAACTTTCAACCTTCTAGAACACCAATTCAGATCAGACAGCCAAATTCTTCTCCTGTCGATAATTATAGTACACCAAATAACTTTTTCAGACAGCAAAATCAATTTCCTTCACAACCAATACCAATTCAGCCACGAGCACCAAGCCAACCCCAAAAATTCTTTACCAACGCGCAAGTTTTTAGACAACCATTTCAAAACAGAAATGTTTTCAGGCCCAATCAGAATCAGAACTTCACAAAACCTACACCCATGAGTGTATCCACCAGAAATACATATCAAACAAATAAACCAGTACCAATGAGTGTTTCGACAAGAAACGCCCCTAATTATCGATCAGGTCCCTCAAACTCATTTCAAAACCAACCCCAAAGAAATTTTATATCAGAGGAATTATTTAATACGGTAGTTAGTGACACTCAAAATGAACCAAATTATAGCGAACACGAATATTACGCTGAAGAAGATTATAACGAACATTATGACGAATTTCTATACTGCGAAAATGAAAATCAGGAAAGTAACTTTGACAATTCCGAGGTAAATTTTCAGGAAATGCCAACCACGAACAATCAAACCTAGTTCCGCAAATAATTTCTTTCAATAATTCTAGTTCTAGCGAATTATCATATATAACATTTCCGGAATATGACGCAAAATTTCTCATTGATTCAGGCTCCACGAAATCTTTTATAGATCCAGAAATTGCTCAAAAACTGTTTCCAAATCTAATTAAATACGACCCGTTTATTGTTTCCACAGTTTTCCAAAAATCAGCTCATAAATATAGCGCATCTATGCCCGCTTCAAAATTATTCAATTTGCCACAACAAAAACATTTAAAATTTTTCCTTTTCAAATTTCATGACATTTTCAAAGGATTAATTGGTCTTGACAATTTAAAACTTTTACAAGCTAACCTAGATTTTGGTAATGGCTATCTTATCACTCCTTATGCGAAAATAAAACTGAAGTTTCAAAAAACAAAAAGCGATCTCAATTTAATTACAATTGCTCCAAGATCTGAGCAAGTGATACAGGTCAAAACATCAATTCAGAATGGTGAAATAATAATACCTCACCAACGCTTTCATAATTGTGAATTGCCAGAGTGTCTTACTGTTGCAAATAAAGGTAGAGCTCTCACTACAATTTTGAACAACACCACCAAACCAGTAACCCTGAATTTTTCAGAACCAATCGCTGTTGAAAAATTTGATAAGAACGAAATTCAAAAAATCGATTTTCATAATTTTGATGATTCCCCTAAGCAAAATTTAGATTTTTCAAAAATTCGATGTGACCATTTGAATGACGAGGAAAGATCTAAGATACTTTCGCTGTGCAAAGAATTCTCTGACATATTTTATTATGAAAATACCCCGCTGACTTTTACGAGCCGTGTAAAGCACCAAATTAGAACATCTGATGAAATACCGGTGTATACAAAATCATACCGGTACCCATTCATACACAAGCAAGAAGTCGAAAATCAGATCAAAAAAATGCTCGACCAGAAAATTATTCGGCCAAGCAATTCTCCTTGGTCATCGCCTATTTGGGTGGTACCCAAAAAGGTCGATGCTTCTGGGAAGCAAAAATGGAGGGTTGTTGTTGACTATCGCAAGCTCAATGAGAAAACGATAGATGACAAATACCCTTTACCTAACATCACAGATCTTCTGGACAAACTGGGAAAATGCCAGTATTTCACAACACTCGACCTGGCCAGTGGCTTCCATCAAATTGAAATGGAAGAGGACGATATTGAAAAAACAGCTTTCAATACGGAACATGGCCATTATGAGTACCTGAGAATGCCATTTGGTTTGAAAAACGCGCCAGCTACCTTTCAGCGCGTAATGGATAATATCCTTCGTGGTATCCAGAACGAAAAGTGCTTGGTATACCTCGACGATATTATTATCTTCTCGACTTCTCTCCAAGAACACCTTGAGAGCCTTAAATCTGTCTTCAACAGGCTGAGAAGCTCAAACTTCAAAATTCAGCTGGATAAATCGGAATTCCTACGAAAGGAAGTAGCCTATCTGGGACACGTCGTGACTCCCGAAGGTGTCAAGCCGAATCCAGATAAAATCACAGCCATCAAAAATTTCCCCGTCCCAAAAACCACCAAACAGATCAAAGGATTCTTGGGTTTGTTAGGTTACTATCGACGCTTTATCAATAATTTCGCTAGACTAACGAAACCATTAACCAAATGCCTGAAGAAAGGCGCAAAAATTGAACATAATGCAGAGTTTTTGGAATGTTTCAATACCTGCAAAAACCTGTTAATCAATGATCCGATTTTGCAGTACCCCGACTTTTCTAAACCTTTTAATCTCACCACGGACGCAAGTAAATTCGCCCTAGGAGCTGTCCTTTCTCAAGGCCCTATAGGCCAAGACCTTCCAGTTGCATACGCATCTCGGACCCTGAATGACTCTGAGCAAAATTACTCAGTCATTGAGAAAGAGCTTCTCGCGATCGTATGGGCTACCAAATACTTCCGCCCATATCTCTTTGGACGAAAGTTCAATATAGTCACTGACCACAAACCCCTTCAGTGGTTATTCTCTCTGAAGGACCCCAACTCAAAATTGCTGAGATGGCGGATCAAACTAGAGGAATACGATTATACCATAATCTACAAAAAAGGCAAGTTAAACACCAACGCCGATGCTTTATCCCGTGTCGAAATCCACACCAAGGACACCAAAACCTTTTGGGAGGAATTGGATGACATACTAGACGAATCACAACGTCTAACAAATCAAGGTGTCACTTTCAGTGGTCAAGGAAACCCAGTAAGTCGTTGCCTTGAAACCCCGGATTATCAACCCTCTTCCGATATTTTGATGATTGGAGAACCCAATCTGGACACTGAATATTCCCCCATCATGATTCCTCCTAACGAAATGCATGTAAATAATACGGACAACGAGTTACCTCCGAAAAGTCACACAGAAAATGACAATCTTTCTTTACAAGTTCAACCTGATACCGAACGTACAGGAGATGAACCCCTACCAGAACCCAGAATACACGAAGACAATGAATTACCTTCCACAGGTAATGGAAGAAATGACATTTCTTCACCATTGCAACCTGATATCGAACAAATAGAAGATGAACCCCTACCAGAACGCGAAAACCTTGAAGATGACACCATTCACTCAAATGCTGAACAGAACCCTGTTGTAACAATTCCAATAGCGCAGTGTGCCGTGAACCTAGGGCTCAATCAGTTGATTATAAGCTCAGTTCTCCATTCTCCGGCCAAACCCAAAACTACCATTCTGTTCGAGAAAAAGATGAGAATTCATGTACAAATATCGCAAAATAATACAGAAAACGATATTTTGAATTTTATCAAAGAATATGTCGCCCCAGGAGTGCAGTACCATGTCTATTTTGAAAACCCCGAACTTTATGAACCATTTTCGGCAACAATTCAAAAATATTTCAAGTGGCCCTCTATAAAATTCAAAAGGTGTACCAAAAAGCTTCTGGACGTTACAAAAAAGGAAGACGTTCAAGAAATTATCAAAAACCACCATGAAGGTAAGTCAAACCACCGCGGTGTTGACGAAACTTTCGCAAGAATTAAGGAAAAACATTACTGGCCGAACATAAAAGAAACCATTCAAACATATATTAATCAATGCCTTATTTGCCAACAAAGCAAATATGAGCGAAACCCCATCAAAATGAAGCTCAACATCACCCCTACTGCAACCAAACCTTTCGAAATCGTACATATGGATACATTCACTATTGAAAGTAGAAAATTCCTCACAATCATAGACAGTTTTTCAAAGTACGCACAGGCATACCTAGTCAACTCCTTGACAGGTACGGAAATAGCCGACAACCTCATTCAATTTTTTCTCATCATGGTATCCCCAAACGAATTATCGTTGACAACGGTACCGAATTCAATAACTTTCTCATTTCGGAACTCCTGGCTTTACACAAAGTCGAAGTTCATTTCACATCAACACACCATCCTCAATCCAATGGAATGATAGAACGGTTCCATTCTACCATTCTAGAACACATTCGTCTACTCAACACTAGAGGATTTTTGAAAACCCCTCCAAAAATGAAAATGTTGTACGCAATTTTGGCATACAACCACTCTATACATTCGGTCACAAAACTCAAGCCAATTGACATCATAAGTGGTCACATTTCAACCAATGATCCTTTCAATATTGATATTGATCGGAAATTACTAAATGATTACACCAATGATCACAAGGAACGATCGAAACTCCTCTATTCTAAAATAAACTCGGATCTAATAAAGCAAAAGGAAAAGATAGTAGAACGAGAAAATAAAAAACGCGATGATCCCATTGTATTCAAAACCAAACAAAAAGTTTACGTGAAAAAACATATTAGGCAGAAGGATGCAAATAAATTTCAAAAACCAACTCAAATCAAAACGGTCGATCATACAATGAAAACAGTGTCTACAGAAAACCAACAAAAAATTCACATGGACAATTTAAAACGTCCCCTCAAAAAATACCCATCTCCCATTAAAAATTGATTAATTTTTCAGATTATCTGGAACTCTCGGACTCCAGGAAAATATATCTAAACAAAACCTAAAGAACAATCCAGGACTTATTCCTCTCAAACTTGGAACAGCCAAAGTCGAAACGCACGCATATTCACTTATTCATTATTATGATTTAAATCCAATAATCGTGGAGGTAAATAAACTGAAATTCCATTCAAAAAATGTAAGGACACTTGTAGGCAGTCACAAAGACTACTCATGGGACACATCTAACTATTTAAAAATATTAGAATTTTCGGAAAAGGAGGTGACTGATAGACTCAACAATATTTTACCACATCCACTTAGAACAAAGCGCGGTCTTATAAACGGAATTGGATCCATTTTCAAGTCGATCACAGGAAATTTAGATTTCAACGATGGTGAAAAATATGACCGCCTGATCAAAGAATTACAAGATAATCAAAATAATCTAGTAACGAATATCAAGAAGCAAAACTCACTCTCAATCTCATTAATTGATCAGTTCAATAGCACAGTTCAGCAAGTGAAACATAACGAAAGGCTTTTGGAATCAAAAATTAATCAAATAGCAAAAATTGTTGAAAATCAAACGTATAAAGAAAACTCTATGTTTATTAAAGACATCTTGAATCAGATAATCAATACATTTGAAATCATAAATTCAATTTTGCAAGATGTTGAAAACTCAATACAATTTTCTAGACTGAACATTCTTCATCCTAGTATTATAAAAACAAAAGATTTGTTCAAAGAACTGCAAAAATTGAATAAAATTGTTGAGAAAGACCAACTACCAATTGAAATAAGTTTCGAGAATACTTTGCTTCATGAAAAAATTATTAGCCTCAAAAGCTATATATCAAATTTCAGAATAACCTATATCTTGCATATTCCAATTACCCATCCATCAAATTTCGATTACTATCACCTATTTTCTATTCCGATATTAACTAAGGGTCAGTTTAAGGCTGTTATACCTCAAAACAAATATTTGACAAAAAACGAAAAATTGTATGCATTCTTGAGCGATCCTTGTTTGGAGATCTCCCATCGAACCTATATCTGCCCATCCACCAACATCAGAGAGCTGACAGAAGACAATCCATGCGAAATCCAGCTACTCAATGTCCAGAACACCTCCACTTGTAAGCAGACTGTCATACATTTATCGAGACCAGCCATTAGACAACTAGACAACTCCAACAAATGGGTTGTCCTCCTACCGGCTCAACAAACTACCAAACTCAAGTGCCAGAACCAGAACGAAATCGAGAACCTACTACCTGGAAGTTATCTATTCGACATTCCAATTGGATGCCAGTTATCCTGTGGCAACCAAATCATAACCAACGATCACCAAGTTACCAATAGTGAACCAATCATCTTACCAGACTTGGAAGAAGGGAAGCCAGAGCCACCCAAATCAATAGGGATCCAACTTGATGACCTGAACCTGGACGAACTTCATTCAATAAAAACTGCAATAATGGAAAACGAACCGATTATATCTTTCAAAGACGTAGCACATATCCCAAGTTTTTGGACGATGTTTATCTACCTGGTCCTAGTATCAATCTGTTTGTACCTACTGCACAAGAAGATTGGCTTCAGAGGGTGCAAAACCAATGGACCATCCAAACCAAGTCAAGATATCGAGATGTCTAGGGTTCAACTTCCTCGCTGACCCTCCTACGTTGAATCTTCGGGGGGAGGAATTATATCGCCCGTTCCCATGTGAACCGCTGACCATGCTGAAGCAGAATCTCGCGATTCTGGGAAACTGATGTGCAAGCATTCTTATCTTCATGGGAAGAATACTTTTGTAATTCAGTTATAATTTTGCTCTCATACTGTTAACATCAATTTTTGTTAATAAAATTAATTTTAAAAAGGGACTTTGACATCCGAAAGTTATATTTTGTGTTTCATGGCTCACCTTAAAAAAATTAATTGTTGCTTATCATGTTTCTCTTGAATATCATCTATAACTTTGATACAGTATTTTCATTAGTTAATTCTTGTTGATGTATAGTCATTTTCTGAATAGGAATATTTAGGTGGCTACAGGAGACATTTGGGAATTATGAATGGCTTGATATTGATACAAAGATTATTACTCTTTCTTTTTCAATACAACTCTGACAGAAATCTATTTGGATTTCAGTGAATATATTTAGGGTCTCAACAAACGACATCCCGGCGTCGGGAGAACTCTGTTTGGATTTCAGTTACATTCGGAAATTCGAGCTCTCAATGAAAAAATTATAGAATACTGATGATGTGTTTTCGGGAATAACGTCGAGAAATATATAATTTGTAATTACAATGACTACCAAAATGTATAAAAAAATATACAGTCCCTTATTCAAGAAAATATATTGATGATGGTTGAAAAATGAGTTAAACCAGATTATGAAAAACATGAAATGAAGCAAAAAGTTGTTTTGTCATTTTTTGATATTATTGAAAATGGAGGCGATAGAGCAAAAAAATAAAATTTGTCATTTTCAGTTGTTTGCAAATATTTCAGAAAAGTTTGGTGATTTTTTCGATCTGAGAAAACAATTATGTTGAATTCCTGAAAATGGTAATTTTTCTTCCATTAAACCGTCCTTGTAGGACCTACCGTTTTCAAGACAGCAATAGTGCTATCAGCTAAAAAAACGTATATGTTGGTACTCGTATAGTCATAACTTTATGATTCCATTCAGTAACTCAAAACTACAACTTGGAAACTTTAACACTCATACCTCAATAACACTACTTTCTTGTTACAACCAGAGCCAACACCTATGCAGATTTCGAATCGCCATTAGTGTCATCAGTGTTAAGCGTCTACTGACTGATGTCGAAGCTTGACTTTGTAACGGTTCATATTGGGGAGCCTCATCTATCTTCGATATTCGTGGATTGAAATTTTTGCCTATCCCATTGATAGGTTAGATAGAAGATCTATTAAACTGTTCTTCTTTCATTTGCTTAATCTGAATCAAAACTTAAGGCTACTCCGCTTGTTCAGATAAGTCAGTCGATGTTTCTGGAACATTCTCAATTTCTATTCTATTTCGAATGATCTACGCGCTGTTCGTCACCCTCTCCTAAATAATTCACCCTTGTTTCCCGTAAATTCTTGAACCGCGATAGGCACATGCTATCCGTTGACCATCAAGGTTCAATTCTCTCACTTTAGACATTGTCAACATTAATTTCTATAGTTTCACTGAAATGTATATTTAACTGAATAAGTTATCAAAGTAAATTATGTGATATATGACAATGAGCAAGTTGAATTCTAAATTCAGAACTATATTGTATTCCACATACTAGATTTAAGATACGGATGTAACTAGTCTGAACTCAAATATACAGTGTGTCCAAGATAACGATCCTAAGCATGGGAATCTCAGTACCTGTTGGAGATACAGCTTAGGTTAAATTAGGAAAAAGTTGTGTTCTTTAAAGCTTATTTACATGCTGTTTAGAAACTTGAAGAATTTTCATGGCCTGCTGAGATATTTGGGAAAAACGAGTATTTGACAATATTAATTCTATTTTTTTCTGACTTTATTATAAAAGATATCAAAAAACGAATAACACTTTTTCATTGGCACTTTCAAGGTACTACACGATGGTATTTTTAGTTTTTATATCCGACGTTTCGTTTTCAAAAAACCATCATCAACTTTATTTTTTTAAATAGCCCGAAAAAAAAGTACACCCTGTATCTGATTCCATTTTTTATTACGAATTCAACGATGTAACACATGCCATTGTTTTCTTTTCAGTTTAAGGGAAAATTGCATATTTTCTATTTTTAAAATGTATTTTTAAGTAGGTTAATAATGATTTTTTTAAAGTAATGAAAACAACAAAGAAATTAACGCATTTTTTATTTAATTCAAAGGAAGTGTTCAAACAGGTTTCCGTTATTTTCCAAACATAAGTATGATCTTCTAACTGTAGAACTTAAAACATCACGTAACATCTCTGGTGTAATATTGTTAAATGCGACAGTTACACATTCTCGTAACTGCTGTTCAGTTTCAAAAGAATGTTGGTAAACCCGGTTTTTAACAAAACCCCATATGAAGAAGTCCAGAAGAGTTAAGTCAGGGGATCGCGCTGGCCAAGACACTTCACTAAAGGTTCCAATCCACCTTTCAGGAAATCGCTGCGAAAGATACTCTCGAACTTGTCTAGAATTATGTGCAGGAGCACCGTCTTGTTGAAACCAACAATTATTGACCTGTGCCAGAGGTAAATTATCTAAATAGTCTTCTACATAGTTTTGCAATAAATGATGGTATCGTTCGGCGGTCAAAGAATTATAGTAAAAAAACGGACCTAGTATTTTAGTTCCTAAAATTGCACACCACATATTAAACCCAAAACGTTCTTGATGTCTTGATATTTTCTTAACACGCGGATTTTGCTGAGCCCAGTAATGCGTATTGCGGCGGTGACCATACTTTCGTCGGACCATATATTTTTGAAGGGAAATTATAATCTTCTTCACACGCGCGTGTATACCATTCGCAAAAATTTCGACGCCGTTCGAAATGCCCTGGTTTAAGTCCTTGGCAAATTCTAAATTTATAGGGGTGCTATCTATTTTTACGCAAAATAAATTGAGCTGTGGATTTGGCTACTCCTACATTATTTTCGATTTGCCTAGTTGATATTTCAGCGTTCTCAACAACTGCTTGTAAAACATAATTTTGGGCTTCTTCTTAAGATTCCTTTTTTCGAGATAAAACAGGCTTTTTAAATGAACCATATTCTTTTAAATTTCGAGCCAGCTCTAAGAAAATGGACTTACATGGCTGCTTTCTTTCTGGATATGTATTAAGATACATTGCTGCTGTATTTACAGTATTTTTGTGGCACAAAATGTAGCACGTTAGCATGTCAAACTTTTCTTCATGGCTATAATGCTCACCCGGCATATTCGACGATAATAACACAATATTATCTATTCAACAATAAACAATAATAACGACAACAGTAACAATAACTCTAAAAACAACTCGACAAACAGGCTAACAACAACGACAATTACTATTTTATCGTGTAATTAAATAATATTTGACAGGCTCGGTGACAGGTATTTACGTCAAAGCATTTGTTTGCAACGCCTACTTAAAGATTTTTTTTAAAATAGAAAAAATGTAATTTTCCTTTAAACTAAAAAGAAAACAATGGCATGTGTTACATCGTTGAATTCGTAATAAAAAATGGAATCAGATACAGGGTGTACTTTTGTACGGGCTATTTAAAAAAATTAAGTTGATGATGGTTTTTTGAAAACGAAACGTCGGATATAAAAACTAAAAATACCATCGTGTAGTACCTTGAAAGTGCCAATGAAAAAGTGTTATTCGGTTTTTGATATCTTTTCAAATAAAGTCAGAAAAAAATAAAATTGATATTGTCAAATTCTCGTTTTTTCCCAAATATCTCAGCAGGTCATGAAAATTCTTCAAGTTTCTAAACGGCATGTAAATGAGCTTTAAAGAACACAACTTTTTCCTAATTTAACCCAAGCTGTATCTCCAACAGGTACTGAGATTCCCATGCTTAGGATCCTTATCTTGGACACACTGTATATTAGGAGCAATACAATCGTATTTCATTCATTGGTCTGTAAACCAGAAGATGGTAATTTCTTAAGGTATGGCGGTTTTAGGGGGGTTTATATACGGAAAATGATGTTCTAACACTGGTGGGCGGGACAAAATTTTTGAAAAATATATTGAAATTGCTCGGAAATCCGGAGGGTTCAAACAATTTCATTCACAAAATTTCTTCAATTCATCGGTATATTACCAAAAAAAGATTGGCTCTCGCTATATGCCATACTTCTCCGGTGGGTGTTTAGATCGGTCATACTTTTTTAAAAAATGTCTATTTCTTTCAGTATGATAGTTGAATCGTGGTCAGTTCATGACACAGTGCAGTGCAAAAGTGATGTCATAGTTGGCAAATTATATTTTTTAACCGTTTTTAAAACACGCCTATAGAAGCCATAAAATTATTTTTTACAGCATAGCATAAATGATATCAGATTGTTTCGAAACGAATATAAGTTGAAAAAAAAATACGCCACACTGTTACCATGGTACAGCGCTCTCAGAGCGGTGTCTGTGCGAAAGAAGCGATTCACATTGGATTTGAATCGCTGGAGAATAAATCCATTTGGAAAAACATTCTCAGGAAATTTATTCCAAATAAACGTAGTTCTCCAGATGAAAGAGTTCTTAAACAGTCAATTTCGAGGTGTACTGAGTTGACCCTCGAAACGATGAGCAGCTACAGTCCGTCGTGTATTTCTGATATGTACCGCTCTTGGTAGAATCAAATGGGCCAAGTAACTTGAACACCTCCTTCTAATTATCATATGCGAGCGCTTTTGATAGCAGGCTGTGCTATCATCTTCAAGGCTCCACTCAAAGTTTGAGTAGAGCTGCTGGAAAATAATTGCATAAAAATCGAACGATAAATAGATAACTACTATTCTGATCATTCCCAATTCTGATCATTCCCATATTGATTTCAATTCAAGAGACGCCGGTAGACAGCTGTTTCAGCCTGTTCTAATCGGGAGCTTCTTCAGGGCCTATAATTTATGGAGTTGTGGGTTTTTTGCCAATGATTAACATTTGCAATGTTTGTAATGTTACTAATTGGCAAAAAAAAAACCACAACTCAATGAATTATAGATCCTGAAGAAGCTTTCCATTAGAAGCGAAAGCTGCAGAGTTTTGATTTTTTGACTGAGGGACCCCGTTAATTCATTTTACTGTATATATATATATATATATATATATATATATATATATATATATATATATATATATTTTCTTTGGTTCCGTGGGTTCAGCAGTGAAATAATGTGAAAAAACTTTCAAAATAACGGTTTTTATTCACAATATTTGTCAAGCTTTCGCTTTATTTCAAAGCTTCCTCAGGGCTATCTAAAATATAATTTGGTTTAATTCTAACAGAAAAAGGTTAATATTGATACTTACAGTAAATATAAAAGAATATATAAGAACACTGTATAAAATAATTGTAGAAAATTTGTAAACATTTTTGTCAATAGCTTGGCAAATATTGTAAATAAAAATCGTTTTTTCGAAAGTGTTTTCACATTATTTGACTGCTGAACCCACGAAACCGAAGAAAAAACATAACTACTCACAGTCGCTGAAATTTATTTCAGTTATTACTTATATGAACCCCCACAAAAGCGCCATACTGTAAAAAATGACTTACCAAATTCTTCCACCATCTCCCGGTGTTTTGTCGATTCTCGTATGAAATGAAATATTATTTCAAAGAACCCAATTCTGAAAATCCAATTTTTCTAATATCTTATCTCATTTCCAATTTTGCTCTCTAATTGAAATGAAAAGACAAAAGTATTCGGATGGGTTAAGAAATTGATAAAGGTATCGAACGTTTGAGACGTTTGAGACAAATGACATGTGAAATTATATGAATGTTGATTTGTATGGAACGAGTAAATGTTACATAAAAAAGAAGGGAATGAATAATACGACTTGATCATCCGTGTAACGGTCAAAGTATTCAAGCTATGAAAAATAAAATGCAAATCAAGAATAGCAGTGGTAAATATGTCAAAATTGAAAAATGATGATGAAGAAAAATATTTCAAATCAAGCTACTTTGTGGTGTTACAATTGTCTACAGGTAGTACTTTGTTTTTTTTAATGGTGCAGTGGAAAATTGTATAGTGACTACTATTGAATAGTTCTCAATCCTGAATTTTGAAATGGAGTGTCAATATGTTTTCATTAAGAAAACTAGTTCCGAAGATTTCAAAAATCCAATCAGAATGTAAATGAACCATTATTTCAACGTCCTTTGTTTCGTAATTTGCTTGTATTTGCAGTTATGATTATCACATAAACAATTTTTGCATTCGATTTCAAAAGCCGTCATGAAAACGTTTTATTTTTATCGAAAAATTCTCTCGGGAAGAATATCTTCCGTCTCGAAAGAAACGCAATATATTCTTGCACGTATTACAACCCCACTGATTTCCCAAAAATGAAAGGAAAAGTTCTCCCAGCGCTCTGCAGATAGAATTTCGGGAGTTAAATACTCTGGGGACCTTGTTTAACTTTGGACTTTGAGCGTTCTGCGAAACATGAGCGTCGGCGACAAATCGCGTAGGGCAAGAGTTTATTTTGATTGGAATTAACGAAAAGGGTGACTTTTCTGATGAGAATTGCTCTTTTGTGATTCTAGAGATGAGAGGGTTGATTTACCCATATAACATGAAGACGCCTTGAATATGTGCACTTCAAGACGTATCAGACATCCTATTTCCGGAAAAATATCTTATAGATGTGTTTTATTACAAATAATGAATTTTTAGGATATCTCCAAGATAATTTCCAAGTCATCTTGTTAAAATATGATATTTGTTGTGTGTTGTTTAACATGCAAGTTTAAAATATATGGTACGAAACATGAGCTTTACTGGATATCTCAAAGATATTGAAAAATGGATACCTTCAAAACATTCAGATGTGTGAGGGATGTGAAAATACTGATTCAAACTGTATGGATTCATATTTAGTACATTCCATTCTTTGGTGTATTCGAAAAATATTCACCAAGAAAATAAATATTTTGAATTTAATTTCAAAACTTTCTGTAACATTTTATTTTTTCACTTGTACAGTAGTATTACAAATAAATCATAATATATTCAGAAAGCTAACACATATTAAAAATCCATATCATAGAGTTGTTTTTCATAGTGATTGACGTAGAGTGAGAAGTGAGGTATACACAGAGGTATCTACTTAGGTTTGGTCCGTATTTCTGACTAACGAAACAGGTTGTAGCATTGCCTGAACTTTGAACCGTTACCGATACCTATGTGTGAAGGATGAAATTTTGAAAGGGCATTTTCTGTGTCTGGCTCCATATAGAAAGCACTAAGTGGTGATTTAAGTAAAATTTTTGAGAATCATCAATCATAATGAACTCCAACTTTTTGAGTTCTGCCAGGCAAAATCGTCAGTATCATAAAATCACAAAATCATAGAAAGCATACAACCGTAAAAGTATAAGAACCACTTAAACCAAAAAACCAGTGAATGCATTAAAACAGGAATGAATTTGACACAACGGAAAGATCTCTTGGACGCTTCTGTATGCACTGTAAAACATAGGTTTGAGTTGGGTACTGCTGAAGACTGCCGGATCTCAAGGATCGGAGGAGTCTATTTGGAGAAGTGTGAAAAGTAAGCTTTGAGTTTCCTTAATGATTTCTGGTAATAGGTTTCTGATCAAAAGTTGTAAGATATAGTGCATTAAACCCTAGGGTAAGATCCTGTATTTTGTAATTTTTTTTATTGAAGCAGTTATTGAAAGGAATAGAAAATTTCAGAACATTGATACTCTGATATCTCTATACAGTGAAAATTTATGTTCAATAGGGAATGTATTTTAGTGAATTCATTCATTTCAAAGTTGGGTATGCCAAATCCTATCGAAACTTTCTCATTTCATTGGTATACTTGAGGTGTCTCCTATCCTAGTGTTTATCTAAGTGTCACAGTTGTCACACAGTGTCAGGTGTTGGAAAGGGGTACAGATAGAAACTTCTGTATATGGCGTCCGAATGGGAGCTTTGAATTTTTGAATTTTTATGAAAAAAATCAAAGAACCGACCTGCGTTCTTGCCTCTGCAAATCAAGAGCTAGTCGTTCCAATTCGACACAGGTATCGGCTTCTTGCTCTAGGTCAAGAAACGAGTAAAGAAACGGTGCCATTCAATTCTACCAAGTTCTAAAATAGGATCAGACGAATGCCTTCTGGGAGAAAACTGAATTTCTGGTTCATACCACGGATATTAAACATGACAGGATATAATTCAATGTATTTAAACGTTTACTCCGAGGGAGTAGATGTTTTCTTGTATCGATTTATGAGAATCTGCTTTCAAGAAACGTTAACAAAGATGAATGTTTTGAATTTTGATTGGAAGCAATATGTTTATGTCCTCCTCCTCCACAGTCACCAGTCATATTTGCAAAAATCATATTTTTGACTATCTTGAAATCTTGAATACGACTGAAAAAATTAGATAGCCGATAATTGCATTGCAGATTTTAGTCTCGGCCGAACTTTTCATGGAAAACTTTTTTTACTTGAATTGACATTGAAAACATTTCCGTATAGTTCCAACACACTGTATATAATATAAACTCTAGATATAAAAATTTCAGATATTCATACAGGGTGTAACTGAATAGGTGTAAAACATTTAAGAAGGTGATTCTTCATCGACAAAAAGATAGGATCTTTCATATAAAGAAACTTCATTGGAGCATTCCTTGTTAAGATACAACCCCTTAAAAGGGGTACATAAAATTTGTATGACAATTTTTTTCACCAGCACTGAAAAATTTACCATATTGAAATTAACCTGACGTTTTGTACTACCAAAAAGACACGTAGCCAGTAATTTATTTGGTTTACCCCATGGTTGTAAGGGGTGTAAAACGCAACCCCTAAAATTTATTTCCAATGTAACTTTTTGTCTTATTATTTGTTTACCATTTAAAAATTTATTTCCTATAGCCTGTTTCATTCTAAACAAAAAATGTCTCCTGGGTTTTTTACCCGAAATAAACCAGTTCGCAGCAAAAAATTATTTTACGAACATAAATACGAACTGGATTTATTGTTATTTTGTACTTAGTAACTGCATTAAACGATTAAAGGGTAATGAACAAAACTAATTTATTCATAACAAAACACAAAACATGTAGAAATCATAGTAAATTTTCAATAAGCCACGTATTCGCTCAAATATTCCTGGAGTTTCTCTGATTACCCTGCACGCATCGATGATGCGGTTTCTTAAGTCATCTACATCGCGAACAGGAGTACGATAAACCAAATGCTGTAAATGGTCCCAAATAAAGAAATCGAGAGGATTGAGATCCGGGGATCGAGCGGGCCAGTTCTGTGGTCCTCCTCGACCTATCCACTGATTTGCACATGTTTCACTTAAATGCTGACATGCTACTTGACTAAAATGGGTGGGAGCCCCATCATGCATGAAACACATATCCCTTCTGATGCCCAAAGGAACTTCCTCCAGCAGTACTGGATGCACTTCTCTTAAGAAATGAACGTATGCCTTACCATTTAATCGAGGAGGTAGAAAATGAGGTCCAATTGAATCATCCCCAATAACTCCGAGCCACACGTTAAGAGAAAACTGTTCTTGAAGGTTAGTTTCGACAATAGCGTGAGGGTTTTCATCAGCCCATATTTGGTAATTATGAAAATTAACAATCTTGTCCCGAGAAAAACTACATTCGTCTGTGAATTCTATCGTCTTCAGAAAGTCACAATTTCTTGTAATAATTTCCAGCTTCCAAATGCAAAATTCAAGACGGTGCGGAAAGTCTCGCGGTAACAGTGACTGTACTAGTTGCAGATGGTAAGGGTATAAGAGTTGTTCCTTAAAAATTCGAAATACCGTCATATGATCAACATTTAGCTGGAAAGCAATCTTTCTGGTACTGGTAGTAGGTTGTTCTTCAATCAAATTAAGTATTGCTTCCTTAAGCTGTGGTGTTCGTACTTCTCGACGACAACCACAATCCTGCGTTCTTTTGTCGGATGAACCATATTCTCGCAATCGTGGATGAAGTCGAGCAAATATTCTATGTGAAGGGTGCTGTCGTTGAGAATACATTTCAGCATATCTTCTAGAAGCTTCTAACCCATTCCCCTGCGACAGACCGTAAACGTAATGCATATCAGCCATTTCCTCATTTGTGTATGTCATTTTAATAACAAGTAAATTATTAAAGTAACAAATTAAGAACAGAACAACAACACACAATTAGTATTGGTTCAATTTCGAAAATTCACAAACTGATAGCGGAAATAAATTTAAGGGGTTGCGTTTTCCACCCCTTATAACCATGGGGTAAACCAAATAAATTTCTGGCTTAGTGTCTTTTTGGCAGTACAAAACGTCAGGTTAATTTCAATATTGTAACTTCTTTAGTGCTTGTGAAAAAAATTGTTTTACAAATTTTATGTACCCCCTTTGAGGGGTTGTATCTTTACAAGGGATGCTCCAATGAAGTTTCTTTATATGAAATATCCTATCTTTTTTTCGATGAGGAATCACCTCCTTAAATGTTTTACACTTATTTAGGTACACCCTGTATAGGATGATTCTCAACTATGTTCAGAATACCTGATACTAAAAAACATATACTATCGATAATCTGAATTTTTTAAAATAGATTCATAAATCAATATTCAGAAAAATTGTATATGAGTACCTAATCTAGCCTGCAATATGTGAAGTGTGTGCAAAACAAACTCCTGAATCCTTGAAGTAAATGAAAATGATATCTCATTGGCAAACTTTCTCCGCTTCTTGATTTCAAATTCGAATTGTTTTTATTCCAACTTGCCCAAAATACCTTCCCTAGATCCGTCATTACCACCATTGATGATACTAAAAAGCTCTTTTCATGATTCTTTTTCTTTGGTTCGCTCTGTGCGTACCTATATAAAGGTTTATTGATGCTATTTATTTTTTTGCCAACGGAGCTTCATCGGGTTATTTGTGCGGAAGGATATAAGTTTTTTTATTTATTGGGGATAAAATTGAGACGATTATGGCGAAGTAGACCGAGAAAATGGACTTTCGGAAAGTTGGAATTATATTATATATTAGTTCAAGTGCTGGAAAAACCTCATCGGCATTCATACGTTTTTTCTTTCGAGGTGTGCAAAGTTCTCACAATATCGTAAACTACTTCAAAGGGAAACATGTTTTGTATAAAAAGGACGATAACTTCACAACTTCACATGTAAACTTGGAATAATGTCGAATCCAGCAGCAGCAGCAAAAATTATGTTTTGTCTGAAAAAGTTAACGTATCAGCATAATTTATGTAAGTGTGAAATATTTTTTCTAGGTTGAATATCAATACCAATCATTCCGTCGGATAAAATTTTTTAAAGAAATTACTTTTCCCATTTACCATTACAATTTCTCAGCTTACAGTTCGCTTAGCTTTTATATGAAGTTCTTGTATGTTGAAAACAGAATGATCACTGGAAGACTTGTCAAATGCATTCGATTATTTCACATTGGATATTTACTATCATTTTCGATTTAGAAACTAAGCAAACTCCTTCATTTGTTTCTCCCAACATCAAGTTGTTTGACAATATTGATGTAGATGACGTCATAGCGCTGCCATTATGAATTAGAAGAGAATTAATTTTGCACCGCTATTTTGAATAGAAAGTATCAAATCATTAGAAAAAAAACTCGTTTTTGATCAAATGTTAAAAAATATACTGGGTTCTTTTTGAATTTTTTTACTAGGGCTCATTTTCAGTTGACCTTGTATAGATTCTCAAGTGTTTCATAATTGAAAATATTTGCTTCGATGAACTTCATTTTTAATTCAAATTTCATGTTATCATTTGTACACAGCATTTCAATCATAACCAGTTATAATATTAAACTAGATTGTGAATGAAATACTGTTTCGTGTGTTTCAATCGAAGCAATTAGACGCACCAAATTCATCAACCCTTAAATTTCTGACACCTCGAGGAGAATATTCAGCAACCGGATTTTCCCAATTCCTCCCGATTCAATCTAGAGAGTTATCCTAATCACAACCCTCTGATTACACCCTCGAGTGCACCATCCGTGTCCTTTGTGCGTTATTTCCTTGAAGGAAACACACGCTAAAACCTAAAATGAATTAATTTCCAGGCCAGGTACGTAATTTCGTACTTATCGTGTCAACTGTATATTATCATTATATTACCATTATGGGCCTTAATGAAAACATTATTTTGGTGAGTCAATTTGCATAATGAGATTTCTTGTAGCTGGAAAGTATTCGGAAAGGGCATGGAACCGCCTTGGGAAAGGTAAGTTTTCCAGAAATTCCTATGACGTCAAGCTAACAGAATATAATTTTAATTCGGTCAATCTAGACAACAAGCTGCAAACGCGTGTAATTATTCGAAATATAGTTGAAAATAAGATTTTGAAATTCCGAATGATTGCGATGCATGGAAAAAAATTTATTCGAGGTCATAGGTCAAAAATCTCGAAAAAAATTGGTTTTTCGCAATTTTCAGGAAAACGGTAAGTTCTATCATTAAATGAATTCAAATAAAAATTGTAGATCATAAAATTCTCTACAAAAAATATATCAATACTTTTTTTTCTTAGAGCCACCGTTTCTGAGATACGACTAGTCAAAAAGTTGTAAAAGTTGTAATCGTCATTATATGCACACGTTTCCACGCCACCTATGAGGTAGTGTACTTAGCGCGTTTTTTTTAACGTGGTTTCCCCAGTAGGCCTATTCCACATGTCTGTTGTGATTCTGTCAAATTGAAAACTTGCTAATAAAATATATTAGGAAGGGTAGGAAATTATAAAAGCGATTAAAATTAAAAAAATTTAAAAATTTATTCTTCTGAGTCATAACCTTCAAATACTTCTTCTTGTCGTTCTTCTTCTTGGTCTTCTTCTTCTTCGTCTTGATTTTCTTCTTCTTGATGTTCATCCTGGGTGTAAGTAAACTGCGTCAAGAGTGGTGTATCGCATGTTTCCTCGTTGGTATCAAATGAATCCTCCACTATTGGTGATTCAGCATTAGAACATGACTGGCCTTGACAATGTGTACATGCCAGAGAACACAACAGTCCAACTTTTTTACAACCACATTTAGCGCTGCATCCCTTTTTACAGTTGAAAAAATTGTGTTCAGCAGTTTTACCGCCGCAGGTGGGAGTAAAGTCTGAATAGGTCCTAATGCATTGTCGACCAACTTCCAACCCCATTTTTTTGGGTCTAGCTGATAACCAAGCCACACTTGAATTTGCTAATATACCTGGAAAAGATGTTGATGAGCAGCAACTGAGGTTGGAGGAAGACAAGCTAATTGCACCTGTTTCTTATTTTTAGTATTTTTTACGAATCATGCATATCGATACTTATATAAGGAGGTGGTTTTTTTCGGAGCTTTGTACATAGAAAGAAGAAACTGAATCCCTTTGGTGATAATTTCTTGTTGGGTCGAATTACTTTTTTTAGAAACTTCAGCACATTGAACTGAATCTTGTTTTTCAAACATTTTATAGACTGTTGCTTTACCCCTCCTGTAAAATGCAGACGTCGTATCACAGCCAGTTATTGCGTGTAAAAATAGTACATGATTTTGACTCTTTGCAAAATTAGATAAACTTTTTGACGAATATATTTCGGTTTGACTTTGAGCTTTTTCTCGCTTTAGAAAGAAAATAGTTCGAGCAGTAAGAAGTACGAGTGAGTCTACATCTTCACCAACAACAATAGTTGTATTTGTCAAATTAAATTGTTCTATAGCTGTTTTAATAATAAGTACGTCGGCATACTCATGTATACCAATAGAAAAATATTTTTACTCAAATCACAACTTCAGAGATGGATAAACGTGGTATACTTATGCATATAATGACGATTACAACTTTTACAACTTTTTGACCCGTCGTATCTCGGAAACGGTGGCTCTGAGAAAAAAAGTATTGATACATTTTTTGTGGAGAATTTTATGATCTACAATTTTTATTTGAAGTCATTTCATGATAAAACTTACCGTTTTCCTGAAAATCGCGAAAGACCATTCTTTTTTCGGGATTTTTGACCTTTGACCTCGAATAATTTTTTTTCCAGGCATCGTAATCATTCGGAATTTTAAAATCTTTTTCTTTTACTATGTTTTGAACAATTACACGCATTTGCAGCTTGTTGTAAATTTATGTACTTTCACTCTTATTTTTTAGTCTGATTCGACCGGACTATTTAGAGAGTGGATGGGGTTTAAAGTATTTATATGTTATGAATGGACTGCAATTTCCGTGAGAAATGAAGGATTCAAAAAGAGGTGTAAATATCAATGTACTACTTCCTAGATATTATTTCAAGAAATAGGTCTGTGGTCTGTAATTTTGTTCGGAAACTTATGTTTTTTTTCAAGAACAAAACACAAGCTCTACAGGAAAATTCTTAATGCGCTATCGGAGCGGTGCCTGTGTGAAAGTAGCGATTTATATTGGAATTGAATCGCTGGAGATTAAATCCATTTGGAATAACGTTGTAAGGAAGTATTTTTCACATAAACGCAGTTCTCCAGATGAAAGAGTTCTTAACCAGTGAAGTTCCGGGTGTACTGAGTTGAACCTCAAAACCATGAGCAGCCACAGTGCGCCACGTATTTCTGATATGTACGGCTCTTGGTGCAATCAAATATGCCAAGTCAATTGAACACCTTCCGTGGAAGTATCTATAGGAGAGAGATAAATCTCCAACCTATCTTCGATGTTTCAGGCTATCAAGGTTGTACGTGATGTTCGTGTCTCCAATCAGGCGGATGGTTAGCATCTTCAGGGTATATTTGGAGGCAGAGCTCTATACATAAGAACAATTCTCTAAAGAAGGCCTGATCTGAGCTTCATGAAGAATCAAAAGTTGTTGAGGTGTATATAGTTTTCTGGTTCGGAACAGTGTTCCAAGCTTTTGAGAAGCAGCCTTGGCAATTCCAGCGACATGATTGTGCCAAGACATGTTGGTGTCCATTTTAACCTCCAACAAACTTATCGAAGCAGAAAGCTGAATTGTCTGATCTGATATTATCATATCCGGTTCGGAGACATTTATCTTCTTGAAGAAAACCGATGTCTGGTATTTTGTCGCATTGAATCGAACCTGGTTACTTCCACCCCAGTACGAAATGATTTCTAGATTCTCATTAAGATATGCAACCTCCTGCTGATGGTGAAGATGTGCCTCCGTAGCCGATGTCCTGGAATCCAAATGAAATGACAAGACAAGTGTGCTGTCGTCAGCAAAGCAATATATTATATTCTTGTTTTTTACCAATGAGTCGTTGATATACAATAAAAAAGGGTTGAAGACAATATTGATCCCAGGGTAACACCAGCGTTGATGATGAAAATATTCGAGAGATATCCATCGGCGGCCACTTTCAGGGAACGTTTTTTCAGGAAGCTGGAGAGCCATTCACAGAAATGATCCGACATAGTATCGAAGTTTGGTCAGCAAATACTCATGCCACACACGGTCAAAGGCCTTAGCAATATCAAGCGCAAAAGCTCTTGATTCCCCATGTTTCTCGATTGCCTTATTCCAAATATGGGTTACCTACGATAGAAATCTAATTTTGAACTCAAACATAAATATGTTGAGGAATTTCATCGAGCAACTAAGATTTCTAATCTGTTTCATCAACTTTTCTCGAAGAAGGAAAAAAGTAATCATAGTTACGTGAATTGATTTTTTTTGGGGTCAACACCAATTTTATTTAGTTACTAATTCATTCAATTCAATTCACTTGAAATAAATAAATTTATTTTGATGGTTCAAGAGGTGAACTCAATGATATGATTATTTATTTTATTGGCAATTACTCTAGAATTACCTTCAATTACTTGGCAACTTTTAGTACTGATTACCTCTGGAAAAAAAATATTCAAAACGTGGAAGATTTGAGGAGTTCTATGGATTCTTAGACATTTTCACTAAGTTCGTTACAGGTTGTGTCAAAAGTTTTCCGTTTTAATGTCATGATGTGTTTTTGTAACTTCATATCTAGATATTATTAATTTCATTGTGTTACGGTATATACTGATCGATAGAGAATTTTACACTCTATACTCTATATATGTTGTTCATTTTTTCCATTATTACATTACATTATTTTATTATATTATTATATTGTCGTTAAGCGATTTTCGGCCAATTTTTCTCTACGAATTCAAATTGAAAGAAAGTGATGCCGAAACAGCCCGAAAAATCAACCAGGCATTTGGCAATAATATTGTTAATGAACTGCTTTGCGAAATTTCGTTCCGAAGATGAGCCTCGAAGTGAACGAACTACAGTTATCCAAAACGAAGATTTGAGGACACTGGTGGAGACTGACCCATCATAAACATTTCATGAGATGGCAGAAGAACTGGGCGTCAGCCCAGTTTAAAATGTATTGGAAAGGTCATAAAGCACGATAAGTGGGTGCCGCACGATTTGAACGATCGACAGGAATTGTCACGTTTCTAGGTTTGTTCTTTGCTTTTACGTAAAGAAAACGATCTTTCTTTGGATCGGATCATCACGTGTGATGAAAAATGGAACCTCTACGACAACAAGGTACCTTCAGGACAGTGACAATCCACCCAAGTTTTTCCTGAAGGCAAAAACCACAGAAGAAGGTCACAGTTGCTGTATGGTGGTCAGCGGCTGGTGTGATTTACTGTATCTTTCTGCAACCGGGCCAAACCATCACGGTTCTATTGTTCTATTGTGAGGAAATCGACAAAATGTACTAAAATTGCGTCAGCAGGCGGAGCTAGTCAACAGAGGAGGTTCGTTTCGGCTCCACGACAACGCCGGTCCGCACGTTTCACAAATCACCGCCCAAAAATTCAACGAATTTAGCGTCGAATCTGCCTCATCCACCATACTTCACAGATCTCTTGCTAACCTACCATAATTTTTTCAAGCACTTCGATAACATTCTCACCGGTAGAACTTTCGCCAATTAGGATCAGGCACAAACGGCCTTTGTCGACTTCACCGAATCCTGAACAACCAATTTTCATACTAACGGAATTGATCGACTTGTCTTACGTTGGCAAAAGTGCACAATTCATATTGAGCTTATTTCCAGTTCAAAGTAGATTCATAAAAACAGGCAGACTGATTTTTCTACTTCTCTAGGTGGAAGCTTGACTCGTACGTTAATCAACTCCAAAGAACTGTATTCAATAGACTCTCGCTGGCCAGGTGCTGGAGATTGTTATATTTTATCCAGAAAAGAGTAGGCTAATTTGGAGGCTCAAACACCACAAACAACCTTTATATTCTGGAACATCAGAGAAAGGTTGAGAAATTGTCTCTATAATATAGATACTTTCCGCTGAGCTTCATCAAAAACAATATAGCGGCACATCGAGATAAAACTCAATATACTGGTTAAGTGGAAGAGTAGCGTAAGCTAAACTCTGCCAGTATAAATGAAGACAATTCATTATTATTATTATTATACCTTTTCGATTACTATAAAGAACAACATTTTAAGGAAATTACCTTTTTGAATGCGATTTTCCAAGTGAATAATGGCAGTTTTGTAAAGACACCGTTCTCATAGTACCTTAAGGATTTTGGTACAGTGCTTATACATATGGTTGATCTGCTTATTATTTCATATTGCATATTATAGGCTTGTTATTGTGGAAAATTGAGAAAGAAATTGAACATTCAATTGAATTTTTTTCCGAAACAACTTTTTTAGTTGCCGTTTTATTGTTTGCATTCAATTGATGAAACATTGTTTCCAAACATACTATATAACCTCGCACGATTCAAATTGTATACATAATATGTTAAATCTAAAAAAGTTTTGAGTGAGAATCTTTGATCATATTCTCTTCAGTGTTTTCTTTAATATCGAACCCAAAAGGAATTCATCCCTTTCAGAATCCCTCTTGAATCTCATAATAAAATCCAATATGATCATTTTCATGCAAGAGAAGGATGGCAATACTCTTCCTATATAAAAATATCGGACAATAAAGTTCCCATCTTATACGATCTGACGAAATTGGTCTTTATGTTTAATAGCTCATAACAAAGGAAATCTCGCCATATAGATGGAAGATCAATGGGGGATCATTTTATTTGTTTCTCTTTATTCGATTCGAATTTGAAATTTTGAATTCAATACGGAAAGAGAGCACGCACATAATAAATGGAATTTTATATATTTGGAAAGTTGGTATCTCCACGTTGTTCTGGATCAACTCCAATGAGTAGAATACAAAAAAAAAACAGTAATTTTTGTCTGATCTCAGGTCATTGTTATACAAACTGATCAATAACTTTGTCTTTTACTAATTCTGAAGGTTAAATAATCCTTCATAAAAATATATATTATATCGTATACAAGTGTATACGATAAGGCTCGTCTAAAAGCAGCAATGATCAAGGAATCGGGTGCTTGGTTGAATACTTTACCTGTTGCATCTCTTGGAACACTATTAGACGATGAATCTTTCATAAGAGCAGTAGGACTTAGGATTGGTCTGTCGATTTGTGTGCCTCATATTTGTGTTTGCGGTAGTATAGTTGATAAGGTTTACATGGTTTGAGTTGCAGGAGAAGTACAGGGCGTACATCTCGACATCCCAGGTGAACGACATATTGAAGCGAGTTATGATGTTAGCGGATGTTCCTGCAATTCTGGAACCCTAAGGTACCAGTCGAGATGATGGTAAATGACCAGATGTCTCTTATACCACGGAAATACGGTAAACCAGTGATATAGGACTTCACTTGCGTTGACACAGTCGCGGCTTTCCATATAGCCGGAAGTTCGAAGTCTGCTGGACCTGCAGCATTATATGGCGAAAAATTGAAACGAAAAAAATACCAAAATCCTGGTAACAACTATCTGTTCCATCCAGTAGCGGTTGAAACTTTTGCTGTTTATGGCCCGGAGTCTCTGTTATTCGTTCATGAACTCGGAAGGAGTTCATGAACGAATATATGATATATGTGGATATTCATTAGTCGTCTTTCAAGGTTAATTCGCAAATGATTGATCCACCTTTCTCTTTTTCAGTGCGGTCAATGGACTTAGGTCATTATTGCTCCCTAAATAGGAGTTGCAGTCCTCGTGGTTCTGATACCCTTTCAGTGGAAGAGTTTCATGAAGCAAGAACTGAATCGATCCCTCTACGAAACCTTTCATCACTTGGAAGGATCGATTGTAGCTTGAGAAAAGGTTCTTTTGCAGATTCTGTGAAACATGTTCTTCCTCACGAATCAGAATAGAGAGTTGTCCTGAAAATCTTGGGAAGAAAATTGGATTAGATAATTTAGGAAACACTTGCTACGTGAATAGCATTTTACAAGTGTTGTTCATGACGAAGAATTTCAAGAACAAGGTCTCAATGTTGAACGAGAACAAGAATGTTTCCTACTTATTCACTAAACTCAAACACCTGTTCATGCAGCTGCAGTTTTGTAAGAATGTATCATCTTTTTCTCCAGCCAATTTCCTGAAGTCTTTGAAGTCAACTAGATACTCGTTAGGACAACAAGAGGATTGTTCCGAATTCTTGGGGTACTTGTCGAATATTCTTCGTGAGCAAAACAATAGCAGAATCAATACTCCTGATCGCTCTGGATTGAATGATTCCATACAGTCTATCTCGTCTTGTGTTTGTAAATCTTTTGCTGGGAAAATCCTCACTTATTTACTTAGTAGTAGATGTTCAAGAGGTAGCAAAAACGTATGTGAATGTTTGGAACTTCAACTAGCGTTTCCTAATATGATGATCTACTGTACTGTGATGATCTACTGTATTGCCAAACATGCATTTGTTTTAGAAAAACTAGTATAGCTGAGGCACCAGTCAATCTTATAATAACACTGATGATCTTCAGACATGACTCAACCTCTGACGGAAGCACCAAACTCTTACGAAGGTTCGAAATAGATGAACACTTCAATCAATCAGACCACTTTCATAATCTTCATGCAGTCATTGTTCATTGCGGTTCTAGCGTTGAATCTGGTCATCATTATGCCTTGGTCAAAGACAAAATGGGCTGAACAGACGCTGAACTGTACGTCGTGAAACCAGCAACCTCATCCCCTAGGAGGGAGTTATTAGGATTGAATCATATCGCTTTTCCTGTAGAACAGCAAATAAGGATCTCTCGTTCCCTGGGATTTCAGTACGTATTCTTCCTGCACGGTCTTGACCGAAGAATCGTCGTACCTTATCCAGCAGTTGTAGCCAACATGGAAGGCATCGGTCATGTAGTGTCCAATGTTGACATTTTTGCCTTCGTGGTAAACAACGACAAATAGCTTGTATTGCTTCTCTGTTGGAGACTGTGTTTCCGACGATATCAAAGTCGAATAAATCTTCAAATCGAATTCAGTTACCATAGCATTGATCCATAGCAACGATCGTGGCTGTATCCGTAAAACTTCAAATGTAAAATGAGGATAACGTCCCGTGGGTTGGGCTACCTATCGGGTGCGTCTCCAGGTGGTGGATAGGGGAAGGGCCAGAGGATTGGGAAGCCAATATGTAGCCTTACGGACGGGATCGCCGGACTTCTGGTCAGTGGCAGAAATAAGTAGGGTGAGGGGAACCAAAACTCCCCAAAAGCCTTTGCGAAACATGCCACTGTGGACCCGCCTATCCAAGCTAAGGTGTAAGGAATCGTATATGAAACAAACAAACAGACACAACAAAAACCAATCCCGAAGCTGGACAGAAGTGCTCACCTCAATTATATGGCGGTGACTGGGGATGAACAGAAATGTCCACCCCAATCTACCGCTCGGAATGAGGCTGGACATAGCAGATCACCTCGTGATGTAATACAAAGGAGGCGCATTTGCGGCGCCGAGGCCAAAAGGAGCAAGAGAGCAAAAGAGGCAGGAGTGGCAGCAACTATAAGTGCACCATCCTCCTCGCCCACTCCATCTCCAACAGCAAGGGCACTTCCTGCGGCGGGCGCCAAGATCTCCGCCTTGAATCTGTTAAAAAAAAATTTTTAAATCTGTTTTTCCGTTAATCATCTGTCGCCCCCATACGAACGACAACTCTCAGAAGTTGAGAAATTTGTGCGAGCTAAGGACTAACGAGGTCTTACCTTTTAACGTGTGATTCCTAACACGGTTGCAGAATCATTCCAGCTTCAACCAGATACATTCTCTCGAGAAAAATATCTGGTCGAGGCAGGAATCGGACCCACGGTCTTCCGATCGTGAGTCGGGAGCACTACCACTACGGCCAATTTCACAATTGAATAAAGGCAAGGAACCGGCTGCCCCTGCAGGAAAGCGCCCTCACTTGAACGCTTTCATTAGGGGAACCCCAGGAAGATTAAAGAAGCCGCGCAACGACATCGACAGTAATGTCGCTACACCTTCCAGTTCGCGGAGGCCACCGTGAGATACCTCAATGTCGCAAAAGAGACTGTGTGTTCGGCGAGTCTTGACCTACACCTGCCGATATAAAGGAGATGTTTCCTAGTAACCTGTCCACCTTCCTGTAAAGGACAAGATGAACGATGACCTAGGAGGACATCGGGAGGATGTACAATGGGTCACATGTGGCCTAAGTGCTGTGGGTATACACTTACCCTCCCTACTGTATACATACATACATGAGGATAACGTATTTGTTAACTCACATTCTACCTTTTGAACTCATTTTTTCTAGAATAATTCTAGAATAGAGAAAATACAGTTACGTCATATTCCCGATGGCTTTTTATGTGAATAGCAGGATTCCTCACTCAATCCCCTTTTTCACTTTCCTTGATTTGACGCAAAACAGGGCATATCCCTAGTGGCCCTCTCCCATGTTCTCAATACTGAAATGGTTTAAAGTGTTGGCTGGTATCGAGTTATCTACAATTGCAGTCGGGAGTGAAATCCATCGGATTTTCCATTGTGTTCGTTGCAGTAAACGCAATCGATAATCTTTGAGCAAATGAGTGAATTATCTGAATCTGTTGCAATCGTTTCGGATGTTTATTTCACAGCTGCCGCATTTTATCTGCATTTTATTTCGAAAATCGATTCAGATATCCTGGAGGTAGAAGTGATTGCTAGTTCGAACAAAATTAATACCCTCCCTCAGTCGTTTGTAGAAAACAAAATTTTTGCTTTTTGTCATTTAGTTAGTTCCATAAAAATAAAATGGATGTATCCAATTGTCGCTTCACTGAAGGCATTGTATTTCTCATTGCGTTATTTCAACACCCCGACACGTGTTTCGATCACCAAGTGATCATCTTCAAGATGAAAATAAAAATAATTGAAATTGATTCGTTAACACCAGGTATAACGAAAGTGCAACTGATGCTGTTTGGGAGAACTATTATATGGAGTCTTCAAAAATGCAATAGAACTCAAAGCAATATTTTTTCCAAATTTTTGTTCGTTTGTCATTGCGTTTGTTCTCAGGGATTTCAAAAGCCGCTCAACCAACTTGGATACGGTTTTCACTAATTCATTGTAGTAAACTTCACTTATAACTACTGAAAAATTTATGTTGATTCGTTAAAATTTTGCTCAACATATTTTTAGTTCGTAAAATAATTTTTTATAAATTAGAGATAGACGTATACAATAGTTAGGATAAATGAAATTATTGATTGGATGTTTCATTACATACTCAGCCTTCTGAAAATGATTTTCGTTTCGAAAATTCATTCTTTTTCGTTCTCATAACCTAAAAAAGTTATTGGTGAAAAATGCCTCTATTATAATAGGTACATTTGGAACGTTTACGTTTTTTAGAAAGCCAAGTATAGAAAGAAAGTTTAAATCATCTATTTTATTCATAAAAAACATATTTTCGACAAGTTACTGACTCATTAGAGCCATAATGAGTTTTTGACTATGCAGCACGAAATGACACGTGCCTAGATGAACAAAACAAAACAAAATTCCGTTACGAAACATGTGGAGGTTCATTTCAAGCGGAAGCTCCGCACTTGTGGGAATTGGCGAGTTTCCATTACAACCCTGATTTTAGTAGTACTACGTTTGTAATGTTTCCTATGGTTAAAGAATGTACCATCAATCCACAGTAATAATGCATCAATCCATGCATTATTACTAGGTTCAGTAAATTATTATTTTACTAATCTATTTTGATTAATTTGTCTATTCATTCGAACTTCCAATGTACAATAGTCATAATGTGAGATCTATGATCTAAGTATCTAAGATATGTATTTTGCCGGTGTATCGAACTGAAATGTGATTTTTTTACAGGTAAGTTTGCAGTACATCAAGATTTTTTCGAACTGAACCATTTTACAATGTGGAGCTGTTTCGGAAAAACAAATGGTGAGTCCCCATATTATTTTTGATCATTTTTCCCAATGAGACCGAATTACAAAATGAGTTATTATACGGCGGTTGTGATGACGGTTTGTGATATTTCTTATTTTGAGCTGCTGATCCAAGAGTTTTAGTTTGTTTTTTAGGATTATTCTCGAATATTTCCATCATAGTTATAGAGACATGATGATTTGAGAGTCCAGTAGGTGATGCATTATAGAATTACTAGAAAGTGCTGTCATAGATCTCATCACTGGTGCTTAGCTAGATCATGATTGCAACATTCAAAATTATAAGTGGAAATGAATTGGATGACGGGTGTGAAGTTATCCACATCCACAAAGTACACTGAGAAAAAAATATCGCATTATTACTTTTTCATTTACCGACTCTGCACACCTACCATTTTTCAATATGATACGCTCATTGACTGAATTAGTAAAAAAACAGAACCGTCCTAGTTTATTAAACTGTCTGAAGGTGTGAAAATAAAGTGGAAATATTAAAAAAAAAACGTAGCATGAAAAATCGACTTTGTACACCTACAAAATTGAGATATGTTGTTCCTGATGATCTACTCGACAGAAAAAACTATAGTTTTCCAGGCCGTCTGAGGGAGTGAAAATGGGGTGAAAAGTTGAAAAAATTGTGTCTTCGAAAATTGAATGTGTACACCTACAAGATTCAGATATGTTATTCCTGACACCCGATTTGACGAGAAAAACTTCACGTTACAGTTTTCCAGGACGCCTGAGAGGGTAAAACTGGCGTGGAAACTTGAAAAAATCATATAAAAAAATTATCAATATAGTTTATTGTATGATTTTCACTATGAAAGTATTTTACAAAAACCGCGACATGTATTTCGCTATACAACTTGAAGTTTTTTCAATCGAATAGATCATCAGGAATGATATATCTCAATTTTATAGGTGTACAACCTCAATTTTTAAATATATGATTTTTTCAAGTTTCCACCCAATTTTCAATCTCTGGAAAACTATAATGTGAAGTTTTTCTCGTCAAATCGTGTGTCAGTAATAACATCTCTTAATCTTGTAGGTGTACAAACTCAATTTTTGAATATATGATTTTTTCAAGTTTCCACCCCATTTTCACCCCTTCAGACGGCCTGGAAAACTATGAAGTGAAGTTTTTTCTTTCGAATAGATCATCAGAAATAACATATCTCAAACTTGTAGGTGTACACATTCAATTTTCGAAGACACGATTTTTTCAACTTTTCAACCTATTTTCACCCCCTCAGACGGCCTGAAAAACTGTGACGTGAAGTTTTTTCTGTCGAATAGATCAACATGGATAACATATCTCAAACATTAAATTTTCGAAGATAGACTTTTTCAACTTTCCACCCCATTTTGACCCCCTCAGACGGCCTGGAAAACTATGAAGTGAAGTTTTTTCTGTCAAATAGATCATCAGACATAACATATCTCAAACTTGTAGGTGTACACGTTCAATTTTCGAAGACACGATTTTTTCAACTTTCCAACCCATTTTCACTCCCTCAGACGGCCTGGAAAACTATAACGTAAATTTTTTCTTGACGAATAGATCATCAGGAATAACAGATCTCAATGTTGTAGGTGTACAATGTCGATTTTTCATTTTATGACATTTTTTGATATTTTCACCTCATGTTCACCCCCTCAGACGGCCTGGAAAACTATGACGTGAAGTTTTTTCTGTCGAATAGATCAACATGGATAACATATCTCAAACTTGTAGGTGTACACATTCAATTTTCGATGATAGACTTTTTCAACTTTCCACCCCATTTTCACCCCCTCAGACGGCCTGGAAAACTATGACGTGAAGTTTTTTCTGTCGAATAGATCATCAGGAATAACATATCTCAATTTTGTAGGTGAACAAAGTCGATTTTTCATGTTACGATTTTTTAAAATATTTCCACCCCATTTTCACCCCTTCAAACAGTTTAATAAACTAGGACGGTTCTGTTTTTTTACTAATTCAGTCAATAAGCGTATCATATTGAAAAATGGTAGGTGTGCAGAGTCGGTAAATGAAAAAAAAAATAATGCGATATTTTTTTCTCAGTGTACTTTGTGGATGCGGATAACTTCACACTCGTAATTGGATGTAGCTCTTACTGCGTGGTAGAAGATCATCATGACAAATGAGAAATGAAACTTTCTATGTTTTTATACCAGTTGTATTTGTAACCAATGTTGCTGCAGTTAAGTTCTATAAGGACATCTTGAAACGAATACAACCAGCTGAAATAATTACCAATATCAACCCTCACATATCTAAACACCACTGTAGGTAATAACAGGCGGTCCTTAATGTAACTGAGTACCTGAATTTTGTTTACCTGTGCAATGTGTGTCTGAAAACCAGTGAATAAATTAGGTCGATTTGGCCATTCTGCAGGTTACATTCGAAATGTTTATGCTTATGAATTTCCAAGGATTCCAGATAATTGAGTTTCCAACCCTGGCTTGCATAGTGCAAAATTACCGTACTGTTTAGATTCGGGAACTTGCGGTTGCATTCCAAGGAATGGTTTGAAAACGTCGAATCATTTTTACTTAATTACCATGTTCAGAAATCGGTTTTGAGAAATTTCGGCCACATTGTCCCACATAAACACTATTACACTCTGGACACTCAAGCTTATAAACTCCAAATTTCTTCATCTTGTCGTCCACTTTAACTTTGGATTTGAATAGGAAATTAGATAACCTGGCATGTGGTCTCCATGCCACTTCCATATTGTTTCTTCTGAAAAATCCCGCAATTGTCTCTTTTTTTTTGCCAAAATATATGTTAGAGTTACAAATTTCTTGATTTCTGGTCGTTTGATCTGGGAGTATATTAATCTAAGAAAATTTGAGGCTTTCTTTTCTGACTAACTTCTGGATTGTGTCCGCATTGGAACCATTATTATGTCCAACCTGTATACTCATTTACCCTATCTAGATTGTTAGCCGTCAAAGGTAACGAGAATGTTCCGTGTAACTTCGAATTGTAGGCTGCTAGTTTATGATTATCGGGATGGAAGAAATCACTTGGGATTCTAATGTCTGTAGGTAAAGCTCGATTTTCTGAACACATTAAACTCGAATTTATTATGATTATGTGTGATAGTCGGATCTGACAGATTAATCTATTCCTTTAGCTCTGTTTCGAGTGTGAACTGTATGTTTCTAATCAGATTATTCATAAATTGGTTCAGCTGTCGTGTAGTACCACTGAAACAGGCGAGAATATCGTCTACATATCTGTATGTGTTTTTTAACCTTTTACAGGAATAAGGTAGCGTTTGCATGCCATCCTGGACCAGCCTACCCAAGCTAAGGTGTAAGGAATCGTGCCGACAGCTGAATGGCCGCAGGGTGATATCCCCTTGGGGTACCTTGGTGAAACCTCATTGTAATCGACCTACCTCTGGTAATGCGGGGCTCTGTCAGAGGTGACCAACTCTTCCCTTGCTACTCGTGGGAACATACATGAATGAAACAACGGAAACAACAAAAACCAATCCCGAGGCTGGACAGAAGAGCTCACCTCAATCTAAGGCGGTGGGTGGGGATGAACAGAAATGTCCACTCCAATGTACCGCTTGGAATTAGGCTGGACATAGCAGATCACTTCCAACAGCAAAGGCACTTCCTGCGGCGGGCGTCAAGAGCTCCGCTTTGAATAAAGGCAAAGGCACCTCCACGGAGGGAACCCCAAGAAGGTTGAAGAAGCCGCGCAACGACAGTAATATCGCTGGATCTTCCAAAACCTTCGCGGAGGCCACCGTGAGATACCTCAAGGTTGCCAAAGACAATGTGGTTTCAGCGAGTCTTGGCCTACACCTGCCAATATAAAGGAGATGTCTCCTTGTGACCTGTTCACCTTCCTAGAAAGGACAGAATGGACGGTGACCTAAGAGACGACTCTTCGGGAGGGGGTTCAATGGGTCACATGTGGCCTAAGATCTGTGGGTCTACAGTCATCCTCCCTACTATACAGATACCATAGAAGGTAGCGTTTGCGATGAAAGTTGGTAGGTGGACTGATAGACATCAGACCAACTGCAATTATACCATCAGAAGTCATCTTATGCATTTAATAACATACGGTCTTAAATTGAAATAGTATCCAACTTTATATATGACGTATATGACGTATTTGTCATTAATATTCCTATACATTTCTTGATTTGATACGAAAGAACCCTTCGCAATCCATATTGCAAGAAGAACGACACTGAATCCTCACTTCCATATAATAGATTCTGGATCCCAACTCGGTAACTGAGTTTCTTATTAAGATATCAGATTCGGTATACTTTTAACCTATTTAATATGACATGCAGATGCTGTAACTAATATATTAACTTGGATACGTGATATAACTTTCCTATTCCTACGCTACCTATTGCATGGAAAATATATAAGAAGACTGGGAATACGAGAACGATTTTTCTTGAAACAGATGTGCGAGATGATCAGTAGCATACGATCGAATGAAAAAGATGAATGGAAATTTGCTGAGAATTTTCTTTTATGCTCTGATTGTGTTTCGATGTTTTCAGTCAGTGTTCACCATTCGTCAATGAGATTATATTTCAACGATTGTGATAAAGAGAACTCGAAAATACCATATTCCGTTTGTGACTTTCTAATAATGATGAAATAAGATATGTAATATAGATGATATCTACCATTCCAGAAAAATACAAACAGGGACGCAACTGATAAAACCCCATCCACTCAACGTCAAAATCTTGGTAACAATCATATTTTCTTGTACCGGATAACATGTTTTTTAGATATGTTATATGTCTCTCTGTCTATATCAGAAAAAACTGGAAACTATCTATCACATACTTTGTAGAAAATATTATTGTTGAATACTCGTTTGCAGAATAATGCATGATCCAGTGAATAACAATTACGTTTGTAAACAGATAATTTTGCTGGGTGAAAATAAAAAGATATTTTCAAGTTATAGAAAACATTTATATCTGAATATGAACTGATCTAAACATCGATACTTGAGTTATGGAATGGAATTCATTTGCACGTAGAAAAAACAGATAGCATTGAAATATCTTCATTGTGAGAATTTTACATGATACTTCACAAAATCGATACATCATCCTCACTCAAAATCTCCCGTCCAATTGTCCATTTCATTTTCATAAAACGTATTCAACAGAGAAGAAATACTGAATTCATTAATTAGGTCGTTGTTTCAAAGTTTTGAATATTTGAACAACTGCTCAATAACCAGATGAAATTGAATAACTCTCCTCTGTTGAATTTGTTTTCAGATAATAATGAAGACACCACATTTTCATTTCAAATGAGCTGTTTATAAAATTGTTACTAGTCTCTTTTAATGATATATCTGAAAAACATTTTGTATAGCACAGTATAAGATAAGACTGGTTATTGTCAGATTAATACGTATTGCGGTTTTCTGAAGCACTATTTCAATATCTAGCAATGAAGTAGTACCAAATGTATTGTCATTGAATATCGGCTCATTAAATGATTGAACATTGAGTGGGTCTATTTGACTCTCCACCGCAACCCGCAAGGGATCATTGTGGCTCACACTTTTTCATTCTCGACCAAATAAATATATCTTCTTAACGAAACCGATTGGTTTATATAGTGAGTAGTCTCTTAGGTCAGATGGTAAAAGTGCGGCCCTGCCGAACTCTAAAAACCTGATTTGGTCCGCAGCGGGGCAGGCATAAAGTATGTGCTCTGCTGTTTCATCATTTTCCAGAGCAACATACACTGTCTTCCGATAGTCCAAGTCTCTGCATATGATGATTCAGACGACAGTGAACTGTGAGAAGGCTTTTTAGACATCGTAGTGCATCCCAACAACTGTTTGGTTTCTTCGAAGGGTGAGTGTACCTCTTGGAGTAGGAGAATCCTGGAAGATTTTGCCAAGAGTCCATAAATCTTCTTGCCTTCCAGGTGTTCAATCTTTGTTTGGCAAAGCTCAAAGTAAATCTAAAGAAATGAACTTTAAAAGCCTAAAACCTACTGCGAATCCAATGACAGGTTCTGGTTCGATGAAGCTGCTTGCAGCACCATCCTTTGCAAGGGAGGCAGCAGTCTCATTGCCTTCTAGGCCAAAATGGCCAGGAATCCAGAGCAGAGACAATTTGTTGAGTCTTCCTATTCAGAATAGTCATTTTTTTGCAAATTGCTACCAATTCAGACGTTGCTCGGTATGACTCAAGAGCTTCCAACACCGTTTTACTGTCCAAGAATATTTTTGTTCATTCGTTCATGATGTTGGATACTACCAATCTCTCCACACACAATTAAATGGCATATATTTCCGTTTAAAATACAGTCGCGTAGGACTCTAGGCAGATTGATATCCCTGTCCTGATTCTTCGACTGAAAACACCTGCATCAGAACATGAAGGTGTATCTGATCCATCTGTGAACCAACCACTATATGCTCTTAATATTTCATTCTCCTGGAGGATCCAGTACTCTCTACTTGGAACAGTACCTACTGTGTAAGACAGTACTGTTCCAAATACGGAAATGAAACAAACTGAAAAATTTGAAAAAGGATGTCGAGACATAAACTGAAGAAAATTAGGCAAGAAATGAGTTGGAAAAATATAGTTATCAATATTCCTTTCATAATCAGTCCTCTAGTCCAAGAAATTTCTAATTGTTTCATTAAGTTAATATTTTTTTAACGTCGATCTCACATATACGTCAATATATTTCATTCTTCACAAAGCAATAGACAATAAGCCGATCAAGATCAACACCAATAATTTCCGGAAAATGATTTGTCACGTTTACATGCAACCAAGATAATGAGATTTATGTGATGAAGAAGTTGAAGAACGGAGCTTTGAAACTATAGTTATATATTGATGTTGACATATCAATATGTTATCCCTAAAAGTATCCCCACATAGATAACTTCCACTTTTCAAGATTTTACGACACTACCATCACACGAATAAAAATGGACCATCTGGCAAAAATAGGCATTGATGTGAATCCATTATGCTCATGTGATAATTTTCCTTTAGCGAATATAAATCACATCCTATTCACATGTCCCAACTTCGAACTGTACCGAACGGATTTCTTAAATAATTTGCTTTCCTCGAATGTTTCGTTTCCAACGAATATAATAGTCTTTTTAGCTTCACTCAATGAAAAAATATACAACATAATTCTTACATTCACAAATAAATCTGAAATATCAATATGAAACGTAGTAACTCGATCGATTCGCAAATTATGTGGAAAAATAAATTTCGGTTTGATGGGAGGGGGGTGGCTTCAAAAAATATCAATATTTCAGTTCAGAGAGTCATAAATATTCTGAAAGAAGAAAGTGTATTGACGATACATCTGATAAACCTGGCAGATCTGTACCAATCGAGTAAATCTAAAAAAGAAGACTGTACTAGTACGTCTGGTTCCGAAGATACTGGGTGAACTATATTGAAGACGGGTAAAGTTACGAAGTGGTTACTCAAATGCTGCAGACTGTCAAGGTTGCAAGTGAAGTTAGCATCTCCAATCAGGCGGATGACTCTTTTCTGGATGGAATCCAGCAGCTTCAGGGTATACTTAGGAGCGGAGCTCCATACATGAGAACAATACTACAAATAAGGTCTGATCTGGTCTCAATAAAGCATCAACAGTTGCTGAGGTGTGTACAATTTTCTGGTTCGGAACAGTGTTTCAAGCTTTTGGGAAGCAGCCTTTACAATTCTAGCGATATGATTGTGCCAAGACATATTGGTGTTCATTTCAACCCCCCAACAAACTTATCGAAGCAGAAAACGGAATTGTTTGGTCTGACATTAGTATATCCGGTTCGGTGACATTTATCTTTTTGGAGAAAACCAATGTCTTCTTGTGTTATTCTTGGTGTGGTACTACGTGGATTTGTAGTACAGTATTCAAAAAAAATCGGAAAGACAAAAATCGATTTTTATTGACACGAGGAATTTTATAAACCACTCCCTGAGCCATCTAGGGAACATCATAACTGTTCGCAGTCCTGTCAGCAGAATCAACCTGGTTTCAACTAGACAAATGTTGTCGAGAAAATTATCCGATTAGAGTTTGGGATAACTGCGTCAATTCAGTAATGTATTGTTCAAATACTTAAAACACCGCAATTATTAATGGAATCTTGCATTTCTTCATCAGTTTTTCAAGAGTGGAAAACTTTTGAAAATATATAGAAACAAATTGAATAGGTATATCAACAGAAGTTTTTCACAGATGTGAGATTATTACAGGAATTTCAAAAAAAGATGCAAATCGGAAGCTGAAAGCTTTCCAAAACCGCAACTTTTTTCCTACAAAACTTGAAAAGAACAAAAATAACTTTAAATTTCATTTCGTCATTTGTTTCTGTTTTTTTTTTCAATTGGTGATACCAAAAATTATTTTTCATTGAAATATTGACATTTCAGCTAAATTAATTTCTAGATTCTTAGTCTCTCTTCAAGTTTGTAAAGAGTCATTGATTATGATCTTTGTTATTTCTATATAATAAGCTTAGTGATGAGATTAAGTCCTCAAACATCAATGTCTTTAAAAGGCAGCTGAAGATTTCTATTGCAGAAAGCATACTACTCTGTGGATGAGTTTCTCCTTGAATCATAATTTGATTGTAGCTTAGTAATTTTATTTTTATTTTATTTGATTTTTTATAATAGTTTGACCTGTTGTATCACCCAGTATTTCATGATGATGTTTGCCTAATGTGATTGTAAATGAAAACTGATTCAATAAATGTTTGATTGATTGATTGATATTAACAGTATGACATTTTATTAACAGCGACATATTGAAAAACGGTTCTTACCCGATTCTCATTTCACCTCTTTTCTTGTTCAGTTTTGTCAGTTTTGAGGACTTCTTGTCTCTCTAACTTGTATCCTTCTGTTTCACGCCATCATATATTAGTTTTTAAGTTTCAGGCACGGAGTTGTGAATAATAGATTCAGAATGTTGATTATAAAGTAGAAGGGTGTTATGACTGCCACAATAACCATCTGAAGGTGGAGTTATTGGAGATGTTCACTAGATATTTGTATTTCGAAATTGTTGAATCCCATGAGAACAGTGTACTTAATTGCCAAACTTAGTTGCTCATGCAACCAAGTATGGTCTTCTCTGCTCATTTTCATACCAAATAATCTTCATGATTTTATATTCTGAAAGTAAAAAGTCGTAAAATCATTTCATATAATTTGAACTCAGTTTTTCTCTTTTATTTTTTTCCTACCCGAATGAAATATGCATCCGGTTCGTATTCCACACTTCATTGTGAAGAGTTGGTATCAGCTTATAAGCTGTTTACATGATTATGAGTTCCGAACAATGCTGAAGTTGTGAATTATTCTGGAACACTTAGAATAATTTACATACAAGCCATCTTGCATAAAATTTTGAACCACCGCATGGAAAGTTAAAGTTCATGCATTATACATTAATGCACTCTCGACAAAATGTAGTAATTGAAAGAGGGAGGAAATATCCAAATTTTTTATTTCAAAACGAGAAGCAGTACTATGGATTTGGTGTGAATGTTCGAATCTAAAAATTTTTGGATTCAAATATTGCCAGTGATCAATGTTTTCACTAGAATTGCTGTTGCTGAGTTTTATGAATGCGTATGCCTACTTTTTTAAGGCTTACTGTGACTTGTTAAAGCAGCCTCTGACATTGATATTCAATCTTTCTCTAAAAGAAAATCGTTTTGCAAGCTTTCAAAACATTGGCAGGTTTACCCCAATACACAAAAGCGGAAATAAGAACAATGTAAGAAATTACAAACCCATAACAGTTCCACCAGCTTTGTCGAAGATACTTGAACTAGATACATATATAATCGAGTATACAATCACGTGGATTCAGTTATAATCGACCAACAGCATGACTTCATGTAACAATACTACCATTAACAATTTATGCACATTTAGTAACTTTGTTACGGATGGAATAAAAAGTGGCTATCAAATATATGTTATATACACTGACTTGACCAAGGCATTCGACAGAGTTAACCACGTGGTTTTGATCCTGAAATTGAAAGCATACGGTTTCACAAACATTACACTTGATTTCTCTGACTGCTATCTATCCAACAGAACACAGTTCAACAACGTATGTTTATTCGAATTCGTCGCTACTTCGGGAGTTCCACAAGGCTCGATTTTGTAACGTTCCTCGGTATATCAGGCATCCTCACTTTCTCCTATCGAAAGCGAAAAAAATTCTGTTATACTTCAAGCTGATCTGAATAATCTATCTAATTACTTTTCATCATCTGGCCTAACTCTCCACGAAGCTGAACGCAAAATAATGAGTTTCACATGGAAGTTACCCACTATCAAAGACTATTCAAGTAGTCACACCAATTTACAGAGAATCAATGAGATGAAAGATCTCAGGATCATTTTCGCTGGTGTGTTCAGTTTCTCTCGGCACATTGAATACTTAGTATCTGAATATTACTGAAAAACGAGATTTGTCTTAACCTTCCAGTGGTGACGTACGGTTTCTCATACCGATGCGTCACATCCCCTTCCATAACTTTTGAGTGGGGGATAATATTTACAATTCCACCCATGTATCTCTCAGTTACGTTCCGTTAGATACTAAGACGAAGTGGTGTGTTGTCAAAATAATTTATGAACAGGTTATGTCAAGTTTCGGTGTCGTAAACCGAAGTCACTGTTGCGGTTAGGGAATTGTTATTGAAGAAAAATATATTAATTCGCAAACTTCTGTAAGCACGATAGAAGATAATGAAAATTATAGTTCATAACTCAATATATTTTAATTATTTGAAGAAAATGGGTGATTATGAGCGTGAACAAGAACGGCTGATGGCCCTTATGGAATTAACTGTTGAGGATATTGTTGAAGAGCAGTACGATGACGAGGAAGAAGATATGGAAGATCGTTTGGAAGAAGACAAGAATAACAGCGACACAGAACAAGAGCTAGAGAGTGAAGAAGAGGAAGAAGAACAGCCAGAAGAGGAAGAAGAACAGCCTCCTCAAAAAAGGAAGATAGTCCAAGAACCAACGTTTACTGGTAAAGATAAAGTTACTAAATGGAACAAGCACATGCCAAACCAAAATGTGAAAACTCCCTCTAAGAATATAATAAGAATGAAACTCCCGTGTGTGAGGGGCCCTCTGAAACAAATAACAGATCCATTAGATATTTGGAGAAATTTTTTTGACAATGATATGATAAACATTATTGTTACTAATACCAATTCTTATTTAGAGAGCGTATCACATAAATATAATCGAGCAACATATACAAGACCTACCACTAGAGAAGAGATAGAGGCACTTTTAGGACTGCTCTTATTCAGTGGAGTGAAGAATAATAATAATTTGAACATAGAACACTTATTCAAAACAACAAAATCCAACGATTTCGTATTCTTTTGCGCTATATCAGATTTGATGATTTAGAAACAAGGGCAGAGAGACAAGCTCTTGACAAATTAGCCCCAATAAGGAGTTTCATCAACAAATTTATTGATAACTGTAAACGAAATTATAATCTGTCACAAGAAGTTACAATTGATGAAAAACTTGAGGCTTTTCGTGGACGCTGTTCTTTTCGGCAGTACATGCCAAATAAACCCAATAAATATGGGATTAAAATTTTTGCACTTTGCGATTCAAAAACATTTTATACCTCTAATTTAGAAGTATATGTTGGTACTCGACCAGATGGTCCATTTGCTCAAAATACATCGACACTTTCTTTAGTCGATAGGTTGTGTGAACCAATTCACGGGTCTGGTCGGAATATTACAACCGATAATTGGTTCACAAGTATTCCTCTAGCTGAAAAACTTATACAACGGAACCTAACAACAGTTGGAACTATACGAAAAAACAAAAAGGAGATACCGCCTGAATTTGTTCAAGGAAAAAATCGTCCAATTGGTTCCAGTATGTTCGGTTTTGAAAAAGATTGTACTCTCGTTTCCTATGTACCAAAAAGAAGAAAAATGTTCTTTTGATCTCCACTTGTCACAGTGACGATAAAATCGATGGAAATAGTTTAAAACCAGATATAATTATTGACTATAATCGTACTAAAGGGGGAGTTGACGTAGTGGACAAATTATGTGCATCTTATAACACTGCAAGAGTTACTCGAAGATGGCAAATGGTAATTTTTTACAGTTTGCTAAATTTATCTGGAATCAATTCGCAAGTTATCTTTTGTGCAAATAAACCCCAGAGCAGAGTTCTTAGACGCCAATTTCTCGAAAATCTTGCGTTGTGTCTGATTGAACCACATTTGAAAATCCGTGCAATGTCTCAAAATTTACCAAGACCTCTTAGAGTTCGAATATGTCAGATTTGTAAATTAGAAGTAGCAGAGGCAAATCGCAACACGGAAAATATTTTCGGAAGATGTTTCAACTGTAGTTCAAAGAAGAAGAGAAGAACCAAATACCGCTGTCAAGACTGCAATAAATTTCTATATTTGGAACATGTGACTTATCATTTTTTTCATACTTACTTGAAAAAAAAGTCAATAAAAGTTTACTTCATTAAAATCCTATAGTTTATACAATTCATGACGTTATATAGACGATGAAACTTGATCGGTGTGGTAGACCGAAGTCACCACTCGTGGCCTACGGCAACACGTCACCACCGAAAGGTTAAGATCTAGTTGTGAACTCAATCACGATACTTGTTTGTTAATCTTATTAATTCCATTGTTCATTGTAAGCTGGAATGTGGTTGTGTGATTTGGATACCAAAGACTTTTTGATATTCTGATACTTTAGAAAAAATCCAGACATGATTATTAAGAAAACTCTTCATTAGAAAACACAAGGTCTGGCCTTTGTTTATATCGTATTCCAGCCAATTACAAGGATTTAATATGGAACCATTGAAAGACCGCCGTGAGTCCTCGGAAGTAATTTTTGTTTTCAACATTCTTAGAAATCTGAAAGTATCTGAAATTCTCTAAACCATTGATTTCATTGTACCAGACAAAGACTGAGAAGAAGAGACAATCTTTTCCGTATCTCGAACAATGTCTCTTCATCAATAATGTCTCGGAACCGTTAACAAAATGATGAGGAACTATGAACTGGATCTATTCAGTATTACAGAGAGACAACTCCTTCGCATGCTCAAATGTGCCTGAATTTGTTCATGGTCATTTTATTATTTATTGTTTTTAACTGTTATATTTTATATTGATTGTAACTGTATCATTGTACTCAATGTGTAAGGAAGTTTTTAAAACAACTGTGCATCATGTAAGTGGAAACCATTCTGTTTGTTGTTCAGTATACATTAATTTCTATTCTGCTCTAAAATTTTCTGTTTTTTGTTATCATAACCAATAATACAAGGACTATTATAAAAACCCATCCCCAGATGAATTTTTGCGGTTGCTAGTTCGAAATAATGTTCCAAGTTTCTGAAAAGTTTTCGTTGCTATTCCACTAACGTTAGAGAAAACTAATTTCTGTCTAACCAATTAATTTTTTTTTGGGCTGCATTGAAATATGAAACTTGTTGTTGAAATGAAGAGACAGGTTCACTTTTGTCAAGAAAGCAACATATTGGATTCGTGGTTTTTGTAATAGATCGTTGATGTGTAATAGGAACATGGACCTTCGGAAAAAAAATAGCGTTGATGATGCAGAAAAAACTATCGATGCCTACTTGTGAGGAACTATTTTTGAGAAAACGAGTGCCACAAACAAAGATGATTTGACAAGCTACAATACCGAAGTCAGTTGCTAAAAATGATAGTTATTTTCCTCCAGCTTAGAAAAAGAAAACAATTAGCCTGATACTGCAAAATTTGTTATAGTTATTGGTGCCATGAAAAAACTACAGAATTTTCTAGCTATCAAGGCGAACTGTCCTGTTTTTTAAATTTGAAGATATTTAACTTTTTTGGTATCTGAGGTCAGTGAATTTCCGATTACAAATTTCATCGCGTTATATAATACAATGAATGACGCCAAAAAGTTTATCTTATTGCAGTCAGGTTTCATCGTTCATCTGTTTTTCTCCTGACTAATTTGGAACAATAAACCACATAATATATCATTCAGTTCTCCTTCAAATCATATTCGCCTATCGATTTTGTGCTACAGCCCATAAAAATCCCGCAGGTACTCAATCAAACTAATTTCCTAAGTTCGTTAGACATATGATGGATCGCGATGCTGCATTTTTCGTCCAGATACCCGTGATGAGTTCATTAATATAAAATTTTATACTTCCAGGATTCTGGATCACCATGGAATAATTAATTTAAAACTGCGCAAGTGACTGGATTGAATCTGTTGAATCAAAATTATAATCTGGAGACTTTCAACTTTTCTCTCAAACTCAACGAAAACCGTACAATAAAGCTTTAAAACTCGACCTCTAATCCATTGAAGCTCAGCGTTCCTATAGTTTCATCGTAACTAAATTTTCGAAACTGGGATATCTCTTCTTTGGAGTCAGTCCTATTATGTTAATAATGAAAATGGTTTCGGTTTCGACGCAGAAAAGTATCCAATTTCACTGAAATCGTATAATATGTAGGTTATGTTTCATCTAGTTGGGTAGGTGTGAGTTTCATGGGTAATTACACAAACATGGGAGATTCAATGCAAATTTCATGAAGTATTTTTCTTAATCAAGGTCTAAAAAATTGTTATAACTGAATGTAAACAGGGTTTTATGAACTTTTTCATGAGGACATCTTACAGAATTCCAAGAATCAAATGTGCTCATTCTTTCAAAATATATTTCATCTAGATGAATTTCTAAAGGTCTGTTTCACTTCGTTTCTCACTTCATATCATTTCTACAAATATTTCGAGTGAAACACACATGATGAAACAATCGAGAAGTATATTATTTTTCAGACTTTACTGAAATCTTCAGAACAGGGGTCGACAAGTAGTTTCAGGTGGGGTCCGGATACTGTGGAAAAATTTAACGAAGCCAAAAAAAAACAAATATTGTAGAGAGAAACTACACCGACTGTATGGAGCCAGTTTTTTATAGTTTGTTTCTCGAAAGGAACAGCACATTCAAAGTGTGTCTTCTAGCTGAGCGTCTGTTAATCTCGAACGATATTTGTTTTTCAAAAAATGCATCTTTGAGACAGATGTTTCACATACGTATATCGAGCTAAAAACATAGTGGCCAAATTGATAGTTAGTCTTTTAAAATTTTCATATTTTCCTGGGACATTTTTGGTCCAAAATTCTTCATTGGATACCGTTCTATATATTCTATTTTTGAAGTAATAAGGCATTTATTCAGCCCGAAATTATATTGAAATTATTGGGTCCAGTGGAGTCTCAGTCCACCACAGTCAACAATATTGGGAAAAAAAGGACGCCACTGACTTGTTGAAGTTTTTATTTTTTTTAAGTTAATCAACTAAAAATACAACTTTTTTGTCACTTCTGTTTTCTTCATATTAAGTTTCGTTTCCCAAAAAAAAATCACTTCTATAACTATCCATGGCCAGCATAAAATAAAAACCAAAAGTAAATAATAAACACATTCGACCTTGAAATCAATGACCAAAGTGTTCACCTTCTGATAAAATACACGAGTGCAATCGATATGTCAATGATTGTCTGACACGTTCAATAATACCTGGAGTATTCCTTATGACATTGCAATTGTCAATTATTCGATTTCTCAAGTTTTATAAACAGGAGCCTCCAGATGATCCCATGAATTGAAATCTAGAAGATTCATATCAGAACTACAAGCTGGCCAATTTTGAGATCCGGTACGTCCAATCCAGCGATAAAATGAGTTGAAGCCCCGTCGTGCATATATCACATGTTGCCTCTCACAAGTACCGGCACTTCATCTAAGGAAATGGGTAAATGATCTCGCAAAAATTTCGTGTAAGATTCACCCATTAACTTGCTGGTTAAAAAATAGGCCTATTAGGTAGTCACCAATCATTTCTACCCAAACGTACAGCAAACATTATCGCTGAAAATTACTTTCTCTGATAACGTGAAGATTTTTGTAGGTACAAAAATGGTCATTGTGGAAGTTCATAATATCATCTCGTGAAAAACTTGCTTTGTCCGTAAATGAAATATTTGGTGAAAAATATCATTGTATGCTATCGTATGAATCAACTACCTGCAAAACATTATTCTTGAGTGAAAATCGTGAAGCAGTAGAGCTCGGACCTGCTGTATGTGATTTGGTTAGAGGAGGTTGCTTTTTAGAACTGTCCATACGGTTTTTGGGCCGACTTCCAGCAGTAGTGCAATCTTCCTGGTACTATGTGAAAGATCTCCTTCTATCGCATCAAGTATAACTTCTTCTAGTTCAGTCAGTGGCGTACTTTTGGTGCCCATTGATTTCAATCTATTATGGCTAAATAAGCGCCTTATTATTTCAAATAACTGAAGCAAATTTCAACCAAATTGATGTGAAGATATTTATGATCTTTTATAAATATCGTTTTTTTTTAAATTCAACTTAGAAACCAAGGAAACCCGGACATATATTAATGTATATTAATTTCTCAAAACGACCGAACGAATCATCCTCTGAAGTTTCGTACCGTAGTTAGGAAACACCCTGTATATAAAGACAAAAAGGATAGCGAAACAATAATAGTTCCGAAGGAAAATTATATACACTGTGGTTTGGAATTAACTATTGTATATATTGGTTTTTTATTTAAATCACGTAATTATTATTACAAATCAACTGTGTGGGTGATTTTCAGTACGCTACTTTGTATATTTCTCATATCATATTACAGCCCACTGATTGATACTGAAATATATATTTTTTTTTAATAATAATAATATATTTCCATAAACATGATTGTGTAATACAATGAATGTATAAATAAATAAATGAATAAATATATGGTAAATATAACAGTCAACCCACAAAAGGATATATCCTTGTGCTTATAAGGGAAACAATAACCTTTTTATATAGATATCATAGAGTATATATACATATACACAGACATATATACAGACAAATACACATATACACACATATATACATACATATACAGATACAAAAATACACATATGTACATATATATGTACGTCTATATATATATATATATATATATATATATATATATATATATATATATATATATATGTATATATATATATATATATATATAATATACAACAATAATTTGCAGGTAAACAGCAGAACAATACTAGATTAACAATTTGAAATTGAAAAAATATGGAACTAGGTATAGTAATTATTTTTCTTATCTATCCATTTGTGTATTTCCATTCTTGCCGTAGAACGAAGCCATTTTTTGAGAATTTTCTTGAATAAACCAAGTGAATGGATTTGAGTAAGGTTTGTTGGTATTTTTAAGTATATTATGGGTCCTAGGTACGTGAAGTGTCTCTGCGATAATGTTTTTTGCAACTTTTGGTATAGCAGTTGTTTTCGCTTTATTTCTCGTATTGTATACATGATCTATTCGCTTAAAATCAGTTTTATATTTATAAAAATGCAATATTATACTTTGGAAGTATAGTTGCCGTGCATCTAGCGCTTTGCTTTCTTTATATAAAAGTTCTGAAGGGTAATTGAAATTTTTATTGTGGATTATTTTCAAGATCCACTTTTGGGTACTTTCTAGGTTTTTGAGTAAGTTGTTGGTTACTCCACCCCATGCTAGAATGCCATAACTAATATGTGGTCTAACAAGAGAGTTGTACAGAATTTCCATTTCATTTGGATCAAACACCTGTTTAAAAATCTTGAACATGGGAATCAATGATCTTATTTTTTTCAGAATATGTTCAATGTGGTGATTCCATTTTAATTTGCTGTCTATGAGTATGCCAATGTATTTTATTTTATCTTTGGGTTTTATTTCTATTTCCATATCACCCGTATTAAGTTTCAAAGTTTTGTACATCGGCATGTTTTTGGAATATTGTGCGAAAGGTAGCAAAAAAGTCTTATCTGAATTTATCGTGAGAGTTCTACTGGCAAACCATTCGATAATATTTGGGAAGTAATTTTCGACGATGGTTTTCAATTCAGCCCATGTGTTCGAATGATAAATAACTACCGTGTCGTCAGCAAAACTCACTATGTCACCAGATATTTCAAGATTAAAAAGGTCATTTAGATATATATTAAAAAGGAGCGGACCGAGAACTGTTCCTTGTGATACCCCGTATTTCATTGTTTTGCTTGAGCTCATTTTCTCTCCAACCATGACTTTATATTGTCTATTTTTCAGGTAGTTTTCAAAGAGTTCATACGCGATTCCACGAAATCCAATTTTTTCTAGACATTTCAAAAGTTTTTCGTGACAGACAGTATCAAATGCCTTAGCTAGGTCGACGAAAACGCATAGGGAAGGTCTAGTTTTATCTAAATTTTTGTAGATTTGTGTTGTTACATATGCCATTGCATCTTCCGTCGACCTACCCTCTCCAAACCCAAACTGTTCGTCTGATAGAATTTTATGTTTATTTAAATAATTTGTTATTCTTTCTTTTAGGATTTTCTCGAATAGTTTAGCTAGATTGCTTATGAGCGATATTGGCCTATAGTTAATTATCTCTTTCATACTTCCGGATTTATGAATTGGTTTTATTATGGCGTCCTTGGAAGCTGTTGGAAATTGTCCTGTTCTTATAGCCTTGTTGATCAAAAAGGTGAGCGGTTTAGAAATCTGATTTACAATTATCTTTAAAGTTTCTGATCGGAAGCCATCGGGTCCAGGGGATTTCTTTGATTTAAGAGATTGGATAATTTTTTTTACTTCTGTTTCTGAGGATTTGTCAGAAATTTTTCCCGACGGTAATTCCACTTTCCTGATTTTTTCTTTACTATTACTCTTGTGGCCTATGGATTTGAGACATTTCCATAGTTTGTTAGGACAATTTTTATTATCTTGCAGTTGTTTTCTGTAAAAGTCAGCTTTAGTTTTTGTAATTAGTTCTTCTAGTTTATTTTTATGAGATTTGAATTGTCTTTTGAGGGTTCCATTCTCTGGGCAAGCTTGTAGTTTTTTATATTAAGCATTTTTGGTATTCACTGATTTCATTAGTCCTTCTGTGATCCATTGAGTTATTTTGACCTCTTCCCTATTGATTCATCTCTTCAATATATTAGAATCAATTTTATTACTAAGAATCCTTTTGAATTTTTCTGTAGCAAAATCTAGATCAGGTTCATTGTAGACATTGTCCCATGTTTCATTCTCCAATGATTCTACTAGCTTTTTTCCATCAGAATACTCTTATAAATCACGGTGTTTGTTGAAGTTTTTTTTTTTTATTTTCTTCTTCAAATGTCTGATTAATCTGTAGAATACAGGGAAAGTGATCAGTAATATTCATTTTCAGGACTACAGGGGTAAGAAGATGGTAGATTCCTGTTGTTTTTACAAAAATGTGATTTATACAGGACTTGCTATTTTTACTGACTCTTGTGTATTCATTGATTGTAGATACGAATCCGTGTTCACTCAGCAGATTCAAGTATTCATCTCTGTATGTATTAGGTGAACGTTCAATACCAATTTCAATTTGAATAAAGAAAATTATGAACAACTCATCATTTTACATGCCACAACCTTCCATAAACATATTCAAACATAAATTTCCGCCTTCCAATGTCTCTTCCCCTACGTCGAATGAAAAAGTTAATATGCCGGCGCACTGCGGATCCACCTATTTCAATTTCCATCCGTGCAATATCTCACAGAATTAATTTCTGCCCAGCAGCCGAAGATGGCGACACAAAGACCTTTCGGAGCTTAATCAACATGATATATGATGCACTTATATAAACCGTTTCCAGAATATTATGCAATTCTCCTTCTGCACTCGTGTATTAGCTGCTAATCAAATAAATTCACTATGCAAATTATCGCGCTCCCTCCGTTGGATCCATTGTTATAAGGTGATAACTGCGTTTCAGTGGGAATTAACGCTATAGTGCACTCTGGATACCTCTTGAATTCGTGAGTGGAAAATAAAAGTTACCCCTCATAATAATAATAATAATAATAATGTTTATTTCATAAGATTCATAACAAGAAGAAATGCAGAAATAAACATGACAAGCCACTGAAGCTCACAGAGCTTATGTATGACAAAAAAAACTGAAACAATAAACTAAGTTAAGACGTTTTGGGTGTGATGTCAGTTGAAATGGTAAAATAAATAAAAATATTATGAACATGAATCAGTGAACAAACAACATTACAAACTAAACTATCGGTCATAACATTCATCATTCATACACCATATACGTAGAGTAATCGAAAGTCATATGTCTTATATTTCATTCAATGTTCTGTTCTGAGTATGGAGTTGCGGTCTATTCTATAAGGTAAGTCCTTGTTCAGAAAGATTGCAACAGAACAGAATATGGCGAACAATAATGACAGATGTGGATTGAAACGTATGAATAAAAGTTCAAATATACGTATGAAGCTCGTGTAGATCATGAATTGTGAAATTATTTCCATTTATACTTGTAAATATTTAAATATGTAAATATCCTTTCTTGTGAGAACATGTGCTTTTTCTTTTTGTATCACTACTTCCTTTTTTTCGTTCCAATATTTCATTTATCTTACCTACTGTTATATTAGTTAGCCATAATTTCAGTTTTTTCAGTTCTGTTATCACTTGTAATATACTTTATTTCAAATGGAACTTCTGCATAGGCAAGAGGGCACAAGTATGTGAGAAATCTTTGACTTAGAGATGTGCTTACTTTAGAAATCCTTTAGGTTTTTTGCTTGAATCTGGTATTGTGCAAACGATCCACAGACAATAATTTTGTTTCATATCTTCTATGATACAGTGCAATTCTTAGAAAATATAGATGCCTAAATGTAAAAAATTTACATTCTGTGAAAAGTGTTTCAGATGGATAGGTTTAATCTCTATTGAAAATAAATTTAATGAGACATTTTTGAGTGACATTGATAACCCTGAGATGAATATCAGTTATACCTCCCCACACAATCATTCCATAGTTGATATGGGACTGTACTAGACTGAAATATAATGTTCGTAGCTGTGCTATGTCAAAAATCTTTTTGAAAAATTTTAATCTGTTCAGTAGAAACCCTATTTCATTCGCAACATATTCTGCGTGCTCATTACATCTTACATTTCTATCTATTATTATATCAAGATATTTTATATGTTCTATCATGTTTATATTCATTGTGTCATTGTCATTATGGATTTCCAACGAAGTATAATTTGGCAAGTTGTTGCTGAAATAAGTGAAAGGTACAAAGTGAGTTTTTTTTGTGTTGCTCCTGCTCTTAAACCAACTGACAACTTTTATGAAATCTCCCTCAACCTTGTCCTTCAATTCTTTCCAGGTATAAGCGCGATATAGCTGTGTCATCAGCGAAACTAATAATGGTACCTTCTGAATTGACCCTAAACAAATCATTCAAGTAGATATTGAATAGGGCAGGCCCCAATACCGATCCTTGGGGGACTCGATATTCTATGATACAGTAAGAACTAAATGTTTCATTTATTTTGACGCACTGTTTTCTATCATAGAAGTTGTTTCATCTAAAAATGAATAAGTTCGAAATAAACAATTTACAAAGATGTGTAGATCATGCACAAAAGTTTCGTTCAGATGCACACTAAAAGAAAAAGCTCATTAACGACTAATTTTAATCTATCAACATTAAGTTACAAGAAAATCCTATTCAGTTTGTTGTCCAAATATTCATTATTTAATTGAAACAAATATCATTCGTAGGAACGCTACGTTCATGAATGAATGAATGATATGAAATTTCACTTACATAGAAAGCTATCATTCATATAATATACTAGTTGTTGCCCGCGGCTTCGCCCGCGTAGAATTTGGTAATTGTAGTACTAATTAGTACTATGTTGCTGAATCGCTGCTGTTCCAATGTTTTGACAGAATCAGAATCAACGAACTTAGGCGTGCGCAGCGTTATAGAACAGTGCTTTCAAAAAAATTCTTCTACAGCGCCATCTAGTGGCGAGTTACAGAAAAATTGATAGCCTAAAAACCTTCTCTATAAAAAATTACTTATTCATGTCAAGTTTCATCACGATCGGTTGAGCGATGTAGAAGTTTATCACTTACCAACCAACCAACCAACCAACCAACAAACATCCATTTTTATATATTAGATTTTTCGGAGTTTTGGCTCATTTCGGAGTTTTGGCTCATTTCAGAGATTTTGCTCGAAAATAATTGTCTGCAATTTCCCATCAGCACCTTTTTCAACTTCAGAAGACGCCATTTTTGCATAAGATCGAGACTCTATGTTACCGGACGAGACAAATCTGCTCGTGTCAGGACGATAGTACTTAAAAAAAATGAATTGCGAGATTTTTCACTGAACGCAACACGTGTTTCGCTATACAATAATTTCTTCAGGCGTGTAAAGACACGCGGTAGACATTTGCCATAGATTCGGATACATTTCGTTGAACTTTCTACAAGAACTTCGTTTGAATAGTTTCGATCCATCATTTTGAAGGTATTTGAAACATCTGAAGTGACGAAAATGTCAATATTATCAGAAGACTGTCACAACGTTACTGTAAAATAGTAATCATGTTCTGCTTATAAAATACAGAATGGGAATAGCATTCTGAAGGGACATTTTCACAAATAAAGTCTGAAATTTTACTAGTCAGGTATACGCATGATGCATAGAGAGAAAGGAAATTTCTGCAGCTTTTTGAATTTGTAATAATAAAGGGTGTTCCATTTGAAATAATCAACTTTCAGATACTTTTTCGAGCAAACGAGAAAACTCTATTTTTTTGCCACCCTGTATTAAAGTAACGGAAATCACGCTGAAGTATGGGAAGCCTCCGAGTATTACCTAACTCCAAAATGAATGTTGGTACCATAGTATTCCTGAACTCAAAGATATCAGCATTTTGGAAGGTCATGATTTCCAAAGAAAAAAATTGTTAATAATTTATATTTCGAAAATGGTAATAGATAGATATGAAAAAAATCAATAAAAATTGTCTGGTAATTGTTATATATTCCAAAAATTATATTATGTCGAAAATATTTTAGTTAGGTAGAGAATGTCCGAAAATGCTCTCCATTGAATTTTCAAAGTGATCCGGCACGTCTAATGTGTCATCCACCGTGAATCAGCCTGTATACTCATCTAGTTTAACTAACCTATTCTTGGTGACTGAAGTAGAATTGGATGGTTTGTTTCAACTGGTACAAATAGTAGTACCAATGAGTAGTTTGAGATTTCAAAATTTGATAGGTCAATTTCAAGACTTAGGTATTTTTTGATAAGTCCTCTATAGTTCGTTCAGTATTGTATGAAAGTAAAAGAATTTCAAGAATGCAAACATGTTGCTACATCAAAAGAAGCAACATAGTCGTCTCAAGCAAATAGCACTGCAATTCACCCACAAAATCATTGAGATATGTCTAGGGATATGCGACAAAGAACGCGAAAACACAGACAAAGAATGCGAAAATTCCGCCAAAAGATCCGCTCGATGTTTTTTCTGATATTACGTTCAAGATAATATCAATAGGCGTCGGACTGGGGGTATCAATATAAATTTTCCATTGATATATTTAATATGATGAGAAGATAACTAAAATATTATGAAAACTAATTTTGTTGAAATATTTTTTTTTGGGAAGGACAATTTAAAATAGTTTTTTATTATTTAGAATTGCTACCTTCTACAGACCTATAAAATAATCCCAAATATATACAAAAGTAGAAAGGGCAAAAAGTTACCTCATTTGATAAATTAGCTTTTTGGAAAAAAAAATATTTGTCATTAACTTGAATTTAAACCATTTTGCATATTAAAAGAAATATGTATCATCTGGTGACGTTTTAAAGACTCTATCCATTTTCTTTATCCCACCTATTTAAATCAAAACAATATAATTTGTAGTTATGATTCGTCTTTTGATGTGAATAAATTTGATATTATTATTATCATTGACACTGATAATATCAAATTGATCGTCGGTATGATAATGAAGATAGATAAATTATTCGAAACATCACCAGATAAGTATACAAATAGAATAGATTTCCGCGGTTAAAAATTTGAACATCTGATTTCGAGTTGAATGGCGTTCAAAATTTTGCGTTGTTCGACGTTTCGGATTCGACTTTGACATTTTCAGGAAGTAGGAAAGTGTGGCTGCACTGAGAGATACACTTTATATATTATTGTTGGTTTGGAAATGAAGATTCATATTTCTTATTGGATTTTATAGTTGATTCAGAAACAATTTTATAGATTCAATGTTAATAATTTCATTCTGAAAAAAGTCTACAGGGATTCGTTGAGTGATTCTTCACTGGATGAATCATTTTCATTAGGATTGATGATAACTGGAATAATTTTTTCTGATAATGAGTCTATGCGATCATCCAGATCCCACATTTCTGCTTCGATTTTGATTGTTTTGTGGATACATTTTTTCCAAGCTTTTTGGTCGACTATTTCCAGAGCACAGTGCTCTGGTATTTCTTAACTTCACACAGCTTGAAGGTCTTATTATTTCTTGCGCTGAATCCTTCAACTTGAGCCCAAACCAACTCTATTGGATTCAATTCACAGTGATAAGGCGGCAGCCGAAGAGTCGACATTCCTTTAGTCTTCGCCATCTCATCGGTGACGTACCTGACGAATTTTGACTTATGACGGTTAGTTGAGGAGCTCCGCTTTTAACATGGTCGGTTCAAAAGGAATAGCTTTCATTTGTAACCACTCAGTAATATCTGTTTTCTTTCAACACGACGTCGGCCGCTTCTCGACTCGTCTGTGGTAACTTGCGTTATCCATTACTATTACGGATCCCTGCGGAAGTTTTACAATAAGAAAGTTTTACAAGTATGTTTTTAAACCATTCTTCGAATACTGTGGCAATAATTTCTTAATTATAATCTCCATTTTTCTTCGATTCAAACACCATCAATCCATCTTTCACGAATTCTCCACTGCTGCCTATGTGAGTGATGATAAGACGACGACCTTTTCCAACTGGAATTTTCAAACCAGTGGACCAAACTTCCATAAAGGCTTGTCTTCCACTTTTGATGTTCTGATCTTGCCAAACCTTAGAGATGGTATGGCCCTCATTGACCCCTGTTTCATCCAAATAAAAAATAGATTTACCTAGTACTCTGGCTTCCTTTATTTCTACAAGTGTTTCCTAAATTATCCAATCCAATTTTCTTCTCTAGATTTTCAGGACAACTATCTATCTATCATCTTCTGGCACTCCGGCACTCCTCAAACTGTTTGAGGAGTGCCAGAAGATGACAGTACTACCAACTGTCGAAAGCGCTCGCAGATAATTAATAGAAGATCTTCAAATCTTTTTTGTAGAATTCAATATTGATATATATATATATATATATATATATAATATATATATATATATATATATATATATATATATATATATATTGATGAATAAACAACAAAAATTTACAAAGGCTGTTTGTTTTGACTGCTTGTATATATAAAATATTGTGAAATCACGTTTTGATCTTACTCCATGCAAGGTTACTAACCTTTATCACTCAATTTCATTAGTTTGGTGAAATAATGATGGGTAAATACAATCGACAAATCTATAGATTCAGTTTCAATAGTTGCATTTCAAATTATTTTCCACATAATTTTCTATTGAACTCCTACTCTGGTGCACTTCGACAGATGGCGTGTGACAAAGGGCACTTTGACCAAAGGACAGTCTAATCCCGTTCTTTGACTTGCCGTATTGTTCCGGAATTAATTGATTGGATTAAATGCCAATTTCCAGTCGAATTCGGTGCATGCGAAAGGAGACTTGGCCTTGTGATAAGCGAATGAACCACATCTGATTCAATTGAAATTTGACAGCTCTCGGTGAGAGGATCGTATTGAATGGCTGTCACAGGTTAGGTGGTGTGATATTTGCCCGGCAATGAGGAGAATTTAATTGGATAGATAATGCCACTGAGCTGTAAACGCAAAATAGATTGGGTACAAAATTGACAGTTATTGCGAGGTTCGTTATTCCAATGACCAGGAGAAAATTGTTCGACCCAAAATTCATGAACTATCGTTCACCTTTTGATATGACAATTATTTTAGACACATAATACACCATAATGAAACATATATAGGATGTTTCGTAACCACATCGCTACAAAGAAACTGCATATTTCTTTTGACGAGAAAGTTTCTCGAAATATCCTTCTTTACAAAGATAGAAGGTGTTAAATGTGAAAAGTAAAAACCGTTTTCTAGAGATAATCATGAAAATCCTTGTTTTTTCCAGAATAATTCGGGATAATATAAAACATAGGCTTTCACGGCCAGAGTCACGATTTGAGGGAACCAGATCCGTGCTGGTAGACCGTGGTCGAAAAGAACTTGTAGTTCCAGACGTTTCGTCTGTTACTGCGCAGACATCATCAGTGGTGACTGCGTTGACTTCGAGATTTGCCAATCACAAATGAGCAAATTCGTAACTTAACAGTCGTGTTTCAATTATGTTCAATTACAACCAAGCCTTAAGAATGTATTCAATTCCAAATATGATTTTAGACGTCAAACCTAATCATTACTGACTGCTAATTTCGGAATATATAATTTCTGACGAGAAAGAAGAATATAAACATGGACCCAAGAAGTGAAAAAGAGTATACTTTACCAGAAATTGATAATGTGGTGGAGAAATTATTGTTTTTTGAGTTCATTGCATACCAAAATTGAAAATACATTGTTGCTACAATAATTTGTATTAATTATTGTGGAGTAGTTGGTAAAACACTGGACTGGTAAGCCAAAGTTACCTGATTCGAATCCTATCGCTGGCAGACTTTTGAATTTTTTTGGAATGGAAAGCAATATTTTGTTTATTAATGAAATTGAATGAAGTTACCTCTTCGTAAATCTAATTCTAAAATGTGTCATAGAAAACATATAGTGTTCTACTTGCTCATCACCTTCCATTCTGAAGTGTAATGACCACAAGTTTCGCTCGTTGCATAATATATTATTGAAATTTACCTAGATGAAACGCAAAATGTTACAAAAGTCTCGACAACTTGTGAGATAAAACTTGTTTGTTTCTCATTTGAATGGAGAGATATCTCACGTGGTGTTTTCAGTTTGTAATATGAAATAAGTAAAAAAATTATTTATCTAAAACGATTTTATTGAAAAAAAATAATAATGATGTAGATATTGTATTGAAAACTGAAAATAAATTCGGAAGGTCCTAGGTAGCAGTCATCACACCACTCTTCTCAGCAATCTACGGTATTGATCAGATAAATAATAAAATCATTGGGTGTAGCGTGATCTGAGTGAATATGTAAATACTATCTGATTGAATGTATCTCCTTTAGAATGAAAAATTCAAATATGTCAATAATCATTCCCAAGCTTAACTCATTCTGTTCGCTTTTATTTTGGGTGAAGTGATTCATCACTTTGTTCTTCAGAAATTTGAGAATGTTTTCCAACATCGTAAGTATATAATTTTGAAATCTCCAACAAAAAAAGAATATTTTTTCACGGTTTTCTGTTTCATTTACAATTTCATTTCCTGAACGAACATTCATATTACTAGCACAGAATATCATGATTATTCTAGATCTTTTAACAGATTCAACCTGAAATCAAATTATGAAAAGGTAGACAAAAAAAAATTATTCATCGACGTCAAGTGCACATTCAGAGGTAAATTAATCTGTTTAAAATCTCTCTCAGAAGTTGAGAAACTTGTGCGAGCTAAGGACTAACGAGGTCTTACCTTTTAACGTGTGATTCCTAACATCATCCCAGGTTCAACTAGATAAATTCTCTAGAGAAAAATATATGGTCGAGGCGGAAATCGAACCCACGGCCTTCCGATCGTGACTCGGGCGCACTACCACCGCGGCCAATTCCAATTACTTGTAAAATATTGTATTACCATTGGTTAACTGGAAAATGCTCTTACAATATCGATGAATGAACTTTTTTTGCTGAGGATTCAACACAACTCAAATTGCATTCATCAACATTGAGGGCTCCTTTGTGTATTTGTTTAGATACCCAGCAGGCAGTGTTGCATCTATTTCGTGGATAATTTCAAAGTTTTCCTTCTAATGACGGAAGCGTCACATCTGGGTAATATAGAAAATATCAATGATTTCCATCTTCCACACTTCCTTGGAAATCGTATTGATTTTTTCTCTTCTCTACCAAAATTTGTATCGCCAGTGCATAACTCAAACTGCATTCTACATTCAAACATTTTTTTCATTTTCTCAGTTCAAATTATGTAATCGAAGATGTTATTGAAGTTTAAAGCATACAATTTTCATTTGATATGAATATATTTATGAATTTATTTCTGAAAGAAGTTCCATCATTCTATTAAATGAAGTTCTCCTATCATTACACTGAAAAATGTAAACTTTATCTCCACATGCGATTCGGCGCTAAAGAAACCGAAGTGATTGATCACGTGACCTTTGCTTGCTGAAACACTTGACTGCTTGCTACCCTCCCGAGGATATCGGCCAGACTTCTTTTTGTTCACAGTGAAATACCATTAGAATTCATCAATTTATACTTAGGGTTGAACCTCTCATTAATTACCCAATTCCCCTTTTTTATCAGACAAAAATTGCATGCACCGGGTCAATTTCTCATTGGAGCTCGTGCTATCTGAACGTGATCTAATGGGGGTAGTCCCGATAACTTGAATTCTACCACTATGGCTATGTTTGATGGGACTGCAAATACTGACCTGACACAATGATAATTTTGTTGATAATTTTGAAGTGAATGTGTTGAGGGTGGGCTATTGATTTTTATAACGAACCTTGGAAACGTTACTTATGTCTTTCCTTGGAATTATTGTTTTTCAAACACGATGGCATACATATATCAGTGATGATCTCCCAGTTCACATTCTTATAATAAACTATCATTGTAGTTATACTTTTTCCAAAGATGAACTTTCCATTATTTCAAAATTATCATTATTGAACTTCATTGATATCCATCAAGTTTTGAAGTTTCTTGTGTTGCCTGTATGAAACATAATTCTAGAAAATGGAAGTTCAAAAAGGTTTTCGAAACATGACAGCATTATTTCCACCCTACAGAGGTAACATTAGTAATTACTGGACTCAACTGACCCTGAAGGGCAAGCCTGAGTAATCAAAGTGACGACATATCCCCTACGAAGACATTCGATGCCATAGATGGGGCACAGTAGAATAATACAACCAGTAGGCTCTCTTACCACGTAATCCTCCCGAGTTGTCGGGTACCTTCAACCGCTCTTAGGATGAAATTGTCATCCAACGCGTATAGTGCTGTAGTATGGAAGGATTTGACGGTACCACGGGCCGAAGCCCGTTATAATAAACTGTCGAAAATTGATATTGTGTATAGTTTATTCGCTGTTGTTATTGGTTTTAGTGTTTGTAGTTGGTTATTGTTGTTTGTTTCATTATTAAGTGATTAGGAAATGATAGATGTAAAAAAGACATTACTTAAAGAGTCACAAAATGTTTGCTGCTTCAATAATTGCAAAAACAAGGACTACAATTGTAGTGAGAAATTTTATAGATTTTCGAAAGATCCCGAAAAGTAAGTAGTCCCTAATAAGTTGTTCAATCTGTATGATTTCTATTCTAGGACAAAAATATGGTTGGAAGCATGCTGGAGACCTGATTTGCTTAACAAATGAGAAACACTGTACCAAAGCAGTTATCGTTCATGTGGCAGTCATTTTGAAATTGATGTGAAAATAAGTAGCCACAAGAAAAAACTTCTACGACAGAATGCTGTACCAACGGCATTTCCCTAGACATCAAAGTCAAGTATTGATATAGGTATGATAATGTCGTTTATAATAATTATGTTATTAAACAATATCGAACAATACCTTTTACTCAATACCCTTCTACTTCAACACGTCATTCCCAAAATCTAGTACATTGCCAAGAATCTTTGAGAAAGACGACGTACCGCTAATAGATTCAGCAATTTCATTCACACCACCCTTGTCCCCCAAGTCTAGTACGACTTATTTTCAGACACCTACGATTTTATCAAGCCATACACGTAGGAAAAAAAATCTAAAGAAATTAACTTTAAACGTTCAAGCCAGTCTCAGATATACCTACACAGTAGGTTGAATGGACTGATGTCTATCAGAAAACAACTACTCTTCTGGCTAACACCACGAAGGGCGTTGGATTATCAGAGTTGTATCGGAATTGACTGGAAGAGCACTTTGACCAAAGATAATCCTTTCTTATCATTTCACAGCATGTTATTGGACGTGTAAGATAAGTATTTTCCTATACAGAAAATCAAATCGAAGCGTAAAAAGCCGTGAGTGACGAAAGGACTGAAAAATTCCTCAAAAAACTTACGCTCACTGCATTACATCAGGAAATTTACGAATGATCGACAATTTATCTGTATGTACCTCACGAGGTACCGTAAAATGTATAAATCAACTATCAGGTTAGCAAAGAAAATGTATTACAGAAACAGAATTGGAGAATCAACTAACAAAATTAAAGAGACTTGGTCCATAATAAATGAAATCAAAGAAAACAAAGGTTGATATCCCATTAAATCTTAACAAAATGAATGAATTCTACTGCACCATTGCTCAAAAGCTAAGCAGCACTATTCGCGTGTCCTATGATGCTTTATTCAATCTAGAAAATATTAATATCGATGATAGCCTCATTTTGTATAAATAAAATACCGCTGGGTATGATGAGATTTTTGTAAAAATACTTTTTAATCTACCAGGCAATGCATTGGAAACTTTAGTTAATCTCATTAATACCTTTTTCGAAATTGGCTCATTCCCTCCTTCTTTTAAGGCTCCAATTATTATTCCCCTACATAAAGGTGGAGATTTGCACAATCCCTCCAATCTGCGGCCCATTTCTCTAGTTCCAACCTTAGCGAAAAATATTGAAAAATTAGTGAATAAACGCTTGAATGATTTCTTAAATTTGCATGATATAATGAGTAATAACCAATTTGGGTTCCAGACGGAGAAAGATACAAGTGATGCAATATTATCTTTCCTTTATAAACTTTATTCAGAAATAAATGCTGGTGAAGTAGCTGCTGCAATTTTCTGTGACCTTTCGAAGGCCTTTGATTGCGTTGATTATGAATTATTACTCAAAAAACTTCACTGGTATGGCTGCAGAAGGGTGACGTACAATTGGTTTGAATCGTACCTCTCAGGCCGAAGTCGAATGGTAAGAACATCGGAACTCTCAGAAAGCAGGGCAATCACATCTGGTGTGCCACAGGGTTCTGTGTTGGGTCCACTTTTTTTTTTGTTGTATATTAATGATTTGACTATGATAGATATATCTGTCAACTTTACTCTATTCGCGGATGATACAACAATATTATGGAAGGAAAAAAACTTCGAAGAGCTACATAAAAATATATTATCTGATTTCCTGCAAATTTCCTGCATATGCAATTGGCAATACAACTGAAAGAGTCGACTTTCAATTTTGGATCGGGCACACTTGCAGACCGGTTTCGGGGTCGTTAGCCACTCATCAGTGCAAGATAGTGGCCATCATCGACCTAATTGGAAATCGAAATTCTTTCAGAGTATTTCATTCCTCTTCCTAAGTTGAAGCGAAAAAACAAAATGTCACTCCATCTAGTGGACGAGGTACTAACTAACTGCATATCCGAAATTTCCCCGATTCCTCTGAATAAGGAAGAAGTTTCTTATCAGCCAGTGGGCTATGCTTGAAGACTGGCAGTAAACAAATCTAAAGAGACTCTTTCAGTTGTATTGCCAATCGCATATGCAGGAAATTATCTGTGAAGATTCCTGCACTGACGCCTGTCGGATATAATCCAACGTCGTTCGTAGTATTAGCCAGGACAGTAGTTGTTTTATGATAGGCGTCAGTCCATTAAACCTACTGTATATCTACAGTATACTACAATCGAAGTTTCAGAAAGTAACATACGTTTTTGCTACCCCTTGAACATGTACTACATGTTTTTTCCAGCAAAAGATCTACAAACACACAACGAGATAGATTGTACGGAATTAATCAATCCAGAGCGGTCAGGAGTATTGAGTCTGCTATTTTCCTGATCAGAAAGAGTATTCAACAAGAACCTCAAGAATTCAACAAGAACCCCAAGAATTCGGAATAATCCTCTTGTTGTCACAACGAGTATTTAGTAGACTTCAAAGACTTCAGGAAATTGGCTGGAGGGAAAGATGATACATTCTTACGAAACTGCAGCTGCATGAACAGGTGTTTGAGTTTATTGAATAAGTAGGAAACATTCTTGTTCTCGTTCATCATTGAGACCTCGTTCTTGAAATTCTAGTGGATCTATCTAGTGGTCTTCAAAGACTCTAGGAAATCGGTTGGCTGTTTCGATAATTTTTGTTTTCGTGAAATTCAATGTTCATATTATTTAAGTTGTTTGGAAGGGGCTTATGCTTTCAGTTTTTATGGTTAGATATGAAAGAAAATAGCTTTTAGTTCCAGGTAATACCATTAATGTCAACTTGATGTCCACTCATATACTCCAAACAACTCTCACTTTTATAGAACACATCCATGTAAAGTAATTTTCCTTTCTGTTCGGCTCTTGAAGCACCTGTATTTTCAGTGGTTACATGCCACATCTACCGTGAAATTGTGTCGGAATGTTTGCACACAAACGAGTTTGTCAATCTCTCAAGTGAGTTTTAACTCACACTGAGAACCTCTCGTAGAACTGAATTTTTATTTCGAGAGGTTTTATATATGCAGGTATTTGATACGTTCTTTCCTAGAAAGAAGGAGTTGATATTCGAAACGGTACAACGATTCTATATTTTTCCACAATTGTAACGATGAAAAATATAAAGTTTGATAGTTAGTCGTTCTACTGGTTATCATCAGTGATTTTTGGATACACTTCAAAATATTTGCAATTGAAAGCCAAAAAAAATGAATCGATAAGGATACCCAATCAGCACATCTCAGTTTATTGAATGCAGAATCTAGTGTGTTTCTTATGTTTTCCGTATCTGCTACTGAAGGGCCGATAATGCTGATAAGGCAAGTGTTTTACGGCAAAACAGCGGATGTTCAGCAGTGAGGATGACAGTGTTCCATTAAGTGAAATTTTACTTCCTTCATTGATTATATTGTATAGAAATCCTGTGAATGATATCTGATTGGATTCCATCACGAATGTTTGGAATACAAATGGAATAGAGAAAAGAGCTTTTCGTATAATTCAGCGTTCATATAAAAGTATTTGTTTCGAAAGTATTTTTCTTTCATGTAATTCAAAGGGCCTTTTTCTTTCAATTTGTGTCTTAAAGTTACATTTTAGCATAAACTACTCATCTTTGTATAGAGTTGATTTTATGAAATTGATTCCTTCCTTCCTTTGGAAGATTCCAACATTCTTTGTTTCAAGGTGGAGAAGTAGAAGGCTAAAAAACTTTCTTTCCCAAAAATTAATCTCTCTGAAAATATACCCTTCCAATTTAAACTAGAATCTAGTCATATAAGGTACGTTATACTGTATATCACAGTTTTTCAATAAATGAGAAATCTTTCAAAAACATGAATTTTCATTGTTTTTCACAAAACCTTTTTCAAACCTGATGTTGATTTTCAATTTTATACTCATTATACTGATGCTTATTTCATAAAACGTTGTTACTAGTATATAATGGATTCAATCTGAGCATTTGAAAATACTTCAATATTGAATTGAAGGGGTTATTTTTTTAGTAGTGAATAATTTTTGGGAAATAAAGTTTTTGGCTTTCTACTACTCCATCTTGATACAAAAAAATGTGGGAATCATCCAAAGAAAGGAAGTAATCAATTGGAAAATATGGATGTGTAGATCATGCAAAGGAGCAACTTTCAGACATAAACTGGAAGAAAGCCCTCCTGAAACAGCTATTTTCATATAAACATTGAATTACACGAAAGAAAAAAAAATCTTTCGAAACAAATACTTTTATATGAACACTGAATTATACAGAAGATACTTTTCTCCACTCTGTTTGTATTCCAAACATTCGTTATGGAATAAAATAAGATATCATTCACAGGAGTTCTACTTCAAATGAATGGTTACAAATTGCACTTACATGGAACACTGTCATCCTCACTGGTAGACACCGATGTTTTGTCGTAAGACACTTGCCTTAGGGCTTTTCAGTACCAATCTGGATGACATTATAGAAAATACACACAATTCATCCATGAATTACGATTTTTTATGTCACAGAATAAGTTTGATCTACTTATGTCATCGATGACATCATAATCCAGCCAAGAGGAATCTTATTTGAATTGAAGGGGTTATATTTTTAGGAGTGAATAATTTTTGATAAAGAAAGTTTTTGGCTTTCTACTACTCCATCTTGATACAAAAAAAATATTATTGTTTGATAAACATTGTTTATTGGCATCTAATTTCTGGTGAAACTGAACTTAGAGTCAACGTTCTTTTTTACGTTTACTTGGCAGATTTTGCTAGAGTTCTTTCGATTTGAATGTAGGTATATTATTGGTCTCTTATGAGCTTACAATTTTCTGTTATGTCGGAAAGGATAAGAATAATTGGGTCCAAGTACAATATCAGAACCTGCTTCAAATCCGGAGACACCATCTATAGCAGCTTTACGAAAACCAGGCCACCAAACGCGGACTGCGATTTCAAGGATTGCATTTATCGGATACCCTATGAGTGCCGAGCACAAGAAAACACACACCAAAGAGAAACCAGCAATATATCATCAAACACTACTTCAAGAGAAAGTTCAGAGAAGCTGCAAATATGTTGTCCAACGACGCATTCAGCCAAGCTAGCGTAGAGATACGCAACATATGGAAACCTTTAATCAAGCCGAAAACGGCCAAATTTCGCCAAAAGGTCAACTTCCGCTGAATCAGTGAAGCAGATTGAGGGAACAGGGGATAAATAATAGCGCTCGAATGACCTGTAAATAGTCCAGTCACCACCCGAAGACGATTATGGATACTAACAATCGAAACGTCGTACAGTAACTTGGTTTGAAATCCTTTTATAATTCTCAATTTATTTTCAATATTTTGTTAATCTTCATATTCATTCTTTCTCGTTTCTTTCTACTCTGTAGTTATATTGTATCTCGATTATTCTATTCGTTTTATTACACTTTCAATACAGAATTCATTACTTAATACGATTGATATTCCAGCTATTCATTCTAATTTCATTTGGATTTTCATTAGATTTTGAATCAGAGTAGAACCATATCAGACAATGGAATTTTGAACTAATAAAATTCATTTAGAAAACTCGTTCGTTAATTCTGTGGAGAATGAAATCAAATTTTTGCAAACTTCCATAAGGTAGATATAGAATGATTGTAAATAATATGCTTGGAGTCGCACGATAAAAGGGAAGAACTCAATAATCATTAGCTTGCACGAGTTTCTAATTTTGATGGTTTTCGATCATAAAGGAGCGAAAGCTGGTTAACGAAAAAAATTTTTGAACAGATCTAAAAAAGAAATAGAATTCAGAACTCTTGAAAATGAATCCTTAGTATAGAAAAAAATTCATAACGATATCAACAATTTTGCTTTAGATTTCGAACGTGGACGCATCAATTAGGGTATGCCAAAAAATGATCCACGAATAAGAAAATATTCCACGTCTTCTCATTGTGTCGTGTTCAAATGTAAGGGTGCAGGTCAATCTAGACTAATATCAAGTATCGTGAAATCAGTTGAAAACACCATTACCTCATTATTATTACAGGATACAGAATTGGTCTCTATCTCCCTAATCATATCCGTATCCGCACATGTTGGCGTTACATAGTCTACTCTATAATTCAGGAGGTTTCGTCGAAACATCCGTCATCCGGATCTCAATATTTGCGGCGTTTATAAAACCGCTTGTGGGTTATGGCATGTCACTTTTCTCGTTGATGCTTTGCTGAAGTCGGAAGTTACATGAGGGGAAATTGGCGTCCTTTTTTATCAGCAACGTATTCGTGGAGTATTAATCAATTCTAATCAGATTACAATTCAAATAAAACAGGTGATCACTTTGTTTTTTGTGAAATGGTGCAGTTTTCATATTTGATCAATAGTTCTAAGCCATTTCCTCAAGTTCAAGTCCAACTATGGGAAATCAGTATTATAAAGGGATTTTATTTGTGTTACAGTATTAACTTTGCATAACCTGGTATTAATCCAGTTCCAGGACATTTTACATCAGTTTCTTGAAGTTGTATAGTGAATAGAATGTGATTTTCAACATATGGAGTGTACCATTATCTCTAAGAATTGTATTGATGGAAAATTTTGTGAGGGGCCTTCTATTATGGGAGATTGTATTAACAGAGAAAACATTAGGGAGTAAGTGAATAATACTGGTACAAATTTGACGAAGTTCAACGAAGTTTTGAAACTATCTCAACCTGATAATTAGTAGTATGGCTGCGCCGATGTGAACATCTGACAAGATGAGCTCCAGAGTTTTGAATGATACTAATGTAGAGACAGCTTCAGATACATTTCACAGTATACGGGGGACAATTGTTGCAAAATGTATTCCAAAGTACTTTACTAACGTTAAAAGCCAATCTCAATACTGTCTTTCGCAGCAAAATTATTTGAACAAAATTCATACAATGTTGTATCAATATACCAATCAATATACCAGAGCAACATGGGTTCAGAACTAATTATTCAAATAAATCCAATCTATTTCTTTTCAGTAATTTTGTCTCTGAATGTTTTGAAAGTAAGTCCCAATTGAATTCAGTTCATACTGAATTCAAAAAGCGTTTGATGGTGGATTACTGCATAAATCAGGAAAGTATGGATAAATAAGAGGGACATCAGAGTTATTATCGAATTACCTACAAAATAGATTTTTTATAGTTAGACACAAACAAAATATATCTCTAAAGTTCCCTACAACTTCAGGTGTCTCACAAAATTTGAATTTGGGCCTCTATTGTTTTCATTAATGATCTTTCAGCAGTGCTGAATCATTCATACCGTTTGCTTTTTGCAGACGATTTTTGGTTTTTCGAAAACGTGAAAACGGTTAGGGACTGTATACTCTTACAGACAGATTTAAACGATATACTTGAATGGAGTCATGTTAATGAACTTTTATTCTACATAAGTAAATATCATGTTCTGACTGAATAGAATAGAATACCCAGTTATTCTTGATTACACAATGGATAATGAAATATTAGAACGTGTAGAGTTAGGCTAATCAACCTGTTTGCAAAGCACGACTTGGCTCTGCTCGTCTTGGTTCGAAGCTCAGCTTGTGGAATTAATTCAAACACGAAAGTTCAGTTGAATTTCAAATCAAGACAAGGATTTCTGAAATTGAGCCAAGCAGAGCTTGAGTCAAATCCCTGCTCCGCTTGGCTTGAAAAGCCAACTTTTTCCAGTGATAGTGTCACATCAACTTGTTCATGAAAAAGGACCCCTTTTTTACCTGAGCGGCGTACTCTTGAGAATATGAGTGCTGGAAGTTTCGCCTACTGATATTTTTCATTAACCTAATGAATGAAAATGTTTCGATATCTATAAACACTTCGATCCCTGTTTTTCCCAAGCACTTTTCAGGACGTATGTTTACCGCGATTTATCCTTCAAACTACTTCGCTCATAATATGAAATCTAATATTCGGGAAAATTTCCGCAAATGATAGCCAAGCAAGAAGATGTGATAAGATCTGATAACCTTGCGAAATGGAATAAAATCAAATATTTCGTAATATATTCTGGACGCCACCGAATGAACTATTTCTGTTTAACTCCTGAACAAGAAGTGAACATGAATATGACTGAAATCTCAGAATATTCGGAATCACTTATTTAAAACTGAAACTCTTGACTCTTACCAGAAGACTCGGTGAGATTAATTTTTTTTATGTCTCAGTATGTCATTATGTATTCCTGTGCACTTTATGTCCATCAGTTTCTAACATACAACTATACCACAGCATTCATTGAACATACTATATCATAATGTATCACGTTGAAATTTGTCTCTGAGATTTCATCAAACTGTTCGAACAATTCAGCACGTTGGATTAATTGGATTGAGAGCATTGCGCCCGATTCAGTCTCTTGAGTTATTCAACTGGAATTTTCCATATCCACTCATACGAATGATAATCGACAATAAACATTGATAGCAGAAACACCAATCAATCGACTCAATTCGGAGAAAACGAAGCCGATAGAAACGGGACGTAACATAATTTACTGAAACTTTCTTGAGTTGGATAGTTCCAGCTGGAGAAAGTTCCATGCTATCAATAACTCCCACTGTCTAATGAGTCGATAAAAACTTTGGTGCTATCAGAAAAAACTGATTTCGATAATGGAAGATTCATATCAATTGGATTAGTTCGTTTGAGTTGATGAATTGAATCTTGACAAAGTATTGCTTTCACCCATTTTTATACTGATGAGAATAATGAAAATCATGTTAAACAATATAAATAGTAATAAATACGTATTTATGAAGTATAGAAGGAAGTTTCTGTGCATGAAGTTTTTCCACGTTTAAGATAAGAAAAGTTGTAGTGGAAGGATAGAGGAAGGATGTAAGGGTGGAACTTATGTAACATGTAACTCAAATATCCTTCAAATCGACTTTGGGTAACCTAGTTACACCTGTAGTTGTCCCCGCAGACATAAAACAGATTTTTTGCAAACTGATCAATAACTTCAACCTGTGCGACTTCATCCATAACTATTGGCTGATGTTATTTCATATCTGCTGTCAAAATATTTTTTACCGGTAACCAGCCGTCGCACCCCTACGAACGACAACTCTCAAAAATAGAAACTTGTGCAAGCTAAGGCCTTAGAAAGTCATACCTTTCAACAAGTGATTTCTAGCACGGGTTGGACGATAGGCAGTGGAAATCGATCGTCCGGCTTTGCGGTTCGAACCACCGGTTCACAAAGCGATCGATTGAGTGAGTGGAGCAAACAAACCACGTCAACTCACCAAGCTATCGTCCTACCCATGCAGTTCATTCAAACTTTTTATCAAACCAAATGTTATAGATGTAAAAAGTACTATATTGAGAAAAATAGTCTGCAGACTAGGCTAAGCGGACAAGTCAACTGTGGTAGAACTCACGCTTAGTGAAGGAGACCACATAATTTTGTTTGAAAACACAGAACTAGTTGCCCCAACCAGGGATATTATAGCCGACTGGTACGGGAGGCAATAGAGATCCACAAACACACGAAGAATTCCAACAGAAAAGAAGAAGCGGTGAACCTCAATCGAAAATGGAACCCCATTTTAAGGAATTCGAGAATAACGAACAGAATGACAACAGGCCGCAAGATTGTTAATGTTCCAGGTTAAAGTACAGGTACAAGTGCAGGTACGAGTACAGGTACAAATACAGGTACCAATACAACTGATTACGTGACAAGGCATAAATACGCTTTACGAAACCTAAAAGTTAGTCATCGGACAGTCAGCCGTGATGGAGACTGACCCATCAGAAACGGTTCGTGGGATACTGGAATACCTTTCGCCAATCGACTAACATTTTTACAAGCACTTCGATGTTTTTCTCACCGGTAGAACCTTCAACAATCAGTACCAGGCAAAAACTTCCTCCGTCGAATTAATCGAATCACGAGCACACAACTAGGTATGTGCTATGTTGGCGAAAATGCAAATCAAAATGGCGCTCAATTTGATTAAATTGGTATCCAATGATATATTACAGTTCAAAGTAGACTCATAAAAGTGACAGAACTTTTGAAACAACCCGATATTGGAGAACAAATTATTTCAAAATGTTTCCTTGGTAGATATATTTTATAAGTTGCCGTTCAGTTATGTTCATTACGACTTGTGTGAAACTCAATATTCAATAGCACCAGAATTATTCTGAAACTTGTTTATTGTCTTCGTCTACAGTTTTTTCAATTAATTATTTAACAATCAACAATTAATTGAGAAACTATTATCGTAAAAGCACAAGCACAAGGGGTGCAAATTTGAATATAACGATTGGACGTGAAATGCACAGAGAAGTTATTATCTGGATGTACCTAATATGTTTAAAATCTGTTTTAAAAAATCTGTTTTTCTGTTAACCAGCTGTTAATTTGTTTTTCTTTTATTATTATAGTTACCGGTTTTTGTTTTTCAATGAATGGGGGTAACAAGTAAACATAGTTGATGTGGCCTAAGCCGAAGGTGATACCATAGCTCGTGAAATATCTGGGTTTTAAAACTGTCATCCTGTGTTATATTGGTTTCTCAGAAGCTTGAGTCTCAGTAATAAATATCCTCTTTTCAATAGGCGAAATATATTGTCCCAACAGCGTCCATACAAGCTGTGTAGCTTAGTGAAAGGGTCAAGTTGAACATATACACAATATTTGCTTATTTCGTGATTGCGTTCTGCAAGACACAATAATCCATCGTTTGACATTCATTTGTTTCGTTCTCGGTGACCTTTGATTCCACTTTGTCAAATGTGACCTTTTCATAGAATGATATTTTTCGACTGAAAACCAGATCCTTCCTTCTCATTAATGTGTGCTCTGAATCTAGTGTCTTTCATTTCCTTCTTCCGCTGACTGAATTCTAGTTTTTCGAGCACTCAATCGCTTGCCCTAGAAACACCCCGCAACGTCGGCTCAATGCAATAAAAGTAAATTAGAACCATGGTCGTAACAAGTCCTCAAAAAAAGGTTTCAGGAAAGTTAGACATTTGTTAGTTTTTTTCAAACAAATTTGAACTTTCAATGTGTTTCGTTCCTCATAAAATGACTTATTTCCTTCAAAAATATATGGCTAAATGTTTTTAGGCTAAAATTTTTTGGAATTTGCCTAGATATTTCAGGTAAGAAACTGTCATTTGAAATACAATGAAAATATCCATATCAATAAGTGACAACGAAAACAGTGACTATGAACACAACATTTATACTCAATCACACCATTTTATTTATAGCCTACAATCTATATATATATATATATATATATATATATATATATATATATATATATATATATATATATATATATATATATATATATATATATATATATATATATATATATATATAAATCAAGAACGAAACAATTCGCGAATTGTTTCGTTCTTGATTTGTATCATACACACTCGATAAAATCTCTATCTGTATATATATATATATATATATATATATATATATATATATATATATATATATATATATATATATAGAGATTTTATCGAGTGTGCATGATACAAATCAAAAATGAAACAATTCGTGGACTCCGTGCGTATGTGTTTTTTCCAGCTTTCGGCAAACAAGTGTTGCCCATCTTTACACTTGGCTGCACCGCGCTGATGAGGCCAATAGCCAGAAACACGTGTCCGCGGTTTGCCCCCCTTTTTTGGAGTGTTGTGTCATTTTTGATTTGATGATATGTTTTTGTTAAAGGTTTCTTAGTTCAATGTTGGAAGTTTTGGGAAGTCAAAGTTTCATTCTTCGATGTTCATTATTATTAAAAGGCCAGATACCTTACCTTGATTCAAGTTCCCATTTTTATAATCCAAGTTATTACATTTCAGTATTAGTTTATTTCAAATTATTTCCAAACAGCGTAACTAACCGGAAACCATCAATCAACAGGAAAAGTACACTGAAAACAGTAAATAAATTAATAAAACAAAATATAATATAATGGAACAGATTTAAATTACAAATTTGTAAGAAAAAAGTTAACACTGATACAAGAATTTGTTATTTGAAAAATAATTAAAACACTCAGTACATGATTTAGGTGCAACTAAAGAGTAGTCAATCAGATGAATGAATTGGAAAGGAGGTGTCAACAATTTGAATATGAAGAATTTGGAATTCAAAATCATACAAATTGAAAACAGAATGTACAGAAAGGTGATAAAAGTTAATCATTATTATTATTATTGTATATTGGGTAACATAGTTCATAAATATAAGCAGTGAAAATAGTGAAAAATACGGAAATTCAAAAATTTCAAAAAATATTGCCATGGAAAAAGGAGAGTTGTTGTGTAACCATGGGAGAATCAATAAAGGAGAAAAAAGTGTGTTTGGGAAGGAGCTACACGCAAATTTTTTGAAGAGCCCAATAAATTGAAATACCAGTCCTATTTTGCAACCAATCAACATAAATCCTTGATGAAAAAAAAAGGAAAAAAAACTTACCTACAGTAAAAAAAGGAAGGATAATTACTGGAATTTCTGAATTTTTGGAAAAATTCCATTTCCACTTCAAAAGGAGCCATCCCTGGAAGCTGAGCTTGTATAAGGTATTAATCATCGTCAATTTAAATTACAAAGCCTTAAGCGGAATCCAGTTTGAATGATATTTGAAGAATTCCAATCTCGAAGTCAGAAATTCATGTTTCCATTCACATCAGACTCTCAAGTGCGCAAAACGTATATGATTGAACTTTCTTGCACTCACTAAATTAATAATTTGATAAATATAAGAACTCTAACTGCCTTGAATATTGAATAATTGGAATTATTATTCATAGTTGTGGGTAAATATTGTTAGACTCCATCACTTCACGAAACACAGAGTTTTTTTTTTGTGCCTATTGCTACGTATGAAGGTATTATAACATCACAGAACATATTCTAAGAATATTTACTACACCTTGGATATTTATTTGAATATTTATATAGGATAAGTTATCTGGCGCAGTTTAGGGTAAGTTTAAGTTGTCTTGTAAATCATTTACTGAATTTGTTATATTTATTATAAATTTGAAATTTTGAAGCAAAATTTTGATTTTTCATAAAAGTTAAGAGACACAAAATTCTCGAAAAACCCTTTCCAAGAATTCTACCTTGGGAGAGAGAGCTGCATGAGCTACCAGACTGAGCTGAGCAAACTTCGAGGATAGAGGTAGGACGTTGAAATAAGATAAATATCTGCCGGAGCATAGAATTCTTTTCTTTCACAAAACTTCAAAGACATTGAATTGGAATCAGAACCAAAATAAATCAAATTTAAAAATAAAAAAAAAAGAAAATTTTTTTTCAAATCACAATTCCATCATATCCAATATATATATATATATATATATATATATATATATATATATAATATATATATATATATATATATATATATATATATATATATATATATATATATATATAGAAATACGGAATAATGTTGGGGATGCAGTCAAAAATTGCTGGGCTGTTGTTTAAAGAATACTCTTTGTTATATGGTCGAGCTTTCGAGAATGTTTATTCCCTTTATCAAGACATTAACTTGAGGTTATATTAAAAAGTCGAAAATTTCACTGAGAAACACAAAAAAGTCCTTTTCATTATGTAGAAAAGTGTCACACATTAAAATTTTTATGGTTTAAAGAAAATATATATATAAACTTTATTCAGAAATAACATTTAGAGGATTTGAAATTTTAAATTTTATTTTAACGGCCATGCATGGCACTTACTAGTGGCGTGGTAGCAACTAGTAAGTGCTACCACGCACTAGCTTTCTAGTTGCTACCACGCCACTAGTAAGTGCCATGCATGGCCGTTAAAATAAAATTTAAAATTTCAAATCCTCTAAATGTTATTTCTGAATAAAGTTTATATATATATTTTCTTTAAACCATAAAAATTTTAATGTGTGACACTTTTCTACATAATGAAAAGGACTTTTTTGTGTTTCTCAGTGAAATTTTCGACTTTTTAATATAACCTCAAGTTAATGTCTTGATAAAGGGAATAAACATTCTCGAAAGCTCGACCATATAACAAAGAGTATTCTTTAAACAACAGCCCAGCAATTTTTGACTGCATCCCCAACATTATTCCGTATTTCTCCTTAACTAGTCAGTCAAGACTACCCATCGCTTTATATATATATATATATATATATATATATATATATATATATATATATATATAGGCATAATGGACATCTGTTAGAGAAATATAAAATACAATACTGACTAAGAATATTAAACAAAAAATAAGTATGTCCAGTGATTGTGCTGGACATACTTATTTTTTGCATGAATTGCATGAAGCATGAATTTAGAATGCCTTCGAAATATCTATGTTATTCAACAAATAATGATTAATATGATATAATATGACCTAAGACCCATTACTAATAAAAAACAGAAGGTTAGCTATTGGCGTGTTAATTGATCGATACTGTTAACCAAAATGAGCTTCTGAATGCTTCAGAAGACGAGCCAATAATCGGGTAAAGACGATAAATATTGATGAAAATAAAGAAACTATCACATGTGGAGTACCTCAAGAATAGGTATCATGTCCCATCCTGCTCATTATACCGGGTGTTAATTTAAAAATTTCTCAACCTTAATATCTTCCTTCCAGTGAACAAAATTAGGAACAAGGACTATTTGCAGCCCTTGTGGTTCAACCCCCTAGGAGGCGTTACCCTCATAATTTTAAAAGGGAAGGGGAGTCAAGTGGCACATCATTTTGATTGGCATTCAATTCTTCTCCCAATGATACCCTGACCTTTCATTTTTTGATGAGCAGTTTCCGAAAAATATCGTGCTAAACATACACATATGATGAGTGGGTGGCACCGTTTTTACCATTGAATGACAGGAATAAATGTATTACGCGTGGGATTTTTTCTTCGTTGGTTATTGTCCTTTTACAAAATACCATTTAATTTGCGAGTAAGACATTTCAAACATAAAATATACTTTCGCTTATCTTGTAAACTGTTCGAAATATCGTCTATTCAGCTCTGAACAGTAATAAAGACGGTTTTCGAACTCCCCTCCAAATATTACGGAAAACTCCACTAGGAATTGACTGACATGCTGCTGTAATTCGTCTTTAAGTTCTTTAATATCAGAAGGTTGTATTTTATAATCAGTGAATTCAAGGTGCCCCCAAAAAAGAAAATCTGAGGGTGTTGAATCAGGTGATCTCGGAGGCCATTCAATTTCTACCCTTCTGACAATCCATCTATCCGGAAATCTCTCGAGCACCGTTCTGCTGAAAATATAACGTATCCTCCTGCAAGAGTTCATTACTTTCTGCATCCATTTGAGTTTCTAGCTCGTGAGTTATAAGAGTATCGATAGTCTCTTCAGGCATTCCAATGTACAGATTGCCAGTCAAGTTCTCTTCCAAGAAATAAGGGACCAATAATGGCATTTCCAAGAATACCAGCACAAAGTCAATGAAGCAATCGATTTCAAAAAATTAACTCTACATAAAGAAGTGTACATTATGCAAGCAAGTAACTTTTCGAACAAACTGGAAAAAAGTTTGTGTCTGAAAGTTATTGTTCCATTCTGAAATATTTTTTTTCGTCAACATACATGCAACGCTTGACAAGACTCAATAAGAAGGCGTTCTTATGAGTAACACAGAATGGAGGAGAGACTAATATTTGAGCCTTGAGTAAGCAATAATTATTCAAACATACCTAGATATAAAGTAAATGATTTTTGAAAAAACTGAATGTCAATCAAGATATGAAATCATGTATGTGATATTGTGTTATGCTTCAATAAAATCTCAAAGTGAAAGAGGTTCTTGTGATTCGATTACTGAGCAATATTTATGAGCAAACTACCACTACTAATTTGTGAGCTTTCAAACCAGAATCCCGTTATGTCTACCTTTCGGCGGCTCTGATTAGAACAGAAGCACCAGACCGCCATCTGAAAAGTGGATTAAACGTTGATGAAGTATTCGCGAAACAGAACAAGATTAAAGTTTCATTAGAGCATACATTGAGCAACGTAATTTGATATTGTTTGAATTATAATCGAATTTGGCCTAACACCATGCGATGGAATAGGAACAAACCGCAAAGTAGTTTTTATGAAATTTCATGCTTTAAACGTGTATAGAAAACGATGTTGAAACGATGAATTTATTAATTTGGGAATGATTTTCCTGTTAAATGTTTTTTTTTTAATGCAAGTCAACAAGTGGAGCTGTCAGTTGATACCCCTGGCAAAAAATATTACTCGAGTTTTATCCCAACAGTAAACTGTTATTTTTAACACCTCCACACGTGTTTCAGTCACCAAGTGATCATCTTCGAGAGGAAGGTTGAAGTAGATTAAACTAGCTTAATCTTCCTCTTGAAGATGATCACTTGGTGATCGAAACACGTGTCGAGGTATCAAAATAGCGGTTTGGTATTGGGATAAAACTCCAGTAATATCCATTACTACACCAAAGGTTCCAAACAGTGCATTACATGTACCTCAGGAAAATTCAATTAGAATCCATGGTCTCCTATGACAGAGTTTTTCTTTCAAGTTTTCCTTGAATTTCAAACTGAATATACTGAATACTCGTCGAGGTATGTCCCAGTAGTCAACTTATTAATTATTTTCATCGGTGACCTTAGAAACTTTATGAGCAAGTGTCGATCCCATCTTATATGCAGTTCGGAATGATTCCATAATGAAAAAAAATCAAAAAAGTAAATATCTAATTTGATTCCTCCAATATGTTTGGAATTGAAAACGACATGTAGACATTTTCATTACTGATTTCTGAAATAATCAACTTCATTTATCAGGAGCTTTATATGATTTTCAAATCATGAATGATAAAACCATTTATAGGTGAATTCAACACCAGCTTATATTTTTTGAACATCGATTCATAATTTTTATCATTTCTTTCACAAAACGTCGCAGCCTGTGACATTGAATGTTCAACATGTTTTTTGAAAATGTGCATTTTCGGAAAGATGCTGTAACTTTTTTCCTGTCAAAAATTTGTTGTTTCTATAAAAACATTTCCAAAGCATTTCCACATAGGAGTCAATTGTGTAAAAATTATTTTTTGAAATAAGATATTTTTTAATGAGACACCCTGTATTTTCCTTCATATTTTAATAGAGGTTGGAATTATCTTCCCAAAAATGTAGTATATTCAATGTTTTGCTAGAGTCATCTTTGAAATACAGAACTTTTAGGTTTTCTAGGTAGACTTTAAAACGGACACTTTGATAATATAGGCTATGGAGGACACGGCGTAAAAAAATGTTCAGTAGTGGCTATCAAATATTGAAAAACCTCTTCACATCAGTAAAATTGATAATAATTTATACTACACTCAGTAATAATAAATTAAATTTGAATTGTCTACCAACTTCTCCTACACACAGGCGACAGCTTTTCTGAACATTTTTTGCCACGTTGATTCAATATGAGTGAGAGTAGCAAAAATTTGCATCACTGCCGCTTCCAGAATTGGTCGGCAACCTTCCTCAGAAGTGAAAGTCCATAGGCGTTAGGTCCAGTGACTTGGCCGACAAATGGTTAGGTCATTGGTAGGATATCCAATCATTACAAAAAATTGCAGCCAAAAGATTGGTGACAATTGCAGTGTTGTGAGGTGAGGCCCTGTCTTATTGAAAATATATTTTTCTGAGCTCTATTAGTGGCAATTCATCGACAAGAAGTTCAATATTTTGTCTTAAAATTTCAGAATACCTTTCTTGACTTCTCTGCTCCACAATAGAATGAAGACTTTGTTGTGCACAAGTGAAAGAATTGTAGCGGTTGGAAATGCCGGCACTGCTTATATATGCTTCGTCTGTCCAAATACAATTTAACGAAAAATCACGCACTTGCTTACAAATTTCCAGAAACCACTGGCAAAAAGCTCCTCAAATGACCATTTCTTCCAATTCTTCATCCCTATTTGATTTATATAATTTTGGTCTTTCCTTTTCAAATTGACCACTATCAATTAGGTTGTGTCCCAATCTTGCAAAAATGTCCCTACAAGATTGTCTTTCCTCTGGATACCTCTCGTGATACAATTTGCCTGCTGCTACCGCAGCCAGCAAAAAATTTGTTTCATAATTTCCATACTCCATTGCGAATGTGTTTGAAAATTGAACAAAAACCACTTATTGAAGAGCGTCCTCACTGCTTGAATCAAAATTTGACAGCTACCAATAAAGATTTGCATTCTGTTTTATAGCCACATCGTCCAAAGCCCACATTATCAAAGTATGCGCTTTAAAGTCTACATGAAAAAACCTCAAAGCTCTGTATTTCAAAGATGACTAGCAAAACATCAAGTGTGCTACATTTCTGGAAAGGTAATTATACGCTCTATTGAAATATGCAGGAATGTACAGGATTGTCTCATTAAAAAATTGTTTTCCATTAATAATTATTGATATCTCATAATAAGTTTTTCACATCAATGAATTCATCGTTGAAAATGCTTCGTAAATCTTTCCATAGAAACAAGAGATTTTTGACAATTCGAGTGATTATTGAGACCTGTAATAGAAAAAAATAAATAAATGTGATTAGGAGATCCTGAAACTGATTTGTTATTTTCTCTCATAGACTATATTGTCACATTAATACAAACCAAAGTTTACAAAGTGTTTCATTGTAAAGGATAAATTAGTTCGATAGTTTGACAGATTATATGTCAAATGGTGGTCAGGAAAGTGATTTATGCCAGTAGAGTGTTATTTCGCTTAAACCGTAGATAAATACTGTAACGGTTTGAATTTCTGAATTCAGAAGAATCAGTAGAGCCGCTCTGCAGGTTCGTTATTTTATCAGCATATTGCTGGGATGGTGGGTTGTCTAGTAAGCAGGAGTAAGTAAAACCGAGGAGATTTTCACGGTCAGGATTTAAAAACGATTCAGATTAGTATCTATCGTAAAGCCAATACAAAAGCAAGGGACTGTCCGAAACCTAAAAACATCTAAGGTCAGTCAAAATAATCAATTCATTATTTTCATTTCTTATTCTTGAAATATCGGTAGAGAATTCCATAACACATATGTTCAGGTTTTTTGGACAAGAATAATAAGATCACCTATGAAAGATTCACGTCGAGCACTGTCAGACATTTTATTAATTTTTTTTTGGTGCTAAAAAAAACTTTCAAGGCATATTTATCTGTTAATGGGGGAAATTCTTCATAAAGGCTATAGTTGCATCATACATATCATTCTTCGAGATATGAGAAAGTACCAACGGAGAGCCGTAGCAAGTATATAAGAAAAAAAATCAAAAATGATGATAACCCGTGAGTAGAAGCCCTGATATTGTTGGAAAAAAACATAATATTTTCCTTACCCACGTCCAGCCCCGACAATAATCGACTAGCCTGGGCCGAACCACCTTTTGGTAATTACATAAATACCAAGGTAGGTTATAATACTTTCCAGAGATTTCACGAGCCGATTAAAATAATTCTTAACGGAGAAAAAATATTCAAAAAAGTGCGTAGTTCGTTATATAATGAATGACCAGTGAATTTTCATATGGTCTCTCGTTCGTATTTCCGTACATAAATGGATTTAGTGTCCCCAGCACTGCTCTGTTCTCGAAATTTCCGCGATTGTTTGAATCAAAGCCGGATTTACGCGTGAATATGTCACCACAGTTGTCCAATCAAACCCCGTGACATCAAATCGCAGTCGTCACACACACGCGCCGACAAACACCAAACACTGATTCACACCCTCTAATTGGAACATCTGTCATACAAAAGAGGTCTCTCCTGTCGCATATCACTCGTCACTGCGAAATCTACATGTAAATTACGCGGGGTGCATTTGAATTTATATCGAGGCCCGTTGCGCCACCATGTTCCGGTGTTCGAGCATGGGATTTGTTTAATAGGATTTGGGCCGCGGCCAATTCTTGAGGACGTCCCGCTCAGACGTCGTTCGGTGTGAATAATTGGATCGCGATATTAGGAAGTGCATAGGAGTGTTTACGGTTTCAGGAAAGTGAGGTTCTAGAGCGTTGCATGTTTCGTGCCCGTCTTCACCAAGATCGACAATCAGTGATATGAAGATATCCCGTGCAAAGGGGTCATTGGCTACACCAACCTTGTTTTGAAAATATGAGAATTGTTATTGAACATCGTGTATGGATAATGTTTTTACTGAAAATATATTGATCACAAATACGCGATCTTAATTTTAAGCGAATATAATAGTTGTACATGTAGTGGATTAGACAAGGTTACGGAATCATACGCTTATTCACAGTATAACGATATATTAACGACTCTTCTACTTCAAGTCACAAACGGTACCTAATGAATCAATACTACGTTTCCTATCCTATAACATAATGTAATCGGCACTGTCCCAGTCATCCCAGTGACTAATGCTTAGATAATATATAAGTCACGCTGCTCCGTCACTATTTCCAATAAGCGGGTACTGCATACATAGTTTTTTCAATTTTGTGTAATCCTTTCAATTCACTATTTTTCGAAAGAAAAACTATTCCTGATTTCAAAAGATTAGTTGGAATCGAAACAAACAAGAAACAATCATGAAATGAATTTGATGGTATAGTGACTACAAATATTTCAAATCGAAGAGAAATAATTTCAATTATATTATAGGAATATATTTATCTTCAGAGAGTATGAACATATTCGACATATTCGAGATGGTTTGGGTCATTTCCATTAGTCGTTAATTGATCCTGATAACTTATGTTTCATAAACTACACCTCACGATTTGATCTCCACAAAGTTTATTTTGAAAAATATATCACTACATGTTTCTCTAACACAGTAGCTTTTTTGAATCGTGAGGTGTAGTTTGTGAAATTACTATGCATCTTCATCAAGTAACGACCGAATTATTCAGAAAAATAACTTAAGTTAATCTTCTCCAGAAAAACTTTTTTGAGATGCTCTTTTCGTAGCTTCTGAAGTTATGTATGTATGTTTGGTTAAGTTTCCACGGTCAGTTTCTGAAAACAGTTTTTTTTTTTTAAATCACTCATGTCGAGATCAAGTTTTATATTATTCTTTCTCAACAATGATTGCTCCCCCGACACTAGAAGTGCCACTCTCCCCTATGCGGGCGGGTTGGCTGTCCTTGTTCATCTTTCACTGCCTGAACCACTGTACATGCTGTTTTCGGCGACTGCATTGGCTTGTGATGTGGGGGTTGAGCAAACCGGCCATCGGATGCCTGCTTCCACGTAGCCCCGCTGGATACGGGAATAATAGAATCACTTGTGGTTCTGTTATTCCCTAACTGAAAGGCATTCCAACGATAGCTCAATCCTAAGGTGTGTGTATCCGTGCCGAGAGGTGAATGACACTGAGCCTATTAGCTGTCTCTACGGAACCTTCGAGATACCGGGCGCCCTCTCGTCGTAGCATCGCTTTGTCACGGTAATGCGGGGCTCTGTCGAGATTGACCTTCTTTCCCTAGCAACTCGTGGGACTTTTATGGACAGAGTAAACTTAAAAATTCTTCCTGACGCTGGGTCTATGGAGGAGATGGATGTCGCGCTGACGACTCCAATTGACCTCCCTGTAAACTTAGATCAGGAGCGAATCTACAGAGGAGACGGATGTCGAATTTACAACTCCAATTGACCTTCCTGTAAATTTAATTCCTGATCCAACAACTGAACCTTGAAAAAAAAGGTTTGGTGGTGCAGCCAGCCAGGAAACGACTGAGTTGTCTCCTAAAGAGCGGGGTACCTTATAAAACCGCCTTGCACCAAATTGTTGAGCGGCGTACGCAGAATCTGTCTCAGGGGGGGAACAACCCCCCCATGAGCAGATTAGCAAACGTTTGCGCTCAAGTAATGATTTACCAAAAACAGAGGCGGGAAAGCCCTGCACGGCCGAATCTAAGGCATCGTCAGGTGTAGCTGACGTGCAAAAACCTTCATATGGGAAGGTTGTCGTGGGTATCAAGGTAGGATTATTGCAACTTGACTATCTGACTACCTCATTAACAGAGCATATACTTTGTGCCTGGTCCGCTGGGGACCGAATCAGGTCTTTAGAGTGCGGCAGAGCCATACTCTCACCATCTGATCTGAAAGACTACTCACCATACAAACTAATCGGCTTCGTTAAGAAGCTGGGTTTATTTGTCCGATTGTGAATAGGTGTGAGTCACAATAAACCCTTGCGGGTTGTGGTGGAGGGTAGAATAGACGCACTTACTTTGGACCTAACCTAACCTCTCCTATTCGTGTTTAACCAATCATGTGTCTTCGGGAGTTAAGGAGAGTGTACATTTTCAATTTTTTTTTATTCTCTTGAGAGAAATAATAATCTTTCTCTTGAAGATGATCACTTGGTAATTGCAACACTTGTCGAGGTGTTGAAAATAACGGTTTGTTGGGTTACAACTTCAGAAATATTCATTACTGCATCAAAGGTTCCAAACAGTGCATCACAACTGCTACTTCTTTTCTGAATATTTGAGAGCCTTTCGAAATGAATGTATTTCAAGTTATTTCATGTGAGACAGTTTTCAACAAAGAAAAAAGGACATGCCTATATCCTATATTCCTTAGAAAATTACAAGAATATAAATATAACCTGTTGCAAAACCAAAAATCCAATATATTGCTTTGCTGACGACAGCACACTTGTCTCGTCATTTCATTTGGATTTCATGACATGGGCTATGGAGGCACATTATCACCGGCAGCAGGAGGTTGCGTATCTTAATGAGGATTTAGAAGTGACTTCGAATTAGGGTAAAAGTAACCAGGTTCAATTCAATGCCACAAGAAGATAAATATCTCCGAACCGAATATAATAAAGTCAGGTCAGGAAATTTCGTTTTCTGCTTCAATAAGTTTGTTGGACGTTAAAATGAATACGAATATGTCTTGGCACATTCATGGAATTGCAAAGGCTGCTTCTCGAAAGCTTGGAACACAGTTCCGAACCAGAAAACTGTACACACCTCAGCAACTTTTGATGCTTCATAAGGCTCAGATCAGACCTTCTTTAGAGTATTATTCTCATGTATGGAGCTCTGCCCCCAAGCATACCCTGAAGTTGCTGGATTCCATCCAGAAAAGACCCATTCACCTGGTTGAAGACGCGAACATCACTTGCGCTCTTGATAGCTTAGAACACCGAAGAAAGGTTGGAGATTTGTGTCTTTTCTATAGATACTTTCACAGGAAGTGTTCAAGTGAGGCACATTTGAGTCTACCAAGAGCGGTACATATCGTTTTGAGGTTCAACTCAGTGCATCTCGAACTTCACTGTTTAAGAACTCTTTCAACTGGAGTTATGTGAAAAAAAATTTCTGAGAACATTTTTCCAAATGGATTTAATCTCCAGCGATTCGAATCCAATGTGAATCGCTACTTTCGCACAGGCACCGCTCTGAAAGCGCCTCACAGATATACCTGTAGTACTTGTGTTTTGTCTTAAAAAACTATCAAGCACGCATCCCCATAACATTTGAAAATTTTGTAACGGAATTCGCGAGATACCGATTCTTCCTTAGTCGGTACACTGAGAAATATAGTCTTACTGATGTTAATTTCTACATTGGAATATGATACTTCTAGTTCAGAAAAGTTATTTCTATTGATAAGTAATTTCATCGTTCTTGCTCTAATAAGAGAAGTCATGTCCAGCATTTCCAGTTTTGATGGTACTGAAGGATATAATATAATTGATATATGTGTTTTGAACTTTTGTGATGTATGGCAAGTTTGAATCAGATATAACTGAATCTCGCGAACCATATTCAAACTCGAACCAGTTGCATTCCATTTGAATATGCACTTTGAAGCCATATGGGCCAAGATTAGACACTAGTTTCGCGCGAAACGCCACGCCAGCAGTGAAACTTTGCACCAGCTTTGTGTATCTCCATTGTACGCCGTAGTAGTCATTAGCAGTCACATTAGGTATGCGAATACTATAACTCGTGGTAATGAAGATAGTTGCACTTAATTGTGCAATGTAGAAACCTGGGATAAGTTCACTACGAAACTTGAGGGTGTCAGGATTGGGATTGGAAGGAATTCTCGGATATATTCAGGTGGGGTGAGGAAGCGCCATTAGGGTCTGGTATTGAGCCACAAATTGCAAATGAGTTGGGTATCGAGTGAACGTTGTCTGTATTTAATGGATTTTGCCTATTGTTCATTAAGTACCGAATGGAATTTGAACTGGTTCAGAAATTCATCAAGTATTTGGCAAGTTAACTAGGTTAGTTGATATAACTTTCGTATTATAACAAATTCTAATCAGACTTACAATTAATGAAACAAATGATATATGCAAATTCATAATTTTCAGTTTTGCCAAGAAAATTACTTTAAAGATGATTCTATAATATTTCGATACCTCAGGTTGTCAGCTGAAGAGTTGACTTTAAAGCCAAATTTTTTCAGTTGTGAGATTGTCTTTTGATGAATTGAGGTTGTTATATGGGATGTATGTTGAAATTATTCCCAGGAAAAACGATTACATGAAATCAGCTTGTCAAATCTAGGACGACCTTTCTAAATTTTGATATCGTCCTGCCATTTAGATGCGCGTTCGTTAGGAGACTGTGTGAGAGTGAGATAAATATATAATTCGCAAGAGTATCAATTTATGTTCATTTTAATCAGTTGAACATATTCATACGCACTGCAAAAAATATAACAATGATAGAGCAAGTTCAATTAGTCAGTTTAAAGATTTTGAGGCTTCATTGATCGTGAAAAATATCTCTCTTTAGTTTTACGAATGTATACTCATAATTGGTAATATAACGCAATCATTTGTTTTTGATCACCCCCATTCTGCTCCGGGGATATTGAATCATTTCTCACTCTCAGGTTTATATAGTCTATTGAGCCTGATGAAGTTCTTCTAGATCACCGGAGCAAGACGATATTCGTCATGGAGTTTTCAGCTTTCGACGAGACAAATATCGTCCGGAAAGAGAAAAAACGAACTTTACATCCAGACCATTCTGTGGAGATGGTTGTTCTGATTATTGGAGTTCTTGGTGAAGTGTCTTTTCTACTCTCGAATATCAAGAGCATCCCGGATTGCCGCACGAAGGCCGGACAACTGCAGAAAGCTATGATTCTTGGCTCATTGTATCTGCTCAGGACACATGATTCTCGGTCCCAATAATCACTTACTGGTTGATGCTGACCGCCCACTCGGCTATGTCGGAGCTTCGGGTAAAGGTCCAACCATCCTACCTTTTTGGTGAAAAGATAATAATACTCAAATATATTTAAGTATAGGTTAGGTTGGGTTAGGTAAGGTTAGGTCAGAAGTAGGTCACACCTATTCACACTCGGCCAAATAACCCCAGCTTCTTAACGAAGCCGATTAGTTTGTATGGTGAGTGGTCTTTCAGGTCAGATGGTAAGAGTACGGATCTGCCGAACTCTAAGAACATGATTCGGTCCTCAGCGGGGAAGGTACAAAGTATATGCTCTGCTGTTCCATCACTTTCCAGACAGAGATGACTCACACTGTCTTCCGATAATCCAAGTCTCTGCATATGATGATTCAAGTGACAGTAACCTGTAAGAAGGCCTTTTAGACATCGTAGTTCATCCCTACTGTAGTCCAACAACTGTTTTGTATCAAGCTTCGAAGGGTGAATAAACGCCTTGGAGTATGCCAATCCAGGAAGATTCTGCCAGAGGTCCATAAATCTTCTTGCCATCCAGGTGTTCAATGTTTGTTTGACAAAACCCAAAGCTATGCCAATGACAGGTTCTGGTCCGATGAAGCCGCTTGCAGCACGCTCCTTTGCAAGAGTCAGCAGCTCCATTACCTTTCAGGCCAGTATGGCCAGAAATCCTGATCGGAGACAATCTGTTGAGTCTTCCTATCGAGGAGAGTCGTTTTTGGCAATTTGCTACCAATTTAGACGTTGGTCGGTAGGAGCCAAGAGCTTTGAACGCCGCTTGACTGTACGAGAATATTTTTATTGACTTATGTGTGAGGTTGCATTTATACAATCTCTCCTCACACAATTCAATAGCGTAAATTTCCTCTTGAAATACAGTCGCATAAGTTCCTAGGCAGGTAGATATCTCTGTCCTGGGTCTGCGACTAAAAACACCTGCAACAGAACGGGAAGGTGTTTTTGATCCATATGTGAACCAACAACTATCTGCTCTTAATATTTCCTTCTTCCGGAGGATCCAGTCCTCTATACTCGGGAATAGTACTTCATAAGGCAGTTCATCGTTGAGAGTTGGAGGCATAAAGTCAGAGGTCATTTCCAGAATGCTTGACTTCCAGTGTCAACCAACAGTCTGTTGCCCTCTCTATTTAATTGATTTGTGCAATTGGCAATGTGCACAAGTCTGTATGCAGCCCATCTAGCATCTTTTTCAAGAAAAATGTGGAGAGGAGGTAGATCCAGAAGGATATCCATGGCCGCTGATGGTGTGGTACTGATGGCACCAGTGATAGCCAGACAAGCCTGTCTCTGTAACCCAGAGAGCTTCGTTTGGGCCATTTTCTGTAAAGCTTTCGGCCACCAAGCAACTGCACCATAAGTGATCATTGGTCTGACAATTATCACATAAATCCAATGGATTTGTTTGGGACCTAAATTCCAAGTTTCACCCCAAATCCTTCGACATGTCCATAGAGACAGTGTGTCAGTCATTTGTGCAAAACGTTTTCCGAGTGAGCGTTCCAGGTGAGTCTTTCAACAAGAACAATGCCAAGATATTTCATCTCCGTTCCAAATGGAATGACCCAGTTTTGCTGGGGTTGACAGACATCTGCTCCCTCAGGCACCAACTGTGAACAACGTCCAACGTGTATTTAAGTATAACTTCATTGTGAGGTTTTTACTGGTAATCTCACTAAATTGCAACACGTGTTTCATCGGTTTGAGATTAGATCGAGGACAAATTTGAAGACTAAACAAAATTGTTGACTGAAATAATGAAAAAAAATTATCACAGCAATCAATACAACTGATCAACCAGCTACCGTCTACAATACGGATCATGCATATATACGAATTTTCGATAATGGAACAAAAGCAGCAATAAAGGAGGAAATTCCAGTTCTATGAGCTCCAACATTATTTTTCAACCACATCATTCAAGGCTATTGAATTATTTAGTCAACTTCTACGATAATCATAGCCAGAGAGTGAGTGTCCTCCTGAATTTAACTCATTGGAACAAAAAGAGCCATTGTTATCTCACAAGGCATTTAGATAAATTAGGAGTCGTGGAATGCTGGAAGTTACGTTCACATTTTACTGCGGCAGACTTTTCGGTCTAGAACATGCCGAAAACGGAACGTCTGATGATAAAAGCAATGTTTCTCCACTATATTACCTTTATGACGTTATCTGTCGTGAGGCTGCTTCTCAAAAACAAACCTTGTGGAACCTATCAGTTAGGGTGACACTTCAACGAAAGTTCAGAAAGGAAATGGAACAATGAATCGAATATATCACACTAGAATCAAAGGAGATTTGTTTGCAGTGAATTCTTAGGAAATAGAGTTCACTATCATCAAAGTATTAAAATGAAATTGTTGATATGTAATAGTATTCTGCCGAAAGATTTAAAGTGGGTTGGTAGCATTCACAAATTTCAAACTATTATTTCAATTGAAGAAAGTTATTGAGAGTATCCTTTCTGCAAGTAAGTAGTATTTTACAATGGTTCTTATGTATACAGACTGATCATATGTTTATTTAAGTAGATTATTGATATATACAGTGACCATTTATAATCAATATAATTCATGTCATTCAATAATTCAGTTACATGATTTGATTTCCCTGCGATTTACAATTCAAATTATCAATAATAATCCTATCATAGAACCATGTGTTAGACAATTTGTAGCCACCAAAGCTAGGCTTGTGTCGTGGCTGTTACATACTGATATTGTTTGTATTATAATATTGATAATAAAATAAATACATGAAAGCTAAAATAGGCCGTTTGGTTATATATTACTGTTTACCTTTCTAGGTTTAAAACCACAGTTGGAGTATGATGGGTAGGGGGAGGTAATAAGAATAGAGAGAGACCAGGTAATTTAGCTCAAACATTTTCAGATATATAACGATTTCTGATGAAAACTTTCAGTTCTTTGTTTAATTTACAATAATATAATAATATTCTTCATATGGAGAGGTAGCGTATTGTATAATTTCGGACCAAAATAAGTTAAAAATTTCTGGTTATGACTCAATCTAATACAGCGCGGTATTGTAATTGCTTGGTTTGAGGTCATTCGCTCATTATATTTATGTGTAATGATGTCAATGGGGTCAATACACATCAATAATAAACATTGATAAGCGTATAATTTTCTGACTTTGAACAAACCATTTTGTTCGTAGAGTAATTCTGTTGAATATCTCCTATCCTTCTTCAAGGCGATTTTGATCAGTGTATTTTGGTTATCTAGTGATGTTTTGAATAAACCCCCCAATACTAAGATGCAGTAGGTATTTGATCATCGTCTCCACCAAGGCACAGTACACCGTCAGTATGACATCGCTACTTGATTTAGTATTTTTGTTAATTCATTTCAAGGTTGTGTGTGCAAAACTATATTGGACCTCTCAAGTGAACCATATTCTTCGTTTTATTGGTATTCTTGGAGGGTCTCCTATTCCAGTGTTGGTCTACGGTGACAAGTGTTGTAAAGGGATACATTATTTCTAGAAACTTCTGTAGATGGCGTCCAAATGAAAGATTTTGATTTGGTAACCTTTTTCAGCATCTATAATTGAATTTCTGTCGAAAAATCAAGAATCGACCTACGCCCTTGCTGCCGCTAATCGAGAGCTAGTCTTTCCAACTGGGCACATGTACCGCTTTCTCGCTCTAGAAGAAAACGTTATAAGGCCAAAATCCTTAGCTATATAATTTTTTCAGGGCATTCTAGTCAGTAGTGTATAAAACATGTATGTTGAGATCATATAAAATTCGTGAAAATAGTCCACTCACTGTATTCGATCAACAAATAATAATGTAATTTTTCCCCTCATTCTAAACCAGATCTATAATATATTATTCCATTTCAACCTTGTCATTCATGAATTTTCAATTGTGGTGAATGAGTGAATATATTTTTTTTACAGATGCTATACAATGTGCCACTTTTCTCATCGCTTTCATACATTCAAAACGAAAGATTTCTCACGGAGTGAGAAATGTCCGCCATTACAGAGAGAAATAATTTCTCACTGTTATCACGATAACCCAAGTCAGTCATGAATTGTTCTCCATGTTGACCACGCTACGCCGACGATTTGCGTGCAATATCCAAGTAGCCCATTGTCGGCGTTTCCATAACAACATGCATAATTATTGCTGTCAACTTACCTAACGAAAATAGTTTTATTTTCGATTGTTATAGTATAAACAGTTCAGATTCATTAAATATTGAATATAATGGAATACGAAGATTAAGAGTTGGAAAATACACCTCCAGGAATTGTTCAGAAAACAATAGATGTTTGCAATAATTTGCTACCAAGCTCATCAAGAGAAAAATATGAAATCGCTTACAGAAACTTTATGGACTGCAAAATGAAAGGCAAGGTAAATTCCTGTTCCCAAAATACGTTGTTAGTTTTTTTTGAAGAGTTGTCAAAAATATTGAAATCATCAATATTATGGTCTCAGTACTCGATGCAGAAAAGTACCTTAATTATTAAAAACTGTGTTAATATAACAAAATACGTAAAACTACGTGCATTTTCAAAACGCAAATCTGAAAAAAATTCTCCAAAACAGTCAAAAACATCAACTTTTGAAGAAATTCAACAATTTTTGAAAGATGCACCCGATGAAAAGTATTTGCTGAAAAAGGTATGAACTGAAAATTTTTGAATTGTTATCGAAAAATGAACTTTCGGTTTTGATTTCCGGCTGCTTTAGCTATTGGCCTTACAGGGTCATTTCATTGTGATGAGCTTCGAAAATTAAAAATTGATGACATGGAAGATCTTAATTCGGCCTTTTAATAAAATTACCCGATACTATAACCACGTTTCCTAGAAATTTCACAGCAACAGGAGAATTTTACCAAATTTACAAAAAATATTTGAAGCTTCGACCATGCACAAATCAAATACGTTTTTTTTTAATTACAAAAATATCAAATGTACGAAACAACCTGTGGGAATAAATAAATTTGGTACCATGGCGAAAGAAATGGCGAAATTTTTGCGCAATTACCGAACCCTGAATTATATACTGGCCATTGTTTCCGAAGGTCATCTGCGACTATTTTAGTTAATGCAGGGGCAGATCTTTTGACTTCAAAACGCCATGGGGGTTGGAAATCAGCAATGTTGCTGAATCTTATATCGACAACTCCAAAAAGTATAGTAGAATGCATTCAGCCTCCAGCGCTATTAGAACCTCAACACAACAATGCTGTGGGAGCTCAGTACGTTTCCCCATCAACTTCAACATCGACTGCAGCTAATATTTCAGTTACCGAAAACATGTTGAAACAAAACGACCAGGAATTACTTCACAAAATTGTTCAAATATAACTGTTAATTACTATTTTAAATAAAATATAAAAATGAGTTAATGAAATACAAGTACTATTATATATGTATTTTAATTGTCAATACTTGAAAACAACGCAACTGTAGAAAAAGTACAGTGTACATTGCGTGAGAAATGTGTCGTTTTTCTCATTTGTTATACAATATACAATTTCTCATTATCATTTTAATGAGAATACTATTGATTCACAACTTAATCGATATTTTACAATCTTCCAGATACTTTGGACTCAACCAAAACATAGCATGCAAGAAACTTTCCGAAACTATATTACCATATTTTATCCTACTATTTTAAAAATGTTCTCGATGGTATCGTAAAGTATGGAAAAACTCGGAAGCCGCATTTGTTCCCTAAAAGAATCGTAGATTTTCAATATTAATGGTTTTAAATCATAGATTTTTCTTTCCTCGAGGGATGCTCCGCTTTTCTAGTCTTCGAAAGCTCTGTCTCGTCCTTTTTCCAATCGTAAATAATCGGGCCCTTATGGATTGGAAATATTAAAGATTTCGGAAAGCAGTACGGAACTGTTCGAGCATCGGATGAGTAATAAATAACCAAAGAAGTTTTTGTTTCTAAACGAGGGATACAAATACATTACTGTTCATGTTGTGTATGTTACATTGGTTTCAAATATTTGATCGATGCAGATTTTGATTTTCATTGCCTGAAAAAATTTCACATTATAATTGTTATATTACTTCTCAATATACATAGGTATGTATCAAATAATTGTAACAGTAATTCCTATCGCAGTGAAATGATATGACACAGTAACACTGCGTGGTATTCAATATTTCTGTACATTTTTTATTGTCAAAACCTAACCTTGGGTACATAGATATCCATACATATCCTAACATGGCATTAATCTATAGTTGTAATTAAAAATTTCAAAATATCAGTCATAACAATGATAGTGACTAAATATCGTCTCTAATATAAATATGAGAAGGTGGAATATGGTGTTGTATGGAGACATAAATAAAAGAAAAACTAATATAATAATGTTACCTGACAGATATTCAAACCCAACTCTTTTGTTCATTAGACAGACATAATAATGCCGTTGAATCGTCATTTTCAATTCAGTTTCTCATTTATTTATATATTTATATCCAAACAGACCTATCGGTCTCATTACATGGATAAATTAAACATTCTAACTTAATATTAAAAAGAAAAAAGTGCATAATGCAGCAACAGCACACATAAGAGCATTGTACACTTATATCTAAGATATATTGCAAGCAAATGCTTCTAAATTCACTTTGTGAGGAAGTCCAATCCAAATCAATCATTGCATTGAAGTGATAGTGCATGGTGATAGTGCGGAGAGAATGAAATTTGTTAATTAGGTATCATGAACTTAACGACTGAATTCTATGCATCTGTATATTGATTTTTTTATTTTAAAATCGTTTACATAAAAAAAAATTATCAGCATTTGAATAATCTCAAAGAACAATTCGTTCAGGCCAGGTTAATCGACTGACACTTATAAGAAAACAACAACTCCCCTGGCTAATACCACGAACGGCGTTGGATTATATCTGACAGGTATCAGTGCAGGAATCTTCACTGGATATTTCCTGCATATGCTGTTGGCGACATAATTGCCGGAATCGATTTTCAATTATTGAACGGGCACACTTGCAGACCGGTTTCATGCTATTTGGCCACTCGTCAACATAGAATCGATGATATCCCATAATTCAAATTCAAATTCCTTTCAGTGTATCATTCCCCGAACTAAGCTGAAGCGAACAACAAACAACATGTTTGTCATCGTCTCACCTGGTAAAAGAGGTACCAACCAACCGCATATCCTAAATTCGCCCAATTTCTCGTATAAAGAAAGAACATTTTTCGCGTATAGTCAGTGGCATACTTGAAGACTGGCTATAAATCAAATCATCTAAAGGAACAATTCGTTCAGGCCAGTCTCAACTCCCTGCACTGTCCCTACATTGTTTACCTATCAGAAAACAACTACTTTCCTGGTTAATACCACAAAAGGCGTTGGATTATATCTGACAGGTGTCAGTGCAGGATACTTCACTGAAGTATTTCCTGCATATGCTGTTTGCGATACAACTGCCGAACTTCAGGATTTCATTACATGAATCTCTTTGCATGAAAAACCCGAAAGTAAATACAATAGAAAAGTTTTGTAGTATGTAATATACGTGGACTGGTGAAAAAATGAAATCAATGTTCAAATTTCGCGGGCTACGTACGTTCGATTGGCATTTTTTTATTTTCCTATGTTGGTAGACGCATCTCGAGCATATGTTCAAAGTTTCAGCTATTTAGCATGTTTACTTTGTTAATGAGAGTGTATGTAGTGGAAACTGGAATTGAGTGCTAAAAATATTTGAAGTGTTGACAGTGGCATACGGTGATTGTACTCTGGGTCAAAAAAATGTTTACTACTGCTAAAAGCTTTTCACAGTAGGTCGAGAAGATGTGAATGACGACGCCCCAGCTCATCAACAACCGATGACAATGTTGAGAAAGTGAAGAAGATTGTTACGGAGACTCGTAGAATCACTATTAGAGAATTTGCTGAGGTTGTTGTCACATCAGTTGGTGCATGGAAATTTTGAAGTGTGTGGCAACGAAGTTCATTCCAAATTTGCTGAATTTTGACAAAAAAAGTCGAATGAGCATCGCTCATGAATTATTGAATGACGTTATGGTTATGATATCGAATTCAGGAGTCCAAGAGAGCCAAGCCCGAAAAAGCACGTCGAATTCGATCAAATGTCAAGGTTTCACTCACTGTGTTCTGAGACTATCGTAGCGAAGTGCATCAGGAATTCTCACCACATAGTCGTACGGTCAATGAGGAGTATCATTTTGAAGTTATGTGCCGTTTGCGAGAAGCAATACGAAAAAAATGACAAGTACTTTGGAAAAACAATTATTAGCTTTTGCATTCCGATAATGCACCTGCTTACTCGTTATTGCTTGTTCGTAATTTTTTGGCCAAAAACAACACCGTAATTAGGCCTCGTTAGCCAACATAATAACCAGATTTGCCTCCTACGACATTTTCCTATTCTCAAGATTGAAGAGACCCATGAAAGGACGACTTCTTGCAATGATTGAAAAGATAAAAATCGAATCGCGAGAGAGCCCAAGGACATACGAAAAAGGGCATATCAGAACTGTGTCGAGGATTGGAAAAAACGCTGCCACAAGTATATTATATCTGAGGGGGGCCTGATTTGGAGGGGACAAAATAGAAATTGATGATTGAATAAATATTTTTTGGAAAAACTGAAAATTCACCTCGTTTTTTGAACACACAGTGCATTGTGTGCATACCGCAAATCTATGATATTACAGCCAGCAACAAGTTGAACAACCCTGCATTTCTTTCACTTTTCTATGATGGGTAATGTGTTTATTATCATCTGATGAAAAATACTAGCATCTTAAGAATATCTGTAAGTTTTTTTCTGTCATAAAATTATTTTTGGCAATGGGTTCAAGATCTGTTGCATACGGAAAAATCTATATTCAAGAAAGAATCATATTTTTGAAACTTAGTAAAAATATCGAAAACAAATTTTTATTGATAATTATCATTATTCCGGGAAGTAGTTTATACATTAGCTGCATATAAAAGAAGAGGATCATCATCACTCATCATCATTACAATTATAATATTTTTATTTTTAATCACCACTATCATCATTTCGTCTGGTATTTTATACTGGCGAACCGCCCGATTCCGCACGGGTGCAATACTGATACTAAATGTAAATTCACCCACGGGAATTTGAAGAAATAATTTTGTTTCACGGACGCTTCTTTTTCCCCCGGCTGACGCCCCAGTTGGAATGTTCTTCTACCTCCGAAAATATAGCGGTACAGAGAAACAGTGATAAAAAGTAATTTTCATATCTAAACGCGTCCCTTTCACCTCCACCGGGGACGCCCCAATTGGAATATTGAAAAAATCCTTTATGGCACATTTACAACTTGAAACGAACCTACAGACAAAATTTCAGCCTCTGAAAATATAGTGGTACGTAGAAACGGTTATGAAAAGGTAATTTTTATATGTAAACGCGCCCCTTTCACCTCCACGGGGGGCTTCCCATTTAGAATATTTGGAAATCATTTCTCAGTTAAGTGAGTAAATTTCGCATTTATAAGTATGGAAGATAAGGTGTTTGAAGGTGGTTGACAATGTTTCGTGGTGTATTTCATCAGTTTGGACTTCCATTGTCCATTGTCATTATCAATATACATTGACTTGGAATCCCTGAAAAAAAAAATTGAAAAGATTAACCGAAAATAACAATTTTATTAAACAAAAAACTGAAATTACAAACAACAACCAAAAAAATAAAAAATTTAAATATTCGGGTGATCACCCGAAGACGATTGTGGATACTAACAATCGAAACGTCGTGATGTAACTTGGTTTGGAATCTTTTAGTTTTTATTTTTCAATTTTTCCTCAATAATTTTTTTTTATTTGCAGCTCTTAGTAATATTAAAATTTTTCATTTTTTTGGTTGTTGCTTGTATGTTATTTCTTTGTAATTTCAGTTTTTTTTTTAATAAAATTGTTGTTTTTGGTTAATCTTTTTAATTTTTTTCAGGAATTACAAATCAATTTATATTATATAATACAATGGAAGTCCGAACTGATGAAATACATGGAACATAAGGTTTATCCGCTTCATACTATCATAATTTGTCAAATATTAAAAGAGAATCTCAATCAATTCATCCTTCAACCTTCTGGATATCAAATATGTTTCTTGGATATGAGGACAGAATACATAAAACAGAAATTTTCGAAAGTAAAATATAATTTTTCCCCAATGTTCTGTTTCTTCGAATTCATTCTAACCGCAGCAATGTATCATAACTCCCGGAGTTGCTGATCGATCTCTGCTAGAATTGTGCTGCCACATCATATCTCCCGGGAATTTACTGTATCTTGTCGATTTCGTCTTGTCGAATTCTTGCTTGAAACGTCTGCCAGTCTGCACAGACTTCAATTTGTTTCCTCTCCCGTATAGTCCTCATTAAAATGTGTATGTTGCATAATGAGTATAAACACAAATACAACTGGGAAATTTCTCTAGGTACAGATATGGTAATATGATAGGGTGGTTTGGGGTTTGTAACGGATAGGGGTGGAAAATTACGTTTGTGTGACGACAATGTTATAATTTTCATGCTCATTTCAAGCGAATGGAGTATTACAGCGAACAAGGGGTGTGTAAAAGTCACTTGAATTTCGTGTGGTGAGATGATTATACTATTATATGCTCGATTTGTAGAATGATAACTTGGTAACTCATGATTTCCATACCTATTTGAGAAATATGTTATGAGAAATATGTCCTTCAAAGAATCGATAACAATCCCAGTTTTCAAATCAGGCAACAGAAAATTTGCAACAGATTACAGACCAATAATCATTATCAATAACTCTGCCAAGATTTTGAAAAATAGACTATTTGATTGCTTAGAACAAAATTATATTTTATTTGAAGGTGAGTTTGGTTTCAGAGAACATATGTCAACCGAAAATGCAATCTATCAGTTGGTTACCAGTGTTTGAAAATAATTCATTGAAAAAAAATGTTGCAGTATTTCCGGATTTGGCTAAGGCCTTTGATAGTGTCAACCATCAAATTCTTCTGGGCCATTTAGAAACAATAGCAGTTAGAGGTATCACTTTAGACCTATTAAAAAACTATATATCTGATAGAAATAAAGGGTAGAATAAACAGTACCCTCAGCAATCCACTACCTGACAACATGGGCCCGCCAATTGTCTCAAGGGGACAATGCTGGGTCCTATTTCATTTTTGATCTTTATTAACAATTTCTATGAACTTCATATTATCAATGGCAGAATAAAATCTTACGCAGAGACTACAGCACTTTTAGTTGAAGGCGATTCCTGGGATGAAGTCTATGAGAAAGCTGAAAAAGGGCTAAAATATGTACTCTCTTGGTTGAATGTGAGCCTTCTGAGTCTAAATGTGGGAAAAACTAAGTTCATGCCATTCACCACAACAAAAAGACCAATCCTTGAATAACAACCTCACTGTTCATTAGTATCTCTGCCGAACCCCAACGCAGTGTTCATGTCCAATAGTTAAACATGTTGAGAACATGAAGTATTTGGGTGTATATATGAACCAACACCTGCGATGGGAACAACACATTGACAACACAGTTAAGAGACCCAATAAGTTGGTTAATAAATACAATCAAATCAGAAATCTGAATAATGAAAACCTTTCACTTATGATTTACAACCTACTCGCTGAATATTAATTGAGATACCGTATCATTATATGGGGTGGGTCTCAGTAAAACATTATTACACGTTCTAGAGGTCATGCAAAATACCATATTGAAAATAATTTAGAAAAAAATTGGAAGATATTCAATTACCAAATGAAAAAATAGATTTACCCAGTGTTATGACTTTCTTTATTTCTCTCAAGTAGTTTATTCTCCAATCTACAATCTCTGAGTTTTCTACTAACATGCTCTTTCTATCTTGTTTTCCAAAAGTGAAGTTCAGTTGTAATGATGTATTACATAATCAAGTTCTTCTTATATCAGGAAAAAAATTGTCTTCACGAATAACTGACAAAACTTCATTCAATGTAGGTATTTCGTTTTTTATATAAATAGAGTATACTGTTCTCCTAATAGAATTCTTGACTTCTTCATCGATAACCGAACACTTTCTGCCACCGGATACTTTCGGTTCCAAAAAGCTGTGGTTTTCTTTGAATTCCTTAAGAATTCCAAAAATTCTCGATCTATTGACACCGGTCATACTCTCGCATTTTTGCACTATTTTGTCTTTACTCTTTATTTCGGGCTGATATTGTATTCTTAAAGAATTATAAACATTCATAATATTTTTTTTTTCCGTTTATATACAACTTTTATACAACTAGCTTCTATGTTGTATATCTTTTTATTCAACGGCCCCTCGAACTAAACTGGAGAATATCACTAAAACTATGACTAACCCCACTACCATGGCTTTCAAATTTCCAACAGAAAATAATGTGATATTTTCTCCCTATGGAAAAAGCTATGTCGGTCCTAATGATGGGTGCAGTGTGTCTGTTGACGGTATAATTCAAAGGAATATCTATCAACGCCGCCTTTAAAAAAAATGTTTTTTCAATTCTCTCCAACTAAATACTTATTCGTTGGAGAATGTGTTATTTTGTTTGTTATGTCTAAGATTTTTCAATAATGAATTTTGTATATTCGTTTATTTATTTCGTTGAGAGTAAATGATTTGAATGCAGTTGTTTCTTTCATTTCTGGACAGACTATTAATACTCATTTCATTCAATATATATTGACAAAACACACGACACACTCCAGTATAACAATTCTATAGTACAAAATGATATTTTCTGATGTAATGTAGCCACTTCAGAATAATCAAGAATGAAGGTTTATTTTTCGCCCATAAAAAATATCTGCAGGTACCTCATTCAAGTCTTCGTGTCCATCAGTACATCAGTGAGGATGACATGTAGGTAAGTGAAATTTTATCTCTTTCATTAATTACATTATGTAGCAATCCTGTGACTAATATCTGATTCAATTCCATAACGAATGTTTGGAATGAAAACTGGATAGAGAAAAGTGTTTTTTGTATAATTCAGTGTTCATATAGAAGTATTTGTTTCGAAAGTATTTGTCTTTCGTGTAATTCAATGTTTATATAAAAGTAGCTGTTTCGAAAGGGCTTTTCTTCCAGTTAGTGTCTGAAAGTTACTCCTTTGCATGATCTACACATCTCTGTACTGAGTTACATATTTTGAAATTGATTGCTTTCTTCCTGCCTTTTAAAGATTCCCACGTTTTTTTTATATGAAGATGGAGAAGTAGAAAGTCAAAATTTTTCTTTAAAAAAAAATATTTTTTTCTAAAATTATACCCCTTTCAACTCAAATTTTTGAAGAGGTATTGAATTGAGGATGGACTATTCTGGATTCGTCCTTTTCAGAATCGTTCATTCCTTCACTCACTCAATTATCAAAAAACAGGTTTCTAATAATATATTGGAAAAATTATCTATTGTTAACTATATTCAAATAAAGAAATGATTGAAATCATACCACTATATTTTCAAGAGTTTCCTTTCAAACGATAAAACATAAACCGCCTGCTCCCAAACACGTATGTGTCCCAAAAAGGCCAAGGCGAAGGGTTCAATAGAAAACTAATCTGCACGCCTTCGAAGATGCCAACTGCTCTCGACATCTGAGAACCTACTCTTATCATTTTCCTTCTTATTCGCTCTTTGTCACGGACCGCTATAAATCACACGACGTTAATATAGCATTCGGAGATTGTTCGAAGTTTCAGGAGCGGAGGTTGGAACTTGGAGGATTTTTTTTCAGAAACTGCGACCAATGTTTCTGTATCGTGGAGTTCACAGAAGTTTGTCTACAGATATTGTCACATCTTTTGACGAATTGTTGTTAGCACAGTAAAATGATTCCCAAATAGAAACGCACGCCTAGATATCTCTCAATATCCTGATAGATAAATTCTAATTAACAAAACCTATTTCAGTGGTAGTGCCATGTAGTGAGTTAATATTTTTCCAAGATTCCTTGGATACAGGGATGGTACATGACAGATTCCATTCGAATTGTAAGTATATTTGTTAGAGGTGATTACTTTTTGAAAAAAAAAATCATCTTTCTACTTCTTTATTTTCATACAAAAAATTTATGAAACATTCGAAGGAAGAAAGAAAACAATAAAGCCGACAGCCCTCTTGGTTTTGGTCAGGTTTGAACCAGGCTCTCTTTCCCCCTCAACTGGTGTTGATCATAACTAATCATGGGATGACGGCATGAATGTCCTCAGACATCAGTACCGCCCTTCACGGTATACCCCTACCTGGCTGGGGTGAGATGAATGAAAAAATTGTTCATCTGTTAACGGTGGACATGAGGGCCTCATTCGACAGAGTGTCGGGGCCTTCTGTATCAGGAGAGATCGTCTACAACATAGTCTATAGCTTCCCTAACTAACGGATTCCTCGACTGAATGGACTGCTGAATGGAAGGCAGCTGCAAATCTCTGCGGATGGCTTCGTTCCGTACGAACCACGGAACATTCACAATCATCCATATTAGCTTGCTTTGTACTCCCTCCAGAATGGAGATATTAGATGGAGCCGCTTGTCCCCAGACGCCTGAAATATACATGATGACAGGCTTGAATATCAGTGTTGAAGGTGGTAATTCTGTTTTTTAGACTCAATTTAGATCTTCTGTTGATCAGAGGGTATATACTAGCTATCTGGCCCTCGATCCTTGTTTCAACGGATACAATGTACGGGTTTCAGATGAGCCTATGGTCTATTAGAAGGCCGAGGTATTTTACCCGTGCTTGCCAGTTAATCTCCCTTCCAGAGACCCTGACTTTCCTAGCCGGAGAAGATATCGTTCTTCCCATGGTTATCGCTTGAGTCTTCGACTTGGTCTTCGACCAAGTTTGACTTGGTCGAAGACCTTCGAAATGTCTAAAAGGACAACGTCAACTTTACGGTTGTTGTTTACTTCTTGAATGGTGTTTTCGCAGTCTCAGAGCCTGTAACTCGGTGGAGTGGTCTCTTCTGAATCCGAATTGTTCGTTAGGCAGAACATTTTGGTCATCAACCCTGACCCTGTTTCGGGAGCATGACGACGACAGCATGCTTCCACCTTCTGGGGAAGTATCTGAGGGCCGAAAGCAATAAAGTTCAAAATGAACTCTTTCTAAAGGATGGGTAGATCATGTAAAGCTTTTACTTTCAGAAGCGAACTACTTTCACATGAACATTGAATCACACGAAAGAAAAAGTATTACTAGTAGATTAAACATTGAATTATTTTGAACTCAACTGCTTTTTTTTGGAAAAGCTCCACATTTTTGTATGAATATGGAGAAGTAGAGAGCCAGAAAGTTTTTTGTCACAGTTTTCATTATTGTCACGCAGCAGGAAAAAGGACTGAAACCCCTTGCTTTGAACATGTATGTTTTCACATTATTGTCCATAATAGGTTATTCATATATGTATGTTATGATATCAGTATCTGCACTATTGGATCGACCAATTAACTGGTGATTAGCATTCACCAGAAACCTTTAAATACATGACTATTCGACAAAACATACAGTATTCATATCAGGAGATGCATTTTTCTGTGAAATAAAAATTCCATAATTTGCCGGAAACAATGCTTTCAGTTTCAGCCATCTATTAGACAAAATGAAAGCCATTCTTCAGTTTATATACTTCAGTTTATATACAGTGGACTTCAGTTTATATACAATAAATATGTTCCGTAGATGTGCAAACGATATGCCAAACTTCTGGTAAAAATACCAAACCCTAGCCACTCATGTGAAACCGACGATTTGATAAGTACAAAGTGGGCCAAATTAGCAGGAAAATTCTTGATTTCAAACTAGATAGAAGAAAACTGATGGTTGTGTCTGAAAGTCAAATTTAATGACAAATTAAATGGTGGAAACCGCTTATCGATATTTATCATCGTTTCTGTTTTTTTCGAAAATGTGTATTTTCGAAAAGTTGCTGTTTCTTTTTAATTGTCAAAAATTTCTCATTTTTCTACTTAGAATTCAGTGGTATAGAACACTTATTTTTTCAAATGAGATATCGATAGTTATTGATGGAAAACTATTTCTCAATGAGACACCCTGGATATTCCTACATATGTTAATAGAACATGAAATTATCTTTCTTGAAATGTAACACACTTGATGTTTTGCCAGACTCTTCTTTAGCTTTTAGTTTTTTCATGTATAGACTTTGAAAATCCACATTTTCGAAAAACATGTTGTAACTCAGAAGCAATGATGGATGTCGATATGCGGTTTTCACCATTGAGTATGTCATAAAATTCGACCAACAGACACAGCCATCAGTTTTCATCTATCTATTTCGAAAACAGAAGTTTTCTTTTAAAAGTGTCCAATTTGACCCACTCTGTACAAGTGGCTGATACCCGACGCATAAACAACAGCTAGCCCAGCTAATGCCACGCATAAAGCTGAAGTACAACCATCAGTCCACCTGTGTAACGTCTTCTGTTTGGAAGATTCGTCCCAAGTAACTTTATATATATTGAAAGCTGGAATTGATTTTATTTGGTCGGGATGACCACCGACAGACCGGTGAAACGTCTGAATAACCCGAACTGTCCTGTCCTGCATTGTCTTTGTTAAGTCAGGTATCCGAACCAAAGGCCCCCTACCCTTTCATCTAATTGTTCTTTAGTCTGTTTTATGTTTTCTTATGTTAGGGTGATAGGGACAAGTCTCTATCACCTTCTTGTAGCTTGTAGCAAACTGTCAGAAGTCGCAGCGTCTTCTGTTGTCCTTTTTTTGTCGTTAAGACATGTTCTTTTTTATTTATTTCCGGCGAGCATAGCTTGTAAAACCGGAAACTTCGTGAGAATTTCCTGCAGCTGCCCTAAGGCCGTTGGGAGACCTTCGGGAGAGTTGCAGGAATTTTCTCTAGTTGATACGGCTCTCGCGTATGAGGTTCCGCTTCTGACTCTATTTTGGTTGACTGTCTTCGGGTTTGGGGGCTGTCTTTCGTCTGTAGGCCCATCTGGGGCCTTTTTCTTATTTTCGGAGCGTTCCGGGCACCTGTGGAAACTAGCTGGATGTTCCCCCTTACAGTTGAAGCACCGCATCAGGGAGTTTTTGGGTCTTTTGCACTCATTTGTCAAGTGCCGTCCGGCGCACTTTACACAGGCCGGGACTGCTTTACAGTTCCGCTGTGTGTGCCCGAACTTTTTGGATTTCCTTAATATCGTATATGTTAGCCTGGTTTCTGGGGACCAGGACTAGTACGAAGGGGATGGGCTTTTTGTTTGCTATACTCATACGAGCGATGGAAATGATTTCAAATCCTTTCCCTTGCAATTCTTTTTTGATATCATCTATTTCCAGGGCTTCTGGGACTCCCGGAAAACGACTCTCAACGGTTTCTCGGCTTGTACCGAATATGTGTGGTAAGGTATCTTTTCTTTGTCGAGGGATTTTGTTACCTTCCTGTAATCCTCTATGGATTTAAAGTGAACCTTTATCCCGTCATTTGTGTTCACCGCCCGAGATATGTCGATATTCTGCGCGGCGGTTATCTTATTGAAATTTTTCCATTTGTCTTTCGCTCGTATGGTAATTGGCGGAGGTTTTTCATTCTTTGTTTTTGTTTCCCCCTGGTTTGTTACCGGGGCTTCATCGACCTTTTGTTCTACATCCAAATCCATCTGTTCGGGTGTGTTTTCAATGTTTGTTGGGGGATTATCCTTTTGGGCTACTTGTATTGTCTTCGGATTAGACACTTCCGGCTTATCCTGTACCTGTGACGTACTGGTCGTGACGTCATCGGAATTTCCAGGATTTGTTCGTTCGCTTTTTGTCTTTTTCTTCTTCGGCTGCTGAGTTTGTACTTTTTCAGTAGCCGGGATTTTTGTTTTTTCAACGCGGGGCTCAGGTGTGGCCGCTCGTTTTTGTGGCATGTTTTCACCTTGGATTTCTTCTTCTTCCGAAGGGAGGTCGTCGAAATCTGGATCGTATCTTTCCTCTTCGTAGCTTGGCAGAGCTTCGAAGAGTCGTTAATATTTGGGTTTGCGGTTTAGTATGTTTTGTTCCATTATCTTTTCAAAGTATTTGTACGACTTTGCCAGCTCTATGCTGGAAACGTCATACCGATCTAATATTGCCGGCATCAACGCGAGAAAATAATTTTTAGGCGATAGCGTATCTAAATGCTGAAATTGTCACTGCTCTATAACTTTGATGTTTACTCATCAACTTCTCACTCGCCATCTTGTGAATCGTGAACCCGAACAAAATTATTTCCAATTAGTCATAAGCTCTGCCTGCATTTGATTCAGTGGGATGTACCCCTTCGCCACCTGCAGACAAAGTCAAAATAATAAATAGATATATTCTGGAGAGGTGCAAACGACATGCACAAGGTATGGTAAATACCAAACCCTTGCCTCTCATGGGAGACCTACGTCGAGTATCTGCCACAGTTAGGTACGTGTGGCATTATTGATTATTATTATATTTCATTGATTTTTCCGTAATCGTTAAATTCATAAATTCAATTGTACCACGGAAATTAGATCAAAGAATAGACACTCTTGAATTAATATTTACTTCTGATAGGAATTCTGATTAACTGTTTATTTATTTCACCCAAATGTATACTGATATTAGTTTCGAATATTTATAATTCTGATAATATTTCGTTATTCTTACCCTCAACTATAATCTAACTGAGAAAATGATCCCACAATATTATCTGATATTTGGCAACAAATATCAAATTAATGCAAGATACCTCATTCGTTTTTAGCTCCCGCAAGTTTATACCTCTAAGGATTGTCATTCGTAAGGAGACAACAGCTGGTTAACGGTAAACCATTTTTTTCCACAGATGTGGGGCTCCTGAGTTTTTAATATATTTCATGATGTCTTTCATTTCCTCCGTGAAGTCTATTTGATAGCTTTTTCAAATATTTCGGAAAAGATAAAAGGAATGATTTCAAGTTCAATAAAGGTGTTTTCAACCCAAATGGGCGAACGTGAAATAAAAATAAAAATCTTTATTACAGTACTCCAATTATTGTATTTAATCCGATATATTGAATTGGTATTTACGCTAAGCCGCTTAGAATACCAGATATTGAACTCCTAAATAACAACATATGGTGAATATATGATGAAGTGGGATTCTACCGAATAAAATAGAACGAAAAAGTGAGAGTTAATAAAAGGCACAATATGGCAAAATATTCATCATTTGGAAATGAAGTAGAGTTAACTTGGATCACATTATCAGGCTCTATTATACTACAGTTTTTTACGATCGATTAGGAGTGAACTTATCGATATGAGCCTGATAAATCCACAATGGCTCACCGAACTACAAAATTGAAAATACAATTTCTCTTCCAGTGAGGTTTCGAAAACAATACCCACAAAATTTCACATTCATGTTAAATGAAGTATATTTGAAACAATTACCAGGTACCAGTTTAATGATCACTAATATGTATATGCATTTGATATCCGTTCCATGAATTGAATTGAAATTGTGCAATTTCAGTAACACCCAATGAGGGTTTCATTCGAAATCATGTGTCAAATTGATAACAACGTATTCCAACGTTTCGAAAATTATGTCCCAGTTAATCTTCAGTATGTTGAAAAAGTATTATTATACACCTTGCATTGCTCTTGTTTTTTTTCTTGTTTATGACATAACGACTACTTCCAATGACCAATTAGGTCTAATGATCGTGCCTCCAGAAAAAAAACAAAAGGGTGTATCTTGTTCAGTTGAAAACTTCTGCTGGATACAGTTTCGAAAATAGGGAATACATCCTGCCACTATGGCCAAAACTGATAGTATAAGAGCGAAAAAAACGATATATTGCTGATAGAAATGACAACCGCTAAAGTTAGAAAGCAAATATACCTCAAACATCCTTAAATATTGTATATTATATCAAAACATTTTCAATATAACTTTTGCATTCGAAAGAACTGTAGAGTATTCTCCGTGAACAATGCTCATCAATATCTTTCATTGTATCAATAATAGTATGCCTCTTCTTCAAAATAACACAACAACATCATATCAAAACAATTGTCATCTGAAGCAAATAAATGAAAAAATAAAGATAACCTCACAAAAAATACTTGTGTGCGGGATTGTACTTAGTGGGCCATATTTACGTTAACTTACATTAGAGAATACAAAAAACTATGGAAGTCCTCGGAAATACCTTCGATTCCAATGATTTTCCGCATTTCCTCAGAAAATGTGTTTGTATATTAATTGTATAACAACAGTACACCAGATATTTACGTACTATGGCACCAGCGTTTCAGTTGTTTTTGATGGTTATAATAAATAATGATGGAATTTATGAGTTGAAAATGAATAGTTGATATACAAATATTCTTCAATCGATCATTTCTCGGAAGAATACCTGGTTCTGAAAGAACTGAGAAAACACCTATATCTTTTACTTCATATAGAAAATTTGAGTTTCTGATACTTTGCAATATTTCTATCGCACTTATAATCGATCGATTCTGTTCTGACGAGAAATTCACATATCAGGAAAGACAATTCTGCTTTCTGCTTCAATAAGTTTGTTGGCGATTAAAATGCACACCAATATGTCTTGGCACAATCAGGTCGCTGGAATTGCAAAGGCTGCTTCTCAAAAGATTGGAACACTGTTCCGAACCAGAAAAGTTTACACACCTCAGCAACTTCAATGCTATATAAAGCTCAGATCAGACCTTAAATTATGATATTTATCGTTCGTTGGCAGTTTCTCAGAACGAATATACGGCTAATCTGATTTAAATACCTTTCATTTGGGAATTAAAGTTGGTAGCGCCTTCTCGACGACGAGCAATGCAACACTATTGTGTGTTCTTTAAAAAGTACTGAGTCATATTTTTTATGACCTTGATATCTTGTCTCGTTCAAAAGATGAGATGGGAGGGAACTATTTACGTCAGTACTGTATAATACGTCAAAACAGCTAGTTACAATAAGTCATACAGATGTTGATAATGTTGATCCACCTACGGACAAGCCTTGTGAAGACATTTTTGGCTGATACTTCATTATTTACCTTCTTTGCAATGAACATAAATATTGTTGTAATAATATATATGCTATATAGCTATGGATTTTTGATTGATATTATGATTTTTCCGAAGGATGCGATGGTCAAGCCCTATCTCCGAAGCCCCAATACATTTGAGGGGGGCGCCGGCATCATCAACCAATGAACATTCCTCACAACCAGAGGTAGGTGATCATGTTGATCAAGAATCATGTGCCTTAAGCAGAGGCAATGAGCCAAGAAACTGGCAGTAAACCCACATGATCTTGAAATTCGAGAGTAAAGAGGGCACCATTACACTAAAGACTTGATTAGTCGGAAAAACAGAATGGTCTAAATTTTTTTCTCTCTTTCATTGTACAATATTCGACCCACTCCACGACGTCCCACTCTGATGTTCGAGAGAAAGAACATCAATTTTATTAGCTTGTATGAGCCTGAGGGTGGGAAATGAGTATTTCTAATGAATTATGCATTTCTCATTCTCCACAACGGATTTAATATTTCTAGCACCCCGTTGTCTCGTCAATATCGCAAAAGTGCTAAATTGTCAACATACTATTGTTGGTATATAGGCAATTACGAATATGACGAGTGAAAGGATCACAAGAAAATCATGTTGCTTGTCTATCTTCCAAATTAATAATGACCAGATTATCATCAGTAATGATTTCGCAAAAAAAAAAAATTCACTCTCTCTTTCTGAATGAGTCATGATAATACTCTAAGAATAACATCGATACATTCAAGTTACGTACATGAAAGGAAACTCAAAGATTTGAAAGCTGTATCACAATAATTCGCTTATAAAACCACTCTGCTCTCTCCATCTTTAAGGAGTGTCGAGCCCATGCCTCATTTTCCTCTGACTTTCATGATTTAAAACAGCTATTCCACCACTCAAGCTGTAATTTTCTCGAAAAAGAAATAAAACCCAGACCACGGTGATGTCTGTGGAATTTGTGAATACTTCCGATGCTTACTTCTTTAATATGAATCTGATGAAATTTACCGCGTTTGATTTCAATGGGGAGTACTTTGTGTGTTTTTAAACGTCAAATTGATTAAAAAAGGATTTGGAAAAGCCGAATACCTACACTTATTTGAATTAATGAATCGAAGAGGTTTTGTATTAAAGTGCAAGAATTTTAAAATATTATACACTTCAATACAAAACCTCTTCGATTCATTAATTCAAATTGATTATTTTTTATGTTTTGGTAGTGAGTAAATATAGGAGCAGGAGTCTGATGACATGAATTTTCAATCCTTAGTTTACAGATACTAATAGTTCTATTCCAATTTGAAATGAAAATCAATAGGTTTTCCCAACCAATCAGACGTGATAAAATTATATTATCATTGATGAAATATGCAATAAAATATATACTTTCTTTCTGGATGGCAACTAAATTATTGTCCATAGTTTATTTCAATTGTATATGGGGTGAGAAACTTGGAAATTTGGAACAACTATATGATTCTTTGAAGACGAAAATTTTTAATGAAAAACTGTTGAAAACCACTTGAACAGTTTTTAAAACAATTTGATGGAATATAAAATTAATTTTTCAACGATGTAACACCATTTCTTCTCAAAATGGCGCCGTATGAGCCATTTTCCCAAAATTCATCATAAGGCGGCACTATAATACTGCCCGTCCGCATGTTTCACAAATTATCGTTCGAAAATAAATGAATTGAGCATGGACATTTTGCCTCACCCAATATATTACCAAACAAGTACTCCGATAACTTTCTCAGCAGTAGAACTTTCGCCAATCAGCGCCAGGCAAAGCGGCCATCGTCGAAACACTCCAGTTTTACTTCTCATCTGGGTTTTTTGTAGTAATTCAGTTACGGAACTCAATCAATTTCCATAATTTTTTTTCACAACTGATAAATAATCCTGAAAGCTCAACATTGATACAGAACATCTCTGAAAATATTCAATATATTGAGAGTTTTTCGTTAATTAGATGACTGTTGAAAAATACCTCTTCAAAGTTTCAAAATTCAATTTTTGTTTTGTTCATCAGCCTTTCTTTGTGTACACGCTAGTAGTCAATATGTGTTTATATTTTTTTTGGTAAATTGCCTTGCGGGCCTGTGGGAATTTAATCCTGTAAATTTCTCTCTCGCTGAATTTTTTGTCAATTACGCTCTCTTTTTCATTGAAACATATTTATTCTTGATTATATTAATGCACTAAGGGTTTGTTTCATATATTTTTTACAGAAGAATATCACAACTCAGTGATGTAATAATGTATTCGAAAACAACGTACTTATATTTTTATTCATGAAAATTAATCCAATATGCAGCCCTTACATAAATATTCTCAAATTTATCGGTGGTAGGTATCAGAAAACTGTTTCCAAGTGGTCGTCATTGTACTAATTTGTGATTTTCAACATTTATTTGATACAGGTTGTTCTTGTGATAGAAATAAAACATTTCATTATCATTCGCAACAATGAGACTTTATTATCAAAAATCTTTCTTCAAGAAAAAAATACGACTTGGCGACTGTTTATCACTTTGAATGTATGAATAGATCAGATCTCAGAGAGAGAGAGAGAGAGAGAGAGAGATAATTGTATTTTCATGACATAGTAAACTAAACATCGTTTCTAAATCTTTAAGATACCACCATAATGTTTTTCATGACTGAGTGGTCTGTCTCGTTGAGGGATACGCCTGGTGGTCTATTTGAATTATTTATGCCCACAGAAAATTCAAATCTCCCGTTACGATGTTCTGAGATGCAGAAGCGTGTGCTCTGATTAGCTGGTAAGCTGTGTGACAATTCAAGGATGCTTCGTGACAATTTGGTACCCTCCGATTGGTTCACCGCTGGGTGACAGAACACCACGTGACAATTTGGAGTACTCTGGTTGACTGGGTGATCTGTCTGCCTTGTATGGCGAGCTGAGAGGCAACCTGGCTGGTGTGATGACGTCACAGTATGCCTGAATAAGGGCTATTTTTAGTCAAACTAATTTATATGGTACACTCCTTTCACAGAAGGTCGAGAAGATGTAAATGAGGCCTACGGACGCCCCAGCATATCAACAACCTATGAAAATGTTGAGAAAGTGAAGAATATAATGAATGTAGAATCACGATTAGTGAAGATGCTGAGAATGTCGGCACATAGGTTGGCTCATGCCAAGCAATTTTTTCCAAAAATTTTGGGCATGAAGTATTTGCCAGCAAAGTTCGTTCCAACATTGCTGAAATTTGACAAAATAACCGTCGCATGAGCGTCGCTCAGGAATGGTTGAATGATGTCAACGACGATCTAGATTTGCTTAAAAGGGTCATAACTGGTGACCAATCATGGGTATATGGTTATGACACCGGCACCAAAGTCGATTCATCCCAATGGAAGAGCTCAAGGTCATACTAAAAAGTGGAAAGGAGTTTTTTTTCTATCTCTGGTCGTGTAGTTCTTCACTCTTTTGTTCATACGTAACTTATATTTGTATTTTTGCACCAGCATCGGTGTGTGTAATTTTTAGAGGCGAGGGTTACTCGCAACATCTGTTTTTGGTTGTTTGATTTATTGAAAAATGAATGGATGCATCTAGAACAAATTTCACTCCAGAAGTTGTCGATTCATCAAATTTGAAACAAACATCTATCTAAGGGGAAGTTCGAAAATGGTATTGGAGATTTTTGGCGTAATTTGGATAATTCTTCAATACTAATTGATATCATGGATATCAGAACCTAAATTAGTTCGTGTATCATATGGTGATCATCTGGTGTATCATATGGTGATTGTGTGAAGTTCAGGATTCAAATAATGATCTAGAAGCCCAGCAATTCCTCTTTTAGGCCAGGAGTCCTCATCGGCTCGTTAATATTCTGAGTAAGAGCTCCTTATCCCAAAACAACTATCGGCCTTGCCTATCATTGATATTTGAAAATTCAAGCCAGTTATATCATGAACATTCAAATCGCCTAATATAGATGTTTCGATACTGGCATAATTGATTTGTAGAAATCGATTGTGTTGACTAATAAAGGAAATATTGCCCTGTGTAGTGTATTTGGAAGTCGATAGACATAACTTATAGAAAGGTTTCTCCTCGTTAATAAGAGAGGCGACTTCAGATGAAGCGAGAAATCTAAAGTTATGTCTAAATCGGGACATGGATTTAAGCCGCTGCTATATTATTTAATAGGTGAGACCACCATGCACCATTTGGAAATCTAACAATAAATGAAGTTTTCGGAGATTCAGAAGACCCAGAAATTCAATATTTGGAATCTTGCCGGGTGAGTTTATTCACCCGGCAATTCATAATTCAGTTCATAATTCGAGTATCATGTAACACATATTCATTGATAATATAGGTTGTTACCAAACTTCTGTTCGTTTTTCTGTCAAACGAATTTAAATCAATCGAAATCAGCGCTGTTTGAGTCGGTGCACTTATGCCAACGTAACACAAATCGATAGTATCGATAGTAAAGACGCCCGAAAGAGCCATTGTATGGCGAAACACGTGTTGCGTTTTTGTAAAATCGTTTAGTGAAAATCTCACAATAAAATGTTTTTTGAATACGTTAGTGATGGATTTCCATCAAGTATCAGCCAATTTCATCATATATCGATAAATTCCGTCAGCATAGAAATTGTATGCTCGAAATTCGATGAAGTCGACGAAAAGCGTTTTTGCCTCATCCTGATTGACGAAGGTTCTACCGATGAAAAAGTTATCGAAGTGTTCGAGAAGGTGGTAGTCGATGAGGCACAACTTTGATGCTCAATTCGTTCACCTTTCGGACAGTGATTTGTGAAACATGCAGACGGACGTTGTCGTTAAGCAGGACCGAATCTCTTCTGTTGACCAGTGCCGGCAGCATTTGATGCAATTTTTGTTACATTTTGTCGATTTTCCCTCAATGACACTCTACTGTGATGGTTTGGCCCGGTTGCAGGAAGGTATAGACGATCATACCAGCCGCTGACCACCATAAAATAATCGATAAGTATGTGCGGTTCACCTGTGTTCTAAACATATCCTATTGTCGTGGAGGATCACTTTTCATCACACGTGACGATCTGATCCAAAAAAGGATCGTTTTGGTTGCACAAAAGCAAAGAAACTGGCAATTTCTGTCGATTGTTTCTGTCGAGCTGACGCCCAGTTCTTCCGCTATCCCACACAAAAAAATAGGGCCCAATTAAATAATCCCCAATTATGCCTACCCATACATTGAAAGAGAATCTGTCTTGGAAATGAGTTTGCGTGTTTGTTATGGAAGTTCATGATACCATTTCTTGAAAAATTAGCCTCATCTGTGAAGAGGATTTTCGATAAAATTTGCGGATGTTGTTCGACTTTTCTTTGAAGCCATTGAGCAAATTCGCTGAATATGATGAGGATATAATTGCTCTTCCTTTAAAATTCTGTAAACTGACATATGACTCACATTTAAAGTTTGACTAATTTTTTTTTACTTGTTTCTGGATGTTCACTAATTTCTTCGAGAACCGCCTCCTCCAATTCTACAGTTCTAGTAGTCCGTGACCGTCCTACTGCAGAATTTGTTTCAAAGCTTTTAGATTCGGAAAGTCGCCGGAAAAGATTCGCAAATGTCGCTGCACAAGGAATTATGCGTTGAGGATACCTTTCCTGATAGATGCGTCTGGCCTCGCTTGAATTTCCATCAACCAAGCCGTATGCAAAAACCATATCAGCCATTTCAGCATTCGTAAAGTCGGGCATGGTACCAAAAAATCACTTCATAAACTCCGAACTGTCAATTTGGCAATTGATAGTTAAAAATGTGACAGCGAACTTCTATTTTTATAAACAAACTTCCATAGCCTACTCGATTAAATTAACTTAATTTGCAAGCGGAGAGTGTCAAAAATTATTGAAATTAAATTTGGCTATAAAGTAATATGCATCGATATAGAAAATTGAAAATGTCTCGAAAACGATCACCTCCAGCTTGTTAATGAGGTGAATCTTTTTTACTTGGAAAAGGTGTGAGAATTAGGTTTTTTCATGAAAAGTACTAAAAGTTTACTGCACAGCGCCCTTTAGATGTTACATGAAAATTAATACGAAATTATCATTTCCCACGTCAAAAAAACCCCGGGTACCAAATTTCGTGCAAATAACCTATTTTTTGCAAGATTTATTTTCAAAAAGCGAACAAAAAAATTCAATTTCAACACCCCGTATCTCCGAAACGAAGCATTTTCGGACACAAGTTCATATAAACTTTTTTTCTTAAAATTGTCTCAGGAATACGTCACTTGAATATTTTAACCTACTTATTTTACACCCTGTATACAAAGACACAGTATATGGAGTTACAGAAACACATGATATCGAAACGGATAGATCTCTTGAAACAACTTAATATAAATCTACTCGAATTCCCTTTACACGGGGTATTGAAATCTGAGAATAATTCGGCTAACAAATTAATTGAAATTCACAAAGTTTCAAAACGGGGCTAGCAGTGAAACACTGCTGCCATACGGTCACTTTATCGTTTCGAATTCGAATCCCAACAAAATACAGCCTATTTGCATGTATCGTGAAAGGGATCGTGCTTCTCTTATTGCCCCATCAACAAATAAAGCGAACCACGCCCTGTCCCGTGTCGTTACATCTGACATAGTGCTTGAACGCCGACCGAATGAAATTAATTAGTGGAATTTATAGAGAAACGGTCCGGTCAACTTTAAATCTTCGCTAATGCGGGGTCTTTTGATTACATATTCAATGCAGCACTCGACACCGTTCAAAACTTCTCTGATTTATTCAAGGAAAATCTAGGTAAATTGCATCATTTCATCTGGGATGAGAGAGTAATGAAGGACAAGCTGATAAAGTATTTCAGGAGTTTTTCAATGTCAACCCCGCATTTGCAATTTGACATCAAAAAATCTGAAAGTACGATCCACTAGAGTTTTCATCTCTTCTCTTTTGGACATTGATGGTGGTTGGATTCGTGATTCAGTGTGAGTGGGTTTTCGGTATTCAGATGTTTCCCACTTAGTATCGGTCCTTTTCACCAATACGGCAATTCATCACCATCGTGAAGGTGATGGAAAGACTTGCGTTGTAGATGTGCTTCAGAAAGATGTCTAGTTCTGTATTCCCATGGTTCCATGCTATGAAGGTGTTATCAACGTATCTCAACCAGACTCGGAGCTTCTCCATATATATGTTGGCTATGACTGGTGAAAGTGGCGATCCCATTGGCAGTTGTGTGAAGAATTCTTCCTTCAGTTGGAAATAAAAGTTCTATGCACAGCACCCTGATAATTCCATGATCGATAGGTTCTGTCTTCCAGTTCCTGGTCTTCAGATAGCTTCCTCTGTATGATTTGAAGTGCTTCTCCGATGAAAACGTTGGTGTGAAAGCTTTCTACCTCGAAAATGATTAATTGATCTTGCTCTCTGACTTCGATTGTCCCTAATAATTCGACAAAATACCTTGAATTGGTCTGAGGTGGTGTTAGCGATGATCCCTTTTTTTCTGAAAAATAGTCTAACTTCCCTTCAATTGATGCAGTAGCGTCCCGTGAAGAACATCTTCGATCGTCTGTAGGTAGGACTTCATTCAGATCTCTTCATTCTTCATCACTGATGGTGGATATTGAAATTGGTTCTCGATCCAGCTATTCTCCGTTTTTCCATTTGAATTCGTCTGCTTCGATCTGATCAATAAGGGAACTGGTGGATTCCACTGCAGTAATCATCTCCAAAGTGAGCACAGATGTTGGCGCAATGGCGAAGTTTAGATCTTTTTTTAAAAAGGATTTCTCTATGTCCGGCGATCGGGCGGGAACTCATGTTAATGACATTAGCGACTTAGTAGTTGTTACGTTGTTTACATTTGGGTATCTTGGCGGATCTTCAAGTACGTATTCAATCTTGGCTAAGATTGATCCATGAGCCACCAATATGCTCAACATGAGTTCCCGCCTGCTCATGGAGATAGAGGAATCGTTGTTAAGGAAAGGCCTGAACTTCGCCATTGCGCAAACATCTGTGCTCACTTTAGAGATAATCACAGTAGTAGCAGTAGAATCCTTATTGATGAGATCGAAGCAGAACTTACATGGCAAATCAGAAAACAGCTGAATCGAGAACCAATTCCGACATCTAACATCAGTGATGAAGAACGAAGAGCTCTGTACGGCGTACGACAAAATAACACTATCAACATCATACCTGCAGAGAAGGAAAACGCTACTGTTTTATTGCATTAATCGAAAGGAAGAAACACCAAGTTTATTTTTCGGAAAAAGAGATATATGTATGAAGGCTATTTTTCGGGTTTTCTGGTCGTCATCTGCAGGTTTTGATTCATGACGTTTTTTCAGGCAGACAATTTCAGAGGCGATGTGGTAACGGTCACAATACCCGAGCTGGTGCTCTGGTTCTTGATCCTGTTGTATCCAACGCAATAACTACTATTTTCGTGCTGGGCGCTCTATTTATATCATTCTGAATTGTATCACCAGTTTGGGTTCATGTACCTCTGAGGTCAGGTAGCCAGCTTTTATTAATATTCATTGTCTCATTGCTAACACCGCACCATAGTAAGTCCCCTCACTTGTATGGACTACCCAAAATCCACAGGAAGGATGTTCCTGTGGAACACTGTTCAGGAACTCTTTCATTTGGAGCACTGCGTTCAAGTGGAATAAACTTTCAGAAAACGTTTTTCCACATGGATTTAATCTCCAGCGATTCAAATCCAATGTGAATAACTACTTACGCCTAGGCACCGCTCTTAGATCGCCTCAATGATTTTTCTGAAGTGCTTGTTTTGTGCCTTTCAAACAAATTATTTACACAAGATGAGGCACTGCCAATGGAATCGCCAGGTTAATCAGTTATAGCCAACAAATATATGAAGAGGTTTGAAACTGTGACCATTGAATAAGCGCACAAGATCTTCAACGGAATGATTACTTCAAATTGATGGTGGAACAGACTTTGGCTGAGAGACAGCAAGAGTTGCGCAAGGAAGAGAAGCCACCACAACCAGTGCTTGTTGTGGTGCTGTTGTGGCGTACTTCTCTACGTGAGACGATTGTCGGAAAGAATAAAAAGAATTAGGCCCAAAAACAATATCAGAACCTGCTTCAGATCCGGAAATACCATCCTTAGCAGCCTCACGAAAAGCAGGCCACCAAACGCGGACTGCAATTCCGAGAATTGCATTTACCGGATACCCTGTGACTGCAGCAAATCCTATATCGGTGAAACTAAGATACCATTGAAAATCCATCAAGAAAAACACACAAAGAGGAGCAATCAGCAAATCGGAAATAGTAGAGCATGTTTGGACTCATCAACATGACATCAAGTGGTCCCATGCTGAGATCATTCACAAAAAAGAACCCTGGTTTGTAAGAAAGTTCAGAGACCTTGTAACGACGCATTCAGTCAAGTTAGCGTAGAGATACGCAACATATAGAAAACTATAATCAAGCGGATAACGGTCAACTTCCGCAATATGGTCCATTGTCGCTGAACCAGTGAAGCAAAACAGAGGATAGAGAGAATAGGAAACAGCGCTCGAAGGACCGGGTGATAAGTGGACTATTCGAAGGAATGGTCCACGATTGTGAATACTACCAATCGAAATATTGTGAAGTAACTTGGTTTGAAATCTTTTTCAATTTTTTCGCTCATTTTCATATTCATTTTTCAGAGTTTTTACTCTGAAGTCATTTTCATTTTGTATCTTAATTATTTTATTCGTTTTATTGTATTTTCATTTCACGTTTCATTGTTTAATATAATTGATAATTTATATTCATTCTAATTTTATCCGTTCTTTTATAGATTTCGAATCATAGTAGAATCATATTAGACAGAAGTCCGAACTAATGAAATTCAGCAACAAAACATTCATTCGTGTCATAAAACGAATGAATGAGGCCATTTCTTTCCTATTGAAAAATAATTTCCAGCTGATTGCATATCCACAATTTGTTTGTCATACAAAATATATCAACTCTGTGTTTTTTTCAGATAATTACATGCCCAATGTTTGAGAGAAATGTGTTGTTCGGTGAATAGTAAAACTAATAATTTGTTTGTATAGAACAATCAACGATCAATTACTGTAGTGTTGCGTGCATACAAGGTCAATATGATTGTATCTATGATAAATTCATGATGAGCGTATTCAAGACACTCGAATTGTTCTGGAAGGTACATATATTATTGAGTGTGGTTGTAAACACTCGACATGCAAGTTTTAGTTCAACTGTCGGTTTCTGTTTGTAAATTTGATGAGTTATGAAGCAAGGACATTCAGGGAAAACTGTTCTGAATTTTTAAGTACATTCTGTTTCATCTGTTGTTGAAAGTAATATTTGGCATCTACGTCTATTATTCCTTCATTTATTTTCAGAATATTCAAGAGATGTAATCATTACTGTGGATATTGATGAGAATGCTCGTAGACTGGAAATATTGATACAAATGTGGGGTTTCGAAAAATACATGAAAAATTCCGTAAAAACAAAACATTGAAATTCATTGGAAGCTGGCGTGATCACAATATAGAAATTTGAGCAATTTCATAATTATTTCAGAATACTGGAAACCTATGAAAGTAGATTGATGAAAAATTTTGGAAATAAAGTGATCATTTTCAATTGTTGTCAGTCAACAGGAATATCAAAAGTTGCTTCCTTCAGTACGTATATGGAGCGTTTCATCGAAAAATTGATTCCCCCCTGTAGGTCAGAAAGTGACGTGTAATCGAACATTTCAAAGAACACGTCAATTTTTATATGGAAATCATATCCGAAACTTCACCTCCTACGGTCAGCAACTATCCCTCTATTTTTTCAAAGGCATGTCGAGTGATACATCATTTGAAAGATCTTTTGTACCTCTATCATTTCTGTATTTTTTTTCAAAATAGGTTCACACGTTATTGATAAATTAAATGTTGCACGTGAACAACTATATACTTTTTGTTCTGCGACAACTAGATTCAACAAAAACTACCAGTGCAGAAAAAACTAACAGTATCGCCATTGCAAAACGTTTACTACTAATTGAATAAATTCTACGAAAGACTTGCGACAGAGAATTGTTCGGAAATGCCGATTTGTGACTGAACAATTTATTCGTTGATTATGTTGTTTATGTTTCCTCAATAAAATGAGCGACAGCGAATTTTCTATTTTTTCTTAAATAAAACGTTCAACATTCAATTTTTCAATAATAGGGGGATGAAAAACCTTCCAAATGATCACTGGACCCCCATACTTTTGTAAAAATAGGGGGGTAGTTGCTAACCGCAGGGAAATGAGTTTCTGGTATGATTCCCGTATCAAAATAAGTCCCCCTAGAAATAAAAATTGACGTGTTCTTTGAAATTTTCGATTACGCATCCGTTTCTGACTTACAGGGACGATTAGGTTTTTGTTGGAATTGATGATCCAAAGTTCTCCACTCATATACATAAAATTTTGGGCAATTATTGATATCAACGTAAGTTTTTGAGTATCCAAATATCAAGAACACAAAATGGAGAAAAAACACTACTAATACAACTTAAACCGAAAGGAAAACAATATTATAAAAATGTATGGACCCTTACTTCAATGCCTGAAGCAACAAGAATAAAAACGAACGAAAAAACAACGCGAGATCGAACCATCTTATTATGAGTCAGAATATGAAAAAACACCTACCTTTACGAAACGAACGATTCCTGGACTTCTTCCAACTACAAGAGTTCCCTCCACAACTAATACATAGCCGTTATCGATTAAAACTATCCCAATATCCTTCCTACGAACAAATTTTCACAGATGCCTCTGAAACCATAGGAGGCGTAGCATGTGCATTCATTACAAAAACTGCAATAGAAAAATAAAGACTTGCTAATAGTGCCTCCAATAACTCCGGACAATTATTTGCAATATACAAATAATTTTCTTATATAAAAACGACACCTGCAGAAAACTTCTTATCAATAACATGCTTCGAAAGGATACATCCTTTATCCAAAAATATAGTAATTATCCATTGACAATATCAACTGAAGCTCGCGCTACTTAGCACCAAGTAAGTAGTTTTTCTCTATATACCATCCCACACTGAAATAGTAGGTAACGAATTGGCTGTCAAATATGCAAGAAACTGTTGAAGACTCCACTTACTTCTCCCTAGAAAAATTCAGGCGACAGATTTGAAATCATTTTTTCATCATGAATTCAAATCATCTGAAGGAATAATTCGTTCAGACCTATATAGTTGGTTGATGGACTAACAGCTATCAAAAAACAACTGCTCCCCTGGCTTTAACCAAGAAGGGCGTTGGATTATATACAGTTCTTTCAGAGTATCATACTTTGAACAAAGGTGGAGTGAACGACAAGCAAGAAATCTGTCTTCGCCCCCTCTGCTCATAGACGAGGTATCAACCAACTGCAAAGTCTGGTTTCAGCATGAAACCAGACTCTTCAAGAGAAAATCTCAAAACTCAAGGAGATAAAATTTTAAGACTGAAAATGTCAAACGCCACCTTTGAGAAACTTTTGAAACATGTTCTTATCGTGCATTTTCTTCCAGACTCATATTTCACATACTCAACAAATTTCACCTAGCAACTATTGTAGATATGTGATAACTTTTAGTATGTATTAACGCTAATAGCCAGTTGACTGATGCGATTATTTGAAAGAAAAGAAAATTCAAGATGTTCAAACAACACATCTGAAGTGACTTCAAGGAGATACGAAGTACATTCTGAGATTTATCGGGAAGAAAATTTCAAGACTCTGAGATGAAGCCTAAGAGTAGATGAAGTAAAGTAAAGGAAATGAAATGAAAGGATAAAGTTTTATGGAGAACATTGATTCAAAGATAGGTCAGCAAAAGCTGGGTATTTGCTAAAAAAATCTCCCTAATCAGTACGAACAATTCTTAATGAGATTCATATATCACTATATTTTCTTTTTGGGTCATATATTTACATCAGTAAAGTTTGTTCATGATTTAAGACAACAATAAAATGTTGCTTGAATAATAGCGCATAGCTTTCCGACAACACACCTGCTTGATTTCAAAAATACAACAACACTGAATAGGTTGTACAGAACAATTTGGTTAGTCTTTGGCAAAGATGAAAGGAACTGTTATGTTATGTTTTTTTATCTTTAAATCTCGTCAATTTTGATTGACGTCAAATCGACTGTTGAAACGTATTCTAGTATATGCCAGAACGGTTTTTTTGGATTATTTCTAGACCCACAGAAGTGAACATGATTTCTGTGTAAGTCAACGTGCGTGAAATAAATGGTTTTTTTTATTTGGGTTTTTGGGTTCAATTTGTATTTGAAAGAATTTACTGTAGAAGTAAACACATTCAAAGAGTTTCTGTCGGTATTCGTCAAATTATAGTTTATCTCTCCACTCTCATTACTGTCATCAATCGCTAACTATTGTGGATGGAATTGGCTAATACTTGATGAAAATTTATCATCATTTTGACATTTTCACTCAACAATCATCAAAATCGCGACACATGTTTCATTGTACGATAAATTCTTTAGGATGTTCGAAACAAAAACCAATAATTTGCTTGGAATCGCACGTTAAAAGAAGATAACACCCCGTTAATCCTTAGCTCGCACAAGTTTCAAGTTTTGAGATTTGTCTTTTCTAGGGGAGCACAGCTTGTTAACGAAAAACAGATTTCAATACAAACAGATCAAGCATTTTGGCTACTTCTTCCATTTTAAACTAATCATTACGTGTTTCACAGCAGGTAGGTATTGGTTCAGTTAGAATACACATATATACACTTAATTAATGGCGGACACTTCCATAAGAAATTTAAAAAAATAATGTGATATGTAACATTTACTCTGATAAATATGATCTCATGAATACATTCAATTCTCCAAAAGCCAAAATCAGTGAACTTTTTGTACAAATTATCTGTAAAATCGAAATGAAAATCATATTTTCAGTAAATTTATCGTTCAACAGTTTGTGGGTTGGTAATGAATCCAGTTATATCTGTGAATCAACAACCATTTGTTTTAATTATTGAGCTGTCATTCAGTATCTCGTGAAAGTTCGAAATGAGTGATAACGATCAAGAAATTTGTGCTACCCCACAATATATTACCAAGCAAGCAAATATTGCCAGGAAAATACGAATATAATTTCGCAAATTTTATTCGTTGGTTTGAGAAAAAGTTCTTCCCGTTTATTTCGAAGATTAAGCAAGAACTTTGAAACCGTCGTCATTATAGGCAACTAACTCTATGCCGAGAAGTACCCTGAATATCAAGAAGAATGTGGACATCAGCAAATATTCCAAATCATGTGCCCCTCTGAAACGCAAATATGATGGTTATAAACCGAAGAAATCGTCGACGATTATTCCTGAACAAGTAAATCAATTAATTAAGGAAGCTCCAGATGGCGAATATTTTTTTTCGAAGGTAACACAACTTTGCTCATTCCTGCTTTCAATTTTTCATGAACTTTTTGCAACATTTTTTTGAAATACTAAAACACAATATGAAGATTAAAACTGAAATATTCAACCTTACCAGCCAACAGTCATTCATATTCCATTTGCCAAACGCCTCTAAAGCCAAGCCTGTAACAGCCAAGTAAAAGGACTTGAAAATATTTCACAGACCAAAAAATACCTGTTAGTACTTGTATTTGACATTATTATATTATTTGAAAGTCTTCAATTTTATTCAATCACTCACAAAAGTGAACGATGCTATCTCTCATATCACAATCAGACATCACATTGGTAATCGCCAAAGTAGCTTAGCGGTAAGGCGTGTCTGTTGTGACTGACTGAATGATTTTCTTATCAAGAGCCATAATCTCAAAGAAATATATTGTACCACTCCTACCATTCCGTGTTAGGAATCACACGTTAAAAGGTAATCCTCAGCTCGCACAAGTTTCGACTTCTGAGGGTTGTCGTTCGTAGGGGTGCGACAGCTGGTTAACGAAAAAACAGATTTTAAACAGAAACAGATTTTTTTCTACGGTCAGTCGTAGAAAAAGTATAATACTCACCTCGAGGATAAGGCCAATTTTCCGCTGGTGGGTAACTGGCTTGTTATCCTACTCGGCACGTTATACTATTACATTGTAGGATATTTTCATGTTTCAGTTGACATTTTTCATCTGTGTAAACTCTGTTCAGTACGTACTCATTGTTTCGCCTATTTCAGCCTGAAACTTCGTTTTTGTTGATCTGTTATTCCGGTTAAAATTAACGACAAGACTAGTTTTCGTGTCTGACAGTCGTAGCGTAAATACATTCTCGTATTTCTAATAGCGTGACTGACCAACTTACGGTCAGTTTTATCTCGTAATGCATTTCATTAATTTTCAGGGAAGTTCAGTATATAATTTTATACGATTTAAAGTTTTCTACATTCATGGTGATTCAAGTAGACGATTGATTTTTTTGAATTTTAGGGAAGCGACGAAAAACTGATGTGCACATTCGTTTACCAGAAATTTGTTGGTGGATTTTAATGGTTTATACAGCCGAACTGATCCGAAGATGTTGAATGAATTTTGAATAATTCTGAAAATGTATTTTCTTTTGCAAGGAAATACATTCAGAATCTGAGTGATAATCTGCTACCAGCTATCACTTGACTGATATCCTTCAAATTATATCTCAGTAGCTACCTTCTGATATCTCGATTTATTTTTCAATAAATTTTAAAAAAATATGCAATTTATATCTGAGTAATACAATATTTCAAATCAAAATGATCCCATTGTCATTTACTTGAAAATATTTCCATTCCTTAGGCATTATGTACAACCATTGAAATGAAAATACTCATCAATATTCAGCATTACTCATAATAATTGCTCTTTGATTGCTGTTTGGTATATCAGCAATGTGAGAAAATCCAAAAATCACCTGTGATATTTGTGACAGATATGATGGACGTTACTATAAGCATATTCCTGATACTTCGTCATTCCATATGAGCGAACTGAAATAACGACAGAATATTTCTGAAATAACACACATCGAATTTAGACAGTTGATAGGAGTTCTATTGAACTTTTTGTACCGATTTGTTATGTATACTTGCACACATATCGAGTTTGCTCGGTCAATGAAAATTACAACTCCCGTTAGTGGCGTAAAGAGCTGAATTTGTTTTTTCACACATATACGACTTATTGGCAAAAAACAAGAATTAATAATAATAATAAATTCATTTATCCTTATAAGATCATTCACATGATATAGGATATGTCATAAAATACAACACATGAAACAGTGAAAACAATAAATAAGTAAAATCTACGTGTTACATTATTCATTTCATTGTAGGGTAATAATCTGAAACATTTTGAAAACATTACTCTACTGAGTGTGATTTCAATTTGGCCTTAAATTTCATGAAATTTTGTTCACCCTTTATGCTGATAGGAAGACAATTATCAAATTTAATGCCAATAAAATTTTGAGATTTCTCGTACAACAAGCTGGTATGTTTTGGGCCTGAGTAGGTTAACGTTTCTAGAAGAGTACTGGTGCATGTCTGAATTCAATTTGAATTTGTCAATATTTTGTTTAACATATAACAGTATTTTATATATTGTTATGATAAGTTTTTTATGAGATTATTCTGTTTTCAAAGTTAAAGATTTTCATATTTTAATTAGTTAAATGTTGAAAGTTTGCATTTATTTTAGTAGTTAAAAGTTAAAAGTTTGTATTTATTTTGATAGTTCGATGTTAAAAGTTTTTCATATTATTATTAATTTGATGTTAAAAGTTCACATATTTTGTTAGTTCAGTGTTGAAAGTTTGTGAAAATCAAAGTTATTTTTAGATGTTTAATTTTATTAGAAAGCCAGATACTTTACCTTTATTCGAATTCTTATCTGTAAGAATGTTCATGCCCAGATCAGGCAAAGTTGTGACTTATCAGTATTAGAGTATTTCAGATCATTTCCAAACAAACAGCACAACTAACCAGAAACCATCAATCATCGGGATAAATACACTGAAAACAGTAAAGACATTAATACAACATAATAACATACAATAACACAGATTTACACTACAAATTAATAACAAAAAATTCAATTAACACTGACATTAGGAATTTCATCTGAAAAATGCTAAGAACACTCAGTGCATGATTTAGATGCAACTAAAGAGTAGCCAATCAGATTGATAAATTGAAAAGGAGGTGTTAACTTCTGAAAAATGATGAATTTTGGATCCAAAATTAGAAAAATTCAAAACTAAATGTGATGAAAGGTAATCAAAATTAATCATTATTAGTATTAGTGGAAATTGGGTAACAGAAATCATAGATATAATATGTGTGAACAGTGAAAAGTGTCAAAATTGAAGAAATTTCAAAATTATTTTCATGAAGAGTAGCAGGCAGGAAAATTTTGTCTGGTTGCCAGGAGGGAATCAATAAATCAGGGAGATAGAAGCTTTTGAATTGTCCAGACGCGAATTTTTTTGAAGATCTGTTTGAAATAAAAAGGGAAAAGAAAGAGAAAAGGCCGTTTTGCATGTTCTTATCAATATAAAACCATCAATAGGAGCCAGAGTATAAATAATAATGGTAAATTTTCGTTATGTGGACACCCGGCGATTTTGAAAAAAATTTTGACTGTATTTACGTATTTTGATACGTAGATTACGAATCCGAAAGAAAAAAGCGGCGCTCTCCCTTATTCAAAAAGTTACGGCCCTTCAAAGTTCAGAAAAGGGCAACTTTTCAGCCTTCTTTTTCACTAAATAAACTATTTAAAAACACAAGCATTTATTCACTAGGTCACCTTTACTCCTTATTCCTCCTTCTTTAACACTTTTCACTTCAATAATCAACATTTTTCTTATAAAAAACTTAATTTAAAAACGAATGCTTCTCCTGGTGACATCATTCTATTTTTAGGTTAGTTACTAGTGACATTTCAGAAAAAAAACGGTTGGTATTTGCCGTCGCCTACTATTTCAAATTCGTAATACACCACCAAAAACCAATTTACGATCTGAAGAATGAAGGTGAAAAACATTTGAATTACTTCAGAAATATGGACTGCGTACCAACCATATCATTAACCTTAAAAACGTAAAATATAGTGATATGTAACCAAAAAGCAGCTCCGTACATTTTTTAACATTTTTATAAGAAAAATGTTGATTATTGAAGTGAAAAGTGTTAAAGAAGGAGGAATAAGGTGTAAAGGTGACCTAGTGAATAAATGCTTGTGTTTTTAAATAGTTTATTTAGTGAAAAAGAAGGCTGAAAAGTTGCCCTTTTCTGAACTTTGAAGGGCCGTAACTTTTTAAATAAGGGAGAGCGCCGCTTTTTTCTTTCGGATTCGTAATCTACGCATCAAAATACGTAAGTACATTCAAAAAATTTTTCAAAATCGCGGGTGTCCACATAACGAAAATTTACCATAATAATAACGAGAAAGGATACTTACTGGAGATTTTAGAGTGTCTGGAAGAATTCAAAATTCCAATCAGGGGAAAACCAATCAAGGGAAGCTGTACCAGTTCTGAGGTATTACAATATCATTTATAATTCCCAATCCTTAAGAAGAATACATTTTTGAAAATCTTGAACAATTCATACCTCCAAATCGAATCAAAAGTTTTCCAGTCACAAGGAACTTCCAGTGTGAAAATCACAACTTCTGAACTTTTTCATCAACGAACTTCATCATTTTATTTACAAGAACTATTATTGGATTTAATATTGGGAAAATTTGAAAAATTCACTGACATTTAGCACAGATATTTTTAGAATCGTTTCCCACGCACGAACCACAGACATCTTTAGTTTTCAAGTAACTAATTTGCCGTTACACGTAAATTTAACTGTACGGAACACAATTCTAAGAATATTTTTGTTTCAAATTTAACATTTACTGGAACATTTTTTAGCATAAGGTATTTTGGCGCAGTTTTAGGGTAATTTAAGTTTGGTTTGACAAAACATTTACAAAATTTTACATTCATTATAATTTTTTTAACTTTGAGACAAAGTTTTATTTTCAAAAACACAGACATACAAAATTTTATTCATAACACCTTTCCAAGAATTCTACTTTGAGAAAGAGAGCTGCATGAGCTTCGATTGAGCTGAGCAACCTTAAAGAATAGAGGTAAGATTTAGAGGTAAGGACAGGTATCTGCCGGAGCACTAAGAATTTTGATATCACAGAAAATTTTCAAATTATTTGAACTATCAGGATAACAATCAAGAATCAAATTAATTAAATTATAAATACTCATCTAATTTTATATTTTTAATAACAATTTATAAATCGATGGAAGTGTGAGAATTCTACTCTTTCTAAAGTGATTTTTACATGTTTCATTATGTGGAAGATTGTATATGAATCGTATAATTATTTTTGCAATATAAATACTCTAGAAGCATCGACTGCATTCCCCCAAAGCAATACATTGTATGAGATGTGACAATAAGCTATGGCATAGTAAACACTTAGTAATTGTTCTGCAGACAGAATATTCTTTAGCTGTAGAATCACATAGTAACTACCATGTAACTTTTCAATAACACAATTAATGTGGGTCTTCCAGCTCATGTCTTCATCGAGATATACTCTGGAAACTCAATATTGGGAGAGATGTTCAGTGACTCATAGGCCGTCACTCTATTGGAAAATTGGATACATACCGTTTTTTCGCAGTTGATAATTTGAAGAATTCCTACGACACCAGTACGTGAATTCTTTAGTCAAAATTTGGAGTTTATCCTCCAGTTCTTCGAGAGAGTTGGCCTCCGTAGCTATTGTCGTGTCATCCACATATAGAATGATATTATTGGAACTTACGTGACGTGGCATGTTATTTATATAGCACAGGAAAATCAACGCCTCCAATATGGAACCCTGAGGATAACCTAGTTCCTCAGGGTTCCATTATATCCTGCACTATTCACTAATATTTTTCTATGTTTCAAATATGAGGACAGCCATGACAAGAAATTACCACGGAATCCAATACTCTCTAATTTAGATAAAGTAACATTTGTATTTATTGAATCAAAAGCCTTTGATAGATCGAAGAAAAGTGCGTACTTTTTTTGATCCAGCGAGGAATATATGAAATTGGAAAGTGAAACAGCCGCACTCTCTGTCGATCTACCTGGCAGGAAACCATTTGGTGATCAGTAATAATTTTATATTTATCCAGAAAGGCAAGCATTTTACTGTGGATACATTTCTCAACAATTTTGCTGATGACTGACAGTACCGTAATGGGTCTGTAATTGTCAACTAGATGGGGGCCACCCTTTTTGAAAATAGGGGTAACAACACCGATTTTTAAATATTCCGGAAAGACTCCTGATTCAATTGATACGTTTATCACATGAGCTAATGGCTCGGCTATACATGGCTCAATACTTTTAATTACTCTGGTGGAAATGCAATCAACGTCCATGGAATTTACATTTTTGAGAGCACGAATTATTTCAAGTACTTCAAGACTAGACACTGGAAGAAAATAAAACGTATTTTCTATATACGTTGATGTGAAATTTTCAAAATTCAAATTCGTGAAATGCGTTTTTATTGCCTTCTTAGCTGAAGTTGCAAAATATTCTGCAAAGACTGTGGCAATTTCCTGTTTTTTATTAAAAATTTTACCTGCAACACTGATTTCATTTAATTGATTTGATTCTGATTGGGTTCCTAAGTTTTTGTTTAATATATTGCTTTGCTGACGACATCACACTTGTCTCGTCATTCCATTTGGATTCCAGGACATTGGCTACGGGGAGGCACATCTTCATCGGCAGCAGGAGGTTGCATATCTTAATGAGGATCTAGAGGTGATTTCTAATTGGTGTGGAAGAAACCAGGTTCAATTCAATGCCACAAAAACCCAGGCATCAGTTTTCTCCAAGAAGATAAATGTTTCCGAACCGGATATAATAAAGTCTGGTCAGACAATTCCGTTTTCTGCTTCGATAAGTTTGTTGGGGGTTAAAATAAACACCAACATGTCTTGGCACAATCATTTCGCTTGAATTGCAAAGGCTGCTTCTCAAAAGCTTGGAACACTGTTCCGAACTAGAAAACTGTACAACTTTTGATGCTTTATGAAGCTCATGTATTTAGCTCTGGCCCCAAACATACCCTGAAGCTGCTGGATTCCATTCAGAAGAGAGCCATCCACCTGATTGGACACGCGAACATCTCGTGCAACCTTGATAGCCTGGAATATCGAAGAAAGGTTGGAGATTTGTTTTTCTTCTATAGATACTATCACGGGAAGTGCTCAAGTGACATGGCACATTTGATTCCACCAAGAGCGGTACTTATCAGAAATACACGACGGACTGTGGCTGCTCATCCATTTGAGGTTCAACTCAGTACACTTTGGACTTCACTGTTCAAGAACTGTGTTTATGTGAAATAAACTTCCTAATAACGTTTTTCTAAATGGATTTAATCTCCAGCGATTCAAATCCAGTGTGAATCGCTACTTTCGCAGTTGTACAGTTTTGTACAGTTTTCTGGTTCGGAACAGTGTTCCAAGCTTTTGAAAAGTAGCCTTTGCCTTTCCAGCGACATGATTGTTCCAAGACGTATTGGTGTCCATTTTAACCCCTAACAAACTTATCGAAGCAGAAAGCGGAATTGTCTGATCTGACATTATTATATGTAACATTATATGTACATAATAACATTATTGATAATTGGAGAAATATAAATATCTATCTGATTACTTAGAACAATGTGTTTATGTTTTCTGATTTCTATAGATTCCAATATATTTAATTTCAGACTTTTTGCTTGAATATGTAGAATTTCCGGATTTCGTGTGATGAAATGATTGGCGTAGTTATAATTTTGTTTATTAGAATGTTGGGTTGAAATTGCTGCCAGTCTGGCCTATATACATAAGATATTACAGACGTCGACCCCAGATTATTTTCTTTGTCCTGTGCTGACTTACAATTATTTATAAATGAATGCAAGAGGACAAAAATCTGTAGAAAGGAAAATATCGTCATTGTAAGTAATACCATTATCATTATAGTATAGGATTATTTTTCATTAAATTTCAGTGAATTCCTTTATTCTCTATCAGAAAAGCTCCGTATTTCCGTATTTTCTAAATCCTTGAGTAAACCCTGTATTTCCTAGCCAATTGTATTGGATGAGACGAGCGAGGCAGTTTATCATCAGCTCAGAGGATAAAATGTATTAAATCATGAGCCGAGGGTAGTTTCTTGTATAGTCTCGACATGCTTAGGATCGGGGATTTCGGACTTATGGATGATCAATCTTCATGAAGAGTCAATTGAGATAAGATAAACATCGTGTAAACTGTGAAGTATGCTGGTTTTCCTCTGAACATTAGGTTGATAGCGACTGTAGTCCAGCTATGTAGTCCAGTATCATCAGTTTTAGGTGATCCTCATTTAATTTCAAAAAAATATCTGCTGTGAAAAACTGGATCTACTTTTATTCTGTGGTAATATTTACTATTTTGCCATATTATGATCTCAGGATAGAAATGATAGTTCTCATGTTTATTCACCGATATGAAATAGAGTGTAGCATATTTCTGTTGAATGATCGTGTCTACAACATTTTGAAAATAAGTTATTTCTCATAGTGACATCTACCCCAACATAGACGCTATATATGGAATTGTAATATTTAATTTTTCCAGTCTTCATTTTATACTGTTTTCGAGGCAATCTGAACACAAAAAATTTTCTTTATCAATTTCTACTTGTTGATTGTTGTTGATCCACCGCAACCAGCAAGGGATCATTGTGGCTCACATTTATTCACACTCGACCAAATAAACCCAACTTCTTTTTGTGCCGGGCTCCACCTAGACAACACACAGTGGTGATTTGAATATGAATATTTGGAATCACCTATTAGGATAAATTCCAACTTTCAAGGTACATAGAAATATCAATTTAATTTAAATTATATTTTGAATTTGTTCATTTTAACTAATCATAGAGTCGTCAGAATTCTTTACAACATTTTTTGGTACTAAAGTTTCGTCAAGTGAAACAAAGTAGGATAAATTGAATAAATTGGGAAAATGGGGGTCAGTCGACATTGAACAATCCTCAAAATCAGACGAACTTGGAATACGTTGACTATTCAGAGGTTTTATTATATGTGAGAGGAGTTGTCTTCGGAGTGTCTGGCTGAACTGTAACACATGCGTTTGAGGTGACTACTGCTGGAGACAGCTGGAGTCCCGGATCTCAAAAATCAGAGGAGTTTAGTTGGGAGAGTGTAAAGGGAAGGCCTTGAGTTTCCTTGATGGTTTCTGGAAATAGATCTGGAATTATTAGGTTGAGTGCATCAAACTTTTGTATTGGAAAAACCATTGGAAATTATAGAACATTTCTATGACAATATGATTGCTTTTTATAGTGACAGTCAATTCAATATGAACTGTATTTTTTGTTGTAATTGTAAGCTTGAAGTATCACCTTTCTCAGTGTCACCAAGTTGACAAGCGTTAAAAAAAAAACTGTATTTCAGGAAAGTTCTGTAGATGGCATCTGAATGAGAGCTTTTGATTTGGTAACGGTGTTCAGCACCCATAATTGAATTTCTTTAAAAAAATCACGAACCAACCTGCAACCTTGACTCCGCAGTTCAAGAGCTGGTCGTTCTAACTGGTTACAAAAACCATCTTCTTGCTCTATATGAAGAAAATTGTGAGGATACGGTAAAAAATCAACAGAAGGCTGAAACTATAAATATCAAAGATGTTGCCTTCTACTGCAACTTTCTCCGCGAGGCAACTAGAATAACATGTGATCCAACACCGGATCCCTGTTTTGATCTGCCAATGTATCATTGGTGGTGCTAGGCTGAATCACTCAACTGTTCTTATGAAACAAGCCTGAAAGTTAGGTTGATGATATCACCCTCTACGAATCCGCCATCCATGGAAGCAACAGAAGACTTAATTTTCGAATGTCGAAGATGAACTTTGATCTTCCTCTTGAAGATGATCACTTGGTGATCGAAACACGTGTCGAGGTGTTGAAATAATGGTTTGGTATTAGGAAAAAAACTCCAGTTATATTCACATTCTGAGGCAGTCAATCGCAAAGCCAAGCTTCGACCTCTGAATAAGATTCGTCCTCTGTACCTCACTGCAGCTTTCACTGAAAAATATGATACTGTTTTTGATACGAGTTTCGTTGTTCAAATATTATCGTTACAGTACATTCTTAATCATGAAGCTGGTCACTTTGCTTCTCATTTTGAGTCTTTGAGTTCTATTTTGTTCCACTGCTTATATTTCTTTAGAATAATCGACATTGTTTTGTAGGTCAAATAATAATTATCTGTTCCTTCTGTTTCGCATTCAACTTTTCACACTGATTATTTATCAATCATGATGTATTTCAATATTCCAAATCATATTTTTTCTTGATATTGAAAATACGATAAAGTATTTTCATTGTTCCTTACTTTGATGAACTGAACAGTTATCATAGTTTCCGTATCTATTACAGAAAACAATGATACAATAAGAAATAAATGTTGAACTGCTTTGAATTTTTTCAATTAATGGTTTTTTTGTGATTATTTTCAGTTCCATAGATATGTTTTTTATAGAACGCTTTTTATATTTACCGACACTGTCCTTCGATTATAGATTCTCGACCGTAAGTCCCCAAAAAATAAAGTAGTTCATGTTGGAAATGTTAATTGTCACATGTATCAAAAAACATTGTACTTAGGACCCTATCGAACTACTTTTTCTCCATTTAACAGTTGTTTTATTTTTCACCGTTTCAGAAAAACGTATAAAGACCCCTCTTTCAATAAACATCAGGCCATGTAATGAAGAATGCTCAGAAATACCCAATGTATAGTGAAAAAATCGTTTTCATTAGTAAATTATGGAGATTCTTCGTCAGTTAATATCACGTTTTGAACATAATTTTTTACTTATATGCAGTTATGAAAAATATAGTTTTTATTTACTCTTCATTTTGAAATTCAATGAATCATTCAAAGACACAAATAGAAATCTGTTTAAAAAATATGTTTATAATCTGTTTTTCCGTTAACGAGCTGTCGCACCACTACGAAAGATAACCCTGAGATGTCGAAACTTGTGCGAGCTAAGAACTAACGTGGTCTTACCTTTTAACGTGTGATTCCTAACACGAGTTGGACGATAGCAAGTGAACATCGATCGTTCAGCCTGGAGCTTGAACCAGCAACCAACACGGCGGTCGATTTGAATGAGTAAACAAATCACTCACGTCGAACCGACTGGCTATCGTCAGTCAGTTCAAAAATAATGTCATAAAAAACACTTCACGGATGTTTTATTTCGATATCAAACATGGAGTTGTAGCTATTTTTCATCTCATTATTCCATTTTTTATTGGATGCGATATAATGAATTCAAAATGGTTTATAAAGGAATTAATTGATACATGAAAAATCATTTTTCTTTTGCTTTCCACCCACAATCTCGAAACCTCCTTTTCTGCGGAGCCCTGCCGCATTTTAGTTCTATTCGGTAAAAACACAGACCATTATAAACCACTTAGGAAAGTCCCATTAGCTCATGCCGCTAAGGGATATGTTCAAACTCGTTGGAGTTAATCACATATTTGTTGTAGACCAGAAAACAATATCCCACTATTGTACAAAGGGGTGGTGATGCATGTTTTTTTTTGTCGGAATAATCGATAGTAGGCTGTCATACACATGAATTAACAACGATCTACTTAGAATGGTATTATTTTGAAATGTTGATTGAAAGTTGTTTTTGAGATTGAAGACCATTCCAACGAACAAGTAGTTATTTCAAGAAAGCCATATCAATAATTTTGAATCAAATGTATACTTCCTCTCATAGATCGGTTGGTTTATTATACTCAAAACACATACTGTTGCATATAGTTTTTCAAAATCGTGGAGAGTATATCAATATTCACTTATTTACTGAGGATATAAAATAGAGTAAGAGGTTCGATCAAGTCTCATGGATATATATAAAATAATATTTGATTTAAATATGAGTCAGGTGAAATCACCGATGAAGTGATAGATACAAACCTGGGGAAAAGTGAAAATAGAATATTGATATTCCGATGGTGAATTTATAATTTTTTTTATGCGTGCAAATAAATAAAATCGGAAATAATTTCTTGCTGTTCAATTATTTAATCAGAAAGAAAAATTTTCAATACTTGAATAATTTCATGGTTGAACAGTTTCATCTTAGGTAAATACTGAATCTGTAAAAAAAGATCAGCTGAAAAATTTCATTAAGTGAAAAACTTAAATTACAATGAAATAACATACAAACTTGTTATGTATGTATTGTATGTTATTTCATTGTTATTTAAGTTTTTTGCTTAATAACATTGTTTTTTTCAGCTAATCTTTTTTTTACAGATTGTTTCAGGGATTTCAAATCAATTTATATCATATTAGACAACGGAAGTCTGAACTGATGAAATGCACCACGAAACATTGTCAACCACCTTCAAACAAAAGCTATATATCAACTTGAAAATAATATAATTAATTATCTGATTCATACCATATATTGTCACATATAATATGAAATAATTTTTTCACCGAAAGATTCACAGACAAACCTGCAACGACGAAATATATTTGTTCAAATTTTATTTATAGTTATCGAACATTACTCTACTTTATTTATTCTTACCGAAATTGATGGAAGTTCGAAAACTCATATTCCTCTGTTCATGATGAAGTACAGAAAATAAAAAGCCTTGTATGGTTTACGAGTACAGAACTTATATACTTAGTTTGCAGTAGATGTTTTCATGAATTTTGTGAACAAGTGAATTAAACCAAAACTTGTTAATATTTTTCATCAAAATTATTTATATCTGATATCCGAGATGTACCTACAATGGAGTGTTTAACATATTCTCGTGTATACATTCTATTTACTAAGCTTATTTCCAAGTTTTCCACTTCCGAGTTGCACATTTTTTCGTTCCCTCTAGCATTTTGATCGCTATCTCTGTATCTCATAAAAATGCTAAACGTTCTATGGGTTTCTCAATTTCCCTTGAAAGCACTGCTATTACAGATTTATCTCGAATATTATCATTTATATGTTTTCCGTTGTTTTTCTCATATTTCTCGATGGAACGGTTCGAAGCTCTCGACCCGGGTCTGCGGGGTGATACTCGCATTAGCCATGGTAATCCTGACTATTTTTCATTTCTGTTGCTTTTTATGTATTCGGTGGTGATGGATTGTAGGGCCGCCAACATTTGTCGAAAGGGATCTTTTGTTCCGCGCGTTTGCAAGGGGAAATATGATGCACTCATTTTTTATATACGGACGAAATGACAAAAAATTAATGGAACCGTTGATTTGGAAATGCTCAAAATGTGGTTTTATAATTATTGGTGTATTCCATTTTGAAATGTCATTTGCACATATTCGGTAAACATGACTAATGGTTACAGTGAACCAATTATGTATACAAATAGCGTAATGAGGAGTTGAGGAGCACGAAAAGTATCGAAACAGCTGTTTTTAAATGTGCAAGGGTAAATTGGTATCTGAGTAGTCAAGTCCGGTTTGGTGGATGAATGAAATATTGCGTCACTAGAGTAATGAGAATAACTTTTCAGAAGTGTTAGTGTAGAGTTTCACACCAAAAAGTCAAATTAAAGTTGTACAATGAAATTTGAAAAAAAAATGTCTACCGAAATATCTATCTTCAGGCATCTGAGGGGTTCGAGAGGTAACCGGATTTATGAAGATAAACTTGATACCCTTGGCTACCAATAACCTGCGTATGCGACCAAGAGATACTCTGGTTCTTCAGAGAAATTTTATGTTCAGTTTTTTCAAATTGCTTAATTTTTCACTTATATAATATAACAAACTATTTGTGATTAATAGAACATATTACTTGTGGGTTCGCTGTAACGAATATATCGAATCAAAAGAGGATTATCTCTGATATAGAAATATTTTGACTTTAAATTCTGTATGTTTTTATAGAACCTATCAATATATCCTGGTAAATACTAGGACCAAACGTAAACTAGTTTATCTGGGGTTCCTTATTTCATACTTGGAACTTCTTTAGATTTATCAATGAAAACCAATTATGTGAATATTAGTATTTGAAAAATAATTCCTGAACCAGCGACTTTGTGCGAAAATATATACTCGTAATGACATTTTCACATTGATATACAGATCTAAATATTTGGTATGAAACTATTGTCGATGTTTTCAATATTTCGAAAAGAGAATATAATCTTTTTGATTTTTAATCAACATATTCTGAACTATAATGATTGAGACAAAGCAGTCATAATATGTTTTGTATACACGTGTGTCAACAAAAGCAGAAAAAATCCACCCAGCTCACAATAACTATCTGTTTTTTGGGCTAGTTGTGTATTGAACGAGAACAAAAGAATTTGCAGAGAACAAACATCGATACAGCTTTGTTAAACTAGGATATCTGTAGTTTGACCATTGAAAACGACCAATATCTCACGTTACACAAAAAGATCAAACCACTATTACCAATCGATAGCAAGAAATATGCTTTAAATGGATTCTGGTAATAAAAGAAGTGTTCAGTACGTTATAGCCATGGATAAAAGGAACTGTCACAATATAGAAATCTGTAGAACCAGACTTATGAATCAAGAACGAATTGGAAACAAGCCATATAGAGCCGATATAGAGCTGGATGGTAGAGTTCCATTCGATTGACAGCGAGACTCCAAGTAATTATATAGTTCAGAGGGAATATTGGGCTCAGTGGGATTTCCTAGAGTTCCGGGATGGTCTTTTATATGTTCTAGTAAGAGAATTCAGGCAAGGCAACGAAAGTGCATTAGCGGGTCTTGCCAAGATCACACTGCAATAACTCCATGGAAGTCGAGAAAGGGCACACACGAATTCAAATAAGTACTAATTGTGGAAGAGCAATGCAAACGAGTCATAAGAAAAATGGAGGATATATATACTACAAATGAACAGACTTCTTCACGCCAACCACAAAGAAAACGGAAAAATAAGTGTACGAAGAAGAGAATATGTAAAAGCCTATTGGTGACCAAAAGGATATATAAAACAGGATACATGAGAAATACGAACTTATTGAACTACAGAGGCAGATGAGATCACTTTGGAGCATAGTTAGTAATTCATACAAGCAAGTAGGTTAGGTTAGGTCAAAAGTCAGGGTCAATTCGACGCTCCGCAGCAACCCAAAAAAAGTTTATTGGGGGTTACACCTATTCACGCTCGACCAAATGAATCCAGCTTCTTAACGGAGCCGATTAGTTTGTATGGTGAGTGGTCTTTCAGGTCAGATGATGAGAGTACGGCTCCTCCAAACTGTCTTTCGAGAGTCCGAGTCTCTGCATATGATGATTCAGATGAGAGTGACCCGTGAGAAGGCCTGTTAGACATCGTAATTCATCCCTAGTGTAGTCCAACAATTGTTTGGTATCAAGCTTCGAAGGGTGTGAGCCAATTCTAGAGGATTCTGTCGGAAGTCCATGAATCTGTTTGCCATCCAGGTGTTGCATACTTGTTTGGCAAAGCTCAAAGCGATGCCAATGATAGGTTGGGGTCCGATGAAACTGCTTGCAGCACCCTCCTTCGCAAGGGAGACAGCAGCCACATACAAGCGAGTAAGTGGAGTGTTGAAATGATTTCGAATTGTAGTTGCTCACTTCTTTTTTAAATTTAAGGGATTTTGAAAGCTTCTGAATCATTTATAATGTACCAATAATTATTAAGAATCCCTGAATAAACCTAACAATATGTTAGATTTATTTGTCTAGCATTGATTGGAAGGGGATGATGATAAAAATAAAAAATCAAATGGCATTACTTTAAACCCAATATAACGGACTCCCAAAGATATTGGACTATATTTACTATATACCCCTGAGGTATGGATACCAGATGATATGGCCCATTGGAAAGAAAATTCAAAATAGAACAAAATAAAATACCAGTTTTGAAAATCTATAATTCGATGAAGATGAGGGATAGCTTGGTGGTGCTCGAACAAATATTATCAGGATCGATTATGCACCGATTATGTAATGAATCAAATGAACAGACTAAAGAACATGTTCAGCGATAACAAACAATTATTTAGTTTTCATTTACAGAAAAGAAAATAATCAAATTTGATCAAATCAAATCAAATATAAAGTATTACATTACACAATTCATGTAATATAAAAAGTTTGTCGCGAGATTCACTATGCTCGTAAACAAGAAAACAATATGTGATTCGATCTTGTCATAAGTGATAAAAATTAGATGTTTTTTCATCAACCAGATAAATTTCGTGGTAAGTTTCAATATCATATAAATTGTGTGATGCAATGAGTTGATGAATTCGTTTCAAATCAAGATTTATTTTCTTGTTTTTAGAGTATATGAATAAAAGTCAATTTTCTCAAGGTTTAGTTTCACTAAAAATGTATTTCAAATCTTCACATTAGTATTGAGTACATCAACTTTTCAGTCATTATAGTTTAATGATGCCAAGTTGAAGTTATGGTTGAGTTAATCAATTCCGCCCGTTTTAGGAATCACACGTTGAAAGGTAAGACCTCGTTAGTCCTAAGCTCCCACAAGTTTCGAATTCTGTGGGTTATCGTTCGTAGGGTTTGACAGCTAGTTGAGTAAAAAAACATATTTTGAACATGATTTATATATATAAACAAGTATAGCTGAGGCACCAGTCGATCTAATAATAACACTGATGATCTTCAAACAAGACTCAACCTCTGACGAAAGCAAGAAACTCTTTGGAAGGTTCGAAATAGATGAACATTTCAATCTAGCAGACCACTATTATAATATTCATGCAGTCATTGTTCACTGTGGTTCTGGCGTTGAATTTGGTCATTATTACGCCTTGGTCAAAGACGAAACGGACTGGTTTAAGTTTGACGATAGTCGTGTCACGAAGTGCTCTTCCGATGCATTGAATCTATTGGAGCCTCTGGAGACACCCTACATATAGTTTTATGGGAGAGAGGACATTGGTAGATCAAGATCTTCAGATGATTTGGTGCTGCAGTTTTTTCCGGGTTTTCCTGCAGCTGAAAAAGCAAATGCGCCACTGGAATCAATGAAGTCGCCCCGGAGCGCCAATTAATTTTTAATGTTGTTTTTATTTTTATCGTTGTTTAATGAAAAAAAATAAAATAGAAACTTCATGAATATACCGACATAATGACAGAAAAAAACGATTTTATTCCAATATTTTTTTTCAAATTTCAATTCGAGGTCAAGACTGATACCTACGTCTTCATTTGTAGACTGATGGATGTGAGAACGATTTCGACATTGAACATGTGAAATTTCTCATCCAATTACAGAATATAAGAACTGTGATTCAATTCAGAAGAGAAGAATTTTCACGAATGGTCGCTTCATTTTTTTGTCGAACCTAATTATCGAATGCCGCCCTCAATCACTGAAAATAGATCAGATAATTCGTTCCAAATAGCAAGAAAATAAAAGTCTCTTTCAACTTCAGTAATTGGAAAAGCTACATTTTCACTTTTTTCTTTTACTCATACTAGCGATAAGATCGTATTATAGGAATATGAGGATTTTTGGTTCGTTGCCAATGCCTGATGAAGATTTAAAGCAGATGAAAGCAGCTATAGTAGCATCAGAGTGCTGATAACATCGTTTGAATATTCTATACATTATGAACACATTTTCTCTAGGATCACATTTGTCGTGGTCTCTCGTGCTTGGCTTTCAGTTTTGTCTGCTTGTAAAATTATTTCTGTGAAATCAGGCAATTCAGAGGTATGTCCGAGTTCAAATTGGAAGTAATAGCTAAAGCAAAACATTGGTCTTGTGAGTTTTTATGAATTCACAATCCATTTCTTTTTGTATCTTGATAATGTTGCTCCATTGTCTGTATGTCTTGGTGGAACCTTTTCCCTTGTTCGTCACTGACAGCACCCACATTTTCTGAAAAAAAATCTAATGAAAGTGCAAGAAATGGATTTTGAGAGACATGCGACATCCCATTCTGCAGTAGTTTTTAAGTAGTTGTTCAACTTGTTTCGTAATTTTCTACTTCCATATTCCCTAAAAACTCCTAAACAATTCTTTTGAAAGAACTCTACACAGCTAATTCAACATTACTCAATCTTTGATCAAACTGTTGATTACTTATTAGTTTTCTAATTTGTGGTCCAACAAATATACCTTCCTTGAGCTTTGCATCATTTAATTTTGTAAAAACATGTTTAGGATATTTGAATGCATCACCTTCTTTATCTAATTCTTTTATAAAATTTTTCATTGACCCCAGTTTAATGTGTAATGGAGGTAACAAAACGTTTTTGGGATTGAGTATATTCTTCAACTTGACCCGGAATATATTTATCTCTCGGAGGCCATTCTTTTACTTGATAATGGCTCTGTGTTGCCCTACTGTTCCAAAGACAGATATCTAGTAATAGTCCTATGACTTTCAGGTCACCACATATTTGCCACTTGCATTTAGAATCCCTACTAATATTATAAATGCGAATGTAAGTTTGTTTGTTACAGTTCCACGCGAAAACTACTTAACCGATCATCATGGAATTTTGTACACATGTTCTTGGAGGTATTAGAAGTAATAAAGGATACTTTTTAATCAAAAAGAATATTTTTTATGCAAGATAAAAAATTGTTTGTCAAAAAAGTCTCAAAATCTAGCTTCTTTGACGTCATCTAGCATTCCAGCAGTGAAGTTCCAACTCTTAGTACCGTAATATCGTCGCACTGTATTATTCACAGTCACGACAATATCCAATCCAATACAATCCAATCCAATCCAATTGACTATAGTTTCGGCTGTTTGGAATTTTTCTATATTTATTGTTATTTTCTTCTGTCATTTTTATTTTTAGGTTAAGTTAGGTAAGGTTAGGTTAAATTAGGTTAGATTATCTTATCCTTTCAAATTGTAAGAATTGAAAATTATTTATTTTTGTTACAGTGAAATATATTTTACCATTTGTTGCAATTCAAAAGAGCATATTTTAAATTTTCGAAACTTCATCGTATGTAATATTTTTTAAAAATTGATAATCCCAGCCAAGCATTAGAATATAGTTCTCATATTGATTCATTTCTATTGTACTGACATTTATTCAATGGCATAAATGCGAGCAAAGCCGCGAGTAAAAACTAGTAAGTGACATACTTTCGTGTGTCCCTTCCTGGCAACTGCATGTGCAAGAGGAATAGAGGGTCTTTTGTAACCATTATGGATTAGAACAGCTTCTAAACTTGTTTTAGAGGCGGTGTTATCAGATTTCTAACAATTTCCTCAATATAGGGGAAAAGCAAATTTGCAATGTCGTGTTCATTAAATTTTTGTGAAAAAAATCATAACTCAAAAATCTTACGTGTCAGGAAATGTTTACCATCATTTTCACAGTGGTAAATTGGCTGTACACTGGTAGAATTGTTCTTTGGGATTGTAATGAAGTTACTGTGAATATTCTTTTCGAAATCTGATTTTCTTCTACTTTGAATAAAATATCTCAACTTCATAAAGCTTAGATCATACTTTTTTTGGAGTATTGTTCTCATGCATGGAGCTCCGCCTCTGAACATACCCTTATACTGTGGGATTCCATCCAGAGAAGAGCCATCCGCATAATTGGAGACGCAAACATCACTTCTTGATAATCTGGAACATCGAAGAAAGGTTGGAGATTTGTCTCTCTTATATAGATACTTTTACGGAAAGTGTTCAAGTGACTTGGCACGAAGAGGATTTTTGAGGATTTTTATGTAGTGCTTGTGTTTTGTCCTTGAAAAAAATTAATTAGTTCATGAATATATTTTGCTCACCCGGTACGATGCAAATGATCGTCGGGAATTAGGCATCTGCCACCGAGTTCTTCCGCATGAGAGTGCTTCTCAACTGCCGTAAATTATCCCTAATAAAACAGGTATTAAGCTTGAAACTGGTGTTTAATATAACACTAACAGGGAAGGTCTAATTAGCCTAGAAAGTAGTTGACTGAATTTATGTCTAAGTATAATGTATAGTTCTTGCTAAATGTTTTAAAACATTTTTGCACTACTTTTGGACTTTTCATTAAACAATATAGTAGGTCAGGAAGATATTGCCCTATTCCTAGGATACCTTGATTTTAATCTATAATATAAAGTTTATCATTGATATACCGTATTTATTTCCAACACAAGCTCAAAGTGAGCACAATTGAAAAAATCTGTTTGAGATCTGTTTTTCCGTTATCAGCTGTCGCCCCCATACGAACGACAACTCTCAGAAGTTGAGAAACTTGTGCGAGCTAAGGACTAATGAGGTCTCACCTTTCACGTGTGATTCCTAACACGGTTGCAGAATCATCCCAGCGAAAACAAGGAGTTTGTCGATTAGTGATCCTAACCTGCAGTTTGGCATTATGTATAATTGGGTCGCCTCTACCTGTGCTTATTGCAACCCTCTCCAATACATGTTCAAGTGACTGAAGCGTATTTGTTTCAACAGAGCGTGACAGTTGAATATATTATAGTTTTCGTGAACTTTTAGTCATCACACAGACAAGAGAAACGAAAACTAAATCAAGTCATTAGAAGGCTTTGTATTGACGCTTTTCTTCCAATTCTAGAAGCGCTTCTGATATGCACTTTTTGATATGTCCCCAGCGATATAGTTTTCATATCCTCAATCATAGCGAAACTTCGTCCTTTCATGGGTCTCTTTAATCTTGGGAAAAGGAAAAAGTCACCGGAGGCCAAATCTGGTGAATACGGTGGCTGCGACATGATTACGGTTCTGTTTTTCACAAAAAAATCACGAACAAGCAATGACGAGTGAGCAGGTGCGTTATCGTGATGCAAAAGCCATGACTTGTTTTTTCATAATACCGGACGTTTTCTTCGCAAGATAATAATCCTTATTGGCCGTAAGACCATGCGTCGAAAATTCTGATGAACTACGCCACGTCGAAAGAAACAGTGAGTGAAACCTTGACATTTGATTCAACCTGGTGCGCAAATTCTTTGCAGATTGCAGAAAATCGCCGAACACGCAAAACACCTTCACATGCTAAACAGCTGAAACTTTAAACATATGTTTATGACAAGTGTACTAACATAAAAAATCGCTAACTGAATGTACGTAGCTGGCGAAATTCAAAACATTTACTTTATTTTGGGAACTGACCTCATATAAGCATCCCAATAATTTCACCAAAAAAAAGTTTATGAATAAACAAAATGTGGTAATCATTTCTCAACTGGAATAAAATATAACCTCGATCGACATCCCACCAGTAGCATGTTAAAAACGATCTAGAAACATAACGAACTGATCAGAACGACCCTGCAAACGTGAGGATCAATCAGGACTGAATATTTGCATGGGCGGCCTGCATTAACCTCCTCCATCATTACCCCTCCAACCCAAAAAATTATAAATACGAGTAAACATGGAGCTCGTCAGTCAGTCGTTGCTGAGACTTCGAGATATAACCTTCGTCCTCACACGCATATACCACTGATGATGGTTGTTGCAGTAGCAGAAGGATCGTTTGGTACTACAAGTTCCATCAAACCACAACCTTTCAGCATGAATTCTGTTCTCTTCAATCGTGACTTCGGTCATGAAAGCCGAGTGTTGTTATATCAGTACTTAATTATCTGATGATAATTCTGTAAATTCTGTTGTACAAAATGTATTGTAGAATAGTTCAATATAGGACTTTGACCAAGGAAGCAACTGTTTGGTGAATTGTGTCTTTAGTGAAGTTATGAAGATGAAAATTGTTTCATCATCAAGTGGTAATTATTTATAACAATTAACGGGTCAGTGTACGAATAGTGCCAGAATAATTCAGTAGCAATTATGAATTTCCATGAAGTGTAATGAGGTGTATCCATTAAACCTCATTACAGTGGACACTCAGTTCAAAATGTGAAAGTGTGTAGCTGCTAACTAACTACTCAGTTGATTAAATGTACAAAATGATAACAACCCGCGTCCATATAACATTCTGTTGAAACCAATGCGTTCACCGTTCCATTGAGTTCCAATGTTTGCTGAGAACAAAAGGTAAACAATCAATTGGAAAGTGATTTATATACAATGTGTCCAAGAAAAATATTCCAACATGGGAAATTCGTGAACAATAAGAGATACAAACTCGGTCAAATTAGGAAAAACTCCAAAAGATGTTTCAAAATATACCGATTGAATGATAATCGTTGTAATATCAATGGAATTGTCGGGTGATTAATTTTTTTGGTCCATTTGAACATAATTTTGGTGATGGTTTCTCGGAAACGAAACAAATAATTTCAAGTCTTTATCTTATGATGATAAATTTTACATTATTAAAACTCTGGGAAGGCCTCAACCAAATTTGATTTCAATTAAAGCGTCAGATAATCGACAAAATCGAGGATTTAATTATTAGCATAATTAAGTACTTGTGCTTATAAATTATTTGTAGCAATTTTTAACAAAACTGTTATATTAGAAGAGAAAAGTATTATTTATCGACTGAGAAGGGTGCATTCATATTAAATAACTCAAAAACTTATTTTATTTTTTTAATGGTTAGTTTTATAGGTATAATATTCGGCAATACACAATTTTTGTTTGCATTTATGCAAATATTACATATTTTGCTTTAAATAGGTGTGGTACCCAAAAAAATTTTCGCGCCTCCGCTGGGCTTTTCTGTGTGTATAGGTATAGTTTTTATGACTTTAGCCTCCCCTGTTCTCCAATGCACGAGCCGTCACTGATTACTTGGCACATGAAAACAATAATAATCGGTTTTAACTGTGCAAATATTTCCTTCTGTATAGATATTCTAATGATTTCTTCACATTTTGTTTCATTCTATTCGAATTTTCGTTATAAATGACAACAAAACTGTAAATACTGGTTTTCAAAATTTTTGTGTGATTTTGGGTTCAAAAATCACGAACCAAGTAATCATCTTATTAAATACAATCCGTGGAGTATATTATATTAAGTATCAACATTGTACCCGGCTCCGCACGGGTACCCGCTGATACTGATATAAATTCACCCACCGGAAATTTAAGAGCATGGAGAACCAGGATAAAAACATGAATCTGCTTCATGGATGCGTTTTCTCCCCGCAGCTGGCGCCCCAGTGCGAATATTTGAAAATCATTTATTTTTACAATACTACAACATAAAACGAACCCACATGCAAAATTTCAGCCTCCAAAAATATAGCGGTATGGAGAAACAGTGACAAAAAGGTTATTTTCATATGTAAATGCTCCCCTTTCAAACTCACGGGGAGCGCCCCAGTTGGAATATTTAAAAATCCTTTCTTGATATGCATCTAAGACCTAAGAAGCACCTATTGTATACCAAATGTTAGCTTCCTAGGATCCAAAAGTACGGAGAAACAGAGATAAATGTGTCAAATGATTTTTGCATTTATAAGTATAAATTCTATCATCGCCGAGGCAGGATTTACATTGTTGGTCTATCAGATTCATGAAATGAAGCTGATGTTGGTTGGCATTGTAGCCCATTTGCCGGAAAACCTACTCATATTCTGTATATTCCTGTTATAAGACCCTGAATCACCAAGCATGCACCCATTAGTAGATACTTTATTGGAGCACGACGTTTTCGAATTATGATCGAGGTTACTTTAGTGTGTATCAATTGGAAATTAAGTTTCAAGCATACTTACTGGAGTATGGTACGAATGAATATCCAGACAGGGGAACTGCAATAGTGCCACTTGTCAACTTTATAGGTTATTCCTAGTACTCCCCCTGTAGCTGAAAGGAATGAATCATTTGAAGAACGACGCCTCTGATTATTTGTATCGTATATTTAAAGTTATATGTTATGTATGTAACAAAATAAAATACCCCATTTAGTATTTCATATAACTGTAGGAGTTCGGAAAATATGTAAGATTTCATGTCGTGATAATGGATATTAATATGTGCTTCAGTTCTGGTGAAACAATTTCCTCAAAAAATTTCCATCAGAACATGTGCTTCTATATCGATAAAACTTGAGAATTCCGTTATAACCGGAGCTTTAAAAATACACATAAAATAAAATTTGCCAACAAATTTCGAGGATATGAGACTTATATTGAAAAATATCCTCCGCTGAGAATGGGATTGGCCAATAAGTTTTTATTTGAAAGAAAGTATACGGAATATCTGGGATATGGAATCGTATATGTTATGAATAGGTGCGGTATGATAATAAAATATATATATTGTATATATCTAGAACTTCCAATAACGTCGAAGTAATAGAGTGTATTGAAAGTATGACATGAAAATATAATAAATCAGACATTGATAGTTCATAGTTCTATGGAACGTAAACATTTGAATGGATATTTTCATGTGTACATTTTTTAAATATAAAAATGGAAAATGTATTTTTTCTGATTATTTGCAATTCTAAATCTTCCATAAATTTAAACTTCTCGATTTCGTTTCTCCAAAAAGACATTTACTCAGCAAAGATAGTAAGCCATGTATTACGAAATGGAAATGTTGTAATCGAATAAAATTTTCAAATTTTTCTGCAATATTGGAACATGTAGTAACTGCAATGGGCCAATATGACAAAATAGTATATGTACTTACCGCGGGTATTGTTAATCCTCTTCTATCACTCTATGGCTATTGTGGACATCAACAATCTCAACATTCTGGCTTGGTTTGAAATCTTCCTTTTTAGTTTTTTGCGTTTCTAGTATGTTCATTTATACTTTTATTCCTATTGTTTGTACATCATTTACGTAGATATTGCTCAACTCATTCATAAATTTTATTACATTATACTAACAACAATAACAACAGTAAATTGGCATTCTTATATTTTCCAATTTCATACAAAGTGTACACTCTTTCCCAAATTTTCGGAATTGTTTTCTTTTGTCCAAACATTTCCGTACTGGAATTTTTGGTATTTAAAAAAATTATATATCATGTGTTAGGAATCACACGTTAAAAGGTAAGACCTCGTTAGTCCTCAGCTCTCACAAGTTTCTCAACTTTCGAGAGTTGTCGTTCGTATGGGGGCGACAGCTGATTAATGGAAAAACAGATTTCAAACAGATTTTTAAACAGAAACAGATTTTTTTTCATAGACAATCTGTCCAAAAATCTGTTAATCCTATTTCAGACTGAATCGAAGTACATAAACAACATTCATACAAAAAATTATTCTGGACACAAAAACAGCTGCCACTTGCTGGTAAATCAACAAGTCAAAAATAATCTTCTGGTGGAAGCTCAAGTCGCATTGAATTGAAGTGAATCTTCACTTTGAATAATCGAATGAGTCAACAGTTCTCAGACCAATTTTCTGACTTTCTTCAAATTTTCAAACCACTCCAAGAAAAGCCATACTTTGACAATTTCAGCACTGTTCCTAATTGAATAAAATAGATAGTCATATTATTGAGCAGTATTAACTTTAAGTTGTAATACACCTTGCCTCTCGATATCGATAAAATGACGTATCATCATACTCAACATAAAAATTGTACTGCTCACTCAATTAACTGCTATGTGAATGTTATTTTGATCCCAACTATTTACTGGGTATTGTCCAACCTATCCGTCCACAACCTCTATCCCAGCTGTCGTTAGTACAATAACGATAGCTGAATCATGGAAAACTAACACATTTTTGGATCATCATTCAAATATTCTTTGAAAGACATTTTTTGTGGAGAAGTCAATGCTTCTTTCTGTTTCTTCGGTGTACAACATTTCGCAGATGGGTAATAATGATAATAATAATAATAATATAATATATTACAGGGTAAGCTTTACATTGTTCTGCAACATAAAACCATAAAACGCAATAACTTCAGACAGATTGTACGAACATAAAAAAACCATCAGTATACAGTAGGAATAAAAACATCTTAATATAAAACGAAGTTAACCGCAATCCAGATATTCCTGAATTGAATATGGTTCCAAGTCTATAAGGAAATCTTTCACATATTTTTAAGACTCAGGTTTTGATATTTTGTGGTAATTTATTGAAAAACTTGATTGATACATATGAGGGATGCTTTTCTGTTAGTGTTAGTCTATGATTAGGGAAACATATATTTGCATTCCGTAAAGGGTAAGTATGATTTGATCCTGCTTCCAAGAACTTATTTTTATGTTTGAATAAATACATTACACATTCATAAATGTACAATGCATGTATTGTCATTATATAATTATATTTGAATAGTTCTTATCACCATTTATTGAATTTCAAATATATTCGAGATGCCACTACAAGATACCCAGAATAATATACCAAATTTTGCGGGAGACTCAAAATTTGCTGCATATATAATAATTCTTACACTGTAGCAGTCTTGATTCATTTTTTTTCCTAAATTTATAATATGGGTATGCCCGTGAGGATTATCATCGATGTGTATACGTAAAAGTTTTGTTGAGGTTTGTACTTTCATTTGATTATTTGCTAACTGAACAGTTGTTGGAGGCTCAATTCTTTGTTGAAGGATTCTAAATAAAATTACCTTGGCTTTGTCGGTGTTGAGAATAAGGCCATTTTTAAAAAACCGGTGCTGTGTTTTTTCCATTAAATGGGATGAATTAGTGATTAAATTTCGATAGTTGCAGCTAAGAACCAGTAAAGTTCTGTCATTGGCATAATTAGTGATAGTAGCTCCCTCGTTATTTAAAATATCAAAGATGTCATTCATGAAAATTACAAATAGAATAGGACTTGTTACACTTTCCTGTGGAATGTAGTAGTATTTTCCCTGATATCAGACTCAAATATGTGTCCATTTTTTATAATTTTTGTTCTTCGTTGACGATTCGATAAATATGACTCGAACCATTTCAATACAATCCAATAAATACTTGTAATTAAGGCAGTCATATGCTTTAGAAAGATCTAAGAATATTCCAAGAAGTATTTCGTTATTTTCAAATGACTCGATAATGTTTTCAGTCAACTGAATGATTGCTCTGTAAATTGATCTCCCTTCAATATATTCGTGTTGAGTTGGGTTTAAGAGATCACAATGTTTCATGAAGTAATTAATCTATCACACATCGCCATTTCAAAAAGTTTAGAAAACGATGGCAAGATACTTATAGGCCTATAATTTTCAAACAATTCACAACCTTTTTTTTGTATATTGGTGTTATGAGAGCTAGTTTTAGTTATCGAGGAAAAATTCCATATTTGAATGAATTATTCATTATATAACAAATTATTTTGGAAATATCATCTACGCATAATTTCATCAGACTCACTGGTATTTAGTTATCTCCGCATGCGTGTTTGTTTTCTATTTTTCGTCCCAGATTCTTAATTTCTTCTTCAGTGACGTGTAATAATTGAACAGGAAAATTAGTCCATAACTCGTAGTTTTCATAAAAGAAGAAAGTTATACAATTCATAAAATTATGAAACAACAATAATTAATTAGCTCTCCGGGGCGACTTCATTAAGTCCAGTGGCGCATTTGTTTTTTCAGCTGCAGGAAAACCCGGAAAATCCTGCAGCATCTCATCATCTGAAGATCTTGTAGTATTCATAAATTTCGCTCACAAATTGAATATTCAATGAAAAAACTGAAATTATTTTGATAGCTTTTCTGACGTTTTGGAAAAAAAACCTTTTTACCGATTTCAAAACTGATAAAATTCACATTTGAACGGTGCACCAATGACAACTAACAGATCAAGATCTTCAGATGATGTGGTTCTGCAGGTTTTTCCGGGTTTTCCTGCAGCTGAAATGCGCCACTGGAATCAATGAAGTCGCCCCGGAGCGCCAATTAATTTATTATTATTAATTAATACCTTAGTTTGTGTAATAACTATATTTTCTTTGACAATTGTCAAAAGAATGTCCAGATGTCATATTTGATGGGCTCAACCTCTCACCTCAGCACTGGCAACCACGAGTCATTTTCACAGAGATTTTCAAAATATATACTTGTTACCTGCTGAACTTCCTTTGTGACAATCTTGTTTTATTGCGTGATCACCAGTTCATTTCAAAATATGATCCATTTTGATCGAAAATATCAATTCTCCACTACCATGGCATACAAACCCACCTATATTTAACTACCACTCATTCTAGTTTCATAAAAATGATACAAATGAAGACATCATTATCCAGAATTTCAGACAAATACCCAGTCAATATGAAAACTACAAGGAGTTGTACACAGATTCCTCTAAAGCAGATCCAGGAGTAGGCACTGCTGTGGTGATTGAACAGACAAAACTGATTTTCCAACTACCAAAGACAGCGACAATTCTCACGAAATCAGATGGACTAAGGAAATTCTTGGCAATATTAGATTTGCTTAGTAGTCTAAAAGTACCACAAAAAATCTATGTGAGACATCCAATTGGCAAATAATCAAAAGAAAATTATATGTTATGCAAATGCTCAATTAGCACATTGTATTAGGTACTCTGGGTTCCCTCACATATTGGTATAACAGGCAACGAATCAGTTGATCGTAGCGCCCGAGAGACAAACATGAACTCGCACCTAGGAACCCCATTCGTAAATTTGTTAATTCAAAAAAGTTTTTCTCACATCATGATACGCGTTGTACTCCGTTGTAAATAGAACAATTACCTGTTGGCCGCAGGCCAATAAAGACAGGCTTACAGGCTTACAAAGACAGGCTTGTCCAGCAATCAGTGGTGCCATTAGTACCACACCGTCAGCGGCCAACGAGATCCTTCTAGATTCACTTCCTCTTCACATTTTTCTGGACGGAGAGGCTAGATGGACTGCAAATTGCCAGTTGCACAAATCAATTCAATGCAGAGTACAATAAACTTCTGGTTGATACTAGAAGTCACGGCGTTCTGGGAATGACCTCTGACTTTATGCCTCCAACTGTTAACTACGAACTGCCTCATAAAGTACAGTTCCCGAGTAGAAAAGACTGAATCCTCTGGGAGGAGAGCAGATAGTTGTTGGTTCACAGATGGGTCAAAAACACCTTCATGTTCTGGTGCAGGTGTTTTCAGTGGCAGACCCAGGAACGAGATATCAACTTGCCCAGTAACCTATGCGATTGCATTTCAAGCGGAAATGTATGTTATTGAATTCTGTAGGGGTACACAAGTCAATAAGAATATTATCGGACATTCAATCGGCGTTGGAAGCTCTTGGCTCCTATCGAGTAACGTCTGAATTGGTAGCAAACTGCCAAAAACCACTATCCTCGATAGGAAGACTCAACAGATTGTCTCTAGTCCGGATTTCCGGCCATACTTACCTGGAAGATAATGAGTTTGCTGCACCCTTGCAAAGTAGGGTCGATGACCCTGATCGGATCAGAATCTGTCACTCAAAAGTGTTCATTCACCCTCCGAAGATTGATACCAAACAGTTAGACTACATTAGAAATGAACTACGATGTCTAACAGGCCTTCTCACAGGTCACTGTCTTCTGAATCATCATATGTAGAGACTCGGACTGTCGGAAGACAGTGTGTGTCGCGTCTGTTTGCAAGACCACTCACCATACAAACTAATCGGATTCGTTGAGGAGCTGAGATTATTTGATCGAGTGTGAATAGTTGTGAGCCACAATAAACCCTTGCCGGTTAGGCTTTTGACCTAACCTAACCTAACCCTACTCTTTATTGCACTTCAGCAGATTCTGTATTTATTCAAGTTTGTTTATTTTTCAGATTGTGAAAGGTTATTGACCCGAAAACAGTAAGAAATGATCATCTTTTAATTTTCGTATCAACTAAAAAATAAGAAATTGAAAAGAGGTTGACAATTCATATTTCAGTTATTATTTTCAACCGTTGAAAATGGTTTTACGTAAACAACAGGTCCATTAATGATTGGGCCCTGCTGTTCGTATAACTAGAATACCTTCATTCTAGGCTTCACTATCACTTGATACAACAATATTAGGCTTAAGTTTCAATTTTTTGAGTTAAGGCGATTTTAAATCGCACAGATCTTAGGCAAAACATTTTACAAGAACAGATGTGATATTATGCAACCCAGGTTCACACAACTACAACAAGACTGAATACGATCAAGTTTTAAGGGATTTAACGCTATCAAAATTAAAGTATCAATTTCCTATAAATTGTATAACTGTTCTCGAGCTTGAAACGTGACTACGGATTCAACACTCACTTTGCTTAAATAACTACTTCACCAAACTTCTTCTCTATCACCACCAACTGACACTGTGGGAATACGTACAAGCTATGGCTCAACAATAAATGAATGTTGCGATTCCAACACGTGCTTCAGTGTAATAGATGAAGGTAAGGAAATGTAAATATTCCAGCATTAATTTGAACATGAAACGTATAATAACAACCCAACCATAATAAATTCACCGCATTATGGTTTATTTGCACGTATACGTTGAACAAAAGTAACAATAAATTGTGGACAAGCAATGGAGAAACAATTTTCCAGTTGTCATGCGAGACTGAGCAGATGTTTGAATATTACAATCCATGGGGAAAGGAACACTGCATTCAAAGAATAACAAAATTCGGAAAATAAACATTTGAATATGCGGGACGGGTTTTCTATGCTCAAAGGAAACACACTCACAGAGTCAATTCTCGGAATATTCAGAATATTCCTTCTACATTATACTAATGATATATAACGAAAGACCTAGTCTGTTATTCGGTGCTCATATGCCTTCGGAACTCAATTTAAAGCTTTTGTCTTCAACTCGAACTTTCCTATGAAGTATTGCTGCGAAACTTGTTTTTCTTATCCAGAAGAATTTCATTTAAACTTCAAACTCCCGATATAAAATTAGAAACGTATGAGATTAATTTCAAGTCATATTTCAGCAGGTCTATTGTTGTCGAAATTAACTGGGATTTAGAACTGGTGAAAGTTTTTTGCTCTGAGAAATATGGCTTCAGACGTGAAGTCTTTGAGTTATTACCACTTTAAATCTTGCAGTATTGGATGCATAACGATGTTGAATTTATTGAGTTTCTTGCGAAAGATGCGATTAATTTTCCAATTTCCAATATTGGCGTCAAAGTCAGAAGTGAGATTTCTATTTTTATTCCAGTAAGAAATTTTATATTTCAACCAATCGGAACACATCTGTATGGTCGATTTCAGGAATTTCGATAAATCAGAGTTTGACTGAGTGAAATATTCCATGAAATGGGGTTATTTTGTATTCTGAAAATAGTGTGAGCAATTTTCGTAGAATAAAGCAACTCCTTTCCATCTGGAATAGAGTACCAAGTTAATTTATGAAAAAATATTTGGATTTAGGTATTGGAACGTTAATAAAATTGACGATAAATTGCTGTTGGATGATGATGAGAGGCGTCTAGTTCTACAATTTCATATCAACATACTACGAAGGTTATTCAGAAAATTCAAACTTCCATGGTGGAAGATATCTGTGTGAAAGCTATTTTCCGGGCTTCTTGGTCGTGGTCTGCAGGTTTTTATGACTGACGTTTCGTCTATTACTGCGTAGACATCGAAATATAGTACGGAGGCAGTGTTCTGGTTACCCTCTCAGCATAAACTACAATATCCAGTATTTGTGTTTCATCATATCCGTGGCGTGCGTGGCTTTATTCTTATTACCTGAGTTTTTTTATCTAATTTATGTAGTTTGGACGTGATTTATTTGTAATGTGCGTATTGATTCACTCGGGCTTGATATCAAATCCTTCTGAATGGCTTTCCAGATACTGTTTTATATATGACAATCATTTCAAACATCAAAATGAGTACAGTAACCTTCTTCGAAAGAGAATCATATGCTGTTTTGGACTCTTTGAAAACCTATAAAACAAGAACAATGTGTAGTTGATTGTTTTGTTATATTTCTGTATAATAAGTATATAATCCTCCTCCTCCATGGTATTAGTCAGAAAAATAGTTATTTTCCGATAGGAGTCAGTACATAAATCTACTGTGTAGGTTCATGGATCGTTCCTTCAGATAATTTGGATCTGGAAGCGTTAACGAGGAAAGCTTACATCCATAGCATCATACGGATAATATTGTCATATTTGAACTGATTCTCACAAAATAATAATGAATTATACAAATGAATCTTCCTTTGAAATCACTTCTTCCATTGAAAATCGCTTGGAAATCCGTTTAGTAGTTTTTTATTTCATTCCGTTCAGAGAGACATACAAACAAGTATAACGGAGAACCTCAATTTATGATATATTATAGTAATATCAGGGATAACAAGTTAATGAGACTGAAAATATGAATAATTCCTTTCTGAAATGAATTTTCCCAGTTTCTCCCATACTCAACTGAATATTGAAACTCATTCCAATTACAGGTTGCAGAAACTAAAATGACTCACTCGCAATGACACCAAAAACAGTTTATTCGTATCATCCGTTGAAGATACCAGAGTTGATTTTGCTTCGTGAAAAAAGATGTTCAACAAATAACTTTGTAAAAAAAGTGAAATCACTTTTTCTTTGAAGGTCTTCGACCATCGGTCTAGTATTTTCTTCGAAATGATGGTTTACTTCGACAGCAATATTGTAACTAACGTAATATTTTATAAGTTTATAGAAATTTCAAAATAATGTCACTATGAAATTCAAAGAGATATTCTTTGGCGTTTTTTTGTTCTCCTTGGCTTTTGCACCGCCATCTCGCGGCAATTGTCTCCCCAAATAATCTTTAAGTTAAATATTCTCGTGCTCTTTTATTGTTGTTACTGATAGTGATTTCTTTGTTAGTCGAATGTAAATTTGTATTTTCCATATTATATTTTCCATTTCCTTTTAGTTTTACATCATCTACGGTTTTAGACTTGATCTATATGCGAAACAGCAGAACAACAGCAAACAAAGATAATCGAATTCAGTTATACTCATCCTGTCGAATATTATCATCGACTATACCAATCGATCTTCGAACAAAAAAAGCCGTGGGTGTATCCAATCTTCGCTCTTTTCATTTATCGAATGAGAGCAATGTATGGAGTAAAGGAAATGAAGTAGTGCCTCTGGTAGACACACGTCCGAAAACGAGGCCCTATTCAATGCCCTTTTGTTCGAAATCGCATTGAAAGAGAGATCGTACTGTGACTGCAGTGCCATAGGCGCGGAATAAGGGAATGAAAAAGAGACCTTCGATGTAGTATGGTTTGCAAAAATTAATGAAAATCAATTATCAGTATTTGAGAAATTCAACAAGTGTTTTGATGAATTGGAAGAAATTGATATTTTTGGGTATTAAACAGGGAAAATAAGTTTGGTAAGCGATAATATCAGTTTTCACAATTACATACTCAGAAGGTGCCGTTTTCATTCAAAAAACTTTGAAACTAGCGTTTTTTGTACTTCTATCTTCATTGAAATACAGGGCTATTCAAATTCGTTTCTGTATATGGGAATCTCGTAAACGATGAGAGATAAAGTGCCGGTTAAAGTGTGGTAAAGTTGCGTATTCTAGAGACCTATTCAATGATGTAAAAAACTCGAATATAGCTCTCTTGATTCTGGAAATATACAGGAAAAACCAAAAAATCCCAGATTATTTTTTTGCCTATATCTTCTTTATTCGCAGACATATTGAAAATCTGTTCACATTTTGCTATTGGCACTTGATGTGGGATATCAGAATATGAATCTTTTATACTGGGTGTCATCTGACTTGGGCCACCCACATCTTCAAATTTTTGAATACGGACATGTATTTTTCGTTGTAGTTTTTGTATCGTCGACGTTCACTTCATACCGAGAAATTAAATTAAATTTTATATTTCGAGATGTTTCGGTCGAGATGTTTGATTATAATTGTATGAATTATTCCCTTTTAAATTACGGCCCTGGAAATTGGTTGACTGAGTTGAATAAAAACACAATAGCAACTTTCACGTCACCCTATGTACCGTAGATTTTTTCGAGATATTTTTTTTATTTTCAAATACCTATTCATAGTTTTTTCATTGCTCTGAGCGTTTTCTAACAAACCTTTTATGATTATCTGAAACATATCTACATCAAAAATATATTATATGTGTCCCAATAAGAAGAAAAAGAAATGATAGCAATATCTAATAACATCCGAAATGAACACTATAATTGTAATGAAAATTGAAATGAAGTAATTTATATACAGAAAAAAATTGATGACGCAATAAATATTCGAATTGGAGTCCTTCCATTTCGAGACATTTTTGAACTCGGTTTTTCATATTATTTATTGTCCTCAATACACTTATTTGCTGCATTGTTGCGAAATCATTCAAAATCCTCAATCTCGAGTCTTCCACATTTTCTATCTCTCTGCCATCGTACTATCTATTTTTCAATGTCCCCATAGAAATAAGTCCAAAATGGTAAGATCTGGTGATCTTGCAGGCCACCTTATTGGCCCATTATTTGGATCATGGTCATCAACTCACAACTTTGGGAGAAAAATTGGGAGAGAATATCACAGTAGGATTTTTCCCTGAAAATATTTCTCTATTCTATCCAACATTCACCTTATGAGTCTTGGGAATTATTTGTTGTACCTACTACATACTTGAAGTTCAAGGAGAAAAACGTTAAATTGTCAAAAATAATTTCCTGCAGAAAACGCCTTTCTGTGTATTTTTTCCGGATGAATTTCCAGCTGCTTGGTGCTGTTTGGTCGAATAGCTCGTTAAAGGTGACATAGACTCTTGAAAATGAATAATTCTATCTATTCTCAGCGACGACATCATTCTGGATAATGAATTATAGAGGATCTGGTTGTACCGTCCTTCTGGTAACGATGTAACCGTCGAGGATCATGAACTTGCAAATTCCTCAGTTACCTCATCCTTGGGCATTGCGGAAACCATATACTTACTGCAAATGGAAATCTTGATGAAGCATTTTCTGGAGCTGTATGTTTCGCGGGAATGTATAACCAGTTGGCTTATATTGGGTCATATTCTTAAATGAAAATATCCAGCGGGATCAGCCGTGGTTGTTCAAGGAAATGTAAGTAGGATGCGTTCGTCTAGATCGAGAAGTAAATTGCTGGCTTGTTGATGAAGGGTGCGTGGACATGGAAGGTTTGAACTAAATATATGACTACAACAATTTGAGACAATGTTAATAATTGTGGTTCTCTCTCACAACTCTGATATTTTTTCCTTCAACTCTGCAGACCAGACTATTCTGTTAGAAAAGTTCTGATTATTGCAGTCTTTGGTGAGGTGATCCTCTACCTGATGGTGCTCTACCGCACTATGGCAGAAATCTGGGCTGAACGAATGCCGCAGGCTTTGAATTTCGACACATGACGTTTCTTAAGGCACATGCTTTTTGGATCCAATGATCAGTTACCTCATGGCGTTGAAACTGGATAGAGGTTATATTGCAGGCGCGCCCTTTTCACTATCAAAGCTCCGGAAAAATGATGTTATGGAATAGCAAATATCGCAGAGGCGTATGATACTCGAGTAACACCATCTTCAAAAAATATTTCTTTGTACCATTCACTTAATTCTGGTAAAGTTGACCTATTTGCGATTCTGGAACAATAATGAGGGAAACTCGTGTATACCTATCCTGGAGTTCCTGCAGAAAAAAATCCATGAGCGCTCGTGACACATACAGAATCTGTCGTTTCAATCCATTTGTTTCGGAACGCACATTAATATTAACAGCGTTATGTTTCTATTCTAGCTATTCGTTGAGTTGACAATGCTGTCGACAGGAATAACGCTAATTGACGATTTATTGAAACTGTATTATGCTGCAGTGAAATGGAACAACTGTGAGGAGTTCAATGTATTGTTGGTGGAACAAAAATATATAACCATTTTACAATATTGGTATTTGTTATTATCTCCATCAGTTTTTGAGCATATATAATAATAACCTCCCATCTAATCAACTGATTCCATATTTTTCGTTGGCTCCAAAAGTTATAATAAGGTTATTTCACATAAAATGAAGTCAATTCAGTAAAAAGTAGTTCGGTCATGATTATTTTCGGTTGTATTTCTCAAAATATTTTTCGTAAATGTTATGTTGAATTTTTCAGGTTCGCCAATCATGAGTTCCCACCAGAGGTGTGACAAACCATAACTTCAAATAGGTTATAGAAAGTAAATTCGATGAATTATGGATTTTTGGAGTTTGGAGTTTTGGAATCTAATTATCGGAGTTTTTCATTAAATTTTTTTGGAATTCTCACCTTTCATAATCTGAAAAAACAATTGAAATTGTGATGAAGAACCTGCTACAGGTGTAGAAGTGGCAAACTTCTAGTTGACCCTCTGCGTTACTGCGTTACTGCGTTACTTCAATGCACTTTCCATAAAATTGAATGCACTATTTATTAATTTTCTATCCTGTTTACAATGGGATAATACTCTAGTATAAAAAAGAACGAAATAGTTTCACGGCTGGACTAAGAATTTTAGGACCCAGTGGCACCTTCGGACTGATGACTTCGACAATTGCGGAACTAGCCAAACGTCACACCCATGCTCGAACCCTAAAGAGGTGAGATGGAATCAAAGGATCTTGCAATCTTGCCAGGATCATCCTGGGCGACCTTTCGCTTAACAGTAAGATTTCTGACTGGACACACCTCTATGCAGGATGTGTGAACAGCAAGATGACACTGTCAGGCGTGTCCTATGCCAGTGTCCGGAGTTATCGTCAATAAGAGAGTGCGTGTTTGGTGAGTCTTGGCCTATACCTGCCGATATAAAGGGGATGTCTCCTAGTGACCTGTCCACCTAGAAACGACAGGATGGACGATGACCTAGGGAGACAACTCCTCGGGAGGATGTACAATGGGTCACATGTGGCCTAACTGCTGTGGGCTTACACTCACCCTCCCTAGTCTACAGATACAGAAACTATATTGATAATCTTGTGAAATTCTACGAGAAAAACTCTTCATTTCTTAATATTGAAAAACGCCACCCTCTTATGTTTACAAGAAACAAAAATATTTACCACCACCAACTCGCATATTAACTATATTGCAAATAAGTCAACAAAACTCCTGGATTTCTGATAAGGACTTGGCATAACTTCAGTAATACTTACTCTGTTCGTACACTTATGTGAATGGCCAGCTCTATTCTGTTTCAGTTATTTGAAACCCCTTGCATATCTCCTATATATAGAAAACAAATTTCTATATCAATAGAAAATTATTCCATAATCTCAATGATCCATTACAAACTGAAATAGCACTCAATCTGATATCATTGGCAGATAGACGCCAAATAGCTGATATTAGATTCCTATATGAAATAATGAATAATTGTTTCAAGAAAAAAATTTGTTCAGAATCTGTTTTTCCGTCAACCAGCTGTCGTACCTTCTACAAACGATAACCATCAGAAGTTGAAATTTATGCGAGCTAAGGATTAACGAAGTCTTACCTTTTCACGTGTGTTTCCTGATATGAGTTGGACGATAGCAAGTGAAAATCGATCGTTCAGTCTGGGGCTTGGACCACCGACCAACACGACGGTCAATTCGAGTGAATGAACAAAGCACCCACGCCGAACCGATTGCCTACCGACCGACCAGCTCTATATGGAACCAATTTTCAATTGATGTACCTCTTTATAATACCAGAGAAACTCATTCATTCCAAACAAATCAAATTAAAACTAATTACTAATTCTTTTCTAATTCCCATTCACCACGTCTCTCAAACGCTCACAAAAATCATCATTCTCATGTCTAACTGTAATTTTTACTGCACTTAATCAACAACTGTTCATAACACGATTTTCATCTCATCATTTGTGAATACTCTCTTTGGGTTTGTTCCATTTTATATTCCACTGAAAATGAATAGACTCAATGCGACTACTTAGGTAAACAGAGAAAAAACTCAAAATCCCGTTATTTCAACAAATCATAACGTTGTGGCAGGTCACATTGCTTGGAATTGTTTTGGATGATAAACTGAACTGGTCCAGGTACATAGAACAACTCAGTAAGAAAGTATCGAGCTATATTCATCTAATGCGTCAACTAAAAAAGGTTGTTAACATTAACACTCTGCTCTCTGCTTACTACTAATTGATACATTCTCAGATGACTTATGGGATTCTTTTGTGGGGGAACTCAAGCTATGCTCTGAAAATATTCGTTCTACAGAAGAAACAATGAGGATAATCGTTGGTGCGGACCTCAATGCTCACTGCAAGCCAATTTTCGAGAAGTATGACATCTTTCCTCTACCTTGCCTGTTTGTCTATTGTGCCGTGATAGATATTCACAAAAACAAACATTGTTATTCGAACGTATCCAAATCTCATAATTATAATACGGGATCAGCGAATATGTTCAAAGTACCTTTTTATCGACTTTACGTGTCCCGGAATAACTCACCTAAACTGTAGTTATACAAAAAGTTACCAACTAGTTTGAAACAACTTCCTCTAGGATTATTCAAGAGAAAATGCAAAGTGCTATTATTGAAATATTGTTTTTATTCCATCAATGAATTTCTCGAAGCTCCTTGGAATGACAACTCCATTTGATATTGAGGCTCAGTGTGATTTTTAATAATTTCAGACAATTGTATAGTATATACTCTTTCTTTTTTTTATATACTTGTATTATAGCTATTTCTTACTATTTATCGTGTATGATGAGTCTATGAAGGTATATGCATATTCATGTGTTTGTGTGATGTTCCTATTTACAGTGGAAGCATTGATCTTCGTATTTAAATTGTACACCACTTCAATTCTTCAATGTATTGTATGGATATGTAACGTAGCCAATAAAGTTCTATTCTATCCTATATGATTCTCGGATCAAATGGTCACTTACATACCTTTAATTTACGTAATGATTCTATTACTCAAAAAACCACTTTCCAAAGCAGATATTGCAGATATAAGACTGCTCCGAGTCACGGAACAAATGATTAGCTGAATTTAGAGAAAAACAGGAAATTATAATTCATTTTTAAACTGGTTCAGTTTGCGGGGCAAATTGAGTCCTGAAGAACTTGATTAATTGAGCTCCACTGAGATTTTCTTTGTATCGACTATAATGAAGCATCTTGATTCTGAAGCAATGTTTGCTTATAATAGGTCTCCATTATAATTGAGTTTAAACGCGATTGCTTCGATGTTTTTTTCGCATTGCTCAATTCTTAGGTCGAAGTCTTTCCAGTTACCTACAATGAATTGCATTCCAATTAAAATCAAACATAAAATAATCTAGTTTGAGGCATTCTCAAATGAGAATGTTTCACACTTTTTTTTTGTATGAATAATATAGAAAAGAAATCAACAGATAGTCAAAAACACTACAAACTGAAGAATTCAATGGAATATCGTATGAAGATTCGACATGCAGATGCAGATTCAAAAAACATGTACTGAAATGGTTTATCGCTAACCAGCTATTTTTCTCCAATAAACGAAAACCCTTCTCGAAAGTTTTCAAAAGACTTAGGCGAATGGAAAATCAACGAGGCGTTACATTACAACGTGCTACTCAGCACTAAAGTGGTGATTTCATGAGCCACTGCCAATCGGCTAACAAATGATTGAAGGACTAAATGAAATGATGGATGCATTTCCAAAGTAATAGCACAAGTTCCAAAAATGTTATCGATACATTTCCATTTATCAACTTTGTTATGTGTTTTGCCCGAAAACAACAAAGATTTTGTTTAAAACAATGGGAAAATTTTCAGGTCGAGTGGTATTCGTAATGATCATTTCCTGAAATAATATGCATCGATATTGTGAAATATGGGAAATCGTAATGAAATAATTCAAATCCATTTTAGCGAATACATAACTTGATAGATGTTTCAACCTCAACTTCAATATTCTAAAACAAAATCAGTACTCACAATTCCATCTTTCAATATTCCAAGTTAGTAGACATCAAAATTGATACGATTACATGATATAGAAATATAAAGCAATTTCCAAACATGAACGGATGCGCATTAAGCATTTTGCCTTAGTACGGTGACCAGAACAAAGTTGCAACAGAGTTGCTACAAAACATTAGTTCTCACATCAAATTAATTTTATTGTCTGAATTTTGAGAAATTTCGACAAAAACGTTTGTTTGAAAGACACAATGTTTGAATATATGAACAACAGTACGTTAATGTTTGAATGTGATTGACAATGTTTCATGATGAATTTCACTAGTTCGGACTTCCATTGTCTAATATATAAAATGATTCGAAATCCCTGAAACAAGTGAAAAAGAAGAATTGAAAATAAATAGCTGTAAATAACAATTATATTGAGCAAAAAAACTGAAATGAAATAATAGTGAAATAGTAAAATACAAGTGAAAATAAAACAATTGAACAAAAAATAAAAATAAGGAAGTAAAAAATTAAAATAAACCATCAACCACTGAACCAGTGAAGCGGAAAAAAATGGAAAGCGGAGATAAGTGAAAGTACTCGAACGATCCATAAATAATCATCTCTCGGAGGAATCAGTCCACTCATTACCCGAAGACGATTGTGGATGCTAACAATCGAAACGTCGTGAATTAACTTGGCTTGAAATCTCTCAACTTTTTTATTTTTAATCTTTATTTTCATTTTTGTACTTCTTTATTTTCATTTTTTGTTCAATTATTTAATTTTTGCTTGTATTTCATTTCACTATTATTAAATTTCAGGTTTTTTTGCTTAATATAATTGTCATTTACAGCTATTCATTTTTAATTCTTCTTTAGTAGTTGTTTCAGGGATTTCGAATCATTTTATATATTAGACAATGGAAGTCCGAACTAGTGAAATTCGGTACGTTAATGACTGAACTAGTATTTTTAACATTCAATTGTTGAAATCTACCGTGCGTTACATGAGACCTCAGAGCCGGCACCCGTATCACTCAACTTACTTGACGCGGCTAGATGCATTAACTGAATGTTGTATATTTCTTTCGATTCCAATGAAGTTGGTGGTATTCAGAATAATGTTTCAATTCGAGTCAAAATAGTTGGTATTCAAAGTGGAGTTTTCATCACAGTCTCTTGTTTCTGTTCTGTATCTGCATCTGTAGAGTAGGGAGGGTAGGTGTGAGCCCACAGCACTAAGGCCACATGTGACTCATTGTACATCCTTCCAAAGAGTTGTCCTCCTAGGTCATCGTCCATCCTGTCCTTTCCAGGAAGGTGGACAGGTCACTGAGAGACTTCTTTTTTATATCGGCAGGTGTAGGCCAAGACTTGCCGAACACACAGTCTCTTATTGACGATAACTCCGGGCACTCGCATAGGACATGCCTGACAGTTTCATCTTCCTGTTCACACATCCTGAATAGAGGTGTGTCCACTAGCCTCATATTATGTAGGTGTTTTCTTAGTTGACAGTGGCCAGTCAGAAATCCTACTGTTAAGCGTAGATTTTTCCTGGTCATCATTGCATCCTTTTATTCAATCCCATCTCTTTAGGGATTGAGTATGGGTGTAACATTTGGCTAGTTCCGCAATTGTCAAAGTCATCAGGCCGTAGGGTCCCAAAATTCTCAGTCCAGCTGCTTCTTTGGGTGGAGAATCGGCTATGCGATTACCTTTACTCCTGTCGTGGCCTTTAACCCACCTCAGGATAATTTTATTATCTACAGAGGCTTTGGCTAAATCTTGGTAGCACTCTAGAACTAGTCCTCAGTTAACACTATGTTTGTTCAAGGCTAATAGGGCTTGTCTACTGTCAGTGCAGATTGTTAAGTTTCTGCCAGAAATTCCTTTACTGGTTATTTCTTTTGTGGTGATTGAGTTACCAGCCAGTTTCGTTTGGACCACGCTGGTATTTTTTCCATTCCCCACTTAATCCTCAGCCTCAGTGATCTGGAGTGCAATCCACATCTTGAGCCTTCTTTGGTTTTTGAGCCGTCTGTATATATGCGTATTGCATTTGTAGCATCTGACTTTGTGTTCTGTTTTATTTGTATTTTGTAGGGTTTATTAAACACAAACCTGGGTTCAATTGCATCACTGAATGCCTGAAGCAGAGGTTGTTCAGTAAGCGCTTCTCGCCATAGGCTCAGCCTTAATTGACCCATTCCTACTTCGCAACCTCCTTAACGTACAGGTCCAGAGGGGTCAGACCCGTAATTAATTCCATTGCCGCGGTTGATGTTGTTGTTTCTGTTCTTTGTATTGGTGAGTTTTAATTTACACATTCATTTGAGTTGTTGAAGTAAAGTTAGGGTCCAGTCACTGTCATGATCATAATATCATATTATATCTGTAAATTCATGTAAAAGCATTTATGCAGAGTTTCAATCATATAAGAATATTTGATTGCAATGGTTCAAATCGATTAGAAGGTGGGAGTGATTGGAATTGTGAGAATGATGTATATATAACTAGGCCCTGATAATTACGTATAACCCAAGAAAAATGACACGTAGATGTTGATTTCAGGGCTGTCCATTTTATTAGTGTCAAGACGAAACGTTTATTGCTGTAAAACTCTGTTTCGGTAGCCTAGCCTTCTATTTTTCAATCATTTTATCGAAAATTGTAAATTTATCTCATTGTTCATAATCCCATTATTTTTTTCATTATTCAGTCTCAATGAAAAAACTTTTCTAGCACCATTTTACCAAATTCATCACCATTACATGATGACCACTAGCTCTCCAGTAGCTACTTATTGTATAAACTATTTTTATATGTACAATATGGTATTGACAATCACATCTCTTGCATAAATCATATTTATTGACAAGCTTTCATTCCAAACAATTCATTCACCAAATGTTTGAAACGGCCGTGGCAATGAAACATGCTGTATTCATGTTTGTATGCTTCTAATTAGGATGATTATTCCTTCATCGCCAAACTTATGCCCGCCTTTTATAGAAGCTTATCGCCCTACCACCATACGGGATTTGATGAAAAAGATGAACGATGATCCAGAAAAGCTCCTCTGGTAGTTACCTACTATTGAATCAGTGGAAAATTATACAGAAATGTTCTCGAACTTCGATTTCAGACTTGGCGGAGGTTGAAGTAAGTACCTAACTAGTGAATTGTGATCAGGGCAAATAGGGGTCCTAATCGAGTCCAATTTAAAACTTTATTCGTGGATGCTGGAACGATCTTGGTGAGTATTTCAGATACGAATATCGATAGTGCATGGTGAACTTGAAAAAGAATATTATATTCTTGAAATTACTTTTTTATGTCGCCTACGCTGAAAAAAGAAATTTACGACGAATCTAAAATTAGGTCTTATGAAGGTGGTCGTCTCTCCTAGATACATTAATCAGTTCGTTATTTGAAATGGCAACGAATCAACTTCATTTTCATAACTTCGTCTGTTTCGAAAATTTCATTTTTGAGCCCTCAATAATTCAAAATACACCTAATTACTTCTTCAATAATGATTCATATCAAAATCCAGACGTTGGCTTTTCAATCTCACAAGAAAAACTGACGATTCCTCAGTCAACATTCAGTTTTCAATAGAAAAACTGATCATTGTCAGCATTTAGAGACTGATGTTACTAATTTTGCTGAGACAAAAAAATAAACGTTGAACTTAAATTCATTGATTGACTTATGTATAGGATGTTTGAAGAATACGCCATCTAATTCACCGATTTTCATGTCATAATATTAAAAATATATGTATGCAATCTGTTTAGAATCTGTTTTTCCTTCAACCAGCTGTCGCACCCCTACGAACGACAACCATCAGAAGTCGAAACTCGTGCGAGCTAAGGAATAACGAGGTATTACCTTTTAACGTGTCATTCCTAACACGGGTTGGATAATTGCAAGTAAAAATCGATCGTTCTGCCTGGAGCTTGATCCACCGACCAACACAGCGGTCAATTTGAGTGAGTGAACAGAGCACTCACGTCGAACCGACCGGCTACGGATCGACCAATTATTATAAACTGTTAACAAGATTCAATATCAATATATTCAATGAAGTCGATAACGGTATAAAATAGTGATTTTTTTTATCAATATGAATTATTTCACAATGTGGTAATATTTTCTAATATGATATAAATTGATTTGAAATACCTGAAAGGATCTGTAGAAATTTTTTTCAAAATACCTGAGAAATAACGATTATATTAGTCAAAAAACTGAAATTACAATGGAATAAAATTCAAGCAACAACCAAAAAATAAATAAAAAAAAAAAAAATAAAAAAAACAAAGAAATTAACTATTAACACGAGATGAAAATTGAAAAATCAATAACAAGAAATGAAAATTAAAATATTTCCAACCAGGTTACTTCACGACGTTTCGATTGATACTATCCACAATCGTCTTCGGATGATAACTGCGCTTATTCCTCAAAGATCTAACTATTTATAGGTCATTCGAGTGCTTTCACTTATCCCCTGTTCCTTGTCTCCGCTTCATCGATTTTAGCGGAAGCTGACCATTTGGCGGGAGTTGGTCGTATTCCGCTTGATTAGAGATTTCTATATGTTGCGGATCTCTACGCTAGCTTGGCTAAATAATCGGATTCTTTGAATTCTCTCCTAAACCAGTGTGCCTACTTGTGAATTATTTCAGCTTGAGTCCACTTAATGTTATGTTGATGAGTCCAAACATGCTCTGCTATTCCTTATTTGCTGGTTTCTCCTCGCTGTGTGTGTCTTGTGCTCGGCAATGCAAACTTTCAGTGGCCTCTTAGTTTCACTGATGTATGATTATCCGCACTCGCAGGGCATCCGGTAAATGCCATTTTTGGAATTTTTCAATTTTTAATTTTGATGTTTTTTTAATATTTTTTTTATTTTCGTCTCGTGTTGATGATTCAATTTTGTTTTTGATTTTTTAAAAACTTTTATTAAAGTTTTTTATTTTTGTTTATTTTTTAGATTTTTGGTTATTGCTTATATTTTATTTCATTGTAATTTCAGTTTTTTTCTCAATATAGTTGTTATTTTTCAGCAAACCTTTTTAATTTAAAAAAATATTTTTCCACAGATTCTTTCAGGGATTTCAAATCAATTTATATCATATTAGACAATGGAAGTCCGAAGTAATGAAATACACCATGAAACATTGTCAACCACCTTCAAACAAACATCTATATAGTTCTTGAAAACTGACAAAAACCAGTATAGATCGTACCTTTGAAGACCACTGTCAGCAAAGACCATTCTAAGAAGAGAAAAATACCTTTTAGTGCAGAATGGATAAATAGTGAACTGAAAAAGGTAATTTTGAAACGAGTATCAGACATATTCAGTCATGAGAATTGAAAAAATTTTTGAGCTAGTGCTACTAATTACTAGACAGTTTGATTATATTTTCTAGACACGCTTGACAAAGTAGTATATATATTTTATAAATTGTCTATGTTATAATATCAAAAAAATTGTTTTTTAAATGATCAATACTTTCCATACATTCTCCAAAAATGAAGTGATAATTCAAATGAGTATCTTTCTCAACAACGAATAAAAATAATAATTATTTTCTCTATTTCAGTTTTGGATTTTCGTCACCGAAAAACAGAAAAATGAGCTTTAACTTTGGGCTACTCCATTTCTTATCAAAAAAGTACTCTACTGTGAAAATTATAGTGTAATTTTCGGAATCGCTTTGACTTTTTCCACGAAAGCAATTGTGATTATCATCAAAAAGATACATTCAGAAAACGCGTATTGGTTTTTTGTTGATTCATTCTCCTTTTCACCGCTATTTAGAAAACTAATTATCAGAAAACAATTGTGGTAATTACTCAATTGCTTCGAAATATATTTTATGAAAAGAGAATTATTTCAGAGATTGAACTGTTATATACACATTTTCAGCTTGTAGAAATAAATGCCATCATTGATGAATACAAATGTGATACTTAAAAAAAAAGGCAACATATACCAATTTGGATAGTTATTCATAGTCATTTATGAGTTGCTTCTGAATGATGTATGTTTGCTTGTTTACTATTCTATTGTTTGTACCATTTTTGTTTTGTTTTATGTGATTATCTCCTCTACAACTACTATTGAATTATTTATTCATGTACTTTATGTATATTCCATATTTCATCACTTGATTTTTCAAATCCTACTTTTACATGTTGTATGTGACGATTTCCATTCTTGTAAAAAGTCTCAGGAGAATAAAGTATTGATTGATTGATTGAAAATCCTTGATTCAATTTTCCAAAATATTAATAATTTTTGTGTACCATTGGAAATGAGGCACTACTGTTCAAACTGTTAGTAACTGCCAAATATTGTTGATTTACCCTCCTTCTTTTGCCATCATTAAACAGGCGAAAGCAATAGTTTATAGAGATTTTTAAAATGCATTAGAAGGCAATACCTCTGATATTTGTGACCTTTGGTGGGGTAATGAATATCACTAGAGTTTTTCCCAACACCAAACCGTCATTTTAACACCTCGACACGTCTTTCGATCACCAAGTGATCATGTTCAAGGGGATGATCAAACAGTTTGATCTTCCTCTTCAAGATGATCACTTGGTGATCGAAACACATGTCGAGGTGTTAAAATAACGGTTTGGTATTGGGATCAAACAGTTTGATCTTCCTCTTTAAGATGATCACTTGGTGATCGAAACATGTATCAAGGTGTTGAAATAACGGTTTGGTGTTGGGAAAAAACTCTAGTAATATTACCCTCTGATATTAACTCAGTTATTCACAAGCTCGAGTATGTTTGAACTGTGTAGGAATTATTCAAACAGTGATTGACAGTTCAATTAAAAAATTTTTACAAATCAATATATTTCATATAAAACGATAACAAAATAACAGCTATTTCCAACAACAAAGAGCGTAATTCTATAGATAATGGCACTGATCCTTTTAGCAGGTTTTGCCGTGACACATCTCTTAAAAATTCCTAATCGGAATATCAGTAACAATAATTGTTTTGGTTGGTTTTCGGATTTTGCGGTGGTCTTATCTGGTTACAATCTTCAAACGTTTCAACTGCAACTATGGCAGTCATCTTCAGTGGCGTGGTTGAAGTGGTCTTCTTGACGTATCATCTCAAACTGAGTTTCAGTCAGAATACCACGCCACTGATGATGACTGCCGCAGTTACAGTGGGAACATTTGGAGATTGTAACCAAAGAGAACAACGGTAAAATCCGGAAACCAACCAAAACATTGATGACAGCCGTGAAAGCCTACATTCCTATAATAATGTACGATGCATCCCAGAGTCTCCACTGAACTTTTGTTCATATGATAAATTAAAAGTCGCGAATAGGTACTTTTTGATGTTCCTCATTCCTCAATGAATCCATCAAAACTATTATTGAATAATTCGAACATTTTCCAGCCATTATTCACAAGCTCAGTTTATTTTTCTATTTTTTCTTGAATGAAGCTCGCGTGGTTCCATTAAATCTTTATTTGAATCCTGGAAAGAGAGTTTCAATAAATTATAGTAAGCACTTGGTATGATCCTCCTGGAATAATGTGGTCGTAAATTTTTAACGCTTGATACTGCATGAATATATTATCGAGGTTATCAAGGTTGAAACAAATGTTTTATACGTTAACGTCTTTATGGAGGTGACACCGAAAATGAGGTTTGTCTAGACTGGTTGAACGATCTGTTGACGAAAGCTTTTACTTTTATCGTTTGTGATTCAAGGCTTGTCAGATTTCGTGATATCGATTCCAATATTCATAACGCTCCACATATGCGAATATAACTTTATACAGTAGCGGCGTCAAGTTTTAAGTTTATATCGCTCATTATGTGAGAACCCAACTGAGGTTCCCTAATTTTCGATGCATAGGTAGGTGGATTCAAAGTTAGTTTTTTTCAAGAACAAAACACAAGCACTACAGAAAAATCTTTGAGTCTCTCAGCGGTGCCTGTGCAAAAGTGACGATCCACATTAGATTTGAATCGCTGGAGATTAGATCCATTTGAAAAAACATTCTTAGGACGTTCATTACACATGAACGCCGTACTTCAAATGAAAGAGTTCTTGGACAGTGAAGTTCGGGGTATACTGAGTTGAACCTCAAAACGATGAGCAGCCACAGTCCGTCGCATATTTCTGATATGTACCGCTCTTAGTGGATGTGCCAAGTCACTTGAACACTTCTCGTGAAAGTAATTATAGAAGAGAGACAAATCTCCAACCTTTCTTCGATGTTCCGGACAATCACGGTTGCACGTGATGTTCGCGTCTTCAATCAGGCGGAAAATTTTTCTCTGGGTGGAATCCAGCAGCTTCAGAGTATGCTTAGGGGCAGAGCTCCATACATGAGAACAATACCCCCGAAAAGGTCTGATCTGAGATTTATGAAGCATCAAAAATTGCTGAGGTGTGTACAGTTTTCTTGTTCAGAACAGTGTCCCAAGCTTTCGAGAAGTAGCATATGCAATTCCAGCGACATGATTGTGCCAAGACATATTAGTATCCATTTTAACCCCCAACAAACTTATCGAAGCAGAAAGTGGAATTGTGTGACCTGACATTATTATCTCCGGTTCGGAGACATTCATCTTTTTGTAGAAAACCGATGCCTGAGTTTTTGTGACATTGGATTGAACCTGATTATTTTCACCCCAATTGTGCTGTCCCCAGCAAAGCGAAATATTGGATTCTTTTTTTTTCAATAATAATCTTTGATATACAATAGAAAGCGGGTTGGAGACAATATAGATCCCTGGGGAACACCAGAGTTAATGGTAAAAGTATTCGAAAGATATCCCTTGACGGTCACTTGCAGGGAAAGTTCATTCAGGAAGCTGGAGAGCCATACCCAAAAATGATCCGAGAAGCCATAGCTTCGAAATTCGGCAAGCCACACACGGCCAAAGGCCTTAGAAATTTCAAGAGCAACAGCTCTTGACTTTCCATGTTTATTGATTACGTTATTCTAAATATGGGTGACATATGATAGAAGGTCACCTTTTGATTTTTTGTCCGAAAGCCATAATGATGATCACTCAATATGTTAAAGCCTTCCAAATATCTAAGGAAATGGTGGTTTACGGCTATCTCCATGATTTTTGATATCCCACGACTTCAGAACGCGAGCAATCTTTCAACAAGAAGGAAGAACCCCTTCCTTGTAGGACCTTCCTTGTAGAACCTACCTTGTTCAGTTTCTGAGTACGATGACGGGATGACGGTGTGGAAATAATGGGTGGTGCCTGTCTTAGATGATCGTATGTGTTGCGGGACGTAAATTGTTCAGCCAGTAGATTCGCTTTTTCCATTGCTGTCTTTGCAATGGAACCATCCGCTTGTGTTAGTGGTGATAATTAGTTTTGATTAACAATTTCAGCTACCGACCTGATACGGTCCGCAGCACGGCAGGCAGTATGTTCTCTGCTAATATGGCTACCCAACCAAAATAAGCTTCCCTGCTCATATCAGGTAAACTGCCGAAATAAGTAGTTCTGGAATCAAACCTGTGGATCATTTTCTGGAGTAATTTCTTAGGCAGCCATAATTCCATATTGAAGAGATGCAGTTATTTGGTCGAATGTGAGGTTTTCAGAAGTTCAATGTGCAATATTCCCACTTTAATAACCTCCTCACATGAGAGCTATAGTCAGCTATATCCATTGATACATCGAATTCAGCCATGCAGGGGTTTTGCGCTTCTATTTCAGATGAATCATCGTTTGAGCTTGAGCTACTTCTCTCTTTATGTAGATTCTGCAAATTCTAAAGATATCTGCTCTTGAGGAGATTAAAAGTCTCTGTTTGCACCTTCTCAGTTCCTAGGTTTGTTAACAGGATCGAAAGCTCTTGGTCTTGATCGATGTTACAGGGTTTAGTCAAAGTTCATCTCCTCTGCAGACTGGGGGTCAGATTCTATGGTCAATTGAGGGTTCCACGCGTAGCTGTGAAAGTTATAGTGCTGATTTATCATGACAAGGTTTTCTACGATGAGTGGAAGCTACTATTTCAAAGGTTCTGTTAGAGATACTGGGTTGTTTCAGAGTCATACATTCTATTAACATGAATTCATACATGAGTTCATTATTAGGATGAAGTGTATCTCACCTCCCACCTTCACTATGTAGCAACGTCAAAGTCCCTGTAGCCAGTTCCTTCAATAAATACACAAATCGTTAATCAATAAACGATAGTGCTAATGTTTCAATGTGATTCAGAAACTATTTTGGGTTATTTTGAAACATCATCTGTGATTAATTATTTGTTTGAATTTGAGAGTTACGATTCATGAATTTTGTTTATAATACAAACACGGATACGTAGACATCTCTAACACTGAATCCGCGAAGAAGATACCTTCATCAAAATTAATTTCCTTCCGGACAGAAAGCCTGAGAACTGCATATTCAACGCTACAGGCTCAATCAAATTTGAATTTTTTGGCGTCTCACAATAAAATGCTATATTATCAAATGATGCTTGTTAAAATAAAAAATATAGACCACAGCACTCAGTAGACACATAATTTTTGAAGAGTGTTCTGTTATGGTCGATAAATATTTTAGTCAGAAGCAGAAATATTTCTGGCTATATCGGTTGAAGCCCTACACATTTGTAAAAAAAATATTACAAATAGAGAAGCTGAGAAATTCAATCTGAATTCGTTCAAAATTTTTTTAACAAACGATTGGAACGAATGGCCATTTTTGTTAAGTAATATTTGTAATTGTCACTTCCCATTGAAATGAACATACGTTCCATTTTCATGATGAAAATACTACAAAGTTCAAATATTCAATTGTTTTATCAAAATTTCATTTGAAAATGTGCATCAGAATGAGTATTCAAACGTGACCTGACATACGCTGATGGAAATTTGAAATGATTTATTCAGAATATATGTCAATTGTGTAAATTCATTCGATTTGTCTGACATGGATTTAGTTCCCTTCAAAGTCGAAAATCCTGTTGACATGTAGTTGTTGAAATTAAAATATTGAAGAAAGTCAATGTTTTGATTTTTGAAATGTTCCTACAATTTCAAAGATGAGAATGAACGTTGCCACTCCGGAAATTTTTCTGTTATAACTTTACAGTATAATAGCATTCAATTTCACACAATTTTTTATGAAACTGAACTCAATACCTAATTTCATAATGAAATTTAATATTTTGCATTTTCATGAGTCTTCTGTTAGAAAGAAATTGCTACTTGTGTTTAACTGGTTATGCCTCGTCGCATTTTTCTTGACAACGAAAATTTAAAATGTATGTACCCCGTGAGATTGAGTTTATCACGTGGAGAATTCAGACATGGAATTTGAAAATTTACTGTTTCACTTTTTCTGCAGTCAGTTACAGCATTGGATAAGCGGAGAGAAATACATTGTTAGAAAAATGTTTATTTCTGATGAACAAATCTTAACCAAGTTTGGACAAAAGTGGAATTTTGAAATGAATTGATCCATAAGTAGTGGTTCAAACTATTGATGAATCAATTAAATGAACGATACCAGCAATTCGAATCGGTTACGTAATATTCAGAAGGCAAAAATAAACGAGAAAAATGGAAAGTACTTCACAAAAATCATGTTATAGAGGCTAGACTGAATTATATGTGAAAACGTGTAACACAAACTGGCCGGAATTTCAAAAACACGAAAACAGTATTATTGATACACCAAAAAATGTTTTACTGAATATATTTCAGTACTAACGGAAAATGGATAAATATTATTTTTATAATATACTACAGATTCAGATTTACAAAATGTTACAGAGATGAGTGATATGAAAAGATTTATCCGACTGGTCTGCTTTAGTCTTTCCATTCGAACTAGTGCGCCTTCTGGTTGAATTTCGATCATTTCTAAAAATAGTCAGATAGTCAAATAGTTTTTTGATCATATAGTGGTACATTCTCTTGATCCTCAAAGTTCACGTTATGATCGTTACCAATAACATGTTCGTTCACAGACAAATTCTAATAATACTACTTCCAGCTCCATTCCTTTCATAAATCAATCATCTTCCAAAATTATCAAAAATCTAATATTGGAATTTCACAACGGAATATACATATATAGAACACTCTGACACAAGTTATGGAAGATTTTACAACAAGAGTACCTGCAAATATTTGGAGTTAATGTGTGTTTTCGAATTCTGAATGAAAAATATATTGGTCTCTACGTTTTTGGGATATATCTGAAGGGAATATGTATGAAATGACTTTGATAATGTTTTTTACAAGAGAAACATCAATGAAAACATTTGTTTGAAGGTGGTTGACAATGTTTCGTTGTTTATTTCATCAGTTAGGACTTGCATTGTCTAATACGAATTGATTTGAAATCCCGGAAATACAAAATTAAAAAGATTAACCGAAAGTAACAATTTTCTTAAACAAAAAACTGAAATTACAGAGAAATAACATACAAGCAACAACCAAAAAAATGAATTGAAATATTAATAAAAGCTGAAAATTGAATATTATTAACAAAAAATAAAAATAAAGATTAAAAGATTCCAAACCAAGTTACGTCACGACGTTTCGATTCTTAGTATCCACAATCTTATTCCTCCGAGATCTGACTATTCATAAGTCATTCGAGTGCTTTCACCTATCCCCCCTTCCCTTTCTCCGCTTCATTAGTTTTAGCGGGAGATGACCGTTTGGCGGGAGTTGGTCGTTTTTCGCTTGATTAGAGGTTTCCATTTGTTACGTATCTCTACGCTAGCTTGACTAAATGCGTTGTTGGACAACATATACGCGGCTTCTTTGAATTTTCTCTTAAACCAGTGTTCCTCTTTGTAGATGATTCCAGCTTGACCCCACTTGATGTTATGTTGATGAGTCCAAACATGCTCTGCTATTCCGGATTTGCTGGTTTCTCCTCGCTGTGTGTGTTTTTTGTGCTTAGCAATGTGAACTTTCAATGGTCTCTTAGTTTCACCGATGTATAATTCTCCGCACTCGCAGGGTATCCGGTAAATGCAATTCTTGAAATCGCAGTCCGTGTTTGGTGTCCTGGTTTTTGTGAGGCTGCTACGGATAGTCTTCCCAGATCTGAATCAGGTCCTGATGTTATACTTGGACCCAATACTTCTTATCCTTTCCGATAATCCTCTTACGTAGGGAAGTACAAGTACTGGTGGCGGTTTCTGTTCCTTGTGGAGCTCTTGCTGTCTTCTAGCTGAAGTCTGGTCTAGCATCACTCTAGAGTAACCATTCCGTTAAAGGTCATTTCTTTTCGAGACCTTTCTATGTATAACAGGGCCCGAAGGCACGGTCTAGTAGAGTCTTGATGATTCCTCTCTTAGTCCATATCCGAACCACCATCAATCGACTCTGTTACTACGGAGAAGAAGATCATCATGAAAAATTAGAAATGAAACTTTCAATGGTTTTATACCACTTGTATTTGTAACTGACGTTACTGCAGTTTCGTCCTACAAGGATATTTTCAAACTGATACAATAAACTTTGTGATGCTTGATGGTACTTCATTTTCAATTTGAAGTATTATACGGCTTGTCCAGCTGTACTTGTTTCTTCCTATGAAATGATGGATGTAGCTATTACCTATTACGGGTTAGGAAAAATGAGAAATGAAACTTCCTTCGTTTTTATACCACTTGCATTTATAACTGATGTTACTGCAGTTCCGTCCTACAAGTTGATTGCATTAGTTTCAAAATGTTCTTGTAGTATGTAACTGCAGTAACGTTAGAGACGAATACAAGTGGTATAAAAAAGTAGGAAGTTTTGTTTATTATTCTTCAATTTAGATGTCCTTATTGTAAGAAATTGATAATATGATCCAATCAACGACATGTCACATTGAGTATTGATTCATTCCAGATCACAACAAACATGAAACAGACCAAAATTTTCTTTGTCTCATTTTCTCATCATCTAAAATGAAGGCATTAGTGCTTACAAACGAAATTCAACAATTCTAATTCCTGCAAACATCTCAAAAATAATCACCGCCTGTCTTCGATCTTGTAACTAGCTACTTACTTTGGCACACACTAAAATAATTGACTTCCATATGCCAATTTTGTGTACCATGAATAACCGCAATTTTGGTAGGTATCCAAACTTTTTGAACATAAAATATAGCCCATGCTACTCGCTGATAATGCAGATTTCTATATGTGAAAAAATTAATGAAATCGGTTAAGTATTTTTTGAGTTATTCTGTAACCAGCAAAAAGAAACAACTTTTTTTCTACACCTGGATGGCAAGAAGATTTATGGACTTCTGGCAGAATCTTCCAAGGATTGGCTCAATCCAAGGCGTTTATGCACCCTTCGAAGCTTGATACCAAACAGTTGTTGGGCTACAGTAGGGATGAACTACGATGTCTTACAGGTCACTGTCATTTGAATCATCATATGCAGAGACTCGTACTGTCGTACTGCCTCTGTTTAAAAAAATGATGAAACAGCAGAGCACATACTTTGTGGCTGTCCCGTCGGGGACCAAATCAGGTTTTTAGAGTTCGGCAGAGCCGAATTCTTACCATGTGATCTGAAAGACCAATCATCATAGAAACTAATCTGCTTCGTTAAGAAGCTGGGTTTATTTGGTCGGGTGTGAATAGGTGTGAGCCATAATAAACCCTTGCGGGTTGCGGTCGAGGGTCGAATAGACCCACTCACTTTGGACCTAACCTAACATAACCTAGTTCAGATTCCGAATTCGACGAACTAACTTAATTTTACCGGTCTTATAATCTGACTGGAAAATATTATTTACTATTTAATTTCATTTGCGGTGGAATAAGAAAAATATAAACATGAAACAATGCGTCAGGAAAATACCTTGCTGAATTTCCAATGTGAAATCAATGAGAATGTATTATGATGAATACACAAATAAACCATTCATATTCACTCCCCAATTAGCCTAATTTGCACTCAACTGAAAATGAATTTTCTCTTTTGCTCACCTGAAAACAAATAATTAGTTGAAATTAATTAGTACCTAAAACAAAGTAATTGGGTTTTGTTGATGGGTAGATGAAATTAAAATCAGAGAATATCTCTTAATTAGATTCGATAAACCGTAAATTTCAATAGTAGAATTCAACAATAATAAAAACCTCCTTCGTTGAAGGTTTATTTAATATACTACATGGGCTGGAAAGTCTCGTGCCTAACACATAGATGGTGCTGATCTTATTGCATTCACCGCTATTTCAATGAGTACTAACCTTCAGAAGAAAGCGGTTGAAATTTCATGATATTCTACTAAGTTTGTGAGTTATTGTGCTAAGAGTGACACTACTCTTTCATTTGGATAACTGCGTTTATGTGGAATAAACTTCCTAAGAACGGTTTTTCAAATGAATTTAATCTCCAGCGATTCACTATTTCTAACAGGCGCCGCTCTTAGAGCGCCTTGAAGATTTTCCTTTCCTAAATTAACTCCTACTTCCGCCAAATTGACTTCATCTTATTTTCGTCATTACCTCCATATCTCGTTATTGAGAAAGAAGGCTCTTACTTCGGATGAAGACAGTTTGGTTTGTTACTCATCTGGCTAGGCCTATCAGTGGTGCCTGAATGATGTCATTTCAAATAAAATCATGAAAGGGCGAGAGTAGTGATAGAAAATGAACTTCTATAAAATTTACTGTCTGTGTAGTATGTATGCATTTTATTTTCATTTTGGTGAAATTACTTCTTTTTGTGAAAGAAGCACCCGACTCTTTGGTAATTATTGGATTCAAGGCCGTTTGTATGATATGAAAAAAGCTTAAAACAGGTCATGGATAATTATAATTGATTTATAACCTAAGTGAAATTATATTTGTGGCAATTATACTTCACTAAGTATACTTATTTCTGATAAGCAGTTACACTGGACGAATTATCCCAGAATCTACCATAAGTGGTTGTTAATTCTCATAAAGTCATGTCATACTTTGGGAAATGAATTGCCAATTTAAAACATTGAGCATAATAGTGATAGGAGTATCTCTACGGCACTTCAAAATGATTGATGAATAGATATAGGATAGAGGAACAATAGTCGAAGTGTGGCTGAACAATTGACTTGTAAACTGTGATACTTGACTCCGTTGAAAGATTATTGGCAATTCTAGAAAAAAAGAATAATTTCATTGAAATTTTTTTATGAATATACTCAAAATGTTCATCAAACGATAGAGTGTTATCTATCTGGAATCCCAGATATTAAGTTGAATTCACTATTTCAATTTTGTCATCATCAATGTTGAGATTAATAGTTTTAGAGTCTACTTGGCTGTATTTAAACTTGGTGGTGATTATCATCGCTTTAGTTTTCATCACATTCAGCTTGAGTTCATTAATTTTTAAATACTTGTTGACACTTGCCTGAGTATTATTCATTTTTTGTATAGCCATCGTAAGGTTCACATCGCTACAAGCCAATAGAGTATCATCAGCAAAAAAGTTCATGAATTCACAGTCGACAAACAATGGCATGTCGTTTAAATATAGTATCAATAGAAGGAGTCCCAGAACTCTACCCTGGGGAACTCCAACGTAATTGTCAATTTCACAAGAGAACATGTCTTTAACTCTTACCCGTTGTTTTCTGTTGGTCAAGTAATTAGATAACCATTTATACACTTTGCCCTCAATTCCATATATATTCAATTTGGCTAGTAGTATAGACCTATCAGTGGTCTCAAATGCTCTTTTGAGGTCAAGGAACACGACTAATGAATCATTGGTAGTTTATTGTATAAGTTTGAAAATGTCCGTATAGGACGAAACTGCAGTAGCGTTAGTTAGAAATAAAAGTGGTAAAAAACATAGAAATTTTAATTTCTCTTTTCATTACGAATTGCTACCACGTAGTAACAACGGCTGCATCCATCAATTTATATAAATATCTGTCACAAATCTGTAAGGCGACTGAATTATCAAATTTCCAGGAAAATTATACATTCAAGAATGAATATTCGTTCGTTATATAAATGAAAACATCGAAAACTCATTTTTAGCTGAACCCCATTGTTATTGTATTACCACATTTGTTTTTTGATCGATCATCCGTCAAATATATATGAACCCTCCGTCGTGTTCCACACATATTCAACCGGGTTTAGCAATGTTTTATTTTTATTTCCCTACGCCATGTGAAATTGATGATTCATATTTCGTTTGAATTTGCCACTCTCCCTTCCCCCACCTCACAATTCACGATTGAAAAAAATTACCAGTACTATTTTCCCTCAACAGCATCTAGAAGTTTAATGTGTAGGGGAGACCGGGGCAGGTTGTAACACGGGGTAAGGTGTAACAGTCGCAAAATCTCCTGAAAGTTTATTCTGGCAACCTCGCATCATGCACGGGCTTCTAGGGAATGTTATCAGTGCCAGTTTCACTTATGCAGCCAATCGCTATATATCGGTGTTACGTTTATTTCTGAGATTGTTGATATTTTGAGCACGTAAGTAAATTTTGATCTAGCACTATCACAAACCGGTGAAGCTTTCGCTTTTTTGACACAAACTAGTCATTGCACATTGCCTGATCATAGTATATACGTATTTTAGTTATATGATGTATTCTTTAAAATTTAACGAGATAATTCTCATGAAATCAAGCTCGGAGTAAATTGGAACAAACTGCTCGGGGCAAAAGGTAACATGTTACTACTTACCCCGCCTAAACAAACATCCAGTTTACTGAAATATCACTTGCTTTTAGGATGAGAACGTATAAAAAAACAAACAAAGGTTCTACTTCTAAAGAAGACATGGAAAAAGCCTTACACAGAGTTATACACAACAAAGAGTCAATTCGCTCAGTGGCAAAAGCTTTAGATATATGTCATGTGACTCTCAGGAGGAATGTTAAAAAGGCAAACGTTCCGGAGGCTCCTATCAAATTGAACAGTATAGGCTATCACCGAAGACCAATTTTTAACGATCAGCAAACCACCAGTCTATTAGAATATTTGAAAAGTGCTTCAAAAATTTATTTTGGTTTGACTCCCAAGAAAGTTCGTAAATTGGCCTATGAGTGTGCCTTGCATTATGATATTGAAGTTCCAAACTCCTGGAAGGGAAACAAGTGTGCTGGACGAGATTGGCTGACAGATTTTCTAAAAAAAAATAAGGAGCTCTCTATTCGGACCCCAGAACCTACAAGCTTACAAAGAGCAACGAATTTCAATAAAGTTAATCTGTCCCCATTTTTTGATAAGCTAGCTAATGTTAGAGACAGATACGGTTTTACTGCTTCCCAGATTTGGAATCTCGATGAGATGGGTGTAACTATCGTACAAAAAGTTAGTAAAATTATCGCCGTAAAATGAACCAAGCAGGTTGGTGGTGAGAGGGGGTACTTGTCACTTTATGTACTGTCATAAGTGCGATCGGAAATGCTATACCACCTATGTTTCTGTTTTCTAGAAAAAAATTTCACGACCATTTCATTAGAGATGGTCCCCAGGGTCCATTGGAATAGCTAATGGTTCTGGCTGGATGACGACCGAAGAATTTTATAAATTTATCAAGCACTTTGTTGCTGACGTAAAGCCATCGGAAGACAGTCCAGTCGTCTTATTATTGGACAACCATGAGTCCCATTTAGCAATGAAAACTATAAATTATGCAAAAAAAATTGGGTGGTGATGCTGTCTTTTCCGCCCCACTGCTCTCACCGTCTGCAGCCCCTAGACAGGAGCGTATATGGCTGCTTCAAACAGTATTTATCTTCTGCTCAAGATAGCTGAATGCGAAGCAACGCCGGAAAGTCGATAACAATTTATGATGTCCCTCCTTTGGTTCGTGATGCACTATCACTGGCAGCTACTCCTATAAATATAATGAAAGGTTTTGAGGTTTCTGGCATAGAACCTGTTAACCGGGAAATTTTTAGCGACGATGACTTCTTACCCGTTTCTGTGACAGAGCATCCGCTACCACTACCACTTATATCCTCCCAAACAGATGATTTGAAACCCATTGTAACAACGACTGGCCTACCCCAAGAATGTTCACAGGCATCCACTTCTAAATGCTATCCTGCTCCTTTCAAACGCACCTTCAAAGACACGGCTACATTCTCTCCAGAGTTTGTTCGGCCACTCCCTAAAGCTGAACAAAGAAACAAAACGAATAGGGGGAGAAAAAACGAAAATCCGCCATTCTAACTGACACACCAGAAAAAATGCCCTGGAAGAAGAACAGAAATAAACGCAAATCTGAAAAGCAGAAAGAAATTAAGAAGGCACAAGTGAAGAATTAAAAAAAAAGGTTTGGTGGAATCAGAATCACCTTCTGAAGACGAGTACTTTTGCTTAGTTTGCAATTGCTGAACCCTTCAGCAATAGCAAACCGAACGAACATTGGATTGGGTGCAATGTGTGCATCATCTGAAGATCATGATCTGCCAGTGTCCTCTCTTTGATAGAATGAAATGTAGTCTCCAGAGGCTCCAGTAAGGTATGATTAGGGCAATACGAACTCACTTTGTTGAAGTTGCACGCCAGTAATAAATTAGTGTTGGCCGTAAGTTTCTGATTTTTTGAAACAGTTTTTTATTTGTCATCGAAAAAATACTTTATTTATTTTGTTTCCCCGTTCATTTGTTGAATCAGAACTCTCATCTGACACCGCGTCTGTTAAAATACTGCAGTAGAAGATTCACGAACGAATGTTCTGTTTGATCATAAAAAAGTGAACTTATTGGAATGAACCAATTCCGGTTAGATCCCCGCCAGAGTATTTAATAGATCGATAACCCGATCATTTACGGCTCGGAATATAAATTTGTCAAGATCACAACGAAACCGGCGTTTCTGCAGCAATAATAACGGGTATGTATAGTTGAGATAACCGAATTGCGAGATTAATAAACTTACCGGACTAGAACTAATCCTGTTTCTATCCTTGACATACCGCACGCTGAAAATACAAAGCCTAGGATATTCCATGCGATTCAGGTGTACAACATACCTGATTGATGATTCACATGGATTAAGGTTGTAAAATTTTTAATAATTCAGTATATTTTCTGAGAATTCAATTTAGTTTTACATATGTGATTACCGATTTTGATTCAGAGTTTGAATGATTGTTTCAGCCATACTGTGTCATGAAAGAGAAATTCTTCCCAAATGACCATCCCAGCTATGAATTTGTTAAATGGTCTGCAAGATGTTCTGCTTTCAAACCTCTTGATTTTTTCGAAGGTGTAATGAATACATTATTTCAATTCAATGTGAAGAGTTGAAAGAACTTGCGTGTTTACAAATACAATGTTACTTATATTTCAACGGACACGGAGAGATAAGGTAAAATCGTAATAATGTAATTGAATGACCTTGATTAGATCACCAACTATGTATGAATAGCAATAACTGATATAATGCACTTATATCGTTTAGTATATTGAACGATTCACCTCTCGGTGGAAACAGTGCCACTGTACTGCAGAATTATTCATTGCAGAATTTGTGATACTTTTGGTAAATTGATAGCCCTTACTACGAGGTAGGAGATAATCATGAAAAATGAGAAATAAAACTTTCTTTGTTTTACCACTTTCATTTGTAACCAATATATCACTGTTTCAAATGAAAGTAGTAAAAAACACAGAGAGTTTTATTTCGGTTTCATTTCTCATACTTTTTGTAGTTTACCTGAATCGTAGTTTGCTCACTAGGCTGTCTGATTCCATTTATTCAAATTGAGACAGACTCATGGAAGCCCTGTTATTTCATCTTGAATTAGTTTAGTTTCGAACCTATATTTAGGTGTTTTGCATTGTAACGTGAAAAGTTGACTTTTATCAACAATTCAAAACACTTGTTACGAAATGTATCATTTAATTGTGGAAATCATAAAATACATGTATATAATTTCAGAGTTCCAATCTAGTAAACATCAGCTATTTCATTTTCTTGTTAACTCTGTATTTCACTGCATAGTTGATGTAGTCTGGGGAAGAGAAAAAGAAACGAATTATTATTAATGAATAAAATTCCCAAAAAGAAGGAATGCTCAATGAATACTTCATACAAAGTAGAAGTATTGCCATTGGAGTTCACAAAATTTCGTCAACGTGTACGTCACGGTGCAAAGGACGAGTTTGTGTTAATACTTCTGGTCGGATGTCAACCTGAAAGGATTTTGGGTGACGGTTGAGAAACGAAAGTAGAGTGTGTCACGTCAGTTACCATTTTTGTGTTGCGCATTATTTTAGTGGAAGCCTTTCCCTCAGAGGAGGTGATTTTTTTGAAGCATTTGATTTCTGGAACCAATATTACAACCGAGATCACTTTCTGTAGATCTGCCGGTTTCCATTAAGCTACGGACAAGTACAGCCTTTAGTTTTTTCCAAGGAGCGTGGGACGTCCAACCATCCCGAAAGTTTTGTTCTGGTTTGGAACCTTTTAGATCCCCAAATATCGTCTTTTGCTGCCGACCAGTTTTGAAAATAAAAAGAAAAGTTGAATTGCTCCAGTTCGACATACATCTTTCGAATCCAGGATATTTATAGTATCGCCTGATAGCCAAACTGTTTCGTTCTCTAACCCTCCAGACTACATCCAGAATCTACTCGACCCCTCAGACAGCCTGTTGCTGATACCATCCAGGAAAAAATTGGAAATTTCATTTGGTGAGAAATTTCCAATTTTTTACATCGGAGTTGATTTCCACTACACAGACAACCTATTTTTGTAGACCAACTATGTACCTGTTGTTTCCTTTTTGAATTATATGAACCTATATGCATTTAACGTTTCAAAAATTATTTCCAACGTTTCAATAATCATTTTGTGTAGAAATAATGAAAGTCGTATGAATTTACTTCATAACGTTGTTTTGTAAGATCCTATTGCAGCTGCAGCGGCGTTGTATTATTTCATTTGTTGTGTTACCGGATCACATACTTTTTTTAAAGAAATCAATAACCGCTTTTTTGTCTACCATATTTTTGGAGTTTTAGTCTGCAGCAACTATTAAATAATTTTCTGGCGTATACATATTTTTATTTCTTGGTTTTAGCAAAATCAAATCAAGTGGCGCCCCATCCCAAAAAAAAGGTTGTTCTACAAAATAAAAAACCCACGACCACTGCTCTCCCAATATATTGACTGCCGTTAGCAACTTGTTACCTTTTTTTTGAAATTCTCTATTAGCCGTGGAATTTCATTCGACCATCATATAAAAATATCAGAAAGAGGTAATAGCATCATCTTGAATTGAAACCCAACCTCATCGTATATTTGGGTGATGAATTCACAGTTATTTTCAGTTTTGAACAACACGTGACTCTTTCACAAAGAATATAAAAGATATCGAGCGATTTGTAGATATGTGTAGCTGCTACCGGCATTTTATTCCTCACTTTGCTTCCCTCATGTACCCAAACAATGACTTTCTCAGAGGTGAGAAATACATACATACAAACTGAAAAATATTGATTTATATAATAATAGTAATAAATACCTTTATCCATGAAAATTACATTTATACATGAAAGGAAAAGGGTTAGCCAAAGGCTACCTTCCACCCCACCAAAAAACTATACAGTGAGTGTAAGACAATAATTTAAAAAATACTTATTTACAATCATAACAATGATAGAGAAGAGAAAAAATATAGATCATATAGTTGTTAATAACTCCTAAAATTCTTAACATTATTTTGGTCAATTGAACAATTTTTTTGCATTACCAATCATTGAATTTCAATTTTTTAAATTAGCACTGAGCAGTAAGCATCTGTGATTTTATTTCTTTCTTAAATTGATTAATATTATGATTCAAAAGGGGTGAAATTCCTTTCAGATAAGAAGGGGCTATATAAGAAAAACATCCTTGAAATTTGGAAGTACGGTGCCTAGGTATGTTGAATGAGTTAATTCTCAAATTGACCATATGTATGTCACAATGACTGCTTAATAAACTATATAATTAACTAGGTGTTTTACTTTGAAGCAACTTAAACAAAAAATGTTTATCAAATATTGGACTCAGTACCTCACATTCAGCTCCTTCATTTTTAACAAAAATGGTGTGACATGTTCATCATATGGTATACAGCATAGGAATCGCATGCAAGCATTTTGTATACGTTGTAACTTCTGCTTCTTATATTGAATTTATATAGCGATTTGAGTTTGAATTGCTAAGAATCTATGGTTATGCCAAGATTTTTAGCAATAAATGTCTGCGTTATTGAGAGTGAGCCTAAAGTTACACTGAGTTTCTACTATTTGTCTTTGAGACCCTGTACATAAGGCCAAAGTTTATATGGATTGATTTTCAGTTCATGATTCTCCGATCATAGGAATGTTTTGTGCAAATCTGTGTTTATATTGGCCACGCAACTGTATGTATGGGAGTTATGAGAAGACAAATATAACTGTATATCATCTGCGTATAGATGTACTTGGCACTGTGATAGGAAAGTGAGGTAATCAAAAATAAACACTGAAAATATCAAGGGTCCTAAGATACTTCCCTGCGGTTCACCTGAGATTGATTACCATGAGTAATCATCCAGTTTGATCCTGTGGTATCTGGTCATCCATTTAAGAGAAATGTCATCGAATCTTATAAACTTAAGCTTGAGTAAATCGAAATTAACTAAATCGAAAGCTTTACTTTGATGAAGCAGTATTGAAATGGTGACTCTTGATTGATCTCTGAATCTCGCAAGATTGTCGATTACTTTCAAGAGGGCAGTCTGTGTTTCGTGTTTTTTGCGGAACCCAGACTGCTCGTTCGGAAGTATTCGATTTTCTTCAAAAAAAGCTTTTATTTGACGGGAAACATTTTTCTCAAATATTTTAGAGAATGAAGGCAGAATGCTGATAGGGCGTAGGTCACTGAACGTGGTAGGTGCATTATTTTCCGGAATTGGAATTATATTAGCAACCTTCTAAACATCTGGAAAAATACCCTATCTGAAGGACTCGCTGAAAATATATTCAACTTCATCAATACAGTGTAGTGTCACTAAAGAAATCATCTTGATGTTTTTATTGTCAATACCTGAAGCATTAGAATATATTTCTTCAAAACAACTTCTTTCAAATATAAACATTGAATTACACAAAATGAACTGAACAACTTGACTCCAAACACTCGTGATTGGAACGGATATTGAAGGAATTGAATTTATTAAGAACGTCATTCTGGTAGGAACACATTATGGAAAAAAATAACAGAAAAATTGTAATACATTGATGTATGACATGTAAATATGCATCATTTGTATTAAAGGAAGGAATGCCATCTTCGAGCACTTATTGAAAACAAATCAATTCATATTGAATAAAATAACATATGATCTTCAATAGAAAATAACGTCCAACTTCCTCATTCAAATTTTTTGTCAAACGTCTTTCCCATACATATACTACGTATATAAACTATATATTCATCACATTTTCAAAAGTAAATAATTCATGAGAATGAACAATCTCTTCATTACTCTCTTCAAGTTGATCTATTCAAATAATCAAACTATGTGAAATATCGTTTCGTTTATTCAGCATTTCCTTGCTGGGAATCGGAGAAATTGCAAATAAATTAAGGCAAAGTCAGTTGAGGTGGAACTGTGCTTCCAGACTGTAATATATAAGGAATAATGCTCATCCTAATTAAAAGGAAAGTGATTAATATACGCTCGCGAAACTTACGAGAGATTTATTATTTATTTGTTCATGTTTAGATATCACGCAAGGTGGTTTAAATACTACATTGAATGAGTTGTTGAACAACGGTTCAGATCGATTTTTTCCGTTTTTGGTTGGATTATTGCTTCCAGGTATTTTCATATTCATTTTTGGGAAATATAGACTTGGCGAATCAAAGCGTAGATTATTGAGTTTCATGTTTATTTGAACTGAGAGAATTAACGATAAAACAGATTTTAACAGATTTCATGTCACAATACGCAATAACAAAAATAATAGTATTTGATTTTATTCTTTGTTTTTATCCATGTCGAATGTTTTTGAAATTCTCAAAATCCACCCATCAAAATAGTTTGTGAACAATTGTGGTTAGTAAGTATAGGTACTGTTTTCAGCCAATTTTATTTCGCTTTTTGTCTTTTTTGGTCCCAAAATCTGGTTATAATAATATACAATTTAATTGCTGAGCAGAGTATTTTGCAAACATAAGTACCGAGCGCATGCTAGTCAGATCACTTCTCACTCATTTTAAATTTTCTTCATTTTAGACTCTTTAACCAAAGACTCTTTAACCATAATTAGTAGATAAATAAAACACTTTCGAACACTTCAACAATTTGTAATCGAAATTGTCAATAATAATTGAAATTGAGATGACCCAATTGCACTCACACCTTGAAAAAATGTTTTCAACAAATTTTCACAAGGCATTGAATTTTTTGTGGCAGAATACAGGGTATCAAAAAATTTGATATGTATATAATGTTTCTGTGATCCCATTTGAATTTCGAGGCTAGAATACTGATCCATTAATGTGATTATAAAGTATTACATTTGAAAAAATCGACATTGAAGGGCAGTTTTTGCAGACTTTCGAGGATTGTGACTTTTTAGGAGCTAATAGAGTGTAGATTTTCAACTTTTGGCCCCACGATTATAATAGACCTGTATATTTCACTAGTGCTCAGTTTATATAACTGAATCATTTGATGATATAGTTCTTAAAGGAATCTGAACTCCAAAACTTTTCTATCGAATTATCAACAATCCAGGAGCAAACATCCTAATTTCACTTCACTTTCCTCTTCTCAAAAGATACGGCATCATCAACTGCCCCAATAAATTGTATCCATCAATTATATGAAGCCTAGTAGAAACATCATACTGCGAAGTGAGCAGCCATATGCAATGTGTCGAGCCTGGCGAGTAATTAATTACAATATAACACTGAATAATTGGTGATGTTACCATTAATCAGGGTTCGAGATGCTGTGCAGTATAGTGGCAGCCAATATTAAGTACATGACAATTCCATCAGCTTAGCCTGGATAAATAATAAATTATCAGGTGAAATAGGATGCCATTTATTAAGGCTCATCAGTATTACTGTTGAAATTTCGGTTATATTGTGCAATGTAATACTTGTTTTCCAAGTTCTTAGAGGAAATGTCAATGCATTTTTGAAATTGATAGAATAAATTGAAAGAAATTCATTAGTTTTTTTCTGTGGAGATACTGCGCCACCGTGTAAATCGAATCATATTAGCGTACTCCTGGTTACATGGAAAAAAATACTGAGGACATTCTCAAAATACATGATTGCATAGTATGTATTTTGATCCTAATAACATTAAAACAGATCCTTCCTCTAATTGTCAAACCCGTCATGATTCATAAGAAATGGCTTAAGTACTTGTAAATAATGGATAACCTGTGATGCGCTGTTTGGAACCTTTGGTGTAGTAATGAATATTACTGGAGTTTTTTCCAACATCAAATTGTTATTTTTAACATCTCGACACGAGTTTCAAACACCAAGTGATCATCTTCAAGAGGAAGATTCATCTTCTTCTTCAGGAGGTGACCACCTGAAGAATCAACTGACCGTGTAAACTTAGATAATCAGTTTCATACATTGATCCTGAATCAGTTATGGTGGTACCAAGATCTATGGTACGGAGCCAGATGAGAAAATGGATCGATAAGGAACACGGGCTGCTGAAATTCACTTGATAAAACATTTGGGAAAACTTTCAGGTAAGGACCACCTGGAAAAACAACTGAAAAGCTGCTTCAACATGAGCTGCATGGCACAAAAAAATACACGATAAATCGCTAGTTATTGTTCATTCAGTAGAGGATATTTCAATTAAAATAGAGGTGTACAAAGGATATCTCAGCTGCAGATGGTGCAAAAAGGAACGGAATTGCTTTCCACATGCAAATATGGAAAGCACTTTTTACCCATGTCTAGAAGAATATGACAAACATCCAACGAAGATCTGAACAAACTAATGCAGATAATTTATTCGCTAGTCAGTTGAAGATGAGAAAAAACTGTAATATATCATGAGATTTAAAGGAATGGACAGAGCATATGACTCCTAACTAGCAAATAGAACATTCCTGAATACATTAAAATTTCGAGGGGCGTCAAAAATCTGAAGTGAATACGAGATGCGAATGTTTCTATTGTAATAATTGATATTGCGATGATAACGTAAAATATTATTTTATTCGTGGAGATCGAGGTCGACAACCCGGTTCTTCAGTGTCGAAATTTTCCCAGATGAAAGCTACTTTATAAATGTGGGACCTTTGTGCGTCGTTGTGGTCATGTAGACTAAACAAGTGTATATATTAACATCCTGCCGATGATCTTACGCTTGAGATAGTTAAAAACGCTGAGATGAGGAGACTATCATCACACACTTCACATACTGGGGGATTTTGTTCAGATAGTAGATACCCATGGGTGAGACGAGTGTGGCCTAGACCAAGACGAGTTAAAATGACCTGGGCTCTTCTTCCATTGGGGGTGTTTTTCTACTGAGATACTGACTGTTTCATCTCATGAAGTTTTACTGACGAACTATCCTATTGGGATTGCCAACTGTTGATGATCGTTTGCTTGTATAGAGATTTCAGATCCGTATGAACAGCAAGTGACTCTGTATCTGTTAGCGGGTTAGTAATTGCTTCTTCCGCTAATTTGTCAGCTCTTTCATTTTCAACTATGCCAATGTGTGAAGGGACTCACATAAACTGAATGAAAATATGAATTTCATATAGTGAGTGGAGAGACTGTTTTATGAGAAGCAAGATGGGATGATTGGATTGGCTGTATAGTTGTGTAATTGCTTCGAGAGCGTTCAGTGAATCTATGACAATCAGGCATTTTGGGATGTTCTTTGTCTCCATGTACTTTAATGCTCTCCAAATAGCGAATAATTCACATGTGAGTATTGTGTTTTCTTTCGATAATTCAAATAAACAGCTGAAATCAGAGCTGGTGAAAGCTGCCCCTATTCCATCTTCCGTTTCAGATGCATCAGTGTATAATGGAAAAGAGTCTTCGTATTGCTCCAGAAATTGGTTGAAGGTTACATTGATCACCCTTGGATTTGTAGTTGATTTACAAATATTACCGCGAAGGTGTGCGCCATAAGTACAGTTGTGATGCCAGCAAAGTATTCCAGGAGGATTAGGAATGACAATTAAAAAATATAGAAGTGTTTGCTCAGAAAATACATATGAACAAGTCATTCTATCGATGAATTGAAGAGATTTATCGGAATTCCAGCTAACATATTGAGGCATGAAAGTAGCTTATTGCTATATTCCATTCTTGAAATATTTGGAATATCTTGCTTTTTGATAAAATATTTCTCAATCTTGTTGAAACTGGGATATTCTATATCACTTCACACAATTCTTCCCTAGATACAGTAGTACACATATCCTTTTTTTTCAGATCATGGAGACTGCAAATCACATACCCGCCACCCTCACACCTCCAGTGCCCATCGCCGTTCCATCCGAGCTGACATCCGGACGAACTTCAGCCACGAAAACGGTGACACCGGAACCTTCACCCAGGTGTACTCCAAACAGAGCGCAAAGCTGGTGCTAGATTGCGCCGTCAATATCAATTTCAGCACGAGCATCTGGCTGAAAGATGGCCAGATCGTCCAAACCATACTCAAGGACAACACGAACAATAAGAGAGTGATCGGTCATAGGTTTCTTGTGGACGCGACCGGTAATTTATTTATCGATAACGTCAGGTTGGAAGACTACGGTAGGTGGCAGTGCGAAGCCGAGGATGCTTTTGGGTTCGTTGTGCAGGGCAGGCCGATACAACTGACGATTTTAGGTAAGTGTGCTAGTTTTTTTTTTTTTTTAATGTGGTTGACAATAGTGAGAGAATAGAGAAATATACATATTTCGCTCCTATATCATTTTATAGAGGAAGATTAGTAACGCGATATATCGAAAATATTTTTTCGAAAAAAAATTCAAATTTTGAAAGTTTTTTGATTTTTATACACATCCTTGGAAAAATCACTAAATGTCCACGATTTTAAAAATGTACAGTAACCTTCTCTCTCAGTGAAGATGATCGGTTGTCCTGCCGTAATCCTGCCGTGTCATTTGAGAATCGATATATGTATATGTTAACATATTTTTATTTGGACGTCCGTTATTTTATTGATCATCCAATATCGATATGTATTTTCTTTCCTTTTTGGTACGTTGAGTCTCAAAAAAATAGATCCTGAAGTGAAATAGTAGTAAGCAGTGAAGATGGCAGTGTCAGTGTGAGTTTTCAGAGACTCATCAATATCGAAGACAACATCTGGAATTGAATCAATCATCATATAATCACTGTAGCCCAGAGCACAAAACAGTATAGTATAGGGACATTAGGTGACATTGGGAATTAAATAAATTTTTATGTCGAAACGAGCTGAAAGTGAGTTTTGTATCAGTAAATCGAATGAATTATTACACTTCTTTTAATACTAATATCATGAATATTTCGAAATAAAGTTCATTTTGAAAAATATTTCGAATGAAATTAATATCATTCAATTTCATACAAAAAAATATTTAAAAAATCCAACTACTCTATAAACTCATTAATGTGAGATTAAATTATTTTCAGCAGCTATTATTCTGTTATTAAGTGATGAACTCTTGGAATATTTGGCACCCAATTGAAAACTGTGCTAGCGAAACATGTGATATATTTTTCAAAATGGAGTTTGTGAAGATCAAATCGGGAGGTGTATGTAGTTTTTGATCATACTTCTGTGTTTATATTCCATCATTTTTTTTCTGTGAAATCAGATTCACTGCCACGTCCACTATCATAATATTCTGTGAGCAAATATACCTTCAACTCATTGTTAACTTACAAAAAGTGAAGTCACAATGTTGAAACAGCATTGGTCGCTTCCCTTATCAAAGCTTCAATGTGAACAGCAAATAATAATAGAGAATCTTGTTTTTTTCTTTTTTTCTGTGAAATCAGATTCACTGCCTTCCACGTCCACTATCATACCATTCTGTGAGCAAATATACCTTCAGCTCATTGTTAACTTACAAAAAGTGAATTCACAATGTAGAAACAGCATTGGTCGCTTCCCTTATCAAAGCTTCAATGTGAACAGCAAATAAAAGTGGAAAATCTTGTTTTTTTCTTTTTTTCTGTGAAATCAGATTCACTGCCTTTCACGTCCACTATCATACTATTCTGTGAGCATATATAACTTCAGCTCATTGTTAACTTACAAAAAGTGAATTCACAATGTTGAAACAGCATTGGTCGCTTCCTTTATCAAAGCTTCAATGTGAACAGCAAATAAAAGTAGAGAATCTTGTTTCATTTTATTTTTTCTGTGAAATCAGATTCACTGCCTTCCACGTCCACTATCATTCTATTCTGTGAGCAAATATATCTTCAGCTCATTGTTAACTTACAAAAAGTAAATTCACAATGTAGAAACAGCATTGGTCGCTTCCCTTATCAAAGCTTCAATGTGAACAGCAAATAAAAGTGGAAAATCTTGTTTTTTTCTTTTTTTCTGTGAAATCAGATTCACTGCCTTTCACGTCCACTATCATACTATTCTGTGAGCATATATAACTTCAGCTCATTGTTAACTTACAAAAAGTGAATTCACAATGTTGAAACAGCATTGGTCGCTTCCTTTATCAAAGCTTCAATGTGAACAGCAAATAAAAGTAGAGAATCTTGTTTCATTTTATTTTTTCTGTGAAATCAGATTCACTGCCTTCCACGTCCACTATCATTCTATTCTGTGAGCAAATATACCTTCAGCTCATTGTTAACTTACAAAAAGTGAATTCACAATGTTGAAACAGCATTGGTCGCTTCGCTTATCAAGGCTTCAATATGAACAGCAAATAAAAGTAGAGAATCAGGCTAGGTTCTGCATCTCATCGATATCCGGGTCGTTTGTCGCTGATTCAACATAACAAACCTGAAAATACAATGACGGTTTCTGAACTTGTATCGATGATGAACATTGAGAAGTTAATTGGTGGAATCCTTGTAAGGCTTCCACGTAAAAAAAGCCGTTTGATAAGCGTTATAAGCGTGTCATGACCTGTTCAGCATCCACCTAACTTTTTTAATAAAAACTTCTTTGTCTATTTTTCATCATCGTTATATGGGGTTCCTACTATTTAATTTTGAAAAGCTTTCGAATGTCTGTAAATTGAGTCAGTCTCGCACTTTGTGAATTAAAATATCATGTAGTAGGCAAATATCCTGTCAGCTCAATGTTAACCCACAAAGATCCAGTGTATGTTTTAGCTGATTCAATGGATGTTGTTGTTTTCGAACCGAACTTTCAAAACTTAAGACGCAAAGAGACTGCAATGATTTTGTTTCTCTTGAGAACATTGGCTTTATATGAGGTAATGTACATCCAGAATCACAAACTTCATGCACACGACTTCAGACTTCACTTTACTCATTGGCATCCCAAAGCAGACTTGCGTTTATTGGTTTGGTGAAGGTGCTAGTATTTATTAAATTGTCTATCCGCCTTTTTACGGGTGAACCTCCACCATAATTCTAGGAAAAAAATCGGTATGTTTTCAGGATGTCGTTTTGTATGCTAAGATGTACAGGATCATAATAGCCAGACATAATTATATAAATAATCGAAACCCATTAAAAATATATCTGAATCATCTATTGAATGTGAGCTAAGGACTAACGAGGTCTTACCTTTCAACTTGTGATTCCTAACACGGTTGCAGAATCACCCCAGCTTCAACCAGATAAATTTTCTCTCTCTCTCTCTCGAGACGGGGATCGAACCCAATGCCTTCCGATCGTGAGTTGCACCGCAGCCAATTCCACAACAACCATCTGCTGATTTCGGATATGTTTCTTTCAATTGTCACAACATGAAAAGACTACTACGAAACAAAATTCACAGTGAATGAATTAAAAATAACAAAACGACAGCATGGAATTCAAGAACTCTGGAGAACATTTTGAATGAATAGATAGTCATAGAAACTATTTTTTCAATTTTTGTAACAATGAACTAATTGGAATTATCAACTCGATTGAATTAATTTAGTGAATATCAGATTATTTCAATTATTTATACAAACTTGAATGCACACATATATCCATGGTGTTTAAAAGTAGTACATAAAAACAAACATATGATATCACATTTCAATAATTCACCATCTGTTTGTTGCATTGCCTACAAACATTTCCACTCATATCACCTATGCCTATGTGCCTAATGTGCCTATGTGCCTAATCCCTATGTGTCTAATGAGAGGTTTTTGTGAACCTTATACTAGAGCAATTTCTTAAAAAAAGATCTAACCTCGTGAGATTCAGAAATTTGAAATCATACGTCGAAAGATTAGACCCCATTAGTTCATAGCTCGCACATGTTCTACTTCTGGGGATTGTCGTTCAATGAATTTTTCATCTACCAAATGAATATATACGTATCCTTTGAATTATCTACTTCTGTGGTGGGTTTCGTTGCTGACAATTTTTGTTTCTTCCCATTCTGCCGCGTGATTTCATGTATGATCCTGTTATCTATTTCTACCGAATGTATTCACGATGTTCTTTTTTTTTCTTATATCTAGAGAACCATCTACATATATTATAAATACAGTCTCTAGTTTTTTCGAAATTAGTTCTTGTATCGATCATATCTGTAACCGATTTGTCGTGATTTTTCGAATAAACCAGAAATATAGAGTATAACTTTAGTTGTCAGATACGTGTGTTGCTGTTTGGTGTGTGATGAGCATGTGGGTTACTGTTTTTACTAATTTCACCAAGAGCTCTCTCTACAAACTGTTCCGGATACCCGTTCTTCTTCAGAATAATTCAATAGTAGTTATTTTCTCTTTCAACCTGATTGCAAACAACCTGACTTCATCAGTGGAGAAAGAGGCTATTTTTGTTCTAGTATGGAAAAAGTGTTTTCACTAGATACTAGATTGATCTTACGTCAGAAATTATTCCTATCAAATTGGTGTGTTGATTAGATTTATAGTGGAGACATACATTAGTGATAACTTCTATGAACACTCGTATCAAGAGTATTCATCATTTTTATGATCATTACATCGCAGAAGGTACGTTAGTTATGTTTTCTCCAAATGCTCTGTGGAAATGTTACTCAGCATTGTTGACGGAGATGAGCCCATCGCCATTCCAAATCCTTGTTGATGAAAATCCTCAATGGACAGGAAAAATAATTATTTGTACTCAATTTCAGGAGCGTCAAGTTTTAATTTTCTGAAATAAAATCTCAATAATTAAAACTGAAATAGCATTGGTTCGGGCCATTCCTCACCAAAAATAGTACCTACGGGATTGATAAAGCTACAAATAGAGTCACGCACAACTATTTACCCTCGGTAAGTGTGAAGTTATTTCCCGGGTCGCCTACTGTGAGAACGTATATGCGTGTTAAGCTTATGTTTCACCGCCAGGTTACAAATTACATTATTTCAGGGTTGGAGCAATCACGCGCGAGCGTAAAACAAACATCCATAAGAAACGATAATCAAGATATGTTGTAAGATTTTGTCAAGCCCCACATAAAATACTTTCCCGGGCGACATTTCGCTAAGAAATTGCGTCTTTTTGTTGTCCTTTTCGGATCTTCTTAAGACTGCTTCGAGAAAAAAAGCCGTATTGATTATAAAATAAAATTGTTATGATAAAATGAAGCTCCATAATACTGGCAGATGTTATAAGTTCAGACTTTCGAACTTTTGACTTTCCGACCTTCAACAAATTCATTAAGCTGAGAATCGAATGTTACTTACAGAGAAAATTTCATGAATATTGTAAAAAAATGCTAATTGGTAGTCTCAATTTGGATTAGAAATGCTAAAAAAATGTGAAAAAAAATCAATCACAATTTACTGACTATTTTCAATAGATTTTGATTTTTCTCTAGTAACGTAATGAGTCGCAGCAAGTAAATGGAGAATTGGTCGGTGTGTTGAATTTTTGAAACATAATTGAAGTGGGGGGGGGACATTCATAATCTTAATTTTTCAATATCACCCATTGGAAATATTGAAATATTTTTATTTATAAAATCATAGCCTTTTTGGTATCTTTTTGTATTATTACAATCGGCAGAGAACTTTCTGAAAGTGTTTTAATTTCTCTCTACTAATAGAATTACATAAACTCCAAACTTTCATTTCATCAGTTCGGACTTCCATTGTCTAATATGATATAAATTGATCTGAAAACCCTGAAAAAACAATTAAAAAATTAATAAGATTAACCTTAAATAACAAAACTGAAAAACGAAAAACTGAAATTACAAATAAATAACATACAAACAGCAACCAAACGAATGAAAATTAAAATATTAATAAAAGCTGAAAAATAAAAGTAAAAAAATTATTATTAACAAAAAATGAAGAATAAAAATTAAAATATTTCAAATGAAGTTATGTCACGACGTTTCGATTGTTAGTATCCACAATCGTCCTCGGGTGATAACTGAACGAGGAGGAGATCTGACTATTTATAGGTCATTCGAGTGCTTTCACTTATCCCCTCTTCTCTCTCTCCGCTTCAGTGGTTTTAGCGGGAGATGACCGTTTGGCGGGAGTTGGTCGTTTTTCGTTTGATTAGAGGTTTCCATATGTTACGCGTAACATATAAGCGGCTTCTTTGAATTTTCTCCTAAACCAGCTTGACCCCACTTGATGTTATGTTGATGAGTCCAACCATGGTCTGCTATTGCGGATTTGCTGGTTTCTCCTCGCTGTGTGTGTTTCTTGTGCTCAGCAATGCGAACTTTCAATGGCCTCTTGGTTTCATCGATGTATGATGCTCCGCACTCGCAGGGTATCCGGTAAATGTAATTCTTGGAATCGCAGGATTTGTAGTAAAGTCCGGACAAGTTCTGAGTGGCTGAATCTCTGGAGCTGATGATCGGTCTGAGCGGAACATCCTGTTTGTGGATTTTGGGTAGTAAACACAAACTTACCGATACAAGTTATCATGGAATTACTAGGATGCTGTGTACGAAACTGCTACTTCCAACTGAAGGACAAATTCTTTACGGAAGATGAGGGACTGCCAATTGGATCACCACTTTCACCGGTTATAGCCAATATATATATATATGGAGTGGTTTGAAACTCTGGCCATTGAAGAAGCCCACAAGAAGCCTCGAGTCTGGTTGAGATACGTAGACGACACCTTCATAATATGGAACCATGGGAATGCAGAAGTAGACACTTTCCTGGAGCACATCAACGACATAAGTCCTTTCATCACTTTCACAATGGAGAAGGAAGTCCACAACGAATTGTCTTTCTTAGACGTATTGGTGAAGAGGACCGACACTAAATGGGAAACATCTGTATATCGAATACTCACTCACACAGGACAGTATCTGAACCAGAAATCCAACCACCATCGATCGACTAAGAGAGAAATCATCAAGACTACTAGACCGTGCTACTAGGCATCTTGAAAAATGACCTTCTATGTGATGGTTACTCCAGAGTGATGGTGGAACAGGCTTTAGCTAGAAGACAGCAAGAGCTCCACAAGGAAGAGAAGCCGCCACAACCAGTACTTGTACTTCCCTACATTAGAGGATCATCGGAAAGGATAAGAAGGATTGGGTCCAAATATAACATCAGGACCTGTTTCAGATCTGGGAACACTATCCGTAGCAGCCTCACAAAAATCAGGCCCCCAAACGCGGATCCCAAGAATTGCATTTACTGGATACCCTACGAGTGCGGAGAATCATACATCAGTGAAACTAAGAGGCCATTGAAAGTTCGCACTGCTGAGCCACAAGAAACACACACAGCGAGGAGAAACCAGCAAATCCGGAATAGCAGAGCATGTTTGGACTCATCAACATAACATCAAGTGGGCTCAAGCTGAAATCATCCACAAAGAGGAACACTGGTTTAGGACAAGCCGCGTATATGTTGTACAACGACGCATTTAGTTAAGCTAGCGTAGAGATACGTAACATATGGAAACCTCTAATCAAGCGAGAAACGACCAACTCCCACCAAACGGTCATCTCCCGCTAAAACCAATGGAGCGGAAAGAGAGAAGAGGGAAAGCACTCGAATGATCTATAAATAGTCAGATCTCGGAGAAATAAGTCCAGTTATCACCCGTAGACGATTGTGGATACTAACAATCGAAACGTCGTGACGTAACTTGGTTTGAAATCCTTTGATTTTTAGTTTTCATTTTTTTGTTAAAAATAATTTTATTTTTTTAATTTTTAGCTTTCATTATTATTTCAATTTCTTCGATTGTTGCTTGTATGTTATTTCTTTTTAATTTCAATTTTTGCTTAATAAAAGTGTTATTTTCGGTTGATCATTTTAGTTTTTTTCAGGGTTCTCAAATCAATTTATATTATACTAGACTATGGAAGTCCGAACTGACAAAAAGAAGTTCTGGGTATTCTGAGTTCAACCTCAAAACGATGAGCAGCTACAGTCCGTCGCATATTCCTGATAGGTACCTACCACTCTTGGTGGAATCAAATGTGACAAGTCACTTGAACACTTCCCCTGAAAGAATCTCCAACCTTTTTTCGATGTTGCAGACTATCAAGTTTGCAAGGGATGTTTAGGTCTCCAGTCAGGTGGATGGCTCTTTTCTGGATGGAATCCAGCAGCTTCAGGGTATGTTTGGGGGCGGAGCTCCATACATGCGAACAATATTCCAAAGGTCTGATTTGAGCATTATAAATCATCAAAAGTTGTTGGGGTGTGCACAATTTTCTGGTTCAAAACAGTGTTTCAAGCTTTCGTCAAGAAGTTCTTTCAGTTCCAGCGACATAATTGTGCCAAGACATATTGGTGTCCATGTCAACCCCCAATAAACTTATCCTCCAACAAACTTATCGAAGCAGAAAGCGGAATTGTCTATATCAAGATTATTGTATCTAGTTCGGAGACATTCATCTTTTTGGAGGAAACCGATGCCTGGGTTTTCGTGATATTGAGTTGAATCTGGTTACTTTCACCCCATTTCGAAATTTCTTCTAGATCCTCATTAAGATATTCAACCTCCTGCTGCCGGTGAAGATGTGCATCCGCAGACGATGTCTATACTTTTCCAACTATCCAATTCTTTTCAACGATAGTTCTCATATATTGAATTGTATTTCGATATTTAATTGTGGTAAAGCAGTTATAACTGAATGTTTTCGTTCCCATTTTTTTTCTCTTATTTCCGTTACTCTTTTGTCTTTCAGGAAATTTGGGCAATTTCTCCAAGGAAAGATAATCAATAAAATGGGTAACGTGTTCAAGTAACTGAACAGTGTTTACAACTTCAACACTTGTTTCACTATACAAGAGTTTCCTCAGGAGAATTTATACCGAAATATTGAATCTCAAGTTGAAATAGCGATGTATTTGTTCTCTCCTACATGATTACATTTGTAGTTCTGCTTAGTTAAATGGTCGGTATTCAGGCGGTTCGACGTGGGTGTTTTGTTCACTCACTCGAATTGACTGCCGTGTTGGTCGGTGGTTCACGCCCTAGGATGAATGATCTATATTCACGTGATATCGTCCAACCCGTGTTAGGAATCACACGTTGAAAGGTAAGACCTCGTTAATCCTTAGCTCGCACAAGTTTCAATTTCTGAGGGTTGTCGTTCGTAGGGGTGCGACAGCTGGTTAACGGAAAAACAGATTTTTTAAAAAGAGAATAGTAGATTTGAATCGTTTCGTTTCTGACATTGATAATCTTATGGTATAATGGTACTTTCACTTTTTTCTTATCTTTTCTATTGATTAGTTCCCTTTTTTGTAGCTTCAATTTTTCTCACTCTAATAACCGTTTTTGTATATGGTGCATCGTTGAATGCACTACATACGTCAAAAAATTAACTTGCGAAATTATTCTGTATATTTTGTAGACCAGCTGAAAGCCGTTATTTGGACTAGATAGGATTTATAGATTTGGCAATATGTTCGTATGTTGTTATAAAAATGTCGACTATTATAGCTACCTTTGTAGCTTCTTAGCAGAATCACCCCGCTTGAAAAGTAGATTCAAACTGTTGATCAGATATTTTTCGGGAACACTCGATTGCTTTGAAAGAATAATAAAGTGTGCGAAGTCACTTCTGTTGTTGTGTTTGATAGATCTATTTTCGCAAAGACCCCACTAACAATGTAAACACTACTTCAGTAATTGAATTACAGTGATGTTTTCTGAGAAATAAAACTAATACTTTTGCTCTATGTTATACAAATATTAGCGAATATTGAAAAATGTTGTGGAATACTGTGGACCATTCGTAACACATTGGTAGGGTATATAAAACGAAATTCATTGTCTTCTCATGATTTAAAGTTCATTCTTTTATTATTTTCATCAAACAATTTCATATTAACTTCCTGGAAAAAGCCTGGTTCACCAGCTACTAACTAATTATAATTATCTTCGACAAAATTTACCCATATTGAAGTATTAAATAGAACTGGCCCATACTTGATGAAAATTCATATTCAAAAACTAATTAATACAGTTTATTGTATGATTTTCACTATAAAGGGTTTTACAATAGTATATTAGGCAACGATCATGTAATGATGGTTATTAAGACACGACCATTAACCGGGATACGAAACGAGCCGAAGGCGAGTTTTGTATGGTATATGCGAGTGTATTAATAACCATTACATGAGAGTTGCATACGCTATTTTTTCTAAACCCGATAAATAATGAAAAACTATAAATATTATATTTGTATTGAACACATTTACAGTAATTAACTCATATTTTTTAAAAAAACACAAACTTAATGGTATTATCATGGATATATGAAAACTATAAAGATTCTAATTATATTTATATTGAATATAACAACTGTAATTGATCTGATTTTTTTAAAATATTGGAGTCGATGGTATTCCTTCTATATCGCTGTTTTCAGACATTTTGATAATATAGGTAGGTAACATGAAAACTGATTTTGACAAATAAAGCAATTAGTTACTTAGGTTAGAATCCAGGACAACCAAAGGAACAGGATTCTTGATTGAAAAATTATGGGTTTATATTGGTTGATAATCTGTATCGTTATGAAAAATCTGTATCATAATGGATATCATTATGAAAAGGATTATGGTCATATAAGTGTATTGTTAGAGTACGGGTGTAGAAAAAATGTTATTACGCTTGAGAACGCTATTGTATAGCGAAACACGTGTCGCGGTTTTTGTAAAACCCTTTATAGTGAAAATCGAACAATAAACTATATTAATAAGTTTCCATATAGAAGTATGTTTACAACTATCAGTTTCAATTTTGAAGTGGGAAACGACCTACCTGAAGGTAACAAAAACCAAAAATATAACCTTCACCTTCTAAGTGTAAAAGCATCATTGCATTTTTCCATCACGCTTCGGTTTATCAAACCGCTTCAACCTCGAACAAATGAATCAATTTTTTTAACGAAGCCGATAACTTCATTTGGTGAGTGATTTTCCAAATCAGCTAGTCTGTTTCGCTGTGGGGTAGGAACAGAGTATATGCTCTGAATTTCCTAGTGGAGAATAATTCCCCACAAGGTTTCAGACCATGGAACACACTTGTCAATCAAGTGAAAAAAGGAGTTTTCACTTGATTAACAAATGTGTTCCATTTCAAGAGTTGGGAAACTGAGAAGCTCTCACTCTCATTCCAATGTTACAGGAAAGAGAGTTGTGATCGTTCAATTTTTCTGTGAAATCGAGATCTTTTTCTCTCAATTTGTTTTAACAGGAAACACAGTTCAGTTTGTTTTATCGACGTCCGTCCCCTCTGCTGCTTCTGCTGCTCAAAAGTTTGGTGCAATGCAGATTTGTATAATATCTTGCTCTTGAAGAGGCGATAAAGCAATATTTGACTGTACCACCTAGCCTTGCAAGTTCGTTCAAAAGCTGTAGGACTCAGAAGCTCCAGCTATTGAGTTGATAATTTTATCGACCTCCCCCTCCTCTGTAAATTCAGTTCGAAAGCTGACTCAGGTTATTTCTAGGACATGCTCAGGATGGAAGTATTTCCCCTGTTTCTTAATGAAGCGACAAGTCGATTTCTGACTGCACCTCTCAGCATCCTAGGCTTGTTCAAGAGTTGAAAAACTGAAGAGCTTCAGCTGTTGATCTGATGTTGCGTGAAGTACTATATGGGCTGAAAAGTCTATTGCCTAACACCTAGATGGCGCTAGCTTTATTGCATTCAACGCTTTTTCAGTTAATACTAACCCTCAAAAGAAAATTGTTGAAATTTCATGATATTCTGTACCGTTCAAGCGAAGCAATGGCTTGAAAAGTGTTAAAAAGACTCTGCTCCATCAGAAGCAACCATTAAACGTTGGTTTGCTGACTTCAAACGTGGTCGTAAAGATACTGATGATGCAGAACGCAGTGGGCGTCTTGAGTAACATCAGAAAACATAAAAAAATCTACGAAAACGTTTTGAATGATTGAAAAGTTGAATTATGTGAGTTAGCTGACATTGTAAAGATGTCAAAAGAAGGAGTTCCATGAACATTCGACTATGAGGAAGCTCTGTTCAAAGTGGGTGCCGCGCGAGCTCACTGTTGACCAAAACCAAGAACATCTTGATGATTCTGAGCAGTGTTTGGCCAAAACCGAAATTTTTGCATCGATATATGACAATGGATGAAACATGAATCCATCACTTCACTTCTGAGTGAAGATCAACTGGTGAACCTCGACCAAACTGCCCAAAGGCGGTGGAAAGGTTCTGGTCTCGGTATTTTGGGATGTGCGAGGTGTAATATTCATCGACTATTTCGAAAAGGGAAATACTATCAACAGTAGCGTTATTGAAACGTTTGAAGGTGAAACGATGGGAAAATTGCATGAAATGGGCTTCGAATTGCTCCCGCATACACCATATTCGCCAGATTTAGCTCCCAGCGACTAGTGTCTATTTGCTGACCTCAAAAAACTGTTCAACGGTTGGAAATTTTGCTCGAATGAAACTGAGACCTATTCTGAGGCAAAAGATAAATCGTTCTACAAAAGTGGTATTGAAAGGTTAGAGCGGTGCTAGAATGATTGTGTGGTTCTTGATGAAGATTACGTTGATGAATAAAGTCAATTTGGAAAGTGGGACTTTTCAGTCCAGGTGTGAGAAGTGAAGGCAAGTATAATACACGAAATACTTGTGGCAAATAACGTGTTAATTTGATGAGGATTAAAATTATATCCATCTGAATAGATTTTCTATTGCCACATTATGTAGCCATCATTTCAAACATCGAAATGGTATTGCAAGCGCCCCCCAAAAAGTAGACATACAATATAAGGTATCAGTTCGAGAAAGTAGTACAAGAAATGTTAACTATCTCTCCCAAGTGAAACCTATTAAAAGATATTATATAAATACTTTTGTACGATTTTTATTCAATATGAAAATATTTCAGCTGTCACTTCCATAGAAATCCTTTAAAACTTTTCATCAGCTTATCACTGCCACCAGGAATCCAACATGGCTCCCGGCAGCGCGGTGTAGCAGAGATAATGAATTAAAGGAATGGCAGAGACAGAAGGGAGATTATCTACGACTCAGTAGATTATAATTAAAATATGTATTTGTGCATGTGTATGTGACTCGGACGTCCCCTCATTACGAATGCGTACGTTATATTGTGATACAATCTTGCTCTAGACAGATATTATTAAATTAATTGTTCACTGCAGAATGGCCGGCAACTTTCAGAGGTGCTTTTTATTTGTGGATGTGTGGTGAAGTGAATGAGCACGCTTTTGTTTCGTTTGCCAAGAGAATATGTTAATTTTCAGCGGACGTCACCCCATTCAAATGATTTCGACCACTTCTCTTTCTAATGAAATTGTTGGATGTATGTATATTATTGAATTCAAGTTAATAACTGCCGAAATTTCCGTGGTACTGCTTAATATTCAATTTCATCATTGTTGAAACGAAAATAAGGTATTCGAAAGGGTTTTCATCTCGCATGTATGTAATTTCATTTCACGGACCTATCAATGTTTGCAAATGAATTATAATTCCACCGAACCGTAAAACTCCATGCATTCACCATACTTTGTACAAAAAATCACCATTTAACTGAACCTACTGTGTAGGTATGTTGAGAAAGATTAATGTTTTGAGATTGTATTTCAAAATATTCATTTTCTCATCCAAAAATATGTCACGCTTTATTTTTTAGCACAAACGAGAAAACAATTCAAAATGTGTAGACTATGGTGCACATATTTATCTTAAGAAGCACTATAATTGAGTGTGATTTGAAGTTATATTCACAAAATAGGTTTGATCAAAATGAACATTCTCATTTAGAAGTCACCAGAAATTATGTGTACAACACTTGCTGGATCTTTAATGCATTTGTTACGCAATATACGGGGTGTAACTGAATAACTATAAAACATTTGAGGAGGTAATTCCTCTTCGAAAAGTCTCGTGGTAACAGTGCCTGTACTCGTTGCAGATGGTAAGGGTATAAGAGTTGTTCCTTTAAAAATCAACCTTCAGATGATGTGGTGCTGCAGGTTTTTCCGGGTTTTTCTGCAGCTGAAAAAGCAAATGCGCCACTGGAATCAATGAAGTCGCCCCGGAGCGCCAATTAATTTTTATTGTTGTATTTATTTTATTTTTATCGTTGTTTTAACATATTGTAATAATTTTAATAAAGTAACAAATTAAGAACAGAACAACAACACACAATTAGTAATAATTCAATTTCGAAAACTCACAAACTGACAGCGTAATACTAATTTGTCACTATCGCTAATAGCGACCTACTAGATAGATTAGTTTCGTATTTTCGCATTTATGACGATGTATCTCTGTAGTTGTTCGTAAAATATTTTTTTTCTGCGAACTGGTTTACTTTGGGCAAAAAACCCAAAAGACATTTTTTGTTTAGAATGAAACAAATGGTAAACAAATAATAAGACAAAAAGTTACATTGGAAATACATTTTAGGGGTTGCGTTTTCCACCCCTTACAACTATGGGGTGAACCAAATAAATTTTTGGCTAAGTTTCTTTTTGGTAGTACAAAACGTCAGGTTAATTTCAATATTGTAATTTCTTTAGTGCTTGTGAAAAAAATTATTATACAGCTTTTATGTACCCCATTTCAGGGGCTGTATCTTAACAAGGGATGCTTCAATGAAATTTCTTTATAGGATCCTTCATAAGATCCTATCTTTTTTACGATGAGGAATCACCTCCTCAAATGTTTTACACTTATTCAGTTACACCCTGTATTTAGGAGCTGATTTGCACATTTTATCCGCAGGAAAGTATGTAGAACTTCAAAGAATTTATCATTTTCTTAAGTTGTCAGTCAATTGTGATTTTCAGAAGGTCATGAATCAGTTTGGAGTTACTATTTCAACCCATGGCGAGAAAACGTTTCATTTCCATGTATTTTGAGATTATTGAATTTGGATGTTTTAAATTTTTTGTGGAGAATAAATGCTTCTCAGGTAAGTTCCATCGTTTATCAATTTCTCTCATTATTCAGCTTGGCGCATTGTGTTATTTAAGTGAACTGTACAGTGAGATTTTCACTGAACTAAATATAATCAGTTACTGGTACATCCATGTTTTTATATATTGTAGAACTTTGAAATACTTTGATCCGTTACTTGAGAAAAGTCATCAAAACTATCCAAATTGAATGACAAAATTCTTTAATTTTCGTCAAGGATAGTAATGTACATTTTCATCCACACAGTATATTTTCACCCCCGATTCATGTGGAATTTGAATCGCTGGAGATCAAATTCATTTGGAAGAAACCTTCTCGAGAAGTTCATTCCACATGAACGCAGTCCTTCAAATCGACAAATCTCCACCCTTTCTTTGATGTTCTAGATTATCAAGGTTGTAAGTGATGTTTGCGTCTCCAATCAGGCGGATGGCTCAATTCTGGATGAAATCCAGCAGCTTTTGGGTATTCTTAGCTCCATACATGAGAACAATACTCCAAAGAAGGTCTGACCTAAGTTTTATGAAGCATCAAACGTTGCTAAGGTATGTATAGTTTTCTCTTTAGGAGTAGTGTTCCAAGCTTTTCAGAAGCAGCATTTGCAATTCCAGCGATATTATTTTGCCAAGACATATTGGTGTCCATTTTTACCTTCAACAAACTTATCGTAGCAGAAAGCTCAATGGGCTAATTCAGGCTAATTTAGTTTTTCATTGAAAATTATATATTATAAAAGTAAATCATCTCCCGAGTATCCCATAAAATTTTCCGGTTTATAAGTCAGTTAACAACTGAGCAAGAGCAATTGAAAATATGAGATCGCCAGCGGTACATCTTTTCGTAACACCAGGCAAACGAGCTTCGAGCGTTGGCAACCGGGCCTGTAGTTGCAGATTATGAATCGCTGCGATCGTCAATTCAATTTAATTTTCTTCAAAGTGATGTATATATCAATTCTGGGCAACTGGCATTTTTGAGACAAAAGTTCTATAATAAATGAAGAGTACTTTGGTATTCCAAGACATAATTTTGGATTTTTCTCTATGAAGTAAATATATCTTCGCTCAATATTGTTTTTCAAATTCTAGTTTTCAACTAATATTCCAGACAAAGTAGAATCTGATGATGTATCAATAGAAGTCATGTTTGATGTACACAAACTCTCACTGTCCTCGCGGGAACTTAATATTAATTTTTTCCAATACTTTCTGTATTTTCTATTTCTTTAGAACGATTTCTTTTTCGGTGGTATATAATATTTACGGCCTGTTTGGCTTTTGATCTTCGAAAAACCTGTTTATTAACTCGAATTCCAACATCAAAGGTCTTTTCCTGTGTACCTGCTTCATCACACATTACTTTATTTTCAGCGATATCTTTGTTACAAATATTCAACAAAATTTGTTTTTCCTTTTTTTGAACAAACGATGGAGCTCTAGATGTATGGGCCGTCGGTCTATCAATCTGGCAATCAAATATATGCGGAATTACGCCTGGTTTCAATATAATTTTTCCCACTCTCATAGTTTTGATATACATGTAATTTTCTAAGTCTGTTTCAACCTAAAATTCAAAGTAGTGCTCAGAGTAAAGTATAATTTATTTTATTAATCATTATCATTCATACTTACATTGAAATGACCTTCGCAACAAAAATGCGTCCTTTTGGCAGATACAAAGTCGGCACTCCGCATAGCGCGCTGCCATAACTTTGGTAACAGCAAAATAAAAATTTTATCTGGTGCAGTTACCGAAGAATTCTTGCATTTAGGAAAAATGCAATACTTGTAACGTCATTTTTTATCACTATTCATATTCACGCAGTTGACACACTGCAGTAAACAACACACAACTTGCTATCTACGACTTTAGCACACGTATTTCGCTTATCCGCCAGCACTCCCTTGTCGCCGAGTTGACTGATGTGACGTCAAGCTTGACCACGGCCCGTGTCGGTGAACGCCACATTCAACAATTAATTTGAGGGGGAAGATGAAGAGTAAAAATTCAGGTTTTTTGCAGATGTACTATTTGAAACATAAACTTTCAAATTATGAAATAAAAAAATTTGTTAAATGAGTCCATTTTCTGTCCGGTTCAGAGACATTCATCTTTCTGGGAAAAACCGATACCTGGAATCTTATGGCATTGAATTGAACCTGGTAACTTTAACCTCAATTCTAAATCACCTCTAGATCCACATGGTGCCAGTAAAGATATGCATCTGCAGTCGATGTCCTGGAATCCAAATGAAATAACGAGACAAGTGTGCTGTCGTCAGCCAAACAATATATTGGAATTTTGTTTTTTTTTTCAGTAAGTCGTTGATATACAATGAAGATAGGGTAGGAGGCAATATGGGTCCCTGGGCAACACCAGCGTTAATGGTAGAAATATTCGATAGATATCCATCGTGGGTAATTTGCAGGGAACGTTCTTTAAGGAAGAGTCATACACAAAAAAGATCCGACTAGCCATATCATCGAATTTTGGCCAGAAAACCCTCATGCCATACGTGGTCAAAGGCCTTAGCAACAGCTCCTAACTCCATATTTCTCGATTGCGTCATTCCAGAAATGGTTGGCATGATAGAAGGCAGCCTGTTGATCTTTCTTTCCGAAAGCCATATTGATGATTGCCCAAAATGTTGAAGCCTTCCAAATATTGAAGGATATGGTAGTTCACGGCTTTCTCCATGATTTTTGATATCACTAATAGCGAAGCGACTGGTCCAACTAGACGTTGTTGGAAAGTCATTTCCATCATTTCGAATTCTAGTCTAGGAATGGTTGGTGGTGCCTTTCCCAGAAGACTGTGGAGTGGGACGCAAATTGTTCAACTAGTAGATTTGATTTTTTATAGCTGTTGTTGCAATTGAACCATCCCCTTGTGTTAGTGATGGAATTTTGTAAAGGTTTACTTCCTTGTCATGTCATTGTGAACAGAATATGATAGGGATAGATTCAAAAGTGTGCTTTCAGTAACGTTAAGATTTTTTTTCTCATCAACATTACACATTTACACCACTATAAAAATTGAAAGAAGAACTATTTTCCAGAAAATTACACTTTGTGAATGACTTCATTGTATGATATTGCTTTTGAAAAGTTTATTGGTTAAGGTACATTGTTTACATTTACGGAATGAAATGAGTAGGCATGTGTGATATTATGAAAAAGTGGTATTTCTGATAAACAGAAGAGAAAATTACATTTTTAGTCTGGATGAATGGTTACGTTGAGTTGAAAATTCATATGAGAAATTCATAATAAAAGCTTCATTAAACTCAGGAACGAAATTACTTTCACTAGATTGAACTTCGAAATTAATGTAAACCGCTCATAAATTCGAGGAAAATTCTGAATGCAGTTCCTTTGGGATTTTTAATTATGTATGTGATTTGAATGATTCCAAAAGTTTCATTAAGTTATTATACAGTTCATATTTTCACGTTGAGTAGAGTCAGATTCAGTACTTATGATCGTGAATAGTTGATGGGTTGAAAATATCAGAATTGTTTTCGAGAGTTATCATCAAACAGGTACGAGCATACGAAACATCAATGAAATGAATTTACCTTCGCTCGAAAATTTCAAATAATTATATCTAGACTATCTTGGAGAGATGATAGCTGGCGAACAAAGCATTCATTGAAACTCACCGTTTTTTACAATCCTCGTCCATGAAACCAAATAACGATATAAGAAAGTAAAGAAGTACACGAACTGGAATTGCATTAACTTTGATGCTATGGCTTGTCGTATCATTTTTTTGTGTGGCTCCTCAACTTCCTTAAAAAACATTCCCTGTAAGTGGCCGTCAATGAATATCTCTCGAATACTTTCACCATCAACTCTGGTGTTCTCCACGGATTCATATTGTATCCAGCTCTTTTTATTGTATATCACCGACTTATCTCGTCATCCCATTTGGATTCCAGGACATCGGCTGCACATGCACATCTTCACTGCCAGCAGGAGGTTGTATATCTTGATCAGGATCTAGAGGTGATTTCGAGTTGGGGTGAAAGTAAACAGGTTCAATTCAATTCCACGACGGCTCAGGCATCGATTTTCTCCAAAAAGATATATGTGTGCGAACCCGATATAATAATATCATGACAGGCAATTCCACTTTCTGCTTCGATAAGTTTGTTGGGGGTTAAAATGGACACCAATATGTCTTGGTACAATTATGTCGCTGGAATTGGAAAAGCTGCTTGTCAAAAGCCTGGATCACTGTTCCCAACCAGACAACTGTACACACGTCAACAACTTTTGATGCTTTATAAATCTCAGATCAGACCTTCTTTGGAGTATTGTTCTCATGTATGAAGCCTCGTCCTTAAGCATACCCTGAAGCTGCTGGATTCCATCCAGAAAAGGGCCATTCGCCTGATTGAAGACACTAACATCACTTGCAACCTTCATAGTTTGGTCACACAAATGGTTTCATTTGAAAGCCACTTCTCCATATTCACGATTTTCTGAATAACCTTTTCATTATTGAGTTGTCAAGTGAATATAAGCAATCAAAATTCGTATGAAAATGTCGCGAAGAATTTCGATTCCTCTGCATCAACTCACATTCATAGTTTCATTATGATGTTAAACACGCATTTTCCATACTAATAGTAATAGTCAAGGAACTAGTTATAGAGTTTTGAGACCAATTTATTCTCAAACAATAATTTGAGGACTCAGATGACGACTCTTCTTCCGACCAACTGACGATTATAATCGTTTGGAATTTCACACAAAATATCAACTATTTTCAGTTGGGAAGAAATCGTCGAAAATAATTTTTTGCATAATTATTGGTACGAACAGCTGACCTGTTTCTACTACCTGATAGCCAGCTATCTCTTTTCCATTTCTGTATTATGTACACTATTATCTTAACTATTTTCAATTAGAAATGACTGAAAACATTATTTCTCGATGCCAGGTAGCCGTAGCTCCACCCACATACGATATTCCAGTATGTCTGCTAGGCTTGTCAATTGAATGCAGCATTCATTAGCTAAAAATGAATGAGTGACAAAATTCTGTCACTGGCTCCTGGGCTATAAATAGACCTTACTATGAAGTTGTCGTGATGAAGTGGAAGAGCAGCCTAGGAAAGCCCTCTTTAGCAAAGGTTGAACTTCACCCTTTTCTTCTGATGAAAACAATCGTTGATGTTTCTGTGAATGTTTCATTTCAAAGAAATAGAGACAATCATTTCCCAAGCAAGAGCTGGTCAGGTTCTGTCACCAAAGCTTCCGCACGGTGGGATAATGATCATTGGATTCGAAAAATATGTGTCCTAAGCAAACTCAGTGAGCCAAGAATGAGTCTTCTTCAATAGTCCGGCCAATATTCTTGATATGCGAGAGTAGAGAGGGCACCATTCGACCAAGGACTTCAATTATCAGAACAGCCATCTCAACAGAGTGGTTAGGATAGAGTATTTTGGACGATATTCGACAAATATCGCCTTGCTCTGATGACCGAGAAGAACTACATCAGGCTTATCAGCTTGTAAGGGCCTGAGGGTGGGGAATGAATGATTCAAATGAATTATCATCATCATTATGAAGTTAGAAAACGATCACGGTTTCTTGAATTATCGCTGCTGAAATGTATCATTTCTTCTTGAAGGGTTTGAAACTTTCACGAATTTTCACAGGATCAACATTTTCCTAAGTTATTCCAACATTGTTAGAGAAATGGGCTCATGTCTTGGATCATTACTTTCAGTATGTCTTTGATTTCCTATTTCACTCCTCTAATTTGTCTCATTACCTATCGTCTATATCAGTTCATGAGAGATTTGGAATCAATGGGAGTTACTTCATTATTCAGAGCTCATTCATCAACGATACGAAAAAATTGGGATAGAAAACAGTTTCATTGAATCCCATTTTCCCAATCACACATGCACGAGTCATTACAATAATCCCCTTTGATCTTGTGTCCGATTCCATGAACACAGTGAGGTCCTTGTACTTGCATTAAGCATGCAACTGGAGTCAGTTCGTAATCTCAAACCCTCTCGTCTCTCCCTTTCTCTCCCTGCTAATCTCCCTTCACGTTCTGCACGTGCCTCCTCCTTTAACACCCCGTCGTTGAGACGTAGCACGTCTCCAATGTGAAATATTAATACACCACTCGGCTGGCGGCTCCAGAGTAAATATGCCTCTACTTGGAAACACGTATTCTATAAGAAGATGAATTTATAATATTTGTAATACCGTCATGCGGACTACTTCAATACCCGTATAACCAGATGCTTGCGTGTGTACGACGTCATAAAAGAGAATTTTCATGGTACGGATTTCATATGGAATGGTTTTCGGTTCTTGTACTACACAGAAAAACACAATTCGACCAGTGAGAAATGTGATAGAGTATCTAGTATATGGTTTTGTTTTATAAGGTGTACCAAAATTGGTATTTGTAGGACCTTCCCTATCGTCCAGCCCATGCTGGAAATCACATGTTGAAAAGTAAGACCTCATTAGTTCTTGGTCCGTACAAGTTTCGGCTTTTGACAGTTGTCGTTCGTAGGGGTTAACGGAAAAACAGACGGAATTTATCGAAAAAAGGCATCCCAGTTATTTTTGTAAAAAATAGATTTCTATTGCTATGTACGAGTCCATCGATTTATTAAGCACAATCAACCTTAACGTAATAATTGAGAATAATTCCAGATATATTTTAGCAAGTTTTCGATTCAGTACGAACATTTCTAAATTTTTTCTCATAATTTCTTTGGAATTATCGATAGCTAACTGAAATGAATTCGTGTCTGTTCTACCCGTTATAAAATGTCTATTAGTTTTTTTTTGTAGGAGTTATAATTTCTCAAATATTCAACATTCAACTATTCTGATCACTAGATCCGCAGGGGGTTTTATCTCCTTTACTATGATACCTTATAATGGACGAGTATGTTGATAGTAAATATAATGATGAAGTAAGAAGATTTATGTAGGATATCCTGGGCATTTCGAAATGAACTGAATCTACAATAGTATTCACCAAGAAAGCCTATATTTGAGAGACTGAAATGTTTGAAACTTTGAAGTGAATAGTTGAAATGGTCCTGTCTATCGAGTATCTGATAGATATACTAGTTCTCTGAATTAAGAACTTGAAAAAGATAAGAGAAGAAACGAAACTAGCACTGGCACAATCCATCCACGGATAAACAAAGGTGCTGACATAATTCATGAAGTACCAGGCCCAACAAAGAAAACACAACAATTTTGGAAATAAATGAATTTATTCTTCAACATAATCTCCTTGCAGCTCAATACAGTTTTCCTAGCGACATTCAATAGGTTTGATTCCGTTTTTATAATAAGAACTATGTTGCTCCTCAAGATAGCCATCAACTGCCGACATCACTTCTTCATTGTTGTAAAATCTTTGACGAATAAGTTTAGGAGCACAAAAAATCAGAGGGGACTAAATCTGGTAAACAGGGTGCATGTGGTCGCAATTCAACCTACAATTCGTTTATTAGGTCATTGCGATAATAGATTTGTGAGATGATACATTGGCTTGATGAAACCAATACTCTTTTCTCTGCCAAATGCTGCCGTTTTTGCTCGATTTCTCCATTCAAACGTTGCTATGAGTTCCCACAAAGCTTTCGTGGATACTTTCACCTTTTTATGAATAGTTATTGAAAATGATCCCACGTTCATCCCAAAAAATTGATGCCATGACCTTGCCTGCAGATTAAACGGTCTTCGCCGGCTTCTTTGGAGCCGGTTATTTGTTTTTGAATCCGTTGTTTAGATTGTTCTCGAGTGTAAAGTAATGTTTCACATGTTTCATCCATGGTTATGAAACGACGCAAAAAACTGCTTTGTTGTTGTGAAACGTCGTTAAACACTCAATTTAAACATCTTTACAATGTTTTTGCTCGAGGATGAGCAAACGCGGCATACATCTTGCACAGTTTCTCATGTCCAAATTTCCAGATAATATACGATATACCTCACTTTTCGAAATGCCTACTGAGTTTGCAAGCTCGCGCACCTCCAGCCCACCACCATTTAGTACCACTTTGTGGTACTTTCCGGAGTCGTCACCTCATTTGGTCGACCACTGCGATGCTCGTCTCAGCAGCTCGTACGGCTCCGTTTGAACTCTGCTATCCAATATTTTATTGTTGTGAACGATGGAACAGACTCACACAGAGTAGTATCCAGTTCAGCTTTCATATTGGTTGGGCTAAGGCCTTTCAAATTGAAGTATTGTACCATATAACGATGACCAATTGTCTCAATTTTCAATAATTTACCAAAAACGTTTTGCTATTGATGGCTGCTGAATAAATGGACTATATTCAAGTGCGGTTGAACCCTTGGGTTTGACGGCCAAAGATGCTATAAGCAAACTATGCAGAATGAGAAAACCTCTTGTTCGAGACAAATAGGACTATTGAGGACACTCGAAAAGGGCTAGAATGTGCTTTTCCATCTTTTTTAAATTATGGAAACTATTATATACAATCTCTATTAATTTCTCTGTTTGCCGAATTTCGACCCTTTTCAAAGATGTTCGGGAAATACGTGACTTGACAATAATTCCAGCCTATCCTAATAAATTACCCTCTCTCAAAAAGAATATTACAGGAGATACGACCAAGTGAAAATTCAATTCAGTCTGCTTCCGAGAGTATTAATAACAAGACATACCATACCGTCTTACCGCGTATCACAAAATTCAGTTTATCGTTTGCAAGACATACCGTCTTACAGATACCCTTAACAATACCAATCACGTCTAAGTTTTTCACCACACATTTTTTTTTGTTTTTATACATTAATGTTTATATTATACACTCATAGTAAATACAATATTGATTAGATATTAATTTATCTGGCCAAAAATTATTGGTGAAATCTGATTAGTTTTGTATATTACTACCAATTGGTTGAGCAGCTAACCATAACTTTGAAATTGATATGGCTGACCACCAATAACCTTTGTATCTTAAAAAGTTCTGATGTAAAATGTCGAAACAAGTAATATTTTAATCATATTCAAAACTTTCCGGTCATTTATCCATTTACTGGTTTATTTCAGTGTAAAATATCAAATGAAATCTTGAAGTGAAGCCTCACATTGAAAGATATTATGAACTGGAGAAATTCACGGAGATACTCGTTCGACCTGCAGTGTCAAATGAAATTCTTTAGGTTTTTGAAGTCAGTATTTTAAAAACACTCAGTAATTCATCATTTTGTATGGAAATTAAGTATTTTTTGTTAATGAAATATGGTCCATGAACAGATGCGAATATTACTGTCATTCGAATAATTATGCGAACTATCATAAAAAATCAATTGGTTTGATGATAAAAGTTCAAGAATTTAGAGAATCCAATTTTTCAGTATGGAATGCACATTGTCGGTTAAAAATATAGACCGTGATCAAATTTTAAAATTTGAGGATAGTCCAAATTGAAGAACAATACATATGGAAGTTATATTGGCATATCCTGAAAGTGGTCCAATGGAAGTATCTGCAAAAAGTAACGAGATTCCTCCATTAATGGAAAATGCTTTCAGAAATGGAATTACGTTTTTTCCGTACAATGTCCAGACCAAAACAAATATATTCAATGTTTTTATATCATATATATCAGTAGTACCACAAAGTAAACAACTTTATTCAATTTCTGATTTGACTTATTCTGGATTGATAAGAGAATAGGTTGAATTCAATTTCACTCATTATATTAATCTATTTGAACACTTAAAAATTCCTCAAGAATAAAACGCACTACGTTCTTGCAAATCTCTCCGCTTCCTCACAACTGACTGTTATTTTATTCGAGGTTACATATGTAAATTTATTCACAGGCATCCTGATATGAAGCGAATCCAACGGAGAAATGCAACTGCATAAACCGGATTTCTCAACGGAAGACGATAAAAAACTGATATTTATTCCAATAATGTGAAATGGCGCATGAATAAGGCCCTATGTTCTCATGCCATTTGTTTCCTTCCTTTTGACCTGTTCTCTGGAGATCAACGGAAACACAAATGTAAATGCATTTTGTGTCTGAGAAACCTTCCGTTATTTGATGAGGCGGACTATTGGATGAGAAATATGCTGGTTCATCTCCCAAATGAATGACAGTACATGTCTTGCTTGTGTGATCCCTGTTCCAGGCATGCACCTCATTAGGCACGGATGTAAACTCATCTTAGGGTTGTAAAACAATACTCCAAAGAGTTGATCTAAGTGAAAACTGTCTCCACGACAAGTTAGTCTATTATTAGAAAAAATGCAAACTGTTTAAAATTGTTGAATCAGTGTATAACACTAAATTTTTGGAGTACTTCGAAAGTGTGGAAATGAAAAAGAATGACATAAGCTAAGGAACAGTGATAAAAGTCCAATTCTTAACAGTCCTTTGCCTTTTTATGGATAACTCTGTTGAAATTAGAAGAAACTTTCACGAGGAAAAGTTCCACGAACGTTTACCCAACATTACTGACGTGCAACGAAATGGGTATTGAAGTTCTGGTGTTTAGACTAAAAGAGGTGACCAAAACCGTCATTAGGATTGAATCCATACAACCACAAGCCTGAATGAAAGCCAGAGAGGCTGATTTACTCCTTCATACATATTGAAATGAGCAAAGATGAGCCCGACGTTTTTCTCAAGAATAATGAAGAACCTGATTTCCTTAAGATCAGCAGTCTCAGTCAATCATGGTAGAGCAGGGTTTTCTACCATGATTGAAGATACGAACCTGATGCGGTTCACAGAATACAGATGATATTCGTCATGATATCAAGTTTCACTTTTTGAATCTCCGATTTTTCCGAGACCAATCGGTTGAATCACTTGTTTCAATTACAAGAATCCTCAGTAAAATTATGCTTTTTCTAATATCGAATCTTGAAATTGTTAGGTTTGTCTCAAAATGCCAGAAGTCTTGGCCTAAAAAATTTTTGGTTTGCTACATTTTCTCAGGTCACGCGATTCTCGAATTCAGTTATCAATGACCCCTTTTTTGGGCATAAAGTCATTTCAATCATAATAAATAGTCTTCTTTATTCAGAGCGGAGTTCAGCATATGCTATTCTACCTCTCAATTAAGATACTTCTTATATTTATATACAGTGATTCATTTTGTGTCTTGAGACTGAAACTTAACCTAGATTAATATATGCAGTTTTCAGTTGAAAATATTTCGATTCCCAACACAATGAGAAATGACAACTATTATTTCTGAAGAGAAAAAATTCCCAATTGATCATGCAAACAACGGAAAATTCAAAAGTATAAACAATGAAAAAAATTACCGTTTTTTTTTCGAAAATCCTATATTTTCATAACGACAAACTATTCAATCATTCAATATACTGAACTTGTCTGTTCGAAAATGTTCAGTTAATAAATGACCAAAAAATCTACTTGGAGTCAATTACTGCCTTTGTCATCTGCGGAAACATTTCTGAAAAAAAATTGTTACCATTATTTTTTTCAAATTCAAATACTTTTCAACTTCAAAAATCTATAATAAGCAATATAGTTTTTTATGAACATCCATGACACCATCATGAGTACTCAAAGAAGGGTTACACGAAGCAAAAAATTTATCAGTTGAACTTTTACGTCAACGTTAATGAAAATAGTGGTCGTGTTAGTGTTGGGAAGTTTTGTTTTTATTTTTGTTAATATAACTTTTAGAAAAATTAAAATGATTTGTTTTTCAACAGGGATTTATTCTTTGAAATGTTCAGGAAAGTTTTTTAAATTTTTTGAAATCAATATTGAATACTATGAATAAAAATATTTCTATGGGTATACTGTCTCCAGTGTTTTGAGAATTATAAATAATGAAGGCAGATTCATGGGAGTTGGAACTTTTCTGTAGTGATTTTTTTTCCCTTTCAGCATCTCTTATTTTCATTCCTTGACCATATATATTTTTGACTTATCAACGAAAATCGAAATATGATTTTTTTTCATCTCAATTTGTTAATAACAGTTGCAATTTTTTGTGTGCTGTGAAATAATCAAACTCATTTATTTATGTGTAATTCTAAATCTAATGAGCTCTCGATCGTGTTTTCAGAATCTTAATATCTTTTGAACAGAAATTTAAAATTTTCGGACTAGACTACACCTGTCCATTTTACGCATCCCGCTCCACAGTCGATTTTAAAAGATCATCATCCACTATTCACAAAGTACCAAACGATACCAGACATTTTACCTTGTTTACTGTTCTGTACAATTAATTCTGCATCTATCATTATGTTCTTCGAGGAGTGGAAAAATTCAAAACAAGCTTCTCTTCCATCAACCAGAACTGCAACACTCTTCTAGGCGTTCATTTCATCAAATAAGTTGGTGTCATCAGGAGATGAAGTTGAATAGTCCAGAGTCTATTCCATCTCATGTTTTTTTCTTTTCTTGTACAATAACTTCGATCATCCAAATCTGATTTCTTGTTGAGAAGCTCATATGATTCAACAACTCCCCTTCGAATATGAAGTGAATGAGTTTAATAACGATCCATCGTTTCCTCTCATTCGACACTCTCAACAAATACCCGCATAAAATTATTACAGGAGGTTTGCATGACAATGTACCTATTCATTCAATATCAGAGAAGGAAGCATTTTCCGTCTACATACTTACTATATTAACTATCTATTCACTCATAAATATTCCGAAACGAACTGTTCCATATCAGATATTACATTTGATACCGTATTGAAGTATCACTCCTCCTTATTACGTACATTATCGTGGATTTCCACCAAGTATCGGCTAACTCCATAATATACGTTCATTATATTTATCTGAAAAATATCATTTTTGAAAATGTGAAACGCACGTCACCCATGAGGTACAGAAAACAATCTGGTATCTGGTATCTGTAGAATAGGGAGAGTGAGTGTATACTCACAGCACTTAGGCCACATGTGACCCATTGTACATCCTCCCGAGGAGTCGCCTCCTAGGTCAACGCCCATCCTGTCCTTTCCAGGAAGGTGAACAGGTCACTCCTTCATATTATTGGAAGGTGTAGGACAAGACTTGCCGAACACACACTCCGTTTGGCAACCTTGAGGTTCTTCAACCTTCTTGGGGTTCCTCCGTGGAGGTGCACAAGTGAGAGAGCTATCCTGCAGGGGCAGCCGGTTCCTTGCCTCTTGGTGCCCGCCGCAAGAAGTGCCCTCGCTGTTAGAGGTGATCTGCTATGTCCAGCCTCATTCCCTCATTCCAAGCGGTAGATTGGGAACATTTCTGTTCATCCCCAGCCACCACCTTAGATTGAGGTGAGCACTTCTGTCCAGCCTCGGGATTGGTTTTTGTTTTTGTTGTTTCTGTTGTTTCATTCATGTCTGTTCCCACGAGTAGCAAGCGAAGAGTTGCAGACCCTAAAACTGAACATGCACCAAAAAAATACAGTGAAACACGTAATATACGAGGAGCCCTCAAATATTTGATTTTGAGACAAGAGTAAAGTACTCTCATTTTGGAGAATCTCAGAAAAAGTTATTCAGAAAATTTGTTCACCATTGAAAAATATATCTAGATTTGGAGTCATGGCCATCTAAGTAAAGCTTTATTTCATAACTAATTTTTTTAAATGGGGACTACGAAAAAAAAATGGCTGAAACAAAAAATAGACAGCATCCTGTATACGACGGTCAGTTTTTTGATTGGTAAAATAATTTTCATTGGTGCAAAGTTATTTTTATTTTTTGTTAACACCGAAAATTAGTCAAAATTATGTTGTAACAAGAACTCAATATTCAATAACATCAAATCACAAAACATCAACATGGAATAAGTACTTATTTTCTGGAGATTTCATTATCCAAAATAAGTGTTTTGAGTTGGCTTTGAAAGCAAACGTATGTTTGGCATTAAATACGTGATATATTTGCTAAATATTTATTGCGAAGTTATTGTTATTGCTTATGTTATGATAATGAGTACTATTCAAATAATGTCAAGATGCTTACAAAAAAAAAGTTGAGATCATATTGTTGAATGGGGAAAATACTCCAAGAAAACAAGTTACAGATATTTTTAATGCTAGGCTCCCAATCGCAATGTAAATCACACTACAGTTACCCGTATTTTAAATCAATTTAAAAAAACAGGCAGTATTGATAACAATTTCAAAAAACCCCACACAACTGTAAAAGTATTTAGAGAAGTGGAAGAGGAAGTGTGTTTAAGTGTTATCGAAAATAGTAAGACATCAATTAAAAAAATATCGACATCTCTTGGTGTATCTATTACTACCGTACAAAAATGTTCAAGAAGAAACAGATTCAAAGCTTTGAAACCAAAATTTATAAATACCCTAAAAAAGTGGCCTCATTTCAAGATTTGAGTTTTCCGCATGGTATCAGGAAGAATATGAAGAAAACGCACGGTTCCCAATGAATATTTAATGGACTGATGAAGCAACATCTACAACTAATGGAACAAACAGTAAGTTCACAGAACTGTAGATGGTAGGCTTTAGAAAACCCTCATTTCACTATAGAGTGCAAGGACCAATACTGATTTAAGGTGAATGCCAAACAATACTGTGACTGGCCCCTTCTTCATTGATGAAAACCTCAATGCCAACCAATATTTGTAATTTTTCTACAAGATTTATTGCCAATTTTAAATCAAATGCCGCGTAGACAGAAAGAAAGAATTTGGTATCAGTTAGATGGAGCTAGTGTTCACTGTAGTTTAGCAATACGACAATTTTTAAATGAAACATTTAATGTAAAATGGATAGGACGTTACTCAGAGTATCCAATGCCAGCGCGCTCACCAGATGTAATCCCAATGGATTTATTCTAATGGGGTTTATTGAAGAACGAAGTTTACAAACATCATCCTTTTAGGGATAGAGAACATTTAAAAACTATGATTACTAATTGTGTCGGGGCCATTCAACCGGAGCACATTACGAATGCAGTCAAGGATTGTTTTGCGGGATGAACAGCATATTGAGATGTAAAATACTTTTTTTGGAAATATGGTTTTGTTTTTGAAGCGAATATAAGAATTATTTTGGACAAGAAAATCTCCAGGAAATTTATTAGTTTGTTTCGAAATACCTATTTTATTCTGATATTTTGTGGTTTGATGTTATTAAACATTGAGTTCTTATTACAATACTGTATGATTTTGAGTAATTTTCGATGTTAACAAAAAATAAAAATAATTTTGTACCGAAAACTTATATTACTTTACTCTTCAAAAAAATTGACCGTGGTTAACACCATAGTTGTGTAATTTGTTATATTACTGGATTTTGAAATAAACCTTCGTATCAAGGATGCTGTCTATTTATCGTTTGAGCAAAATTTGTTTTCGTAGTCCCCATCCAAATGAAAAGGTTAAAAAATTAAAGTTCAGTTAGATGGCCGTGACTTCAAAAATAAATTTATTTTTTAATGCTGAACCACTTTTCTGAATAACATTTCCTGAAACTTTTCGAAATAAAAGTACTTTACCTCTTTCTTGAAATCATATATCCGAAGGCTCCTCGTATATTACCTATGTTTTAGTGTATTTTGTTCGTGCATGTTCAGTTTTAGGAAATGCACAAAATTTTATCAGGAATAACTTTTTGTCGAAAAACCCTCAATACATAAGTTTTCCATATGGTGCATATTTTGGGAATTAAACTGTATCATCCAATTTTTTGGAGTATGTGTCTAGTATGTCTTTGGTATGGTGTCAAGACTGGGTAAGATCCTTATAAACATTTGAGAATTTGAAAAATCTGGAAAATAATTGACTAGGAAGTATCAACAGTTCAATCGTTTTTTCCAAATTTTAATACAAATCATCATCTCGTAACTCCTCGATGATGATTGTGACCATTGTCAAAATATTGGAGTTATAATAGTACAGTTGTGCTTTCACCAACACAAAAAGCACAAGAATACTATTTCAAAATCAGCCAAAGTTATGCTTCTCGTCTTACATCCATTATTCCTCTTCCTATACCGTCAACAGCATAAGTTAATAACTCGATTCTTTGAGAAGATCAGCCTGCTACACACAGTTTAGATGAAGAGTGAATTTTTTTCTGAGGGTTTCACAACTTATAATTAAAACTTATACAGATGATTTTTCATCACAGACTTTCACCATAGATTTTTTGAAGAGTGCTTATGCCATAAGTAAATTGTATTAATTCTTTACCTTTATTTTAGTGTTGAATTTCAGATTATTTTAGTTCTCAAGCCTGCTTTGTCAACAAAACCAAAACAGTTATGACAATAAAGCATTTCTGACTCTGGACTCTATCCCAAATAACTGAAGATGTATCCCGTACATCCGGTCATCGCCATATTAATGTGCTCTGCTACCATGACATTATCATCCATGAAACATTGAAAATAATTACGCCACTGGTTTAAATAGAATGATTCGAAGAAAAGGGTAATCAATATGTTTTCATTAACTAACGAGCTTTCAGATAGTGAAAAGAACAAATCCTACTGATTATAAACGTCATCACAGTTCACATATAAAACACTGAATCCTTGCCAGAAAGTCTTTCACTGTTGTAACGAGTAACATTTTCAACTAGTTTATTTTCTCATCTTGAAAACAAACAATTCCTATTTACCTTCCTCTGGAGTGTAAGTTTTCTCGAGGTAATTTCAGATAAGCACTGTTTCTGTTGTTGAAAGCTATTCTATTTATATTTATATCTGGCATTGTTTTTGGCTCATTGTATGAGAGAAATCACTGGTGTTGAAGAAGTTTGGAAAAAAATGTTGATTTTTCCTGTTTACAGGGTGTTTATTAAACATGCTGCAAAAATTCATTGGACTATTCCTTGAACTATTCTAAGAATATTTCATCATCTGATGAGTTTTTAGGACGCTTTATTTCGAAAATACGGAGCAATTTTGACAATGACAATTTATTACCAAAAATTACATGTAATGTTTCTTAATCTACAAGAACTGTTAAAAATGACTACTCCTGCTTAGATACAAGAATCCAATCTTCTCTGCATCGACTCCCGAACTCTTTCAAAACACCAGGATCATTTCTGCGTTACACCCAGCAAATTGAATGCCTGCAGCCGTTAGTAACAATCGCAATGTACCAACGGAATTATTAGATTTTTTATTACTTGGTAGGTCCAGCGTAGTACGCCATACTTCAATTTCGGCTACTTTAATAATTTTAAAATTACCAAAATTGTTATTGTCGAAATTCTTTTCCACCTCGTATCTGCAAAACAAAGCGCCCAATCGAAAATCATCAAAGGACAAAATATCCCTCGAATAGTCCAAGGAATAGTCACTTTTTTGCCACGTGTTCAATAAACACCCTGTATATCAGTTCTTTCATGAAAACCAATTTTGAGTATACATAATTGGTTAGGTACATTTAATGGGATGTCAACGAATTTACTAGATAAGTCATGATGATAATGATAATGTTGATAATATAAATGCTAATAATAATAATATTTTCCACTTAACAATTAATACAATATTAGGTCTATCAAAATGCGATTTGATATGAGGGAAACTTATAACATTCTTTTCACTTATCGGATACTTTCAGTTCCCCTGAGAATTGCTCCAGTTTCGAATTTTCAACTGGAACATCGTGTATATTCAAAAAAATTTGAATTTCAAATACAATTTTAGATCAGAATGTGACATGGTTACAGGCAGGCTGGTCAAATCTTACTATGTAGGAAAAGTGGTACAGGTTAATATTTTGATACATTTTCAGAATCGGTACAACAAGGTAGGTAATTCCGGAAATTGAGAAAACCGGTGATGGCGTAGTCATATAAAGTCATGTTGCCCTGTTCATTCAATTATTATCATCTGAAAACAGTGAATCAAAATCAAAAATCGACTTTTTTTCTGAAATTTTTGAAATATTCCATTCCATTCATGCGTTAACGCAGGATCACACTGTATATATTTTTTTCTCTTTGAGCAATGTTGGAGAATTTACTTGAAATGTATGTCTTCTGGCAGAAATTATTTTTCTATTGTAGGTACAAATTGAAAAGAAATTACTTACCCTCTAATGGAGGGTGTAATTTCTACAACTCAACTATAATCATACATAATGATGTATGATTATAGATGTATGGTTATAGATGTATCGCACATGAAAGCTATTATATGATGTTTGTGGCAAATTCAAGCTGATTGCAACTATCAAAGGGACAAGTATAGACTAGTGCATGATAACAAACTTTATCCTCATCATTCACATCAACTCCAAATCGATTTTCCTGATAATTGGAATGAACATATTGCGTTAAATTTGATGTGATTCTCTAATTATATTTTAATCGAATATTGCAAGCTGCATGTCATATACTATTCATTAATTTTCTACTCGAAACAGCACCAAAACGATGTTGCACATAGAAAATATTCATTAGTGAATTCGTGACTTTACGGAATATATTATTGGCTGTGTAAATTGAAAACTGAATGATTCAAAATGGCAATTTCCTAGGTTCATGCTATTTTTGTGAATTTCATCAAATAACTGACTTTTGATGTCAATAATGAAATAAAATTTGAATAAGATTCACCAGACATTTCAAGAAGATTCCTCACAGATATTGTCCCTTCAGTGTATTGAATATGTTGAAAATATATTTGAAAATGTAACGATAATCCTCAGAAGTCGAAACAGAGGAACCCGTGTTAGGAATCAAGTTGATTCCTAACACGGGTTGGACGATACCAAGTGAAAATCGAGCGTTCAGTCGATTGAGCTTTCCTCGACAGTAATCTAGATTCAAGCAGGATCTCCAGAGTTATTTGTCCTCGACTATTTCCTTCGAGAATACCTTTAGAATATTCATGCATTACATATCACATCATGAGATGATTTACATAATAAAATAACTCAGACTCATAATGGAGTTATTTCCGGTATGATAAAATCTGTTACAATAATAAAATTGCGTTTCGAGTTGGCAGAATTTTGTTCTTTCAATAAATTACAATCACCTTATTAATATAAAACTTTTGCTTACTGACATTAAATTCATTATTCGATACTTCATTACGCTGGAAGAATAAAACAGCAGATAGTAAAATGCTTCGTGACATATAGTCTACTTTCTTGAGGAGTGGAGTAATGAAGCATTTTCAAGTACCCGTTCCATATCCGTACATAATTGAGTCGGTTACGAAAAATGTAGTATTCATTGATTTAAAATATCTCATGTTTTTGTGATGCACTGTTTGGAACCTTTGGTGTAGTAATGAATATTAGTGGATTTTTTTTCACTAACACCAAAGCGTTCTTTTAATACCTCGACACGTGTTTCGATCACCAAGCTATCGTCTTCAAGAGGAAGATTAAACTAAATATACTTACAATGTTATCCTTATTCATACCATAAATACCTTTTCTAGGTACCTGCGTTTTGAGTGTCCTTAATTAATTTCACAATATTGCCTTTTCTACCTGTCTTAAATTGATTTCACATTGTGTCCTTATGTATCAGTCAGGTAAATGTAACAATTAAAATAGTATTTTAACAATCTATATAGTATTAGGTATTGGTCCACCATCGTTATTCATATTATTATGTTTACTTATTTCTACACTCTCATAGGCATCTAGATGTCTGTTAACTTATCTAACTAATATTAATGAACTGAAGTCAATGGAATAGTATGGTTGCAAAATATGATGGGCGACTGCTGATTTTTCTGATCTTTCATATTTTAGGTGTGCTAAGTGATCCTTATATCTTATTTTAATGAATCTTTTTGTCTGTCCATAATATTTTGCATTTTGCATTTAAACTAGTCATACACTAGAGAGCCTTTTAGAAAACCCAAAAGACAAAGTCGAGAATTTGGAAAAGCCTGAAATTTACGAAATTAAATGCGATGCAAAATATTATGGACAGACTATAAGATATATTATAACAAGACATAAGGAACACTTAACACACCTAAAATATGGAAGACCAGAAAAATCAGCAGTCGCCCATCATATTGAGATGTGAAAATACACTATATACTATATAGCTTGTTAGACATTGTTGGACATTTTATAGTTGTATTGATATGGTGTGTAACAAAAATACGATTCATTCGCATTATTAATTATTGATTAATTAAAAAGGAAACTATCCTTTTCAATTAAAAACCTAAAATTGTTTTTACTTTTGACATTCGATTAATCAAAACTTTTTATGAAAAGCACTTTTCATTGTTGATCAAATCCTAGCGTCTTGATAAGTATTACTATTAGCAAATTATACTTAGTGTGTAAATTTAGAAGGCTACTTCAGTTTTCTCTCCAGTAAAACGAGTGAGCAAACGTGCTTCTTTTGCTAACATTTGAAAATCATCGAAAAAATGAAGCTCTGAAATCATCAAAACCAACTTAAGAAAAAAACTGTAATTTTTAATCAACACTACAAACTTGCAGTTAGAAGAACAGTAAATTCATTTTTTTTAAGAAAGAAATTCCAACACTCGACAAAATGATGCAAACTTCGAAAGAAGACTAAAGTATGTCTCCAATGATACGCAGATTTAAATTGTGAAAAACTTTGGTGTAATTAAATTTCAGCTGGGAAAAACTGAACAGAAAGTCACTCTTAATCGTAAATTATGAAATTATTTGCTGAAGGAGACGATATCTAATTCGGATGAGAAAGATCCGACATGAGAATAGAAAGATTTATTTTATGGCCGAAACTTGGCTTAACGAAGGATTCACCGTTAGAAAGATGAGGCGAAAGAAACATGTTCACGTCAAGCATTTTTAGAAGGCTGGTTTACCGTATTAAAGGCGCCTTGTGGAAAATAAAACCGACTGATTATTACACACATTGGAGGTGTTGATGGTTTTGTTAAGAATGATTAAATTGATGTTTGGTAGTTATCACAGCTATGTGTTTGAAGAATATGTTGAGCAATTGTTAGACCTCATTCCACCTAACTCTTTGATTGTGATGCATGTCAGAAAATTTGAAAGAATACCAACCAATAATGCATATAGAAAAGAGCTCGTTCCACGAAATATACAGTCGATAAAATGGCACAAAAAAAAAATATTATTCTGCGACTGCTCGCTTATTATTGCGAACTCAATCCTATTGGACTCAAGTTGAGGTTTCCGTTGCAAGAGGAAACACGAAATTCAAAATGGAAGATGTCAAAATACTTCTCGAAGACTCCTTAAAAAATTTCTATTCTGAAAAATTACGAAAAATGTTTTGGTTAAGGAAATTTTAGAACCTCCAATCATAACATCCGACGAAGATTCATCGGATTTATTTGATAATAACACACAATAACTTTTGTTCATATCTAGTATTCGCTTGAATAAGCATACCTATCTATTTTTATGTAAATATTTCAAATTAAAATTTTATATCAATAATAATTGTACCCAAACGCAATCATAAAATATTTTGTTTGCGACCCAAAAAACAGGGTGAATCTGGTAAAGTATTATAAACCGGCCCACATCGCTGTTGCAAATCACAAAGTTTTGTTAGAGCATCCTGTTTGCGTTTTGCATTTATGGTGAGCATTCATTACTAAAGAGAGTTTAGTAATTATTTTCTCTTCTATTTAGTGTTTTACAGAGAGTCAGGCTTATCTCCAAAGAAGTGAGTTTTGTAAAAGAAGTTTGTAAAAGAAGTTTTGTGAAGAAGTACCTATTTTTATTCCTGTTTGACTTCGTTTAATGAACAAATCTCTAGCTTTTGAAATAACAAAGATATAGGACAGGGCATACAATTTGGCTACCTACAAAAGTTCTGTCATATGTGAGCCCTATAGAGAGGACCTATTTGTATGTATAATTGCAAAGCACTGATACAAAAAAATACAAACTCTCTGTATTCGATAATATGGAAATTGTGACAATTTTCAATTTGAAAAACTTGCCCCATAACTATACTTTTGGAAGATACTCCAGATTCCTAGCTAGCTAATCCACGAATACCTACTTAAACATCACGTTTATTCTAGATATCACCTCATCTGATCATGTCTTGAAGACTTACAAAACTACGTCTTATTTATTTATTATCCAAACGGTCACACTTTCAACAACAGGTTATACTAATAAAGTGTTGAATCAGTAACTTTATGATATATTGTGAAAGAAAATACATTAATTTTCAACATTTTGAGAACGATTGTTTCGTTTCCATTGTCATTGTACGGTATATTCCGAAACAAAATCTATTCATTTTCACATCCTGATTTGAAATATATCCACATATGAATACATAGGATAATACTGAATGAAAATTTGGGAGTAAATAACGCTTTTTGAAAAACATTCTACCTTATTCAACACCCATGACTTTCTGTCAACCACCCCTCAAATCTGGGAAAACTGCACAACAGCAAACCCAGCCACTTTTCAGCTATCATTATCCCAGGAAGATTGTTTTTTTTTAACTAAAACTATTAATGAAAATGCCAGGATGTAACTTATATTTTTCATTTACTCACAAGTCACAGATATATGCCATAGTTTTGTATTCAAAACAGAACAAAAGCAATTGTTTCAAATTATTAGGTATTCTGATTAATGACCTGTCGTTCCCATCGCACAATGTAATATATTTGGAAATTATTCTGATTACCTTCACGGTTATCAATCCTCCCGACATTTTCAATTACTTTATTGGTGTCATATTTATGATATATCTGTCAATTATATCTACCACATTATTAGGGGCATGTTATCAATATCAGTTTCAGAGTTGATTATTATTTGTGTTCTATTTCTTTCGAAATTTTCCATACACAGAGTGAGCAATGTTCAAATCCGGTTGGGAGTTTATTTGTTACAATTGATCCTCATTTCCAAAAAACTAATGAAACGAGAGTGATTCTACCTATCAGAAGTAGACTGTTTCACAATTTGATCTATCATTCTTCTTCATAACATTCCATGATTTCCATAACGTCATTTCATGAGCAGAAAAGCACATCACTGTGGTTGAAGGTTTTGATTGTTTTGAAAACGGAAAGATCAGAAATTTTTTCCAGTTAACAGTGGTCGTAACCCAAGATTAGAAAATATTCCTCAAAGGCAGTCCCAAACAAAAGTCAAACTTTGACTCAGTACACCTCGAACTTCACTTTTCAAGAACTCTTGCATTTGGAGAACTGATTTTTTGTGGAATAAACTTCCTGAGAATGTTTTTCCAAATGGATTTAATCTCCAGCGATTCAAATACAATGTGAATTACAACTTTCACATAGGCACCGCTCTTTGAACGGCCTAATGATTTGTGTTTTGTCTTAAAAAAATTATCACAGAACAATATTCATCCTCGGTTTTTTCTGCATATTTCACTGCAAGGTCCTGTAGCATCAAATCATAGTAAATTCAGTAATCTGTTGCACATTTATTTGCGAACGGCAGTTTTTGGCCGGAGACCATTATGGGTTCGTAAAATTTTATTTTTATTGAATTCAAATCAACAATGAAGTGAACGTCACCCAACTTTGTGGAAAAAGGAGTAGCCACCATTTATAAAGCTGATAAATTATGAGACAAATTGATGAGAACGTATTCTGTGCAGTTTGATAGTTCAATGAACAGTAAACAATTGGAATCCATTCCTTTATATTTGAAATATACCAAACAAAGGCTCATGTGATATGGAAGTCGAAAATATTCAAAGGAAGACTAAGAATCAATTTTGCAAGATAAGATCACATCATAGGAAAAAGTCATCATCATGATTTTTTCAAATAATGATATTTACTTTTATCCATAGGTCTTTTTTATAGAAAATCAGAAATGAAGCATTTCGGTCTTATTGGTTCTCTCCGCATGACACTAACATTGTTATAATATACTATCCAATTGGACACCACCAAAAGCGTTTCTTCTCCATCGAAGAAAAAAAAGTTCAGAATGATCTGTACTTCTAGCCCAGTTGGACTAGCTATGGTGAGGTGATTAGTTTCACTTTTTCTAACTATTCGTCTGATATCATCCCAGAACCCTAAAAATAAATTTTATTGAAAGCAAACCTAACACCAAAAGAGTTATCTAGAGGATTATGAAATGTCTAGGGCTTTCTCAAAAACTTAGCTCTGAAGAGAGTAGAAAACGAGTTGTCTTCATATCAAAAACCAGGAATTTCAAAAAACTGGAATTTTCAGGGCTAACTCACACTGAATTCAGGAAGGGCAGTTATCAACTCCAACAGGAAGAAGAATTCAAATCCAAATATTCCACTGCAGGAAAGATATCGAACTGAAGACTTCGTTTTGTTTTTATCAATCGAATCGATAAAACGATCCATTCAGCAGGAAGAAAATGGACAACTACGAAACGATATCAACTCGCGTAATGGAAAGACGTCAAAGAAAATTTGATAATAGATTTAATTGAATTTGAAATGAAAAGCGATTCGATCATGATGAATACTTCGTAAAAATAGAGAGTATTCAGAAAATTGAAAAAAGACACATAAGTCATAGGACGAGTGAAAAGTAAGATATTGAAAAAATCGCATAAATTGAGAGGTGGCAACTAATCATAAACAAATGTGTTCAACTTGTGATGCACTGTTTGGAACCTTTGGTGTAGTAATGAATATTATTGGAGTTTAGTCCCAACACCAAACCGTTATTTTAACATCTCGACATGTGTTTCGATCACCAAGTGATCATCTTCAAGAGGCAGTTTGAGAGGTGGCAACTAATCATAAACAAAAGTGTTTAACTTCTGATGCACTGTTTGGAACCTTTGGTGAAGTAATGGATATTACTGAGTTTGGTGATCGAAACACGTATCGACGTATTAAAATAACGGTTTGGTGTTGGAAAAAAACTCCAGCATTATTCAAAAGTGTTTGAATGAAGTCCTGTAAGAGGCGTGACTCCATTTGAATTCATTCAAATAATAGTATGATAACCTAAACGCTACAGTCCAAACTGTCTTTTTGAGTCTTGTTCATTATTGAGATTCGTGGATTGAGTTTTCAATAAAAAACGATCGATGATTCTAGAAGGAGAGATGTTACAATTTACAGTGATTTTAAGATTCGAGAGTAGAGAGGGCATCATTCCACCAAGGACTCCAATAATCAGAACAACTATCTTGACAGAGAAAATCTCGATATTTTATCAGGTTTTCGTTCTCTTTCCGAACGATATTCGTCTCGACAGGAGCTGAAAACTCCACGACAAATATCGTCTTGCTCTGGTGATCGAGAAGGACTACATCAGGCTTATTAGCTTATATGACCTTGAGGGTTGAAAACGAATAGTTCCAATAAATTCGGCACTTCTCGTTCCTCACAACGGATTCAATATCCACAGAAGCGTAGGGCAACAGCGGTGTCTCGTCAATACCGTAAGAGTATCGTAGATGGTAATATAGTACTCTAAAGGCCGCGTTATGTCGATGGATACAGGCTGAGACCGCATATGCTGGACATGCTGATAGCACTATACCCATCACGCGACTGCGGTGTTGAAGACACCATCATGGCAAGCCATGATGAACCCCTCAGTTTCCGACTTCAGCTCAATTAACCTGAGGAAAGTAAAAATCAGTGCTATCAAAGATAAAAAATCTAATGCTTTAGATATTGACAATATAAATATCAAGATGATTTCTTTAGTGATACCACCACTGTATTGATGAAGTTAAACATATTTTCAACGAGTCCTTCAGACAGGGTACTTTTCCACTGTATTATTTTTGGGAGGGGTGGTAGATAGCCTTTGGCTAACCCTTTTCCTTTTATGTATAAATGTATTTTTATGCATAATAAACGATATTATTATTATTATTATTATATGCCGAGGTTTCCAATGTTATTGAAGAAGACCCCGTGCATTGGCTTATCCTTGTGTTTCCGCAGAAGTGAGGTGATCTCTGCGGCTTTTATCTGGGATTTTTGCTGAACGAGTTCCAACTCGGTGACAGAGTTGTGGTAATCTTGTTCAGCAGACATGAGCAGACTTTGCTCTTCCATCCAACCAAAAAAACGTGTGCACCTATGTAAACATAAACACAAGTGTACACAAGCAAACATTCCACCAAACGAACACGATTAGAAATATACTTCATAAACGGTATGCAAGACACATTGAACACATGTATAATACTATAATTTAAAAAAAAGAAAAGAAGTCGATGCAAGAAAAAGAAAAAAAACCCAAAATAGATTCTAGCACTTGAAATTCAGCATGCTTAAAATTCCAAATATGTTTAATTTTCTTTTTGAATATTTTTGATTTGAATTATTTAGTTCGTTAGGCAATTATTATTATATTATTATTATAATTAGGCTTTGTAGAATTACACAATTTCATTGCAATATCGACGGGTGGATTTAATGCATAAGCTATCTCATCAAATTTGTTTACTTAAATCGTCTGATTTCATGTTGTAAGAACAGCGGTAATCTGCAACGTTGAATATCATCAGTACCTCTATCAACTTCGTGGCGTACATTTCACAACACCGCAACAGAAAGCTTTTTCGAATTCGATTGCAGTGCACGTATTTTACCGAATCATAAATATGTATTTATAACGGTACGAAGGTTGAATTCATTTATTTCATCGTATTCCACACATGATAGAAACAAAAAATGTTGGGAATGTTTAATTCATGTCATTCAGTTTTTTTTTAAATGAACGTGTATCAGAATGATAGTCATTAGGACAATGATTTTTTCATTTAGATATACGCTGGTTGGCTGGTTGTAAATAAGTAATTTATTTTTGTCAGGATTACGGTGAATCTGTTCTGTTGAATATAATATCTTTCTAATATGAGGCATTGACTAAAACTCCACTATGGAATATTCTTTGGTGATAAATACATTTTGAAGTAAATCAACCGTCCTGAACATTATTCTCTGATGTCAAAATCAATGGAACTTTCACTATGAGGAAATTCGAGAGCTTCTAGTGAATATATTGAATGAAAAAACATGTTTTCCTTATATTCAATGATAAACATGATGTATTGGTAACCTAATACCTTTATGAATACTCTACCAATATCATGCACAAAGTTACCACATCATTTTCGAACCTTACTTGTAAAAATGTCTTTCATTTTGTTCGACTTAACTTGTATACAAAATACTATCTCATTTCACTAAAATTTATTTAGCTCAATTTTTAAAAGTTCATGAAGGAGTCCAGTGTTGAAAAAGAGAACATTCCATAATGTTTTCAAGCAACTTACAAATGATCCAACCGATTATTGTCTAATGTCAAATGTTTGATCATTTTCACATTACCTAGTTGTCATCTCCTTACCAACGAAAACTTTCAGAAGTTGAAACTGGTGTGAGCTAAAGATTATCGAGGTTTCAACTTCAATCAAGTGATTACTAACTCGAGTCGAACAATACGCAGTGAACATCGATTATTCCACAGTTGAAATCGAGCTAACGATCATAAAGCGAGAGATTGAATAAGTATTATCACGCACGCTAACCAATCGGCTACCGTTGTCTTGGCGTCTAACTTCAAATTACAAAATGATGGTATGCCGACTTGAAATACATGTACATGTGAACGCCCTATGGCCTCTATCTGGTGAGGTGCCGCCCACGGAGGTAAGCGGTATGTGTAAGCCAAAAGGATGTAACATTTCAAGCCCAGTAACGGAACCTCCGAAGTACCGAACGACGCCGTCTCGTCGTAGAAAGCCTTGTAGTGGACCTCATTTCCTTAGCTACTCGTTACGGAGCCTGAAGTTCCCAAATAATCCAACTCTGAGTCTATAGAGAAGAAAAAGGTCGACCAAATGACCCCAACTATCTTTTATATAACATCAGATCAATAATGAAAAATTGTCAATTCATAAACTCTTGAACCTGTTGAAAACCTAGGAGACTAGGTGGTGCAGACAGGAAGCGACTGATCACTTCCTCAAGAACAGGATATCTCATTAATTGCACTTGCACTCAATTATTGAGCAGCATAGGCAGAATCTGCATTAGGAGAAAAAGCAGGTCAGCAAACGTTCTCGTTGATTTACCCAAACCAGAGGCGAAAAAAAAAACTTACCCGACTAAATCTGGTCAGGTAGACCTTACTTACAAATTCCTCCAATGGAAATAAGGTGGAAATATTGCATTTTGAATGTCCGATGACCTTTATATCACCCAATCAACTGCCATTTAGGATATGCCAGAAGATGATCTGAAGGTACGATACTGGTTACCTGAGAGGATCATGTAGGAAGTCTCATGGCTAGAGGGTGCAGTTAATTCCCTGCAGTCATGGAGGATGAAGAATGCGTAACAGATCATCTACTTCTCAAACAATACATTTGTGAAGCAAAACATTTGTGTAAGTTGACTAGCTGGCGAAAGTAGTAGTAGATTGTTCACTGATGTGGTCTTCACTAGATTATGGAACATGATCCATGGTCTTTCAACTTTGAAGTGGATTATTCTCCACGGGGCAATTTCCAGGCCTAGTTGCAGAGTACATACTAGGCCGCGGATAGGATCAAATACCAACTCTTCCAGCTGACCTGAAATATCACTCATCAAATAAGGTTATTGCCTTCATTAGGAAGCTAGATTTCTTTGGACGAGTTTGAATAGGTGAGAACCACAATCAATTTTCGTAGGTTGTAGTGTAGGGTCGAATTGATCCACTCACTCTGGACCTAGCTACCTAATATATACGAAATGACTTTTTTCTGCTGTCATGTTATCGGCCTAGAAAAGCCGCATTCAAAAGAAAGCGGAAATATTACAACCACCATTAGATAAATAGATCCGCAATACTTCATAAAGCTTCTCTTCCTAGATCTTCGAAATGAGGATATTTCGATGCTTTTATGAATTTTACACTTTCCATCTTGTGAAATGTAATCAAATAATCAAAATTGAATGAGTCTTCTGGGCACATTTCATTGAAAAGAACCTAGAAAACTGGCGGGCAGGAATAGGTTGAATAGGTTGCCAGGTTACTCAGGCATCGTAAGTAATAAAAATCTGACTAGTATGACGACCCTGATCCAGCTGGGGGTACTGAAGTTTTTCTTACGGAACCAGATCGGAAAAAAGATCTATGAGAAACTATGAAGTACTGGGAAAACATACCAGCAAATACACACGAAAACACCTTCACAAAGGGGCCCTTCGAGAAGAGAACTGATGAACGGCTCCAACAAAGCAACTCCGGGAATTACAGGTCTTCTCACTGGATATTTTCTATTTTGAGCACACCTAAACAAAAGAAACCTCAACTGCATGTAATGCAACAAAGAAAAAGACATTTATTTATATATTATGTGAATGTGAGGCATACGATCAGAGAAGGCAAACAATCTTTGATCAACCTAAATTATGTCCAAAAGAATATGATATGCATCCAGCGGGAGATGTTTGTGATTATTTGAATGTTTGTTATGAAAAATATGAGAGAAAACGGATTGAGCCAACGAGGCCGCTGTGTTTTATGAAGACTTGGAAGAAAAGGACAAGTCAGATGGCTCCAAATAGTAGAAAAAATCTAATGGAGAGTCCTGAGTACTTACGGTTCATCACCCCACGAATTATATATACAATTAAGTAAGTTATCTTTTGCCAGCGATCTTTGAACTGAAATACTATTATTTCCATTTGTCAGTCTCAAAAAATCACCCGTATTTCGGAAAATACAAAACTTCAAATAACACTTCATTGTGAGATTTACAGTAGACAGGTTAAAACACTGTAAATAACCGCAACACGTGTTTCGCTATACAATAATATTATCAGGTGGTCTCGTACTGACAAAATTATTCTTGTGCTTTTTATAATATGAACATTCTTCCTATCATCGATAGTTCTATTTTACCTGAGTTGTGGTGAAAACCAATTGAAATTAATAAACATCATTCCTGAAAAAATCTCATTTTTCAAATGGACATTTTATGCTAAATATAATAATTTCAAGCATATGTCTTTCAACCTACTGAATGACTGATAATTTTACATGAGTTCGAGTGAGAAATAATGAAAATTCAAATATCGTGAAAGGAAGTTTCAACAAACTCATTGAATAGAAATGTAATACATTCATTATCAGTTTCCACAATTGAAAACAGACTCGGAATACTTGAAGAATTCAATTCTATTCGGTCACCAAGCGAACTTTCAGAATTCTTGAATCTATTAATTTCCAAGCATTCCAAAAGATTTAGCTTCAAACATTTATCTTTAAAATATTACAGTAGTTGAACTCCTGCTCCTCTGTCAAATATGGTTTGCAAATGTGGAATTGGTTTTCATATTCAGAAAACTACTACTATGTTCTTTTATTCGTTGGTGAAACATCCTCTCTGTTTGGCCAATTTCAATCAGTATAATGATAATAATTATAGTAATTACTTGACTACATTACATAATAGAATATGTTTGTAACAAGTCATGTTTGGCTTTACATTTAAAATCTACAAGTTGAAATTTAAAAGCAAATAACAACAATCACATATGTAAAAACTTTGAAAATCAAAAAGAAGTAGTGACTTGTGTGTTACCACAAAAATATGTTCTGAAGTCATCGACTGAATAGAAGCAATGCGTCAACAAATAATTTTTCAAAGTTCTCTTGTGAGTATTCAGACTGAATTCTTTGAAATCTTGGGGCAAAATATTGTATAGAGGGATTTTTTTGCGATAAGTGAAGACGAAATCGATTTATTCTGTTGTGGTGAGCGTTTCGCGTGTTATGTTCGTGGATGTGACATTGTTTCGCCAAAGATGGTTCCTTTTGGATTTCAATCAGAACGTAATAAAGAAATAAAGTTGATCCCTGTATTCAATATCAGCCTTCTTTGCCTTCTTTGGAATCCTAAATATTTGAATAGAATGACATGAATTTTTCCAAAGTTGTACGCTATAACTAAAATGAGAGTGAAACAGTGAAAAATATAAGGTTTTTAATATATTTGCACTAGTGATGTACTTCAATTGGCGAAGAACAAATAGAGGACCCCAAACTTTTCTCTTCAATTGAGAAAATGTGCAGACCAGTTGAGTCTATAATCTAATGAAATGCTCAGTAATTTAACTTTACTAGTTTCACAATTAGAGATAGTAAAGTTTCAGAAAAATCAGGAGTGTATAAATTATCGGGTGGATCATTTCCGATGTTTTATATAGGTCTATCTGGAAGAACGTTCAAAGCCACCATAAAGGAACACAAATATAGTTTTCAGAATGAAAAAATAAATTCCACTTATGCCAGTAATTTAATCTCAGAGAGACATGACTTCAACCATGAATACAAACTCCTCCATTTCCAGAAGAAAGGTTTGAAACTTAACCTGTTGGAGAGTATGGAAATAAACAAATTCAAAAACTCTCAAACGATCAAACTGAACTGAATAATTCGCCATTATTGAAACTGCTAATTCGCAGGTGAAAATAGTTAGGTATATTTCCAGGTATACTTTGGAAGAATGTACTGATATTGTTAATGAATTCATACCTGACCTTTTCAGGTAGATTTATTATTCAGGTGGACGAATAGGTACAAGGTTTTAGTATAAAATGGTGTAATTTAGAAGTAACTCTCAGTTTATGCTTGAAGAAGCTATTGCATAACGAAACACGTGTCGCGGTTTTTGTGAAACCATTATAGTAAAAATCATACAATAAACTGTATCGATTAGTTTTTTTTTTAACAGAAAGTCAAAAAGCTAAGTAAATCTTTGAAGAATATTCAGGAGGAACTTCGAATCAGCTGTGAATGTGTCGTCACATCTAGAAAAGTTGAATAAAAAAATAAATAGATAAGTACTTTTCTGGAAGTATGGAAAAATTAGTTGCATCATTCAACGGTTTTTTGTCTCCCTCCTCTTCGTGTCGGTAGACAACACAACCTCGAGCTAAAATCTAATACTTTTTTCCCTTGTATAATAAATAACTATTTTCATTTCCTTGCAAATTAACAAGAATAATTAACTTCTTTCAGTTTTCCGTGATTATTCTGTGAATATCATCTTTACGACAACGATTTTATAACTTATTTAATTGATCAACAGTTGTTCAACAACTGAATATCTTGAATAATAACTGTAGATCATTTTCCAACATATTTTACTACACACAAACTTTTCATGTGAAAAAGAAATCTCACTAGAGAACGAAAATATTAGTCATTTCCATCTTGTTGTAATAACATTTTTCAATTTTCCTTTCAGATCGCTCTAGAGATTCCTTTTAACAAATTTGTAAGAGTTTTGATGCCAGATAGCAAAATGCAAGGATGCATTACAAAATGAATCTGAAAGAATTATTTAGTTTTTAAAATATCCTCAATAGTAATATCTGCTCTGTATAAAGTCAAGACGTTGCAAACTTTGTTCTTTACTGCATTTTTCATGAACTTTTCAAATGAGCATTTGAGAAGTTAAACATTGATCTTCTTTTCTTTTTCTTTTCTCTCACTGTTTTGTCCAATTCCATTTTTCTTGTATGATAATGAATGGATTACCCTGTTACAATGTTTCCTACGTATACTTCTTCAGACTCTTCAAAAAAATTCACGGAACTTTTCACTGGAAATTATACTCAGAAGATGAATGAATGACTTTCTTTTCACGAATACAATTCCTAAAACCGAGCCCGGGAGTCATATCGTTTACAGTAACGATAAGCGACGCCTTTCCGGGAAAGCGAAATCTCAGGAAATGTGTTATTTCCGGTTCCACCTGCGACTTTTTCCTCTACCATTTTTGTATCTATAGAAACGGAACTATCGGATTCAATCCTGAAATTGTAATGAGATCAAGCATTCAATATGGTGATTTATCGAAAAGTTTGTTATCGTTCGAGATTCCTATGCAAAATAGTCCGTAAGAAACTTTGTACCTTCTGCTACTCAAATCACAGTTATTCAATAAATTCGTATGTATTCTTCTTTTGGAAATGAGTCAACAATTCACTCTACATTTGTATAATATAGAGTTGAATGTTGCTTGTGACCAAAAAAGTTAACATATAGTCAGTGGGCATACTTGTAGACTGGCTATAAATCAAATCATCTAAAGTAACAATTCGTTCAGGCCAGTTTCAACTCAGTACACTGTAGGTTAATGGACTGACTTCCATCAGAAGACAACTACTACCCTGGCTGATATCACGTAGGGCATTGGATTATATCCGACAGGTGTCAGTGCAGCATTCTTCTCTGATGTAATTCCTGCATATGCTGTTATATATAGATTTTCAATTATTGGAACACCCTTACAGACCGGTTGGTTCCTTTAGATAATTTGATATATAGCCAGTCTTTAGATGTGCCAACTGACTAAATGTGAAAAGTTTTCTTTCCTTATACGAAGAATTGGGCAAAATTCGGATATGCGGTTGATTACCTCGTTCACAGGCAGATGGGGTGATGACAAACCTGTTGTTTGTTGTCCGCTTCAGCCTACCTTCACTACCTTGCACTGACAAGAGGCCAAACAGCACGAAACCAGTCTGCAAGTGTGTTCCAATAATTGAAAATCCATTGCGGCAGTTGTATCGCCAACAGCATATGCAGGAATTACTTCAGTGAATAATCCTGCACTGACACTTGTCAAATATAATTCAATGCTCTTCGTGGTATTAGCCAGGGGGATAGTTGTTTTCTGATGTATGTCAGTCTATCAACCCACAGTGTAGTATGTTTGACTGGCTTGAACGAATTGTTCCTTTAGATGATTTGAAAAAAGTTGAACTTGTGATGCACTGTTTGAAACCTTTGGTGTAGTAATGAATATTACTGGAGTTTAGTACCAACAACAAACCGTTATTTTTAACGCCTCGACACCAAGTGATTGTCTTCAACACAATGATGATCACTTGGTGATTGAGAAAAGTTTAAGATGATAGCTTGGTGATTGAGAAGAGTTTATTCTTCCTCTTGAAGATGATCACTTGGTGATTGAAACACGTGTTGGTTTGGTGTTGGGATAAAACTCCAGTAATATTTAAAAAAGTTGAAAACCCAATATGAGAATAGTTTGTGATGCAGTGTGAGTATTCAGTTTATACATTTTTTTTCCTGATTGATTCGGCCGTTACTTGATGAAGATCCATAGTAATTTCAAAAACTACACCTCATGATTTGATCTCCACAAACTTTATTTGAAAAATATATCACAACATGTTTCGCTAGCACAGTACTTCGTCAAGTGGCTTTGTCAAACTGGCAGAACATTTAGGGATCGAATCCAGGAATATCATTCAAGCTATGTAAATAAAAAACAAATTCAACATATGTAAATCATCTACTACAAGAAAATCTTTAACGAAGAGGTAAAAAATTTTGCACACAGAAAATAAAGGTTTGAAAGTGAATCTTTTGGAAGCAATGGAAATCAATAAACTTAAAAATTCAAACATTCTAATGAATAACCAATTGAATACATCACCATTATTGAACTTGTTTTTTTAAAAACAGAAAAAGAATTATTATTGATGTAGATGTCAGGTAATATGCTTCAGGTGATCATAATTGAACAGGTACCTTAGGAAGGGGTTTAGGTAATTTTTTGGAGGATGTCTCAATTATGGTTACGTGTAGTATATAAATATCAGTGTGAGAAACAACTTGAAGTATTATAAATAATAAAAATGCGAGACCCTAATGCACTTGCTATCAGAATGTCCAGCATATGCGGTCTCGGCCTATATCCATCGACATAACGCGGCCTTAAGAGTGCCATATTACCATCTACGGCACTCTTACGGTATTGACGAGACACCGATGTTGCCCTACGCTCCGGTGGATATTAAATCCGTTGTGGGGAACGAGAAGTGCCGAATTTATTGGAACTATTCGTTCCCCACCCTCAGGCTCATACAAGCTAATAAGCCTGATGTAGTCCTTTTTGATCACCAGAGTAAGGAGTTTTCAGCTCCTGGCGAGACGAATATCGTCAGAAAAGAGGAGAAAAAACGGATAAAATATCGAGATTTTCTCTTCGAACTCCGCAGACTCCATACAGATCACTCTGTCAAGATGGTTGTTCTAATTATTGGAGTCCTTGGTGGAATGATGTCCTCTCTACTCTCGAATCTCAAAATCATACCGGCTTGCCGCACTAAGGCAGAAATCTTAGCCGCACAGATGCAGAAGGCTGTCATTCTTGGCTCACTGCGTTTGCTCAGGGCACATGATTCTCGGACCCAATGATCTCTTACCCCACGGTGTGGGAAGCGGTCATTGGTTGATAATGCTGGCGCGCCCTCTCGAATGTACCGGGGCTTCGGGGGATAGGGCCTGACCAGCGCACACTACGGTGAGAAAAATAATAATAATAACAATATTTATTTCACTTGTTGACCAGTATGAAAGCATTACAATAAACATTTACATACCGTAACAAGGAAGACGTCCATGTATAACTAAAAACAAACATATATAAATATAAAACAACAAAACACGACAGATACTAAACTGTACATATGAAGGTAATCAACAGTTTTTTTATCGAGAGTAACTAATAAAACTCGTCAACGGTGTAGCAGTTTCTTTCGATAAGATATTTTTTCAATTGTCTTTTGAAAATGCAGATGTTCATTGAGTCCTTAATAGAAACATCTAGCTTGTTATACAGTTTGTGTCCAAGATATAGGTGACTCTTCTGATAGAGGGAGGTTCGGTGAGGATTCGCTATCAACAACCCTCTCGTTCTAATAGCGAATGGGTGGTCTTGCTGGTTTGCGCTAAATTTTTCTTTATTTTTATAAACGTAGAGACACATCTCATATATATACATACCAGCAACTGTGAGTATTTCCAGCTCTTTGAATGGGCTTCTACATAAGTGTCGCCATCCTAAACTAGCAATTATTTTGACCGCGCGCTTTTGTAATATAAATACTCTTTGAGCAGAAGAGCTCATACCCCAATTCAAAATTCCATAGCGCAAGTGACAGCCAATAGTTGCATAGTACAGATTTAGGAGCACCTCTCTTCCACAATAATTCGACATAAATCTCAGTGCATAACAGTTCTATCACATAGTGAATCTATATGAGGACCTCAATTCAGCTTATAATCTAGAATTAGACCTAGCATTTTTGTTTCTGGTTTGGATATCACCTCTAGTTGGCTATCTTCATATATTTTGAGAGTTTTGGTGGTGTTCGGCATTGTGAATTTGATTAATGCTGTTTTGCTGATATTTAGTGCAAAATAATTTTTTTCAGCCCATTTCATTATTTTTTCATATATGGATTCTGTTCTGTTCATATCACTTAACAAAGCTACTGTGCTAGCGAAACATGTAGTGATATTTTCTTCAAATGAAGTTTGTGAAGATCAAATCCTGAGGTGTACTTTTTGAAATTATACATATATGATTTTTTGTCAATTTATAGGCAGTGATACTGAAAAAACAATCTAGGCCATTTATAGGTAATAGGAAAATATCGGTGTCTTAGAATTAAAAAAAATACAGATGCTGAAAAAATATTCAACACAAAAGCATGTGATAGCTGACTTACTAAAAAAAATCAACAAAAAGGAAAACAAGATAGAATAAACGAGGACCAGCTGCAGAATAAAATTAAGAAAGTTCGAAAATATTACGAAATGAATTTCAATGACCGGGAAAATAAAACAAAATTATAGTATTCAGGATACACATAAGAGTAGGACATGAGATAGAAAAAACGATTATACCAATAAAATAGGTAGATTATTTTTTATGTCGAACGGTTTCATTGAAAATGATAATAAGGGTGTAGATAATGTACTGAAAGCTGAAAAATAATTCAGAAAGTCCTGGATAGCACTCATCACACCACTCCCTTCAACAATCTACGGTTTTCATCAGATAAAAAAATAATAGAATCGTTGGGGGTAGTATTTACATATTTACTCAGGTTACGCTACGTCCAACGATTTTATTATTTTATATCTGATCAATACCGTAGACTGCTGAGGAGAGTGTTATGATGACTGGTACCTAGGACTTTCCGAATTATGTTTTAGTTTTCAGTACATTATATACTTTTGTACAAGCACCGCCCTTATGGCATCTTAAGGATTTTCCTCAGTGCTTATGTTCTGTCCTCATATAAAATATTAACTTATTTTTCCAATAAAACCATGTAACAAAACATTTTTTTCACTTATTTTATTTTCAAGTTTTCATTTTAAATTTTGTTACTCAATTATTTTCTTTCTATTTAGTTCATTTAGTACCTCAATATTTTAAGGTTTATTTCCCGACAATTAGTTGAAATCTAACTCCATAATACATAAACCTTCCGAAGACTCCACTCGACTTAAGGCCACCAATACTTGTCCGTCTTCAAACAATTTCGGGCCTAAATACACAAATACCCAGTCTACAGTGCTTCCTTGCATTTTGTAGACAGTGGAATCCTATGACAAAATTAAGGGTTGCGTCCTTCATTCAGCAGTCCCATAATAGAACTTTGCTGGAAACTATATGGCTTTAGGGTGGATAAGATGTACGCCGTCTCTTCCAAACTTGATCTAAACTGACGATACATCTGTTTTGTACATTTGACTTCGACGAAACTGAGGCCAACAATTTCTGCAATGTAGCTGAAAGCGCTATTTACCAGCCCTTTCGATACGTCAATATTGGACCGCAACATATTGAGGTAGTTCTGAAATAATATGTAATCCGCCATTTTGTAGTTGCGGACATCTTGAATTTGCACATTTTTCGGAGAATTATACTATTCTACCAGTCAAACAATGTCATTTGATACCGATATTGAGGTGGTTGTCAAAAAAAAATGTAATCCGCCATTTTGTAGCTGCGGTCATCTTGAATTTACAATGATATAGAATTCATTAAATTTTTTTGTCATAAAAATTGAATATGTGAGGCAAATAAGATCAATCTGTCAACAGGTAGAGGGTTAAACTTTGATTACTAAATTTAACCCAAACAAGCAGGGCAAGCTAAATGAAACCGTTCAATTAATAACTGAGAACATCAATACATCAGAAACATAGCAAGTACAATGCTAGATTGAAAAATTCAACAACGTCATTTGAGTATAGAGACCTAAAATTCAATAGCTAAAAACAAGATTATTTGTAACTGAAGTCTTTTACAGAATCTTGAAAAAATTGACCACGACACCTTGGCTATTCTGTGACTAAATATAGCATGTGAAGAACTGACAGATAATCGAATGGATATTACCGTTATTATATCACTTCGACAAGTTTTTTGATTACCAAGTGATCATCTTCAAGAGGAAGATTAGACTAGCTTTAGGGTGTCGTTGATGTCGAGGCTAAGGACAACGTCTACCACGCCGACGACGTGTGTTCGATTCTCATACCGATAAGATTTTTAATTCAATTTCACTCAGCTGCCAATGACTACGTGACTAGTATGTGGCAAGGGTGCTCGAGGGGTGAGGCGGAGTCTCAAGGGTGGCCACGTTCTTTGAATCTCCTCGATATCCATTCCATCCTGCATCGATTACGTCACACGCTTCTTTCTCCCACCCTCCGAAACACACCTACTTCGAGTTGGGTGTTCCACAAGGTTCCGATCGGATGTCATGAAAATTGCAAAAAGTTTAGCTCCATAGGAAAATACATGGGGTTTTGTGCTCGTACCCGCCTTGTTCATCTACTGCGCGGTAGCTTCTGATTGGTCGACTGTATGACGGCAAAAGTGTAGGAGTGGGTTCTGAAAGTCTAATACCCAATACACACAGAATGAACGTCTGACAGAGACGAGGCACGGACCTTTGTCCCTTCCGTGTGAACTAGGATTGATCTCCAAAAATCGTCAGAATGAACCTGCTCAAACCTGCACGTGTTTTTACATAAGGAATGAGCCAGAACTCCTATAGCTATATTACTGAGATGTACAGTTCAATCTTCCTCTTGAAGATTATCATTTGATGATCGAGACACGTCGAGCTGTTGAAATAATGATTTGGTATTAGGATAAAACTCCAGTAATATTGATCACTACATCAAAAGTTCCAAACAATGCATCACAAGTAGATGAAAAATGAGTAGGTACTATGTTTTAAGCTTTATGTCCGGATCCAGATGAGTCTCAGGTATATATATACAAATGTGCATGCAACCCAGTTTTCTATTTTACGAGTATATCAGTTAATGTGTTCTGGTACGGGGCAACCGACCTATTTTGATATATCATTGAAATTGAAACTTTCATTCTGGGCAGTTATACGCAAGTATGAGTTTTGTAGGCATTAAACGCCGATTTTCTTCCTAAGGGATTTCAAGAAAAATTATGGTCAAATTAGATGTTCAGGAAGATTAAAAACAATGTAACCGCAAACTGTCCATCAGAATAAATGAAGAAAGCTTTCGTAAGTCTCAATTCTTACGCTGCACCTGATTCGTAGAATGCAGGAAAATAGGAACATAGTTGTAGATGGTCTGTTGCTTCAAAATGACATTCATTTATCCAATTCATTCCACTCATATTCATCAATTAATTTCATACGGTATAAAGTTGAATAATTTGATTTGATGAATCACTGTAAACATTGACAAAGAGTTTCTTTAGTGAAAAGTGAAATCCAAGATGGATCTAACATACTGGCACATATGTTCACCCTTCTCAGTTTTGTTAATTTTTGACTTTTCCGGAAACATGTTCATCTGAAATTTTGGTTGACTTCAGGTATGTTCATTTTCAATTTTCAAAAGTTTAATCTTCCTCTTTGAAGATGATCACTTGGTGATCGAAACACGTGTCGAGGTGTTGAAAATAACGATTTGGTGTTGGGAAAAACTCCAGTAATATTCATTACTACACCAAAGGTTCCAAACAGTGCATCATAAGTTTCAGAACACACTCAAACATTCATTCAGATCAGTTCAGGAATATTTCAATTGTTGGTTAGTCAGTTTCAATAGAGCATTTTGTTCATTCATTTTATACGAACCGATTAATTACAGTCTCATTTCTGCGATAAGATAACCTGAATGACAAGGAAACAGAGTGGAAATCTGCAATTTCATGAATATTCATTGATCATGTTGTGCCAGAAAACTCATTTCAATAATAATCGACCTGGCATAATGAAAATATAATTATTCCATTTCGATCTCTCCCTTTGTTACATACCACTACTATCTGAAATTGAGAATCGCTGTAAAATTCCCTTCAATGTATAGCAAAATCATATTTTTCGTAATCTCGATCACAGCGATTTTTAAAAGCCTATCAATAAAAAATACTACACCAATATCATGTAATTTCTGCAGATATTTGAAGAACACACTATTAGTATTTATCGCATGTTATCTGTAAGTAAACTTCTTCAAGTCACACAATGTGAAATATTCATATACATATTCACAAATGTTCATATTTGAATATGGTTGTTTCAAGTTAATATCTGAAATAATCCTCTGTACATGATGGACACATTAATGTGAAGGGTTTTTATTGATTTTTTTATTTTATTTGGAAGTATACCACTATATGATGATGCAAAATTAGAAGGCCTAAATTTTTTCATGAAAAAATTATCTTGGCTGAAAAATCTCCTTTTTTTCCAGTAAACGAAATTCCTATGGCTGGGATAAAATTAATTATTTGTATGAATGTTTCAACGGGCTATCATTGTGTCAAGATCCATTTCTTCTGGTGGTGAAGTTTTTACAAAAATTTAATCTTTCAAAATTATTCAAACAGTACTGATGAGAAATCGAAGATTAGTGTTTCCACCCGAAACTTCTAAAAGTCCATCTGATGAGTGGAAGTTTTCTTCGAAGGTGAAATTTCATATCAGTTTTTTTACGAATGTTTGAAGTACAAACTAAGTGGAACAAAGATATCCGCACAAACCAATGTTCATATTTGAACGTCGTTGTTTCTAATATATTTTTTCATCCAGTTTATACCTGAAAATAACTTCTAGGCATAAATAATTATGAGAACTTTTTAGTTCTTGAATATAGTGAGAGATCTATGAAATGTATAAAATGTTTCACAGTGGTACGAACAAATTTGCTTTAACATCAAAATTTCGAAGGGTATGTTATGTTAAGTTAACGAGCACGACTAGTCAAAATTTAAAAGATAGAAAACCATTTGTAGATGTGAGAGAGAACTGTCCGGCGATTTGACAGTGGATGTAGAAGGAAACAGAAAAAAACCAACCTGAAGAAAAAGCTCACGGAAAGAGATCGAAGTATGGACTACTATATACGAGGTGTTACAAATTAAGTCGGCACCATTGACAACCCCGTTATTATTGATGCTACGAGTTCGGTTGAATGGGCAAACTAGTAGCATTTTTAATGGCCTTCTCGATGCTGGAAAAAAAGTGACAATCGCGTTTTCAAAATATTTCATAAAATGACATTTTTTAAAAGAAACACTCATGCATTTCGATTCGTAAAAACATTCTCACACTATCTCACATTATGTGGAAATATTAATTTATTTCACTTATAAAAAATGTATTTGTTGTGATTATCCAAACATCAAGTTTGGTACTTATACGAATGACAATATTTTGTTTCTAACAGCAAAAGGGAAAAATTGCGCTGAGATTCGAAGTCCTGCAACCCGTGATCATCATGTTGTACCACTCACTTGACACCACTGAGCTATTTGATATTATTTTACGAAACCATAATTTTCATCTTAAAATCATTCCACTATTTCGTGAATCAAAATATGTCTGCTGTATTGATAACATTGAAGCCGTTTTTGTACATAATAGAAAATATGGGAGCGTCATATTAACGCGGTTGGAAAAAAATATGTTCGATTCGATAAAACAGAATTATTATGAGTAATAAAGTTGCCTTAAAACTTTATTGAAATACTATTTGTCAAATATTATCAAGTATATCATGACGATATCATAAGTTATCGTAACTGTTGACTACTGCTCGAACATTTAGGAATCGAATCCAGGAACATCATGAGCTATGTAAATAGAAGAACAATTTCGACATATTCAAATCATCTTTTAGAAGAAAATCACATTTTCAAAGAAGAGTTCGAAATTTTACACATAGAAAATAAAGGTTTGAAACTGAATCATATGGAAGCAATGGAAATTAATAAACTTAAAAATTCAAACATTCCAATGAATGACCAACTGAATTTGATTAGATCATCATTATTGAACTTATTACTGATGTAATTATAATTGAAGAGGTACCTTGGGTATATAAAAGTTGTAGAGGTTTAGGTAATTATTTGATGGAGGTAGTCTCTATTGTAGTGACCTGTGGTATATAAATATTAGAGTGAGAAGCAACTTGTAGTATTCAAAACACTGTTGAAGAAGTCACTGTGTTAGCGAAACATGTCGTGATATATGTCCCAAATAAAGTTTGTGGAGATCAAATCGCAAGGTGTAGTTTTTGAAATTACTATGGACCTTCATCAAGTAAAGGCCGAATCAATAAAAAAAAAATTGAATATCCAGAATATATTGGTAACTAATACTGGACATTTTCACGGACCACATGACACCAAAGTACACTTGCGATGCAGAATTCACGATTAATATCACAAACAGGTGGATGATGATGAATAGTTGCCTTGACAACATGCAAAGCAGAAAAACTTGGTATACAAGCATATGAGCTGAAATTTACTGAGCGGAGAAAAATTTACATTACAGCTACCCTTCAGATCGATACAGCCTCCGCTCCAAAGTGAAAGTATATCTAATATGGCATACACCTGAACAGGAATTGAAATTGACTGGGCGAGAAGGAATTCACATTCGTGATTAGAAAATTCAACAAGAGATCGTGAGACACTGAATCAGAGGAAATGAGCAAGTTATGGGCAATTCAAATCACGTCAATGTAGATTGTATCAGTTTTTATGCTTCCAAGTAGCAGGCGGAAAAAACCACCACTGAAAAATTTCAAATTATGTATACGAAGTGTTTTCAAAAAATAAGGTGAATTTTCACTTTTCTCGACAAACATTTATTCAATCATCAATTTCTATTGTGTTCCCTCTAAAGTAGTCACCTCCAGATATAATATGACATAATATAATCCTGAAAGCAGTTCTGATATACACTTTTCGATATGCACTTTTTAGTATCGAATGTATATTTCACCTTTTCACAAAATTCACCTTTCCACTTTTAACTCCGACTACATCATGTCGACTACATCAACTCCGACTACTATGTAGTTGATAAATATGTATCTATTCATCAATGAATAGAAATAGTTTTTTCTGGAATTTTTTTTTGGAATTCCCACCTAATCATACGAATAATTAGAAGATTATCTTGATACATCGATATTGGGCTCTCATTTTCCTACAACAAATTACAAACCAGACAAGTGTAGCATGTCTTCAATTTTTGTTTTTACTTTTTATTCACTTTGGAGTAAGAGTATTGATTTTAAAGTATTTCTAAAATAGTTGTTCTCTACTTCACATGGGAACTCATTCTTCTGTACAAAATTCACCCTTCATCTGCAAATACTTCTGAAATTTGTCTAGGAACAATAAAACTCCAATACATTGAAATAAAACCAGATTTACCAAATTGAAATAAATTTAAGGCAACAAATCCTGTTCTCGATACAGCTTTGATACTGATATTTCCAGACGTGATTTAAAAGCGCAATTCGCTGCTGAAATTGATCGTTACGAAAATCTCAGGAAGTGCAGGTGAGCTATAAAAGCTATTAAACTAAATGAGTATTGCCATTATCGTCACACGACTCGTTTTATATGAGATTTGTGATGGAAGGATGAACCAGTTTCCTCATAATGCTTTCAGAATATACTTTGTATATAACTTGGTTCAGTAAACAAAGTTGCAATTATAGGACTTCATCAGTGATTATATTGGGAGTTACCCAATCTGATTGCGATCTTATGCATGATCTAACATTTTGAAATCATTGAACTTTTCAAAAATAATATATATATATATATATATATATATATATATATATATATATATATATATATATATATATACAATATAGGTACGAAAACAAATGAGGACTGACTACATGAAACGCATACAACTACTGACACATTGAAAATGCATGGAGTCACCAGCTGGAACCAGCCGCACATTTGTATTTCTTCCTTTGGTAACCAAGTGTTGCTCATCCTTACACTTACCTGCACCATACTAATGATGGACCAAAAGCCCGAAACACGTGTTTATGGTATTTATAGTATCTATAGTATCTATGGTATTTATGGTATTAAAGGACACTCAATAACCTTCCTGTTTGTATAATTTCCTGGACCCGGAAGTCACGCAGGTAGCTATAGCTGCCTCATATTGAAATGAGTTACAAAACGGATTTGAAGCTTTATAACTCCTATTTAATTTTATGCGAGCGCTTTCGACAGCTGGTCGTGCTGTCATCATGAAGGCTCTACTCAAACTGAACTTGTCAACCTCTTGTTTGTCCTTTTGAGCGGTCCGAATGCCTTAGTCCAGGTACTTCAGGTACTTTAGGCAAATTTGATATTCCATGAACATCAAAATATCATTTCCACATTGATTTCAATTTAAGAGCCACCGGTAGACAGCTATTTCAGCCTGTTGCAGAAAAGATCCGACTCAAACAGCAAAGTGCCTGGAAGTCCATTAATTTCAAAGCATCTTAATTTCAACGGAACCTTCATCTAAGAGAAAGATTGGTATCTAGTAACAGCTCCATATGGTGAACAAATCCCCAAGCGGGGAAGGAACATCCAATGTTTCAATTTTGTGTCAAAAATCAAAATGAGTGCTGGAAGACTATTGGAATATAAGAGGTGACTGGAAGCAGTCTTCATCACTGTTCAGAAAATATCGGATAACATTTCGGACATGTAAAAAGATGAATTACTTTTCATTAATTTTTTGTTTTATAGCAAAACACGTGATATTTGAATATCTTCAATATTTTACTCGATATCTCCAAAATGAGTGCATAGTTTTTCTGAAAAGGTAACTGAACGACCTTTGAAATGAAGTATCTTTCTCTTCCTAAGCTCCCTCTTCCATTCAAGATTCAAGGGCTTATGTCTCTACTGAACGGTTATTGTAATACATTCGATAAAATGTCTCCTTTTAAAATAAGTTCGACGTATTTTTGTATTTTGCGTATTTTGAAATTTTCTATCGGAACCGAAATCAAGAGGGTGGTACGTTTTTAAGTCGACATGTATACTTGTTGAAATGTTACCATACTATTGAAACTTCAAATAATTGATCATAATAATAAGCATATGAAGCATTATTTTTTCTAGTAGATTTTAAAATCAGCTAATAACTACGAACAAGTGACTTTGTTGACCATGACCAACTTTCCAGATGAATAACTCGTTCGAGAAATATTTCTCTTTTCTTTGTACCATGCTCCCCGTTCGATCCATTAATCATTTAGGTTGTATTCGCACTAGCTCAGACTCTCTTAATTTATATCTTTTGATATCTCAAAGGATCTAAATTGAAGTTCGAATTACTTTGAGGCACTGCTACCGTCTAGAAACTTGAAACAGCTTCGTTTCCAAACCTTTGTTATGATCTGAGTAAATAATCGTAATGGGGTTGAAGAGACTTCAGTGATATTGAATTATAAAATACAGTCCCGTCCTCTCATTTCTGAAGAGAACTAGAGAATTTCTCGTTCCATCATTACCATGGTGAATTCAGTTATTTTCGTTGCCATCTTCATTTCTATTAGTACTTTTTCACAGCGAGTTTCAGAATAAACGGACTGAAATAATGAAGTGATAAAAGCAAAACAAAACTTGATGAATGAAAAAATTCCTTTCGTTCAAACAAGATAATATCACTCATGTACTAGTACACTCCTATATGATTGTAATAATACTATGATAATAATAATGATAAATGAATTCATTGACAGCAGAAATAACATTATTCAATATGGAAAAAAAATACAAATTCGTATACAAGATTGAACAGAGTTCATTCTTCCTCTTGCACCTTACAAAAAAAAAAGAAAGTGATAAAGAACAAAAAAACAAAGGGCCTAAATTATAATTGTGATAGCGGGTACAATATTTTATTCGAATAAAGAGGGGAGATGAGGCGGATATCGATACAAACATAAGAATGCTACAATTATAATATCCTTACTCTTTTAAAATAGTACTGAATGACTGGATTTAGGCTACGGTAATACAGATATTATTCATTCTTGGTATTATTGTTGATTTCACTTCATATATGAAGTGTTGGTAAACAAGACTTTATGAAAAATAAATAATAGTACGACATTAACGAACTCATATGTGACATAGTTGATCTCAAACCTAACATAATACTCCTAACCATAACATGGCTTAAACCAACCGACCTAGATTCATTGGTTAACATAAGAGGCTACAGTATTTACAGAGCGGACAGATTGAATCGTGTCGGTGGTGGAGGATGTATATATTTATGCAATGAGATCATTAAGTAATAAATCAATAATCGACCCTTAACAACCTCATCATTGCTGGTGACATTAACTACCCCAATATCACTTGGTCCATTAATAGTATACCTGACACAAATAGCGCCACGAGTAATTTCATGCATTTTGTTGCCGATTCAAACCTTTTTCAACTCATCACTGAACCAACTAGATTCCGAATCAACAACGAGCCATCTGTTCTTGACCTCATTTTTACCAACAATGAAAACATCATCACAGATCATGAAATCCTACCACCTATTGGATTATCGGGCCATGCAGTAATCTACGCAACTGTTCAGCTCAACAATCACATGCCAAACAAGTACGAAACTGAAGTTTTCAAAATAATCGATTTTGATCAGTTATCCGAGGAACTTTCTTTCTACCATCGATTAGACACAACTGTTTAACGTATGTGATGACGTTGATATCCTCTGGGAAAGATTCTACTCGACCGTAACTGCCTCTGCCGACAAGAACTCCCGTAACAAAATATGCCAGAAAAATCCTCTCAAACCATGGATCAATGCCGAAATAATGTCACTCATACATCACAAAAAATACTCTGGAAAAGATACAAAAGATCAAAAGTCACAGAAGATTACCAAGCTCATCGAAATTTCTCAAAACACTTGGTATCAACAATACGATCTTCACGTCGTGAGTTCGAAGAATCTATTACAGACTCTGAAAACAATAAAAAACTGTACAAGTTCATACGATCTAACCTGAACACCAAAGTAAACATTCCGCTTCTACGAAAACCTGACGGTTCCTTGTGTTCTACAGAGATTTTGGCGGATTCTTTCACAAGCTCCTTCACGGTCGAGCCTCGAGATGACCACTTACCAAAAATTATAGCAGAACGACTACGTGATAATTTGACTTCGGAAAAAATCAAAAATCATTTATTGAACATTAAATCGAATTCATTTCCTGTTTTGGATGGAACGAGCCCCTTTTTTCTCAAAAAAGGCGATAAACTCAATCCAATTAACTACAGGCCCATTAGTCTTTTATCTGTACCTTTCAAAGTACCATCATCGTAAAAGATATGTCAGAATTTTTAACAAAAAATGCAATCATACCACCAGAACAACATGGTTTCGTCAAAGGTAGATCAACCACCAGCAGTCTACTACAATGCATGAACGATTAGACGACAGCTTACGATAGGAAAATACCGACAGATATCGTTTATCTTGACTTTGCCAAGGCTTTCGACAGGATCCCAGTGAGAAGGCTAATGCACAAACTTGACACACACGGTATTCGAGGCCAACTAAACCTATGGATTGAAAATTGCATGACTTTCTTGGTCAAAGTGGATCACTCTTTTTCTTCGCACAGACAAGTCACAAGTGGAGTTCCCCAGGGATCTGTTCTTAGCCCGCTCCTCTTCGTTGTTTATGCAAGTGATCTTGCTCTTCACATGAAGTCCAGCAAGTCGTTTTATGCCGATGGTACCAAACTGTATGGAAATGCGTTAGTCGAACATCATTCCCTTCAAGAAGACCTCAATTCGATTAGTCAGTGGTGCGAGGATTGACTTCTACCTCTTAACGTCGACAAATGCGTCGTACTCCATCAAGGAAAGAACAATCCACTCCATACGTACACAATAAGCGGCCAATCGTTACGTACAGTGTCCTCACATGTAGACTTGGGAGTGACTATTAATACCGACTTAACTTGGTCCGAACATATAATATCCACATGCAAACGCGCAAACACACTGATTGACCTCATCCGCAAAACGTTCCTCCATCTGTCATATTCAAGTCCATCCATAAAACTCTACAAAATCTACGTTCGTCCAATCATGGAGTATGCAGGTCCAGTGTGGTGTCCTGTTCTGGTGCGCGATAGGGACTTGTTGGAAAATGTACAGCGACGAGCCACACGCATGACCTTTGGTGAAGTGCGTCCAACCTATCCCGAAAGACTGAGGATGGCACAACTGCTAGCTTTTGACCAACGTCGACTCCGTGGGGACCTCATCATATATTTCCGTATAGCTAAGTATAACTATGCTAATCAGAAATAACTTTTTGTCTTCAACAATGATTCACGGTTACGTGGTCACACACTCAAATTTAAAAAGGAAAAATTTGCAACGAGGCAGAGACAATATTTTTTGGTGAATCTTATTTTCGAAACATGGATTAACTCACCCAACAATGTTGTGAACAGTTTCAAAAACAAAATACACATTTGCTTATTTGCTTAATCGGCATATATTAATAATGTTTTTCTTTTTGCATGCATTGTATTATCCTGCGTTTTTAGGCTTACATAGGACTTTGTCCTCAGCCTTTATTTATATGTACCTAATAATAATAATTATTATTATTGATTTGTATCGAGAAAATTGAATTTGATCATAATGTTTCTAAATAGTGTCATCAGTTTTTCAGCAGTGCATATTTCGAGCCTTTGTAGATAAAACTATGCTTTTGCATTTTTTTTAGACAGGCTCATTTAATGTTTGAAATGATGACAGGCATGGAATGAGAGTGAAAGCTTCCACTTTCCTTTATTCACATGGCCCGGAGTCTTCATCTAAAAATCAATTAACCTCTTTTCGTTTCCGTCAAAACACTTCAAATATAGAATTTAGATCATGAAACTTTTGCCACATCCAGAGGACACTATAAAACTCAACTAAGTCAACTAACTACTCAAGTAATCACTAATTGATATTTCAGGTGCTGATGATTATATAATAATTTATTTATCCTCCACTCAATACACGATAAGTTTATTTTGAAGCGAATTTTTCACGGTATTCTGTGAGTTTTGTAATTTTCAAGTGGATAGTGAACCCAAAATCAACAACTTCTTCGTTACGTGTTAAAAAAACACTTCAATGTGAGATTACCTCTTGGAAGTTTACAAAACCACAAAGTTTCTTCGTTATCTGTTGATCATATCACGACGATGTTGCTGCCTATCAGGCATTTTTTTTTGAGTTGAACGTCTCCAAATATAAAAAATAACTTTCGTGAATAGTATATTCCACATAGGTATAGTCAAGAGACTTTTCGGGAATTTTGAGAAATGAATATGAAAAGATGATGTCTATTCATTTCCTGATAGATTCAAATGAAGATCCATAGTAATTTCAAAAGCTACATCTCACGATCTGATCTACACAAACTTTATTTGAAAAATATATTACATGTTTCGCTAGCACAGTAGCTTTTCCACTTGAAAACATGTTGTGATATATTTTTCAAATGAATTTTGTGGAGATTTTGATCTTCACGATTTGATCTCACGATTTGTCGTGAGGTGTAGTTTTTGAAATTTAGTGTTTTGATCGATCAGTTGAAAATGTTAACTGAAAGTGGTTGACAATGCTTCATGGTGTATTTCATCAGTACGGACTTCCATTGTCTAATATAATATAAACAGATTTGAAATCCCGTACCGTAAAATATTAACCGAAAATAACAATTTTATCAAACAAAAAATCGAAATTACAAAGAAATAATATACAAGCAACAACCAAAAATTAAAAAAATAAAAAATAAAAATATTAATAAAAGATGAAAATAAAAAAACTAAAAAATTGAAATATTAATAAAAGATGAAAATCAGAAAAATTAAAAAATATTATTAACAAAAAATTAAAATTAAAAATTCAATTTAATTTAATTATAATAAATTTTTATTTTTTATTCTAATTTTTTAATTGAGTTGAGCAGACTGAAGACTTCGGAATTCTTCCAACATACTCAAATATATCACCGCAGACTGAACACGATTTGATCAATCTGACTTACAAAATTCACCATCTCACGAAATATTATTCAACAACAATATACTCAGAATAACATACTAGAGATTCACTATATCGCAGCAATCATGAAACTAGCCGTTTGGATTATCATATTCTCTAACATTTGTTTTTCTGTAGAAGGTAAAACAACTACTTTAAGTGGAGTATAACAGTACTGTCACTATAGAAAGTGTTGTGTTGGAAAAAGTTAACTTCGTTGACCTTGTGTAAGTGTTGATGGTACGATTTTTCGGTTAAACAGTTTTTATTTCATGACAGCAAAGAATATCAACAAATTTCGATTTTTGAGAGTTGTTATTCATAGGGGGGCGATAGCTGCTTAACGAAAAAACAGATTTTTTCCAACAGAGAAAACAATACTTATTTAACGTTGTCACAATACTATTGACGTTTCTAACAATTCAATTGTTATTCTGTATGGTGTTATCGTATATTTTTCACACAATTAGTTTAGCTGATTACTTCATCAGAGTCTCTTGTTCTACTCCTCATTGGTTGATGAAATGGCAAACGAAAAGAACGTTGCAGTTTTAGTGTTCGGGTGCTTGTTCTGAACGTTTCAGCCTCACCTTTTTGTTACGAGATAAACATACCAGTCCATTCGCGAGTTGATAGAGTTGTAATTGTATTCTTTACAGATTCACAACCATATATTTCATTATGGTGATGTCCCAATTCATTTAATGAACCGTACTATCAACTGATACGTTCTATTCATTGATAAATCACCAATTTTTCATTTTCTCAATGATTAATTTCATCGTTTATCTTTTGATATGCATTGAATTGGTTAATTGTATCAATGATAGATGAAATATATTTATTACTTGTATAATAGTAGTTACCAGTAGTTATAAAAAATTTATAAATTTTCATAATATCAATAAATTGTTTCAAACGATATATTTTCAATATCAAGATATAATTACAGCAAATTCAGTTGAAAAAAATTTTCAATGATTCTTTACGATATTTCATAACATAACATACAACTGAAAAATTAATTTGTTTCAGATGCACCCAAAAAGGCCTACTTGATGATTGATAACAGAATTCTCGATCCCGGAAATCCTTTTATCCCAGTCAAGGAAAACTCCGACCTAACAGTATCTTGTGTCGTCGACGAAGGCAACCCCAAACCGCAACTCTCGTGGGAACTTGCTCTCGGATCTTCTGCTCTCTTGGAGATCCCAGAAGTTCCCCTTGAGGTGCTCAATTTGACTGAGACTGTTCGAGATCAGAAAATCGGCTCAAGAACTGATGCTAGGCTTGGACGAGTGCTGAGAGGTCATCATAATGCTACGCTGACATGTTACGTCAGACATATCGCTCTAGATCTACCGTTGAACGTATCAGTACTGCTCAATGTACAGTGTGAGTACCTTATAATGAAGTATTGCCGTTATCTTATATATTTTGATGAGTACAAAATATCACCCTCCAAATATCAATCCAATCATTTCACATTTCTTTTGGATATCATCTTGGAAAATGTAGGTCAAATTATACCAAAATACTTTTGGTTTTCAGGAAAAATAAAAAAAACACGTCAAATATAGTATACAGGGGGACATATTTTGACATATTTGATGTTACTTCCCCTATTACACCCTCAGAGAATGTCACCAATTTTTTTAATGGATCACCCTATACTGTTTCGCATTATCAGATGTTCCATGATGAGCAGATTTCAACAAAGTATGAAACATGGTCGGGAGCTACAAATTGATTGAATTGAAAACGAGCCATCCTAAATAACTATTGTAACAATGATTTGCAGGAAAAATAAAAAAACAGGTCAACAAATATACAGGAGGCCACATTTTGGAATATTCGTTCTAGAGACAAATATGGAAGCAATAAATCAGAAAAAGAGATTTTTTAATAATTTTTGAATCAAAATCCGATGACTGGACAATGAAAAAAAATCTATAGTAAATGTTCTAAAACGTTTCCACAAACTTCCATACAATGGTACAAACGAGCTTCCTTTGCCGCCCTCACATGGTTGAGAATCTCGAAAATCATTTCTCTGCAATTCCTCATGATATTCACTCTCAAATTTTCTGATGGTGTTGATTCTATCTCATAAACTTCAGACTTCAAATGACCCCATAGAAATAAATCGACAGGAGTGAGATCAGGAAACCTTGGTGGCCATTCTGTAGAACCTCTTCTACCAATCCAGCGATCAGGAAAATGATCATCTAAAAATTGTCGCAAAAACTATTTCTTTTTCGAATGAATTTATATCCCCCTCAATTGCCCTATTGATGCACTGATAATGCGAAACAATATAGGGTGATCCATTCAAAAAAATTGGTGACATGCTCTGCGGGTGCGATAGAGGAAGTAACATCAAGTGTGAAAATGTCAAAATGTTTCCCCCAGTATACTACGGTTGGCGTTTTTTTCTGTTAATTTTTCATGCGAATCATTGTACTAAAAGTTATTCAGGGTGAATCATTTCAAATGGCATGCACACTACAACTTCATAAGGATTATAGCGTCTTTCCCCCATCTCTTACATGACATCTTTTTCAATAATCTAGTTTTCTGTACTAATCTGTATATATCACGTATTGGTTGTCTATCATATCCTTCTGAACATAATGTAGGTTACTTCGTTACTGACTATTCATGAACGGATTTTCTCCTTCTGGGTTGATAAATTGAAAGACGAGATTCTACAAAATAGCCATCCTAATCCACAGATTTACCTCCACTGGACATATGTATATCGTAGATAATTTTCGGTAAGAAATTAGCAGGTGCTGTAAGTTACTACTACTAGTTTCAAATTCTTCAGAATGTGAGTGTGACAAAGTAAATGTTTCTCTTTAGTTTCACCTTCTGGTACGGAATCACATAATTACATATAAGAGGAGGTATTGCATTTCTTCTGACATCGATTAACGTTGTATTATCAAACATTATACAGAATGACTCGTTTCAACTGGAATGCACATGAAATATTCCCATAATATTTGAAGTTGATAAAATTATAGAAAATTGAATAATCAAGTTTCTGTAGGAGATAAATCAATTCATTCAGAGTAAGATTACTCCTAACTGTGCTCATTTAAGTGTATGGTAACCTTGATCTGAAGCTGAACTCCATTTATTCTGGATATTCGGTTAAGATATGTCCTCCATACAACAATCCCATGCCATAAGTAGAACAAACACATTCTGAATCAAGTATACCCCGGATGCCAATGTTTGAGATAGCATCGTCTATCTTCTGCAAATTCCACAATGAACGAGAAGCGCTCGAAACTTTTACTCTTCTATTAATCGGATTGAGCAATTTCCTTGCCAGAAGCCGGCTATAACAGTTTCAGTGCAAATATAACAGTAAACTTCGGGATATCAAAGTTTGAGATAGAAAATGAAGTAGACGAATATACGAATATATTTCATCCCATAGTGTCGTAGTCACGATAACTGATGTGTTTGTTGTTGTACGTAGAAAATTTGAAGTAATATTGACGAGTTGCTGCAAACTTTCGATAAATGGATCCTGAAAGCAATCGAAAACAACTTGAGAAAGTTCTAGGTTGATGTTAACATCTGAAATTTCATTCAATTCTCTTCCATATATTTATAATATCATATACCGAAAATGTTCAATTTATCAATCATATCATCTTTCTTTTCAACTCGAAACACAAAAAAATTCATATATCTTCTAAAATTGAATCAGACCAACAAGGTAACAATCAGAAATGTTATCCCACAACAATTGAAACGTTAATACTTTTTTCCTCTTTCTTGAATCAAATTTAAGTGAGTTTTAAAAATATATTCGAGGGAGATTATTCGATTACTTTGCTAATAAAATTCAGGAGAATTCAGTCTAATTACAAGAGTAAAATAAAAAAGTTGAATAATAATAATAATGAGGAGGTATCCTTATTTTGGATTAGAGTTATGCAGAGAAAAAGTAATTAAAGTGGAGAACTCATTTCATAGTGAATATCAACTCAACTTCGATAGACTGTGGAAACCATTGGTGAAGAATAAAGTTGCTACTACAAATATACTTGCTGATAAATTAGGCAATATCATGGAGTTACAATTTGTTTTGTACACTTATTCTACAATGTTTGTATTTGATGCATAAAATAAATGGATATATCCATAAGGAACTCGTTGAGCTATACTATTTGAAGATATTGTAGGCTAAAGCGCATGAGAAATGTATCACAACATCACAAGAAGTTTTCAGAAAAATATAAAATATAGGTTCCTAGCACGCAAGATCGATCTCCAACCTAACTGAATACTGAAATAAAAATTGAAAATTATTGGAGAATAAATATCCAGATATATATAACTACGTTCTGCTGATCGCCGGAGGGTCTCTCATCAATAATAGTCAAGCCAAGTTAGGGAACATCTGAAAAGAATAGGTGTGTATAACGAAGACTATAACTTCAAGCAATGCACCAATGAAATAGGGATGCATATTTCGCGAATACGGGGCACCAGAACGCATGATTGAAAGAACATCTTAAAAAAATTTGTACAAACTAGTACAAAAAATAAGATTGTTGGATGTCATGGAAAAGTGAAAAGTTAAATGCAATAAACCAAGGAGACTGCAGTATTACCAGAGAAGTACCAAAAATAAATCACAGCAATAGCTGAACAGTGCCACTGTTTTTCGAATTTGGAAGCGCGAGCGGCTAGTTTCTTCATAGGTTTAACCATCATGGCTTCAGGCTTCGTAAAGCGTAGTTATGCCTTGTCAGGTAATCAGTTGTATTGGTACCTGTACTTGCACCTGTACTTGCACCTGTACTTGTACCTGTACTTGTACCTGTACTTGAACCTGGAACATTAACAATCTTGCTGCCTGTTGTCATCCCGTTTGTTATTCTCGAATTCATAAAAATGCGGTTCCATATTCGATTGGGGTTCATTGCTTCTTCTTTTCTGTTGAAATTCTCTGTGAGTTTGTGGATCGCTATTGCCTCCCGTACCAGTCGGCTATAGTATCCCTGGTTGGAGGCATATAGTTCTGTGTTTTCAAACAAAATTATGTGGTCTCCTTCACTAAGCGCGTGTTCTGCCACAGCTGACTTATCCGCTTGGCCTAGTCTGCAGTTCCTTTTATGTTCTTTCAATCTTGTTCCCATGAATCGTTTGGTGGTTCCGATATATACTTTCCCATAAGTGCACGGTATGCGATACACCCTTTCTGCTGAAAATTGGTCTCTTTTGTCTTTAGACGACCTGAGGCTTTGTTTTATCTTCCTCGTGGGTTTGAAGATTGTTTCGATGTCGTGTTTATCTAATAGTTTTACCTAGGGATAAACGATAGATATGCGCGTGCAACTATCTGATCCTTTTCCTCTTTTTGAACCGTGGTGCTCTTTGGTTTCATGGCTTTCCTGATCTCGGAGGCACTGTATCCATTTGATCTCAAGGTCACTTCAAGGTATTTCGTTCCCTCTCCAGATGTTCTGGTTCATATATTTTCCGAGCCCGTTCTGTTAGAGGGGAGATGACTCCTCGTAAATACGCTTTACGAAGCCTAAAAGTTAGTCATCGGACAGCAAGCCATGATGGTAAAACCTCTGAAGAAGCTAGCCACTCGCGCCAGCGAAACGTCAGGAAGAAATTCCAAAAATCCACGGCTTTCAAACTCGAAAAACAGTGACACTGAAAACCTCAGCCGCGAAAGTCTAAACCATTTTGTCAATAGCTGAACAATCTTACAGGAAATAGGCTACTGGCATGCTTTTTTCAAGAAGAAAAGACGAGCACTACATGAAAATCTTTTAGACGCTCTAAGAGCGGTGCCTGTGCGAAAGTAGCGATTCATATTGGATTCTATTCGCTATCTATTTTTTCATTACAATAACATGTTGACTTAGACCCTGGCAAAGACCAGCGATGAGACCTGGGGATTAAGCTTGTCGCCCACTTATCCGGCACAGATGAGCTCACAGAGCTGTCCGTCGCCTAACGGCGGCGGGTAGTAATTAGCATCGCCCACTTGTCCAGCTACAACCAGCATACTGAAGGTTCTGTTTGTTCGATTTCAAAGTAAGTGCAGTTGACATCGAGCGGTAACAGAAACATGTCTACTAGCGGTTCTGACAAAGAAGTTGTCATTATAGTGGCCGCATTATTGAATGTAGAAGAAAATAATCACAAAAAAATGTTGTGGGTCCATTCGATTAATCAAAAGAGAGCGAATCTGGAGAAGTTTTTCGCCATCTTTCCAACTATCTGACAAAAGACAAGGAGAAATTTTTCCAGTATTTCCAGAACTTCTGGATATTCCCGAGCTTGATTTAACAAGCAACTCAATTCTTACCCATCCATTTTCATAGGTAACGTCTGACACTGTGCTATCAACTGATCGAAAAGCAAAACATAGAGACAGAAACTTCCCAGGAACGTTTCGACAAGTTGATACTGGCAAGCGCTGGTCGGCGACACGCTCACTTGGCCAGTCCGTCATAGCATATCGTTATTTGCCGGACAGGATCGAAGAGCTGTGCCGTGCCGGGCTAGTGGGTGTTTTTCCATTCATTTCCATTTTTCCAGTCCTATCCGTATTTTGACGGGACGGGCCTTGCTGTGCTGTGCCGGACAAGTGGGCGACAAGCTTTAGGCAGATTGAGGCCTCAGTGTAAAGAAAGCTTCCTCAAATGGTTTCAAATCCGAAACGTCTCACTACTTAACTACGGAACTACTTGTGATTACAAGAAATACTCCCAACTTAGTCACAAATTCATCTATAGCAACCTGCTTGACCCGAAGTTAACCCCTGATTGATGGTGAATCCGTTTGTTTTTTATATCCTTTCTCACTTACACTTGGCTGTACCGTTCCGACGGAGGCTATGTACTCAGGAACACGTGTCGGGGGTTGAGGAGTTTTCAGATATTTGAAAGTATCTGACCGACGTCACGTTCGTTCAGGAAGGACGTTTGTTCAGACAGGAAAGTCGCTTCTCTATTTCGATAGCCTCGCGAATTATCCCAGCTTGTGATATTTTTGCTGTGGCGATGGTCTTAGTATTCGCAAAGTCTTTATCGTGTCCTGTCTCTTGATGATGTTTGGATAGGTCCGAGGATAGATCGGACTTTCGGACGGCAAGTTGATGTTCGTATATTCTACCTGTCACACGTCTGTTGGTCTGGCCTAGATATGTTCTGTGTCAATCGGAACATGGAATTTCAAATATATCCTGAGATTCATTGACAATATTGTCCTTGGGGGAACAGATGAATGTGGACATTCGATTATTGGCGGTAAATGCCGTTTTTATGTCCTGTTTTTCGAAAATTTGGACAATTTGGTCGGTAACACTTTTCCTTCCCTACATTGAAGACTTTCGAGACTTCAATAGCTCTTCTTCAGGAACTCTCTAGATCAATAATAGTAGGTGGTAAACAATTGCCAAGCTAGTGAGAAAAGTACTTACGAGAGGTGAGGTTATACTAAAGAAGCTAGCATGGGAAATAATGTTCTCCTTAACAAACTTTAAAATCTGAGGGATAAACGAACACTAGTGAATTTCCAATACTTGATAAATACCAGTACGTACACCAATACCAGTTCGTATTTTTCCGTCGGGTATTTGCCACACGTACCTATAAAATGATAGGTCACACATGAAAGATTCGCCATTTTCCAACGATTCCTAAGAATGCAACCACAAGTTCCCGAATCTGAGGGATACAGACATTTTGCACAACTGTGTTTCAGGCAGAAGTAGCGACTATCAAACGCTGTATGGGGGAAATAAACAAGAAGAAGGTCACAAATAAAACCATTGCAATTTTCTTCGACAGTCAGGCGGCAGTTAAGGCGCTCAGCTCATTTCAAGTCTTCTCAAGACTAGTGGGAAGCTGTCTGAGTGCACTCAAAGAGCTAAGTACCCAAAATTGGGTCATTCTAGCTTGAGTACCCGAACATGAGGGTCACAAGGGCAATGAGGAGGCCGATGTGCCAGCCTAGAGGTCGGCAAGTACTTTTAGGTGGGGTCCGGAAACTGTGGGAAAATTTTAACGGGGTCCAGAAAAAAACAAATATTAATAATAAAGTGCTACATATTATTTTGGTTTCAAATCACATTCTGAATGATAAAAGAAATACAAGACCTTTTACTGATGTGAGAAACTACACAAACGGTCTTGAGCCAGTTTTTTATAATTTGGTTAGATAGATAGATAGATATAGATAGATATGTTTATTCATCACTGAAGTTTTACAAGATACAGCATATAAACTTGTCTCCCTAAAACTTATCGGACTAGTCAGACATACAACAAATACAATTAGTATAAAAATAAAAGCATAAGCTACCCTATACCAATTTATATATACTATGAACAGAATGCTAAGAACTCGTCCATTGAATAAAAGGCATTTGAACATAAAAGATCAAACAATTTTGATTCAAATGATTTAAAGCTCTCAATTTCACCCATTAGTGTGACTGTGTGATTATAGCAAATAATTCCCTGATACATATATGAATTCTGTCCCAGTGATAAGCGAGAGAATGGCAAACGTATACAATTAGCGTTGCGTGTACTATAATTGTGGATCATAAAACCCCTCTCATGGCTGAAGTGCCGTTTTTTACCTCAAGAGTTATTGAATATATATATATATATATATATATATATATATATATATATAAGCATGAAAGAGTTAGAATTCTCAAACGAGCAAAGATTTCTCTACAGCTCTCTCGAGGGTTGGCTCTCACCATACATCTTAAAATTCTCTTCTGTATTATAAACACCTTTTGAATATGAGCAGAATTGCCCCAAACAATAAGACCATAACTCAGTGTGGACTGAACAAGACCATAATAAGCTAGCTTAAGAGTTTCCAGAGATACTGTTCCTTGTAGTTGTCGAATAACAAAGCAAACACTGCTTAGTTTGGATACAATATGATCTGTATGAACATTCCATGTGAGCTTCTGATCTATGTATACTCCAAGGAATTTACAATATTTTACTTGCTCTATGGACCTATGATCCATTCTTATTAATGGACTATGGTCAAGACTGATATTTTGTTGTTGAAATACCATAAAACAAGTTTTATTGATGTTGACTGATAATCCATTATTCTCGCACCATTGTTGGAATTCGCGCGCACATGTATTGCTAGTTGTAACAGTGCCTGCTAGAGATTTTTCAGCCACCAGCTGGTTTGTATCATCTGCATAGATAATCATTTTGTTATGAGATGTACATGAATATATAATACCATTAATGAAAGCAATAAATAGTGAAGGACCTAAAATAGAGCCTTGTGGTACACCAGTTGTTACTTTTAATCGGTTAGATTTCACTTTGTCTACAACCACTATCTGTGACCTATTCTTTAAATAGGATTCTATCCAAGTGTTGGCCACTCCTCGAATACCTATCCTATAAAGTTTCTCTATTAATAGTCTGTGATCTATAGTATCAAAAGCCCTACTAAGGTCATAATAAACGGCTATTGGATTTTGTTTTTCATTCAAGCAGTAATAAATATGGTTACATAATTCTTTTATAGCAGTTTCTGTAGATTTTTTATGCCTGAAGCCATGCTGACAATTTAGAATAAGATTATTTTGTTCTATAAAATTGCTTAACCGTGTATTGTAACTGCTTTCGAGGACTTTCGCGAATTGAGATTGTATACACACGTTTCTATGACTTCCGACGTCATTTCTAGATCCCTTACCCTTAAATATTGGCACAGACTTTGAGGTTTTGAGAACTTCTGGATATTTTCCTTTCTCATAGGATTTATTAATTATGAAAGATAGTGCATTACATATTATATCACTGACAAATTTAAGAGTAACCCCAGAAATATCATCAATTCTTGCAGAAGGTTTCTTAGTTGTTTTTTTTTATAATGTCTTCGATTTCAGGTGGACTCGTCGGATACAGAAACAATGTGTTATAAGAAAAGGGGGAGAATTTATGGTTGTTCAGATCTGGTTTTGTATTTACCACATTCATGAAAAACTCATTGAAGTAATTACCTATTTTGAATTTATCATTTTCAAGTTTATCTTCTATATTTATTTGCAAAGATGTAACAGATATTGTGTTGTCTTTTGCTTCATTAATTATTTGCCAGCTTTCTTTAGATATATTACTGGTCTCAACAAGTCTTGCATCATTATATTCCAATTCAGCTTGCCGTACCTTATGTCTATAAATAACTTTTAAATTTCTGTACCGTTCTCGAATAACATCAATATTAGTAGAGAGAAACAGCAAATTCGAAGTGTGTCTTCTAGGTGAGCGTCTGTCAATCTCGAATATTTGTTTTTCAAAAAGTTCATCTTTGAGAAAGTTGTTTCACATATGTATGTCGTGCCAAACATAGTGGCCAAATTGATAGCTATTTTTTTACAATTTTAATATTCACCTGGGGCATGTTTGGCACAAAATTTCAGTGGATATCGTTTTATCTAGCCCGTGAAGGCGCACCCAAGGCCATGATCGACCTAGAACCCTTCTGCGAGGTAGCGAAAACATGTGTAAAGAAATCCATAAATTCATGAATGCAAGCCGTATCGATAGATTGGTGGAAAAAGCTCCCAGGAATGAGGCAAAGGAAAGAGTTCATAAAGAAATCATCGCCCAGACCTACTAAACCATACCCCTGAAGTTGTAAGGGTAGTGATGGGTCTACTAACGGGGCATAGACGACTCAGGAAACATATGAGTAACATGGATCTGTGAATACGAAGCGATAGCAAGGCTGAAACACGCAAGATGCGGGGAAGAGAAACCAGAGTCTACCAGCTATATGAAGGAGTCAGTGGTTCAGTGTCAAGGCTATGGAGTCTCATCAAAGAGATCAAGCTAGATAATTATCTCTAACATCCAAGAAGCATCACAATAGTGATGCCGCAGTGAATCAGCCTCAGTGAATCAGGTCATGGGCTAGCTCCCCGGCAATCTAATCTAATGAAATCTGCCATACGTACCTTCAAAATGATAGGTCACACATGAAAGGTCCTTCAGACTAGATTCGACGTTTCCATAACATTTCTGAAAATGCAACCACAAGTTCTCGATTCTGAAGGATACGGGAATTTTGCAGAATGCAGGCAAGGGTCGAAAACTCAGTCATTTGGAATCCTTGGAAATTCATAAATATAAGAATTGCGAATGTAGCCTACTAAATTACCAAATTGCCCTGGTCTACTCGCCGGTTTTTCAGATCAGCGTACCTACATTGTCACAAGTGAACAAAATTCCGGTAATTAAGTTATTAAGGACCGTCTGTTATTACGTATTGTGGTTGAATATTGGTGTAAATTGTTAATTATTTCGGTTTATTGTATTCGTTAGAAAATGTCCTTACAGAACAACTGCAATAATGTTGTTCGCGAATACAAATGACATAAACACATGGGAAGTTTGAATTTTCATTTTTCACGTTTTTCTGAAAACCTTGACAGTGACATTTGGTGAAAGGCAGAGCATATGAATAGTACCATTCCCACAGTTTCCTTGGAAATTATGTCAGTTTTACAAAAACTCTGAATTATTCACACCTCGTATAAAGTTAAAATTGACAGTTGGTTGATCTGACAACGTCATTCCCTTGAAATTCATTGTGGTCATAAGATTAATTTGAATAAGGGGCCAATATTTCAGTTATAGTTTTATTGAATCCAACAAAATTTGTTGTTCAATTCAGTTGTGAAGAGTGGGGAAAAAATGAGCTCTAATAATCGGAAAGACAACTGCAAACATCAGAAGCAAGCTATCTTCTTCACTTCCAATGTATCTCCAGATTCAGTAATTGGATTAAAGGTACGGGAATCTCAGCAAATCTCTGATATACTAAATTATAGAAAGTCCGAAGCAAACAATAAATTTTCGAATGTTGAAGCGGCATCAGAGAAAGATAGTATCAATATGACCAAATGTAGAAAAGATGGAATTAACCATATTTCAGATCACTGTATTGACAATAATGATGATCAAACTGGTAAAGCAGAAAAATATTCATTTCCACTGCTTTCGAAAACCATCATATCAAAACCGAGTTATCTGGAGAATATAATTGAGGAACAGGTTGATTCAACAAAAATTAATGAATATTCTCATATATTGAAAGAACGAAAGAGTGTGGATAATGTAAACAGTGTACCGGTTGATAATGCCAATATGACTGGAACTGAAAACAAAACAAAAATTATCGATCCTTGTGAGAACATTCTCGACGAAAATAAACCAAAATACGCTTTTTCGTTTTTCGATGATCAAAGAGTACAGGAAGAACTATTTCAGCAAAATCTTTTAGCTCAGCAGCTCCTAATGAAATACTTCAAGAAAGAAGAAGACAATGAAGAGAAAAACGATAGTGTGAAAATGAAAGATAAGACGACAAAGAAAGCTATCACTCTGCTCGAAAGCATATCGAGCATTTTACGTAGATTCCACCAAATAACAGAAAAAAATAAACGATCATCTGACGTGTATATGAGTTCCAATAACCCATTCAAAATGGAGAGTAACCTGGAGTACGCAAAACCTTTCAAGTATCAGCGAAATTATTCGGACAGTGCCATGAATGTGAACCTTAGCATACCTTTGGAAGGTTGTATAAGAAGGACACGTTTCTGTTACGAAAATGATTTTGTACGCGATTCCTTGACAGATATTCGGAACGATTCTTTCGAAAATATACAGTTTCTGAATACCAAACTCACCCACAGTGGTAATTATAATAAAATTCTGTATAAAAATGATAGTAAAAATTTGGAAAACAATTTTTCCGAAGAAGACTTTGAAGGGTGGAACTGTCCTATTCTGTCAGAACGATACTTGAGCCTCAGGAATTTGTACAGTTGCAGTTATTTAGAGAGTAACAAATCTAGATACTACTTCCAAACTTTGCCAAGAAACTCGGGAACAATGGGATTAAAATTTGACAATGGTATTGATTTCAAAGTAACGGATGAAGAATACAAACTATGGCTAAAACAAAATGGATTCGTGAAATATACAGATTATTCTATTACTACTAATAGTTTACCATCAACTAAGAATGTCTCATCCGGAGCACCGACACACTTCTCAGTATCACAAGCGTCTGCAAAATTACAGTTAGTCCCATTCCATGAAAAAAGTCGAGACAGCTTTGATAATCGAGCTTTTGAAGATATAAACTACGAAAAGTTCTATCAGTTGATAATTTACGAACATATTGTCGTTTCTAATTGTATCCTCTTTTTTTCTAATTATGTATTCGCTAAACGTTTGAAGAAGCTCACCATAACTGATAGAATTTTTCAATTGATCTTCTTAGTTATATGTTACTTTGTTATAGTTACTTTAAATGAATCAGGTGTTACAAATATTGCTGATGGTGTAAATTATAGGAGTGCTTTGAAATATAAGTAAAAAAGTCAGTTTCGATCTTGATTTCAGAATCATATAATTTTCCACAGAAAAGACCAACGTGACCAACGGCTTTACGTGAATCATTTTCATATTCAGTGTGATTCAGATCTTCATGAGCTGATCAGAAGAATTCGAAAATGTATAGTTTTCGAGATATGACGCTGAGAATATTTTGTAATTAATTAGTTCTCGCACCCAACAAGAATGGAAATTGAATGTGAATTCAGAGCAAAAACCAAAGAACCTTTTTTTTCTTTTGAGTTACTTCAAAATCACGAAATTACTATAAACTGCTCGTCACTGGCATTGTTCAATTGGACATTAATTGTTTGAAGGTGGTTGACAATGTTTCATGGTGAATTTCATCAGTTTCGACTTCCATTGTCTAGTATAGTATGATATGATTTGAAATCCCAAATGAAATTGAAAAGTAAAATAAATGGCTGAAAAAAAATTATTATATATTATAAAAGGATTTTTATATTATTAATTATCTGCGAGCGCTTTCGACAGTTGGTAATATGGTCATCTTCTAGGTATATATATATATATATATATATATATATATATATATATATATATATATATATATATATATCGTGTTGTTTGTCCATCTTTGCAATTGGCTGCACCGCGCTGATGAGGCCAATATCCAGAAACACGTGTCCGCGGTTTGCCTCAATTTTTTGAGTGTTCTGTCCACACTCAATAACATCTTCATCTCTATATATATGTATATATATATATATATATATATATATATATATATATATATATATATATATATATATATATATATATATATATATATATATATATAGATAGATAGCCAATATTCATATGGAGTAGTTTGAAACTCTGACCATTGAAGAAGTCTCAAATCTGGTTGAGATACGTTGACGACACATTTATAATGGAGAACCATGGGAATACAGAACTAGACACTTTTCTGAAGCACATCAACAGCGTAAGACCACAACGAATTATGATTCTTAGACGTATTGCTGGGGAGGACCGACACTGAGTGGAAAACATCTGTATACCGAAAACCTATTCACACGGGACTCTATATGAATCACGAATCCAACCACCATCAATCTACCAAAATTCTAGTAGACCATGCTGCGAGTGCGGAGAATCATACATCGGTGAAACTAAGAGGCCATTGAAAGTTGGCATTGTTGAGCAAAAGAAACACACACAGCGAGGAAAAACCAGCAAATCCGGAATAGCAGAGCATGTTTGGACTCATCAACATAACATCAAGTGGGCTCAAGCTGAAATCATCCACGAGGAGGAACACTGGTTTAGGAGAAAATTCAAAAAAACCGCGTAAAATTTCATTTTACAACATATTTTTCAAATTTCATTCCTTTATAACTTTTTTATTACTGAACAGATTTCGATGAAACTGTGACCAGTGATATTTCAAGACATCCTGAATCCAGTGGTGTATTCAGAATTTTCATGAAATTCCTGAACATGAATTGGTGGGTTGATTAAACGGTATATTTTTCAAATTTCATTCCTTTATAACTTTTTTATTGATTGACGCATTTCAACGTTATTTACATGTTACCCATTTGAAAATGTCACAAATCCAGTGGTGTAGTCAGAGTTTTTCTAAAAAAATCGCTAGTAATTTTTTTAGATTTTTGACTTTGAAAAATAAGATTAGTTGGCCCTGGAAATTGAGATTTATTCATGATATTTGGTGTCCTAATAGACTTTTTGAATATCTACCTAACAAAAAAAAAACATTCCAATCGGTTGAAAAATGTAAGTTTTATAAGGGTGCTTCCATCTTAAATGGGTCACACTGTATCACCTACATCATAGTAAATATCGAAAATAAATTTCTTTCCACCATATTATATGAACATCATCTGTGTGAATAATTCCACATGGTTTGTCAGATTTCAGCCAATTTCTTTCAGGAGAACTCATTCGACGCTATTTTTCCAACCTCTACAGAACATATAATCTTCACCTTTCATTTTTGTTCCTTCAACTGCTTCACTTTTGATTGTGTTTCTGACTGATTTTTCATTGGAATGTTCTAGCCATCCATGCAAATAATTTAGGATGCCAAAAGTTGCTGAGGAACAACTCAGCTGGAAGAACAACTCAGTAGCACGTGTGCTGACTGAGTTGAACTTCGCCTTTTGTTATGTCAGCAACTAGCTCTGTATTTTATTTAAATATTTGTATGTAACTACAGCTGGGAAACAATAAAGACGATTATTATTATTGTTCTCATCCATATTAGTTTTCTAGTTTGCATCCAATTTCTCAGCCATATTTGTGTGTCAACTTTAAAACGTCAAACGCAGATTTTATGAAACTATGCAGATTTTCAATTTTTCTCAGCGTGACTAGTGTTTGTAGTAATATTTGTATTCAAATCTAGCAGAATAGTAGTGAAAAATCAAAGAGAAAATTGAATTTTTAGTTTCGTTCAGACAATTAACTTCAATCTCTTTCATGCTTGAACATAATTATAACATTCATAAATAAAATAAAAAACATCTAGATGAAATTCCAAATTCAATCATCCGAAAATTATCAGTATCACGGTCAAAAGTTGAAGTCTGTCATTGATAAGGTTATAGATTATACAGAGAAACCCCCAATAAAAATATTTGATGATCATTATCACTATTATTCGTGCCACAAATTTTGCGGCATGGCATGATGCTGAAGAACTTTTAAACTCTTATTTGTTTAGGGCGAGAGAAATTGGTCAAATTCGCGTGATCCTCTATATATAATTGTTCATGGAATATCGTTATTCAGAAAACACCCAACTTTCATTGTCATCATGACATTCATTCCAGCAAAATGTCATCCTTTTTTCAAAATTTGTCGTGTCCTAACAAAAACTTAACGAAAATGAGAAAATGAAAAGTGAATGTAGACCACGTTTGAAATGCCAATGCTGTCGTTGTAATCCAAATTTTTTAGCAAAATTCATGCCGAATACTTGTTGCATAAAGTTTTTTGTCGTTGTTAGCAGTCTGATTGCAATCGGATACTTTTTATCCCATTACTTCGTCAACTGCGAACCCTTTGCAGATGATATTAAACTTTTTTGAAAAAGAAAACATGGAATTTATATATAACTCCGATGAAGAAGAAGAATGTGATTGCAACCCATATTTTATTTTCTGCGAATCCAGTGGTGATGACTTGTGCAAACCTTATAAAGACCGGATATTTTATAACGGAGCGAGACAATTCATTTCACCCAGTATAACCAAAGCTCTGCGCTCTTGCACTGAAGCCCTCACCATATTATCACAGCATGTGAATTCGGAGGCATCTAAGTGTTGTTGCGAAAGAAGTCTGGGTGATAACACCGATTCACTCCTCAGTTATAACATCGACAATGAAACCTGTAATTGTGGAAAAACCTACAAGGATTCTTCTAGAATAGTTGAAGTAGCAGATGCTTCCTCATCATCGCCCAATCTTGATTCATCAGACCAAGATTTTTTGAGCAAGGAAGAATCTGAAGGTTTCTCTGAAGAGCCCTCCCGAGACTTCAGTAATGGATCAGAATGTTATGTAGAGAATACTGTTAATTACGAAGAAGAGGAAGAAATACAAAATGTTGAAGGTGAAGCAGAAGAACCCGTTCAGAATGGTAATCCCATCAATACCACTTATAAGAAGTCTCGACCATCAGAAATAGGTACGGGGAATTTTTTCGAAGGAAACTGTCTGAAAAAAACTAGATCAACTTCAGTAGAAATGCAAAAAATGTGTTTACCCAGCTTGCGACACGAAACATACAGTGAAGAGCCTCGTCAAAATGAAATGGATATGGGCCTTGCTAAAAATATCAATATAAATGTCAAAGTGAAAGTCCATAAAAGAAAAAAGAAATATTCCGACTCGGCAATTTCTCGCGAGAAAAAAAAGTGTAAGTGTAAACGAAAGACACACCGAGAAATCCACAAAGATTCCAAGAAATATTGCAAATGTGAGATCAGTAAACCTATTGTGATTTGTAACAAAATGCCAGAGTCTGGAATGGATTTCTTACATTTCTTCAAATATAAACATTTTGATGAAAATATCAAAGATAACTCTAAAAGAATTTGTTTGTGTGGAAAAAGTCGAAAATTCAAGATAAGTGAATCACATAGGAAAAACATTTCTTCAAATAAGAATGATAACAAGACTTCAAGAGATGAATCAAACAAATCGGAATTCGATAAGGAACATTATTTGAAAAATCATCATTCTGCCGAAACATTGCAAGATGATATGAATACCAGGGAAAAAAATAATGAGAAAATGGATATTCATTACTCAAACAATTCTGGTACCAAAACAGAACCTTTTCCTGCCAAATCTTTTTCAGTCAAGTTATCTAATGGCAAAATGAAAACGAAAAGTAACATTTATACAAAATCTAATATAGGCGATATAATCAACAGAGAACCATCAACTAATTTGAAGACACATACAAAATCTCATTTGAAGTCTTATTCGGTCAAATCTTACAAAGAAAAGCCCTTTTCCATGAGTGCAACTCATGAAAAATCAAATATAGGTGACGCAATTAGTGGCGAAGCATCAAATGATTTGAAGGCACCTACAAAATCACATTTAAGATCTTATTCTATCAAACCATATAAAGACAAGCCCCAATCCATAAGTAAAATTCGTGGAAAATCAATTATAGGTGACACAATCACTGGCGAAGCATCAAGTGATTTGAAATCACCTACAAAATCACATTTAAGATCGTATTCTACCAAATCATATAAAGAAAAGCCTCAATCATCAGGTACAATTCGTGGAAAATCAATAATAGGTGAAACAATCGGTGGCGAAGCATCAAGTGACTTAAAAACACCTACAAAATCACATTTGAGATCTTATTCTACCAAATCATATAAGGACAAGCCCCAATTTATTAGTACAATTCGTGAAAACTCAATAGTGGATGACACAATCAGTGACGAATCATCAAGTAATTTAAAGGCACCTACAAAATCACGTTTGAAGTCTTATTCAACCAAATCATATAAAGACAAGCCCCAATCCATAGCTACAATTCGTGCAAAATCAATAATAGATGAAACAGTCAGTGGTGAAGCACCAAGTAATTTGAAGACACCTACAAAATCCTTTCTGAAATCTCATTCTGTGAAATCATATAAAGAAAAACCACAGTTCATGAGTACCACTCATGCAAAATCTATCATGAATGATATAGATGAAGACTCAGAAAGTGAAGAGTCGAAAGACGATTACAACATAAACCTCCAGAGCGAAAGAAAATTTCGTGATGGTGAACAAATATCCAGGAAATTTACTAAATCATTCAAACAGTTTGAAGAACTCTCACCTCCTGGTAGCAAAATGAATCGTTCCGAAAAAATACTGAATAAAAATAGTTCAAGGTAATCGAACGCTTTGTTTTTGGATAATTTAATTTCATTATTTTTGTAGGATTGACAAACCAAGTGCCTTATCGTCGCACCGAAGTGAACTGAGAGACATATCACGTAGCAAGTCCTCAAAACCCAGTAGTGATTCTAGAAATGCAGAGGTGGAACAAAATATTTCGATTGCTGAGAATAGTGAAAATTCTGCTGATATGGTACCACTTTTCTTTACCGAAGTTCCAAAACACTATCAGTCGTCCCCATTCTCATTGTTCTCTAAAGAAAAAAGGGTAAACTACCTATACCAAGGACATTCTCATATCGTTTCTTATTTCAAATGGTATTATAGAAAGGACAACCAAGTTTCTTATCTAGAGGTGAAGCCAAAGTTTCTACAGAGAATCCAATCAAATCAAGTACAAAGAAACATCTTCCACAAAGTGATTCATGAAGGCACAGACGTAGACAACGATGCTGAAATTAATGGAAAATCTAATGCAGTTCAATGCCTCAAACCGAATTTCAACTACCAACAAGTATACGACTTGAGGGAAATATTTGAGAAATTCGAAGTGTACAAACAGCAACAATTCGTTTCGGAGTACGCAAAAATGAAACAAAGTTTTAATCTGAGAGTCAATAAAATAGAAAAGCTAGACAAAAGGAGAAGGAGATTCAAATTGGGAGATGAAAATATTAGAATTCTCGAAGTATTTGTCGTTCATTGTATTTTACTGATATATTTTGTGATATTCGTATGGTTTACATTTTTTGAATAAATTCTACACATTTCAATAACTTTTTATAAATCCATACCAGAGATTATTTTCTGTATGCAAAGTATTTTTTTTGCCAGTTTTTCGAAAGCACTAGGAAATGTTTGGGGTTATCAGATTCTGCTACTGATAGAATGTAGGGAATTTTTTGATTTCAAGTCAAAACTGCCAAAATAATCAGTTTTAAGTGAATTTTCAGAACAATCTATAGTGCGATGGAAAAACATATTATATACAGAACGTCAGTTTGAGAATCTCTCACCCTCAATATTTTTCAATAGTTTCAGCACTAGAAGTTCAACTCACGAAGGGTAAAAGTTACCATCAGAATCTTAGATATAAAAGGAGAAAAAAAAAGAAATTGTATCAACTCCTTGAAATTATGAAAGTAATCAGATATTGTCAGCAATATAGGTGATGGTTTTCAGGTTATTGATGAAATGAATATTTTTGCATCGAATCTTTTGAGTAAACGTGGTAAAAAATGTATGTGTTTTTGTGGTAGTGATTAGATTTTTCAAAAGTGATAATTCATTTCATCGAATTATTGATAGTTCCGTTCTTCTCAATATAAGTTATGAGTTCTATATGAAATAATGTTCCAGTGAAAATTTGAACCGGCTTCAATTTTATCACAAATAAGGACAGCAAACAAGCTGAATCATAATCAATCGAAATTGAATACAAGATAAAATCGAAAAATCGCTTTCAATATCTCATTGAATATCTAGATACGAAATAATATGATATTGAAGTTTGAATTGGAGGGATTATATTTTTAGGAGTGATTAATTTTTGGGAAAGTTTTTGGCTTTCTACTATTCCATCTTGATACAAAAAAAATATATGAGGGAATCTTCCAAAGAAAGGAAAGAAGTAATCGGCGAAACATCGATATATACCAGTGAGGATGACAGTGTTCAATGTAAGTGCAATTTGTTACCATTCGTTCAAAGTAGAATTCATATGGATGATATCTGATTTTTATTCCACAACGAATGTTCGAAATACAAACTGAGTAGAGAAAAGTATCTTCTGTATAATTGAGTGTTCATGTAGAAGTATTTGTTTCGAAAGATTTTTTTTCTTTCGTGTTATTCAATGTTTATATGAAAGTAACTGTTTCAGGAGGACTTTCTTTCAGTTTTTGTCTGAAAGTTACTTTTTTGCATGATCTACACATTCATGTATAGAGTTACTAATTTTCAAATTGATTACTTCCTTCCTTTCTTTGGAAGATACCCTCATCTTTATTTTGTATCAAGATGAAGTAGTAGAAAGCCAAAAACTTTCTCTCCCGATATTGAACTTTGAACTCTGAGATTGGAAATTTGGAGTTTCAATTAATTCTGATGACAGCTAATGAGCTAGAAACACGTGTCTGCGATTTGCATATTCTTTGAGTGTTTCGTCTATGCATTTTTCCTGCTTTTATTTATATCAAATCCACTCGCTGAATTATCATCTTTATCAAAAACTGGACCCTGATGTCACGCAGGTAGATAAAGCTGCATCGTGGTGACTTTAGTGATATCTCTAACCCGAGATAATTTTACTGAAACCACAAAGTGCGGCTGGCTTCTGTTGATGATTTATGTTATATTTTATGTTATTTCTGCAACCAAGTGTTGCCTAAACTTGCACTTGTACGATGACAGCTAATGAGTGAATAAATTTGAGTGCTTTGTCCATGAATTTTCCTCGCTTTTGATTATGTCAAATTCATTCACCAAATTATCTTCTATATCGAATACTGAACCAGTTCGACTGGTTTCTGTTGCTGACTGTGCATTTGTGTTGTTTCTGCAGCCAAGTGTTGCTTAACCTTGCACGTGGCTATACCCTACTGAATTATTACTATCAGTATTATCATTAAAATATCAGGCACATTGTCGACTGACGCTTTTAACAAGAAACCCTTGAAATATGAGGAATTTTTGTTTTGAAGTCAAAGAAAATGCCGAAGATGAAGTAGAAGAGTATTTCAATTCCTGTCAGCTTGGAAATACTGGATCTGTGAATTATATTTGTTATATCGACATTTTTATTGACGTTTGGTATTATCATGACACCAAACTCCTAGTGTTATCAAAGTTGATACCATGAAAGAATGCACATGCATCATCAACGGAAAATACGATGAAACACATACTCTTATATAGCATCCCTCTTTCTTTCACAAGTGGAAGAGAGAGACAGAACAAGAGGCTTTATCGTACATCGAAAAGAGATGCCCATCGAAAAGAGATAGCTAAACGGATGTGATCGTCGGTAATTTCTTTGACAGTATATATTTTTCACATATTGTTCATTTAAAAGTCCAGTTTTATTTTTTTTTCATGAAGTATCAATAGTTGTTTTCACAACTTATTTACTGTAGGCACTTCATATTTCTCAGTAAGTTACTTTTCTTTCGCAATAATAAATGTCAACCTAGAATCTATTTTCAGACATCGACGTTGAAAAATCGAAAATAAAATTTAAATTGAAAGGGTACACTTTTAGGAGAGATACATTTTTGGGAAAGAGAGATAAATTTTTAGTGAAAAAAGTAAAATATTTGTTACATAGTTAATGAAATGATGAGGAATTCTATGAAACCAACCCAAAATCATAACATGAAGCATTCCTCTTTAAAGAAATTAAGGTTTTCGGAGCAGCAACCAAATTGTTTCATTTTCAATAGTTTGTGCCAGTGTGTCTTAACTGACACAGGTATAGTTCAAGTAAACGAACATTCTCGAACTATCAATCCAACCTTTCGTAACTGTGTCGTGAGTGTCATACCCAGTTTCGTCCAAATAGAAAATTTGCCGTTGTTATTGTCTATATTTAGTTATTTGTTCTAAATATTTGTTACACAATTCCATTACTTTTCTGCTTTCCATAACTGCTTGACGTTTGTTTATTATTTTAAATCTAAATCCTAGTTTCTTTATCCAATTCTGAAGAGTTTTCTCACAGCAGCTCACGTTATAGCCAGACGTATTCAGTTTCTTCCTTATGATTTCAGTTGTAGGAATTTCATTGCTTTTGTACCAGTCGTATATTGTTTTTTTTTTCAATGATTTCATTAGTGAATTAGATGAACATCTAGAGGTTTTGGTAATCCTGTATCACATCGCGTCTTGCGTTCATAAGGTTTGTTTTTGACTATTTCACGTACAGATGAAAAAGGAATTTCGGTCAAATCTGAGTACAAACTTCATATGAAAGTAGTTGTTTCGAAAGTACTATTATTTCGTATAATTTGTATGTATATATGATCTACACATCTTTTTGAAGAGTTTATTTTGACTTCGATTGGTTCCTTTCCTCCTTGGAAAATTTTCTACGAAAATTTTTTTTCCCAAAACTGAACTCTCCGAAAAAATATATCTCTTTCGAATCAAATATTTCGAAGTATTCAAGTTTTCGTATCAGTGCATAGAATTTCAATTCCAAACATCCTACACTCAACTCGTTGATCATCGAAATGACACACTCAATGTTTGACTTTGCAAAAGTAGAAAATTAGATTATTTGTATTCCATATAACTTCTCAACATTATCAGAGTTGAAATTATACATTTTTCACAAATATCTTTTCGCCCAGCTTTTTTTCTTAGAAATGATGATTTGAGTTATTTAAATTCTGAAAAATGCTTAGTTTCACAATTCGACCTCCATGAAAGGAAACATCCGGAGTCGGCAAAAATTTCCTGAGATTTGCATTTATAATTTTAATGTTGTCCATGTCTCTCCATGCAAGACCGAACTAATCCATGCCATGAGGTTGGCATTACAAGGTTCTGAATCCGTTCTGAATGAGTTTCTGAATATTTGATCACTCTGAAGGAATCGGGACTATGAAAAGATGTAGTTCGTTAGAATTCTTGATGATATGGATTAACGTGATTTTTGTCGAGACCAATAAGTGAAATTCTCGTATATGCTCACTTCATGGAAAAACAGTTGACGGTTTATATTTCATTATGAATAAATACAATTTTGAAGTGTTAGATAATAAAGGATAATGAAGAAAGGTGATACATCATGACCGTGTTAGGAATCACACGTTGAAAGGTAAGACCTCGTTAGTCTTTAGCTCGCACAAGTTTCTCAACTTCAGAGAGTTGTCGTTCGTATGGGGGCGACAGCTGATTAACGGAAAAACATATTTTTAAACAGATCAAACAGTTTCAAACATGAAAACTGAGTTAGGAGTAAGGAGCCAATATATTCAATTGAATGTTAATAAGCATATGGATATTGATGAAAATGTACATAAATTTCAAAGTAGTAACATTTATGAAATATCATCCTAATAATGTATCAATTTTGTTACTCCGCTCACATATGAGTTTATTAATTGAAATCAATTCGTCTTTGAATAGTAAAGTACATTTATCATAACACTTACTATTGAAATTTTATCAGTCCTCACTTATTCAATCATTTTTTCTCCATACAAAAGATGTGTTGCTTTTTAATTGGTAGGCACACTTGAACACCAGATGCCTCAAATATGTTTTATTTTATTCCATAGTGCAGCTTGGAGTAACATAATTTAATGGAATTCTTTGACATATGTCATAGTCATATTTTTCTCTTCTTCTAGTTGCAAATTATTAAAAATGTGAATATTTCTACGGATTTTTTTTTAAAATACTGTCAAATTCATAAAGCTTATAATATATTCTCTGATATTTTTTGGAGCCATATATATTTTAATTTTTGTACCTAGCGTATCGTCTTCTAAATGCAAATTATTAAAATGTGAATATTTTTACTGATTTTTTTAAGATACTGTCAAAATCATGAAGCCAATAAGAAAAAGAAGAAAAGTACACGCTTTCGCGACTTGCTTTCTTTCAATGTATTTGCCTACCTATCTATTAATTTAAGCTTTATACTGAAATTGTTTTGCAAATAAATATGCAAATCGAAAGCTGATATAAGACAACTTTTTGCTCACGAACCACAGATCGTGTAATTCCTATTCAAAAAAAAAAGAATTTGACATACGGTTAGTGGGCATACTTGAGGACTGGCTATAAATCAAATCATCGAAAGGAACAATTTTTCAGGCTAGTCTCAACTCTCTACACTGTAGGTTGATGGACTGACACCCATCAGAAAACAATTACTCCCCTGGCTAATACCACGAAGGGCATTGGATTATATCTGATAGGTGTCAGTGCAGGATTTTTACTGAAGTTATTCCTGCATATGATGTTGGCGATGCAACTGCCGGAATCGATTTTCAATTTTTGAACGGAACATTTGCAGACCGGTTTCGGGCTATTTGGCCTCTCCTCAGTGCAAGGTAGTGGTTATCATCAACATGTTACCTTTGTGGTTTCAGTCAGAGGAGTAGTTGTTTTCTGATAAGTGTCAGTCCATAAACCTACAGTGTAGGGAGTTGAGTCTGTCCTGAACGAATTGTTTCTTTAGATGATTTGAAAATTAATTTGTGTATAATCTGCATTTAGAGGTGCTCTACAAGTAAACTCCCCACACGAATTGAAGTATCAATAAAGAACAGGGCAGGTCCGAAATTGAACATTTGGAATATTAGTTTCACCAGTGGAGCAGAGAAAGATAGATAGTTAAAATCTGCTCGACGCAACTCAAAATCAAAAAAATATTCATAATTGAGTTTGAATTCAGTTTGAAAAGGTGAACTGATGTCTGTTTTTGATTGCTGTCGTTCTCAAAATGCCCCAACAGAAATGACTAACTGCAATCAGTGTGAAAGAGTTTCGATATTCTCACTGAAAGTATTGAAATTAGCAGTATAATTGAACATCAATGAACTAAGTAATAGTAACTTGTGAAATTTGTGTATTTCTACAACAAACTTTTTCCAATTTTTCTCCCTTTTCTTGTTATTTTCGATAATATTTTCAAGGGGGAATTTTGTGATAGAAGTTGTCAATGAATCCCTGAAAATACACTTTTTTCTGCCGAGAACTTGACTTTCTATATTTCAAATACAGCGAATTTCAATGCGATAACATCAATTTGTGTCAAATCGTCTTCTATTTAGTGGAAAGGTAAAGTTTCGGGTAGTCGAGAAGGCTCAGCCGGATATCCCGCAAGCTGTTAAATGTTTAGGAACTTGTCCGACTTTGAATTCATTACGAAAACATTTCCTGAAGATCCATAATGGTGCCAAATTGTTTGTCCCGTGTAATAGAAAGCCATCAGTTTCATGCATATTGCAAATTTTACTGCGCAGTTATGATGATTTTGTGGATGCCATCAATTTTTTTGACACCTTTTCTTGACAGTTTCTTCGAAATATAATGAAATTCAATTTTTTGAAAATCACGTTTCAGCAAATATGGATATGGTGTCATTATTTAGCAACGTTTTTATCGTCTTAGGGCTATTCATAACAATTGATATCGCATTAGTAACTTTTGTAATATTCATTCTTCTTTTCTTCTCTTTTCGATAAAACGTACGACTTTATTCTGGATCAAATTTAGCAACCTTCATGTATGTGGGCAATAATTTAGAGAAGTTCTGATCTGAGCTTCATACAGCATTAAAAGTTGCTGAGTTCTGAATCGGAAGTTTCAAGCTGACTTTGCTATATCCAGTGCTGATACATATTGATAACAAATTTGATAATCAACAAATAAATAGGCATATTTAGCGAAATTTTAACCCTGATGTTATGATAACCGATTTGGTTACACTATCAACAACTTTCACCTTCTTCGAGAAAACTACTGCATGGATTTCCCTTTACCTGTAAGTTGAATATGAAACTGAATGCAAACTGCTTGACAGAAAAAAAATTATTCGCTGTTGTTGCTTTAGAATTATCCAGTTATAATGATGGAATGATAAATTTTGGCCAGTGATTCAAGCCATGGTCTAGACGATCTAAACAGTCACTCTCAATACGTGCCTCACTAAACAAACGTCTATCCAAGGAAAATTTTGGAAATGCTCTTGGAAATCTTTTCATTTAGCAGATCTGTTGTAACTAAATTCACGTGATTTGGGTTACTCTTCAACATCTATTAGTGATTCACCCAAAGCTCTAATCAGTTTTAAAATATGTTTGTTCGTTAACCAGCTGTCACACATCTATGAACGACAACCCTCAGAAGTCGAAACTTGTGCGAGCTAAGGATTAACGTGGTCTTACCTTTTAACGTGTGATTCCTAACACAGGTTGGACGATAGCAAGTGAAAATCGAACCACCGTCCAACACGGCAATCAAATAGAGTGAGTGAACAAAACACCCACGTTGAATTGCCTGGCCTGTTAGGACTCCAAAGAAGATCTGAAAAGATGACAGATTATCCATATCGATCAGGAATCCTTGTTGACTCATTTATATCCTGAGTAAGGTCCGCTGAAAATTTGAGCCACTTGATAGTGTTGATATTAAAATTTTAACATGTAGATTATCTGATATTGGAATAATTCAGTTACCTGATTTTCTGTTATATCATAGGATTCCATATTATCTCTTTTATTCCACATCAATGACCAAATGAGAGAGACCATGAAACCAACATCTGCCTTTGCTAATGACAATAGGCATCATATTTTGATGAAGTCCTGAAAAAATGTTTGGCTTGATGTGAGAGATAACGTAGAATTCAGTATTACAAAAATGCAAGCACCAGTAAGAAGTTGAATAATGGATAACTGGGTAGGTGTAACACCAGGCAAACACCACTAAGATTCAGTGTCATTGCTTTTCGAGTTTGAAAGCCGTAGATTGGTAGGCACACTTGAACACCAGATGCCTCAAATATGTTTTATTTTATTCCATAGTGCAGCTTGGAGTAACATAATTTAATGGAATTCTTTGACATATGTCATAGTCATATTTTTCTATTCTTCTAGTTGCAAATTATTGAAAATGTGAATATTTCTACGGATTTTTTTTTAAAATACTGTCAAATTCATAAAGCTTATAATATATTCTCTGATATTTTTTGGAGCCATATATATTTTAATTTTTGTACCTAGCGTATCGTCTTCTAAATGCAAATTATTAAAATGTGAATATTTTTACTGATTTTTTTAAGATACTGTCAAAATCATGAAGCCAATAAGAAAGAGAAGAAAAGTACACGCTTTCGCGACTTGCTTTCTTTCAATGTATTTGCCTACCTATCTATTAATTTAAGCTTTATACTGAAATTGTTTTGCAAATAAATATGCAAATCGAAAGCTGATATAAGACAACTTTTTGCTCACGAACCACAGATCGTGTAATTCCTATTCAAAAAAAAAAGAATTTGACATACGGTTAGTGGGCATACTTGAGGACTGGCTATAAATCAAATCATCGAAAGGAACAATTTTTCAGGCTAGTCTCAACTCTCTACACTGTAGGTTGATGGACTGACACCCATCAGAAAACAATTACTCCCCTGGCTAATACCACGAAGGGCATTGGATTATATCTGATAGGTGTCAGTGCAGGATTTTTACTGAAGTTATTCCTGCATATGATGTTGGCGATGCAACTGCCGGAATCGATTTTCAATTTTTGAACGGAACATTTGCAGACCGGTTTCGGGCTATTTGGCCTCTCCTCAGTGCAAGGTAGTGGTTATCATCAACATGTTACCTTTGTGGTTTCAGTCAGAGGAGTAGTTGTTTTCTGATAAGTGTCAGTCCATAAACCTACAGTGTAGGGAGTTGAGTCTGTCCTGAACGAATTGTTTCTTTAGATGATTTGAAAATTAATTTGTGTATAATCTGCATTTAGAGGTGCTCTACAAGTAAACTCCCCACACGAATTGAAGTATCAATAAAGAACAGGGCAGGTCCGAAATTGAACATTTGGAATATTAGTTTCACCAGTGGAGCAGAGAAAGATAGATAGTTAAAATCTGCTCGACGCAACTCAAAATCAAAAAAATATTCATAATTGAGTTTGAATTCAGTTTGAAAAGGTGAACTGATGTCTGTTTTTGATTGCTGTCGTTCTCAAAATGCCCCAACAGAAATGACTAACTGCAATCAGTGTGAAAGAGTTTCGATATTCTCACTGAAAGTATTGAAATTAGCAGTATAATTGAACATCAATGAACTAAGTAATAGTAACTTGTGAAATTTGTGTATTTCTACAACAAACTTTTTCCAATTTTTCTCCCTTTTCTTGTTATTTTCGATAATATTTTCAAGGGGAATTTTGTGATAGAAGTTGTCAATGAATCCCTGAAAATACACTTTTTTCTGACGAGAACTTGACTTTCTATATTTCAAATACAGCGAATTTCAATGCGATAACATCAATTTGTGTCAAATCGTCTTCTATTTAGTGGAAAGGTAAAGTTTCGGGTAGTCGAGAAGGCTCAGCCGGATATCCCGCAAGCTGTTAAATGTTTAGGAACTTGTCCGACTTTGAATTCATTACGAAAACATTTCCTGAAGGTCCATAATGGTGCCAAATTGTTTGTCCCGTGTAATAGAAAGCCATCAGTTTCATGCATATTGCAAATTTTACTGCGCAGTTATGATGATTTTGTGGATGCCATCAATTTTTTTGACACCTTTTCTTGACAGTTTCTTCGAAATATAATGAAATTCAATTTTTTGAAAATCACGTTTCAGCAAATATGGTTATGGTGTCATTATTTAGCAACGTTTTTATCGTCTTAGGGCTATTCATAACAATTGATATCGCATTAGTAACTTTTGTAATATTCATTCTTCTTTTCTTCTCTTTTCGATAAAACGTACTTTTATTTCTAATTCGTTTTTTTGAAAAAATGAAGCTACTGCTACTGAAGTTAATGAAATTGTTGGAATCTTCAATAGCTTTGACCACATGTACAATTTGCTTTCGAAAACGTACTTCAGATAACATTGTACTTCTTGACTGGTACAGAAAGCCTATCAGTTCTGGTAGATATATGAATTACTGGTCTTACCATAGAAAATCAATCGAGTTCAACCTAGTCAAGAAAATAAAATAGTACATTTAAGTTCTTTCACCAAAAGAAGTCAAAACATCCTCCTCAAACTTCAACTACAAAATTCAAACCCTAACACCTTGAACGAGATATTATTCAACACGTCTCCTATAGAATACTTTGTCCTCGTGGATTTTGCACCAGGATTACGCACACGCCAATACGCGCTATTAGTGAAGCGGTATTTGGCCGATTAACACCCTCTAGTGCTCGAATACGCGTCGTACTCGCCAGATTTGGCACCGTGCGACTTTTTGTATTACCGAAATAAAATCTGCTTTGAATGGGACCCGAGTTTGGTCGATTGAAACGGTAAAGCAAAAAACCGCCGATCTCCTAAAATCCCTCACCACAGTACTGTTTCGATCAATGAAAAAAACGTATGGAAAAGTGTGTGACGAGGGTAGGGGAGTGTATTGAAGGGGAGGATTCGAATGTAGAATCATTTTTATAATAAAAAATTTTCGTAACCAGTCTCGCTATTCAGTAACCGGACGTCGTATATCATTTTCATTCTCTCGCAGAATATTAACACGTGTACCTGATTCTTAGATGAAAAACGTATCCGTCTATCACCCTACTATTGCTCTGTTGGAAACTCCCAAGTCCCCTTTGTAACCACTTATGCAAATCCTTTGTTGTCTAACTATATATCTTTCGTCCACCTTTCGGAAGTATTCTTTCTAGCAAGATTTCAAAAAAAACCCGAACGAAATCAGGTTCTGCATATACGTGACCAAATTTCTTAGTTCATTCTGACTTGTAAAAAGACGCTGAATAGTTCGAAGTTTACATACAATCACAACGTCGCAGAAAGTTTGACACGAATTCCAAAGGATACTTTTGTGAAACGAGAGACCATAAAATCAGTCTTTTTCTTCGAATAGGATTCGGTTTTTCCCATTATACTTTTGTTTCATATATGAATGGTTTGGCTCAAGGGGGAATTCCAAATGATGAAGTGGAAAAGCTTTGAAATAGTTCAACTCGTTTGTGTTTTTGTTTCAGAGTTTATACAGGGTGTTGAAATTTTAGTTCGTTTTCCTGTTAAATAAATTTTGCAAAAAGTAAGTTATTTGCACAAAATCTGAAATTGCAAAAAACTTATGACAAAAACCAACAATGTTTTGAAAAATTTCAACAATTTATATCTCGAAAGCGACTCATTTTTCGATAAACATTTTATAGGAAAAAGTTGTTTATTTTGACGTGATCCACCATCTACTTAGTTTTTGTGATGTTTTCTGCAACTTCATCGATGGAGAAAATTGTAAATATCTCGAAAACGATTTCCTCCAGCGTTGTTGAGGAAGTGTACCGTTTTTACTTGGATAAGGTGTGGAAATTAGGATTTTCCATGAAAAGTACCAAAAGTTTACCGTCAAAAAAGTTAGGGCAATTTGAAATAAATAACGACAGCGTAGGTTAAAAATTTAGAACGTTCATTTCATCTAAAGAATGTCACATCTCTTGTCTTGAAAACGTTGTCTGCCACTATCATCTACTGAATCAATACAACCCAGTCGACATAAATATGAATTAACAAAACATATTTGAAGGTAGTTGACAATGTTTCGTGCATTTCATTATTTCGGACTTCCATTGTCTAATATGATATATTGATGTGAAATATCTGAAAGAATCTGTAAAAATTAAAAAGCCGCCACAACTAGTACTTGTACTTCCCTACATTAGAGGATTGTCGAAAAGAATGAAAAGGATTGGGTATATAAGTGAAATGTTAGAACCTGCTTCAGATCTGGGAACACTATCCGTAGCAGCCTCACAAAAACCAGACCACCAAACGCGGACTGCGATTCCAAGGATGGCATTTACCGGATACCCTGCGAGTGCGGAGAATCATACATCGGTGAAACTAAGAGGCCATTGAAAGACCGCATTGCTGAGCACAAGAAACACACACAGCGAGGAGAAACTAGCAAATCCGGAATAGCAAAGCATGTTTGGACTCATCGACATAATATCAAGTGGGCTCAAGCTGAAATCATTCACAAGAAAGAACACTGGCTTGGAAGAAAATTCAAAGAAGTCACATATATGTTGTCCAACAACGCATTTAGCCAAACTAGAGTAGAGATACACAACATATGGAAACCTCTAATCAAGCGGAACAAGACCAACTCGCGCCAAACGGTCAGCTTCTGGTAAAACCGATGAAGCGGTGAGAGGAAAGAGGGGTTGAAGAAATCACTCGAATGACCTATAAATAGTCAAACTTCAGAGGAATAAGTCTAGTGTTATCACCGAAACGTCGTAAAGTAACTTGGTTTGAAATCTTTAAATTTTCAATTTTCATTTCTTGTTAATGATTTTTGAATTTTTCATCTCGTGTTGAAAGTTTCTTTTAATATTTGGTTGTTGCTTGTATTTTATTTCACTGTAATTTCAGTTTCTTTTGGTTCAGGTATTTCAAATCAATTTATCTAATATCAGACAATGGATGTCCGAACTGATGAAATGCAACCAAAACATGGTTTGACACCATTTTCTGGCCATGTTTATTGTTGACAACTATCCTATACGATCCTGAACCTGATATAGTCTTTAATGAATAAATAGGTATCGATTTATGATAAAATCCAATTGTTAGTATTTTCCTTAATAACAACCTATACTCAACGAATACCGATTTCCGCCGTAAATACTCAATAATTCAAGATTAGAGCTGAATAATTCATGAATCAACATCGAATCATGTGGGTTTACCTTGAATAACAATTTGATAATTACGAAGGAAATATAAATCGTTTCATACCAAATACTTTCATGTGGAGGTTTGGAGGTTCATAATCACCTTCTGATTCAAATGAAAAACATGATATTTTGTTCAATTTCACCCGAGAATGTTTTTCCATCGTAGAACTTGATATAATAGTTTAGTTTCAGTTTTAATTGTGGAGGTGGAGCTTGTCAGGAAAAATCTCAAAACACTCTTGAAGTAGTACCTGTAGATCTCATCCATTTCGAAAAACCATGTCGGAAAGTTTATTCATCAAAAAAACCGTTTTCATAACACTACTTCTCAGAAAGAAATTTCCAATCTTCTCTCAATATTCGGGGCAATCAAAGTTGCTTGTGATATTTGGGTCTCCGATCAGACGTACGACTTTATTCTGGATCAATTTTAGCAACCTTCATGTATGTGAGCAATGATTTAGAGAAGGTCTGATCTGAGCTTCATACAGCATTAAAAGTTGCTGAGTTCTGAATCGGAAGTTTCAAGCTGACTTTGCTATATCCAGTGCTGATACATATTGATAACAAATTTGATAATCAACAAATAAATAGGCATATGTTATGATAACCGATTTGGTTACACTATCAACAACTTTCACCTTCTTCGAGAAAACTAATGCATGGATTTCCCTTTACCTGTAAGTTGAATATGAAACTGAATGCAAACTGCTTGACAGAAAAAAAATTATTCGCTGTTGTTGCTTCAGAATTATCCAGTTATAATGATGGAATGATAAATTTTGGCCAGTGATTCAAGCCATGGTCTAGACGATCTAAACAGTCACTCTCAATACGTGCCTCACTAAACAAACGTCTATCCAAGGAAAATTTTGGAAATGCTCTTGGAAATCTTTTCATTCAGCAGATCTGTTGTATCTAAATTCACGTGTTTTGGGTTACTCTTCAACATCTAATAGTGATTCACCCAAAACTCTAATCAGTTTTAAAATCTGTTTGTTCGTTAACCAGCTGTCACACCTCTATGAACGACAACCCTCAGAAGTCGAAACTTGTGCGAGCTAAGGATTAACGAGGTCCTACCTTTTAACGTGTGATTCCTAACACAGGTTGGACGATAGCAAGTGAAAATCGAACCACCGTCCAACACGGCAATCAAATAGAGTGAGTGAACAAGACACCCACGTCGAATTGCCTGGCCTGTTAGGACTCCAACACTTGATAGTGTTGATATTAAAATTCTAAAATGTAGATTATCTGATATTGGAATAATTCAGTTACCTGGTTTTCTGTTATATCATAGGATTCCATATTATCTCTTTTATTCCACATCAATGACCAAATGAGAGAGACCATGAAACCAACATCTGCCTTCGCTAATGACAATAGGCATCATATTTTGATGAAGTCCTGAAAAAAAAGTTTGGCTTGATGTGAGAGATAACGTAGAATTCAGTATTACAAAAATGCAAGCACCAGTAAGAAGTTGAATAATGGATAACTGGGTAGGTGTAACACCAGGCAAACACCACTAAGATTCAGTGTCATTGCTTTTCGAGTTGGAAAGCCGTAGATTTTTGGAATTTCTTCCTGACGTTTCGCTGGCGCGAGTGGCTAGCTTCTTCAGGGGTTTAACCATCATGGCTTGATGCCCGATGACTACCTTTTAGGTTTCGTGAAGCGTATTTATGTCTTGCCAGGTAATCCGTTTCATCAGTACCTGTATTTGTACCTGTACTCGTACCTGCTCTTGTACCTGTAGTCGTACCTGCACTTGAACCTGAAACATTAACAATCTCGCTGCCTGTTGTCCTGTTCGTTATTCTCAAATTCCTTAAAATGGGGTTCCATATTCGATTGAGGTTCACCGCTTCTTCTTTTCTGTTGAAATTTTCCGTGTGTTTGTTTATCTCTATTGCCTCCCGTACCATACGGCTATGATATCCCTGGTTGGGGCAATTAGTTCTGTGTTTTCAAACACAATTCTGTGGTCTCCTTCACTAAGTGCGTGTTCTGCCACAGCTGACTTGCCCGTTTGGCCTAGTCTGCAGTTTCTTTTATGCTCTTTAAGTCTTGTTCCCATGGATCGTTTGGTGGTTCCGATATATACCTTTCCACACCTGCACGGTATGCGATAGACCCCTGCTGCTGATAATGGGTCTCTTTTGTCTTTAGCCCACCTGAGGCTTTGTTGTATCTTCCTCGTGAGTTTGAAGACTGTTTTGATGTCGTGTTTGCCCAATAGTTTTCCAATTATGTCCGTGACCCTAGGGATAAACGGTAGATATGCACGTGCAACCATCTGATCTTTTTTCGCTTTCTGAACCGTGGTGCCCTTCGATTTCATGGCTTTTCTGGTCTCGTAGGCACTGTATCCATTCGATCTCAATATCCCTTCAAAGTATTTCAGTTCCCTCTCCAGATGTTCTGGTTCACATATTCTCCGAGCCCGTTCCGTTAGAGTGAAGATGACTCCTCTCTTCTAGATAGGATGGTGGTTCGATAGTGCGTGCAAGTATCTATATGTGTGTGTGGGTTTTCGATACACTCTGTGGGTGTACAAAAACGCAACACGTGTTTCGCCTTACAATGGCTTCTTCGGGCATGTCTTAACTAACAATATTCTACATATTCAAAGCTCAATATATCTAGTTTTACAATTAAAAGTACCTTCATTTCAAGTGCTTGATTGTTACCTAAATTTATAATGAATTAAATTACCTGAGCTTATGTCCCAGTTCCGACATTTGAAAAAATATTGAGTAACGAGGAGTAATTCACTTCTAATTGATAATTTAGTAAATTACCCGAAATCCTGAATCTGTTGATTTCTGAATATTCTAGAAGATTGAGTTTCAAACTCTTCTCTTCTAAATGTAACACATCGTATTCATGATTGAACTCATATCCTTCTGCCTAAAGGTAGTTTGCAAATATGGAATTGGTCTTTCTATTTCTATTTACAACTACTTCTATACTTTTTGATTCCAAGGGAAAAAGGTCTCCCTGTTTGGCCAATATACAGTTTTGGGCAAGAGCTACAAATCAGCTTATATACTCCTAATCTATCCGACACCAAAGTTTTGTCTTTATTGTTTTTAATAAATTTACTTACATTATTATTCGTTCTGTAAGCTACGTTTACGCATTATTTCTTCAAAAGATGGGCAATATTATTGGTTGGTTCACTATATAACTGACGTTATCGCATCTTAAATTTGAGTAGACCAGATCCATGGCTTGCTTTTGTAGTTTTCTGGAAAGAATGGAGTCTATAATATCTACATTTTAACCTTTGTTGACCGCGATTTGTTTGATCAAACTCAGCTTTCTCTGGAAATTACTCTCAGACAGTGGAATATTCAATAGTCTGTGAAACATACTATTGAATGCTGCAACTTTATGCTGGTAAGGGTGTATGGAGGAATTATATATGATAATCTCCTCTCAGTGGTGAATTTTATTGGCGGGTGGATGGAATTGACATATTAAATGAACTTGCCTTGATGCCTATCTCACAATGAAGTGTTTTTTAAATACGTTGGTTATAGATTTTCATCAAGTATCGTTCAATTCTATCACATATGCCTGCATTCGTCTTTCAAACGTCAGTATAATTCACCAATCTACTCTCACATAGCTGTAGTTATAATGAAAAATTAAATTCTAATTCCTTCAATTATTTCATTTTATTCATTCGCGGATTGGTCAACAATGGACTGAACATATTTTTAAGTCTTTTGAGATGGCAATGCCAGCGAAGTTGAAAATTGTTTATTTCCTAACATTGTATTACATCTCCCTCTACAAACTATAGCAGCTCGACTTCTCCTCTTCCGTTATAACTTTACAGTCACTTAATATTCAGGAGGCATCCTGGCACGCCCAGTATTATTTCCACCCCATGTCCCTAAATTCCTTGACAAATTATGATGTACGGAGATCCAATTTCACTGATATATCATTAAGTAATCGCAAGGAAGAATGATCGATATCACCCATCGAGGAGTCCACAACGCATTAATCTTAGAAAATATGGGATATCCTGATAAATTGGGATATCCGACCAGTCCGGAATTTATTCTATTTCAAGATAAAAAATCATATATTGAATAGAGTTTCCTCTTGTGGCATTATAATGGTTAAATTGTGGATATTTGAGTGAAGTGAGTCAAATACTAACTAGAAGATCATTGTGAAGTTGCTACGATATGAAAAGAAATGTTGTTCAATCAAAAGTGTTCTAGAATTATAGTAAAACAGTTATTGTTTTGCAGTTGATCAAAAAATGTCCCAACCTATACCAGCCCAGAATTGTTTAACATTTTGTGTGTCTAAGTTGGCAATTCTGTTCAATTTTCCGATGTTATGATTTTACAGAGATTAGTAAATGATGAAAACAAAAAAGTTTCAAAAAACAGTAGTTGTTAAATCAATCATTTTGCAGTTGGTAAATAAAGCTTTTTGTCGGAAACCAATTCTTCATTTCTGCTCAAATTCTATGGTGCTCATCAACTAGTTCAACAAGAAGGATTTAAACTTTCATCAATCAATTTACGAGACTATTGAAAGCACTTTTTCCTCAATAGAACAAAAATGCTGTCTCTTGACGCGCGTTTCACATGACTAGTCATCTTCTGATGATGTTAACTTGGTTAGCGAAACACGTGTCGATGGAGCATTTCTGTTCTGGCAAGAAAGAGTGTTTGTTCTCAATAGATTCATTTCACGCCAGAGGTTCTAGGAAATATGTTCAATTACGTAGCCGGAAAGATGACTGCACAGAATCAGCAGAATATTTATTGAAATATGACTTTCATGGAACATAAACAATATTGAATTTGAATTTGGTTTGTTCTGGGTCAAGATTTTCACAGAATTTTCATAACTATGAATCAAATTCGTAACATGAAATGACATGACGTATTTACATATTGAATGAAGGTTATTTTTTGTAGTGAGAATAGAAGGTTTCACATACTCGTTCTGTTCATGTTCCCTTCCTTCTCTCATTTTGCGGCGGAAGAATCAAAACGGCCAAACTTTAGGTGGAGAACACAGACCGTAGGAACAACAATACAGTAATAGTCGACTTACTTCTCTTGATTTCATGTTGATAAAGTCAACAAATCGTATTGTTTTAACTCTTTATCGAAAGAAAACACATAATGATAGTTACTCCGATGACATCTGAACGTAACAATCATATTCATTTATTATGAAGTCACTCATCGCCATGGTAACGTTCAAAATACTACGAAACCCTTGTCATCACTTGGAAGGATCGATGGCAGCTTGAGAAATGTTTCTGATGCAGATTCTGTGAAACATGATCTTCCTTATGAATCAGTAGACAGTTGTCCTGAAAATCTTGCGAAGACAATTGGATTAGATAATTTAGGAAACACTTGTTATATGAATAGCATTTTACAAGTGTTGTTCATGACGAATAATTTCAAGTACGAGGTTTTGAAGATGAACGAGAACGAGAATATTCTGATTTGAAAGGGTTATATTTTTAGGAGTGATTAATTTTTTGGGAAAGAAAGTTTTTGGCTTTCTACTACTCCATGTGTTCCATGTGAGTACAATTTATTACCATTCATTCAAACTAGAACTCATGTGAATGATATCTGATTCTTATTCCTCCACGAATGTTCGATATACAAACTGAATAGAGAAAAGTATCTTCTGTATAATTCAGTGTTCATATAGAAGTATTTGTTTCGAAAGAATTTTTTCTTTCGTGTAATTCAATGTTTATATGAAAGTAGCTGTTTCAGGAGGACTTTCTTTCAGTTTGTGTCTGAAAGTTACTTCTTTGCATGATCTACACATCCATGTATAAAGTTACTTATTTTCAAATTGATTAATCCTTCCTTTCTTTGGAAGATTCTGTCATCCATTTTTTTGTATCAGATGGAGTAGTAGAAAGCCAAAAACTTTCTTTCCCAAAAAATATTCTCTACTTATTCACCAAACTCCAATAATTAATTATTCATGCAGTCGCAGTTTCGTAAGAATGTAGTATCATCTTTCATACCAGCCGATTTCCTGGAGTCTTTGAAGTCCACTAACTACTCATTGAGACAACCAGAGGATTGTTCCGAATTCTTGGGTTCTTGTTAAATACATTTCATAAGCAAAAAATAGCAGAATCAATACTCCTGACCGTTCTGGATTGAATGATTCCGTACAGTCTATCTCGCCTGATGCTGAAAAAGCAAATGCGCCACTGGAATCAATGAATCCTTATATTTCTGTATATTTTTTCTTATGCTCTTTAGACCGCATTACTCAAGTGTTCCTTGAATGCTGCAAAAATATGTATATGTCTACGAGTTAAATACACTATTCAATGTCTAATGTCACTTCTCCACTTTTTTTTTGATATCATACCAATAATTATTCAAAAACCATAGACGATGAAAGAACACCCACTTCCAGGCAAGGCCTTAGTAAGTGTTCCTCCATCACTAAAATTATTTATACCACGTAAGAACACTGTTGAAAGTACCTACTTAAATGAAAACTAGTAAAGTGGGACATTTATTTGCCAAATATTTGTATAAGATTCTTTCCATCATTAATATTATAAAATCATGGCGAATAATGCCATAGTTTTCAGCCTAACATTTGTTGCAATTCTTATACTTTTTAGATGTTTGCTTTTTCATTTTATTTTTACATATTACCTTTTTACATTCCTTACATGATTATATTTTATCATTTCTAACATTTAAGATTCTCACATCTCTGCATTTTCAATTATCAAATCCATTTTACCCTCACTGTTCTGATTTATAATGTGAATAAAACAGTATTACCCACGCAAAGGGTATCCTTTGTGGGTTTCCTGAATTTGTTCAAATTGTTATTGATTGATCCTCGTACTGAAAATTGAATAAATTCATATATTATCATATTATTATTATTTCAGACACCCCTTCTTTCGCCATATCTCGCGAACCGGGCTTTGGTTTTCCCATTCGTGAGGGAATGCCGGTCTCTCTGAAGTGCGACGTCGACGCCAACCCGAAGGCCCTTCCCGTCTGGCAGAAGGACGACACAAGTCCTCCTGTCCAACAGAGCCCGGACGGTTACCTGAATTTCACTGAAATCCGGCGCGAGCACAGCGGATGGTACAAATGCATAGCCAGGCACAGGCTGGGGAGATTTTCCAGCATCGGATACTTCCTCAATGTCAGATGTGAGTATTTTTTTATTTTATTTGACCACATTATGTATACACATTTGTAGCAAGTCGTACATAATACACAATAGGAAAAATATATATATATATATATACATATATAAATATATACACATATACATTGAACCCAAGTTTATGTTTAATAAACCCTACAAAATAAAAATTAAGCAGAACACAGAGTCAGATGCTACAAATGCAATACGGATTTATACAGACGGCTCAAAAACCAAAGAAGGCTCAGGATGTGGAGTGTATTCCAGGTCACTAAGCCTAAGGATTAAGTGGGGAATGGGAAGAAATACCAGCGTGGTCCAAACAGAACTGGCTGGTATCTCTATCGCCACAAAAGAAATAACCAAGAAAGAAATGTCTGGCAAAAACATAACAATCTGCACTGATAGCAGACAAGCACTATTGGCCTTGAACAGACAGCATGTTACCTCAGAGCTAGTACTAGAGTGCCACCAAGATTTAGCCAAAGCCTCGGTAGATAATAACATTATCCTGAGGTGGGTTAAAGGGCACGATAAGAGTAAAGGTGATCGCATTGCCGACTCTTTAGCCAAGGAAGCGGTTGGACTAAGAATTTTAGGACCCAGTGGCACCCACGACCTGATGACTTCGAGAATTGCGAAACTAGTCAAATGTTACACCAATGCTCAATCCTTTAAGAGATGGGATGAAATCAAAGGATGTAATCTTGCCAGGATCACCTTGGGCGACCCTGAGAAGCTGGCGCCGAAGAAATATCTGGCGATGACCAGGAAAAATCTACGCCTTACAGTAGGATTTCTGACTGGCCACTGTCAACTGAGGAAACACCTTCATAATATGGGGCTAGTGGACACACCTCTATGCAGGATGTGTGAACAGGAAGATGAGACTGTCAGGCATGTCCTGTGTGTGTTCGGCGAGTCTTGGCCTACACCTGCCGAAATAGAGGAGATGTCTTCCAGCCACCTGTCCACCTTCCTGGAAAGGACAGGATGGACGATGACCTAGGAGGACAACTCCTCGGGAGGATGTACAATGGGTCACATGTGGCCTAACTGCGTTGGCTTACACTCACCCTCCCTACTCTACAGATGCAGATACACATATACATACATATAAACATATATATCCACATATACATAAATATGTAATAGATGAGTTAAAATAACAATTGGACCTTGGAGGAAGATATCACAGCAGGTTAAGAGAATAGAAGTCATAGCGGGATGATCACTCACATGTCAACTCATTATTTATATAATTTAGTTGGCAGTTCTTGAATTCATCGAGAGAATAGAATGCGTTGTTATTGAAAAACTATAATTATTCTCTTGAACATGTTTTTGCTCTAATTTTAAATGTGGGCGGGAAGTTAATTGAAGATGTTGAAGTCGAGCAAATTTTTGGTCGAGGTAGTGAGTCGGTATCGCGGATTGATCAACTGATTTTTATTTCTTGTATCATAATTATGCGTATCGGAGTGAGTTTGGTAGATACCGATGTTCTTGTGGATCTGTAACAGGCAATAAAAATATACGCTGAATATAGTGAATTTGGTAGATACCGATGTTCTTGTGGATCTGTAACAGGCAATAACAAATATACGCTGAATATAGTGACATAATTTTGAATTCGGTAAAGTAGTTTCTACAAGATTCATTATTTCCATCACCAACTAATATCCGTATGGCCTTTTGCTGTATTAGGAGAACTTCAAGTGAGAGACTAGAGTTTCCCTATAGTCGTATACCATGAGTAATGTGTGAATGGAATAGGGCAAAGTTAGATATTCTCAATGCTTCGAAACTGGTTACTTTTTTCAGTTGTCTTAGGAGATATAGTTGTTTAGAAAGTTTAGAGTATAGTTGGTCAACATGACAGTAGTTCCATTTCAAAAAATGCTCCAAGGGTTATTAGCGTTTTGTTTCAATTTAATTTTTAGAAACCATTCTTCCGCTCTACGCTCCGCCAATTCCACTGAATTTGAAAATATTTGCTTATCAACATGTGATTCGTATACAGTTACATCATCTGCAAACATCTTGCATGATGACGGTGACAAGTTTTGCGGTAGTTCATTAATATATAAAATCAATAGGAGAGGACCTAAGACAGACCTTTGGGGCACCCCATGTTTGATGATTCGCAACACTGATTGAGAATTCTGGTATTGCATTGTCTGGTATCTGTTGGTGAGTTAGGAGGAGAACAATTCGTAAGCTGTTCCGCGTAGATATTATATGGTGTGAATTAAAAAGAAATTTGTACTTATTCCATCGAATATCATACTGGGAAAGAGTCTGAAAGTAGTCCGGTAAGAGAAGTAGGAAGCCCAAACCATTCTTTCCCCAAAAAATATACCTCCTTCAATTTAAAGATGTTGGAATATTCCATCTGGGTGAAACATATTTGAATAATTAGAAAGCACTGCTCGAACCTTCACATAGGTATCTGTCAGAACTCAAAATGCATATGATGTTCATAATCGTCTCGACCTGCAAAATAGGATTTTTTCTGACTAACTTGGCAAAATATGAGTGTAGGGCAAAATAAATAATTTTCAAAAATTGTTCCAATATACCTTCTTATGAAAAAAATTAACAGTTCGAAATATTGACTCATCTTAAAGCAATAGACCGAGAGAATCTTGACTCACCCTGTATATTGAATTTCACAGTAACGGATAATATTGTACAATAATTTCAAGCTAACCAAAATAAATGAAGAATTTCAAATGCAGGCTTATTGAGTGATTGATTTTCAGTTACGGATCAAAAACGCCAAATTTTCAAAACTTGATTTATTCATGTGTGGAAAAGGGTAAGTTTATACTCAAAAACACCTTCTTCTCCACAAACTTTCAGAGATGTGTCATTAAATGAACAAATAACTACACTTAGGCTATATCGGCAATGGATGCACACACTTTGCACCATCTCTGTATCTGTATCTGTAGAGTAAGGAGGGTGAATGTAGGCCAACTGCACTCATCATCCATCATCGTCCATCCTGTCCTCTTCAGGAAGGTGGACACTAGGAGACATCTTCTTTTTATGGGCAGGTGTAGGCCAAAACTCGCCGATCATACACTCTCGTATTGACGATAACTCCGAACATTCAGATAGGACATGTCTAACAGTTTCATCTTCCTGTTCACACATCCTGCATAGAGATGTGTCCACTAGCCCCATATTGTGGAGGTGCTTCCTCAGTTGACAGTGGCTAGTCAGAAATCATACTGTTAAGCGTAAATTTTTCCTGGTCATTGCCAGATATTTATTCGGCGCCAGCTTCCCAGAGTCGCCAAGGATGATCCTTCCAAGATTGTATCCTTTGATTTCATTCCATCTCTTCAGGGATTACGCTTTGCAGCATTTCAATACTTTTATTCGTTATTATAACACCAAGTTCACTTAGTGTGTATACAACAATGATCTCTCGAGATTGGGAGATCACCTTATACTGCAATGTTTCAACTGATTTATCAGTTTGAGGTCATCTGCAAGTAATACATGCTGATAATGAATGTTCAAGGTTAGTACCATACGAAACTTTCCACATTGAAAAATATAGAGGAGAACAGAAACCCATTGTACGAAAAATAATAAGCCCTCTGTTAAAGTCAAAAAATAGACTAGTGAGTGCATAAGTCATATTGGATTCGAATCATTCATACAAATGATCCAAATAGTCACTGTTGGTGAACGCTCTAGTTGAAATTCCTTTATATAACATCAATTTGACCTTTATTATCACTAAGCAAGTCATTATCACAAATGACTTGCTTAGTGACAATTCAGTTTGATGCAGTTGACCCCTCACTCGGAGAACCTTGTTGAAGAGGTATACTGAGAAGTTCCACTTGTGTCATCAGTTCATCAGCTGACATTTCGAAAGCCTTAACAAAATTACCGAAATGGGTCAATAATTTTCAATATTATCCCTTCATCCCGTTTTAAATATTATACAGAGTAGGTCAAATTTGATTATCAAAGGGAAACTCATGTTTTCAAACTAGGTATATGAAAACTGGTGGCTATGTCTGTGGGTCAAACTTTATGACAAACTTAATGGTGAAAACCCCACATCGATATCTATCATCGTTTCTGAGTTACAGCATGTTTTTCGAAAATATGAATTTTCGAAAAGTTTCTGTAACTTTTTTCCTATGAAAAATTTCTTGTTTCTATGAAATCATTTCCAGAGCACTTCTTTACGTATAATTCAGTGGTACGAAAACTTCAATAGTTATCGATGAAAAACTATTTTTATAAATAATACACCCTGTATATTCCTGTATATGTCAATAGAATTCAAAATGTCCTTTCCAAAAATGTAGCACACTTGATGTTTTTCTAGAGCCATCTTTGGAATACAGATCTTTTAGATTTTGTCATGTAGACTTTTAAATGCACTCTTTGATCAACTACGCTTTGGACAACTTCGGCCCTGCCGAACTCTAAAAATCTGATTCGGTCCCCAGCGGAGCAGGCACAAAGTATATACTCTGCTGTTTCATAGTTAATGAGGTAGTCGGATAGTCAAGATGCAAGATTCCCACCTTCATACCTGCGACAACCTTCCCATATAAGGTTTTTTGCATGTCAGCTACACCTGACGTGCAGGCCTTTTTCGCGTCTGGTTTTGGTGAAACATCACTTGAGCGCAAACGTTGGTTAACGTGCTCATGGGGGCTCTGTTCCTTCACCTGAGACAGATTTTGCGTACGCCGCTCAACAAATTGGTGCAAGGCGGTTTTATAAGGTACCCCGCTTTTGAGGAGACGACTCGGTCGTTTCCTGGCTGCACCACCAAACCTTTCTTCTAGGTTCAGTTATTGGATCAGGAGTTGGGGAGTTGAGAAGCTCCTGAAGTAAATTTACAGGAAGGTCAGTTGGAGTCGTAATCTCGACACCCATCTCCTCTGTAGACTCGCTCTCGATCTAAATTTACAGGATGGTCAGTTGGAGTCGTGAGCTCGACATCCATCTCCTCTATAGACTCAGCGTCAGAAAGAATTTTTAGGTTTACTCTGTCTATAAAAGTCCCACGAGTATCTAGGGAAAGAAGGTCAATCACGGCAGAGCCCAGCATTACCGTGACAAGGCGATGCTACGACGAGAGGACGCCAGGTATCTCGAAGGTTCCGTAGAGACAGCTGATAGGCTCAGTGTCAATAATCCTCTCGGCACGGATACACACACCTTAGGATTAGGCCATCGATGGAATGCCATTCAGTTAGGGAATAACAGCACCACAAGTGATTCTGTCATTCCCGTATCCAGCGGGGCTACGTGGAAGCAGGCATCCGATGGCCCGGCCGGTTTGCTCAACCCCCACATCCATAGCCAGTGCACTCGCCAAAAACAGCATGCACAGTCGTTCAGTCAGTAAAAGATGAACAAGGACAGCCAACCCGCCACTAATAGAGCTTAGAAAAATGTATTTTCAACAACACGGGGCTTCGCCTCACAACACTGCATTTGTTACCAATTTTTTGGCTGCAAATTTTGGTAATAATTAAGATAGCCAACCAAGGACCCAACCGTTGGCCGGCCAGGTCACCGTACCTAACGCCTATGGACCTCTAGGGAAGGTTGAAAGATCCAAAGCCTCCTTGATAAAAGTGTGCGTTTCAAAGTCTACACGAAAAAAAACTGAAAGATCTGTATTTCAAAGGTGACTCTAGCAAAACATCAAATATGCTACCTTTTTGGAAAGGTAATTTTAAACTCTATCGAAATATGCAGGAATTACAGGATATCTCATTGAAACAATAGTTTTTCATCAAGCACTATTGATATCTCATTCGAAAAAATAAGCTTTTCAAACCATTAAATTCCACGTCAAAGAGTGCATTGTAAATGTTTTCAGCTTTTTTCAGTTCAAGTTTTTTTCTGTTATTGTATTGTTAATTTCAGGTTCAGCAAATATTATGGAACAACTACTTTTTGAAGAACAAGGGGTACGCACGGCCTGATTAACCCTTATGCTAATTAGGCTGCAGCCTAAGGCGCAAGGATCAGGGGGGCGCGCTGAAATAGTGTCAACTAGAGCGAGACAAAACACTAACACTAAATGTGCCGTCAATAAAAAGTTTTATTATTTCATGTATGTTCCTGAATGTGGAGATAACATTTAAAAATTTTTTGACAGTGAGTGTTACCAACTGCAGTGGCGAAAGGTCTTTTTCAGCCCTTAAAAGAGTGAAAAATTGCTTGCGCCCCACACTTTTCCAGCAAAAACTTGCAACACTCTCGCTAATGTACATACTATTCTATTTGAAAAAAATGCGAAAAGATTTGCAAACGCTAAAGCACGAATAATGACTAGTATAAGCTAATAATAATTACTTATTCACTATAATTTTCAAATGAATCATTAATCAGTTGCAAAAATGTTTTACTTATATGATGCCTCTCATCTTTTTCCAAAGATAACAACAGAAGTGTAAATATTTGAAAAATACTCAAAGTCGAAGCAACTTCACACACTAGATGCGGCCGAACACAACATGGATTTGATTTTCTACTTTGTAACTTGCAATCTCTTGTCATGATTCTGGTCGTATACTGCGTAAAGTGTATTGCCTTCACGGTTGCCTTAGATTGAATGTATTGCAGATGAAAGGACAACGTTAGTTTCGTTTGCAGATCGATCTGAAAACTTTCAATGTAGTATGAACTATGTTAAAATTTTCACACTAGTTGACAAAATCAAAACCAATATACTTCTTTTCAAGCCGACCTTAACACACCCGGCGGGTGCGTGTCCTGATAATCAACCTAGGGTGGTCAGAACTCTTTATCAGTCGCTGGAAGTACGGTCGTAAACAATGATCGTTTTATTTGGAGTTGTTCTCAGCGAGTTTCTGTGTTCAAAACGAGTCGAGCATTTCAACCGTTACCTCATGGCCTTTGATAATGTCTACCGCAATAGTAGAGACATAAAAACATGCGAACCACAGCTGAAAAAAATCCAGAAAATAGCTTCGACAGTTATCTCCGGCCGTGGAAGTTCATACTCCGTGGTCATTAAGTTCATACTCTGTGATCATTATTTTGTTTTTTCAGCAAAACTTTACAAACAAACGAGTGAAATGATATACAACCCATATAATTCTGATTCGTTCAGTGAATAGAGCACCTTTTATAAAAAGTATTTCATAGTATGTTCATCCAACACTCACTACTATATTGAAGGATCCTCTTTGCATTGCATCGTGTAACATATGTAGTTGTCTTCTGTAACTTCCGTCATTTCTCTCTCATTTGTATTTTGCGAGGTTAGTGAATGATCAATTAGGCTAATTCCACCTATCACGTAATGACTGCCTTTCAAAAAAGCAAGCGCTGCAAGCTGCTATTAACTATCCTTGATTGTGGAGTGATGCTAATAACGGATCAGGACTGGTCTAGGGAAAGTTTATTCAGCCTGGACAGAAAACTGCTGTAAAGTGGAATCGAAACCTCTGGCTTCAAAAAAATATGAAACCCAACTATCAAATAAGTTTAATGTTCGTGACGATCAGAGATGCATATGTATTGAGAAAATTAATATTTCAAGTCGAAATTCGAAATATTCATTTCGTTCCACGTCTCTACAAATAGTTGCATGCGAATTTTTTCCACCGCTTCTTTTTCAGGAAAAGTATGATTATTGAAATATATTCCAGTCCATTGAAGAATAAGAATCGAATTCAACAAAATATGGTTCTATAAATATTTCAAAAATGACAATAAAAACACCAACTTGGTTTTTGAAATTGGCGTCAAGAAAAGTGTAAATATAATGTGCAGAAGAAGCATTTGTATAGGATAACTACGATTATATGTTACATACTACCGATACACTGTCAGTACGGCGGGCTCTTTATCGGTGAAATCAAGTGAAACTTCGTATCAAGGAGTTCAAGAAAATCGCCCTGCGAAGAAAATAGCGGAGCATATTTGAACCCACCAATAAAACATCAAGTGGTCCAAAGTTCCAAATTTCTGTAAGGAAAGATACTGGTTCAAAAAGAAGTTTGAAGAAACTGCTTCCATATAAATCAACGACGCATTCATCCCTTTTAGTATAAAGATTTATGATCTTGGAAATCTCCTACGTTGTACTGAATTAGAAAAAAAAGAGAGAGACAGAGAGATAGAGAAGAGGAAAAGTGTCCAAGTGACTTTTAAATAGTCTCGAAGTATAGAAATAGATCGAACACTCATAAATAATCACCCTGAATGAGGATATTTCTGTTTTTCAGAGGTCTATAGAGCAGGCATACTATTTGAAACAAATATATAAAATTTATCTATGACAGATGAACGAACCACAATAGAAGATTGTCACTGCACGAAATGAAAAGTTTCATTTCCAAACTGAAAGAACTACAGTAAGTAGTTCAGTTCACTTCCTCACAGAAATCTGAAGTAAAAGTACATCCAGTATGGAAACCAACGAGGGAAAATAAAATCCCCGACAGAAATATATTTTTCATGAATTTTTGAACAAATCTATTTGATTTATTTCTACCTGAAAATAATTCAACCTCTTGACTCATAGGTTAACCCCTGCAATAACTATAAATTAGTTTTCAACACGGATTGTCAGTCTACACCTACTTTTTCTAATTATTTATTTTTTCAGCTCTGGAGAGGGGAATTTTGGAACTGAAAAAAAACAGAAGTAATTTATTTTTCTTCAATTTTTCGTTCAGCTGGATGTTGTTAACTTGTTTCATGAAAAGTATCCTGAATTGCCCCCTATTGCATAAAAAATTATTAGTAAAATCGAAAAACGATTTAATCCCATGTGAAGTATTTGCCCAGAGGAAAACATTGCTTTGTCGATGAAAATACTGAACTAAATGTATTTTCATAGATAGAAACATCCTAAGACTTGTGCAAGAAAAATCACATGGAATAGCCATGTGACTCAATTCGATCCTCAAAAATTCATCCGAATTACGAATTATATGTGAAAATATCTTTACCGCATAGAATTTCGGTAGAAAATGGTGAATATAAATTTTTGCAAATCTACCTATTTTTTCTGATCAATCCACATATTCTATTGTTGATGTTGTGGAATTGGCCGCGGTGGTAGTGCGCCCTACTCACGATCGGAAGGCCGTGGGTTCGATTCCCGCCTTGACCAGATATTTTCTCGAGATAATTTATCTGGTTGTAGCTGGGATGATTCTGCAACCGTGTTAGGAAACACACGTTGAAAGGAAAGACCTCGTTAGTCCTTAGCTCGCATAAGTTTCTCAACTTCTGAGAGTTGTCGTCGTATGGGGGCAACGGCTAATTAACGGAAAAACAGAACAGACAGACAGATACAAGTTTTCAAGAAAATCTTCATTAGATGAGAGAGTTACATACTCAGATATAAGAAATGAAAAAAATATCTGAACCAACATTTCAAAAAATCGGATAATTGATCAACTTTGGTTTGAAGGTAACCTGACCAGATTTATCTGTAGTAACGAATTGAAACCACAACATTCTGAGAATGACATCTGATTTTATGCCTCCAACTGTCAACTATGAACTTCCTTATAAAGTACTGTTTTCGAATAAAGAGGACTGGATCCTTCGGGAGAAGGAAATATTAAGAGAAGATAGTTGTTGGTTCACAAATGGATCAACAACACTTTTGGGTTCTGGTGCAGGTATTTTCAGTCGCAGACCCAGGACAGAGAACTAGGAACCTATGCGACTGTATTTCAAACGGAAATGCACGCTATTGAATTGTGTGCGGAGAGACTGAAAGAATTCAACCTCATAAACAAGTCATTAAAAATATTCTCGAACAGTCAAGCGGCATTGGAAGCTCTTGGCTCCTACAGAGCAACAACGTTTTAATTGGTAATAAATTCCCAAAAACGACTTTCCTCGATAGAAAGACTCAACAACAGATTGTCTCTGGTCTGGATTCCTGACCATACTTGACTAGAAGGCAATGAGGCTGCTGACTGCTTTGCAGAGGAGGGTGCTGCAAGTAACTTCATTGGACCAGAACGTGTCATTGGCATCGCTTTAGGCTTTGCCAAACATACATAGAAAACCTGGATGGCAAGAAGCTTGATACCAAACAGTTGTTGAATACACCACAATACACCTTTGCGGGATGCGGGTTCTGTTAGTTTTAATGTGTTTCTGGAGCTCTATATCTCAATAAATATTTATTCTACTGTGTCGTTGTGTATACTGATCGATAGATAGCTAAAATTTTCCCAAATTTTAATTTTGGCCCCTTTTCAACGTATTACTATATAATGAATCAGACATTTGGCAATGATAGAGTTATTGAACGCAAACTTTGATGTTAATTTTTGAAATTTTATTAACGTATTGAAAAGGTCGAAAAGTGGGTGCCCCACGATTTGAACGATCGACAAAAATTGTCAGGCTTTGAGGTTGCTTCTGCACAACCAAAACGATTCTTTTTTGGATCGGATCGTCACAAGTGATGAAAAGTGGATCCTCTACGACAACAGGAGACGTTCAGGAATACAGCTGAGCCTCCCAGGCACTTTCCAAAGGCAAAAACCCGCCAAAAAAGACCTTGGTTAGTGTATGGTGGTCGGCGACTGGTGTTATTTATTATACAACCAGGTCAAAGCATGACAGTACATTCCTATTGTGAGGAAAAAAACGAAATGTACCAGAAATTGCGTCAGCAACAGCCGGCACTGGTCAACAGAAGAGGTCAACACCCGTCCACACGTTTCACAAATCACTGTCCGAAAATGAAACGAAATTCTGCCCCACCCACTATACTTCCTCTCGCCAACCGCCTACCATCTTTTCAAGCACTTCGATGATTTTCTCACCTGTTGAACCTTCGCCAATTCTCACCGGTAGAAACTTCGCCAATTCCCACTTACTCACTAAGTGGATTTGTATCACACAGTATCTTTTCGATATGAACTTTTCAGTCTGCCCTTAATTATATTTGAGCAGATTCTTTCTTGATCTATATTCAATAATTTCTCAGATTTTGAAAGGTCAGCAACTCAGATAACGTCAACTATGATTGATTGCATAGTCAGTGCACAACCTTCTGGCCTTTATGTAAAATGTTGAGATTGTGAAAATAAACATTTGTATAATACTGAAGTAATTGACTGTAATAGAGGAGGCCCGACTATATCACAATATTTGATATTGATTCCTCAGTATCAAATATCTCCAGATATGGATTTTATCCACATAATGTTGATTTCAATAAAGGTAACGTTGTCTTTAGGAATGTTCATTGAAAAATTGAATTGAGCCAAAATACATCGAAATGAAAATAACAATTTAAAATGAGTTTCCACGGGACACTCGACTTGAAAATACCGCCCCTGATATCAAATCGCACTTAGATCCAACCCTGTGGTGGAGTTATAAAACGTGTTCGCGGCTATAATCAAACGATGTCTGCTGCTGACGCTCTAACTCATTTACGAAAACTTCACCAACTAATCCACTCACCACAACTATTTATAGAGGCTGCGGTGAATGAGGGGGGCACGCGCGGGGTAGATGAAACTTCTAGTTGATTTAGTTTCGGAGAGAAGTAGTTTTTCCGCAGATTTTCCCCATCGGTTCGGTTGAGGGAGCTTCCAACACGTTTTTCGCGTGGCGATGTCGTGGGATAAATGTGGCGGCAATGAATTGTGCCCTCAGCAGAGGGACATTCTGAGAAGAAATATGGTGACAGTTGACAACATCTGAGCCATTCATCAGCTGGAGTTTGTTGTTGTCACTAAATGACAGATTATACTAATGTTTCGAGTACTGCCACTTCATATCAAAATAATTGCAGATGAAAGAATTCCTCTTCACGTGATAATCCGGAATATAAATGGTATGGATGGTTATGTTCAGAGCAATTAATACTCTCATACAAATAGACTCAATCAAAGATTTATTTCACTCTGAGAAGTGACTAGAATAGGATTCAAATCGCAGCGGATTATAGTCATCTGGAAAAACACAAGTACAGCTTCCTTCGATTTCCCCGGTATTGAGGTTAATTTATGTCAAGACATGAGAGATGGAAACACTTTCACCAAATACATCGTCATTGTGTTGTCAACCCCCTCATCTAAACTACTATACTTGTAATACATCATTTTGAAGAGAATTCAATTCCAGTTACATCGATGTACTAAAATTGGGAATCGATCAAGTTCTGTTAAAGATAATTTTATTTTTTATCACCCAAAATGTTATCATCGTAAGAAAGGTTTACTGTGGGTACGCCACTGTTTGAGAAATAATATGCTTTCAGAAATAATAGTTTAGAAAGTAAGACAAACGTTTTCATGACAAAAAAATTGTCGCCATGTGTTTTTGTATAAGCATACCTTTGTTTGAGCCTTGGTATATTGATAGAACACCACCACAACACCAGGTATAGAAACGCAAATAATTTTTTCCTTATCAAACCTGAAAAGAATATCATGCAGAGAGCGTACCTGTATTTCGGACCGAAGTGTTTCAACTCCCTTCCACAAAAACTAAAGCAAATATCGCCAAAGATCACATTCAAAAGAGAACTGAAAAACGAATTAAAAAATACCCCAAGAAATGAAATCCATAGAATTGTAGAAAATAATTTATAGAAACTCCTTATTGCTCATCTGTCCACATTATTATATTCATTTATACATTCATATATATTCAGATAACATGGTTGAGCTTATTTGAATTATAGGTAAATAATTTTATGTCATATATATATATATATATATATATATATATATATATATATATATATATATATAGACATATATATATATATGTATATATATATATATATATATATATATATATATATATATATATATATATATATATATATATATATACATATATAAAAATTGATATTTTATCGAGTGTGCATGATACAAATCAAAAATGAAACAATTCGTGCGTATGTGTTGTTTCCTGCTTTCGGCAAACATGTGTTGCCCATCTTTACTCTTGGCTGCACCGCGCTGATGAGGCCAATAGCCAGAAACACGTGCCCGCGGTTTCCCCCTCCATTTTTTGGAGTGTTATGTTCACGAATTGTTTCATTTTTGATTTATATATATATATATATATATATATATATATATATATATATATATATATATATATATATATATATATATATTTAAGCTTATTTTAAAAATATTTCTAACTTTTCAGTTCGATGTTCTTTGAAAGTGTGTTTTTTTAGGTTTTGAAACTATATTTATCCTATGCTAGTTTTCGTATAGCGAAGCACTCATTGCAGCTTTGTAAACTGTTCAGTAGTCACGATAAAGTTTCATTTATTTTCTTCAAATATCAGTCAATTCCATCATACAAAGGCTGTCAATATTGCGGAGAAAGAAATTGGTAGAATATTGCCTACGGACCCTTAAAGGCATTTCGAATTTCCAAAATCTTTGAATATTTTCAATTTTTTCTCATTTCTTCCATTCTGATTACTTTTGTGAAATTAGTGGAAGCACTTATCCTCATCAAGGAATATGGAAACCTTCTTTTGCGTTTCGTTTGCGAATTCTATTCCATGTGAAATTTTATATTTATAATAATTGTCACTGTTATTTCTATTCAATGTGTTTTATTCGAATCTTCCATTTATTTTCAGTCTTTTCATCTGTTATGATATTTGTATAATTGTAAAGATAATCATTATGAGATGTACAGCATTTTTTCGTACATCCAATTGAAAATTTGTATTTGCATTAATCAGTTAAGTTTCATATCGTCGAATCATCATAAATCGGATGTGTGAAAATGAAGCTTTCTTAATATTGGGTCATATGTGTTTTGGTGTTTCTATAAATATAGACAGCCCTTGGTTACACCTGTCATAACTTCATTTTATTTCGAGTGTTCAAATTGAAAAACATTTTGGAAAAGCTGTTTTACAGCAATTCGAAAAGAAAGAGAAAGATCCAAAAATAAAATCGTTTCCTCATTCATTACCATTTCAGTTAAATTATTCGTTTAAATTGATTTGGTAATATCAATAAATTATAGATTCTGTTATGCCATTCAAACAATGAATCCGTTGAAAACAACTAACAGCCTAACTTATCGAAAGGTCTTGAAAACTGTCGCCAACAGAAAATGAAAAATAGTCTATCCTCGTACATGTCTTCCTACGGGAGTAATTCGCGAACTTGTTAAACTTTTTCCGCTGGATGCAACATCCCATTAAAGTCTCAAAACCCGATAATACCCCGTTTACGGCAGAAAGTAGCCAATAATTGTTTTTCTTTTTGTCCCCGTAGATGACACGGATGTTACACAAGAGCCAGACTTTGACATTGGCGAACTTAGTTCGACGGGAAAGCAGTTAGAAGTTTCGCTAGGAGGAGCCGTTCAACTCGCCTGCCCACCAGGTAAAACTTTCCTCATTTGTAGAAAGTTAGTGATTGGTAGTCATATTTATCTAGGAAATTCTTCAATAACTTTTATTATTATTATTATATTCACAATGATAATTTCCAAAGAAATATTCATTAACTTAGCTAGTTTGTTCGATTGATGACCTATTTATTTTGTGGAAATTCATTTCGAATATAGCATAGAGAAAAAACTTTGGTCTAATTTCCACTTAGATTTTTTTCTAATGACCGGTTTCGGTTTATCGAACCATTTTCAAGTAAACTCAACTTTTCTTAAGAATGGTTTCATGAACAGAAACCGGTCGTAACTCGACTTCACTTGAGAATGGTTCAATAAACAGAAACCAGTGTTAACAAATAAAAATATTAGAGTAAATTAGACCAAAGTTATATTTTCCATCCTATATTCAATTCATCTGGTACTTTTGACCCGTTCTCAGTAGTTTGGTTATGAATTTTAAATGATCTATTCATATAACTTTTCATATAATCATATAATCATGAAAGCTATTGAAGCGTTCGTTACATATCGAGAAGAGGGATATTTCATTTTCTTCGAAAGAAATAGGTCACTGAGGTTATTGGAGAAAAATTGATTTTTTTACGTCCATAATGATATGTCCAAATCTACAAACCTCGAACTGACGAAGGGCGAGCACCGCATGCTCTACAAATGATTGAAAATCTGACCATACCCTATAATTGTCTAATTCAGTGATCGATATTTTGTTATTTAGAGAAAAAACAACTCCTTCAATGAGCAAAGGTTAATATTGTCAAATAAAAAATCAAATATAATATTCCTAGTAATATCAGTTTGAAAATAGTATTATTATATTTAATTCAATTTCACATATAGTCAGTGGGCATACTTGAAGCCAGGCTATAAATCAAATCATCTGACAAAACAATTCGTTCAGGCCAGTCTCAACTCCCTACACTGTAAGATAATGGACTGACTCCTATCAGAAAACAACTACACCTCTGGCTAATACCACGAAGGGCGTTGGATTATATCCGACAGGTGTCAGTGCAGGATTCTTCTTGGCGATTTGACCGCCGCAATAAATAGTTCCTTTAAATGATTTGAAATTTATATTACGGTGATATTTTTGAAAAGTTCTTCCATCTTTGGGGTTCAATAAAGGTACTAATACCCTCAAACGTTCCAGTTTATGGAAAAAATGTATTTAAAAAAACTGTCACCTGAAATGAAGATGCCGGAAATAAGTGTGCCAGGTTTTTTGCCTGATGAAGTGTTCTGGTTGTTCTGGATACACGGAATATTTCGTTTTATCATTACGTTTAATTATATTTACCATAATCACAAAGCCATTACTTTGCTCTGCTGAAGATAATATACTTGTTGGCTATTCGGCTCATGGTTGGATGATATGTGGTGACTCGAAAGTACCATGCATGCTTCTTGGTCAGCAAGGTGGTTTTACCAAATTTCCATGTTTTTTGTGTGAATGGGATAGTAGAGCAAGGGATCAACATTGGTGCAGAAAGAACTGGCCTGTGAGGGAGTCTTTAAAATCCGGCGAGAAGAACATTCCCGCAAAAACCTTGTAGATCCAAGAAACATTCTCTTACCACCTCTACATGAAACAGTTTGTGAAGGCATTGCCTAAAGATGGACCTCGTTTCAAGTATCTCTGTCAGAAATTTACAAACCTTTCAGAGGCTGAACTTAAAGAAGGCGTCTTTGTAGGACCCGGCATTCGAAAAATGATGTTCGACGTAAACTTTGAAACCACAATGACCATACATGAGAAAGAAGCATGGGTATCATTCAAGCAAGTTGTTACAAAATTCTTAGGAAATGCAAAAGACCCAGAATATCGTACCATTGTAGCCATCATGTTAAAGAATTTCAAGAAACTGGGATGTTTGATGAGCCTGAAAGTCCACTTTTCAAACAGTCATCTTGATTACTTCCTGGAAAATTTGGGAGATGTTAGTGAGAAGCAGGGTGAGCGTTTTCACCAAGATATTAAATTGATGGAAAAACGTTACCAGGGCCGCTGAAACGTTTACATGATGGGAGACTACTGTTGGTCACTTCACCGTGAAGCTCAACAAGCGACTCATTACAGGAAAAGCTACACAAGAAACTTCAAAGAAACAAGAGAAAGGAAGTATAAAGAAATTCCATCTGACTAGTGAAACCTACATTACAACACTGTATCATTATGTCAAGCAACCTACTGTAAATAAAAACCATGATAGTGATTTAACATAGTTGTTTCAATAATTTTACCATAAACCGTACATATTTTGAATTATATTAAAAAGTCAATTTCTCAAAAACTATAGGTGATACAAAAAAAACTAAGACCAGATTTGGATTCAGCACACAAAAATCTATAAAAATCAGCTATCGAAGTGAGTTTTCAAAAACATTTTTTTTGTTGGCCTGTGTGATTCAATACTACGAAAATCCAAGCATCAGTATATTGTAAAAAAGTGAATGAAGGGACGAGACACCAAAACAACAAAGCAACAATTCTGGTAGTTACGTGAATTGACTTGTTGAGTGTCAATTTGGATACCAAAATGGCAAACTGTTTCTGAGATTCCAGTAGTACTCAGTGACGTTTTGCACATATCCCTAACAATTAGCAACTGGAATCAAAAACCAGTCATGAGGAAAACATTGATTCATGCCGCAAAAAACCGTAGTCACCAACAATAAAATATTTGTTATTACAGAAATTAAAACGAAATCATGATTAGTAAACCTCGAATATATTATTTGGTAACCCACTGTAATGATTATGCATTAGAAAACGTATCCACACACAGCTTCCTATAAGATTCAAAACTAGCAATTGAATGAAAAATAATATCGAAAATCGGCAAATCAATCGAAAATATCATATGAATCCTCCTACAGAGATAGAGACAGTATAGAAAATATTTTGGGTATATATTCCCAAAGTTCTTCAAGTTTGTCATAACTAAATATCAAAATGTTATTATAACTATGGCTTTAATTTGCTTTACAATTTCACTCACCGGTGAATCTTACTTCATGATGAGAAGATTTCAACAAAGAATATTCTGGGCCGATCCTCCATCTTTCGTAATAGATTTCCTTTCAAATAATGGTCCTTACGAATAATTTCATCCCGATGATCACAATCAAATACCTATTCAGTGTTAATGGTATAAGTTAACATTTGATGTGGAATGGATAGAATATGAATTATCCGCCGATAACGTACCTCCACCTGAATCAGCAGAATGGGAGCAAGTTCATCACTCGCACAGAATTCGATTACCGATTTCTCAACCGGAACTTCCAAATCCACTTCCGAAGCAATTTCAATCACAATTACCGCTAATAATATTACCGGGAGTCAGGGATGAGTTATTGTGGTATCTATATTTAAGCGATCAATCCTCTTCACTGTTTATTACCGGATGTGCGAAGTACAGGAAACTATTTAACCGAATTTGTGTACGCATACTAACTACCGAAGTTCTACGTGAAGAGGTAGACAGGTTAAGTGCTGAAATTTATATGAATGGTGGTTTCTGGATCGATCTAGCCAAGGAATCCCTCGAAAGTGGAGGTTGAAGATAGGGGCACAGATAACAGCATAATATTCAAATCGGAAACTGAACACTTGATCGCGACAAAACTTAATGCGCCAATCACTGATTGATTGTGTCTGTTTGTAGTAGCGACATGTGATGTGTTATTGTCGAGAGTGAAAAAAGCTTATTTTACCAATCATATGTGTTTGGGGTTCGTATATAGTATGGATATTACTTTTGTTAGAATTTATTTGTTATTTTTGTTAGGATGTGTGTCATTTCCATGAAGAATTTCATCTGAAATTTGAGAATCAGAGCCCAAACAGAACCCATTTATGACTCAACACCAGACAGCGCTGTTTTGACCCGTCATAAATCTCGTCAGTGGTGCTAGCTCCATTGAATAACTGAATGTTTTGAGTAATCTCCTGAGTTTGATTATTATACTTTCATTGTAACTTGAACTTCAAAAATCCATTCATAATATTTTGAGCAGAATGGAAACTTTTGAAAAACAGTTTCCAATCATATGAATGGAATGTCTTAAGCCTCAAAATAGGTCTTAGATTCAACAATTACCTCTTCATCGAAGAGGATCGTTTCCTCCTCATTTCGTTATAGTCGCTGTTAATGGTTCTCCCTTTTCGATGAATATTATACTAAGCGCATTCCAAAATACTGACACTATAACCTTGCCAGCCTACTGTGAACGATCGTGAAATGATAGAGCTATGCTTCATCCATTGTTACAAATCGATTCATAAATTTGTGTTTTTCATGGTGGAATGGCTTCAATGGTTGTGCAGTTCGCGCGGCACACCCTTTGAACAGAGCTTTCGCATACCCAAATTTCCATGTACGATATGTCCAACACGTTCCTTTGATATCTTTAGAGCCTCAGCTATTTCGATCAACTTCACTTTGCGGTAATCCAAAATTATGTTGTGGACTTTTTCATGTTTTTGGGTAACAGCCTCTTTGTGGCGTCAATTACGTGGATCGACCTCGGTGCTTTTATCATTGAATCTCTCCGATACTCATTGCATTCTTCTTTGTTTTCATTCATCACTCTAAATCGCAGATGACAGCCGACAAAACAACCGCCATCACTATCAACAATTCGCAGTTACTTCCAATATCCCACGTTAGTGTCGACACTAAGGGCATAGTCTACCACCCCGACGACCTGGGTTCAATTTCATTCCGGTAAACTTTTTTAATTCAATTTTCCTCGACTGCCGATGACCACTAGGACCACGTGACTGGTACGCGATAAGGAGGCTCAGGGGCGAAGGCCTGAGGGGTGAGGCGGAGTCCCAAGAGAACCCAAGTCCACGCTATTATCTTTTATTCTCTCCGATACTCATTCCATCCTTCTCTGCATCGATTACGTCACATGTTTCTCTCTTCCAGTCGCTAAAGTCTCCCTCTGAAACTCTTACCAACGACCCCCTTTGTTTCCCTACTCATTTCACCTCGTTCAAACCTAGCAAATCACTTCTCAACGGCACCGTAAAGAAGTAAACACAAGTAAGTTCACTCTCCGACATATTTGGGTCCGATTGAATCTGAGACGTTTACCAAGCGAGCCAAATGGAGGCATGGAATATTATTACAGAATGAGTCGTTGTAAGTGGTGGTTTTGTATTTGTGAAAAATTTGTGTCTAGTTCCAAATGAGCAAGTGTCGAGCTGTGGGTTGCTGTAATTTGCAGGGTGATGTCGGCATTCATTTTTTTCGATTTCAAATTGACGAAGAAAGGTATGTTTTTCTATCATTTATTATGTAAGATTGAAGTTATGAACATATAACGAAAATCATAAAATAAATTGTTATAAACCATATATAGTGGAGTCATTAATATGCAAACTTTTTATTATGAATTTAATTTGATGAAATTGAACTTTACGAATAGTGCAATTCGTTCAGGTAAGAATAACGGTTATCGAACAACGATAACGACCTTGGAAATTCCTTCAATTCAGTCACAGGAGATTATAATTCCATTATTATATGAGACAATCTCCCCAAATATGAACAGTGTTTGGGGTACCTGCCGTAATTGCTAATGACTATTGAGATCTATAAGGTCAAGGAATTTTCGAGAGCCACATTTTCATTTATGACCCGAAGGGTTCTAAGGAAAAGTATTTATACTAAAGATAAAAATTATATTTTCAACAGTTGATATACCCACGACATCAGGAAATGCTTATACAAGTGGGGACTGAAACCCCTACGTCAAGGTGAACTTGAAGAAGAATAAAAAATCTGTATAATCGAGGAATCTTTCGATAAGGAAACTGATATGGAACCATTGGCGATGGAACTTGAATTAGATGAGGAAGCTCCAAGTTTGGACAAAGCTTACAAATAAGGAAATTTCTACATATTGACGAAGAATATAAATCAGGACGTTGTGGAAAATTATTTTGGTCAACTTAGAAATACTTGTGGAAATGCCAGAAACCCAAGTCCTATTCAAATTACCAGAGCTTTCAGAAACACATTTACTATTCAGTATTTCACACAGGCAGAAGGAACTAACTGTCTGGTGATATTCCATCTAATATTACAGATGCAGACATGAATATAATGAAGATTCTTGTGGAAGTTCCAAAAATCCCTATAAACCTTTGAGAGTAGAGACAAATGATTATAGAACTCTAGCCTCTCCAGAAGGCAACAGCTTGGGCTGTTTCAAATTTTGTCACGGCGGTTAGTAACACAGTGAATGGAACAAATGTATATAGTCATTTCAAGGCATATAGTAATACAGTAGCCAAACAGTTTAGAAGTTTATATATGCCCCCAGATTCATTTTTACAATATATCATTCATTTAGAGACAGAGTTTCTTAATCATTTCAACAATTTATGTGCCACTGATTGCATAGGCAATCAGATCAAAACAATGTTTTCAAAAATCAACATTTCACACCCATGTGATAATTTTTCTTTGGATTATTTATTTTCTCTTTCCACAAGGGTAAGAATTTATCAAAAACTCATCATTCTGAAAACCTTTAGAATAGATTATCACACTTGGCCTGAATTGTATAATCTTACAATATAAAATATAAATTTATTCCACCATCTTGTTCCATTTTTCATCAATTCAGTTCACAATCAAATGAGACATTTATTGCGAACTCCTCGTAGCAATGATGAAGTCAGATCATGGTCATATATTTTTTGATCGAACCTCGTGCAGAGGTGCACAACTAAAAGCTCTTAGCCTACACCCTCTTGCCTCGCCACATGCCAGCAAAAAATAAAATCTTGAGCCGAAACATCAAAGAGGCCAACTGGGAGTGAATTTACTTCTGTTTACTTATGTACGGTGTCAACGGTTAATTTTCCTAGTGCAAAGTTGCTTTACTCAAATTGTTCTATACTACAAACTAACAATGCGACAGCAGTGAAATTTGTACACGTGTCTTTTGAAGGTTAGGGTAAACTGAAAATTATATGGATTATATAGTAATAGTGCCATCTGTGTGTTAGTCTACAAAACTTTCAGCTCTCTAAATTTCAAAAACAATGATTGATTGTACACTGTAGTAGCAGCTCTCTTCAAGATTCTTAAAAATTTTAAGGAATTCAGATAAAACCACCAAAATATGTTTCTCCCGACCTCTTCAATGATTTTTCATCATTCATTTCTGCTGAGCATTTTAATCGTTTCAACTCAATCCACTCCACGTTAGAATAGTGATGAACACTTGTTGTGAAACAGGCGAAAATAAATTTCAATAAGAGGCAGATTTAGGCTCATAACGTGAAAAAAAGATCCCAGCCAATTTAATCAATCTCTTCCGCTCGATCTCTACATCATCCGATGAATATAAATCGAGGAAATCTTTTCATATTTCCATCCCATTGTGGTCCATCCTTTTGAGTTACTGTATTACTCCACCAGGGTCGGTATAACAAATAAAATTTATACGAATTTAAAGAAAGTTGGTGAAACCTATTCGATATTCAGAAAGTTATATGTCGAACAGAATCTGAGAAACAACTTTACAGAACATACGAAAAGTTCATACGAAAGAAATGTGAAAGACCACATCTTTTCAACGACTTTCTTTCCAGTTGGTTGATAGTTTCGCATGCCTTTCACGAAGTGAAAATAAATTATGCTCGTAGAATGGAAGTTTAAAAATTACCTTGCAGTATTCTCATTGAAAAGGTGTTTGTGAATGAGGAAACGTTAAGCGTATTCTGAGGGGGTGAAACTTCATTTGTAGGGTCATTTCCTCATAGAGATAAATCAATCAAAGCAGTTCCTCTGCTTCTTATATCTAGACAATTCAAGGTTTCACCTACACACATCCTTTTATTAGATCTAGAAAAATAAATAGTTTACCAAGAGAAAAAATGGAGAAGTTTTCGGAGTACTCCTTAAACATAATTAGATTCATTTTACCATTATATTTGTTTTGAAAAGAAGGTCATTATTCATTACTATCATTCTTGACATGTGACGTGTCCGTTACTGAATTCAACGCAAAATGCAAATATTTCAGACTTCGTTTTTGGACATTTGACTGCGTATTATGATTATTACATTGTTTTGTTTCATTTACTTTTATTTCATTGAAATACACATCAACCGAAGAATTTTTGACACACTCTATTCAGCCAACATCCATATTATATTCCATATATTTTATATATTATATTCAACAAATCATCACTCATTGAAATATCACCTCTTCACTTTCTCGTTTATTAGAATCAAATCCTCATCAAACACTTCATCCTCTCTTGCCGTCATTTCTTTTCCTGCATAATCATGAACACCTAGTTTTTTTATTTTCTTATTTTATCTCTTTTTACCTTTCATTTATGTTTTTATTTCTCAATATTAATGTAGTTGATCTGTTACCACTAAATCTTGATGAAACACTTACATCACTTCAAATACATTTCATTATCTGATATGATATAAATTGATTTGAAATCCCTGAAAGAATCTGTAGAAAATTAAAAGAGATCAGCTGAAAAATAACAATTATATCAAGCAAAAAACTGAAATTACAGTGAAATAAAAGACAAGCAACGACCAAAAAAAAAAAACTAAAAAAATAAAAAATAAAAAAATTGAACTTGTTAATAATTTTTATTCTCCATCTCGTGTTAATAGTTTCATTTTTTTATTTTTTGGTTGTTGCTTGTATTTTATTTCATGGTAATTTCAGTTTTTTTTTGCTTGATATTTTTTTTCAGCTAATCTTTTTTAATTTTTTACAGATTCTTTCAGGGATTTCAAATCAATTTTTTTATCATATTAGACAGTGGAAGTCCGAACTGACGAAATGCATAACATTTATGAATTATAACATGTGAATTCTGTGAATTATGGTATGTGAATAAACTGAAATTGAAATTTGTAATCATTAAGGTACGTTCAAAGTTGAAATCGAAAGCGATAATTTACATTTTCAATATTAGATTTTATTTATATGTATATTTTGATTAAATTTGAGATTTTATACTCTTTATTAGATTCATAGACTTCATTTGATATTTTCGATGTTTCCGTGTTATGAATCACACATTAAAAGGTAAGACCTGGGAACTTACATTTGTTTTTCATCACATACAAGCATCTGATGCTTCGTGGTTCGTTTTATATTTATTTGTATTTGTATTTTCTAGATGCAATTTTTGCAAAACTATTCCAGTGCAAATATATCATCATCAAAGAAATAATTCTTCATCATACTCATGAAGTTATCCAATGTGCCTCATATATTCAAAAATCTTCTTTTATACAGGCCACAATTATTTTATAAACTCGTGAACTAAATGTCCCGAAGATTTTTTCAATTTGATTATGATCTGTGGTGAATGTAATCGAATTATCGACCGGACCATGCAGGTTATTTGCCGAAAGGTATTCGGAAAACTCAAATCGAATCACAATACATCTTAGCAAATAACCTGCATGCCCGGTCGATGATTCGATTACATTAACCATAGATCATAAGCAAAGTTAAAAAATTTTCGTTCGTATAACCAAAATGGAACATTTTCCATAAGACTTCATGAAATACACTTAAACAAATGACAACATCAATAAATCAACAGCTACAGTAATTTGTTTCCATAGCATACCTATTGTATTAAACGATAAAGTACTCATCCCTGAATAGAAAATTGTATCCAATACCCTAGATGCAGATGAAACCAATCGTGCTATAAATAAAAATTTGATGGAGAAAGTCAATAAATGCCTGGAAGTTGACGGAAATGTATTAAAACATATTTTAAAATAGTATTTTATTATTCAGTCATATGAAATCCCATCTTCAATAAAAACCCTGATGACAAATCAATAGCTCTGATGAACTTTCTGTAACTGTGCGAAATAAATATTTCGTAGTTTTGGGGTGGACATGCGCATGTTTCATTTTTTCAAGAAAAACTGATCTCGTGAACGGTTGATTTTTGATGAAGGGAATGTTCTATGAAAGTAAGTCGAAGTCATCTCGGAATTTCGAAAAAATCCTCAATTACAAGGTGTTCTATTTTAAAAATGTTACTTCCACAAGACGATGTAATGACCTATTTTGAATAATCAATAATAGCTTATTTATGTATTCTATCAAACTTTCGAATTTTATGGGTAAATCACTCGAAAGCCAAATACCTAGTACCAATTTTTGGTATAACCGGCAGTGTTGTAGAAACACCCTTATTTTCATTCGATGAAGCATATTTAAAAATCTACATGTGACAATTTCTGAAATATGATTCCTGTTATTTCCCAATATGCAGCTAACCGAAGGTACCCTGTATTCCAAGGATAACTAACTATGAAACTATGAAATAACTAACTACGAAACAGCAGAGCATATACTTTGTGTCTGCCCCGCTGGGGACTGAGTAGGGTTTTTAGGGTTCGGCTGAGCCGTACTCTTACCATCTAACCTGAAAGACCACTCACCATACAAACTAATCGGCTTCGTTAAGAAGCTGGGTTTATTTGGTCGAGTATGAATAGGTGTGGGCCACAATAAATCCTTGCGGGTCGCGGTAGAGGTTGTCGAATAGACCCACTCACTTCAGACCTAACCTAACCTAGGATAACAATAGTGGTTATTCCTTCAGAATATCAGAAAAACTACAAATAATATATTGTTATGTCTAGTCCTAAAATGAATTCGTCGACGATGTTGGTCACTAATACCTTGGTTTCTATTTCACAATTTACAAGCCCAAGTCTCACTTCAGCTTCTCCATAGACCGTATCTCCAGTGACCGTTTCCAGAACAGATACTATCGATAACTACTTCAAACTGCTTCTGTTGAAAATGTCGACTCTCATTACTGACCACGTTGCTCCAGTATCGACGATGAAAATGCATTGGTGATTATTAGGAAATCCGTCTACAACTAAGCTGTTACTTTTGCATCCTATCGTTGCAATCGAATATCTGAGAACTTGAGATGCAACAGTCAATGTATTTCTCTCAACGCGGGCTGAAGTTTTTCCAAACCCCGACGCTTCAGTTGCAGTTCCATTCATCAAATATTTCTTAAAGAGTTCAACTAGACCTAGTTCAACTAGAGTTTATCTGTTCTTTTATCTCCCTTTTCACTGATGGCCCTCACTAAAACTTTCTGTTATTGTCGCGAAGCATTTTTAGCAGCTTCAAATTCTAGGACATAAATCATGGATTTGTTCAGTTTTTTATGTCGTGCCACTGCAGCGACTGCTGCAGACTGCTGCAGCGACTGCTGCAGCTCCATATCACGTACCTCGTCGATAAAACTAGGGACACTAATCCAGTGGGTGAAGTTATCAGGGGCTTCTAGATGGGCGAGTCTCACCAACCTTCAGTTGAACTTGGTAGACTTGTTAAATGTGCTCACTACCATACCGTACCTCCAAAGCCTATATGACTGTTTCTCAATCTTTCTGCTTATTCACTGAAATATTTTGCAGAATTTCAAGGGCCTTTCCCTGAAGTGCCAGTATAAGGACTGTTGCTTTTTCCTTGTTTTTCCACCCATTATTTTTCACAGCGGCCTCAAATTTTATGCGATGAATTAACCATGAAGATGCGCCATCGAAAGTTGGAGTTTTAATAAAACTACTGCTAGAAGGAAGATATGTCGTTTCCGATTTACATTTCACCACAGCAATCTTTGTGGTACCGGTGATTCTTTCTGAAGTTCTCGGAAAACCTCTTGAACTTTTTCTCGACTCCTTCAAGCTTCTTTCCAAATTTCCTTTCGACTCCTTCAAGCTCCTCTTAAAATTTCCTTCCGACTCCTTCACGCTCCTCTTCAAATTTCCTCTCAACTTCTTTAAGCTTTCCATCGACTGCGTTTTCCAATACTTTTTTTGTTTCCTGAAATACTTTTTGAAATGCTTCCTGAATCAATTCCTTTACCTTCCCTTTACTCACTTGAGTAGTTTTTAAATCTTCAAATAAATAAAGGTACATCTAATTATCTTTTTTCTGAATACCTAGTAATAATTCACGATCTTCCTTTCGCCGTAATCATTCTTCCTCCCTCCTTCGTTCATCTTTCTCTCTACTGCGTTCATCTTCCTCTTTTCTGCGTTCATCTTCCTCTCTTCTGCGATTTTCATTCTGCACCAAGCCCGCTTGCAAAGCCTCGAACATTTTTTTAAGCTCTTCCATCCCGTCGTAATAAACAATCCTTGTTTCCACAATAAAACAGAAAATTTTCAGTCAATTATTCCACTTCCGACACCAAATGTTACGTTTTTCCCCGTAAGTTTACCAATAACTGACTACACTGAACAATAATTGAACTCAACTTTACTCCAATATTAATATAACAAAACACTTTACTAAAACTTCAACTATTATCTCATTATGAGATCGCTCCGTACGACACTGTCCGCGAAACCTGAATGTCTCGATGGGCAAGTGGATGGCGCTTATATTTGGCAATCGAAGGCGTTGGAAAATTCCACGGAATTCCATCGAAGTCGGTAGCATTATTCTCGCCACATCTAGTACGTCAGCGAACATCGAACATTCGCGCGCTCTGAGCTACGTCACAATTGTTTTATGGCTACCAGTGGCGGCCGGCGTTATTTTCTTTGGGGCATGATTTACAACACTATGATACTTGACAAAATTCCCAGTCTGTCAAACATTGATAACTTCATAATATTCTTGAAGAATATTGATATTTAAAATCTGTATTATTGATCAGACGAAGCAAATACGGCTAAACACCATGAAAACATCAAGAAAATATTCGTTGAATTTTGTGTTAATTAGCTTTGATTAGTCTCGTGATTTTGTTTTTCCAACGCTATCATGATCCCAACATGAACAGTAATCCTGAAAAGTCAATATTCATGCGAGCAATGGAATAACAAAATCTTACGTTCCAATGTATGATTTGTTGCACAGATACAACTGAATAATTAATAAATATGATACACTCGTACCGTACAGAAATCGAGCCAGCTTTCGCAAAAGCATTGATTTCTCAAGTAGAACTCCAATCAGCAACTAACTAACTGAATGTATATTTCACCAGCGAACCGTCCCGGTGCAATGCTGATACTTAATGAATTTCATTAGTTCGGACTTCTGTTGTCTAATTAGATATAAAATGATATGAAATCCCTGAAAGAATCATCAACATTAAAATGAATAGCTGAAAATAACAATTATATTAAGCAAAAAACCCTGAATTGAAATTACAATTAAATAAAATACTGTGACTGTTGGCAAGTGTTTCATACCGAATTGAACGTACCAGAATTTTTTTTGAATATCCTATATTGCGATGCAAAATTTGCAGAAACTACACGTGAATGGTTCAAAGTAAATACTAACCGTAACTCCACCATTCATAGCCATTTAATTCCGCTGGGATCCTGTACCTTCAACCCGACATGTTGTTGCTGATTCTGTCACGTCCTCAAGTAGCAAGTAGAACGAAGTACACACCCATTCGCCGGAGAATAAACCGACTATAAAGTAAACTCATCACAAGTTGATCGTTTACCTTGCTTACATATGCATACCGCAGCCAGAAGTTAAGTGCTGCGGGAGTTCTCAAGCTTTTTAGAACAACACTCGGATGATTTCGTTTTTGCCCAAGGAGAATGGCGTACTTAAATATTTGCAGTTTCGAGGAAACTGACTGACTTAATTTCTCGTGTTATTGTTATGGTGAGGATTAAAGGGAGACGCTCAGAGTTTGAGACGAGACCCCGGGTAGTTGTGCATACTGATTAAGATGTGATAAGACGACACGTTCGAACAGGGACGGTCCCAGTATCGAACGATAGCTTATTCATCGAACCTTAGAATACAGGTATCCAACTTTACGGGAGAACAGAGTTCTGTCAAAACCTTTGTGAGAATAACATCTGAAACAAAGAATACAAGTAAAGTCTATAAATCCAAACGAAAGTAATTTTGGAAGTGATACTCATGGCTTGAACATGTATCTAGTACAGAAGATAGAGTAGCGGAAGAAGATCGACTTTGAACTTCTGCAGTTTCAACTCTAGGCCTCATGCAGGCATTTTGGCATACTACTGCAGTTAGTCAATTTTTTTTATCTCTTTTCTGACATCTCTTATTGTAAATATTTTGTGGAGGTCTCGGGAAAGTGATGATAGCAATCCTCAAAGAACGTTCCCTGCAAGTGGTTGTTGATGGATATCTCTCGAATACTTTCACTATCAATGCTGGTGTTCCCCAGGGATCCATATTGTCTCCAACCCTCTTTTTATTGTATATCAACGACTTATTAGAAAAAAACAAGAATCCAATATATTGGATTGTCATTACATTTGGATTCCAGGACATCGGCTGCAGATGCACATCTTCACCGGCAGCAGGAAGTTCAATTGAATATCTTAATGAGGATCTAGAAGTAATTTCGAATTGCGGTGGAAGTAACCAAGTTCAATTCAATGCCACAAAAACCCAGGCATCACTTTTCTCCAAAAAAAAAAACACCGTCTCCGAACTGCCGTCTCCGAACTTGATATAATAATGTCAGGTCACGACAATTCCGCTTTCTGCTTCGTTGAATTTATTGAGGGTAAAATTGGACACCAATATGTCCTGGAATAATCATGTGGCTGAAATTGCAAAGGCTGCTTCTCAAAAGCTTGGAACACTGTTCCGAACCAGAAAATTGTACACACCTCAGCAACTTTTGATGCTTTATAAAGCTCAGATCAGACATTCTTTGAAGTATTGTTCTTATGTATGGAGCTCCGCAACCTTGATAGTCTGGCATCGAAGAAAGGTTGGAGATTTGTCTCTTTTCACGGGAAGTGTTCAAGTGACTTGGTACATGTCAGAAATACGCGACAGGCTGTGACTGCTCATTGCTTTGAGGTTCAACTCAGTTCACCTCAAACTTCACAGTTTGAGAATTCTTTCATTTGGAGAACGGCGTTTATGTGAAATAAACTTCCTCACAACGTTTTTCCAAAAAATTTAATCTCCCGCTATTCAGATCCAATGTGAATCATTACTTTCGCACAGACACCGCTCTAAGAGCGCCTCAAGGATTTTCCTGTAGTGCTTGTGGTTTATCCTTAAAAAAAATCATCTCTTCATTTTACCATAATGGAAATTGGTGACTTGTTTGAGAACAAGTACAAATAAATCAAATTGCGATTGAAATAAAATTTCTTGAAAACCAAAAAACGCGAATTCAACATTTCTCCCAAGCCATGATTATCAAGTAGGAGACGATAATTACACCGCTTTCGTTAACAGTAGAACAAAAAAACGAAGAAAGTTCTATATCATACCCTGATATAAGGAAAAAAAAAATTATACCATACTTTGATATAAGGTCTTTATTTTTCAACAAACCATCGATAGATTCGTAATAATATTTCACAACTCTGAACTTGAATTTTAACAAGATTGTTTCTGACTTTATAAATCAAAAATAACAGTCTCAACGATGTACCTACTTATAAGTTTCACGACAAAACACTCATATCACTTGATCAATGCCATTTTTAATGAAATTACAAGAGGAAGCAATCATTTCTGCACAACTTTACGACTTCATGTTACCGGAAGAGACAAATCTGCTTCTGTTACGATGATACTCAGGCGATCTATGTAATACAAGCTTATGTTTTATGTTGTCTGATAGATGGCGAAGCTATGCTATTTATTTATTTAGAATATTTCAGTTCGTATCATATATGAAAGGTAGAGATAAGAAGAACCGTCTGTGTTTCTAAAAGTGTCCGTTAAAATGTGCTAAATAAGGGTGGCACTACAATAGTAACAGGGTAAATTTAAAAAATGGCGCTGAAAGTTATTAGAATAGGATAGAGAATTAAAAAAAGGACGAAAGTACTTCCATCTCATTATTGCGCACTTTTCAAAATAAGAATAAAATGTTTGCTTATCATTTCTCAACGCTTGATCAATATAACACTTAGAAGATAATACATAAATGAAATGACGTTAAAATTAAGAGAGATCCAACAATTGAAAAAAAAATTTCATCAGTGGCTTCTTCAAACTTCATTATTATAAAAAATTGTAAAAAAAATTTTACATACTGTAGGCTGAAAGTACGACAGAGACTGAGGTGGATCATTATTTATATTTGGCTTCACTTTAGTATTTGGGATAACGCCCACCAGGGGGAGTGGCATATCAATCGAAAGGGGACGATGAGAAGAACACAATGGTATGGGTTTTATCGCGAGGAAATAAGAGGAAAAAAAATTGAAAAATGTCAAAATTTTCTGACATGAACTAACCTAACCTAACCTAACCTAACCTCACCCAACCCAACCTAACCTAACCTAACCTAACCGAACCTAACCTAACCTAACCTAACCCAACCCAACCTAACCTAACCTAACCTAACCTAACCTAACCCAACCTGACCTAACCTAACCTAACCTAACCTAACCTAACCTAAATGTATAAAAAGTCAGTTCAAACCAAAATATATGTAATAGAATAATATGAATAAAAAATATTTTTTGTCATTTCCTCGCGATGAAACCCATACCATTGTGTTCCTCTCATCGTCCCCTTTCGATTGATATGCCACTCCTCCTGGTGGGCGTTATCCCAAATACTTATATTTTTTTAATTAACGCTCACTTGGACAACTTTTTACCACGCGAATTTCACCCATAATTGCTAACAATGTATTATAACAGTAAGCACTACGAAATCACCCTCCATAGTACCATTTACTTTTTGTTTGATTTCAGAGAATTTGTTTGTTCGATGAATGAAGCTGACAGCCTCTTGATTATACGAAAATTATTAATAATTAATATTAATATTATTCTTATGATTACGTGACCTACCTTACTTCGTAAAATAATATATAATATTTGGTCGTTTTTTTTGTTCTGTATTTTCGCTCATACAGAAGTCCATTGAAACATTCTAAATGTCCAGGGATCATATAATTTATCTAGTCAATTACTTTGAATCCCTCAACTACCCTGTTACAATACACACACATCTGTTTAAAAATATGTTTTTCCGTTAACCAGCTGTCGCACCCCTACGAACGATAACCCTCAGAAGTCGAAACTTCTGCGAGCTAAGGATTAACGAGGTCTCACCTTTTGACGTGTGATTTCTAACATCGTTCAATTTAATCCAACCATAAGAATGTACAGTTCATTCTTACCATTTTTCTCCGTGTGTATTTGCTGTGATGCAGCAAAAAACACGAAACGGACCTGTTTTAGAGCAAAGGCGTAATAAGTATCAAATCAAGTGCAGTTATTACCCGCGAATATTACTGTGGATTACAGTGGATGAATTCTGGGCTGATTATACTTCTAAGCCGTGCGTTTCCACTTAGGCAGTCCTCGACGAAGCGACTACTGACAATTGAGAGGGTGCGAGTGTATTTTCGAGCCAGTAATGAAATTCTAATTATCGATTCTCCCTCCGGTTCTAACGGAATTGGAAACGACGGATGTTTCGTTTGGAAAGGGGCTCAAGGTTGAGAAGTGTGCAGAGTGAATCTGAGTCGGGAAGACAGAGACAGGTTTTGAAGTTTGCTGTTCGCTTGTCTGCTTTGTTTCACCAAAAACATGTTGGCAGTAATTGGTAATTATTATAATTTCAAATTTATTTCTTATAAAACTGTGATCTGCCAAAGGAGCTACTTCTGCTACTTCAAATATCGACATTTAAACAGCACCATCTTCACCATCTTCATTAGAGTGTATCTGCCGCAATCTTCTCAAAAACGATCAATATATTTTTGATGAAAGTCAATAAACAGTTTATAGGAAAATAATATTTTTATATATTTGTTGTAGATATTCTTCTCAATTTTGTGAGTCACTTTTTGCTGATACCAAATATGGTAAACTTCATGCCGAAATTTGTCTTTACCTATCATTGAATAAAACAATTCCTGTTGTTATCCTTTTTCGTAACAAGAACAAAAATAGTGTATCTCGATGCGTGTTTCGATAACCAAGATAGCGTCATCAGGAGATTCTAATGTAGACTAATTTAGGCAAGTTACATTGGGGCAAGTCACATAATTCGTGTCGTAAATATGTGTGATTGATGACTTGTTTATTTTGTGGTAATTCATGATCACTTTAATTTCCACTAGTTAATTTTATTTGTATGATCGGCGGGACTACATTTTCTTATCCATATCACGCTCCTTTTGATAATGGGGTTAAACCGAAACAGCTCGTATAAATAAAATTAAATAGTGGTAATTGGACAAAAGTATTTTTATTCATTTCATTAACGTGTCAAAAATGCTAAACATATCATACACGTATCGTGTCCAAGTTTGTAGAAATACCCTAACTATTCTCCTGTTTCTTTTTCAAATCTGCATATGAAAAGAGTTGCATTACTTTCTACAAAGTTGTATTCTATACATGGATGATTTATCTACCATTATCGATGCGAATAAAGGATAGGTAGAAATATGAAACTGAAAACAACAAGGGTCACCATTCTTAGATGTTATAGTTATAAGAAACGTCGGTAAGGGTTCGAAATTTGATATGAATAGAAGAAATACTTGTCCCTCCAGATGTATTCGCGATAGCTCCGACCAATGCCCACAACAAAAAATGGCGGAACTACATTTTCTTACCTATAGTCTAGTCACGCTCCCATTGATCAAAGGAAGATATGATACCGAGAAAGAAGCTATCAAGAAGATAGCTAAAACTAACGAGATTTTCTCAAACATTGTGTAAAAGTTAATTAGTAAGAGAAAATTCGGTGAGTGCCCTTTCCCTTTTCAGAAAAAAAAACTCAAAATTCATAGTTCTCTCATATGAACTAAAGTACACCAATGGTCTGGTTAATTTTTTTCAAATCAATATGTAACTGGCTTCAAAAACTGATCTTGAACTTCAAGAAGTTTTGGGCAACCCGAAAGACAAAATGACAGAAGAGTAAAAGCCTAGGATTCACGAAATGAGCTGTGAGGATTGCGATAATAGGTATGTTGGTCAAACTGAGCCAACTATAATAGCTCGTTACAAGGAACATGTTCCACATATTCGATTTCATAAGCCAAAATAAGTGAGAAATGTTTGAAATTGTTGAGATCGGTTTATGGCAACAAGTTTTTGGATGCCTTCGAAACTTCAGAAATCGAAAAATGTGAAATGAAATCCATGAACGGTGATAAAGATCCCATTGCTAATAGCCCATCATTCTCACTCGTACATAATTGAAGGTAGAAAACAGGTAAAGACAGGGTATCAGTCAGATTGTGAATAACGATAGGAATGATGAAAAAATACTCGAAATTGATTCAATTGCCCTCTTTTATACTTCATTTATATGCATATAAAAATAATAACATTCGAGTAGTTGTGAGAAGCAATTTCAGTCATCTCCTGATTATGCTAATTTGATTAGCATAATCGGGAGGTGACAGAAAAAAAAAAGTGTTTTCAATAGATTCATCTCACGCCAGAGGTTCCAAATTATATTCTTAAAAAAACATGGCGAAAAAAGATTTTTTCGTTAATAAGCTGTTGTTCTCGTACTTTGATAATACCTAACTTATACGAATTAGGGAATGACGAGGTCCTGCCTTTCAACATGTGATTACTAGCATGGGTCAAATTATATGCACAGAACACAGAGTTTGAATCAAACCAGCTTTCACAATAGCAGTGGTTTCATTACCGCATACTTCATCGATAATGCAACTAACACTACTTATGATTTCAAAACTTATATTGTAAGTATGTTTTAAGGTGGTTACGAAAAATTAATTTCGGAATTTTTTTGAGAGAACTCCCCTAAAAGCTGCCTATTGTCCATGAAATGAGATTAGTGAAATTTCAGTTCAATTGAATGAGATTAACCCAAGCCTCATCAAGATTGAAGTATCAGCTTTCTATAAAATTGTTTTTTTATAACAATATTGCAGGATTTGATTACATATTCTATCCAGGTTTTGCTTTATTAAATTTTTCAATTGGTACATAAATAAGGGTGTAGTTAAAATGGTTTTCAAAGTAAATACAGCACAATCCAAATTGAAAATGATGGATTTAGGTATAAAAAGGTATAAAAAACAAGAAGAAATAATGTTCAAAATGTTGTTGCTTGAAATAAAAAAAAATCTTATAAAAGAAATAAGTTAATATTATTATTTACATTTACGAATAGATATCAGATAAAGGTGATATGGTTTCTAAAGAGCTTTCGAAAAGTCTATATCTGAAATACTATATCTATTCAACAATACAGAAAATTTTTCGATAATAATATTTTTCTTTTTCTTTATTTCTGGTCCCCCATCCTTTGTATCGTGAAAATTCCCCTCTATTTCTTCTTGTTCCTCTTCTTCTGATGTGTTGCTTGTTGAAGATTCCAGTTGTGCAATTAAATTCACATCTTCTAGAAAAAAGAAAAAACCCAATAGGCAGTAAAAAGCAGTAAGCAGAGCACTCATGGAATAGGCTTCAAGTCAATAGAGAAAACGTTGTTAGAGAAAATGTGAGAAAAAAAGATAGAAAAACTTTACTAATCTACTTTGATTTGTGATTCTTGCGATATCATCTGCTTGTCTTCTTCAACACTGTTTTTAAGGCATCCTGATGAGCATTATCAAAAAGGTCATCAAGGGCTGACTTGAAAGTTTCTACTTCTTCATTTTGAGCTTTGCTTTCAGATCTGTTATCGATATTTTTTCAAATTTAATCTCAATAACGCACGGGTTAACACTATCCAATTGAGCTAAAATTTCCCAAATTTCATTTTCTAGACAAATAGCAAATATTAGGGGGTCCCGCCGGCATTACGACGAAAATAGTTTTTGGTCGTAATGGAGTTTTTTGACAAAAAGTTATTCTTGATAAAAGTTTTTGCATCCCCTAAAACTAAACAGGCACTAACAAAATACAGTAGAACACACGTAATAGACAGGAGTAAAGTACTCTTATTTTGAAAAATCTCGGGAAATGTTATTCAAAAAAGTTTTTCAGGATTGAAAAATACATCTAGATTTGAAATCATGGCCATCTAAGTGAGGTTTCATTTTTTTCACCTTTGTTTTTTAATGGGGTCTACGAAAAGAAAAATTTGCTAAAACGATAAATAGACAGCATCCTGTATATGACGTTTTATTTTCAAAGCCTGCAATATTTCTAATTACATAACTATGGTAGTAACCACGGCCAATTTTTTTGAAGAATAAAATAATTTTCAAAGTTTTGGGTGGAAAGTTTTTTTTTATTTTTTGTCAACACCGAAGATTACTCAAAATTATACAGTATTATAACAAGAACCTAATATTCAATATTATCAAATCACAAAACATCAAAAGAAAATAGGTATATTGGAACAAACTCCTTGATTTTCTGGAGATTATTTTGGAGAATTATTTTGGACAAGAGAATCTCCAGAAAATCAACGAGTTTGTTCCGAAATACCTATTTATTTTGATGTTTTGTGATTTGATATTATAGAATTATAATTTTGAGTAATTTTCGGTGTTAACAAAAAATAAAAATACCAAAAATTTTGAAAGTTATTTTACTCTTCAAAAAAATTAACCGTAGTTAACACCATAGTTGTGTAATTCTTAATATTCCAGGCTTTCAAAATGAACCGTCTTATACAGGATGTTGACTATTTATTGTTTAAGCAATTTTTTTTCGTAGTGCCCATTTAAAAAAAAATTGGGAAAAAAATAAAACTTCACTTAGATGGCCATGACGTCAAATCTGAATGTATTTTTTAATGCTGAACAACTTTTTTAAATAACATTTTTCGAAATTTTTCAAAAATGGAGTACTTTACTCTTGACTCAAAATCAAATATTTGAAGATAGTCCCTCAGATTCCGGAGGTAATTTGAGGGAAGGTAGCTAGGAGGGTAACTGTGTGTTTTTGTCATGGACCATAAGTGAAAATACTCCTAATGAAGATTATATTTATCGATCGGATATTTTCCAGGAACAACAGGATGCTGGACGAGAGTAGAACCAGGAACTGGGCGCTTGGAACCATTGGGTGCTTCTCAGGAATTAAGACTGGATAGCGTTTTATATCAAGAGGGTGGTGAATACCGCTGCGTAGCACCAACCAAAGATGCCACGAGAAGGTTGGATTCTTTAAGGAATGCCATGTCTGTTCAAGTAGTTGTATCAGGTAAGCAAGATAAATAGTTTCATAACTGAATGTTCAGAGATGAAATGATTATTCTAATAACAAACTATTATGGAGGAGCTCTTCATTTGAACGAAGCCACCCTTGCAAAATTTGTAATTTTGAACTGTTGACTCCTTATGGAAGGGTAAACCGCTTCGTTACCTAACGCATTACAATGCCAGTATGTCTGGCTTCTCTTTCTCTCACGCATACGTCAGCGGAAGGCCGGCTCCTCCTCTCTCGTCGAACAAACGCTCAGTGTTCAGTGTAGAGATATGCTGTTGACATTATTATAAAAATCTTACCATCAAGCACATAATATTCTTTCAATATGTGAAACGTAGCCTAAAAATGATGATATTAACTTTGTCTATGTAAATATTAGTATCATTATTTATTTCTACAAAAGTAACAATTGGCTCATATTATCATATTAATATACATAAAATATAAGTAATTACAAAGCTTTTCTCGAGTTGAACTATTTCAATATTAAGTAGTTCAAGTCAGATCAGTTTAAGTTATCATTTCTGTCGAGAACCCAAGACGCACACGTTTTTATTCAATTATTCAATTCAATTCAATTATTCAATATTGATAAATCTATCTTGGATAGATTTCAACTGAATAATGTTAAAGATAAAGAAAGTCCCACTAGAATAACAGACAAAACTGACATTCTGATTGACCTTATTTTATTTAATAGGTATAAATAAATTATTCCCGTGTGTTAAGGATATGGGTAACGTAACAGATCTATGTCATATTTTGAAATCAAAGTTTCTACTGAAAACGGTTGTTGTCCTAAATTTTGTTTACACAGAAATTTCAAAAATTGCTGCACTGAATTGTTTCGAATGAATTAATTGACTTCCGACTTTTTTGAAATTAATGATAAAGACAGTATTCATAAAAAATTATTGCACTTAGAGAACATTAAAAAGTTTCATTGATTATTAAAAATTCTCAGAATGAATATATACCTCCAGGATACGTCTACTTTCCTTGGAAACAATGTTATAATCCCCATTACTGATATTTCTCTCAATCAAATCAGCAATATTATATGACATAACATTTGACCCATATAAGAAGTTTGTATTTTCACTAGTTCTCGTCATATTTGATAAAATGTACAAATTCACTTCGACTCGATGAACTCCATTTCTGGAACTCAGAAGTTTTGAACATATTATGTTTATCGAAACTCTTCTTCTATGAAGTCTCACAGGAAGATCCTGTATATTATTATATATATATATATATATATATATACCCCTTAGAATAAAAAAAATGAAACACACAAGAGAAAACAACCACAATTTTCACTTTGCAAACCTTGATATTTCAGATGTTCAAACTTCATTAGGTAAACGACTGTTTAGTGAGATGATCAATATTTTCGAACAAAAAAGTGTTAACACTAGAAGAGACAGTAGAGAAGGACTGAACAGTGCTTATTTCAGTTTGTTGAATTGGATTCCTTAATAGTTTATTATAAATAAGTTTTCACCATCATGTGTACCCAGATATCTTGTCATCGTTTATAAACTTCAAAAAATTGGTCAACAAAGACGTCCAATTCTAATCAGTTGTCTCCCTTGATAGCGTATTTATTTTTAATGTGTCTGTAGTTGTATGCGTTTCATGTAGTTAGTCCTTATTTTCGTTTGTTTTCGTATTTCATACGTATGTTGTCTGAGAGAATAATCAAAATTATATCAATTTGCAATATGTATTGGTATGTATACTGTTTTCTTATGATATTATTCTATTATAGAGCCCTGATGATGGATTCAATAAATTCCGAAACGCTGAAAAAAATTGAATTATCCATCTACGAAGAATTTTTTATCCCTTTTCCAACTAATAAGCATTTGAGTTTTTGCAATTGTTTTATTTAAATTGATAGTAAACTGTAATGAATCTTTCTGCCGTATCTGTTGACAACGGTTTTATCTTATGTCTTAGTTCATTCAAGTAATAATTATTCAGATTTATCTTATTAATTATGACAGTTACGTATCCACATATTATTGCCAAAATCGGACACAGCATATAAATCTAAACAAGATCTGAAGTAATTGAACTAAATATCGATATTGTTATATCACCAACAAGCATCATATCATAATCAGTCAAGCTTATTCTGATTGATGTTTTCGTAAACAACCTATGAATCTCTCAGTGATCTGTGAAATACTCCTATCTTCCTCTGATCCAATGCAGTTGAATAGCCAAATATATTACTTCGCTTTTTGGGCGGTTAATCAGATTTTCCGATAATACATATGATTTACCGTTGAATCTAGAAGTTTCGACTAAATAGTTCTTTTATTGTTGCAATGATTTTCAATTCCATTAAGGTTAGCCTTCAGGCAACTTTTCATTCACAAAAGTGGAACACTTCATCTCTCCATGTTATCATCAGGTCATCAACATTCACTTTATATTAAAATTCTGAATGCATTTAGGCTAGCCGCACACTTGTAACTTTTCAATCTCGATGAGTAAATAATCTATACCAGGTTGAAATTATTACTCTGATGTTTCAAACGCAAACTGGCATCACTAGGAGTAAACATTATCCTCAAATATAAATATCACTCGAGTTTTATTCCAACACCAAACCGTTATTTAAACACCTTTTTTTAAGGACAAAACACAAGCACTACAGGAAAATCCTTGAAGCTCTCTCAAAGTGCGAAGGTAACTATTCACATTGGATTTGATTCGCTGGAGATTAAATCCATTTGGAAAAACGTTCTCAGGAAGTTTATTCCATATAAACGGAGTTCTCCAAATAAGACTTCTTAGACATTGAAGTTCGAAGTATACTGAGTTGAACCTCAAAACGATGAGCAGCCACAGTCCGTCGCATATTTCTGATATGTACCGCTCTTGGTGGAATCAAATGTGCCAATTCACTGTTACACCTCTCGTGAAAGTATCTGTAGAAGAGAGATAAATCTCCAACTTATCTTCAATGTTCCAGGCTATCAAGATTGCACGTCTCCAATTGGGGGGATGGCTCTTTTCTGTCTCTTCAGGGTATGTTTGGGGGCAGAGCTCCATTCATGAGGACACTACTCCAAAGAAGGTCTAATCTGAGCTTTATAAAGCATCATAAGTTGGTGAGGTGTGTACAGTTTTCTGGTTTGGAACAGTGTTCCAAGCTTTTGGGAAGCAGCCTTTGCAATTCCAGTAACATGATTGTGCCAAGACATATTGGTGTCCATTTTAACTCCCAACAAACTTATCGAAGCAGAAAGCGGAATTGTCTGACCTGACATTATTATATCCGGTTCGGAGACATTTATCTTCTGGGAGAAAACCGATTCATGGGTTTTTGTGGCATTGAATTGAACCTGGTTACTTTCACCCCAATTCGAAATCACTTCTAGATCCTCATTAAGATATGCAACCTTCTGCTGCCGGTGGAGATATGCCTCCGTAGCAGATGTCCTGGAATCCAAATGGAATGACGAGACAAGTGTGCTGTCGTCAGCAACGCAATATACTGGATTCTTGATTTTTTTCAATCAGCCGTGTTAAAAGGTGTCACACGTATCACACGTTAAAAGGTAAGACCTCGTTAATCCTTAGCTGGCACAAGTTTCGACTTCTGAGGGTTGTCGTTCGTAGGGGTGCGACAGCTGGTTAACGAAAAAACAGATTTTAAAACAGATTTTTTATACAATAAAGAGAGGGTTGGAAACAATATGGATCCCTGGGGAATACCAGCGTTGATGGTGAAAGTATTCGAGAGATATCCATCGACGGCCACTTGCAGGGAACGTTCTTTCAGGAAGCTGAAGAGCCACACACAGAAATGATCCAACAAGCCATAGTATAGAAGTTTGGTCAGCAAACCTTCATGCCACACACGGTCAAAGGCCTCAGACATATCAAGCGCAACAGCTCTTGATCATGAAGTGATCGCCTTCAAGAGGAAGATGATCACTTGGTGATCGAAACAAGTGTCGAGGTGTTAAAATAACGGTTTGGTGTTGGAATAAAACTCCAGTTATGTTCATTACTACACCAAAGGTTCTAAACACAAGGTTGTTAGACGGATGAATTGGCAATTTAAAAAATATCCAATGAATTTTTTATTGTAGCCGCCTGAGCAGAAAAAGTTTCGAGAAACTCGTTTCAGGTTCATATCTGCATATTCTCTCAATCTTGTTTCGTTCAACGTGAGACGTTATTCAATTGGAAAATACTGAAATCAAGCAATATACATGTTGATACACGACAAAACTGCAAATTCGAAATCAAGAGTAACTCTTTAATGACCAGGATATGGTTATAGGTGTGCATATTAGAGTTCAATTTCATCAGCAACCATTCTGATAAACAGTTCTCAATAATATTTGGTCATACGGTGAATTTTTCGAGTTCTCAAATCTATTCCAAGCATTCCAAAAGATTGATTCTGAACCTTTCTCTTCCAAATGAATTATATCATAGTCATGGTTGAACTCAAGCCCCTTTGCAAAAAAAAGTTTTTCAATTGAGAAATCGGTCTTCACTATCAAGAAACTACTCGTGAGCCTTTTGATTCCTTGGAAAATGTTTTTTCCCTTTTAGTCAATATTGAGTTTGCATGTCAACTCATATACCCCTGATCTATTCGACACTGACATTGTGTTTTTATTGTTTTTGATGAATTTGTTCAAATCATTATATGTTTTGTAAGTCACGTCCCAGTCTTTCGTTTTCTAAAGACGAGAGATGTTTTTGTTGGGTTCAGCAAATATTTCAATTATAGTTTCTCCAAATAGTTCCAAAGTGGATCATTCATTCACCACAACTGAAAAGTTGCCAGTGTGTGACTATCTAATTTTCCGTACTGAATACATGAACAAACGGATGATCAGTGTCATTACTTTTCGAGTTTGAAAGCCATGGATTTTTGCAATTTCTTCCTGACTTTTCGCTAGCGCGAGTGTCTAGCTTCTTCAGAAGTTCAACCATCATGGCTTACTGTCCGATGACTGCCTTTTAGGCTTCGTAAAGCGTATTTATGAATTGTACCTGTTTTTGTACCTATATATGTACCTGTACTTGTACCTGCACTTGTACCTGTACTCGTACCCACACTTGACCCTGAAACATTAACAATTTTGCTTCCTATTGTCCTGTTCGTTATTCTATAATTCCTTAAAATGGGGTTCCATATTCGATTGAGGTTCACCGCTTCTTCTTTTCTGTTGAAATTCTCCGTGTGTTTGTGGATCTCTATTGCCTCCCGTACCAGACGGCTATGGTATCCCTGGTTGGGGGCAATTAGTTCTGTTTTCAAACAAAATTATGTGGTCTCCTTCACTAAGTGCGTGTTCTGCCACAGCTGACTTGTCCGTTTGGCCTAGTCTAAGTGGAATTAGCCCATTGATAGCAAATCATTTCGTGGAACAGTTTGAAGGGAAGGTGGACACTTTTGAATTGAAGCTGACCTTGTGGCTACTTTACGTGAATGCCACCTTCGTCATCTGGAAACATGGAAGAGACGCCCTGAGTTTCCTAAACCACTTGAACGCCCAACACCCGAGCATAGAATTCACCATGGAGATTGAGCAAGACCAACGGATAGCTTTCCTAGATGTACTAGTAGAACGATGTGGTACCAGACTAATCCACAAAGTGTATCGAAAACCCAAACATACAAATAGATACTTGCACGCAGTATCGAACCACCATCCTAGCCAAAAAGAGATGAGTCATCTCAACTCTAACGGAACGGGCTCGGAGAATATGTGAACCAGAACATCTAGAGAGGGAACTGAAATACCTTGAAGTGACTTTGAGAATGAATGGATACAGTGCCTCCGAGACCAGAAAAGTCATGAAACCGAGGGCACCACGGTTCAGAAAGCGAAAAAGGATCAGATGGTTGCACGCGCATATCTATCGTTTATCCGAATTGAAAAACTATTGGGCAAACACGACATCGAAACAGTCTTCAAACCCACGAAGAAGATACAACAAAGCCTCAGGTCGGCTAAAGACAAAAAGAGACCCATTATCAGCAGCGGGGGTCTATCGCATACCGTGTGGAAAGGTATATATTGGAACCACCAAACGATCCATGGGAACAAGACTAAAAGAGCATAAAAGGAACTGCAGACTAGGCCAAACGGACAAGTCAGCTGTGGCAGAACACGCACTTTGTGAAGGAGACCACATAATTTTGTTTGAAAACACAGAACTAATTGCTCCCAACCAGGGATACCATAGCCGACTGGTACGGGAGGCAATAGAGATCCACAAACACACGGAGAATTTCAACAGAAAAGAAGAAGCGGTGAACCTCAATCGAATATCATTTTAAAGAATTCTAGAATAACGAACAGGACAACAGGCAGCAAGATTGTTAATGTTCCGGGGTGAATGCAGGTACGAGTACAGGTACAAGTGCAGGTACAAGTACAGGTACAAATATAGGTACAAATACAGGTACAATTCATAAATACGCTTTACAAAGCCTAAAAGGTAGTCATCGGACAGCAAGCCATGATGGTTTAACCTCTGAAGAAGCTAGCCACTCGCGCCAGCGAAACGTCAGGAAGAAATTCCAAAAATCCACGGCTTTCAAACTCAAAGAGCAATGACACTGAAAACCTCAGCCGTGAAAGTCTAAACCATTTTGTCAAAAACGGATGATGTAAAGAAAATATCATCCAGATTTGAAATCTCCACATAGATTCTGAGTTTCCTATTTTTTCCACCAGAAATAACACAAAGTGAACAGAGAAATTCAAAATTTCCCAGATAATATCAAACACTCATTTTTATCTGAGTTCTGAAACACCGACATAAAAAATTCGAAATCTTTCGGCCTTTTTTCACAAAAGAGCCCCAACCCTATTAGTGTAGATAAAATTGTAAGGAAACACTAGGGTGTAACATTAGTAATTCCCTGGAGACGGAGAATCTCTCGCGGAAAATATATTGGGATGTAAATTCAGCAGGATAAGAATAATAAATCAGATCGGGAGTTCGGCTTTAATAACGTCCCAGGATCGATAACACGGGACTTGGGAGAGAAAAACGTTTTGAATAGCTGAGGCTTGATGATAAGAGAGAACTTACGTTCGGAATGGAAACACAGATGTTGGATGAAATTCGCATTAACGACTCCGGGTTCATGAAGTGGTGTAAATGCAAGCACTACGGTCCATTTGGTATCGAAAGACAGTGAGTTACTGGATCATTTACTATCGGAAGTCGATCCCATCGAAGTACTTCTAGAATTAGGATTCCTGAAAAAAAATAGGGAACCGAAATATCGAATATCCGAAAATCAAGGATACAAGAAATATATGAAAGACACACAGACTGACATTTCGAATATGAATTGAGGGTGATGTACATGTACATATATAATGTAGCACAAAGCTAACGTAATTTATTTGCATGATCAAATGCCAGTTGAACCAGTTCGTCCAAGTTATATATCATTTAATAAAAGTACAGTGTGCCAATAGTAAAAAAAGTTACTTAGATAGTATTTGATAGTAAATGATTTGCTCTGCACGACTATCTCTGAATCGTAGAGACTTTCTACTGTGATTTCGGATAAACTTTTCATGTTATCATCTATGAATCACCTTCTTTGATTACTCGCTAGACTGTGATCTATGCAGTTAATGCACTCATTGAAAACTTCGCATCACGATTTATTCCCAGTGCATGATATAGCCTCATCAAATAAATTCTGAAATAGATCAACATCAACAAAACTGGTCCAATGAAATTTATATCAACTCGTTCAGCCAATAAGTGCTCTTTAAGCTGTATTATAAAAATATTTAAAAAACAATACTCTGAAATATTTGAAAAATTTAATATTTCAAAAGACTATTAAAATGGTTTCTGGAAGCAAAGTTCAACGGGCGACTTTTTTTCATATGTCACCCATCTTTGAGTAATTAATTAACATGAAGAGTAGCAGGCAGTTGCTTTTGATATCTCCAAGGAATTCAACAGAAAATGACATGAGCGTTTATCAATCAACCTTCTTTGTTGTGACTTTTCAGCTATTTTTGTAGCTACCTGGTATTTTCAAAGGCCGTTCCTCACAAGTGACAATAACATCAATACTGGTGCTCCATAGAGATTCATATGGCTTCCAAAGTTTTTTTCATTTTACATCAATGACTCATCAAAAAAGACCATGAATTCAATGTATTACTTTATTAATGACTCGTCCCTTTTTCCAAATAAATGCGTTAACATCAGCTACACTTTTTGTCCTCAAAAGAAAGTTTTCCATCTCAGTGAAGAAATGTAGAAAATTTTGTCTTGGGGTGACGCTTTTGGGTAACTATGAAAACCAGAGAGTACACAACTACCAAGAGGCGAATGCTTCATCGGAACCTTTTATTTTCGTTGTGCAAGATATTCAGAAGAAATACATCACAGCATTGACAGAGATACTAATTGATACATTGAGAAAAATAGCACAGATAGTGATTCAAGTTTGACCACTACGCACTACACTAAGAAAAATAACATTTTTTATTAATATCTATTTTCGTTGTGATACTTAATACATGTTTGATGGACTGAATTGTTGACAAACTTTCACTATTGAATTTTGTAGGTGTAATTTTTATTCAAATTCAGTCATATTTCATCAGGAAACTTTCACTTTGATGAAAAATCTTAATTTTTTAAAGTTATTAATTTATTGTTTTGATCAGTTTTCTTGAAACCACATCAGAAATGATATGAATTTGGGTAAAATGATAACAAATGAAATTGAATTGAAATAACGTTGTTCGATTTTAGTTTTTCAAACAAGTTCATATATCAGAGGAATTTAAGTATTATATGAAGTTCGATGAAATTCAATATATTTTATTCTGATTAGTAATACTGTAGCCAATCGTCTAGTGTATTCATTGCCAAGTAGTCCAGCCTCAGTGTTGATAGGCTGAAAAACACTTAAATGATGCTTCACCATTTCATTAGTTGTGATTAATAAACTAGCTTATTATTTATAATATAATTAATGATTAGTAATACTGTAGCCAATCGTCTTGTGTATTCATTGCCAAGTAGTTCAGCCTCAGTGTTGATAGGCTGAAAAACACTTAAATGATGCTTCACCATTTCATTAGTTGTGATTAATAAACTAGCTTATTATTTATAATATAATTAAAAGGTGATTGTTGACCAACACTAAAGAATGAAGCTGAACTTCATTAAAGGTTGGCCGGTGGCCTATCGGTCTAGGCTATTTCATTGGTAGTTCGAACCGGCGAAACGTAACGAATTATAGGAATATAAGTGTATTATTATAGTACGGGTGTAGAAGAAAAATATTAAAAACCTGTGAATTCGTTAAATGATTGAAAAAATACAACATATTTCTTGTATTATTTGTTCATTCGTTCAATAATAACAAGGCCATCCAACAGATAGAAATCCAATGGCAAGACGGCCATTAGAATTTGACTGTATACATAACTTCAGTACAGTATTCTCTGCAATTTATGGGATTACGTTGACTACATTATTTTGGCATATACCTGTTACACCTACAATTTTCATTTCAAGAATTTTGGCTCAGATAATATCTGGTAGTATGATCAATTCAGGGTAAACGCCAGAAATCAATCAAGAATTGGCAACCCTGTGATACATTCTTAAGACAAAAAGTATAGATTGACATTAACAGAAATACTACTTATTTCGTGCATGCGCACTGAAAATGTATAACCCGATATGTTTAAATAGAACGAAACATTGTCAACCACCTTCAAACAGAACATAATGATGTTTGGGTATTCAATTCCCTCAACTGAATGAAATTAACGGTTCTTCATTTTCAGAGCAGCCTTCATAGTCAGATTCCACTTGATTGGTTGACATTGAGGTTGTCGAATGATCAAGGTCCAATTATTCCACCTTCAATGACAATAACATTCCCATATGAGGCTATCTGCGAGTCAGCTTTACCTGACGATATGTCAGATTTAATCAAGCACGGTCTCACTCTTCTAGTATTGGCGATATTGTTTGCTGACTTGCTCATAGAGTGTTTAATTCTTTTTCTGGTGCATGTTCCACTTCTGTTGCTCAAGAGTTCAGTGCAAGGTCCCTTCCGAACTGCACCACTAGGTCTCCTAGGTTTGTTGACAGGAACAAAATTTGGAGAACTGAGAAGCACTCACTCTCAATTCGCTGTTTCAAGAAGGACAGCTAGAGTCGATTAATAACCGACCATCTCCTCTGTAGACTTGGGGTTGGATTTTTTCATCATTTAATAGTCAATTAAGTATCTCGAGAGTAGTTTATAAAAGAGATAGAGTCCCTCTTATCGTGATTTGGTCTTCTACGATGAGATGGTATCCGGTATTTTGATGATTCCGTTAATGATACTGAGTAATGTTAATGATACTGAGGCATAATCAAGGAGGATTTTCACCTTTGCGATTTAATCCTCGCACGGCAGGGGTATTTCATTGCGAATCAGTGATCTATCTCTTCTCTATAAATACTTTAAAACAAATTGTTTGGCTAGCAAAGCCCTCTTGGTTCCTCCAAGTGTGGTATGTGTCAAAAGTACGTGGTGAACTATTACTTCGAAATTCAACTCCATACCCCTATAACTATACTTTTCAACTTATTTTTCATTTGGAAAACAACGTCCATATGGAATGAGCTTTCCGTAATAAAAACAAGGGTTTATTTTCAAGGAGTGCTCTCAGATATTCTTAACAAATTTTCTGCAGCGCTTAGACATCCTCATAAAAATGATAAATCGCTTTGTGTATTTTCTTCCTTCCCTCTCTCTCTCTTTCTCTCTTTTTACTGTACACTGCTGAGCCACTGAAGTTATTAGAGCCCAAACGTGTTACATTCATAACCTGATTCGGGATATTGCTGTTACGATCATATATCTCATCAATGAGACTAGTCCAAGTTATAAATGCTACAGTCATTTTTCTTCAACAAATACAATCCTGTTGAAAAGTGAGTATGAGGAATCTCCTCATGAAAAACCCCATCGAAATGAAATATAACAATCAATGCGCCTACATGGAAGTAGAGGCCATGAATACTCAGAGAAAGAACGATAACAAACTTCAATGCTTTTCATCATACAGGACCGAGCGTTCAAAAGATCTTCTGTAGAAAATCTAGCAGGTCAGGTATTGAATCATGGATGCAATATTTTGGTTCCTCATCTAGTTACCTATTGCATTGTAAACTGAAGAGAAAGTTAGAGATCGATTTCTCATCAAGGCAGCGATGTCGAAGCTGGACTTTGGAATAGACCACCGCTGCCGGTGGGAACTTCATTTCTAAAAATGAGTTCTCATCCCCTCTTCTCATTTACATTTGCAAAAAATTGCAAATTTTCTATTCAAAACCTAGCCCGGTACTACTGATAACATTTTTAGCGAATTGAAGCAATGTTATTTTGTATCTTGTTCATATTACTATCAAAGTATTTTTCCTCATGAAATTGTAATTTTTCTCTTATGACAGATTACAAACACATTTTAGAGAAAGTTATTTTCAGACATTTTATGTTCATATTATCCGAAAACTCCCCAGGAAGTCTTCTGTTGTTGTTGTATTCACAAGATTCCCGAATCTTGCTCCAAAATAATTTGTTTCCACCCCAATCTGTGATAAGAGAAAGCTCGTTCAATTAAAACCGAATCCCTTGGAATTTCACCCTCACTTTCTTCGTGTTTCGAACATTTTTGAGCACATTTCATTATACGAATCAGGATTTCCCTTATATGAGTTCGCAGCCTTTATCTGTTCTTTGAGTTATATTAGAATATCGCACAATAGGGAATACGAAGTAACAACTCTGCCACATAAGAGATGTGTGCTTGTTTTTATTATCGTCCTATATCATAATGATAGTAGCATAATTTTGATACTAGTGTTGAAGCAATTATTAGAAGTGGTAAACTTTGTACATACACATCAGATGTTGGGAAAGTCTGAGATTAGTTTGACGGGGATACAATTACTGTGGGCAGAACAAATTTTCAGATTTGGTTGTGAAATTAAATCATTATCATACAATGAGTTTATTGAAGATTTCCTTCGTAATGATAAGGTAGGTATGTTTTATTGTTATTTTAAAAACACAGAATGTATAAAAAAGAGTGATGTGCATGAGCTATATGTTTTTTTTTATTGATTTTTTTTCTAAACAAGGCTCACGAGTTAATCCTACTATCATATTCTTCTCCTCCACAGCGACGATAAATATATTTCTTTCTCATCTACATGATTGTAATCACATATATTCTGTTTGAATATAAATTTCTGAATGTTCTGTTTCTTCTCAGTGAAAACTCAACTCAAGAATTAACCTGTGTCACATCTATTTGCTACCACTTGATAGTAGTAGGTACTGCTTTGTAGGGGGAAAAATTGGTTAGTTTTTCTTCAAAATCTCGACTTCACATATTGCTTCATATATTTTTGAATAATTAATGATTGTTGTGAACAAATCATGAACGAACTATTTCCTATCGCTATGGAAACCGATTACCAGTTCCTCCACTAGAAACAAATTCATCAATTTTACTGAGCAGATTGTTCTTGACTTTCAATTATTTTGAAACAATGGATCTATATTTGTAACATTTGCTCAATAATTACATTCAATTTTGAAGTAGAATTACAGCATGGGCCAATATAAACAAAGTAAGCGCTTAGAGCTTAGAGCCCACAATTTTTATTTTGAGGTAAAAATATTTCACTCTTTGTCACTTCCACTTTTCAGTTGGGATTGAATGGTAAATTGGATATGGTTGAAATTTTCCCCGTTTGAAAGGCCATCGATTTTCTCAACGCTTTATACTTTTTCAATTTAGATTTCGAAAAATATTGTTATGAATGAAGTTTTTCGAAAATCAAAAAATTTTAGCCAAATTTCTCAACGTGTAGTTCACCCAATTTTCGTCAATAGTTGTTGAACTCATTTGTATACAATAAATATTCCATTTGTCTATATTTAGTATCTCACAATATTTTGACAGTAAATATTTAGGCTCATTATTCTGCTCACATTGCATAATTCAACTGCGAAATGAATTTTGATAGTGGAATTTTTTTTATGAAAAAGGTAGGTGGTAGGTGCACCAATATCATCGTTCATGTTTCTTGAGAGCTGATATTTTTATAGATGATAACTTTCATAGAAAATACGAACTACCTACGAGGTGGGTTCAAAAAATACAATAAACTTCCATTTTTCTCAACAAATACTTGTTTATCCATCAGTTTCTATTTTGTCTCCTTCAAAGTAGTCTCCGTTAGATATAATTTACCTGAAAGCAGTTCTGATACTCACTTTTGGTATGACCTTGAGCTTTTCCAGTGATTATGTTTTTATTTCGTCAATCATTTTGAAAACGCCGTCCTGCTTCTCGTTTACTTCAATGTACCATACACGACCATGTGGCAAGAACACCGCCACTGTAATCAAAGAAAACAGTTAACAAAACTTCTGATCGAACGTGCTTTTTCAGTCTTGGTTCTCCTGGGCTCTTCCATTGGGGCGATTGGACTTTGGTTTCGATGTCATAACCATGTATAGTCAAAGTAACCTTTATTGTGAATACTTGAAGCTATCTGCATCTCAAAGACCAAAAAACCAATACGGAGAAATAATGCCGCTGCGAACTAGTCCACGTGGACTGAAGAATTGGCGGTTCGTATTGTATAATGTTTACCAACCGAGTTTAATGATTGGCTAAAAGTCATTAAATTTAATTTGAAGTCATGTTACGGTGTCGAAATCGACCCCAAATTTGGATGCGAATAGTGTGATAGTTCTTGACAACGCTTCCTATCATTCGTGACAGCTCATCAAAATACTGAATAAAAATTCGAGGAAAGATGAAATACAAAGTTTGTTAATGGATAACAATTTGTATTTTGAAGATAACAATGTTAAAAGCCAACTACTTGATGTTTCACAGAGAAAAACATTTTAAAAAGTGTATGCCCTTGAGAGTATTGCTGAAAAGTATGGACACGCCATACTGATACTTCCTCCCTATTTTTGTGTTATCAATCCCATCGAGTTGATTTAGGGAAAATTGAAACAAAGCATCAAGCGTAAAAATAATTTTACAAAATTTGATAAGAAGGTAATAGAGCTAGTTAAAGAAGAAGTATCTGATATTACCGAAGAAGACTGGTAGCAAAGGATTAAAAAAGTAATTTCAGTTGAAAAAGACTTTATGGAGATTGGACACTTCCATATTAATAGTGGAAACTAATTCATTATTGATTGATATGACGACAGTGATAGTGAAACAGAGAATATGGAAGAGGATTCATCACAAGCTTTCGAAAAAAGGTAGTGAAGTGTTTTTGAAGCGATCGATTGTATACATATGTGAGTAAGTAGTATTCAGAAGTATTTTCAATCATCACTCTGTTATTTGAATCCCTACTTTCCCACTCATCTATATAAACGAAATATTTATGAATCTGAATCGCCGTTGACGTCCAAAATTACTGAATTTTGATAAAAAAAACCGTCCCGCGAGCATCGCTCAAGAATTGTTGAATGACGTCAACGGCGATTCAGATTCATAAATATTTTGTGGGGAAGTAGGGATTCAAATAACAGAGTGATGATTGAAAATACTTCTGAATACTACTTACTCACATATATATATATATATATATATATATATATATATATATATATATATATATATATATATATATATATATATATATATATATATATATATATATATATATACAATCGATCGCTTCAAAAACACTTCACTAACTTGAAATGATAAGTTTAAAATGCGTTGTTTTAGAGCTCTTTTATGAAAACTACTTGATTTTCGTCAGGTGGAACATTCCTTATTCCTAGATAACTTCTGCGAAAGCTTCGATTAAAGCACCCTCCGTACTAAAAATATAAGTATTGATATCTTTCATGTACTTTTTCAAATATTCCAGTAACCATATCGTATTTAATAAACATTGGATTACAGTGTTCATGAAACAGGTGTTGCCAATATTTTTCAACCCATTAAGTCCAAGGGTTTTGTGTATTATGAAATAAGTGCCGATTTTTCGATAAATGTAATATCTATGGAAAAACGAATCGTATTCTTATTGGGAAATTTCATGATGAACAATGTAGTTTGGAGAAACTTTTGAGAAATGAACGAAAAATTACCAACTAATCATACTGTACTGCTGAAAGTTCTTCAGACACAGATTTTTTGCATCGAGTAAAAAATATGTTAAGCATTGCTGACCACAGAAGATGTGTAATAGTCTCAAACTGAATTGTTCGTTTTTCTTCATCAATTATAATAACAATTCGCAAACAATATTTTCAGGTGTCTCACTTATGCAAGAAATTATTTTTCCCAATATAGAATATCCACTTCTGAACTTTTATTTTTATTCTTAATATTTTTCTAAAGAGAAATACCAGTTAATCTTCTCAACAAAATTCTACCGGCTATAATTAGGGTCATTAATTTCCGAACAATGCCGGCTTGATATTTCATGGGCACGATTCTTTTTAAAACGTTTTTTGTCTCTCTTCCCGTTCTCGGTCTTCATTTTCGTGAAAGCCCCCGTCCAGCCTATCCCAACACCCTTTTAGTTCTGGAAAGATTTATATACATCCAGATATAAAATGCTCGGTTGTTTTCCCGCCTCAATTTTCGGATGACTTTGCTTCCTTATCTCGCGTTCTTCTGCTCTGTCGCGTTTATGAGCGGGGGAAAGTGAAGCTGGATTTGCTGAAAAAGAAAGTCTTTAGACAACGCAGACTTGACGCCTATCTCTACTCGGCAGCAATAACTCAAGACTTTGTGAAATGAACGGGATGTTGAGACCTTTCAATGTTTGTTCGTGTGAATTTGAGGTTAAGAGATAAGAGAATAAGGCTAGCCCCACACTGACAACAATTCAGACGATTTTTCACAATTATAGAAAACATGATTTTGCATCAGAACTTACACACTACGATTATTCAGTAATTAAACTAAAAAATATCGAACAAGCTTGACCGTTAAGGTTTTTTATTCACCAGGATCATGGAACTCGCCGAGTGACGAGTGAAGTATGGTAAACTTATGGAAAGATAAATCGAAGCGTATTTGTCGTGACTCGGTATTCGCCAAGTTCACTTCTTTTGAAAAAGCATTTCATAGGTCAGTTAATGGAATATTAGTATGTTTACGTTTGAAGTCATAAAACTTACAGAATAGTATGGGCCGTACTCGCTCGAAGTATATCATTTTCATTATTATATGCAGTCAACTTTAGAATTATACTGAATCAACAAAATATTCTCTAGATAACTTTCCCAAGAAAAACCACACATCAGAATTGATAAGAGCTATTTCTGAAAAATATACAGATATAAGATTTCATTTCATAGCTAAATAAACTAATTTTGAAGAAACAAAAAAACAGCTGTATAATAAATTGATTAGTTTCAAGGGACAATGAATACTCACATTTTTTCTAGTAAATATTCAATATATCGAATATAAAACCAATTTTTATTATTTTTTTTACTAACATTAAATCTTTCACTATTCATACGATTCTATATTTGTATTTGAACTTAATGTAAGTACGGATCTGCCTTCGGCGCTAATACCCCCTACTGTACTTCAGGCTTCACTTCCACGCGCCTATAGTCTTACTTATGCATATTCCATTGGTTTCTTGGCCCAAACTTCCTCAGTTACTGTCATACACGTATTCTGATTCGAATTTTCGACTGTTCAACGGTTTTACTTTACAGTAATACAGAAATTTCAGAATTCCACCAGTATATTCGTGGATTCACCATATTCTTATGGATAATATATAATAAACTGGTTAGGTGGATTGAGTTGTTAGAAAAAAAGAAAAGTAACACAGTCTACCATAGTTCATGAATTTCTGTAAAATATTGAAACTTCCATCACCACTTTTAATAGTGTATCACTCCCAGTGGTTCAATATGAGTTGTCCTCAGTTAACATATATTAGAATTCAGATCATCTTCAATCATTTCTCAAAAAAGTATTTTATCATCAAACGATACCATGCTGAAAAATATTTGGATATTAGTAAGTTTCTTCACATTCCAGGTGAACATTAATCAAAAATATTGATGATTGATGATTTTGCAGTTCTAACCACTTATGATGATATCATCAGTGTGTCAGTGGAGGCGACTTTGACTTTTATTCTTTGCAAAACTTATTGAAGCAGAAAGCGGAATTGTCTGACCCGACATTATTACATCGGGTTCGGAGACATTCATTTTCTTGAAAAAAATCGATGCCTGGGTTTTTGTGGCATTGAATTAACCTGGTTACTTTCATCTTTCACCTTTCGCCTGAACTGTCTCAAATCACAATATAACGGAAAATCCAAGTAGCAATTGACTTTTTGCATGTAATAATGAAAATACCTGGAGATAAGATATCGTGACCATGGCCTACAGGAAACCAAATCATACAGATAGATACCTGAACGAAAACCCTAACCTGCAACCACGACAAAAGAAAAGGGTAATGAAAACGTTAGTTAAGAAGATCCGAAGCATCTGCGAACATTGGGAGATCACCTTCCAAGAAAATGAGTATAGCGATGTTGAATTCAAGCGGTCATTACGACCCAAGAAATATGATGTCGAGGTATCTTCATATGTTCCCATCAATGTAAAAGCTTTCCTGCCCAGTGTTCAGTGCTAAGGATCGTATTGAGAGAGTTCTAGAGGATATGAGAAATTGATATTCATGACAAAAAAAACCATAAGAGAGAGTCTAAGGGCAGCTTTAAACCTCAGAGAGCTTCCAACAATACTGTCACAAAATGCTAAGGATTGTATAGCGAGAATTCTAGAGGAAATGTGAATTTGATATTCAGGACAACAGAAACCATCAGAAAGAGAGAGTCTAAGGTTAGCTTTAAACTTCAGAGAGCTTCCAACAATACTGCCATAAAAGAAATAACCAGGAAAGAAACTTCTGGCAAAAACATATCAATCTGCACTGATAGTAGACAAGCCGTATTAGCCTTGAACAGACGTGTTACCTCAGGGCTAGTACTAGAGTGCCACCAAGATTCAGCCAAAGCTTCGCTAGATAATTACATTATCCTGAGGTGGGTTAAAAAGCACGACTCTTCAGGAAGCGGCTGGACTAATAATTTCAGGACCCAGTGACACCTACGACCTGATGACTTCGACAATTGCAGAATTAGCCAAACGTCACACCCTAAAGAGATGGGATGGAATCAAAGGATGTATTCTTGCCAGGATCACCCTGGGCGACCAGAATCACCCTGGGAAGCTGGCGCCGAAAAAATATCTGATGATGACTAGGAAAAACCTACGCTTAACAGTAGGATTTCTGACTGGCTACTGTCAAATAAGGATATATCTCCATATTATGGGATTAGTGGACACACTTCTGAGCACTTCCGGAGTTATTGTCAATAAGAGAGTGTGTGGTCGGCGAGTCTTGGCCTATACCTGCCGATATAAAGGAGATGTCCCTCAGTGACCTGTCCACCTTCCTTAAAAGGACAGGATGGACGATGACCTAGGCGGACAACTCTTCGGGAGGATGTACAATGGGTCACATGTGTCCTAAGTGATGTAGGCCTACACTCACCCTCCCTGCTCTACAGATGCAGATGCTAAGGATTGTATTGAGAGAATTCTAGAGAAAATGTGAAATTCATATTCAGGACAACAAAATCCATCAGAGAGAGAGAGAGAGAGAGTATAAGGTTAGCTTTAAACTTCAGAGAGCTTCCAACGATACTGAGGTTATTCCAGATTATTTGTAGTTGTGGATCTGTCCATACTGGAACTACGAAAACAAGTGTGAGAACCTGGTTTTCTGAACACAAGAGAATTTGTTGCATCAAACATATCGACGCGAATGAACATGTACATTCAGAAGGCACTCACTTAATCACTTTTCAAGAGACCCAAGTGCTTGAGAGAACTCATAATTGTCATGATTGGTCTGCAGGTTTGTGTATCTGATGTTTCGCCTACTACTGTGGCAAATATTATCAACGGCGGTGCAGCAACAGTCGAAGTGATCTACCTCGCTGAGATGCGTGAACTGAAAATGGTGCTATCCGAAGTTATTCAGAGAGACCATAGAAATACATGAACATAATAATAATTTTGATCCTAAGGAATTAGCTTGAACATCAACAAAACATGAATACCGGCACTTCATAACACAAAGATTCTCCCAATATAAAAGGAGGGTCGGACTAATCAGGTACAAGAGCAGTCGGTCTTCCGACACCTAGTTGCATTACACATCACTCTACTCCTAGTACATAAGCACCAGAGCCATTTTCAGTTTGTGTATCCCAGCAAGGTAGATCACTTCGATCGTTGCCGTATCGCCTTCGATACTGTCTGCCGCAGTAGTAAACGACACATTATGTTATTGAAATCTGTAGACCACGGCTAATAAACCCGGAAACATCGGACAATTTGTTAGACACCAGCTATGAAAGCCTACATACCATGAACTCATAATTACTATTCAAGATCACATAGAGAGGCAACAGGAATTCAAACATACGACATAGACAATTTCAACAAAAGAGAAGAGGTAATAAATAAATTCTAGCCACCTGTACTCAACAGGATACTCATCAGGCCAATTAAATTAATCAATAGGATGGAAGTATCACCGATTATGAAGTATGTGCTGAGAAAGTATTGAATCTTGTTACCTCATTGACTTTGATTATGTTCACCATAATTGTATACAAATCGGAGGCATAAAGACGAGCAGAACACCAGACAAGCAAACCCAAAAAAAAAACTTTAGTCTGGTCAATTTAGACATTCGAAGCTACCTAAATTCCCATCAAGCTAAAAATCAGTGATTGTTTAAAATATGATTAAAAATAAAATTTTAAAGTTCCCATCTTTCCTCTTATAGAAAAAAAATAATTCAAGGTCAAAGCTCAAAAAAATTAGTTTTTCGCGATTTTCAGCAAAACGGTGACTTTTATCATAAAAATACTTGGGACAAAAATTGTGGATTATAAAATTATCTACATAAAAATGTGTCATACTTTTTTCCTACGAGCCACCGTTTTTGAGATATAAGGATTAAAAAAGTTGTAATCGTCAAAATATGCACACGTTTCCACGCCACCCCTAAGCTAATATGTACCTAGCACGTTTTTTCAACGTGGTTTCCCCAGTAGTCCTATTCCACGGGTCAGTTGTGATCCTGTTTAATTTGAAACTATTGCAAAATAATGGATAGTAGCAGAGATTGAAAAGATAAAAGCAATTTGAGTTAATTTAAGTTTTTGTTCGTCCTCTTCTTGTTCTTGTTCTTCTTGTTTTTCTTCATCATCATCCTGAGTACATGTAAACTGCGTTAATAGCGATGTATCGCATGTCGTCTCGTTGGAATCAAACGGATCCTCCACTGTTGGCGATTCAATATTAGAGCACGACCGGCCTTAGCAATGTGTACATGCCAGAGATTAAAATAGTCCGGCTTTTTTGCAACCACTTTGAGCATTGCACCCCTTTTTGTAGTTGCAAAAAATTGTGCTCATCAGTTTTTCCGGCGCAGTTGGAAGTAAAGTTTGGACTGGTTCTAATGAATTGTTGACCAACTTCTAACTCCAGTTTGTAGCGTCTAGCTGATAACCAAGCAACACTTGAACTTGGTAATATACAAGAAAAAAATGTTGATGAGCAACAACTGAGGTTGAGGAAAGACAAGGTAATTGTACTTGTTTTTTAATTTTGGCATTTTTAACTAAACATGGATATTTATACTTATCTAAGCAGGTAGTTTCTTCAGAAGCTCCGTACATAGAAAGAAGAAAGCGAATGTCGTTAGTAATGATTTGTTGTCGAATTGAATTACTATTTTTGGAAACTTCAGCACATTGAACTAAATTTTGTTTTTCAAACATTTTGAAAACTGTTATTTTACCCCTCCTGTAAAATGCAGATGTTGTATCACAGCCAGTTATTGCTTGTAAAAATAGTACATGATTTTGACACTTTGCAAAAGTAGATAAACTTCCTGATGAATATATTTCCGATTGATGTTGATGTTGATGTTGAGTCTACATCTTCACCAACAATAATAGTTGTATTTGTCAAATTGAATTGCTCTATTGCTGTTTCAATTTGGTATGTCTCGTGCAATCATTATAGCCATCAAATACGATAGTAACTCTGAAACCAAAATGTCGACGTACATTTTTTGTAGATAATGTTATGATCTACACCGTTTTGCTGAAAATCGCAAAAATCTAATTTTTTTGACCTTTGACCTTTAACTATTTTTTCCATACAGGGGAAATATGAGGAACTCTCAAATGTTATTTTCAATCATAATTCAAATAATCTTACTGATTTTCAGCTTGGTGGGATTTTGGGTAGATTACTTTCATTTTTTAGTCTAATTAGACCAAACTACTTTGATATGGTTCCAATCAAGATCAGTTTCATTCTCAGTTACGATATTCCCCCACTTCACTGAGAGTTGCCACAGTATAATCTGTTTTTTTTTCTATTCAGATTATGGTATTTTTGTTTCATTCATCCTCATAGAACAAGTTAGTATTCGCGCTATCCACATTTTCTATTATTTTCTTACAGTTGAAATTTTCTTTCACTGATTCTTAAAACTCGTTTGTTCATATTCTCTTCAGCTTCGTCTCTCTATCGACTCAGACCTCATGTTGACTCATTATTTCATTCTTGTATTTCCCATAAACATTCATCTTTCACTCGGTCGATGATAATTATAAAAGCAATTTCCAAGCAATATTTTTCAAGGAGAATTTTCTTAATGGAATTAGGGATGTGAGAAGTTCGAAAGAGATCAGTAATTAGAGTTAATATCGGATATTAGATGGGCCTCTTAGTCTGAATTGGCAATTTCTATAGATAGCTCAGGTTAATGTTGAGATACTGGAAAACCACTTTTGATATGTAAATGCTTGCAATTGAAACCCGCCTCTGAAGTGGGAAAGTGGCAGTTCCTTTTAATTCCTTATGCATTCATCTAAAATGTTACAAATTTAAAGAGACGGATGAGCATCAGTGTTGTGAACAATATTTAGATCAATTGTTTATGAGGAGAAAAATCGAAATGACGGAGTATCGATTATTCATTCGTAAATAACGTATGTTTCAAAAGACTTTTATAGCCAATTGTTTCCACGACGTATTTTTAATCAGACCTTGTCTATCCAAAACACAGTGACACTACCCAAAACAATTCCTTGAAATATCTAAATTCATTTTCAATTCAAGTTACTTTTCATTCGAAGAAAATTATTATAAACAGACGTTAGGTACATCAATGGTGCAACAATTTAACCAATACTAGCACCATACGTTATGCATGATCTCTTTGATGAAGTACTTTCCCAACTTAGTTTCAAAGTTCCATTTCTTAAAAAATTTGTTGATGAAATACAAATTGAAATTGAATATAGAACTGGAAGATAACAATACCGTTCCTTTCTTAGATACAAAAATAATTCACAGAGATGACAATTCATTAATAACAGATTGGTATATTAAACCAACAAGTTTAGGAAGATATATTAATTACATCAAAATTTTCAACAAAAATCGATGAAAATAAATCTAATTCTCTTCACTTCACTTAATGAAGATGTGAAATTGTCATCCTCACTAAGAGATTGCTATAATTATTACGTTTCACATTCATCTGGTTGAGAATAGTGTTTTTCTTCAGATAGATTTTCCTGAAAACTAGGGGTTATAATTTGGTTTCAGTGAATTTTTCAAGCTATTTAAAATGTGAGAGTCAAAAAACTATTTATTTGTGTGAAGGAATAGAAAACAATTTCTCTTTCACACGTTATTTCTTTGTTGCTTTACTGAAAATAAATTGAAATCAAATGAAGTTGATTTATTATAAATAATAAATATCATACATTCATTCATGAAATTTAGTACAAACTCTGAATCCACGAAAAGATCTATTTAAACTTTAATAGAACAGAGTGCAGCAGAAACGCTTGTGAAATTTGTCTTTCAATCAACTTCAGTCGGAAATGAGTTTATTTGAGGCAAATATATGTCTCGAGTTTTGCAAACAAGTTCACTAGTTTCAATCCTGATACTGAAGTGATTGAATTTACTATTTCAATATGGAATCTTTCTCTCTTTGAAAAGTGAAACCATCAATTTTCCCTAAAAAAATATGATAGAACTGACCTATATTTGATGAAAGTTCATCATAACATATTTTAAAAAATACATTTAAATGTGAGATTCTAATTGAAAGTTTAAAAATCGCGACACAGTATTGTGACTACCGAGGATGCCATCGTAAAGCGTATAGTGGAAATCTCATAATAAAGTGTGTTCATTGTATACAATTTTCTCTACTCATATGGGAGCAGCTGGTTGGATGATTTTCAGACAAATCGTTTTCATTTTTGTTCTGTTCACTTTCCGAATATCAATTTTCAGTAAGTAACTCAAGTTCAAAAAATTCCGTATGAAAAACTTATTGAGGAAAGTTGAAATGATTTTTTTCTACAACCTGGTATCATGCCACAACCCTCAAAAATGAAAAATTATCAGGATTAACGAAATCTTACTTTTGAACGTACGATTCTCAGCATAAATCATAAAATATGCATTGTTCCAGCGTAGGGATCGATCCCACATTCACAATAGCGGTTGACTCAGTTAATGGACCCGACAACTCATGATAATTTTCAAGTTAAACTTTCTTTCGTTGACCGTTGAATTATTGTTTTAATTCCTTGACACAAACCAATGCATAGACACTATTATGTCGATACCACCGTTTTCAAAAAGTTGAAGAGATTTTATCATCTGAACCACGTATATAATCAGTGCATAATTTAAGTTATTTCATGGAGCATTCGCTGGTAGACCTGGCGACGGGAGACCCCCGTCGCCAGGTCTACCAGCGAATGATCCAGGTCTACTACGTGGTGGGCCGATCTAGTGGCTGGCCTAGGTAGCTCGAATTCAGACTTAGTGTCATCGGCGTGGAGGAGCTCTACATGTAATACTTACGGTTCAGCCTGGAGTCAGTGGACAAAATGGTGCACCGAGAACCGGTTACCACCGACCGACCGACCGACCGACCGACAGGTCAGCAGCTGGCGGCATAATTGGGGTATTTAGCTAATGAAAGGAAGCTGGGTTACCGGACCATTTTAACAAAAAAGTCAGTTGTTAGCTCGTTGGCTAATCCGAATAGCAATGACCAGAACAGCCTTTTCCAGATCTCCAGGCACACTGCGATTTTGTTAATACTGGCTTCAGGAAGACGTATTCACGATCTTACTCTGCTGGCTATTGAAGCGAATAATTATGTGCCGCAGCGAAATTCTGTCACCTTCTGGCTGATCTTTGGATGGAAGCTGTCAAAATCTAAGCAGCGTGAATTTGACCTGGTGTTCTGGGTAAAGCGACTGATAGAAGTGTCAGCGGACACTTCTATCAGTCGGGCTTACTTGAGCTGTTTATCACGACGAGGGGCAAGGTTGCAGAATCTTCGTAGGCGATAATTGCTGGCTGCATTAAGACTATCTTCAAGGATCTGAAAATCGACACAAGTCCAGAGTCGATTCGCTCAGCGGTAGCTTCGTAGAGATTTGAGCAGGGGATGGAGCAGGATGAGATCCTGAAACGGAGCCACTGGCAAGGTGCGACGAATGTCGAGTAAACTTCCTATAAGGTTAATCATCTTCTTATATTCATCTTTGTTTTCTTTGCTCAAATTATTTTTATCGTCTGTATGCTGTTGTGTTTGATGAATAAGCAACTGAAAATAGTTTTCTTCTGGTTCATTGTTAAGTAGTTAGAGTAAGAGGTGATTCTTTTCAAAGTCACAGTACGTTGGGTGCCGGCAGAAGCTATACACCTCTCCGATAGGTCAAGCCAAAGGTACAGACATGCCGGCGTATATCGGACATATTTGAATGAACTATTGCAAATACAAAGAAAAGGTAAAATTTTGAGCTTTGCTGACGATATGGCTGTCTTGTATACTTTTCATGGAACCAATTGAAAATGTCTGCAGAAAAAGATTTCATTGAGATCGAAAAACGGTTCTGTCACAATAAACTTACGATCAATTTCGAAAACACCAAATATTTTCCTTCCACATCATACTGCAGTACATTACCCAATATGGGACCCGTAAATATAGGAAACAATAATCACATACGTGAAGGCGAGTCAATAAAATATCTAGGTATCCATTTAGATAGACATTTTCGATGGCACCTTCATATGAAAGAAATAATCAGAAAGTTAAGAGGTACACTTTCTAAATTCAAAATTTAAAAACTTTCTTGACATTCAACATTTGAAAACGTTATACTTCGCAATTGTCCAATCCCAACTATCCTATGGTATAATAGGTTGGCGAGGAGTGAATGATTGTTATCTTAGGAATCTGAATGTCATACAAAATTGGATACTGAAGATTATATATAATAGGAAAAAAACTCATCCAACTGTTTAAAAAAATCTGTTTAAAATCTGTTTTACCTTTAACCAGCTGTCGCACCCCTACGAATGACAACCCTCAGAAGTCTAAACTTGTGCGAGCTAAGGATTAACGAGGTCTTACCTTCTAACGTGTGATTCCTAACACGGGTTGGACGATAGCAAGTGAAGATCGATCGTTCAGACTAGGGTTTGAACCACCGACCAACACGGCGGTCAATTCGAGTGAGTGAACAAAGCACCCACGCCGAACCGCTTGGCTACCGACCGACCAACCGACTGCTGCCTTAATTAAAGAAGCGAATGTGATATTCGACAACTTTTTTGTATGAGCATACTCAGTATTGAAAAAAAAACATCAACGTATATCGGACTTGCCGGCTTATATCGGAGCAGGTACTGACAACTCACGGACCTAAGCGGTACGCGCTACCCGGCAACATGGTAACCATAACGTAATCTGTGATGGGTAAATTTATTTTTACAAGTTTAATCCAAGCATAAAAATTCCAATCTAGGCTAGTGAGTCTTTATTCATCATCATTATTCCTGGCCTTTTGTTTGATTGTCAGGTATTTTGAAATATATATCAGTTCGTATAACAATTTTGTAGAAATCCCACCCTGAAGTGGAATGTCATTCATACTCAAATTTACAAAACAGTATTTTGCAAACTGCATAAAAATGTTCAACATTACAAGTACGATATCTCTTATATTCGCAAAGGTAAATGAATCTGTTACCTGTTAGAGACCTGTATGTTCTGTTTACTTATGTTCCGAATTCCGAGACATTCTGTGACATATGACATTTTGTGCACCTAACTTATCTTCCTCTATATAAATAAATAACAAAAAACTGTTGTTTATGTGGATTGTGGAGGTGGTATTGAACTATAATTTATATTTTGCCCTAATTGTTGATTTATAAAGATAATTTTCCTCTTTTAAAGTAGAATGTCTAGGTACGTATAAATTATTTCAACTTGATATAGGCGCCATTGCCAATATGTGAATTAGTAACAAATCCCTTTAAAAATGAAAACCCAACATTTGAAACATCAATTTAAATACTTTTCGAAGTGAATTTGAAAATCTCATAAATTAAACTCAACTTTATTTTGTTGAAACTTGCATTTGCTGTAATAACTCAACTTGAGGAACATTTCCCATTATCAACCGTATTGTAAATTGCCTGCGTTAAATCTAATTTCCAATGAAAATTTTTCCTCACCTACAGATATTTTGAAAACTACCCACATATGAGCGAATGATATTGAGAGAGTTAAAATTATTAATAGCTTTCGAATTTAGAAAATTTCTCAACCAAACTCAAAATTGAAAACACTCAATGCGTTAAACTAATAATCTGTCAACTTCAAAGCCCGAATATTTATAAGGATAAGTATTTCACCGCTAATCATATTAAGAAAATTGTGATCGTATGTTTTGTCATGAGGTAAATGAAAAGGTCGAATTCTGGCCGTATTTTGGGTTTTTAGCAACACTTTAGTGAATCCACTAAAAACAATAAAGATAAAACTCCAGTGTTGGATCGATAGTTGAGTTGTGGTTCTTGTCCAAAATTTCATATCGGACTAAACGAGAGAACTTTTTCCTAAAGAGTGAAAGAGCGCAGAAGTAGTCTTTTGAATGAGAAGACCAATTCAACATCTACCCATCATCTTTCGACAGAAGGGCACGATTTAATCACGATTATGACGTATTGCATTCGGAAGAGAAAGGTACAAAACCGAACCTTTTAGAATGTTTAGAAATTAATGAATGTATACATTTGGGATTATCGCTCAATGATCAAATAGATCTAAATTGATTCCCTTTATCGAATTCAGTATGCAACGAAGAAATTGGTAATAATGACCAATCTTAAAAGTAGGTGAAATCATGACCTAGGTAAAATTGTTATCATTATTCTCCAGTCTTATAAGTTGTTCCTAGAATGGTAAATAAACTACTCAAAATGAATATAGAGACATGTCCTTAAAATGCAATAAGTGAAGAAATATGTATTATTTTGTCAAACATTTGTATTTATAAAATAGTTTATAGGTGCCTTTATTAAATTTAACTTACATTGTTTTCAAAATGTCAAAAACAAATAAAATCCATTTCAGAAAAAAATTAAGAAAAATGTACATTAATAGTAAGTTCGTCCACCCCTGGCTCTAAGAAGTTCGGCAAAACGACGAGGAATGCTTTCCACCAAATTTCTAATTATTTGTTGTTACTGCTCGTAAATCGACAAAAAATCACCTGCAACTTGGTTCAGATTTTGGAAGGGTTGATGATTCTTTAAACGTCTTTCCAGTTCATCCCATAGCTGCTAAATAGGATTTAAATCCGGACTATTAGCTGGCCATCTCATGACATTAATATTGTGCTCCTGTAGGAAATTTCTCACGACCCTGGCTACGTGTGGCCTGGCATTATCTAGCTGTAAAATGAAAATAGCGCCCATATTTTGAGCAAATGGGAAGCCATGAGGTTCTAATATCTCCTCTATGTAACGGACATCCGTTTAAAATCCCTTCCCGAAATACCACAAGCTCCGTGTGTCCTGTCAAAGTTATACTAACCCAAACCATTATCGATCCACCTCCAAATGGAACAATTTCTTGCAATTTTGGTAGCGATTCCAAGCTCTGGAAACCACAGAATGACCCACATTAAGCATTTGGACTACACGACGCCTTTTACTAAATACATAATTTTTCATATTAATGATTTTGTAGCTAAAAGTACGAAAAGAAGTGAGAAAAGTAAGCAACCACCGAATGGAACATGATAAGAATTAGTATGGAGTACACACCAGAAGTTTTTATCATGATATAATACATATTTTTTTACTTATTGGATTTTAAGGATGTGTCTCGATATTCATTTTGAGTAGCTTACTTTGGGAAAAGAATTCATCATGTGGAAATTCATCGGGTAGAAATAGTCATAATGATTCAAATTACTATGAAAGTACGACACAGAATTTGAGCAAACAATATTTTGACGTCCGAAGATGTTATTGTATAACGAAACATGTGTTGCGGTGGAAATCTCAAATTTAAGTGTGTTTTTTTAATATGTTGTAATGGAGTTGCATCAAATATCAGTAAGTTCTATCATATTTTTCAGATAATCTACTGATGATCCTACAGAGGATCATCCCAATTCTGATGTGTGAGAAATATTTTTGTTGCCGTCGTAAGTCGATATTTATTATATATTGTATCATTTCTCGAAAATGCAATTCAGCTTCCCTTTGACATTCTATCGTTCATTTGTATGCAAATCTAGGTGGTTGTTGCTTTCTGAATGGTTGGGAATGAAAATCAACATTGAGAGAGAACTATTTTGTCTTTATGAGATATACAGTTTAATTAACATACTTTGATTGAAAGTTTCCAATGCAAGAAATTTTTGATTTTCCAGTCGACTATGGTCGGTTTTACACTGCTATTTGAAAGTACTCTTAAATTTTAACCCAATTTACCGACTCTTACATTTTTTATGATTTACGAAATTCCTATGTAAACTCGATAGGCATATATGATTTCACTGGATCAACGATCCTTTCAAGTGAGTACAAGTATCATCTCAAGAAATAGAATAACTTGTTAGCTGCTCTGCAAGGTTATTCTACAAAATTTGTAGCCTACATATAATTTATAAATCCGCCAACATTGTATTTTTTTCTTATATATTGCTGTAGCTAACTAGATCTGTAGCCAGATCTGTACATTATTATATTATATTCTCTTCTATTTTTCCATCATACTGTCTCGTAAAGGGCGAAGTCTTTTGGTATGTTCATTAATAAATATATTTTGTCATAATCTCATTATATCTTATGAGAATATAAAAGTTTTCAATTCAAGTAAATTAATTCATTTCTTTTAGCGGACAGTCAACATTTGAAATCAAGATGAGGAAACAGGCAGAGTATAAATGAGAATCTCCTTTTTCTTTGAAGATAATGAAAAAGGGGTCCTGTAATCAAGGGATCCGACATAATTTCGTTATAAAGTTTCGCTATAATTAATGATTTTTATACCCTCCCAGTGATCAGTGATATAATCAACAAAAGTTTCGTGTCTCAAATGCAGGAAACGAGAAACAAATCTTGAAGAGTTCCTAACCAATTTGCTTCAGCAGAAGTATAAATATACGAATAACTTTTCAGTGGTTTCAATATACCTTCACTGAATTGATTGGTGGTATGGAAGTTTTGAGGGATTATTGTTTGCCTGAAATATTCGAATTGAGATTTTATTTTTCAGTTCTGGAATCTTCTATCATAGAGGTAGAGGTTAAGTGCCCTGGGTTAAAATCTTCCCCACACGGTTACAGTGTGCAGAAAATCCCATATCGTCCAGCCACCCCGGCTCCTCTGGAGCGGTCCTCAACTACTGATGGGCCCTTCAGCAAGATTGACATCTGACCTACTGCGGTCGAAAGCCAGCCTTTAGCTGCTGATAGGCAGGATGATGACAGGAATTTGTGTGTCTGCGATAACTACTGATGGTTTCTCTACACATACTCTCACATACAAAGACAATTTATTGTCCTTACCAGAACAAACATGATGTATCTCAACATTCGTTTCTCCAACCAAGTTAGCATCGTCAGGGGATGACTGATTTTTATATGCATCTAGACGAATTATTATGATGACGGTCATTGAATCGATTCCTAGTATTTTGTTATTGTTCTAAAATATCGTTTTATCAAATCATAACTTTACTTTAATGTAGTTTAATGCATGGAGCCCTCAAAAACAATCGGAGACGAGTGTATTTATATTATGAGCAAGTGTTTTCCAGTGCATCTGAAAAAGAAGTGGATTAGAAACCTGGTTAAAAAGTTTTTTTACTTACCGGAGCCGCCTGATAGCGAATCTTGGGGGTGGTCTCTGATTTTGCTTGGTTGGCCTCTTATGTTTGTCTCTCTCTCGGAATCTTGGATCTTCCCTGTTGAGTGCTTCGCGTAGATCGCGCAGCGCTGGACTGTTGTGTGATCGAACTCTTTCGAACACTGTTTCTGCGGGTTCTCTCATATACGCGTGTACGTAATGGATATTCAGGTCCAGGTCCCGGTATATGTATCCATTTAGTATGTACTACGTCTGTATGTCGCTGTGTACTGGCCCCAGGCAGTGCAGGCATACAGGATGATTTGGAGTAGTACGGTCTTGATTAGCAGCAGATTTACATGGAGTCCCATGTTGCTTCTGCGACCTATAATTGAATGTAGGGTGTACCATCCTCCGGGTGAACAGTATTGCCTGGCTCTTGTCAGGGTTCATGCTGATCTTCCAAAGGTTAGCCCATTCCTCTAATCTGTCCGCCTGCTGTTGCAAGTATCTGGTAACTTGCGCATGGCTAGTTGATCTCGTCAGTAAAGCTGTGTCGTCCGCGTAGAGTGCCAACTTTTTAAAGTTGTTCTCAGGCTTGGGCACGTCTGCTGGGTATACCGAGAAGAGGTATGGCAAAAAGACTGCATCTTGTGGGACCTCTTCTTCCAGTAATCGCATGGTGGAAAGTTCTTGTCCTATTCTGCAGCGGCATCGCCTGTCAGCTAGGAAAGATTCGATTATTCTTACCATTTGTTTCGAGTAGCCAAAATTGCTCATTTTGGCTAATAATCCGTCATGCCACACTCTGTCGAAGGCCTTGGAGACGTCTAGGAATATCGCTCCGGTGTGGTATCCTTTGCCCAGGTTGAAACCCTCTGTCGCATAGTCTACTACCCTCGGGACTTGTAACTGTCGAGTGTTCATATCTGATACTGAACTGTTCGTCTAGTAAGATTCCCAGTTCACTGGTTTGGTCTTCTAGTCTTTTCAAGATGACTCGTTCGGTCACTTTGCTTATAGAAGGGGTTGAGCTAATTGGCCTATGGTTATCTGAAAATATGTGCTGCTTCTTTGGCTTCGAGATATGAATGACCGTTGCCTCCTTGAACGGGTACGGGAAATGCTGTATTCTGAGTATAGCGTTAACAATATTCGTCATTGTCGCTATACCCTTCCTTGGTAGGGCTTTCAGTGCCCGGTTCGGAATCTGATCCGGACCTGGGGCTTTCCGAGTGACTTGGCACCTCACGATACCTTTCACTTCCTCGGGTGATGTCGGTGTCAGGGGTGACGTGTTGTCCCTTCGTTGCCGTCTTATCCTTCGTACCGTCTCTTCGACCTGGTTCTCGATTTCTTCTACTTCGTCTGTGAACGAGACATCATTTTCTCTACACTGCCTTTCGAAGTTATCGGCAAATGTGGGTTCTGATATTTATATTCCTGCACGAGTAGAGGGAGACCGGTAGCAGGAGTAATGGTAGACTCAGTGGTAGGAACGGGGTTGTGCAGAAGTAAAGTGTGCAATGTTGTGAAACGTATGGTGTGATAGTAATTATCTCATAATGAGGAGAACATTGCACACTACGCTTCTGCAAGTCACGACTCCTTTCCCATTACCAACTCTACCATTGCTCCACTACCGGTTCTCACTGCCGGTCTAATTTTAGTACTTTTTGACGCCAATGGTGTGACGACACTCGCCGCAGAGAGAGGGATGTCAACTTTTTTTTTTCAAATATAAAAAAGGGTCTTGAGAGGACCTTTACTGTTCTAAATTTGGATAAAGTGTTGCGGATTTATTGTTGAATGAATTAAAGACTATAAAAAACTTTGCAACCAAAGAAGAATTGAAACAGGCTACACAAAGTTTGTAATGTGTGAAAAAAGAAATTGTTCAAAGCAATGAATCGTATTTAGAATGAAATTGAATCAAAGTATTCGACAAAAAAACGCATTCCTATTTTCAATCCAAATCAGGATATTTTTATTATCGACTATGTAAGTTGCCATGTTCCCTAACACTGCGTAGCATATACTTCCGATTTAATATTGCCTGAAGAAAAAAGAAAATAATCAAGGTGAGTTAAATCTGGTGAACGAGCAGGTCATTCCAACGGACCGCTCGTCCCATATATCTAGAGTTTCCTCTAGATATATGGGACAAACAATATTATTTCCCAATATCCATGCCCAGGTATTTATTTTCTCAGGAGTTTGAGTGTAACCTTTTCAAAAAATATATGGGTTTATGTCTGACTAATATCACATATTTTGATAGTTGACATTTCCATGCAGGAAAAAATGCATTCGTCACTAAATTAAACACTTTTCATGCAGTTTCTATTTGCAATCAAACGTTCGAAAGTTAACTCACAAAACTAAAGATATCACATTTAATTCATGTGATATATTCAGTTTATAGATGTGGAAGTAATGTCTTCTGAGGTATTTCTTGGACGTAGTTATTCAGGCATCATTTTCACGAGCAATTGTTCTGAACTCTGGAGAGCTATACACTACAGATATAACTATATGTTTCTCGTCCGAGATAGATTTTCTCCAGCTCCTTAGATATTTTAGAAAAATCAGATTATCAGGAAATCTTGCATTGCACATATTTTCTGCCTCACGGAAATAAAGATTGCCTCTGTTTTTTCTTCCGAGAGAAATTCTCAGTCACTATTGACAGCTGTTAAGCTAGCATAATATTTTTGCTACTAGGATAATACGGTGTTGATTCTTATTTACAAAGTTGATCACAAGAAGTCCTGAATCGGATTAAAAAGTGAAATGTGCTTTTTTTTCGAATACTGTGGTTCAATTGTATTATTTCTCTCACACATAAGAAACTTTGTGTTACCTAAAATAACCAACTTTGGAAATTCTTCAATCCTCTCTCGGTTGCAAAGTTACGAATTATCAAGTCTCCAATTCATACACCAATAACTCCGCAACCGGTTATCTTATCCTTATTTGAAAAAAAATATCGTTTTCTCAGCGGCGACTGATGTGACATCATTGCATTTTTTATTAAAAAGTACTGACGAGGATTCCTTCTCATACAAATTTTTCCGACTCTGATATCTTGTTAGAAGGAGAAGGAATATTTACCTTCACACTGTATAATGACTTAGTAATAAACAAATATTTGGTGTCATTACAAAACTTTTGTGCAGTCATTCTTGTCACAACAACGATACGCCCTGACCGTTTTCCCACCTGACCTTGCTAGTTAAGAATAACTCACGGACACACTTATAACTACGTCATATTGAAAATATTTTTCTCAGTTTTTCCGTCATGAGCTCTTGAACTCCAATTTTCATCAATAATTTCCAACGTTCTAATGGTTTTTATAAATCTCAAACTTTTGTACGAAAAAACTTTTCACTGAACCTTTTATTATTTTAAAAGTTCAGAACGATTAACATGCAGAACAAGAAAATCGGATTAGTCCATCATGCAGAGAGTAATTTCATCGCCGACCTCATAACAATTGTATGGTCGAAGTTGGATTGGAAATGGCACCGAATAGTTGACAAACTTCCGAAGTTGAATTAATTCAATCAAACTGAATAATTCCACAAAATCACGATGTCAACAATGTCTGATATCGATGTAGTTCACGAAGTTTCCCAATTCGTTTCACCGGAATTGGTGTCCGAAAATGGAAACAGTTTCCAGTGTCCTGATAGATCTGTGAAAAAATAACGGACTGTCACTGTTCTACCGATATAAATATCAAAAAATAAACCTCAACAATTGCAAGACTTTACATTTTCGCGCGTACTTTCCGCGCGTTTGGGTGACTTGACTTCGTTTTGGTGCTTTTCAATGCTGATTGCCAGATCTTTGATAGATATGTTCTCTCCAGCTTGGGCTGGACTAGGCGGGTATCAATGCTTCTTTTCATTTGATGGATATAGACTTTACCACAGTTACATGGAAGTCTGTAAACACTCGTTGATTGGAGTGAATATCTGCTGTTTTTTGCTGATCTCAGATACTCCAAAATTTCTTCGTTGGTTTAAAGATGGTATTAATTTTCTCCTTCTTTAGAATTTTCTCGATTTCTTTGTGACACCTTCTACATTTTGCAGATAGACAGTGCCTTGGGGTTGATCTTCACTGGTGTTTCTCTTCTCCTTTGAATACGTAGCGCGGATTATGTATTTTTTGTCGTAGCTGTTTGCTTGTAACACAGTTGCTAGGTGTTTTATTTCGTCATCGAACTATCTTTCTTCACATATTCTCAAAACTCTGTTCGCTAGGGTGTTGATGACGGTTCACTTCTGTTTTTGATAATGATTGTATCCATTATGTGGGTATCGATCTGTATATATTTTCTTTCTGTATACCTTATGGCCTAGTTGATAATCTGCCTTGATGACTAAAACATCAAGGAATGCGATTAGGAGGTTTCCTTCAAATCCTATGGTGAACTGAATTTTTGGATGAAAGCTATCCAGACGATTTAGGAAGTTCTGAAGTTCTTCTTTTCTATGGCTCCAAACAACGAACGTGTCATCTACATACCTCAACCAGTGCTTTGGTTGTTTTTCTGAAGATTGGATGGTTCTTCCTTCAAATTTTTCCATGTCGAAATTCGCCACTACTGGACTAAGTGGACTTCCCTTAGCGAGTCCATCAACTTATTCATAAAAGTATTTATTCCATTATTAAATGTCAAAATAAGTTGATATATTGTGGAAATATCTCCTCTATGTAGCAGAGGGATTTCTCGAGTATTACATTTGTGAATAAGGATGCAATATCGATGCGAACAAGAATGTCGTTTGGCTCCAAGGTGATGCCTTTCAGATGTTTGATGAAGCCAGTGGAGTTTCGGACGTACGTCTTCCCAACATATTTCTGCAGCATATCCGATAAATGCTTGTCAAGTTTGTAGGTTGATGATCCTATGGCACTTGATATCGGTCTCAGTGGTACATCCTCTTTGTGAATTTTCGGTAATCCATAGAGTGTCGGTGGTAATGCTCCCGATCTGCAAAATTTCTTCTTTGTTTCTGGTGGCAATGAAGATTATTTTATCAGTTGATTGGTATTTCTCAAGATTATCTCTATTGAGTCTTTTTGTAATCTCTTGTAAGTTTTTTGACTGACAAGGTTATTGAATTTGCTTCTGTAGTCCGAAGTGTTTAAGACTACTATTGTGATTCCTTTGTCAGCAGACAGAATGATGATATTTTCGACACCATTGAGACTTTCTATGGCGGCCTTTTCACTCTTTGAAATGATGCATTTCGGATGTTTGGAATTTCTCAGAATCCTTGCAGATTCGCTTCATAATTCTTCTATAATATCAGCAGGTAGTTTTTCATTTCAAGCTTCTATGTTCCCGATGATTTCTTCTGTCGTATTGCCGATAGTGTTTCGCTGAAATTTCCCCTTTTTGTTAGTAAACTTGTTTCGTCACTGGTGAGTAGTAGATTGGATTTATTTATAACAACCAGATCAATGCCTACTTTTGGATTCTCTGAATCTGGTTGAATTTTCTCTTCTGCCTCTCATTGGATGAGGTTGATTCCATTCTTTTGAGGGTTGATTCGTCAATTTTGTCCCAGTATTTCTGCTCCAATAAGTTACTAAGCTTCAGGTGATATTTCAAAAGTTGTTTATCATTTTTTGCTAGTTCCTTCCGTGTGTGATGGATTCTTTCCCGTAATAAGGCTGTTGTGTATTCATTATGGTGTACTAATAATCCTCTTCGAATGTATGGATTTTGGTGCGCTTCCTGTATCTTTGCAACGTAAAAGAAGCGTCAAGAAGCATATAAAATCAAAACACGAAATTGTTTTTGATTCATTCTTTTGAAAATAACAAAAGTAATTTCACTCTCAATACAATAACTCACAAAATTATGAGTAGAATATTATGAAATTTCAACAACATTCTTTTGAAGGTTAGTACCAACTGAAAAAAAGGTAAATGCAATAAGACTAGCGGCATCTATGTGTTAGGCCCGGTGCTTTTCAGCCCATGTAGTAGTTAACTTGCTGCAAGATTCAGAAAATACAATGGAACCGTATTTACCAATGGGATTTCCACCCATAATAAATAAATAATGTTGAGATGAAAGATTATACGAGGGACTTTAAAATTCATAAAGATTCTATGAAAATGATCACTATACGAGGGACTTTAAAATTCATAAAGATTCTATGAAAATGATCACTTGGGTGCTTGGGTGCCAGATACCTGATACGGTATGAATTTTGGATAAATTGAAACTAACTGTAACTGCATTAATTTTTTTTCAAAATCACATTCCATCCTCTAACGAAACACAAAATAAAACGTTCCCTTCAACATCATCATATTAATGACATAGCCGTGTGTCACATAACATCTCGAGTGAAATCATTTTTTACTTTTCAGGTTGTCCTCAATTTACACTACTAAGGCCTCCTGAAATCGTCGGTATTAATACTGCCCAGCAAAATTTGTTGTGGATCTCTTGAATTCACTGTTTTCGTCGAATGAATTATTCAGGAAAAACATGATAATAGTTTTAGGTGTACGTAGTTATCTCAAAAATACCAACACCTATCAAATTTTCCTCCACTAGAACAAAAATGCTGTCTCTCGACGCGCGTTACGCTAACCCAGTATTATTCTGTGATACTATAGATCAGTATCAATCATCTCCTGATGATACTAACTTGGTTGGCGAAACACGCGTCTGGTTGGAGAATAGTGTTTTCAATAGATTCGTTTCATGCTGAAGGTTCCAAATCCTTCTCATTAACCCAAAATTACAAATACAAAAAATAATCGTTCCGTTCGATAAGTTTTTCATTGAATATTCACAGTTCTTCAATTTACTTCTCAAAACCCACCAAAGACCAGTTTTATTGTATTATTTGTGTCAGCAAATCAATATCAATAACCTATCCATCCACTGAGTATATAAATTCAGGATCTCACATCGCAAAAATGATAATTTCTGCTGAGTTGTTTCAACTATATGTTCAACTATAATACTGTCAAACTGTCAGTCCTTTTCGTGTCAAATATATTAACTGTGAAATAGAGTAATGGGTTTATCTTGCTCTTTCGAAATATGCATGTAAAAATGATTCAAATTAGGACATTTCTCCACTAAAAGTGTGAATTATGTATTATTCAGTTGCAGGACCCATTTTGTCTTTTTGTAAAGTCAGGCAGCTACGATATTGTTTCACAAAGTGCCAGCCGCAGTGTTTACTACTCACCAGTAATCTAACGCCTTGCCAGGTGAACTTTAAAAAGGTGAACATGTGTTGACTATAAAATGGGAGTGTAGAGATTGCGAAATACGTTTTTCTTGGGTGTATGTAGGAGACGCTATTCACCAGATGAGAGTCTTTTATTTCATGCTCTATTTTCAGTCCGTATAAGGAATTGAAGATTTTATCCTGGATAATTCTTTTCACTTCATTACTTGGAAGAAAAAAATAGTCAGTCACTAGCCAAGAAGTATTTTATTACCTCAAACTTTATTTTCAGTTTGTGTGGAATGCTGATCAAGCCACGGACATAATAAATGAAAGTATTTCAAGACAAGTGCAGACTTTCCAGAAAGGAAGTGGCATATCTTGATTACCAACAAAGATGAAATAAATATCTCAAAAAAAGTTGATGTCATCATGAATTTTCCAGATCCTAAAAGCCAAAAAGGCCTAAATCTTTCCTTTGGGTTTAGTGATGCCGTGCAGTGATTCAGCCCCAATTGCAAGAAATACTCGTATGAAACTCTTAACGAAATTACTTTAAATCATTTCCATAACTGAACTGATTCGTAACCGGCAATTATTATATCTTCTAATGAATTGAAACAAATTTTAATACCAGTACTCACTCATACAACCAAATTCCTTGGTCATTTCCTTGGTCAGTGATGATGCAGTTAGTCATGTCTGAAGATCCTATTGGAAAGGGTTCAGCTACAGCAATGGCATTAACTTCCCATTCAGCATTTTTTCGATTCATATCAAGTATTCTCCAGGGAATGTGTCGTATGAATGCAAATAGTAGTCTACTTGAACTATGTCATTCAATATGTCTAATTATTCCACATTTCAACGTATTTTTCTTTTTTGATGAGCGCAACACCAACACAGACTACCTTTCATTTTGTCCAAATAGATATTTTTATATACCGCGCTCTATGAGTTCATTTCTATTGGATTTGCTAAGTGTTAAAATTGGATATATAGTATTTCAGTTAAAGAATGCCCTTTTTAAACGAATTTACTTAGCTTGTCCTGTCTGTTTATACAGTGTGTCAATTTGAAAACTTCCCACCCTCAATATCTCCCTTCCAGTACATAATATGAAAAAATGGTCAGACAGGTCAACTTTATTTGCAAGGGGGACACTCTGAATGAATATTTTCAACCCTCGGGGTTCAACCCCCTAGGAGGGGTGGATGTTACCCTCAGAATTTCAAATGGAAAGGGGGGTCAAGTGGCACATCATTTTGAAGGGCATTCAATTCGCTTGCCGACGGTGCCCTCATTTATTATTTTCCGATCAGCAGTATCCGAAAATGTAGTTCTAAACTAATAGAAGTAATTAGAATTGGCCTATACTAAAATGCCTGGTTATCAAGTTAGTATGCAAAGAAATACAATTTATCGACTCTCTTATAAGTAAAACTTGTGATGACGGGTCAGCTTTTCAACTTTCCATCAGGGGTAAAATTAGACAAGCCTCAAAAAATTTACATTAATTAGTTATCTGATTTCGGTGACTTTCATTTGGGTTTATTATCGGATTTAAAACTCTTATCCCTTTTTTGTTACTTCTGCTATAAAAAGTATCGTTTTTTGAGCAAAAAAGGTGTTCATCGCATTCAAGCCATTTGGTAGTACTATCATTTCAGTTTCATTTGTTGAGCTGATCAGCGATACCTTAGAAAGTGTATAAATTGTAAGAATGGTTTACACTATCCAAGACCGAATTGAAATAATTTTTATTTATGGAGAGGTGGGCAAGTGCGCACGAAGGGCGGCATCTCTTTTTAATGAAAGAAATCCAAATCTTAATATAAGTCACCGGTATGTGCTTGATTTGGTGACAAAGTTTTCCGAAACTGGTTCGGTGAAGAATAAAAAAAGGAATAACCCCAGAGTACTGAATGAGGATGCTCAAATTGAGGTGTTGGGAACATTTGCTGCAGAGCCGACTAGCTCCTTACGATCAGTAGCAGAACAGACGGGAATGTCACACGAGACTGTAAGGAAAGCACTGAAAATGCACAAATTTCATCCATATAAAATGCAGATTCTCCACGAGCTCCATGAGGATGATTATGACAGAAGAATAGAATTCTGTGAAATCATGACTCTTCGAATCAATGCTTTACCTAATCTTCTGTTCAATATCTGTTTCAGTGATGAATGTTCATTTTTCCTGAATGGCAATGTTAATAGGCAAAATTGTCGCTATTGGAGTGACGAAAACCCTCACAATTTTCGAAAAGGACATACACAACACCCACAAAAAGTTAATGTTTGGGCTGGTATTCTTGGAAATGCCATTATCGGACCTTTATTTTTTGAAGAAAACTTGAATGGTGATCTGTACCTAGATATGCTTCAAGCACCTATCGATCCACTTATAACTCACGAGCTCGAAACTCAAATTGATGCACACGGTAATTTACTGTTGCAGGAAGATTTGTTACATTTCCAACAGGACGGTGCGCCACCTCATTATTTTCGCCCCGTCCGACAATGGTTGAACGAGCGATTCCGGGAGAGATGGATTGGCAGAAGGGGATCAATTGAGTGGCCACCGAGATCACCGGATTTGACTCCATTAGATTTTTTTCTTTGGGGATATCTCAAATCTGTCGTTTATAAAACACAGCCCACTGATATGGATGACCTCAAAGGACGAATTACAGCAGCATGCCGGTCAATTAGTGGTGAAGTTTTCCAAAATGTTCGAGAGGAGTTCGAAAACAGACTGTATTACTGTTTAGAGCAGAATGGACAACATTTTGAACATATTATCAGATAAAGCGTAACAAGATGGTTGAAATTTGTTTTTTGCAATTTAGTATTTTTTGTTTGCACTCGATGCGTATTTCGTTAACTAAGTAGTTCTACATTCCTCTCACATCCACGAATTCGAATATTACTCAAGGGTTGGAACGATGCTACCTAGTACGATGCTCACCTTTTCCAATAGTCCATTACAATCATTTGTTTTGAATACCAACCTGAATACCAAACATCTAGTGCGGGCGAGTTTTAATCATTTATTCTTATTCACTTCTAATCACCGTTCGTTTGGAACGTTATTGTTCAAAAACTGCTCATCAAAAACTAATGAAAAAGGTATCATTGGCAAGAGAATTGAATGCCCTTCAAAATGATGTGCCACTTGACCCCCCTTTCCATTTGAAATTCTGAGGGTAACATCCACCCCTCCTAGGGGGTTGAACCCCGAGGGTTGAAAATATTCATTCAGAGTGTCCCCCTTGCAAATAAAGTTGACCTGTCTGACCATTTTTTCATATTATGTACTGGAAGGGAGATATTGAGGGTGGGAAGTTTTCAAATTGACACACTGTATGTTTATTTGTTTTCATCAAATTTAGTAATTGAAGTTTGACCACCTTCCTATTGACAGATTGATCTGAAATTTGGTAGACACATTTAATGAATCCTGTATCATTGTAAATCCAAGGTGGCTGCAGCAGATGGCCAAGATGGTAGTTGTTCCACAACTACCTCAATATGGGTATCAAATGACAGGGCTTGACTAGTAGATCAGTAGTACACTTTTTTGAAAAATGCAAATTCAACATGGCCGCAGCTACAAAATGGCGGATTACATATTACCTTGTGATACTGAGGCACTAAATGAGATAAACAGAATGGGAATAATTGAGTTACAAAATTACAAACTAAAAAATTGAAAATAATATAAGTAATAAAAATTATGTTAAACGTTTCATTGAAATATAATCATGGTATGGATAATGTACTGAAAAATAATTCGAGAGGTCCTAGGTAGCAGTGATCACACCACTATCCTCAGCAATCTACGGTATTGATCAGATAAAATAATATTAACATCGTTGGGCGTAGTATTTAAATATTTACCCAGGTTACGCTACTTCCAACGGTTTTATTATTTTTTTCATATAATCAATACCGTAGATTGTGGTGGTGAGTGGTGTGATGATTGCTACCTAAAACCTTCTGAAATTTTTTTTTAGTTTTTAGAACATTATTCACATTATTATTTTTTTTTCAATAAAACCGTTCAACATATGTTTTTTTACTTATTCTTTCATACTAAACATGATCCATCACTCCAAAACTGACATACATTTCAGACGATCTGAAACAGTACAGCCTAAAAACCGAAACGGAACTTTTGATATAGGTTTTCGTGCCAGAATGCGATTAGTGCAAACGTTGTGAATGAATTTATTTCACTAGCAATAGAAAGTATTTGTTTCAGATAGTGTCGGTTCTCTCACTTCAGATAAAATAATAATGATAATGTTCTGTAGGATATCAACAGACTTGCTTTGACGAGGTCAGAAATATTCCAATCAATATTCACTTCATTCACCAGAGAATCAGTATTTGCCCCATAGTCAGATAGAACGTATTTCACATATTATGCTTTAGAAAGAGCTCTTATGTTATGTTGGGTTTACCTTTTCCCCCTCCCTTTCTGTTTCTTATAAATAGAAATATATGATGAAAATAGGATTTTCGTTGTGCAAAATGTCAACAGTTCCATTCTGGCACCATTTTCAAGAATTGCAAATTTCATTGGTAGTCTGATATCATCGAAACTGTTACCACTCAGTAAAAAGTTGAAGTATATGAACTTGGATATCGTCAAAATCAAATTTTGCAGAAACCGCCAAGTTCTGTGGTGATCCGCTCATAAAGAAGGTACGTGAATGCCATGTGCTATCGCAGTCTCCTTTTTGTGTGAGTGTCCGTAATTAAAGAAACCTATATGTGTAAACTGAACGTATCAAATGTAAATTGAGGGTCCCCTCTATTCACGCCGGTATCAAGGCCGGGGTGATATAGATCACCACGTAAAGGAGGTCATGTGTGTGTAAAAAACGAAAGGCCTTCGGAGAAGAGTGTTTGACAAAATAAAAAATAGTGAAAAAACTAGGAGTGGCATCCTCACTTAGAAAAAGACTGCTGTGCCCCTGTGACAGGAGGAAATTGGCCAAATGCGCCCGAGAGAGAAGCAACGGTCATTTGAGCGGTGAGAACCGCTCATATTATAACATTAAATGTGTGCCCTTTTCGAAGTGAAATATGATCTATAGTAATGACTCATCAAGGAAACTCTTGATGACATTCAAAGGAATTTTTCCGAAGTAACTGGTGAGCTGATTCCGATCGATGAAAACAGACATTTCGCAATATGTGTGGAAAGGAACATCTAACAGGTTCTTAGACCACTTGACAACGAAATAAAAACTTTACGGTTAGAGTCTTAGACCGCAAAGAGTGAGGAATAAACAGTCATCCCAAGAACATACTCGACAGAAACACCTGGTTCACAGAGAGGACGAAAAACGAGCATGGGTCGAGAGCTGGAATATACTACTCTGCAGGGAGAAATTTTGATTTCAGTTATCCTCTAGGTCGAAATGGAATTTCGAATAATTTATCTCTCCCAATGAACCTTCACAATAGATTCTGGTAGCCGGTCGGTCGGTAGCCGGGCGGTTCGACGTGGGTGCTTTGTTCACTCAGTCAATCGGCCGATGTGTGAGTCGATGATTCAAGCCGCAGGCTGAACGCTCAATTTTCACTTGCTATCGTCCAACCCGTGTTAGGAATCATACGTTAAAAGGTAAAACCTCGTTAGTCCTTAGCTCGCACAAGTTTCGACTTCTAAGGGTTATCGCTCGTAGGAGTGTGACAGCTGCTTAGCGAAAAAACATTTTTCTACCATATTTTTTAAATGCCTACCAGAAAACAACTACTTTCCTGGCTTATATCACGAAGAACAGTGAATTATATCTGACAGATTTTTTTTTTCACACTATTATTGTTATGAAGGATATATGTATGCTCGATACATACAGACAGATGACAAAATTAAAAATAATTATGTTCAATGAAACTGTAGGTTTATCAGATCTGTTTCGAAAATTGTAGAATACTTCTAAAAACACAGAATTTTTCATGAAAACATAAAAACAAGTAAGTACTTCGATGTTTGGGTGTTGGTTTCGATGTGTATTTCTTTTTCTATTTTTCTGATACCTTCAACTGAAATTCGTTAGCTTCAATGTAAACATTTGCCAATTGGTGTGGAATTACGAATCCACCACCATCACCAATATATTGTCATAAGCTGGATTGGTAAAAACGTTAGTATTCATCTAAAACGAAATATCAAATTTGTTTCCCAAAAAAATATTTGTAAACTCCACTATCTGCTCTCCCCTGTACATAATCCGAGTGAGTTTTCAATGCAAAATACTTTCATCTCTTTTTCACCAACTTTTTTATTTTTTAATGTTGACTACAAAATAATCAATATTCAGAAAGTCCTTAGGCTGAGTAAGCAATAAAACAAATGAATTTTATTCAGGTCAATTTGCTCGATCTATAATTTTCAATAATAATAATTGTAATATGTGCGATTGATGACTGGTTAATTTTGTGGTAATTCATGATCTCTTCAATAAAATGATTGAAAATACTTTTGCCTATTTACCACTTACTGATTTTATTTATACGACCGGTTTCGGGTTTCACCCCATTATCAAGTATAACACTGAGATGTGAAGTTTTTCAATGTGAAATTTCACATCTCAGTTTTATACTTAATAATAGGGTCAAACCCGCAACCGGTCGTATGAATAAAATCAATCAGTGGTAATTTGACAAAAGTGTTTTTATTCATTTCATTAAAGTAATAATAATTGTAATGAGACACAAAACTGTACTTGAGTAGAGGAATGAGAAATCTGAAAATCTAAATAAAGTTATGCTCAAGTAAACGGTTAGGCTGATCACAAGCAGGAAAGTATCACATCATCATTGTGGTTAGTGTAGTTGTAATTGTAGCCTATTATTCATCCCTTATCACGAATTACATAACAAAAATAAAAATAACTCTTCATCGTTGGAAAACAACGCTAATTAATTATTAAACTATGTCTCGAAAAGTATTCACGACCTATGGACAATTTCGAGGCGAAATTCAATTCAATATTTAATAACATGCAGAGCAGCTTTTTCCAATGGAAATTATACTTCAAATTTCAAAGTAGATTTTTAATTAATTTCATCGCAAGGAAATTTTTCTCCTTGCACCAAAAACACATTTCGCTCCTCTGTTAGTCAGACAAATAACAGTTTTTTCTTCTCTGTAGATATATTACAGACATGGAAAGCATGGAAAATTTAAAATCTTGCCGCGAAAAAAATGAACATGAATAACTTTTCACAGCACGCCCTGACCGGTCCTCCTCGCCTCTTCTAACGACATAACCACCGGTTAGGGAACTGTGCAGACTCCGTACCTTAATATTTATATAATTCCCCTTCGCAGTCGCAGAACATGCACTACATATGTCACGTTCTGCAAAGTTCCTCATGGGTGAAATTGTTATGCATCATACCGAGTGGAGGCACAAACTTCCTCAGGCCAATGTGACATGTCTTGAGAGAACAATTAAATGGAGAAAATCAAATTTCTTATGAATAATTCAGAACAAATTGGAACATGTGTTGAAAAAACACTTTTGGAATTTTCCACAGATTGCATGTCATCTCTGATATGCTTTTGCATTTCATTAGTCCGTACTTCCATTGTCTAATATGATATACATTGACTTGAAATCCCTGAAAGAATCTGTAAAAAAATTAAAAAGATTATCTGAAAAATAACAATAATATCAATCAACAAAAAACTTCAATTATAATGGAATAAAATACAAGCAACAACCAAAGAATGAAAAAAAAATCCTCCTTGTGGATAATTTCAGCTTAAGCCAACTTGATATTATGTTGCTGAGTCCAAACATGCTCTGCTATTCCTGATTTGCTGGTTTCCCCTCGCTGTGTGTGTTTCTTGTGCTCGGCAATGCGAACTTTAGTCCTTCCATCAATTTCACAATGGAGAAAGGAGTACACAATGAATTGCCATTTTTAGATGTATTGGTGAAGAGGACCGACACTAAATAGGAAACATCTGTATATCGAAAACCCACTCACACAGGACAGTATCTGAACCAGAAATCCAACCACCATCAATCGACTAATAGAGGAATCATCAAGACTCTACTAGGCCGTGCTTTCGGGCTCTGTAATACAAAGGAAGGTCTCAAAAAGGAACTAGGTATCATCAAAAATGACCTCCAACGGAATGGTTACTCCAAAGTGATGGTGGAACAGGCTTCAGCTAGAAGACAGCAAGAGCTCCACAAGAAAGAGAAGCCCGCACAACCAGTACATGTACTTCCCTACATCAGAGGATTGTCGGAAAGGATAAGAAGGATTGGGTCCAAGTATAACATCAGAACCTGTTTCAGATCTGGGAACACTATCCGTAGCAGCCTGACGAAAACCAGGCCACCAAATGCGGACTGTGATTCCAAAAATTGCATTTACCGGATACCCTGCGAGTATGGAGAATCATATATCGATGAAACTAAGAAGTTGTTGAAAGTTCGCATTGCCAAGCACAAAAAACACACACAGCAAATCAGGAATAGTGGAGCATGTTTGGACTCATCAACATTATATCAAGTAGTCTCAAGCTGAAATCATCGACAAAGAAGAAAACTGATTTAGGAGAAAATTCGAAGAAGCTGCATATATGTTGTCCAACAATGCGTTTAGCCAAGCTAGCGTAGAGATACGCAACATATGGAAACCTCTAATAATCAAGCGGAACACGAACAACTCCCGCCAAACTGTCAGCTTCCGCTGAAACCGATAAAGCGGAGAGAGGAAAGAGGGGATAGGTGAAAGTACTCAAAAACCTATAAATAGTCGGATCACAGAGGAATCGAGATTCGATAAGAAATCAAAAGCACCTAAAGGCTGACTTTCGACCAAAAATAGGTCTGATTTCAATCTTGCTGTAGTGCCCATCAGCAAGTTGAGGACCGCTCGGAGAGCGGGGGTAGATGGAGTGGGGTAGTAGGTTCTCCTCGCTAAATAGCTGGGGGGGAAGCTTCTACTTCAGGGCACTCAACCCGGGAGGGGGCATGGGGGGAATACGTCCAGTTATCACCCGAAGACGATTGTGGATACTAACAATCGAAACGACGTGAAGTAACTTGTTTCGGAATCTTTTAATTTTCATCTCATGTTAATAATTCTTTTTTTTTTGGTTGTTGCTTGTATTTTATTTCTCTGTAATTTAAGTTTTTTTTTGTTGCTTGATATAAGTGTTATTTTTCAGATAATCTTTTAAATTATTTTTTTTCAGATTTTTTCAGGAATTTCAAATCAATTTATATCATATTAGACAATGGAAATCCGAACTAATGAAATGCATCACGAAACATTGTCAAACACCTTCAAACAAACGTTGATATGCTTTTATTCAAAATTCAACCATAGAAAATGCTGTTGTGATGTTCTCGAACAGACAGTCGAGATCTTGGACAGAGATTATGATTATTAAAAATACCATCCTTAGCAGCCATACTCGTACAAAAACCTAGTCAACAAACGCGCATAGCGACTTCAAAATTTTCAGTTACAAAACAGTCAGCAAAGGAAAATCTGTAAATCTAGAAAAGCGAAGCACGTATCGACTCACCAGCATAGCATGAAGTAGTCCGAAGCTGATATCATACGCAGGGAGAAACATTGCATTTAAAGGAATATTGAAGAAGCTGCGTTCATGCTGAACAGTGACGCATCAGTTGGGCTTTTATAGAAGTCCGCAATGTATGGAAATGTTTAATCAAGCAGGTAAACGGGCTAACGTACACTGAAACGGAAAACCAAGAGGTAAGAGGCGAAATTGAAAATCCCCCAAGTGACTTTCAAATGACTTGGCTGTTATTACTCGAAAATGATTGTGGATAGGAACTAATATCCAAACGTCCTGAAGTGGCATTGTTAGGTTGTTTTTCATTTCCTTCTTTTCAATTTTGTAATTTTTCTATAATTTTAATTTTTTTATATTTTTATAAGAATGTAAAATTTCACGGCCGGAGATAACTATTTTTCGGGATTTTTGACGATGATCTGCAGGTTTTGATGCATGACGTTTCCTCCATCATTACGGTAGATATTATCAAAGGCGATCTGGTAACGATCGCAGTTCACGAGTTGATACTCGAGTTGTTATTTCCGTTTCGAACGCGGTAACTACGATGCTCCCCGCATGCCTCTTCCCCATGCCTGCTCGCCGGGTTGAGTGCCTTGAAATAGGATCTTCCCCACACGGTTACTGTGTATGGAAGCTAGAATCTCATTCTATCCACAACACTCATTTCTGAATGGACCTCTACTTGCTGCTAGCACTTCAGCAAGATTGGAATCTAACCTCTTCTGGTCGAAAGTCAGCTTTTAGGTGTGTGTGTTGTGTGTGTACTAAAAAGTTTTTAAACTCACTGGAGCTGCTGGACAGCGACTCTCAGGTGTGGATGACCCCAGATTTCGCTCAACATCCCTGTTGAGCGCTTCATGTAGGTCACGTAGCGCTAGACTGGCATGTGTTCGTATTCTTTCGATTATGTTTTCTGCGTGTTATCTCATGTATGCGTCTATATAATGAATGTTTAGGTCCAGGTCCCGGTAGATGAACCGGTTAGGCATATATCTTGAAGCGTTTACAGCAGCTCGTGAGCAAGCATTGATAAACGTCTGGAAACAGCGTTTTTATATCGCTGTGCTCTGGCCTCAGGCAGTGGAGGATACAGAATGATGGAAAGTAGTACGGTCTTGATGAGAAGCATTTTCACATGGAGACCCATGTTACTCCTGCGGCCTATGATTGGGTACAGCTTTTGTTGGGCGGCTCTCGCCAATCCTAGTCTCCGCCGTTTGTGGGATCAGGACGTCTACTGTCGAAGGTGATTCCCAGGTATCTTACTTCGTTGGTCCACGAAATCTCTTGTCTGTTAAAGATGACGTTTCCTTTTGGGTGTACTGGCTTTTGAATTAGCAGTATCGCCTGACACTTATCAGGGTTTATACTGATTTTCCAAAGATTGGCCCGTTCCTCTAATTCGTCCACTTGCTGTTGTAAGTATATGGCGACTTGCGCGTGACTAGTGTATCTCGCCTGTAGAGCTGTATTGTCCGCGTAGGCACGACTGCTGTGTATACCGAGAAGAGGTATGGGAAAAGAACTGCACCTTGTGGAACCCCTGCTTCCAGAAGTCGCATCATGGAGAGTTCGTGTCCTATTCTGCAACGGCATCGTCGGTCTACTACGACGCTGGAATTCGACTCTGGTTTTACATTATTCTCCGTTGCTTGAGTTTCTCTGAATTGGATTAACTGACCTTGTTTGTGTACCTTTGAGAACAGGTAGACAGATTTCATTAATGTTCATTGCCTTTTTTTCTACTGAAATTATCCCTGTGTTTATGAATTTCTGTTTTCTCTGTATATACTGTTGGATAGTAATTTTGAGTTTCTTCGAGTATTACTATCTCTGAGAATGAGATTCCAATTAATGGGAGGTCCAAACTTTCAACATCCAGCCCGCTGACGATTTCGCTAACTTGGCTGGTCAGTTCTAGTATGTGGTAAGTTCTAGTATGTGATATTCCAATGTTTTCATTGGAAATAATATTTTCTCAGTTTTACAGCATTTTCCAAAATTCAGGAAAAAAGCAACACATTTTCAAATTTCTGGAACACAAAAGAAATTTCATACTATTCTTTCGCGGATTTAGGATCTCAAAATATATCCCAACGAATTTTCGCAATGGAGTATTACGAAGCGGCTTATTTTTCTATGGTCAAAACACTCACTCTCCATTAAAAAGATCAGAAAGCATTTCATAACAAAATTTGATTGTTCATAGAAATAACATTTCCATTCGAAATTGTTACTCGGCACAAAAAATTACGAAACACATCCGTCGGCGACGGTTAAATTAAAATTTTTTGTTGCCTCACACGTTATGAATGACAGAAAAACCAGCAATCCTGCGACAAATTCCACCGCCAACCCAGTGATTCTGACAGATATAAAATGAAATAAACGGTATAATTCATTTTCGTTTATTATTTTCATATCTGCATCATTAAACGTGCGGTCGGGAGTACATTTATAAAATGAATAAATACAAATACGGAGTCCCGCCCAAATGATTCACAACTTGCCGCAGAATATTTCACGAACAATCCGAATAGTTAGGTGCGAGTTGTTCATTAATAATGCAGAAGTGGGTTGAATAGAATTTAATACAACTGAAACTTTCCTATTTCATCACACAAATGTTCGTCGTGTGTATAGTGTGTGCTTACGGAAATCTCGTTGTAATATACCGGATGATAATTAGTCAGAAAATATATTTACTTAATACGAAATGCGAAATCTAGATTATCAGTGTTAGTAATGAGCATACTGCTTTCAAATTTATTCATCTCCAAGGTTTCACTTTTACTTTATTTTTCCTCACAACCAAGAAAGATAACAATATTTACACCAGATATAAGGATAAGTAAATATTTCTACCAAAATAACTCACCCCTTTGAATTAGAATTTCGATTAGATTGAGAAATCATGAAAATGAAACGGAATAAACAATTGAGAAAAACGTAATATTTTGTTAATTCTCAAATAAATAGCTTAATTTATATTTGACAGCTTCAAATATCTGAAAAATGAAACACAGGACGCGGAGAGGATAATTGAAAACAGACCAAGTACTGAATTTTTGGAGGTAATAATTGACAATAAACTCAGATTTTCCGATCACATTGTAACCCTCAAAAAAAGGGTGTTTTGCGGTGAGAATAATATATAAGTATCTTGGTTTGTCTGCCGCTAAATCGGCTTATTTCTCACTTGTTGAGTCACATTTAAGGTATGGAGTTCCTTTCTGGGGAGTATGTTGCAAAACTCAAATGCAGACGGTGTTCATTATTCAGAAAAGGGCTATGAGATTCATGTGTAATGTCAAAAGTCGAGACTACTGCAAACCCCTATTTGAATTAGATAAAATCTTGACAGTTTTTGGAAACTTTATTTTAGGAACAGTACCTATGTTTAGTTAACAAACATAAATTGATATTTAGCGGTTACTCCAATTATTATGACCTTCGTCAATCTAACGACCTAAGATTACCCATACCATGCTCTACACTAGTCAAAGACTCTATATATTATAATGCTATCAAGAAGTTCAATCATTTACCTGACCATATTAAAATTTTAAAGGATAGCTGTGTATTTCGAAAATCAGTAAGAATTATTATGTGGTAGACCCTATTATAGTTTAGAAGAGTTCTATGAAGACCGTTTCCTCCAATTTATTTCATCAATTGTATTTTTTATTAGACAAAGTATAGTATACTGCATTTGAAAATTATAAACGGTTTTTGATTTTAACATCATTTGTACCCTATATATCAGGGGTGGCCAACTTGATTAGACATAAGATCTACTGTTTACTAATGAAACCCTGTGGGATCTACCACTTACATACTTCTTGAAATCTTAAATGAAACAGCATAGTGTTTAGTACACAATCATAAAATATTTTTTATTGGACAGTCTTAGGAGTCTCTTTCGTATCACATATGAGATTGTTTCCTTAAATTTACTCAATACTTTGGAATGGAAGTCTGAGTTGATGATGTTTAATCAACATTTATAGGTCCTATCTATATATTAGTATGAGCATTGCGTCGCAGTATCTTCCACTAATTTAGCATAATCTGGTTTGTAAGTAGTTGGAAATTGCCAACCTTAAAGAATCCAATGTATGAGCGTCTGTCAAGCGAGAACGGTGTTTACTTTTTGTTTGTTTTAAGTAGGAAAATGCTGACTCACATAAATATGTTGAACCAAAACACGAGAAGTTGTTTAACACATTTCTTCAAATTTGGATATTTTCCATTGGAGACCAATGCCCAGAAATCTTGACCTGAGAATGATCTTGCTTTTAGAAATATGTCGCAGCGTAGAGTAATAATTTCGTTTTGTAACATAATGTGCTCCATTTGAATTATATCTGCGATTATATCTGCGATATCACTATGATCAATGGAATCATTAAACGGATAAATGATGAATTTAACCAATTTCTCAATTTTTTTGAAATCACTAAAGCGAATTTCGAAGTTTGCTATCACTGCCCTAATTTCTGTCGTGTACTTTTCAGAAATGAAATTGTAGGTAGGATGTTTTTCCATATGACCCTTGATGTTTACAAATTGTTCAAATTTTGTCTTCTCTATGTCAACTATCATAGACGCTGTTTGACTTTGAAATGCTGCAATAGAACTCATCATTTCTGTTAATGTTTTATTCTTGCCTTGTAGATTCAGATTTAATGTACTCAGTTTTCTAATAAAATCGGCCAAGAAAGCTAAATCACATTGCCAGTCTAAATCACGTTGCGCAGTCTGGTCTATTTATTTATATTTTTTGCCTTTCCACGATCGACTGGACTAATGGTCTATGTATATGTGAAAATTATAATATGATATACAATTATGGGGATATAAATGAAAATTATGGTACAGTAATTTATATAAGAAAAAATATTATGTCGCATAATGAAGTTAAATTAATAGATGATTGTAGAGTCATTGAAAAAAAATTACAAATAAAAAAACCAATATTCTCATAACATCAGTATACCGACCACCTTCAACAGTAGCTATTACATTTGTAAATGAATTGAAAAAATATCTGGAAAACTGTAAAACTACTTCAGAAACTCATCATATCATAGTCGGAGACTATGAACGATGACACGATGACAATGAACTTATTTCAGAATATTTAGACGTAATGAGCGAGTATAACTTTATTTCAATGATTAACAGTGACACACGTGTCGAGCGGGGAGCATCAACCTGCATAGATCATATTTTTTTTTCAATGTTAAAAATGAAGTTATTATAAAGAACTCATTATCTGCTGTCTTTGATCATGCTATTACAGACCACAAGGCAACCATTCTAGTTGCGCCGATTTTGATAAGTAATGAAACAAAAGTAGAATATATAAAGAAATGTATTAATTACAATGCTTTGAAAAAAGACCTAAAGAATCATAACTGGATAGAATATTTCCATACTGTAGATTCTAACGGATTAGCAACTACGTTCATAAAAATATTTAAGCATCTTATTGCACTAATCACCAAACAAATAATTATGCATCGAAAAGAAATTAAACGTAAAAAATGGATTACTAAAGGGCTTGTTACTTCAATTAATAAATGATTATATCGTGAACATAAAATGTATCCCGAAGATGCTGAAAGAAAACGACAATATAATCAATATCGTAATCACCTAAATAGACTAATCAAACAAAAAATTTATGGGAAATTGTGAATCCGAGCCCTAAAAAAATGATACAATAAAACAAATAATTGATAATGAAAACAAACTCTTAACTGATACAAAGATGATAGCAAATACATTCAACGATTATTTTGTCCATGTTGGAGAAATATATGCTAAAAAAATTGACAAGCCATCAAATCCACCACCAAAAAGGACATCAATATAGGAAAGTATATTCCTCAAACCCGTAAACAAAAATGAAATTGTGAGTATCATAAATTCTCGTAAGATTAACAAATCACCAGGTTTCGACAATATAACCGCAGAAACTTTAAAAGAAGTTTCTGAGGAAATATCTGAATAATTGGCACATCTCATTAATCAAATATATAAAACTGACAAATGTCCATCTGAATTCAAAATTTCAGTTGTTACGCCGGTATATAAAAAGGGCGACAAATCTCATACTTGTAACTATAGGCCGAGCTCTCTGATTACGTCAATCACAAAAGTTTTTGAAAAGTCACTAAAATCAAGAATGAATGATTTCCTTAATGAGAATAACGTGATATCATCCCTGCAGTACGGGTTCAGAGAAAAATTATCGACCAATGATGCAATTTCCAAAATTACCAGTGAGATATATAAGTTGATGGATGAAAGTAAACCAACCGCATGTGTGTTCCTGGATCTTGCAAAGGCTTTCGATACTGTGGATCACCAACAGCTGTTGGACTCCCTGCAAGATTCAGGAATACGAGGTGTAGCAAATGAACTATTTTCAGATTATTTGAATTGCCGCAAACAGTATGTGAAAATAGGAAATGGAATCAGCGAAGAGAAGAGCCACTACTTTTTTCATTATATATAAATAGTCTACTCACCATCCATGAAACTACAGGTCAAATTGTGAGCTTCGCTGATGACACTGCCATTCTATACACTGCAGAAACCTGAGAGAGTCTGAAAATGAAAATGGAAAACGATCTGTTGAATATTATCAATTGGTTTGACCATAAGTTGCTTACCGTAAACTTTGACAAAACTTTTTATATACCTTTTTCGAGTTACAGAACTAACTTACTTAAGTTCAAGGAACTCACACTGGGAAAAACCATTCAACATATTGCCATCAAACAAGCAGAGAGAGTTCTAAAAAAAATGTACGTATCCGTCAAAAAAGCTTTTTGAGGATGCAGCTATCCTCAGCGTCAGAAAGTTTTTTACACGAGCAATTTTCATAAGTAAAAATAAATACACCCTTCAACAGTTAGAGCATAGTTATACCACAAGAAACAAAACAAAAATGTTCGTACAAATACAGACAACAAAAAAATCGGTGGGACAACGTTGTTTCAGTTTTTAAACAAAAAAATTCTTTAACTTTCTAGACGATATGCATAAAAATAAGCTAATGAAAGTCAACTCGATACCACTAATAAAAAATATATTCAAAAAGTATCTCCTCAATGTAGATCATGAAATAATAATTAATATAATTGATAACAAATAACTTATCAAAATTTCTCTACTTTCATCGCTATAGAAATGAACTGAATTTTCAATTCTCCTCTCATTGTCATTGTCATTTACTTTTTCTCAGGTCCAAAATATTGTAAATATTGTAAATACTCACACTGAAATACTGTTCGAAGATTATTTGGTAATACAATAAGTAAAGAATTCCCATGCACAACCTTAGGGTTTTAATGGGTTCTCTCGATGTTTATTACCTATATCTAGAACATTTCATTTAATTGATTGTTTTCTTTTTTTTTGTATTATATCTGAAATTGCATATGATGTATTGGAAACTCTATCTATTGCTGGTAAATAAACATATTATTATTATCTGTATATGTGTGTATATGTATGTTAAACACACATATTTATATATATATATATATATATATATATATATATATATATATATATATATATATATATATATATATATGTATATATATGTATATATATATATATATATATATATATGTATATGTATATATATATATATATATATATATATATATATATGTATATATATATATATATATATATATATATATATATATATATGTATATGTATATATATATATATATATATATATACACAGAGAGATTTTATCGAGTGTGTATGATACAAATAAAAAATGTAACAAATAGTGGACATAACACTCCAAAAAGGGAGGCAAACCGCGGACACGTGTTTCTGGCTATTGGCCTCATCAGCGCGGTGCAGCCAAGTGTAAAGATGGGCAACACTTGTTTGCCGAAAGCAGGAAACAACATAGACGCACGGAGTCAACAACAGGAGCCAACCGCACATAGATGTAACCTGGGAATTCTAGGTCTTCTAACGGAAACCACAAAGTACATGGCGTTACCTAGAGATGGCGGTAATTATTTGAAAATATCACAGGTGCACAATCTATAAAGCATATGTTTAAATTTTGAAGACGCTGCGTTGTTTAATATTTGTTTGGCAGCCATCAATAGCGAACGTTTTCGGTGAGTTTGAGAAAATGGAGAAAATTAGTCATCGTTACAATACTTTCATTTGAAAGCCCAACGAATATAAAAGTTGAACTAGATTTTACTCTGGGTGAGTCTGCTTCTTCGTTCACAACAGTAAACTATTGGGTAGCGTGTTTTGAACGAGGCCGTACGAGCTGCCAAGACGAGAATCGCAGTGGTCGACCAAATGAGGTGACGACTCCAAAAACGGTGAAGAAATTCTACAAAGCGGTACTGAATGATCGTCGACTGAAAGTGTGCGTGCTAACAGACTTGGTAGGCATTTCAAAAAGTGTGGTACATCGTATTAGGAATCACACGTTAGAAGGTAAGACTTCGTTAGTCCTTAGCTCGCACAAGTTTTTCAACTTCTGAGAGTTGTCGTTCGTTAGGGGCGACAGCTGATTAACGGAAAAACAGATTTTAAATAGAACAGTATATCATCTGAAAATTTGGACATGAGAAACCAATGTGCAAAATGGATGCCGCGTTTGCTCACACTTAAGCAGAAACAGTGTCGTGAAAATGGTTCAATTGAGTGTTTAGCACAGCAACAAATCAGAATTCTTGCATCGTTTCATAACCATGGATGAAATATGGGTCCATCACTTTACACAAAAGCAGAAGAAAGACCAAAAAAGTGTACTCGAAAGGAAGAATAGGCTGCAAAGGAAGCGAAGACCGTTTCATACGCAAGTATGATCATGACATAGGTTTATTTAGAATGTGCGTGGGGTAATTTTCATTGACTATTTTAACGAATTAAACGTGAAATTTATACCTCATGCACCCTATTCACTAGATTCAGCCCCCTCAGAATATTTTCTTTTACCAAACTTGAAAAAATGGTTCAGTGGTCAAAAATTATCCAACGATGAAAAAGTGATGTCCGCAGTTAATTGCTATCTTGAGGAGCCGGACAGTTCTCATTATGAAAACGGTGTCGTACTTATTGAACTGCAAGGAGATTATTTTGACAAATAAACACATTTTTTCCAATTTTTTTTTATTTTCTCGTATTTTAGGTGTTGATACTTTCTTATGAATTGACCGTATCCAGGCATGGGTCTCTGGGTCTCTTCAAACGTGAGTATTCTCGCTGAGTGCATGTTCCGCTATATTAACTTATCGTTATGCCCCAGGCGACAACTTCTCTTGTATTCAGTGAGCCGACTACTTATATTTCTCTTCAAGGTTTCGATGTAGTCCGATTCACAGTTTGGGATTGGGTATAACCCAGGTATTGCTAGAGGCACACTGGGATCCTTTGCTGACCCGGTTTTCATTGGCCTAAATACACGATTTGTTTCTTCAGAATTCTCCCTATTCGGTCCGTAACATTTTTTAGACATGACAGGAATGCTCTTGCTTGTATGAATTTGCTTTTGCATTTTCTTTCTTGGGTCATGTGACCCATTCAAATTTGGCTTCGCTATACCAGTTTCTTTAGTAGGCATTTTTCAAGTCATTGAGTTCTTCGGGAAGACTCTCAGGTTCACATACGAGTGGGACCCTCTCAACTAAAGTCCCAAGTACTCACTCTGTATGTGTCGAATTTTTTGTGTACTCTATGACCCAATCTCCCATTTTTTTGTCTGTTCACAAGCTCATGCAAGAAGGCGATTTTCCTTCGGGATTTCTGTTTCAATGTTCCGTTCCAATTTTTGGTTTGAGAGGAAATTTGTTGAGTTGTTATTCAGTTCGCTGCCATAGCACAAACGTATCAGTAATGTAACACATTATGGTTTCACGGTCGCTTTCTCTAAGGCCCGTTGTTCTAATTTTGCTTTGCGAATTTTGAAAAAGTTCGCCACTGCCCATTGTAGCGTCATTCCTTCGTTATTGGAAGAACGTCGATGATGAACAATAAGCGAACATAGCCGTAATGTCTGCCGATAATAATTCATCAATTAGTTGTTTGATCAGAACCATCGTGTACAAGAAAACCATGTCGAAGCTTACTAGTATCTTTCACGGATCCTCCACACAGAATCCCAGGGTGCCTTTAGTAACAACGGGGTTATACCTATTTCCTTATGATTGTGGATATATCTACATTGGAATCACGAAAAAGAGTACAAGTACCTGGTACTCAGAACGCACATTGTCGTCTGAGGTCCGACAAGTAAGCAGTAGCGGAAAATGCACTCAGCGAAGTTACCTATGTTATTGCATTGATAAAGACCTAGGTGATTGATAAAATTCAGAGTTATCTATTACCCAGAACTGTATAGGGAGGCAATAAAAATTCAAAAACACAAAATTTCTGTTGAAAAGAAGAGGAAAATAATATCGATGAAGTCTGACTACCTACACTGAACTATACTCTCAAGAGATGATCTATTCGGTAATAGAGACGAAGTGACGCTCACTACCGATGGAACAAAACAGGCTTCAACTTCGAATGTAGTCACTACTGTAAGATAAACACGAGCACTTTGTCCATTGCCTCATCGCCTTTAGAAATATCTACCGCAGTAGTAGACAAAACGTCAGTTACTAAGTGTCTCATTTTTCAGCAATAGGATATCTTTGTTGACTCTGTTGGCTTTTGATTACAGGCATTTGAACAATTGCAAGTTTGCTAAGAATAGAAATATGAAGAAATCAAAAAGCTCCAAATTTTTCAAAAACTGAAACACCTTCAGACAAACTGAAAGTAAAAAACCAACCTGCAACTCACCTTTTACAAAATTATTAGGTTTTTAAAAAAAAGTTTTGTGAAAAAAATCACCAGACTCCATGTTATATGAACTTTTCATCGGGAATTACCTGCTTCAGTTCAGATCAATGAAACAGCCTACATAAGAAGGTCGAAACGCCCAAAATTACGTTCTTGCCCATTCGTCTTTTTTAACATAATTAATAAATACTATGAATGTACCCTCCCATCAATAGAAAATTAAAAATGAGTCTCAAGAACGAAATTACCATCTACAATACGATGTTCAAGCCTGTCATCATGTATGCTTCAGGCGTCTGGGGAATAGCAATTCCATCTAACATCTCCTTCCTGGAGAGATTACGAAATAAGTTAATACGGATGATTGTGAATGCTACTTGGTTCGTGCGGAATGAAGCCATCCGCAGAGATTTGCAGCTGCCTTCCATTCAGTCGAGGAATCGGCGAGTTTTTGATAGCGCGGAAACTCACGAAAATCCGTTAGTTAGGAAAGCTATAGATTATGCTGTAGACGACCATTTCCGATATAGAAGGCCCCGACACTCTGTCGAATGAAGCCCCCGTTATGAACAGATTTTTCATCCATGAAATTTCAACAGCTTCCTTTTAAAAGTTGGTACTAACTGAACAAGAGCGGTGAATGCATTAATACTTGCGCCATCTATGTGTTGGGCCCGAGACTTTTCAGTAATATATATTTAAAGTGTCCAAATTACTGATACCTATTTTCAATCACATCAAATATCAACATAAACTATCATGTTTCCTAATCCTTCACTTTAAATTGGATCAGCATCATTTTATATATTGCCCCACTCTCTCCTAAGGCATTCGCTCGATGTCCGGGCGATTGCTCTCTCAATTTGAAAAGGTCTCCCCTGGTAATAAATAATCCTTAATAAATATCCGAGGGGATAGCGATTCTAATCGCAGTTTTTGCTGCCCGAAGCTTTCAATATCTGTCAAGACTGAATTATCGCGAAAGGAAAAATTTTACAAATTGGAATTTAACTAGAAATTTACCCATCAATTGAATTATTTGATGTAAATAGTGGAATATTGATATTTTCGTCATCATTGCAGAAACTTAATCAGCAGAAAGTGATACATGCAAGTTTGATGTTTGGAGTGCTGATGATATAACTATTTGTGAGTAATCAGAATATGACTGGAGTTAGCTGAGGTATTACCATCGAGATTTTTTCTTGATCAACACTAACTTATCAATTAACGTTGCTCTGGTGTACAATTAGTAATGCTTCATCATTGTGCTCTTGTTTAATCTAGTTGCCTTGCAGTGAAAGGCAAATGACAACGTAGAAGCTTGGCTTTGCAAAGGACCGCCTTAGAGAGGCTCGCTTATCTTCGATATCCTTGGATCAAGTTATCTGTCGATCCTATAGATGGTGTCTTTGTAAGAGCAGATGTCATCGCCTTCACTTGCTCAGGCTTGTCCTTCAACAGTTGAGTGATGAGAAGTATACTATCAGATAATTTGAAATCGTAATTGATAATCTTAGTTCTTTTCAAAAATAACCTGAGCTCAATCATTACTTTTTTTGAGAACTACCTGTGTTTTCAGAAACACATTTTCTTTCTTAGGTTTTCCTCCTTTAGGACACATCAAAAAATAAAATCAACGAACACATGACTGGTCTGAAAGACAAAAAATAAGAGGCTAGAGGATCGTGTTCGACAGCTCCTAAACTACATCAAGGAACTTCGAGTCGAACTGTATGAGCTGAGGAAGCCCAAAACCACTGCATGAGGTAGCAAAAACAGAACGAGAATTTCCAAATGATGGATTCTACATACGGCCCAACAATCGGCCCTTTGAGAAAGGCAACGAGGTCTGCGATAGAAACAGTTCTGGGAAGACCAGCAAGCCAAATCATCACACAAGAAAGAGTCTTGCTCAAACCAAGGAAGCTCGAAAGTCAAAGCAGCAGCACGATTGCTGGGACTCGATAAAGTAGAATGAAATTTTCGTGAAATTGTCTACATATCCACTTGAAAAACGGAGAAGAATGGCAAAGGAAAATCCGTTCTTCGAAGAAGTCTTTCATATATGCACTTTGAAGAAAGAGATCTCGCTCCACGTTGTAATCCGGATAACATCTAACCTAGGAAGTCACGGAAGACCTGGAAGGACGAAGATACGTCAATGCCCACCAATGTCGTCAAGGAGAATCAAGAAAACACACCATTTCCGTGTTTATGTTCAGAGGTACAGGTGTACTGCTTAATGAATACACTTTTCTGCTCCAGTTTCAAATGACTATATCTTATCATTGCAGTCGATTTCTTGATTTCCTTTCACACGACTATCTATTCATTTTTATTTGTTTTACAGGGTTTGTCTGAACTGAAGGATTCAATTAGTTTAAACCGATTCAGGTCGATGATTAGAAATATTGTCTAGCATACCACCAAATATGGAATCAATACTACAATTCCTAGACTATCGATAGAAAGGTAATTTCAGACAGCTTTATCAATATAAGATGCATTACTTACTAGTCCAGCTCTGCTATCACTGAATACATTTTTTTCAGGGCTCAACTTAAGTTTTCTAAGTTACAATGAAAAAAAGAGAAATGAAACTTTCTATGATTTTTACCACTTTTATTTGTAGCTAACGCTACTGCTGTTTCATCCTATAAAGACATGTTCTAACTTTTACATTAAACTAAAAATGATTGATTACATTAGCCCTTATGTAACACCACTGTAGGTAATAGTAGAGGTACTTAGCTCAATTGAGTACCTGAATTTTGTTTATTTGTGACAATATGAATACGCTAATTTGAAAACCGGTGATCGATTTGATCATTTAACACGTTGCACCCGCAATGTTTATACTTATGAATTTTCAAGGATTCTTTAACTTCTAAAACTGATTTCAGTTCGTGATTTTCAAAATAATCGTTATTTCCGATTATATTTTTGTTTCTCGGGGATGAGATTGACACGCATTTTTATGGGTTGAGAAACAAATCATTCTCCGCTATCATCAGAATCCTTACTGTGTTGATAGATTTTCAAGTCATCAACGTAGAGTGAAAATTTGCACTTATAGAAGCAACTAGAGATTTCGTTTATGTATATAATGAAGAAAAGGGCCCAGATGGCTGCCTTGAGGAACTCCGGAGGATACCGTAAAGAGAAATGACGTAAATCCATTCATGGCCACCATTTGTGACCTGTTATTCGAATAGGACCGTATCCACTTCGATAAAAAGTTATTATTCACACCGACTTCAGCTAGCCTCTGTAATAAAGTTTTGTGACTAATCTTATCAAAAGCCTTACTGAAGTCGGCGTATACATCACCCACCTGAACGTGTTATTCATTGATATGGCACTTGAATAATAGTTTCGAATCGAACCTAAATTTTTGCATGCTCAGTCGGTTCGATAGTTATTTAGAAGATAGTCATTACATCTTCATCTTCAAAGACCACAACCAAACTTCCAATATAGCCTTCACTTGGAGAAATCCTATGGAAAGAAGGAAAAATTGAGCTGTCTGTCAACGGCGTAGAAGTAACTTCAAGAATGTTTCACAACGTTCACAGTGTTCGAAGTATATGAGCAAGATCTGGCAGAATATCTGATGAAAAATATTCATTCCTTTCCCGATTTCTAATCAACTTCAGAGAGGTTTCATTTCATATTCGATAAATCCTCCTCGTAAAAAGTATTTCTGGTATCTTTCCACCATTGGAAAACACTACTGAAAAGTGAAGCAATTGAGGAGACCATGAAAAACGTTGTAGAAAAAAAGTTATAATCATTCCTTGTCGCTTGAGAGCTCTTCGGAATTTAATTTCACGAATTCATTTAAAAATACTTTTAGGGTGTGGGTTTTCTCTTTCATTCGACCCGCAAAGTAATTGGAAGTTTGAATGCTTGAAGCGAATTCATGTAATGGCCGTTATTTCGTGATACAAATATTGATTCATTTCTCGAGTCATTTTCTCTTCACCATTGAGACTCGAAAAATTTTCTGCGATAGAAAAATATCGATCAATAGCCAGAAATATAGTTTTGCTTGTGAATGATACCCGCACCTACATATTTGCCTTTGTTGATACCTTATTTATCAATAATTTTATGTCAATTTTCAATTCATTTCTCTCTTAATTTCATCAATTATAGTTTTCGCCATTATTTGAAACAGTAAAAAAGGCAAATCCATTCTATTTTTCGAAAATTTATACCTGGATGTTGGATAACATCAAATAAAACATGAATCATCATGTAATATAAAATAATATAATTTTCACCATTCCACAATATACGATTCAATATGTTCTATTGAAAATCATAAGAAATTTCATTGACATTGATAATTAAACTGTATCCAAAACTTCTCTGTTGTAATCATAACAGTAGTGGCTCATTTGAGAATATGAGTTACCGTGTTAGGAATCACACGTTAAAAGGTAAGACCTCGTTAGTCCTTAGCTCGCACAAGTTTTTCAACTTCTGAGAGTTATCGTTCGTTAGGGGCGACAGCTGATTAACGGAAAAACAGAACAGATTTTTAAACAGAGATGTTAAGATGAGATGTTGAGAACTTTCTTACAACAATGTACTCCAGCTAGGTTCAGACAGGTGGTTGCAATGACGCGCTTTTGTTTCAGAAATTCTTGTAGACCAGGGGTCACAATTCCGCGAGTTTATTCAACAGATTGGAGAAAATGAATTACCATATCATACTGCCGTACGCTGGCTTGGTTGCGGAAAAGTTTTCGAGCGCTTTTTTGAACTTCGAGCAGAGATCGAAATTTTTTTAAATGAGAAGCAGCGCCCTTTTTGCCGATTTAGAAAATAGTGAATGGATGTGGAAGTTAGTCTTCTATGTCGATTTGACAAATCATATGAACGAACTGAATTTGAGATTGCAAGGAGAAAATCAGCTTCTCTCTGATTTATACACCAATATCAAATCCTTCAGGCAGGAAATAATTCTATCTCAATCGCAATTACGTAAAAAATGTTTCACACATTTTGAAACATGTGAAATATTCAGCCACACTACAGAGACTGAATTTCCCATCAATTTTGTAATCGAAACTTTGACTGCTTTGAAGATAAATTTTGATACTCGTTTTCCAGATTTTGATGTCATTGCGAATGAAATTAAGCTTTTTCAAAATCCTTTTGATTCTGACATTGAAACCCTGACTCCGGAAGTCCAAATGGAAATTATTGATTTACGGTGCAGTGATATGCTTAAGAACAAATATCAATATTCATCTTTGTTTGAATTTTATAAAAGTCTTCCACTGGAACAATTTGATAATTTGCATAAATTTGCTCGTGGGTTGTTTTCTGTTTTTGGTACTACTTACTTGTGTGAGAAAACGTTTTCCAAGATGAAGTACTCAAAGAATGTTTACAGATCTCAATTAACCGATTAGCATCTTAAATCTCTTTTGATAATTGCTACAAGTAAAATTGATCCACAACTACAAAGTATTGTCGGTGGAAAATCACAATTACATAAATCTCATTAGTGTTTTTGTTTTACTGTGATTCATTTCAATTATTTGTTAGTTATTAATATGCTTAAACTTAGATACTTAAGTTTTCTTTGTCATCATTCCTGTCGTTAAGTTTTACCTTGCAAATAAATAAAACCGAGTAATTATCATTCTGTGTTTTCTTCTTCAACTTATCACAGCAATAATAACAACAATTATGTAATCATTGGCTGTCGCGGGCCAGATTGATGACGACAGTGAATCATTGGCTGTCGCGGGCCGGATTGATGACACTGACGGGTGGAATTTGGCCCGCGGGCCATAGTTTGGAGACCTCTGTTGTAGACCAACGACCAACTCTAGTCGTTTCTAATTTGCCGCAAGATGATGCAGAGAGTTGATATTTGTATTCATTTTTTGAATCAAATCAATAATGTTGCCAATACTTTGTTTTCTTTTAGAAACAAATAAGTGAAGTTATGACGCTCGTTGACATATTAGAATTGAAACGAATCGTGGCTATATTGTTTTGAAAGTGGTGATGCAAGTATAAGGTTACATCTAGTGTGAGAACAGTTTTTAAAATTCTCAAGAAACAATATGAACCATGAAGAAAACAAACTTGTTCACTCATCTAATATAGATAAATCAATAAAAAGGAAGTATTTTCAATTTGAGCTTTCATTTACCAACTCGAAACCTATAAAAAGTCATATTTTTTTTAGTATTACCCATGTCGAAATCAAGTTATATATTGTATTCTTCTTTCTACACATACACATCTCGAGACAAGCTTTTACATTATATTATGGTGTAAAGGAATCGAGTGATGGATTACTTTCAGTTTGAAGTATAAGTATATCAGTTTGATTTTCCTCTTGAAGATGACCACTTGGTGATCAAAACATGAGGTATTAAAATAACGATTTGGTGGTCAGAAAAAACTTCAGTAATATTCGTTACTACACCAAAGATTCCAAACAGTGCATCAAAAGTATCTTTATAGGTAATGAGTGAAAGCTCCTACATTGATTCATTTTTATTCATTAGTTATAGCTGGACATATTCCTCAGTCTGTTCATTTTATCGTTGCATGGTCGTTTGAGCACCACCAAGTTTTCTTTAACATTTATTCAATCGTAACGCTTCAACATTGGTATTGTGGCCATTTTGTTTTCCGTCGTTTTGAATTTTTTCCTCGTGAATCCTTCCATTTGATATCCATATCATCGGGATACATAAAAACATAGTCCATCGTCTTCAGAAGTCCATATTGGAATTGGAGTGACGTCACTTCATTTTCCGTATTTTCCTTAGCGAGCCCTTTCTCTTGATAGTCATTTCATAGGGGTGTACAAAAACTAGTCGGCCATCTTTTGTTGTTCGCCATATTGGATTAAGAGTGACGTCATGTTATTGTTCTAATATATTCAGCGGTTCTTTTCATTTGATATTCATATCATGATGGCGCATAAAAAATTCGGTCTTGTGCGGTCCGTCATATTGGATTCTGAGTAAAGTGTTATTTTATGGATTTTTTTCAACAAACACTTTCATTTGATACCCATATCATGGGCTCACATTTCAGCTCAATCACTTGAGAATAAGTGCTTCAAAATTCAGTTCATTTTTTCATCTAAAATTTAATTGCAGTAAAGAAAGGTTTCGGCTATCTACTTCTCCATCTGTTCATGTATAATGATGGAAAGTAGAAAGCCAAGCCATTTCTCCCAAAAACTAATCTTTTCTAAAAATATAACCCTATCAATTTAAAATGTAGTGTTTTGTATATTTGAAGTGTTGTTCTGTTTAAAAAAATCTGTTTAAAATCTGTTTTTCCGTTAATCAGCTGCCGCCCCCATACAACTCTCAGAAGTTGAGAAACTTGGGCGAGCTAAGGACTAACGAGGTCTTACCTTTTAACGTGTGATTCCTAACACGTTACGTGTACACGTACACTTCATTTATACCCTCAAATTTTCAAATTGTATTATGATTCCTACTCTCTTTACAAATGTATTGTAGACCTTTTCATTTTCTCATAACTTGATCCAATAATTCATTGAAATCTGTATTCATTTCCTGAAAATAGTATGTGGCAAACGGACATTTCCAATTCCAATATCTTTCCACAGTCGCACTAGTAAATTCAATCCAAAGAACGAGTTCATTCATCAATCATTTGAGACAACCAGATGTATTAATTCAACAAACGCTATTTTGAGTAAGTCGAATCTAATCGAAAACGAGTTAGTGCGACAGAAAATTAATTATCTGACTGTTACATTTGGATAGTGAATGAGATACTTTTATTTCGTAGTGTTTATGAACATTAATTTGAAATATATATTTTTATTAAATTAGTAAGATACTTATTTAATATTTTAGTACTCTCTAAAAATTTTGAAACTTCCGGAAAGAAGTGTTAATATTACATTCAATCACCTACAGATACGATTTTCTTGAATAAAATTTGAACACATTCTACTCAGTGCATGTTTCTGTTCATTTCATTCATTATTTTGTTTTCACAACCATAAAAGTAATTGCTTTTTCGATAAATGATGAACGCTAAAACAACTGAATTGGAGGCTTTCTTGTTTTGAAGTTATTCATACGAATATAACATGAATCAATCATAACAATTTGATAGTTGAATGAAGATTGTTGATAATGTCATTTCGATGCTTTCTCAAATTATTTCAATATCACTTACTGACTAATTGATTATTGGCAGTTCAAATACATGTGAAGAAGATATTCATGAAATCCTGAATGATATTAAAAGTCAAGCTTCAGGAGTTAATAATATTTCAATCAGAATGTTGAAACTGTTCATCACACATATCATCAATAGTTGTTTTGAACGTTCATATTTTCAATACTCGTGGAAAATTGCCGTTGGGAAATCCATTACCAAGAATAATGATCCAGCTAGTTATTCTGTTTTCAGAATTATCAGTATACTCTCTACTATGAGTGAAATTTTTGAAAAAGTTATTTAATTACAAATGAATGAATATTTCAATAGGTACCAATAATCTGTTACCACCATTGCAATGTGGTTTAAGGCAGGGTTTAATAGTACAGCTACTATTACACAAGACATTGTTGAGGGATTTGGTAAGGAAATGATTAGCACTCTGGTTCTACTAGATTTATCGAAAGCATTTGATACCATCAATCATGAGCTGGTTTGCATGAAACTCAAATATTATGGTTTTGATAGTGTTGCCTTATTTCTCATCTAGTCTTATTTACTTGGTCGATCTCAAAAAGTTGTTGTTGATGGTCATCACTCCTTGCCTCTTGATATTCTATCAGGAATACTACAGGGTTCCATTTTGGGACCTTGATTGTTCATCACTTATACTACTGACATTATCTCGTCCATCAAGAAATGTTAAATACAGGCGTATGCTGCTGACATACAATTATACATACACTTTGAAATCGATGAGTTTGCTGAGGCACGAAATCCCTTCAACACTGATATTGATTTGATCAATGGGCTATCAAATGAACATGATTTGAAAGTTAATCCCAATAATTGTGAGTGATTGTGAGGAAATCGACGAAATGTACCAAAAATTGTGTTCTGCCTCAACCACCATACTCTCCAGACCTCCCACAAACCGACTACCATCTTTTCAAGTACTTCAATTACTTTCTCGCCAGTAAAACCTTCGCCAATCAGGACCGGGCAAAAAAGGCCTCCGTTGACTCCATCGAATACAGAGCACCAAATCAAATCAAAATCAATCTAAGTATAACAACTTTCATGACAAAGCATAAAGTCACAATGATAACATCACAAATATACAGTTAGCTAGGAGATCATAAATACACATAAATTCACACTTACAATAAGCAGACATGAATACATATACATAAGCAACAAGATTTACACCACTAAGCAAAATAAATTGAACAACAAAACTACGATGTGCCAAATAAATGAATGAAATAACATGCCGAAAAAAAAATACATTTTTTACATGAAATTACAAGGACTACCTCTAAATATATAAAGAATTAGGCATACGTTATTTGAGCGCCGCCAAAGAGAGAGATTTCAGCAAAAAGAATCCTGAAAGTATTCTTCCAGGGTATAGTAGGCCCTCCCAACTATGAGCGTTTTTACAGATTTTCTGAACTTGACTTCGCTTTTGAGGACACGCAAGGTTAGGGGAAGGTGATTGAAGGTGATTGCCCTCAAACCAAATCTTAACTTTTTCTATATCTATGTTTATGTGGTAGTTGAGCTCTAAGGAGCTTTTTTGTGCCATAGAATCGATGTACCATCTGCAAAAATAGTAATTTCACCATTGATGTCTAAGTAGGTGAGATCGTTAATATAAATGAGAAATAGAATCGGACCCAAAACTTATCCTTGAGGAACTCCACTCCCAATCACTTGCTTTCCAGACTTAATACCATTAAATGATACAATTTGGCCACGCTTCGATAAGTACGACCTGAGCCAGGACAGTACCGTGCCTCTAAACCCATAAACTTCAAGTTTGCGGAGCAAACAATTTTTATACTGATGGAATCACTTGTGTTACGTTAGAAAGAGTGTAATGATTCACAAATTGAATAAGTATCCCGTTTTAAAAGTAGATTTATAAAAAAAGACAAAACTTTTGAAACAACCTAATAATATGAATTTGACGCTGGCAAATACATGGCTTTTTTTACACTGGTAAATACTGAAAATAATATATTATCACTGCGATACTGGTAGGTCAGCAGAACTGCAGCATTTAGTCAAGCTAGCGTAGAGATATATAACATATGGAAACCTCTAATCAAGCGAAAAACTACCAACTCCCGCCAAACGGTCATCTCCCGCTAAAACCAATGAAGTGGAGAGAGGGAATAGGTGGAAGCACTCAAATGACCTATAAATAGTCAAATATCGGAGTAAAAAGTCCACCCGAAGAAGAGTGTGGATACTAACAAACGAAACGTCGTGACATAACTTGGTTTGAAATCTTTTAATTTTTATTTTTCCAATTTTCGTTAATAATATTTTTCAATTTTTCAATTTTCAGCTTCCATTATTATTTTTTTTTATTTGTTTGGTTGTTGCTTGTATGTTATTTCTTTGTAATTTCAGTTATTTGTTTAATAAAATTGTTTTTTTCAGTTAATCTTTTTAATTTTTTTCAGGGTTTTCAAATCAATTTATATTATATTAGACAATGGAAGTCCGAACTGATGAAATACAGAACTGTAACAGTTTTCTCGACGAGCGTATCAACAATGAAATTGGCATTATCAGGAACAGATGTAAATAGTTGAAATTTTATTCTGATGATATATAATCGGTCGCTCGAATGTTCCTCGAAAAAAGTGTTAGGTGGAAAAAGCATTTAAATGTAGGACTAGAAATTCAAAAACCTTTTTTTTTATTTTTTCTTTTTTTTCCAAAAACTAAACTCCCCTAAAAAATATACTCCTTCTGCTATAGATTCTCTTAAATCGATGGTGATTACAATCGTCTGAAAAACGGTTGATTTTTTTCGAATAGACGAGCTTGATTTTATAGAAAGGTCCACTATTAAATACTTTCCAGTGAGAACCTAAATTCTGGGTTGAGATCTCTACATTTTCATCACTATTAATTTCACTTCATATTTTTAATAAACTCGTCGAACTATAGAGTAACCAATTAGCAAGCGTTGGAAATTGCAAGCATACAGAGAAATATGAGTAATTTTTCTGTGGATGGTCTCATTAATATTCATACCCCTTCGGCGTTTGCATTATCAAACCTTTCATCTGTTGTCGATGACGTTAATCATTCTGCAGCGAGAAAATGAATGGGGGCGAGAGTGAAAATTACGCCACGCTACACCTAATCAAAAAAGTTAATTGAAATGAAGTGGGAGATTTGAACAGTTCTCTCAAAATATTCTTCTTTATATATATATATATATATATATATATATATATATATATATATATATATATATATATATATATATATATATATATATATATATATATATAACGGCAAGCTATGGAAACACTATTTTTTGTTATTCAAGCTTTCGGAAATATTTTTTTCCTTTATCAAGAATATCTACAAAATAAAGATCACGCGAATATTATACAGTGATAGATATGTTTCAAAAGAATCACCAAAGTTAGTATAAAATATAAAAAATGCATATAAATCTAAACATAAAAACGAAAAGTCAAATGCGAATTTTTCTTCAGATCATGTTATGGATTATCAAAATACTAAAATAGTTGAACAGTTGAAAATAATAAACTCAAAAGGCTTTTTCTAGAAATGATTCACATAAGTAAACATAATAATAATTTGAACAAAAAATCAGAAATACAAAATTTAAGTAAAATTTACAATTATATTTTAACTTTTGATCAATAAAATTGAACAAATAATTTCAATATCATACCACTAATACTTTTTCACTTACACTCACATTCAAATATCACTGTTTGTGCAAATATTATAATAATCAGATTTTCTCTGGTGTTGTAACAAAATTTTCATCGTCGAATTTTGCATTTGACTTTTCGTTTTTATGTTTGGATTTATATGCCTTTTTTTATATTTTATACTAACTTTGGTGAGTCTTTTGTAACATAAGTATTACTGTATAATACTGCATGATCTTTATTTTGTAGATATTCTTGATAAAGGAATATATATATATATATATATATATATATATATATATATATATATATATATATATATATATGATATTTTTGCGTTTCTGGGTTGAAATAATTCACTTCAGATTAAGACGATATTAACAGAGTCAACGAAAATATTTGGCATCTATCACTGTCAGACACAATAGGTTGCCATTTGAATATTTGATTTGGAAGATTTCGTTTTTTTGACTTTGTTCGTTTTTCGACACGAGAAATACAGTGCATTCCATTTGGAGCGAGCTACCCTGAATAACTTTTAGTACAATGATTTGCAGAAAAAATAAAAAACACGTCAACCATAGTATACAGGGGGAAACATTTTGACATATTAACATTTGATGTTACTTCCCCTATAGCACCATCATAGCATGTCACCGATTTTTTTAAATGGATCACACTATATTGTTTCGCATTATCAGATGCTCCATGATGAGCATGTTTAAAACATATGGTCTGAAGCTTATGGTTCGGGAGCTACAGATTATTTGAGTTGAAAACGAGCCACCGTGAATAACTTTTGGAACAATGATTTCCAGGAAAAATAAAAAACACCTCAACAATAATATACAGGGAGACACATTTTGACATATTCAATTTTATCTAACTTTCCCTATCGCACCCCCAGAGAATGTCACCATTTTTCTTAATGGATCAATTGTTTTGCATTATCAGATGTTCCTTGATGAACAGATTTCAACAAAGTAGAATACATTATGGTCTGAAGCTCATACTTTGGAAGCTGAGAATTATTTGAGTTAAAAACTAGCCACCCTGAATGAACTTCTGTACAACCTTTTACCTAGGTTTCATGGGTGTTTTCATGAAGTATACTTCAAAAAAGTCTTATTTTGCCTAATTAAATTTGAATTCGATATTTTTTTCATTTTGTATCTGTCTCATTGTACAATAACGATTACCTACCAGGTGAAGTTACAATTGGTGTTTCTGTTTTTGTGAATTCTTGAGAAACAATGGTTTATACGCTTCGAGAACGGATTGAAATTGTGAGTTTGTTCTACCATATTGGAAATAGTGCTAAAGCTGCTGTCCGTATGTTCAATGATAATCATCCAGGAAGAAATGTACGACACAAATACGTTTCGGAATTATTGAACAAATTTGTGGAAACTGGATCTGTTAACAATGAAAAGCATTACCGTTCAGGAGTTGACAACGATGAAGCTATTTGCAGTTTTAGAGCACGTTGGACTAATGGAAAATTCGCAATCTCTTTCTAAGTTATCTCGAGAATCAGGAATCAGTCTTAAAAATGTTTTCAAGATCCTTCCTAAGTACAAATTTCATCCATATAAGATTAGACTAGTTCATAAATTGAACGAAGATGATTTCGATAGACGTATCAAGTTTGTTAAAGTCTCACTGAACGGATCAACTTGCATAAGAATTTCTTGTATAAAATTTGTTTTTAGGATGAATGTATGTTTAGTTTGAATGGAGAGGTGAATCGGCAAAATTGTCGAAACGTTTTTGAACATTTACTATAAAAATTTTTTTCTTTCTATTGTCCAGTCATCAGATTTTAATTCAAGAATTAATAAAAAATCTCTTTTTCTGATTTATTGCTTCCATATTTGTCTCTAAAACGAATATTTCAAAATGTGGTCTCCTGTATTGTTGTTGACTTGTTTTTTGTATTTTTCCTGCAAATCATTGTTTCAAAAGTTATACAGAGTGGCTCGTTTTCAACTTTAATAACTTGTGGCTCCCAAACCATAAGCTTCAGACCATATGTTTTATACTCTGTTGAAATCTGCTCATCATGGAGCATCTGATAATACGAAACAATATAAGGTGATTCATTTACAAAAAAATTGGTGACATGTTCTCGAAGTGCGATAGGGGAAGTAACATCAAATGATTATGTCAAAATGTGTTCCCCTGTATACTATTGTTGAGGAGTTTTTTTATTTTTCCTGAAAATCGCTGTACCAAAAGTTATTCAGGGTGGCTCGTTTTCAACTCGCCTAATTTGTAGATCACGAACCATAAGATCGTTTCCAATGGAATACACTGTATGAATGCATACTTTCTATTTAGAAAGTATGGATGTAATATAAAATTTCTCACAAACACCTGTCAAACAACTTATAGGTTTATTTTTAAACTTTTTTTTTCCAATTTTTAAAGAAAGTGTTAAACAAATGAAAAGGTCAAAGAAACGGTTGTTAGTTTTATTACAAATAATGTCATGTCATAAATTAGAATTAAACTACTGGGAATGAAAAAGAAAGAAGAAGATTATGTCTTTCCTTAAACTTTGTTATCACCACAGGAAATCAACATTTCCAATGAGGGGTAATTGTTTTGGCAAATGTCTGAATATCTTAGAATTTCTTCAAATAAAATATCACCAAAAATTGTTATGATGTAAAAAGGGTAAACTGTTCAGTTCGTCCCGATGACTTAAAGCATAAATTCAAATAGTTTTTCACAAAAAAAAAAACTATTTATCAGTTGTTTGACGTATTCAATAATTTCACTCAAGAAAAAATTATACAGTTACCCATCTTAACGTTTCGGAGTTTAAAATCTACTTTCGTCTGCTTTCATTTCATTTTTAAAACGAATTCGATAGATGTCGAAAGAGTTAAAAATTACGTCTAATATTTATTGAAAAAAATATTGTTCGATTCATCAGGCTGGAACTTTAGATAAATATATACATAGTTTGTGAAACGATATATTTCGTTAAAAATTTATGAACAATGTATTTATTCTCTTATTTCAACTCTAGAAGTTTATAAGTGAGTTTGATTTTTGTGGACGTTTATATAAAATCAGAATAAAATTAAAATATTCTTCAAAATATTTTGTATTTACCTCTTTTGATATGGTAGGATATGAAATGGTGGAACTGGATATCTTAGCATTTTTAATAAATTGAAGATATTTTCTACATTTCTACCACTCATAGGAACTTCAATTTTGAGCAAAATATTCCTGAAATATTTCATTCAAATAACTTGCACCATTAGGATCATTCCGTATAACTACCATTACGGTTGTTATATTTTTCCCAGAGATCACGAAGTTTCAAGCTGTCACTCGATACTAATTGCCTCACTAAATTATTGATTTCATCTGTCACAGCCACAGTTATCGCGAACTCAGTAAAACTTAATGGTTCCAATTAGTAGGAAATTTCAGAAAATTCGCATATTTCAATCGATCTAAAAAAAGGAATCGTCTGTAGAATTTATGGAAGCACCACATACAATTCAAGTAGTCTATGTGATATTTGGATTATGAAGAATTCAGATATGTAACTCAGGTGAGTTTGAAAGTAGTTGACAATGTTTCTTGGTGCATTTCATTAGTTTGGACTTCAATTGTCTGATATGATATAAATTGATTTGAAATACCTGAAAGAATATGTAAAAAATTTAAAAAGAGATTATCTGAAAAATAAAAATTATATCAAGCGAAAAACTGAAATTACAATGAAATGAAATACAAGCACCAACCAAACAAAATCCAAAAAATCGAACTGTTAACACGGGATGAAAATTAAAAAATCATTAACAAGAAATGACAATTATAAATTAAAAAAGATTCCAAACCAAGTTAAATCACGACGTTTCGATTGTTAGTATCCACAATCGTCTTCGGTTGATAACACCTATCCCCTCTTCCCTCTCTCCGCTTCATCGGTTTTGGCGGAAGCTGACTATTTGGCGGAGGTTGGTCATGTTTCGCTTGATTAGTGGTTTCCATATGTTGCGTATCTCTACGCTAGCTCAGTTTAATGCGTTGTTGGACAACATATATGCAGCTTCTTTGAATTTTCTCCTAAACCAATATTCTTTCTTGTGGATGATTTCAGCTTGAGCCCACTTGATGTTATGTTGATGAGTCCAAACGTGGTTTCTCCTCGCTGTGTGTTTCTTATGCTCGGCAATGCGAACTTTCAATAGTCTCATAGTCTCACCGATAAAGGATTTTCCGCCCTTGCAGGGTATCCGGTAAATGCAATTCTTGGAATCGCAGTCCGCGTTTGGTGGCCTGGTTTTTGTGAGACTGCCACGGATAGTGATTCCAGATCTGAAGCAGGTTCTAATGTTATACTTGAATCCAATCCTTCTTATCCTTCCGACAATCCTCTGATGTAGGGAAGTACAAGTACTGGTTGTGGCGGCTTCTCTTCCTTCCGAAGCTCTTGCTGCCTTCTAGTTTGTCTGCTAGTTGGTTGTTGCTTTTATTTTATTCCATTGTGATTTCAGTTTTTTTGCTTGATATAATTGTTATTTTTCAGCAGATTATTTCAGGTATTTCAAATCAATTTATATCATATTAGACAATAGAAGTCCGAACTAGTGAAATAACTCAGGTGAGTTTTAATTTTAGGATTTTGCACTACTTTCAGAAACAAGTTTTCACTTTTAGGTCTTCAAGGGGTCTTCGATATCATTTCTGAAATTTTGCAAAGTATTAGGTCTCGGTACCTAGAAGTACTGAAAATATCAGTAGTATCAGGTAGGCCTAAAATCATGTTTACTGACCCTGCAATAATATTGAACGAAAAATTCTTATTCAAGAAACACTTCATAGTGAGATCTTCACTTAACAATTTTACAAAAACGCAACACGTGTTTCGCTATACAATAACATCTTCAGGCGTGTCTTCATATTCAATGTTTCATATATGTTTTTACAATTCAAAGTACCTGAATTTTAGGTACCTGAGTTTAACCTAGCCAATAAATGTTGAATGTTCATTCAACAAACTACTTCCATGCTCTTTAATTCTTTGGGAAAGAGCTCTCGCCGTTTGGCCAATATAAAGTTTTGGTCAAGAGCCACAAGTCAACTCATATACTTCTGATCTATCCGACACTAAACTTTCGTCTTCATTGTTTTAAATTAATTCGCTTGAACTATTATTCGTTCAGTAAGCCACGTCTGAACATTCCTTTTTTTAACGAGCGATATTATTGGTGGGCTCACCAAGATACAACAATGTCCTATAGCGCTCGCTATCATTTATTTGAGTTGGGAAGACCTGGTCCATGGCTTGTTTTCATAATTTTTTGAAAAGAATGAAGTCAATAATATCTACCTTAAGAGACATATTGATTATTACTATAATGCAATCTAGATTTCGAAAAAATTAAAGTTGTACAACGGCATTTCTCCATATTATTGATGATATTGTTCGAGACTCAGACAATGGTGATTGTACCGTTTTGGTCTTTCTAGATTTTAGAAGAGCTTTTGATACTATCAACCATAATCTATTGCTTGAAATTCTACATTATATAGGACTGTCAAATCTCATGGCAATTCTCTTCTCCAATTATATGGATTTGAAATGCGGAGTACCCCAGGGTTCCATTTTGGGACCGCTGCTTCTTGCTATACATACTTCCTGCCTAGCCATTAAAGTTGCAGGGGATCACTGTCTTAGTCTTGATTGCACTAAATCTAATATTATTCTTTTTGGCAACAAAAACAAACGATATGAGATTTCTCATAGTGTGAATATTGTAAGAAAAAATGAAGTACTTCAAAACGTAAGTGAAGCCAAAAGTTTAGGTATAATATTGGACTCCAATTTAAAATTTGAAAAATACATATATCAGCTAATTCATAGTGCATACTTCACTTTCAAAACTATATATGGCATTAGATATTTCCTCTGTATTCAAATAAAGTCAAATTTGTATAAGTCATGAATACTGTCCATATTTAATCATGCAGATGTACTCTATGATCCATTCTTGTCTGTCCAAAATCAAATAAAAGGCCAGGGCTGAAGTCACCAAAAATTGTAAAAAGTGAAAAAAATAATAGTAGGATGAACCCCATTAAAAAAGGAGGGGAATATGATAAAAATGAAACGAAAAATAAATTACGTGCGATCTGACTTCGAGAAGTAGGAGGGGCTGAGTTTTTAAGAGTAAAAAATGATTTATCTGGATTTCCAGCAAACCTACAAGTTCTATGGAAAAAAGTTGAATGGCAAAGTTGTGGGTAATAAAAAGATCTACAACTTTTGTATTCACAATTTTTTTACATAACCTCAAAATTTATGTGAAGAATTCAAATAACCAAGTTTTTGTTTTTTTTTCTTTTTCAAAATAAATTCCTACGAAATTTGGTGAAGACTTATCTTTTTATGTCCCAAATACACTGTAATTCATTTGATTTAAAATATTTAATTTTCTACCTTATTTTGACTTAATACAAGAAAAGGACCCTAATTTCCAATCAAAAATTCTCGCGTCAAAGTATCAGCTTTTTTCGAAAAGTGATTTTGATTTTTGTTCGTTCAAATCCCTACTATCTAATGGTGTGAGAAACATATACATTACTATAGTAAATGTTCTCATAAAATGCAAATAATCGTTTTTTTGTATCCATCAATTTATTTTATTTCATGGAAAAAATGTGATTGCTGCAATTTTATTCAGTTAAAAAGTTTATATACCTAATTCTAATTACATTCATGACATAGAAAACATCATAAAATATAAATATACATGTAAGTCGTACTATTAAATTTAGATACTTCATTCTGATTCAATATCCAGCGTGGTATTAGCCGGGAAAGTACTTGTTTTCCAACAGGCATCTACCAGAAGCTACGGTGTAGGTACTTGGGAGAGATGAATATTTCGAAATGATTATTTTCTAGTTTCATGAACTGTCAAATCCATAAGAAGGACTATTATTTCGTACAATCGTGGCTCTTCATGAATATTTCCATTCATTAAAAGATATTTTGAATTCCAGAGTTGAATATAACGAACTACTTTAGATAATACTGAAAATTTCGCAAAAATGATTCTCCAAATTTGTATTTTTTCATAAAATTCCGACACTTCCGACATATACATAAAAAATTCTCGTATCGTTCATGCCGATTAACCAAGTTTTGTAACAAACTCGTCCCAAATACTTTCAGAACGACACAGAATCGTTGTTGATAACAAAGCAAATCACAGATGAATAAACAATGGGGATGTTATTGTCTATAAAACTCCCTCTCAAAATTTCAGACGAACTCGACAGAAATATATGGAGTGTATCGTTCCAAAATCCGGCAATAAAACTGACTTTGTAAGTTCACAGGGGCGGCTCGATTCAAAGACATCTTAGAAAATGTCCTCGGGAGTGATTGAATAAATTTTTGAAGTTTCATTATGAAACATCCACGGTACATAACTAAAAAATTCTATCATAATATGTAAGATAGGATTTTTTTATATTTTTTCAAGCAATTTATTACCATTTCAAAACTGTTAAATGAATTCAAGGAATGAAAAGTCTCCATCCTGAATAATGAAAATATTGACAATCTGAATCACGATTTTCAGAAAAAACAATTTGCAATCGATTTATGGAGTAAATGATTTCCAATTCTAAAAGATCATTCAAAAGAAGTCTTTTTTGAACTTGGCCAAAATGGACATTCATGTCAAAGATCATTTGAAGGTCAAATTATACAGCAGATATCTTGGATAATGTCAGATGTCATTGATATCAGTTGGTGATTACTTATATTTTATGAGAAGAGTTCATATGAACGTGTGTCTTAATTTCGTTTCCCAGTAGCGGGGTGTCACAGTTTTACTAAAAAATATTGTTCTTTTATGATTAACTCACAATTATTCTTGCTGATTTTGAAAAAACTACGTGTATTTGTTATGAGTAACAAGGGGCATCTCTTCATGAAATCAGATTAGGAATTTTAATTCCAGTGGCGTCGCAGAGGGTTACTTAGATTTGATAGGTAATTAAATCAAAAATAAATTATTTATATCCCTTAATGTTACTGGAGTTTTAATCCCAACATCAAACCCTTATTTTCAACACCTCAACAGGTGTTTAAAACAAAGTGAACATCTTCAAGACGAAGATTAAATTAATTTACATACAATATTGTCCTTATTCATCCTATAGTTACCTCTGTTAGGTACCTGCGTATCATTGTCTTAAATTAATTTTTAATGTTACCTTATCACCTAGTCTTAAATTAATTTTAAATCTGATAATAAAATATTATTTTAACAAGCTATATAGCATACTATTAGGTATTGGTCCTCCATCGTTATTCATAATATTATTATGTTTACTCATTTCTACACTCTCATAGGCATCTATATGCCTTATTTTACTACATATTCAATTTTTACTTCGATTTGAAAATGTTCAAAAATGAACATAAAAAATTTTCGAAGTACTATCTTTCATTGTTTGATCTATATCGTTCTGTGAGTGAGTGGTCTGCCGTAGATACAAAATAGGTAAATCATCTAAAGGAACAATTCGTTCAGGCCAGTCTCAACTCCCTACACTGTAGGCCAATGGACTGACACCTATCAGAAAACAACTAGTCCCCTGGCTGATACCACGAAGGGCGGTGGATTATATCCGACAGGTGTCAGTGCAGGATTCTTCACTGAAGTTATTCCTGCATATGCTCTTGGCGATACAACTGCTGCAATAGATTTTCAATGATTGGAACACACTTGCAGACCAGTTTCGGGCTGTTTGGCCACTTCTCAGTGCAAGGTAGTTTCTATCATCAACATAAAGTCGATGATTTCCGATGATTGAAAATCGAATTCCTGCAGAGTATTATTCCTCGAACTAGGCTGAAGCGCACAAAAAACAAAAGGTTTGTCATCGCCCCATCTGCCTGTAAACGAGGTAACCAATCGCATATCCGAAATTTGATTAAAGGAAATATTTTTTCAATTCAGTGCATTTGTATAAAAAACTTGTCTTCAAACACATTTTTGTATTAATTGTTCAATCTGATAAAAATATCAAACTTGGAGAAAACAGTGGCATACAATGATTTTTACCATACATAAAAAACAGAACACCACCGAAATTATTATTCATGATCCAATTTCACGAAAAGAAGCCTTTTGTTACTGTTAACGAACCTACGTAGTATCATTGAAGTCAGCGGAAAGACTTAGTTGTTAGTAAAAGAACACGTTTATATGAACTTTTTCCATAAATTTTTACATGTGATCACGGCCTGAAATTCATGATAGCATTCAAGATACAACCTGTATTTTATGACATGAGAGTGCTGTTTTCCAAATACCTTTTTCGAGGTTATAGTTGTAGAATCCAAGAAGCCCCATTTTTGATGAGCTCCACATCAGCATTTGAGGTCATATAAAGGTCATTGTATAGTTTTTACTGAAACTTTTTCAATTATAGGTCCACCAACTACCAATCTCAGTAAAGTGTCGTGAAGTGATGGTTTCACAATAGGTTATCGTTTTACATTATAGAAATAAAACTTGCATTTAAAATAGTAAAGAATCATTTTACATTGCAACAATTGATTTTTCGTCTGTGAGCAACATACCAAATTTTGAGGTAGAAGTATGGTTATGTATTCACTACATGTTGATTTACTTCAAAAGTGATTTTTGTCATTTCACGAATTCAAATGTGTAATAAAGAAGATTCGTGTATAAATCCGTAGCTTTTCATTATATCTGGTAAATTGTTGAATGTTGGTCACATTGAAATCCACCAACAGAGTCACTAGATTGCAAATGCAATGCAATGCAATTTTAGAGTGTTTTTCTGTGTTCTCTTGAAATTGCATCGTTATGATTTCACTATTCTGATATAGTCATAGTATGTTTATTGCTCGTGTATTTTCAATTTGGTACAAGGTTTGTATGTAACCGTCCTACGAAGTAACTTCACAATTCTCATGCACAATTGTCAGTTTTGGAATAAAATATAATTATTGATTTCATTCGTGATATCACAATGTACGGTAATTTAATCGGCAGTGAAACACCCAGCGAAAACTGTTTTTTCATGAGCGGTCGTAGAACACATTTCAGTTTCAACCCTGCACGATCTATCCCAGTTCCGTCCCTGCATAACAAATTTTTGAATAGTAATTAATTTCGATATATTAGTCCCGAACGAGAATGATATTCCCGAAAGCATGGCAGGCAAAATCAGTATCGTGTAACGTCACTAATGGCTGAGTTAACCGCTAGTATCAATGATCATTGTCAGAATTGCCACATCCGATGTTGTGTGCGCAGGGTGGATTCGATCTCGTACGGGGTTTCCTGTTGTTTCTACCCGATGAAAGGGAGTGGTGAGAGCGATATAGCAACGACGGGTGGTTCCAAGTATGAGAGATTCCGGCGGAAGATATGGATCATTATCGTCGGAGATCGGGTAAAATATCTATTCAGTAAAATCCATAGAGGCAAGAACTAAATTGAACTATTGACTGAATGTGAAAAGCTTGATGGAGTTTATACAGAGAAAATGAATGAAAAAGTGTAAAGATGTATGGGCAACCTATTTATTTGAATTTTTCAATGTCTTCTGCTATGCGCTCAATAACCTTTTGTTCTGGGTAGATACCTTCCAGGTCAAAAACATGGTTAGTCCCAATTTTGTCAGCCACATAACGTAGCAAAGTCGATCCGTCTCAAGATAAATTCTCGCGAAAAAGTATCAGGCCAATTCACCGGTGATTTTGATGATATCACGTGACTTATAGTCTGAGATCCGAATTGGAGAAGACTTTCACTCATCGATGATAGGTATTTCATATTAACTCTACTATGTTGGTTAGGTTGTTAAGTTAGGTTAGATTAGGTTAGGTTAGGTTACATCCATTTGTTAAATGAAGAGAATATATAATATATAAACGTTAAGTTGGCTGATTTTTCTTGGCGTAACTATTCGGCAATTATAAACAGGTGGGTCGATACTAACAATTTTCATCAATCTGTTTGATGAAGAAATCGTGTTTCAAAATAAGTGTTATAGAAAAACCACTTATTTGGATATACGATTTCTTTATAAAACAAATGAATGTAAATTACCAGTATCGACTCACCTGTTTATAATTGTATGTATGTGAAAGCCATTTTCTAGGTTTTTCGGCCATGGTCTGCAGGTTTTTATGCTTGACGTTTTATCTATTACTGCGGTAGACATTATCAAAGGCGATGGGGTCACGGTCGCAGTAAGGAGTGTGTACCCGTCTCTCTGAACACACGAGAAATTGTCGACTCGGACAAACCGAGAAATCAGCTATGGCCGAACATACTCTCATCATAGCAAGCACTTACATTATCTCAATCGAAGACACAGTAATAGTCGATAAAACTCAAAGTCACTATCCAAGAGTATATAGAGGCAATAGAGATTCAATAGAAAAGAAGAGGCAATGACCATCAATAGAAAAGAAGAGGCAATGACCATCAATAAAATCTGACTACCTGTCCTCACAGGTACGCAAACAAGGTCAGGTATGGGGTAGGAATGACAGGAACAAGGACTCGAGCACCAACTCAGGCACTGCGACCGCAGTAGCAGACAAAACGTCGAGCATAAAACCCAGAAAATTGCTCTCTCACAGTTATCTACGGCCGTAAAAGATTATATTTGTTGATGAAGTAATTTTTCGTTACGATCCCGATTATACAGTGTCCTACCCAAAGTATACACCATATGGGGAACTTATTTAATAAGGGTTAAAATTAACATGCACCAACAAAATACAGTACAACACACGTAATATACGAGTAGCCTTCAAATATTTGATTTTGAGACAAAAGAATAAAGTACTCTTATTTTGAAAAATCGCGAGATGTTATTTAGAAAAGTCGTTCAGCATGGAAAAATACATCTAGATTTGAAGTCATGGCCATCTAAGTGAAGTTTTATTTTTTTGCCCATTTTTTTTAAATGGGGACTATGAAAAACAAATTTTTGCTGAAACAATGAATAGACAGCATTCTGTATACAACGGTTCATTTTAAAAGCCTGTAATATTACAAATTACACAGCCATGGTGTTAATCACGGTCAATTGGTTTTGAAAAGTAAATTAATTTTCAAAGTTTTTGGTGCAGTTATTTTTATTTTTTGTTATCACCGAAAATTACTGCGTATTGCAACAAAAGCTTGATATTCAATAATATCAAATCACAAAACATCAAAATAAAATAGGAACAAACTTATTGATTTCCTGGAGATTTTCTTGTCCAAATTAAGTGTTTTAAGTTGAATCTCCAGAAAATCAGTGAGTTTGTTCCAAAATGCCTATTTTATTTTGATGTTTTGTGATTTGATATTATTGAATATCAAGTTTTTGTTACAATACTGTATAATTTTGAATAATTTTCAGTTTTAACAAAAAATTTAATTAACTTTGCACCAAAAACTTTGAAAATTAATTTACTCTTTAAAACAATTGACCGTGGTTAACACTATAGTTGTGTAATTTGTAATATTGCAGGCTTTCGAAATGAACCGTTTTAGCAAAAATTTGTTTTTCATGGTCCCCATTTAAAAAAATGGGTAAAAAAATTAAATTTCACTTAGATGGTCATGACTTCAAATCTAGATGTATTTTTCCATGCTAAGAAACTTTTCTCAATAATATTTCCCGAGATTTTTTGAAATAAAAGTACTTTACTCTTGTCACAAAATCAAATATTTGAAGGCTCCTCGTATATTACGTGTGTTGTACTGTATTTTGTTGGTGCATGTTTAGTTTTAAGGAATGCACAAACTTTTATTAGGAATAACTTTTTGTTGAAAAACCCTTAATAAATAAGTTTCCGTATGGTGCATACTTTGGGGATGAATCTGTATATAGTTGTTTGCGAAAAATTCACCCTTAATGACGTGATGATGTGCAAAAATGAGGTTTGAGTGAACTGAATCGACGATAGAAAGATACATAGAATTGCAGCTGCGTATCTGCGTCTTTCGGATGAACGAGAATGTGCATCTTATTCGTTTATGTAATTTGGAAGAATATCAATAGATTAGTAAATACTGAGCATTATTTTGGATCAACTAGAGGTGAAGTCGAGAGTGCACACTGTAATCCAGAAATTTTGTTCCTTTATCAACGGCATTAGTTTCGAAATTCACCTAGAAGAAAAGTTTTGGGATGAATGGAAATAGAAAGATCCTTAACAATAATGTTTCAGAAAGTCGCAAAAGTCATATATTTTTTCGTTTATTTGCCTAACAAAAATTCTCTAAAGAAATAATAAGGACAATACAACTAATGTATAAAATTAAAATAAACGTAGGTGGAAATTTTTTCTTTAATTTTTTTGCGATAAAGTGTTTGACAAATTCAAGTATTGTTGAAATTTCACAATTTGGAATATCATCCTTTCATTACAATTAAAGTATTGAAGATATATTCACAGTTATAGAATAATTCAGGAGAATCATTTATTATTTAGTGTATTCTCCGTATGAAAATTAAAAATGTTTTCATCGTATTTGTTTCTCAGAACAGACTCTTTTTTTAACAACAGTTGGTATGATAACCAACTGAATCGAGTAGCTTTCAGTTTGATGAACTTCTTTGTACTTACAGTTAGTTACCTCTTCTACTGAAAGCCAACTTCAAAAACCACTTTTTTTAAAGTTTAGTTGCGCCATGGAAAAATATCCATATATATTATAAATTATAAAGGCTTCATACTTAAGATTAGTATAAAATTTGTTCATTAAACAAATATGTCAAATGTTGAGAAAAGTATTTTTTGAATTTTCAATCAACCATAGTCAGGTCAGGATTAAAACATACACAATCAATAAAATAAACCACATATTTTTTCGATGATGAATATTCACTTATTTGAAGTAATTTTCAACACATCTCATTTTCATTTTAAAATTTTTGCGAATTATTGCATCATAAAATGGTTTTCGTCTGCAACTAGATAGCACATATAAATTATTTTCATTTTTCAGATATTTGGTAAAACATGAAAAACATTATGAATACGAATTATACGAGATTATTTTCTTAGTTGATGAAAATACTATTCTGATCGATACAAAATCTGTATATCTGTAGACTGTTTTATTTTCATGATATCACCAACAGAAAATGAAAAAATATTTGATAGTATGAACAACCGTCTGAGCATCATTTCAGAATCATTTCAATGTCAACTATTTTGATACCTAATGAAATGACTTATAAATTATGTATCAATGGTCGTTATCTAAACGATGTATCATGTTTGTATTCGGATTTTATACTCCTATGTATTTATAATTCAAATATCACATAAAACATAATGCTCCGTTAATATATTCTGAATGAGACTTTTCCACATTAAATGTTCTCTTTATATAAATTAGAAATGTTCCACAAGGGAATGTTTCATTTCCATAATATTAATAATAAGAAATGAACGAATATACAAAGTTCAGAATCATTAATAATCCAAGACAAAAAAGTCTTTGAAGGTCACATTGGAAACATAAATTTTGGAAATATGATTGAATGATATTCGTGTTAAGACATAAAATTTACATAATTTTCATTTCAGTATTTATTAACAAATAAGCATCGCAGAAACAAATAACATAAGACCAATTTATTTGCTTTGACCTCGCCCCTTGCCACTATTTCTTCAAATATTTTTTGTCCAAAAGTTGCAAAAACTGCAAAAACTTTTTTTAACAAATAATGAAGTAAAATAATCGGTAACATTCATCAACTCAGCGTGTTGAAATATTTCAGACATAATTAAATCATCACATTGCTCAATTTTGATTTTATGCTGTGTCTTCATATTTCCAGTAGAATTTAAATTCAAGATATTCGTTCTCTACTCTTCCATTGATTAGTATAGAATTTCAATGTCAATTTATTCAACACAACACAAAATATATATTTACAGTAATCGAGTACATTGTTAGAGATATATATAGAGATATATCAGCTGAAGATGTTGAATATTAAAGTTATATTTTCAGAAATAAAACTCCTAATATCGATTCTGAATTCACAGAGTTTCTTAATCAACTGAGTGTTTTGAGATAGAATCATTATATAGCAATTACAAATTAACAAGTAAGTAATAATCACTATTTTAGACAGGTCACTCTAACTTTCAAAATTTTTTTAGGACAAAACACAATCACTACAGGAAAATCCTTAACGCTCTAAGAGCGGTGCCTATGCGAAAGTAGCGATTCACGTTGGATTTGAATTCATTCGGAATAACGTCCTCAGGAAGTTTATTCCACATAAACGCAGTTTTTGAAATGAAAGTATAGTAAATAATTCAATGTGGATGCAAGAAAGTTGTTTCACGTGGTCCTTTTTTTCCGACATGTAAGACAACACATCTATGTCTGATTTCGTTTTTAAGAAATTCTCATTCTCAATACACAAATGAAGAAGTTCAAAGTCAAAACTATTTCTTCATCAGTTGTTTTATCCCAAAATAAAATATCCAGTGAACCAGTGGAACCAGTGAATTCTCAATTCAATTCAGGTAATTGGAAATACATTTTCACATTTTTACATTTTGTTTAATATTTTTTTTTTACATTTTGTTTAATATGATTCCTCAGTTAGGAAAATTAATGCCTGTCTTCTGAAAGTTATCTTTTGAAGGATCATATTCCTATTCTAACAATATATCGTGGAGCAGAGATAAGATTGGTTGTACATAGAATATAGAATGTGTCCGATTTCCTTGTTTTATACACATCTTAGGCTTTCATAATGCTTGGGTATGAGAGGAGTGGAACAATTGATAGAATAATGTTCCTGTTTAAAACAGGCGAATAGTTTACAACCTATGGGTGTTTTTGTGAGGATTAGTAATAGGGAGATTATTGTTTACTTATAGTATTTTGAAAATATTGTTATTTTCCATTAAAAAATTGTTTACTTCTTTTTTGAATATTATGGCACTTTTTAGTTTCTTTATATTATTTGGGAGAGGTTATATAATTTGGGTCTATTAAAATAAACTGATTTTTGAGTCAAAGTTTTATGCATTAAGGGAACTGTAAATTATGTATTTGTAACACCTCTTTTTGTTCGGGAATTTTGTAGCAAAAATTTTTGACAATTCGTTTGAGACCACATTAGGCAACGATAAATGTAAAGAGATCTTACATTGAATATTTTCAATCTCTCATACAAAAGATTGGTAGAGTAGTTTCTGTTTTTCTTCAAAACTATTTTTAAAATTGTGTTTTGTGCACTCTGTAAAGTTTTTATTGTTGAATTAAAAATGCCTCCCCAAGAGAGAATGCAGTATCTTATAACTGATTATATCATAGAAGTATGAAGGGTTATTACATTTTTTTTTAATATATCTCGAAGAGTGTAGATTCTATTCATGAGTGTTCTTACTCTTGAGTTTCACTAGTTCGGACTTCCATTGTCTACTAAATAAAATGATTTGAAATCCCTGAAACAAGTAAAAAAGACTAATTAAAAAAGAATAGTTGAAAATAACAATTATATTAAGCAACAATAAACCTGAAATGAAATGATAGTGAAATAACCTACAAGTAAAAATATAATAATTGAATAAATAAAAATTAAAGGAATGAAAAAAGAAAATAATAAAAAAATAAAAAAGTGTAGAGATTCCAAGTCACGTTAGTTCACGACGTTTCGATTGTTGGTATCTACAATCGTCATCGGGTGATGACTGGACTGATTCCTCCGAGAGATGACTATTTTATAGGTCGTTGAAATACTTTCACTTTCTCTACTTTCCATTTTCCGCTTCACTGATTCCGTGAGAGATGACCGTTTTGGCGGGAGTTGGTCATTTTTCGTTTGATGATGGGTTTCCATATGTTTCGTATATCTACGCTGGCCTGGCTGAATACGTTGTTGGACAACATGTATGCGGCTTCCTTGAATTTTCTCCTGAACCAATGTTCCTCTCTGTGCAAGATCTCAGCTTGGGACCACTCGATGTTGTGTTGATGGGTCCAAACATGGTCTGCTATTCCTGATTTGCTGGTTTCTCCTCGCTGTGTGTGCTTCTTGTGCTCGGCAATGCGAACATTCAATGGCCTCTTAGTTTCACCAATATAGGATTTTCCGCACTCACAGGGTATCCGGTAAATGCAATTCTTGGAATCGCAGTCCGCGTTTGGGGGCCTGGTTTTCGTGAGACTGCTACGGATAGTGTTACCGGATCTGAAACAGGTTCTAATGTTGTACTTGGAACCAATTCTTCTTATCCTCTCCGATAATCCTCTGATGTAGGGAAGTGCAAGCACTGGTTGTGACGGCTTCTCTTTCTTGCGAGGCTCCTGCTGTCTTTTAGCCAAAGCGATGGTAGAAAAGACTTTGGCTACTATCCGTAGCAGCCAAAGCAGCCAAAGAATAGCAGTAACTATTCTTTTTTAATTATTCTTTTTTACTTGTTTCAGGGATTTCAAATCATTTTATATAGTAGACAATGGAAGTCCGAACTAGTGAAACTCATCACGAAACATTGTCAATCACCTTCAAACAAATGTTCTTACTCTTTTTGTGACGTAAGTAATATGTTTGTCCCATCTAAGGTGTTTGTCAACAATGACTCCAAGGTATTTAATAGAATCTCCAGAGATGTGCATATGCAAACTAGTGGTGGCAAACATACGTGATTACGTAACTTCAGAACCCCTGTAGTTGGTTGACAAAGGTCAGTTGAAGAGAATGCCATATATTTAGTTTTCTTTATGTTTAGGATTAATAGATGATAGACCAAAGAGTTATGAAAACATAATGAGAACGTTTTTGAAGTAATCATAATTCTTTATCATCATTTTGATAATTCTTATTTGTATATTTTTTGCAATAGAAAGGTATATATCTAAACAAAATACCTGTATTTCCGAAATTACTCATATTCTGAACATTTACTCTCATTGTAGAATACCATTTATTTCTATTCAGTAAATGTCGTCACAAACAATAATCCCAATTGTTTTTGTTTCTCTTATTCTCATTAGTGAATTTCCCAATTTCCACATTTTCAGACCCTCTTTCCGGTCGAGCCAAAATAAAACCACCTGGAAATCGTCACGTTCAACCATTCCGGAGCGGTCAAGTGAAATTATTTTAGCGTCCAAGTTTACGCGGATAGTTTGAGTTGTAAAGTTTCAGAGCACTCGTGTAAAACCAGCGTAGCATTTCATCTCGCAATTTTAAAGGTCCGTTTGACCAGCCCGACCACTGGAAATGAGCCGTTTGGCAACGGATCGCTGAAAGTGCTACTGGATTTTGTTATTTCCCTCAGTTTTTGCCTTGTGTGAATTCAGTCGAGCGTAAAAAGAATTCACACTGACGTGACATTTCGGGACTGAGTATTGATTGTAAAATAAAAAATCTCGATCTATACTTTGCACTGAACTGAATATAGTTAAAGGATCCGCTCAATGATACCAGTCCACAATACACCGCTTCTTTTCCTTCAGCAGACCTTTCGAAATCTTTGTTTGACAATGTGACCTACTCTATGACAGGGAATTGAAATATCATGAAGAAAATAAATATATCTATAGTACCTGCTCATGTGTTGAAATATCTGGTCTTTATTTCCACAGTATTAACAGCAGCAACATCTCTATTGTTTCTAGAACGAAGTTTCTGATAAACTATACGACAGATACCTATAAACAGCGTTAAGAATTATATACACATAGTCGAAGTGTACCAAGGTCAATATTGGGCAACATTTAGTTGCGTGAAAGAGCACAAATGTACAGAGTTATCAGCAGAAACATTGGTCAACTTCACCAAGGCGACAACTGAAGCAACTTGTGTATTTTTCAATTCATTAGTATAAAATGAGAATAATTTCATGAGTAGATGTGACAACAACCAAAACGAGAAGATTTTATTGACAAAGTTCTCAGAAATGTAAACCACCGACACGTATTTCTGTGATTGCTGAGGAAAATTGGAACCTCTGGCGAGACTTGAATTCAGTCAAAACACTTTTTCCACAACAGAACTGAAACACTGTCACCCAACACGCGGTTCGCTAATCAAGTTTACATCATCAGGAGATGACTATAAGTAAAAGCGTTCGCAACACTACGTATTGTCGCGACCCTGAGGAGTCGCGACTAATTCACTAACTCCATTCATTTTGATCCAGTGACTGGTTTTGAAAATGACGAAACAGATAGTTACAAAAGTAATTTCTGTTACAAGTCAAACAAAAGCACAATAAAAAATGTTTTTATACTATAATATAGTTCAAAAAGAAACACTTTTTCCAATCCAATTGATGACTAATCCTCCATACAGTCCTGATTTGGCACCCAATGACTTCTTCTTGTTCCTGAATATCAAAAGTAAACTGAGTGGTCAACAATTTACAAGCGCCGAAGAAGCAGTTCAAGAGTTCAAAAACCATGTTTGGGAGATGTCTCAAGAGGAATGGAAAAACTGCTTTGACAAATGGTTTGAACGGATGCAACCGTATCCCTGTCGCAGTAAGTGATTTCTATAACACCTCAGTGCCATGATATTGCCAGATAATAGTTAAAATTAGGATATTTTTTGTAATGGTGAATGTTAAAGATGACTTCATAAATGAGAAACTACGAATAATCGAGATATCAAATCCCTGATTGTAAAAATCTAACAAATATTGTTTCAAATTCAAAAGTTTCAAAAATGAACATATTTCTTCCTTTTAATTTTTGTCTCAAGTTGGAATCAGGCGTTACATATTTTTCTCCCCGGTACAGCATAATACTGAAAATCCGCGTTCTCCTACTCTTTTTCATTCATTATTCAAAATTTGTCCTGTTTCTCGTAACTACAAGCTACCTCTCAGATCCTCCCTTGTTTTCGTCAGGCGTGTAAACCACAAATCTCTCGTATTCACCCCATTGTTTTTCTCTGACTTCCCGCTGTTTTCTCATCCGAACCACTGACAAGGCATATTTCAATGCTTGTAATTGGAAACGACAGCAGTATCGAATTCCAGTCGATCAAAACGTCGAAAGCAATAAGTATTTGAATAAAAAATCCCTCAACAGCAATATAATCTGCGTTATCGCTTCGAGCAGAGGCGTAACATATTCACTTTTATACGAAAAGTATGACACTTTTTTTTATTTTTAGTCAGTACCAGTAATTTTTTTCAAAAATATCCTAATTATAAATGTGAGTTGTCACAATTAATGTCATTTATTGAATTGGGATTTGTATACCATGTATTTTTCATTAAAAGTCAATTTAACATTTATATGTATGAAAAGCGATTCTATTGAGACCACTTAGTTGAAATCTATTGTTACGTTTTTCCACGTGGTTTAACCAACAATTGACCACACTGAATAATCAAACTTAATTTTATTTCACTTTGAAACATTTCAACTGAAACTATTATTCGAATGTCTATCGCCTTACTAGATCACTTCGCGTACCGCACTGTAACAACCACTTGACTCGTGGCTAGCCTTTAAATATCGTAATCGAATACCGTAGAAATTTCGCCAATGTTACGTTGAAATCGGTAGCATTATTCTCGCTGCTTCTAGAGTGCCAGGGAGTCATCGTACATTCGCGCGCTCTTAGCCACGCCACGTTTATTTTATGGTTACCAGTGGCGGTCGGCGTTATTTTCTTTCGGGCATGATTTCCAACACTATGTTCCATATTCCAATAATAGGAGTCCTTGGAGTTTTTCCTATCGTTGAACTTCAGGATCATAATGACTTAAAAATGCTAAAACCCGTGGTGAAATAGGTATAGAAGTTGTCATTTTTAATAAATTGATTGATTTAGCCGTTATTACTACATGGTAGGATATCATTAACCTCTTCAGGGACGAAATAATTGATTGAAAGAAAAATCAATGCAGATTTTTTTACGCTCATGAAAAGACTGCATGCATTCGGGACAAACACTTTCTTTACATTTTTGACATGCATATCTTGTTCTGCGTTTGCAGTTTTTCTCGAGACAACGTGGTGGATTTTTATATTCCCTCTTCATCATGGCGAACTTCCACTGCCACTTTGGTCCAAGCTTTCTTTTTCACACATCTCGGAGTGTCAGTTGAGGGTCTCCCTCTTTTTCTATTATTTTGATGAATCTGAAAAATTGTAGAAGCGATGGACGCTTTGAACTCAAGTAGAGATATCTTTGGATTCTTCGCTTGTCGGTAAAGTAACCATGCGTTTATTATGGCTACATTCAAAAAGTGAAATGCAATACGCATGTAGAATTTTTTGTTTTTTAGAGCATGTAGGTAATGGGCAATCATTCTATCTGCCAAGATCCTTGCCAACAAATGATGAAATCAAATGAACAAGATTATTGTCCACCCAGCGCAGTACTGTAATGTCATTCGAGGATGTTGTTACAGAACAGGAACCTCTACTCTTCTTCTGAAGTACTTTTCCATCAGTCAATTTTTTGCATGCTTCTTTGATTCTATTGATTCGAACAGTTCCTACCACATGGACACCTGAATTCATCAACTTAGTAACTGTAGGAACTGAAGTAAAAAGATTATCCAAAAATAGTTTATGATTCAAACCATCAAGACCTTCATACAGTCGGACAACTGTATCTCCAATCACACCCAATTCTGTTGTGGTCTGATTTTTTGAAGACTGGTACATCTCAAATTTGAATACATAACCATCTGCTGAAGCTCTTACCCAAACTTTGAAACCCCATTTTCTCGGTTTGGATTTTATATATTGCTTGGCTCTACTTCTTCCTTTGAATGGAATGATCATCTCATCAATTCCCATGTATTCCGTAGGTGTAGCAGCAGCAGCAAATGACTTTTCCAAAATATCCAGATAGGGTCGTACCTTGATGAAGCAATCTTTATTATGTTCTGGTATCTCATCATTATTTAGAAAATGTAGGTATCGCTTTATTTCCTCATATCTTTTCAAAGACCTTGCATTAGCAATAAGGTCAAAACCTAAGCCTGGAGTTGAAGACCAGTACATGCGATATGCCGGATACTTTATATACGTCATGATAATATTTATGGCAAAAAAATGCTTCATTTCACTCACAGTGACATTGAATGAATGTTTTCCTGATTGGACCGCATAACGTATCGTTTCTTTAGTTGTGAGATCAAATATTTCTTTTGGAAATAGTTTTGAGAAAAATGCATTAGTGTATCTCCCGTAACATTCATGAGGTGCTGACCCTTCCCTTTATGGGCATTGTCTTTCCCAGAATACCATACGAGAGGTTCTTGGATAGCATCAGTTGCAGAAACGGAACTGACTCTGTATCTATTAGCTATTTCACTGAGTGGCAAATCATATTCACTATCTTCACTTGACTCTGAAACATCATCTTCGATTTCAGTAGGACGGTGAAGCACATCAAATGATACATCAAAATCATCATCTGAATAATCATTCTCCACCAATTCAATTTCGTCGAAATCGGAATTATTTGGATTTTGAATAGAGTCCATAGAGTCCATAGAGAATAGAGTCCTATTTTTACAGGTATTTCGTCACTTATTATGATCTCCTGCCTGGAATAAAAACAGATTATATACAATACCTGATATTTTTTCAAACCTATATATTCAGCACACATTTGCACAATGTACACATATGCGGCCATATACTCCATCGAGCATACGGTTGAAGATACCAACACAATTACATGTTTCTAGTGATGAATAATTAGCTAACAAGTTCTCTAAACACTTACCTATTTTTATTTCTTCAAAACTCAATTATGTTGCTGACGAAATGAAGAGGTAAATTGGTGAATATAACCTCAAAACATGCAGGAACCCTCCTAGCCGGCAACAGGTAGTATGAAGCGAATCTGACTCATATTGCATATGCGTGATAAGGAAGAAAGGCAAACGGCCACAACTGTTGCCTCCGGGCACATTTGAACCAATAATATTATGATGTAAATCGACGTTGAACCAAATGTACACATATGTGCTTATATCCCTCAAGAGGTTAAGAAAAATGAGAAATGAAATTTTTTATGTTTTTACCACTTTTAAGTTCAAAACCTCATTTTTCATGTAGTCATTTTTGATTCGTTTCACTCATTGGAGATGATTTTTTGGCCCAATACTCATTTAATCCTAATGGCGTAGTAGCAAATAAATTTCGGCAAATTAAAGACCCTCTTACGAATTTTTCAATAACGGTTAACTCAAAATCATTACAAAACCCAAAACATAATCGCCATTTTTCCACCGTGGCCCTCTTCATCTTGGATAGACAGTATAGGTATCGCGTATCTTCAGGTGTTGCATGCGAAGTTCCAGTGAATACGATATGGTTTCAGAAGGATGGAACACCACCACATTACCAAGTTTATGTCCGGCAATACCTCGATACAGATTTGTATGACTCAAAAGAACGAATGACGATTGCGATTAGGATGGTCACGCCTCAAATGTTGAACAATGTTAGAAAACAGTTTTATTTGAGATTTATTTTATCTTAATTGTTGAGATAAACTTGAAAGCGATAACATTTTTGAATAGAGAATGAAGAGACCTTTCAAACGATATATCACAAACCTATACTTCCCATTTAAACAATTGAATTGGGGGTTGTACCTGTCATTCGAAGGAGGTTGAAGGTAGGGGTGGCATTTTTACGTTAAAGAATATCAAATTATAATTTACATTTGACGTTTTTCGGGATTTTTTTAAATATGTACATTAACCGAAATGATGAATTTATTCCATTCCATTCGCATGCTGGGCGATTTTCTGCTATCGAAAAAGTGGATCAAAGAATTTGCATAAAATTTTGTGTAAAAAATAGAGATGGTGGTACAGGCTTTTCACAGAAAGTCGAGAAGATATGAATGACGACGCTTGCCCTGGACGCCCCAGTACATCTACAACCGATGAAAATGTTGAGAAAGTGAAGAAAATTATCCTGCAGAATCGGCTGCTGGGCATGTCGGCATATCGGTTGGCTCATGCCATGCAATTTTTTAGTAAATTTTGGGCATGAAGTGTGTGGTAGCGAAATTCGTTTCAAAAATTGCTGAATTTTAAAAAATCCTCGCATGAGCATCGCTCACGAATGGTTTAATGATGTCAACGGTCATCCAAATTTGTTTGGAAGGATCATACCTAGTGACATATTTATGACATCGAAACCAAAGTCCAATCGTTCCAATGGAAGAGCCCACGAGAGCCAAAACCAAAATAACCATGTTCGACAAAATGTCAAGGCTTTGTCCACTGTCAGATTGCCGTGGTGTAGTTAATCAGAAGTTCCACCACATGGTCATACAGTCGATAAAAAGTAATATCTTGAAGTTATGCGCCGCTTGCGAGAGGTAATACAAAGAAAACGTCTTGAATTGTGGAGGAACCATGCATGGCTTTCGCATCACGATAATGCACATACTCACTCGTCATCATATCATATCTCAGCCACTGTGATTACCAGATTTGGCCTCCCGCGACTTTTTCCTGTAACCAAGATTGAAGAGACCCATGAAATAACGTCTTTCTGCGACCGAATCGCTAAGAGAGCTCAAGGACATATTACAAAGTACATATCAGAATTGCTTCGAGATTTAGAAAAAAAGTGTATTTGTGGGGGACTACTTTGAACGGAAAAAATATAAATTGATGAATGAATAAATATTTTTGAGAAAATTCACTTTATTCTTTGAATAGACCACGTAAATCGCAGCACTTTCTGAAATTTCTCTCAATTTCAGTCTCGATGCAATAACCTAAAAAATCAGATCCAACGATTCTCTATCAGAAATCCAGTACATAACGCATACCCTACTTCAGGTGTCCTGAAGGACGCCCCATCACTGTGGGGTGTTTGCTTTCACTTTGATATCCTAACATATCGACCTTCCCTCGTATTGACACGAATGAGAAGCGTAAACAAGGATGAGTTAGAGGTTGGTGTCTGCTCGATATATGGCTGCCTCAGAACATGTTTACGATATCCCTAGTCGCTTGTATGATACCGCATGGAGTATGAACATTGGCGGATCATGAGAAAATGAGAAAAACAATTACAGATAGTTCATTTCTAAACTGCTGGTTGATGTGCTTTCCTGAGTGTCATGTAGAGTATTCAAAAAACATTGGGGTCTAATTCGTAGTTAACAGAAATGACTAAAATGCTTACATTTAGTTCTTCGCTGATATATAACAAATCATCATCTATCTTCTCAATGCCTGTGCAAATGATACACACAATAAAGAATCAGTGACTTGAAGAAAATACATTGCCAATAGTTGTCATTCCATTCAAATAAAGGTTCGAGCAATGAAAAAAACTATTCAATCGTGAAATTTGCTTGCGATTGATTCAATAGTTCAAAGAAGTTATTCTAAGCGAGATATTTCACTAGTTTGGACTTCCATTGTCTAATATATAATATGATTTGAAATCCCTGAAATAACTAAAAAAGAAGAATTAGAAATAAATAGCTGTAAATAACAATTATATTAAGCAAATAACCTGAAATGAAATAATAGTGAAATGAAATACTAGTAAAAATAAAACAATTGAATAAAAATTAAAAATAAAGAAACACAAAATGAAAATGAAGATACAAATGAAAAAGTTAAAAGATTTCAAGCCAAGTTAGTTCACGACGTTTCTTGGATACTAACAATCGCTACTATACTGGATACTAACTAACCGCTTCATCAACTCTTAGATATTAGTAATTTCCAGTGGCATTTTGTTTTCGAAATTCAAATAAATAATTTGGAGGAAATTGCCTCAACAATTCTTGAACTGATCTCTCTTCGGAAAATAAAGGCGTTCAGCTTCTTCATGAAACTCGTTGAGATCAATAATATTTATTCTAAAAAAAATATGTTTTTTACAAAGTTTAACTAGACATATCCCCAATGAAAGTAATCACGGAAACATTTTTTTTGTTCATCTTTGCAATCGGATCATAAAATGATTTCGGTATTATCAGATTTAGTTCCTACAATCAATTGAATTTTTGCATTTCGTGATTCCTCTTTTATTCCTCTTATTTTTCGAAAAAAAATCATCAAAATATTTCCATAGATTTTCAATTTAGTTAAAGACATTTCAAGTCAGTTTTTTATTTATTCCTTTATTGATTGTTTTTCAAGGAGTAGCTGAATCGTTACCATTAATTGTTATTCGTTTTCTTTAGTAATTGTGTTTTGCTTTAATGGTTTTTATTTCTAGCAAGTTTTTTATGCTCTATATTCTGATCGCGATTCGTTATTTGGATTTTTTTACACGTCTTGTATAGATCATTCTTCACGCCAATGTATTTTATTATATCATTTGTCATCCACGTATTTCTCTATTCATCATTATGTTTCAATATTATTTGTACTTCTTGCAATTATGTTTTCGATTTTATCAAAAAATACATTTGTATTTATTCCTCATTTGCAGATTCAAGAACCGATGGTCAGTCATGAACCAATGATTGATTACTAGAACTTGACCTCAAATCCTTCACAAAATTGATCTGTGCAAGTTTTAGAATTCCGAAACATTATTATGTAGTTAGTGATATGAGATTTAACCATACATACTCAAAACATTCATCTAGTTTTCAATTTTTTCATTTGTCAGTATTGGTGAAATAAATTTTAATGTCATCTGTAGTGAGATGCATTTCATTTGTTTCATTTTTCGAATATTCAGCGAGTCCTTCATTAAATTTGTTTATATCACTAGATGGAGGTCGATATATACCTATTAGTTCAAGTTCAGTTGCATTAAAACAAAATGTCACCTCTATCAAATCACAATCAGAGATTTTACATATTCAGTATTCAAATTGAATATCTCTCTCTACATGTATAACATTTCCATCATTCTCATTACGCTTTCCATGGTTGTATTATGTCAAATCTATCCAGACAATACAACTTTGAATCTCCACTGGTAGGAAATTTTTGTAATTTGTAATTATTTGTTAAAAGGCATTCTATTCGGTAATAAAATATCACATAATAGCTTTTTATGATATGAGTTATTTTGTGAATGAAAAAGTTTCACGAACAAAATAAAACTTACTTTTAACACAAATATCATACAAAGTTTTTTGTACAACTGTCCTGTTTTCATAATAAAATAGATAAATTGATTATTTCTATAGAATTACATTTTGTTTAATGTCTTGCATAATGAAGAACAATAGTGAGGAATTGTGTGTTCCTGACGATATTGAAGAGGCTGCAAAAAAAACTTCAATTGAATTGTTATTTGTTTATTGCTATTTGGTCGAAAAAAATCGTGTTAGAAATACTTTTAACGCTAGTGTTGAAACTATTTTCAAAACTCTACTTTGTAAACATCATCTTTTAACACTCTTGACAACTATTGAAAATGTCACTTTTAATGACCGTTGCACAAAAAAACTCGTTTATGATGCGAGATTATAATCATTTCAGCATTATAGCATTAGTTTCATAATATACTATTATTTGTGTCTTAATCAGAAGAAGACTTATTTTTTCCAAAAGTATTCAAACTACTTCTTTATTTTCCAACTTTAATACACGTTACTAATAAATAGGATTTTTTTTCGAAACTGAATTAGTTTTATGCTCAAATGTTAAAACATTAAGCTCAATATCTACAAACATCAAACTTCATGTAGGCTTCATGAATCATTTGGCCCAATATATTTTTATTATAACACGATCTCCACAATAATAGCAAATACTCAATCGTGATCAAGTGACCTGAGTATGTTCAGATTAAATGGGGATTTATGGTCCAATGATCTGTTAAACTGAATTGATGGATATTGGTTCATATTACTGGCATCATTTCCACATTTAGAATTGAAGCATATATTGGAATAATAATGCAGTCGAGATGGGATGCGGAAAAACCCTTGATTATTATTCGAAAGCATAGAATTCACGAATTTTTTTTATTATTTTACTGGAAATGTTCAAACCGTTATATTACTTCCACTTGACGCACAAAAAGTAAATCAAAGTTTGCAATGAATTATTTTTCATGGAATGAATAATTAAAAAAGAGCTGACGAGATCAGCAAAAATTCTCCGAACATCTCATTCTTCTTTAAAATAATGGAATAAATTGGTTTTCAACCTTAATAATGTTTAGTACTTAAAAAACTCGGAACAACGGTTACTCAATATAAACGTGATATAAAACGAATCGATCGCATTTGTGATCTACGTCTCGTAGAGAAAATTATTTCCAGTTGATTATGTATGAGAAGAAATTATTGGTCTTGTTGAGCAGGGAATATTCCAGAAACGTGTTTGGTGTAGCAGAGAGTGCAAAACTGCTGCAAGGTGTTTGGTGTTGGCAAATCTTGAGTTCAAGGACACTACAGGTTTCAAAAACAGCCGTACTTATTGAAACCGGTGACATTGCAGCTGAAAACTTCGAATCATCAAAGCTTCTTCCCGTGGCTAGGTATCTCAGAGGTGAAGCCAATCTTTCATTGATTGGTAAACTGTTCTGCATAGCCGTATTTTTTCGTGATAGAATTGGTTTGACCATTCACAATAATTTATTGCAAGTGTCTTCATTCATACGATAATATAATCAATTATTATAAATTCAATTTATTTCTTTTAAAAAGTTTTTATTTTTATCTTTGTTTTATAGTCATTTCCTTCGTATCACTTATTTCCTTCAGTCACACTAAATGTGAATAAATTTCGCGTTTTTCACCCATTCCTTCATCCAGTAACAATAGTTACAGCTAGACATGCTTTTTCCTCAAAATCCATAATCGATAAAATCACATTCGATGTGACTTCTACGCCACTCGAAACATAATAATGATAAAAAATAATATCAGTAATAATGAACATGTAAGGTGCGGAAAATAATGACAGGGAACAGGGCCGTAGCGAAAATAAAAACCAGGGGGGTAGGGAATCCAAATTTTCCCAACCCCACCGGTAAAATTTCCCAACTTTCGAAAAAATTAAAGGCGAGGGATTAGTTACTACTAAAATATATTAATTTTTTTACTTAGGTTTCCAAAGATTGTCTGAATGCATGGTAATTATAAAAATAATAATGAAAATTATTCTACTTTGGACCAAGGTACTTGGTCTTTACCATATCCACCATGTATAGGAATATTCAATACAAATAAAAGGAAACAACACTTGTGTGCTTATTAAGAAAAACAGGAATTGGAATGTAAATAAACTATTTATTCAAATCACTGAAGGAACTTGTACAATAAAAATGTAAATCTTTATTCAAATGAACAAAGGAACTTTGATGGTTGAGCCAAGGGTTGAGCCGAAGAATGACTTTATATACAATCAGAGTGAAAAAAAATGAAATTATCGATTTGTGGACTGTTCAGAAATGTTCTCGTACTTGGGAGAAATTGAACTTTTTTGAAGTTTTCAAACAACTCAGAATTTCAAAGTAAGGAATCTCCAAGTTATGCATGTTGGGAAATCCTAACCTTCTCCTGGTTCTTTTCCTTTTCTTATTGCCTCTCCCTTAGTTTTCTCCCATTTCAATTTTTTTAATTTTTAATAATTTTTTTACTATTATTTTCTATCTTCACGACCCATAATTTACCAACTTTTTCCCAAGTCGAAAAAGCAGGGGGGGAGGATTCCCCATCCCCCCATGGCGACGGCCCTGACAGGGAATGACGGGAAAGTTTGTAGTTATGATGTTTCTGTAATTATCTGCTGAAATAACATTATTACTGAAAGTGTAACGTTTTTATATAGAGTGACTCCTAATCGGAAGTATTGTTCTGTGTGTCACAAAAACAAGCAATTTTTCCACTCACCATGCTTCAAAAAAATACTTTGATGTTCATGTACGCATATTTATGTTTCTTGCATAATCAAACATAAAGCCGGCCTCGGGTTATTGTTGAACTTAATGAAGTAGATTAATTTCAATTTTTCCTCCCAGTACATTTTTCATCAGCACTGAGGTTTATTTTTCAGTACACTCATTTGGTGAATATAAAAAATGAAACGAAACATACCTGAACATTCCATATGAGTTTATTATCCCCCATATATATTATGAAAATGCCACAATCCAGCCATTACATTCAGCGTCCACAGTTATATTGGATTATTATCTGTTTTAAAGAGTATATTTCACAAACTGTTCTGTAGCTCAGTGAATACTCATTCAATTCAACTGAAATGAGCGTGATTTGAATTAGTACACTTTTGTCAACGTAATACGAGTCGATTAATGGCGTGCTCGTGGTTCGGTGGAGCCGACGAAGACCGTTTTTGCCTGGTCCTGATTGGCGAATTTTCTCCGGGCATAAAGTTATTGAAGTGCTTGAAAAGATGCTAGTCGGATGGCTAGAGGTCTGGGAAGTATGGTGGGTGGAGCAGAAATTCGTTTAATTTTCGGGCAGTGATTTGTGAAACGTGCCAGCGAGCGTTCTCGTGGAACAGGATCGGTTCTCTTCTGTTGACCGATGCTGGTTGTTGCTGACACAATTTTCGGTACATTTCGACGATTTCCTCACAATAGAACTCTGCTGTGATGGTTTGCAAAAATTTATAGTGAATCACTCCAGTTGCTGACCATCGTACAGTAACCATGGTCTTTTTTGGTAGGTTCTCGCCTTCGGAAAGTACCTGGTGGCTCATTGGTGTCCAATCACTGTCCTGAACGACTCCTGCTGTCGAAGAGGATCCACCTCACATCACACGTGACGATCCGACTAAAAAAAGGGTCGTTTTGGTTGCGCAAAAGCAAAGAAGAACAAACCTCGAAACGTAAAAACATCTGCTGATCGTTCAAAACGTGAGGCACCGATTTTTGGAGGTTTTTGACCTTTCAAGTTTGTATTGAACCATCAAAAACCGTGTGGGATCTGACGCCCAACTCTTTTGCTATGCCACGCACCGTTTGCGATGGGTCAGTCTCCACCAGGGTCCTCAAAGCCTCGTCCTGGATTACTTCGAGGCTAAAGTCTCCGGAACGAAATTTCGCAAGCAAACGTTGAACAGTGTGTTTATTAACACTATCATTACCAAATACCTGATTGATGTTTCGGGCTGCTTCGGCAGCGCTTTGATTCAATTTGAATTCCTAGTGAAAAATTGCCCAAAAATCGCTCAATGACATCATATAGTAATAAGCTGAAGAGAGGCGAAAATTAACATTTGAAAGAAATTAACACCAGCAAAGTATAGAGTAAAAAAAATCTTTATCGATCAGTATATACTACGTCACAGTATAATAAATATTTATTGAGATATGGAGCTACAAAACATATTAAATCGAAACGGATAAAACTTTTGAAACAACATCATCCTTAAAAAATTCGTATTGATCGATGTTGAACAACCTACACCGCTATTTGCCCTTCGGGACTTTTTATTCGACTCATGTGCATACCGATATCGTTTTGCAACCCGATATTTATGGTAACTACTATGTCCCAATTTCAATTATTATTCCATGCGAATTCGAATTTTGTTCATTCGTTCCCAAGCGCTTTTTTCAGTTTTCCCCAGATGAATGAATGTGGTTCACATATGAGAATGAAATACTGAAATCTTACATTATACTAAGTTGACTTGAAACTCAGCATCTCAATATACTCCCACCTAACGAGAAGTATTGCTATCATCATACAATACTAGACACCGTTGTCATAGTTTATGTCAGTACTATTAGACTGGTTCGTGAATGAAACATTTGAAGATCAATTCTGAGTAGTAAGACAGCTCCCGTTACGAAGAAGTAATCAATGGGGTCGATAAAAAAATCAAATTCCTCATATCACAGATAAACGAAGGTTTCATTGGCGGTTAGTTGCAAAACTGACGTTTTACACTGAATGAGGTATAATAAAAACACGTCTCATTTGTCGAAGAGAATGATTTTTTCGATATTCTTTCAGATTAAACATCTGTTTTGAAAATGACAAACAAATTATGAAAGTTCGCTGGAAGGGATAATATAGGAATTTCAAGCTGCTCTACACTACTAGCGAAGTTACCTAGAAGAATTTCATTAGTTTGGACTTCCATTGTCTAATAATATATAAAATGATTTGAACTCCCTAAAAGAACCAATAAAAATTCAAAATAAAAAAAAATAGCTGATAGCAACAATTATATTGAGCAAAAAAAAACCTGAAATAAACTTATAGTCGCCATTCTGTTGAAGATCATTTTGATGATGTGCGGCTATTTTCAGAACCTTCCATGTAACATAATTCCTTTACTCAAGCTATTGTCCTCATCATTCTGTACTATTTTATGGGTCATTTTATCACATAAAAAATATATTTTGCGTTCAACCATCAATAACCATTGTTGCTGAACTAATGTAAATATTGGCCTGATCGTAAGCACTATTTCATAATTCAGCCTTTTTTTAATAATTTTTGAACATTAATTTTATATTACTTCTCATGATGAATTTAAATTCACCTCATGTGTATTACTGGAGTTTTTTCCCAACACCAAATCGTTATTTTTACATCTCGACACGTGTTTCGATCACCAAGTGATCATCTTCAAGATCATCTTCAGTTTTATCTTCCTCTTGAGGATGATTTGGAGTTGGGAAAAAACTCCAGTAATATTCATTACTACACCAAAGGTTCCAAACAGTACATCATAAGTACCTCATGTGTACTAATTTTTTATTTTTATTATTTACTGATATGGCAATATGACGTAAAAGGAACACCCCTTCGGCGATGCTCCTTCTGTGATGCCGTTGTTTTTTTACTCCTTTTTATATTTGAGAATTATGTATACTTTTTATCTGTATTGAGTGAATAAACATTATTATTTTTTTTTTTTTTTTTTTTTTTTCACCGTAGTGTGCGCTGGTCAGGCCCTATCCCCCGAAGCCCCGATACATTCGGGAGGGCGCGCCAGCATAATCAACCAATGACCACTCCCCACACCGTGGGGTAAGTGATCATTGGGTCCGAGAATCATGTGCCCTGAGCAAACGCAGTGAGCCAAGAATGACAGCCTTCTGCATCTGTGCGGCTAAGATTTCTGCCTTAGTGCGGCAAGCCGGTATGATTTTGATATTCGAGAGTAGAGAAGACATCATTCCACCAAGGACTCCAATAATCAGAACGACCATCTTGACAGAGTGATCTGGATAGAGTCTGCGGAGTTCGAAGAGAAAATCTCGATATTTTATCCGTTTTTCCTCCTCTTTTCTCGCCAGGAGCTGAAAACTCCACGACAAATATCGTTTTGGTCTGGTGGTCGAGAAGGACTACATCAGGCTTATTAGCTTGTATGAGCCTGAGGGTGGGGAACGAATAGTTCCAATAAATTCGGCACTTCTCGTTCCCCACAACGGATTCAATATCCCCCGGAGCGTAGGGCAACACCGGTGTCTCGTCAATACCGTAAGAGTGCCGTAGATGGTAATATAGCACTCTTAGGGCCGCGTTATGTCGATGGATATAGGCCGAGACCGCATATGCTGGACATGCTGATAGCAAGTGCATTAGGGTCTCGGGCGCCTCGCGGCAGGCCCTGCACCTTGTGTCAGGAACCTCTATACCCATCATGCGACTGCGGTAGACTAAGGTGTTGAAAACACCATCCTGGCAAGCCATGATGAACCCCTCAGTTTCCGACTTCAGCCCACTCGACCTGAGAAAAGCGAACGTCAGGCGCTTTGATAAGCCAAGGTCTTCAATGTTATTGAAGAAGACCCCATGCATCGGCTTATCCCTGTGTCTCCGCAGAAGTAAGGTGATCTCTGCGGCTTTTATCTGAGCTTTTTGCTGAACGGGTTCCAACTCGGTGACAGAGTTGTAGTCACCTCGTTCAGAGTCGAAAACTATACCGAGTTCATCAGCTGCTCGAGCAGCTGCCCTAAGGAGAAATGCTCCAATTCCTGCTCTCTCATGGTCACGGACCATGCAGAGAAGGGGATCCGAACTCCTGACGACTTTACAGGCTGTATCCAGTACCATTCTGTCATGTAGACACTCCAAACTCAAAAGTCCACGACCTCCCTGTTGTCGGGGGAAGTACAACCGTGGAACGGACGATTTGGGATGCAAACTCCTATAGAGATGCATCATTTTTCGGGTCCTTACGTCGAGTTGATACAGCTCCTCCCGAGTCCACTTCACTACTCCAAAGGAGTAGAGTAAGATTGGAACGGCAAGCATATTTGTTGCAGCTACTTTGTTCTTCCCCGACAGTTCCGATGACCAGATCTGTCGAAGTTTGTGCTGATACTTGCCGCGGAGAGAGTTTTTCACTGCAGTTACCTCTTGTGAGTGGCGTTGTTCCACCCCGAGGTAAGTATACGTCTCTCCGGCATCCAGATGGTGTAGGATGCTTCCATCTACGAGCTGCACATCCTCTCCGTAGTCCCCGCATCGTCCTCTTTTGAGATGAACCATTGCACATTTGTCTATCCCGAATTTCATACCGATAGCATGCGTGTACTCTTCCACCACCCTCAAGGACTGATAGAGATCCTTTTCTCCAGAGGCATAAAGTTTAAGATCATCCATATAAAACAGATGGGTGACCTTGTGCCTCCGGTTTCCGGGGGTGCCACAGTTATATCCTCGAGTCTTTCTGAGCGCAACGGATAATGGCAATAGTGAGATGCAGAATAGAAGGGGGCTGAGGGAATCACCCTGAAATACACCCCTTTTGAAAGTGACCCACCCTGTTTGAACTCTTGCTTGACCAGATGTTATGGTGAAGCGAGTTCGCCAAAGTGGTGTCAGTTGTTCAATGCATCTCACTATGTTGTCGGGTACCGCAAGGCATCTGAGCAAATGCAAGATGAGCTCATGCGAAATTGTATCAAATGCCTTACGGTAATCGATCCAGGCCATAGAGAGGTTACGCTTATATTGTATCGAGTCCTGCGTTACACATCTATCGATGAGCAGGTTCTCTTTACATCCAGCGACTATTATTATTATTATTATTATTATTATTATTATTATTATTATTATTATTATAAATGGCGAAGAGGTCAAAACCTTTCACTTATGGTGATTTTATTAAAGAATGTATGTTAAATGTTGCAGATGTTTCTACCTTCTACCATTTCAAAAGTCAATAATTCAAAATATTTCGCTATTAAGAAACACTGTTGCTTTAAGAATAAATGATTTATCTCAAAATTTGAATCTTCAACTGAAGAAGAAAAGGAAGGAATTTACGAAGTTTTCACTGGTTGTTGACGAGAGCACTTATACTGTTGATACAGATCAACTAGCTGCTTCTATACGAGGTATTAACAGTAACTTTGAAATAACTGTTGAAAGAACTATTAAAGTGCGTTCTATTGATAGGTACTATCACATCAAGTGATATTTATTCTGCAATTGAATACGGAAGGAGCAAAGGACTAAATCACCGACAATCCAGGCAGTTTTTACAAGATTTGGACGAAAAGTTTTTTGATGTCCCTTATTTCACCGAAGTTCGTTGGCTCAGTCGAGGAGGAGTTTTAGAAAGATTTTTTGCATTGCGTGACCCTATTCAAGCTTTCATGTTAGAAAAAGCCGACCCAATTGATTTTGACAATGACTAGTGGGTTGATTGTGCCTTTCTGGTAGATATGAATTAACACTTGACTGATCTGAAATAACAGGGTAAAAATCTAATTGTCACTCAGATTTATTGAAGCCTTCGAAACAGAGTTGAGGCTATGGGACAATCAGGTAAAAAATCAAACTTTGGATCATTTCCGGCATTTAAAATCATTGGCCTTGTATACCCCTTCCTGACTGGGTTATTTCATGAACAAACAGTGAATTTTAACAAACCTAGTGGGCCTTCACTCAACCGAGCGACGGGGCCTTCTGAATAGAGTAGTGTCGTCTATAGTGTAATCTACAGCTACCCTAACTAATGGATTATCATGAGTTTCCGCTAACTCGAAAACTCTCTGATTCCCCGACTGAATGGACTGCTGTATATTTAACAGCTTCAAATCTCTCCGGATGGCTTCATTCTGCACGAACCATGGAACATTCACCAGCATCCTGATTTTGTTTTCCAACCTTTCCAAAATGGAGAGGTTTGACGGAGCGGTTTGTCCCCAAGCGCCTGAAGCATACATAATGACAGGCTTGAACATCGTATTGTATAATGAAATCTTATTTTTAAGATTGAGCTTGGAATTTCTGTTGATCAGTGGATAGAGTTTGACTATCCTCATTTGTACTTTGCTCTTGATATAATCGATGTGATTTACCCAGGTGAGTCGGCGGTCTACCCAAAAACCTAGGTATTTGACTCGCGTTTGCCATTCGATCTCCCTGCCTGAAATCGTGACTCTTGGATCTGGAGAAACGTTACGTCTCCCCAAATCTATCGCCTGAGTTTTTTCTGGATTCACCCGAATCTTCCATTCAAGGTACCAGCGTTCGAGGTCGTCCAATGCGCGGCATGTAGACGACCGCCAACCCTCGACCCATGGAAGAAGCCAGGAGAGCCGTATCAATGGCGTAAAGAGACCTTCATGCCATACTCTGTCAAAGACTTTCGAAATATCCAGGAGGACGAGATGGACTGTCTTCATATTGTTTAGCTCTGAGATGGAATTTTCGACCAGTCTCAGGGCCTGCAACTCGGTGGAGTGTGCCCTTCTGAAGCCGAATTGTTCATCAGGCAGAACATTTCGGTCTTCAACTTCTTCGGTCAACTTTTGCAGCACAACACGTTCAGCCAACTTAGCCGTTGAGCAAAGTAGACTAATCGGACGATAATTCTGGGGAAACAGCGTGTTCTGGCCCTGTTTCGAAATCATGACGACTACGGCATGCTTTTATCTTCGGGGGGAAGTATCTGAGAGCAATTGAACTGTTGATTATGTCCAGTAGGTAGGTATGTCCAGCTCCGGGAGCTGTTCCAACAACCTATTGTTGATTGAATCAATTCCCGGAGCCTTCTTGTGTTTGGAGGCCCTAATGCACCCCCTCAGTTCTTCCTCTGAAGCTGGACGGATCACGTCGTCATCATTTCCCCTAATGATGCGCCAAACCCGCTGTTCCAGCCGAATATGACGGTCAATATCATCATCCGGATCAACGTTAAGTTGGAACTGACTGTTCATTGTATCTGCAAAGACCAACGCCTTCTCGGCGAGGGAGTAGTAGATGCCGCGCTGTCTGTGAAGAGGGGAGGGTTTTCCTCTTCTCGAGCCTACGGGTGACTCGCCATAGCTCATCATCCCCAGGTTCGAGAGATTCGAAACACTCGCTCCACCTCTCGTTTCTTTAGTCAGTGGTGGCCTGTTTAACTTGGTTGGTCCTGCTAGCCGCAGCCTTGTCTCCAGGGTACAGAGTTCGCTGATAAACTCATCTGAGTCGATTTCTCTCCCGGATAAGGTTCTTTATCCTGGGAGGAAACTCATCGTAGCTTCACAGAGGACACTCTGTCCTGATTATGGCTGCGCGTAAATCGTTGTTCACAGACAATTCGAAATCCGCCACTGCCGCGTCGAGACCGTTGCGAGTTCGAAGCGCATCTCGTGTTTCCACTAAATGAGCCCCGAAGGCTTCCCAATCCGTGGATAATCTCATGCGATAATCCTGGGGAGGAGCATCACCACCCAGCATCAGGATGACTGGATTATAATCTGAGTCAAGTTCCGACAAAGTGTACACTTCGAAGGACAAGGAGACGTTCCTAAGTAGTGCAATATCAAGCACGTCAGGTCTGTTCGCCCCACGATAGAACGTAGGCTCATCTGGACCCATCACTCGATACCCATACCTGTCACCATGCGCATGGAGCGCTTGGCCGTTCGCATTGGTGATTCTGCTCCACAGATTGTGCTTGGCGTTGAAGTCACCAGCAGCAATTGTGGGAGTATCTGTCGACATCAGCAGTTCATCTAGTGATTCTGGGAGTAGACGATTCCGCGGAGGGTTGTAAACTGAGATTAGTCTATGACGACCTCTTCTCAGTTGGAGTTCAACGCCCACGGTTTCCGTGCCGTGTAACTGGTCCGAGTCAATGCCGAATTGTACGTGAGAAAGATTACGTTTGACAAAAATACCAACTCCTCCTCCAACACGTTCTCTATGGTAGAAACGGTAGTTTGGAATACTAAAAGATTCATTGTGCAGGTGGGTTTTCTGTACAAGTGCAACATCGATGTTATGTTCAGTCAGGAAGTTCTCAAAATCATATTGTTTAAAATACTATTGGCATTCCAAAATACAACCCTAAGAGAGATAGGCAATGTAGGTTGTCTAGCCATTAACAAGCTCCAGTTAGCACGTCGGTGTTGACCGTAAACATTTTTTCAAGTACGGGAAACTGAATGAAGAGTTTTTTCATCTAGTCCAGGGCGGAGCAGATGTCATTAACCTTCGACGGGTGAGGACTAAAGGGAGCCGCAGACGGCCTGGCGGAGGTGTTACCGTTCTTGGCCGCTCCTGCGTAGCTCATACCCGGGCGTGTACCAAATGCTTCGGCAGGACGACTCCCAGGTATGGGTGCATTTCGAGGGGCATTTGCAGCTACCACGGTCCTCCTGCGAACCTTGGGGAACTCAGGACAACCGCGGTATTTCGCAGTATGCACCCACTTGCAGTTATTGCATTTTGGAGGATCTGCTCTTGGCTTCTTGCACTCTCCTGAAAGGTGTCTGCCGGCGCACTTAACGCAGATGGGGATGGCTAAGCAGTTCCATTGACTATGCCCGAACCGCTGACATCGATGACACTGCCCTACCAGTGTCTTCTGGTGTTGGAGCTCAACTTCAATTTTGACATTAAGGAGGTCCCGTTCGTCATAGATGCTTCTAATTTTGGCTCACTTGAACCAAAACCAGAGGAAGCGAACGATTTCCACGCATTATCCTGGAAACAGATGATGGCTGGAAACCTTTTTCCACCAAGGCGCCCTCGATGTCACCGATCTCCAGGTGCTCCGGGACCCCTCTGAAAACGGCTCTAATTTTCCTGTCCTCAGGAAGGGTATACGTTTGATGAGGAATTTCCTCCGTCACCAATAATTTGGACATACTCCTGTAGTCCTCGATCGAAGAAGGCTGAACTTTAATGCCGTCAGCCAAGTTTACTGCTTTCGTATAGTTGACTTTGTGAAAGGTAGCCAACTTCGTGAAATGAACCCACTTGTCCTTCTGGCGAACGACAATGGGGGAAAAGCGAGTTTTCTTGATGTTTTGTGGCATCTCAGGGCGCAGAGGGAGAGGGGAGCTAGCTCCCTGTTCCGTGAGATTTCCAACCTAATTTGTTTCGTCGTTTTGGGCAGTCTGGTTTTTGTGGGCCACCCTGTACAGTGGAAGTAGACTTTTCACCCGTTTCAGAGCCATCGCTCATATTAACATCAATCATAACATCACCCTTCACAGAGGATTCAGTTGTTGATATCTCGGATTCCGAGAAAATCAGTGCTTCATCACATAATTCAGGTGCTTTTTTGTTTGTCTTTTTTGGCTTTGCGCCGGAGTTTCTCGTTGTTTGAGACGCTGGCTTCCAAGAAGGAGGAAGCGAAGGAAAGTCTTCCTTCGCTGGCTTCCAAGAAGGAGGAAGCGAAGGAAAGTCTTCCGGAAGTCTACGCTTCTTTTTTGCCGGTTCATTCGGCTTTGTCATGGCATTGATTGTCTCAAGCTGTGCAAACTGTCTAGCAGTTTCTTCACACCGCTATCCGAACGACTCACACCCTTAGATTTCCCAAGGGCAAGCGATAATATTGTGAACAGTCTCGTGAAGTGATATACTTTGTGGAAATAATTCGAAACATTAGTCACAGTGAAAATAATTTTGTTTGTCACTTTCACAGCTAACGTCAGAATAGCACGCATCCTGTGGATGTTTGATAGTACCTATATATGTGAGCTGCTGTTTTTCGTCATCATTGACGTTAGCTTGATCATTGACAACTCCTGAACGGTTATGCTTTTTATTGTTAACAAATCCAGTTTCCATAAATGTGTTCAATTATTTCGAAACGTATTTGTGTCGTACATTTCTTCCTGGATGATTCATCATTGAACATACGGCAGCAGCTCTAGCACTATTTCCATTCTGGTTGTACAAACTCAATATTTCAATCCATTCTCGAAGCGTATAAACCATTGCTTCTCAAGAATTCACAAAAACAGAAACACCACTTGTAACTTCACCTGGTAGGTTATCGTTATTGTAGAATAAGAATAACCATAGTAACAGATTGTACACAAGTTCATTCAGGGTGGCTCAAATAATTTTTAGCTTCCAAACTATGAGCTTCAGACCATAATGTATTCTACTTTGTTGAAATCTGTTCATCATGGAACATCTGACAATGCAAAAAAATTGATCCATTTAATTGAAAAAAATTGAGACATGCTCTGGAGGTGCGATAGGGAAAGTTAGATAAAGTGTGAATATGTTGAGGTGTTTTTTTATTTTTCCTGAAAACCGTTGTTCCAAAAGTTATTCAGGGTAGCTCGTTTTCAACTCAAATAATTTGTAGCTCCCGAATGATGAGCTTCAGACCATATGTTTTATACTTTGTTGAAATCTGCTCATCATGGATCATCTGATAATGCGAAACAATATAGGATGATTCATTTAAAAAAAATTGAAGACATGCTCTGGGGTGTGATAGGAGAAGTAACATCAAATGTGAATATGTCAAAATGTGTCCCCCTGTATACTATGGTTGACGTGTTTTTTTATTTTTCCTGCAAATAATTGTACCAAAAGTTATTCAGGGTGGCTCATTTTAAATGGAATGCACTATATTAGTGTCCGACCGAAAGTTCTGTTTCGGTCGAGTTTCGACAAAAAACGGGTTTCGGTTTAGTTTCGGTTTCGGCAGCAAACCTGCCGAAACCACGACCGAAACCGAAACTGCATTCGGGAGTTTCCGCGTTGTGATCGGTCATGTTCGGCGCGTTGAATTTCATACAAGCAGCAAAGACAAATAAACACCTCACCTATTTTAAGTATTTTTAAGGTGCAATTACTATTTTTTCTTGAATAAGGGTTTTTTATGTTGATTATCAATATGTAAAAATGTCGAAGACTGCATAACGTTGTGATTTAAAGATGAAAAAAATAATGACTGACTGATTATAATAACGTATCCTTTATTTTTCCTCCAAAACATAATCGTTGTCAGGAAGTTTCGGTTTCGGGCGAAACTGAGACCGTTGCCGAAATTCGTTTTTGGATTCGGTTTCGGTCGTAAAAACCACTTTCGGTCGGACACTACACTATATACCATATAATTAAATGAATAAAATGTTATAATAATTCATTACATTTTTTTATTTGAATCTGGCCCGTCTACGCATTCTAAATTTAATTTATGGCCCTGCCAAATTGAGTTTGAAACCTCTGATCTAGATATCTTTGTAAAGAGTTTGTTTTGAACTTAATTGCTTTCGTCCATCCTTTACAATTTTCCACGATTTTCTATATGAAGTTCATCTTTGTAAAGAGCATATTCTAAACTTAATTGCTTGCTACCTTTCTAATTTTTTCTCTCAAAAATCAGCCTCTTCTAAAATATTCCTTTCAATTCGAATATTTTCAGATTTCATCATCTATTCAACATTCAGACCGTCTGATATTTTTTATCGAAGTAACCTTTTAATTCAATTATCCTCTTCAAATTTTACTTTTTTTATGTTTGTTAAACGATATCCCACGTTCATATTATTATTTCATCCTCTTTGACATACCGTACTCTTCTACCCAACTTCATTAATTCATAAACTCAAAAAAATTGTTTATCAACCCCATTCCGGTATAGTCCCTGACACAGCCTCGTGAGAGTCCAGTGCGTTCCTGGCCAAGCAGAGACAGAAAAGATTAGGTTAATTTTTTTCTCCATAGAGGCTGTGTTCCACTACTTTGCTGCAGGGTTCTCTTGACTTTTGATCTCGACCCTTCGTCTATAGGGAAAGCTCTCCCTAGAGAAGGCCGGGAATGAAATCGCCGACAGTGAAATATCTTCGGGTGGGCCTTGGTACTGGCCAGTGATCAGGTTACATGAGATAGCGTTGTCTGGGGTATAAGGATTTTAATTAAAAAAATACCGGGTGATCACATATCCTTCTATAATTTGAAACTCAGGATTGTGAATTTATTTGTTTGAATGAGATCCCAAGTGAAGCCTTCCCGTAAGTAGTGTGGTCCAATAAATGTGCAATAAATATTGTTTTTCATTTGTTGCACGATTCAAAAGTTACTGCATATTTGATAATCATATTACACGTATTTTGAATATTTTCAAGTCGAACAGCTACAGGGCAGGTCAAAAATTATCAAATCTTCTCAAGAGTGAAGCTCCTTCATTTCAAAAACTACAACATAATGATATTTTGAATATACTGATCCATTACTTGGTAATAATCAATAACACTAGGTATTCATGATGATAATTAAAAATGTTCACAGTACAGCTACTTAGCTACTGAGGTAGAGAACTGGTGCCAGACCAAATGAGGAAGCTACTGTCGCAGTTAAACGCAGTTATTGCTTGCCGCCCAACATCTCCATAAATAAAAATTATATCAATTATTTCTGAAGTGATAACTTCTTTTGGGAGGGAAAGCGGCTTCGTTACGTAACGCGTTATGGCGCCAGTCTGTCTGGCTTCCCTCTCTCTCACGCATACAGCAGCGACAGGCAGGCTCCTCCTTCCTCACTCTTACCCACAGCGCTAGACGTATTTTGAACAAACGCTTCTCTCTCCTCTCTTCGCATGACTCAGTGTTTAGTTTGCGATAGACATATACTGTTGTGAGCAGTGAGCATATAACCTAAAACTATCACCGCTTTTGGAAGTGATCATAAAAAATTCGATAAAACAAGCAGAAGATGATCTTCGGAACATTAGCTATAATATATGTACATACACAATGTAATCAATAAAAGATTTTATTGATGAATAACCATTCTTTACATCATCATATTAAAATACATAAAATTCAATTAATAACCTTAGCTTTTCTCGAGTTAAACAATTGCAGTATCAAATAGTTCAACTTAGATTAGTTTAAGTTATCACTTCTCTGCGTCCCGAGACACACAGTTTTTTTTTAAATTGAGTAAAACTGGTAAGCAATTTTTTCCTTCTAAAATTTAAGATACGAAAAATATATTTGCCATAAAGATAATGTTCATACAATCACTACTTTCGCACAGACACCGCTCTTAGAGCACCTAAAACATTTTTCTGTAGTACTTGTGTTTTGTCCTTAGAAAAAACTCAATTATGAAGAATTTAAAATCCACTAGTTAGTAAATGTAAATGAACTGTCGTTTGCTACGGCATTACTTTTTCATCTGAATTTTTCAGTATCAAACATAACTGTTCAATTAAGAAACCTCAGTATAATATTCATCATTCAAATCAACTGGAAAACCACCTCTGTCAGTGCACGAGGTCTCTAATTGCTTTTGTAAGGGGCTAGTTGCATGTTTCGTTATGTTTGCTCAAATGCCAATGAATTGATTTATCATCTCAAAGATGGTTGTCACTTAATTCTTCAAATAAAACATTTATATAGTGCAAAATTCTTACTCAAAATTCAACAGATTTAACGTCACATCAAAATGCTTGATCAGATGTTGCTGACGTCACAAGTCGGTTGCATTTTTATTCACCATAACTAGTTGTTGGTTTTTCTGATTTTTTGTGAATTCATGTCAAATCTGATATATTTTGATATTTTAAAAGAAATGTGAGAACATCATAGCCTTTAAGCAAAAAAGTCTCCTTTTTGAAATACTAGACTAAACGAACAGGCAAACGGCTATGCAACGATGTTGCAATAAATGAAATGAACAGACTGAACATCGTCAACTGAATATTGAAAAAAAATAGCAAAAAAACATTTTTTAAGACAAGCCTACAATTACATGTTCTAAACAGAAAAAAATTGCCTTTTAATCAAGTAAAACCCGAATTGAAGATAAAACTGAGACCTCTAGCGTAGAATAATTTCAAAACAAGCACTTTTCCCAAACACCAGATATGCAAAATCATCATTCGAATCTCATCTAATGGAATAATTTTTCAGATTTGTAACTGCTGAAAATCGGTTATATTCTGAAATATGTACAGGGTGAGATTCCCTCGGTCCATTGCTATCAGAGGAAACAATTTTTCGAACTGTTTGATTTTTTGCAGTCATATCGATAAATACTATCTTCAAAAATTATTTTCTCGCATACTGGGTGATTCAGCCGAGTGTAGCCAACCAAAGTTATATATTTTTTTAAATAGAACACCCAGTATATGAATGCGTCATGCGATTCCATATTATTTCAACTCTCTAAGGAATTTTCAAATTTCCATTGCGGTATTGCCAAGTTATTCCAGACAATATTTTTTATTCGCCACCCGCATGTCTACAACAATTAAGTGGATTTTTTAGGAATAGTTAGTCAATATCATTATGATAATTTCTGGAATCTCAACCTTCGGAAACAATATATAGGGTGCCCGGTAAAACCGGTGAAGTTTCATTCATTTTCAAAGAGACATAATTCAACTTTTTCAAATGGAACACTACATTTCACTACATTTTTTATCAGATGTATACTATACGAAAACTGATATTTTAGAAATTTTACTAAGTTTAAGTTATTATTGTTAGCACAAAAAATGTATTTTCTTACGTTCACTTACTCAAATTTGTTTTTCGAATATTCAAACTAATCGCTTGTACATTAGCATATGTTAGGAATCATACGTTAAAAGGTAAGACCTTGTTAGTCCTTAGCTCGCACAAGTTTCTCAAGTTCTGAGAGTTGATTAACGGAAAAACAAATTTTTTTAAACATATTTTTCATACCATCTAGTGATAGCTATCAGCGGTTTCAACGGTAAAAAATGCATAAAAAACCTAAAGAGTATTCATACTGCTTTTTTCTTTAAAAACACAGTTTAACATGACTGACATCAAAAAATGAATCTCGGAATTTGTCAATAACGTCATGTGTTAAAGTTTCTTTCGCGGGTAGATTGAATCATTTTCATTATGAATTATGTATTGGAAGATATGATGCAAATGGTCTATGCTTTGGGGGAAAGTGACAGAAACTGCCTCCGTGCATCTAGAATTTACAAAGAGAAGTTCCCCGAAAGAAGACAACCTGATGGAAGGGCATTTCAGGCTCTTAAAACAAAATTTGAAAAAACTGGTAAAGTCATTCACGAGAAGTTCGAACGTGTCTGCCCTTTAACAAAGAAAGAGAATACATTTCAAATTGCTCTTCACCTTGTTGAAAATCCCCATGTGAGTACCCGAGATCTAAGCAGGGAATTAGGATTTTCTCAAACCAGCGAGTCTCGAATGATACGAGCAAGCAAATTTCATTCTTACCACATGCAATTGATGCAAGAGTTAAGAGGAAGAGATTTTGAAAAACGTATTCAGTTTTGCCAGTGAGGCTTAAAAAAAGATCAATCAGAAAAATTATTTTTTCGATTTCGTGTAATTTTCTGATGAAGCGACTTTTCATAAAAATGCAACTGTGAATCGGCATAACATGCATTATTATGCAACGGAAAACCCCCATTCTGTTCGTTGCCTGAACCATCAACAGCGTTGGTTACTGTAGTTGGTTTGGATGGGCATCTCACTGGAAAAAAATATGTAAGATTTCTTCGGCATGCGTTTTCGAATTTATTGGACGAGATTCCATATGGAACAAGACTTAGAATATGGCTATAAGACGGTACACCACCACATTTTGAAACTGAAGTACGGGAATACATCAACGATCATTCCAATCAAAAATGGATAAGTAGGGCTGGGCTTGTGGCGTAGCTCCATATCACCTGGCCTGACCTGACCAGCATATCTGTTTAAAATCTGTTCAAAATATGTTTTTCCGTCAACCAGCTGTCGCAACCCTACGAACGACAACCCTCAGAAGACTAAATATTGCGCGAGCTAAGGATTAACGAGGTCTTACATTTTTAACGTGTGATTCCTAACACGGGTTGGACGATAGAGTGAAAATCGATCGTTCAGACTAGGGCTTGAACCACCGACCAACACGGCAGTCAATTCGAGTGAGTGAAAAAAGTACTCACGTCGAACCGCCTGGCTACCGACCGACCCAATCTGTATATATTATATAGAGAGAGACCTGAATTTTTTTAATCTTCTATAGGGTTCACCACAGCAACTGAAAAAGATTAGTTCTTATAAGACAACTAAAACATAATTTCAAAACCATTTATTTACAACTGTTACAATAAAATACAATATATATTCCATTTCCAAGTGTATACGTTCTAGGTTCACAGAATTTCATTCATTCGATATATTCTTTTTATACACAGATTTTATTCATTCGATATGTTCTTTTACCCAAATTTCCTTCTTTTTTTCTAAGGTGAACAGTTGCTTGTAAATTGTTCGGATGGAACTTCTTTCGTCGATCAACTGCCAATAAATTCTACAGTTCACAAGACTAAAAGGGCCCTCAGGTTGGTTTTGCAGTGTAACAAATGTTACTCTCTGGGGCATCCTAAGAAACTCTGCACCAGCAACATCTGTGAACTGAGATATCTTTTAATGACCATATAAATAAACTCGAAGTAGGTTTAGTTTCCACAGAAATGGGGATTTGTAAGTGTAATGTAATTTTCCGGTGATGAGACCTGGGATTTTTGTTCAAGAGTATCAGGAAACTAAAATTATTGCGGAATAGTGTACGGAGGAAATTGAATCATATACTTACGTTGAGCTTTTTTTATTTCGTAAACGGATGAGTTGAAATAGTTTCGCACAGTTTGAGAGTTTATTTCTAGTTCCTTGACGATTTTTCATGTCTGCAATTCAACAATGGAAAAAATGTCTCTTGAGACATAGAAAGTTGAGGATTCTTAATGAATATTCTCTCTTGTGTAAGCCTCACAAAAATTCAAAGTAATTTCAAGTGAGATACAAAACATACCCTAACATGGACCGTTTTATAGAGACTTGATATATCTTTCAAACTAAGTGAAACTTGACCCCTTGTACAATTTGAGCTTTTGAAAGTGGTTGATCTGTAGAAGGAAAACATTTATGTGGAAAATTTCTGTTATGGATATACGGGTTGTATTATGTTTTCACACATTCCAGGAATAATTCATGCCAACTGGAAAGACTCCAAACGATACCTATAAAAATCTTTCATAATATGTTTTATCCATTAAGCTATCACTCACCTGCGAACGACAACTTTCAGAAGTCTAAACTGCCAACGTGCGATTCTTAGTAAGGTTGGGCGATAGGAAGTGAAAATCGATCGTGGCTGCCGTTATCGGTTATTTTCAAAATGATAGAACTTTGAAAAATTCAGGGTTGTCATTGTCTAATAATTGCCAGTTACCCGAAGGTATTCTATCATATGTCACGTATGCTTGAATTAGCCTGAACAAAAGGAAATTCTCCGTAAATTTTCTGTTTTTAACTGGTTTATATCCACTTTTATTTTTCATCCATCTTTTGTTCTAACCGATTTCGTTCCAATTAGAGCAATTTGAGCTCAAATTTCATAACAACGATATAAACTTGACTGCTATCTACCTGTGGAATCCCTGCATTTCATTAGATGTGAAAACAATTATTCAAGGCTCTACACAAACTGAACGTTTCATTCTCTTGTATGTTCTTTCATCTGTATTTGGGTTACATCAGATAATATCCTTTGTGTTGGATCTTCTCTAGGTTTACTGTTTCTAGGAGTGTGTATTGTTTTATGTAGTATATTGAATGCTAGGTCTTGTGTTTTGATTTGTATTTGTTCCTCGATATGTGAATTATGACTTGAATTTATGGATGTTTAGGTTTTCCCAAATGTTCATACGGTTTCCTTTATTGACTTGTTTTATGAGTTTTATGTTCTCTGGTGGGGGGAAGTTATGTTTGTTTTGTATGGCGTGTGTAGCGAGGTTTGATTCATATATTATTGGGTTTATGTATGCCTTGTTGTACTCGTCGTACCTTTGGATCAGTTTTTTCTTGGTTTGGCCGATGTAGAATTTGTTGCAGTCCGAGCATTGTATGCTGTACACTCCGTTCAGGTTTTTGTCTTCTTCTTTTCCATATTTGTTTATTTTTTGTGTTATTTTCGTGTTTGCCTTGAATGTGATGTTGATGTTCAGGGGTTAGAAGATGTTTGTTAGTTTTTTGGTTTGGTGACCTATGTATGTGAATGCTGTCTATCTTTGTGTTGTTTCATCTGTTGAAGTAGTTTGATCTTTGTTTTGTATTTTTTGTTTGATTCTATTTTCTTTTTCGCTATTTGGTATATGATTTTCCTTTTCTTGTTCCGGGCTTCATTGCTAAATGGTAACCTCAACATTCTGTATATGAATGCATTATAAGCAGCCATTTTGTGTGATAGTGGGTGGTTTGAAGTTGCGGGTATAGTGGAACTTATTTGTGTGGGTTTTCTATATATTGCAATTCGAAATTGTGTTTTTTCATTGTTATATCCGATAGTTATATCCAGGTAGTTGAGTTTTGAGTTGAACATAACTATCGGTTATGACCACAACAAAACACTATTTCAAATTGCAATATACAGGAAACCTACACAAATTCTATATCGGCCAAACCCAGAAAAAACTGATCCAAAGGTACGACGAGCATAAAGCATATATTTTCAATAAATTGAATTGCAACAACGAATGTTAAAATATATTTCATTATAACAAAAATAACCTAACCTAACCTAATCCAACCTAACCTTACCCAACCTAACCTAACCTAACTTAACCTAACCTGACCTGACCTGACCTGACCTAATCTAACCTAAAAATAAAAATTACAGAAGAAAATAACAATAAATATAGAAAAATTCCAAACAGCTGAAACTATAGTCAATTTTTGACAAACAATTTTTTTATCTTACATAAAAAGTAATCCTATGTTACTTCTAATACCTCCAAGAACATGTGTACAAAATTTCATGATGATCGGTTGAGTAGTTTTCGCGTGAAAACTTACATTCGCATTTATAATATCAGTAGGGATATATGTATTATACATGTTTATTGATGATGCATAAGTAATAATTCATTGTTCCCAGTATATAATCATTCTCATGAAGTGAAAACCCGAATTAAATCATCCAGTTTCTCCGGAAGCCTCCCACAACACATGTACTAGAAGTAATTCCGCTCCTACCCTCAACAATCGTAAACTCCGCCATATTCCACCTTATTCTCCGATAATAAACATCTAAACACGTAAACCAAGACAATTCCCCGAGGGACAACTTTTGCGGAGGTTACGGCAAAAGTGCGAGATCTCTTCGGAACTTTCGGTATAGCGAGAACGACGTTCAGAATTACAACTTCCGAACTCTGAACTCCGCACCGCCTTCCATTCCTCGTTAACATGGACTAAACTTGAAGGAGTCTCGAGGTGAATTATAAATATGATATATACGAGAGCGTGGTTTGGTCTACCCCTTGGTGTATTAATTTTTCGTTGAGTGTCACTGCGGCAATTTTATTCTATACGAATCACCTTATTTTTCATCTCACAATATAAACCAAGGAAAATGCAAGCAAACACTGCTGATAAAAAATAAATCGAGATCATTTTCGATTTGACACCTGAAAATTGAGGATGGAAAGTGCCTAATTCATAACGCTTACCAACACTTCCCGGATATACCGAAATATGTCTATTGCCAAGTTATTACTTACTTTTCAAAGTGAAATATTTTCAGGAGAGATAGTTTTTTGTAATGGAATTTTTCTGGCATTCTACTCTTTGCTATCATTCAACAAATAATGTGGCCAATTTCTAAAGAAAGGAGGAAAAAAATAATTACAATAAAAACTATAAAAATATGTAGAGTATACGAAGATAATTTTTCTCACGTATTGATGGAAAAAAAGAAATTCAAAAAAGTTTTTTCCTTCAAAGATTTTTTTCTTCTAAAAATATTTCCTTTGCAATATTGTTTGTAAAAATTAATTTTGCTTGATAATCACAATATAATGGTTCAACGATTTTGTAATATTGAAAAATATGTCACTGATTAGCAATACGAAAAAAATTGCAGTTTCCTTATTCTAATAAAATCTACCTTCGACAAATGTGAATAACTTTTGGTATAGTTCAAGTAAACGATATAATGCAACTTATCTTCCAACAGCTCCCCTTTAATAATATAGTTAGGGAGCTTACTAATTTCGTTATTCAATATTCATTTCTGATTATATGAGAACAATAACTATATAATATATATAAATATATATATATATATATATATATATATATATATATATATATATATATATATATATATATATATATATATATATATATATATATAGTAACTCGAAGATTCTCACGGATAAAGTATGATGAGCTGTTTTCTCGGGTTTCGCTCCGTGTTCTGTGTATTTTCTCCCCATAAGGATTATTTTCACAACGTTTCGGCAAAGTCTCATTTGCCATCTTCTGGTGATGTCTGGTTTTTTCAACTAGTTGAATATATATATATATATATATATATATATATATATATATATATATATATATATATATATATATATATATATATATATAAAGTTGAGAATCTTAGCGACTGGAGAAATGTACAGTAGAATGAAATAACGGGGTCTCTCAGTCAAAAAATCAAAAATCAAAAACTCTGCTTTACTTTGCCAAGCTTTCGCTTCTAGTGGGAAGCTTCTTCAGGGCCTATAATTTATTGAGTAGTGGGTTTTTTTTGCCAATGAATAAAATTACAAATCATACTTACAGTAAAAATGAGTAAAAAACAATTAATTGAACATATTGAATTGAACTTCTTTAATTACCTCTATTACATTCTTATCAAATTTTTGAAAATTATTTTCACGCCTGATGCTTTATTTCAATTTTCCCCAAATCAACTCGATGGGAATGAAAACACAAAAATAGGGGAGAAGTTTCAGTATGGTGTGTCCATACTTTTCATCAATACTCTCAAGGGCATACACTTTTTCAAATGTTTTTGTCTGTAAAACTCGTGAAAGAAGTTGGTTTTTGGTATAGTAATCTTCAAAATACAAATTGTTATTCATTAAAAAACTTTGTATTTCATCTTTCCTCGAATTTTTCTTCGGTACTTTGATGAGCTGTCGTGAATGACAGGAAGCGTTGTCAAGAACTATTACACTATTCGCATCCAAATTTGGGATCAATGTGTTTCCAAATCATTTCTCGAAAATATTAGCTCTTATGATAGTCAACATTGCAGTCTTCAAGTTTTTTTCCATATAATTTCAAAGAATTCGGAACCCATCCTTCACTTCCTCCACAATGCACAATGATTAGTCGCGATCTTTTGTTTGCAAACATGTTAGGCGTAAACATTCTCGAACCATCAATCCACCTTTTCATAACTATATCCTCAGTGTCATACCAAGATTCATCTAAATAGAAAATTTGCTGTTGTTCCTGACTTTATTTAGTTATTTGTTCTAAGTATTTGTTACTCAATTACACTATTCTTTTGCTTTCCATAACTGCTTGATGTTTATTTATTATTTTGAATATAAATCCTAGTTTCTGACGTTTCAATTGTAGATACCAACAATCGAAACGTCGTGAACTAACGTGGCTTGAAATCTCCAACTTTGTATTTTTATTTTCTTTTTTCATTTCTTTATTTTTATTTAATTTTTGTTCAATTGTTCTATTTATACTTGTATTTTATTTCACTGTTATTTCATTTCAGGTTTTTGCTCAATATACTTTTCATTCTCAGATATTTATTTTTTAATTCTTCTCTTTTAGGTATCTCAGGGATTTCAAATCATTTTATATATTAGACAATGGAAGTCCGAACTAGTGAAATTCAGTTCTGAAGAATTTTGTTACAGCGGCAAAGTCTGCGTTGTTATCACACTCGTTATTACTATTAGTATTGTCCAAGGACACCACATTTTAAACAGATAACAAAAATTTTAAGTAATTATAACTGCACCAATATCGAATTTCAGCACTCAAATCGTAATCAGTTCCTGAACTGAACATGACGACGATACCTTCCCCAATTTCTATTCGTCACCGCAACATGACTTCAAATTTAATTTTATGACTCTTCAGCCAGTCATAAAACTCGGTTAGTAAAAACTATCCAATACGAACCGCCAAGTCTACAGTCCACGTGGACTGCTTCGCTGCCAGTTCATTTCTATGTATTGGTTTTTTTTTGGCCTTTGAGAGTACCGCCACCTTTAAATGTGCACAATACCGTTTACTTCGACTATACTCCTATTGAAATCTATTAATTCTTGAGATTTAACATTGGTGGCAGTCAGTTATTTGATCAGGAGGAATTTTTCTAAAACAATGAGACACAACAATATATTTTTTTCCTTCAGTTATAAATATTTTTTTTTGTTTTTTATCTCTATTCCGTTATTTTTTTTTAGGGATTTTTACAATAAATGTATATTTTCAGATACAAACCTCTGGCGTTTGCATCACATGTTGCCAAATTTCATTAGTCTCATTTGGATTTTGTTGCTAAACAAACACTTATATAACGCTTCTGTGAGGAAAATATGTGGGATGAGGCACTGTTAAAACTGAGAATTGTTGTAGGAATTGCTTGAAGTCTTTTTTTAATATAACAATAACTATGTTTGATATTTTGAAAAATCTGCTCGTTTTTCGATTTTTTTAAATGACAAATATTCAGTTTGACATATATTACTAATCGCGTGATCATTGTTTTTTGGTTATTTTTTCATTTCGGTCGAAGCAACAATCGATGCCAAAGTCATAATTCAAATAAAGCTAATATTAAAAAAATCATTTGATATAGGTTCTCGGTCACTCTATTAGACTGTTCTAGTTCGTATCGCTATAGAGAATCCACAATACTTTTTTGAAAAGTTCTCTACCTAAACTTTAGTCAGTAGTAGAATTCATATAAATTCAGAAGGGAATATTTCAAAGAGATATTAGTTTTTTCGGAAAAAAGTTACCTCGCTTTCTACTGCTCCATCATTGAAAAAATTGGAGGCTACTTACAAAGAAAAAAAAAGTAAAAAAATAAAATCAAAACTCTTTTGAAGATATGTAAAGCATACACATTGTTTATTCAACAATGAAGAAGTAGATAGCCAAGTAGCTTTTTTCTCGAAATAGAATCTATTGTTTGGGCTATACTAAAAATCTATTTACCAAGAGCGAATGGGAAGTAATACTACATCAAATATCCATTTTCGATTTAAATCCTTTCATTATTGGTAATATGTACTTTCGCATAATCACCGAAACATATTTGCATTTCGAATGTGATGTTGAATATCCTTTGTTTGCTGCAGTTGAACCCTTGTGTTATCATATATCTAAAACCATAATTCATAGTAATCTATTTAATATCTGCATTAATACTGAAAGCTTGGTTCAATGGGCAAATCCTTTTGTCTGCTTTGTGTATACGGCAGAGGATCGTAGAATTCGGGGAGAGCTTAGTCAAATACTGAAGAATGTAAATTTTATGCAGAATTGCATATTTCAAATTAGGAGTTCTTGTAGCTCAATGCTGGAGCCCATCCCGGGAATTCTGAATGGTTTAAGAAGTGATAGATTCGACTGAATACAGAATATCCCAATGTAATGTCAACCAACAATCCATATTACATTTGTTTCATGAAAAAGTCACAGATTGTTCAAATTAACGGTAAGAATACGTATTTGGCAAAAACTGTCCATTGACGGAAAAACTTGAAAGTTGTATTTACTTGCCGTAACAGATAGTTGAATATCTTCAGTATTTTCTCTTGCACTATAAATGAATGGTTTCATCATTAATGTCATTGAGTTAATCAATTTCACAATACAATAAGGGAAGAATCGCGACAGAAAGAACATTGGTCAAACTAAGCGGCCTATAGTAACACGTTTCAAGAATAATATTTCACATATTTGCTTTCGTAGACCAAATACGTCTATTGTCTATAAGGCCCACTAAATGAATAAGAAATGTTTGGAATTGTGGAGACCAATAAATAACAAGAGGCTTTTAGACGCTTTTGAAAATACATTTTTTATAAACAGCGAAATAATTCCAATTCCAAATAACACGTTGTTTAGAAACCAAGGGTATACAGGTGACATATAACTCATTGACATATAAATTTGTATGCAATAAATATATGTACTATAAATCGATTTTTTTTTTCAATGCAATAATATTTCTGAGAATTTAGTGCCTACTATTATGGAATTGAACTTATAATACTGGAAACTCACTTGGTGACGACACTAATTATTTCAGTCATCTCCTGACAATGCTAACTTGGTTAGCGAAACGGGCGTTGAGAAAACATGATTTTTGTTCTGGTGAAGGGAGAGTATTTTCCTTAAATATGAAAAGGGACTGGATCGGTTTCATTTCTTGGAAAAATTTTGATGAATGAGCATTTCCTTTCAAAGAAGAGATCGGATTTCTCTATCGTGACGTCAATGGTCACTAGGCGACAGTCAAGATGATCGATTGATCTTGCAGAATTCTTAGAATATAGGTTAATGATCTTGTCCAAAATGTCGGGATCACATTGTGATCGAACATAATCACGTTCACAATATAAAATGTTTTTTCTGTAATATATATTTGCTTTTCATATCCATGGAAGAAACCAAACAATGATCCACTGAATAAGGGCACTTCAACTTCAAGATATTTCATTCATGAAATTCCTCAATTCGTCTAGTTCTTTTATGAAGTTTGCGCCGATATTGAGTTTCATATATTGATACCGGATACTCCTTTAATCTTATTCCTTCAAAGTTATGAGCCGTTTCTCCTTCACTGCTCTTATTTGCAGTGCAGGGGGTATTGATTCAAGTTGAAGTTTATTATGGATATGAGATCCGCGTTACTCCAAAGCAATTCCTCTAGTTCTGAGTCGTTTATCGCTCTCACAAGGTGTACAACGGCGTGAACAAGTAAGTTATTGAGAAGTTATTTCCATCGATTGGATTGAAGGTGTGAACAGAATAGATGAATAGGTCAATTAAAGATATTGGCGCTTTTCCAAAGGTTGAAAATCAAAAGATCTCAGCAAATCAAATTCACTTCGATTCTTTTTTTGGAAATTGAAATAATTGTTCAATATCAGACATTTAATTCGACTACCTTTCGTAGAAAACATTCGTAACAAGTCGCAATACATAATTGTACACCATTGTACTTTTCCATTGCGCAATACGCAATGGAAAAGTACAATGGTATTAAGAAAGTGTCGAGAGAAAAAAAAGCAAATGGAAATATCATAAACATAATAACACAATCACACAAAAACTAATAAATGAAGGAGTCTTGAGAAATAAAAATTAAAGGTATTTTTGAAATGACAACTCATTGTTGTAGTGATATAGAAGGTGAAATTTTATATATTCATCAAGAGTACGGAAATAGTGAATAATACTGAAGTTTTTTACCAACATGAAACCGTTATTTCAACACCTCGATACGTGTTTCGATCACCAAGTAATCATCTTCAAGAGGAAGAGCAAACAATTTCTTCTTCCTCTTGGTGTTGGAAAAAAACTTCAGTAATAATCATTACTACACCAAAGGTTCCAAACAGTTCATTACATGTACAGAAATAGTGTCTAGTGAATAAATTTTTATTTATTTTATTTCTTGTACCTTATATTGTTTGCCTCATTTTCGAGTTTAACAAAAATATGTGTCAGGCCAAATCAAATCAATGTAATTGCTACAAATGCAGCAAGTGGGCAGATTCAGGCCAGAATGTACTGGAAGCAACGACGGATCATTCTGAAGAAGTTGAAATAGGACGTAGACTATTTGAGATAGGATGATTGAAGTAATTAAGTGAAAAATGTAATCTGAGTAGTTAATGTACGTGGTAGAGTTTTCTGCTATTTTCAAACTTATTCAAAAACTTCAGAGATATTACAAATTTATTTGAGGTATTTTTTTACAAGCTGTTATTCAACGATGTTTTATGTCTATACAGGGTTTTTAATAAACCTGCGACAAAAAATTAAAGGACCATTCCTTGGACTATTCTAAGGATATTTAGCTCTTTTCGACAAAAACCATTTTAATAATTTTAAATAACGTAGCCGAAATAAAAGTATGGCGTACTACTCTGGACCTACCGAGTAATACAAAATCTAACAATTTCGTTGGTACCTATATCAACAACATTCGGATTACTACAAACAGCTGCAGACATTCTATTCGAATAGTATGTCTCGTAAGTTATCCTGGTGTTTTTGAAAGAGTTCGAGTATCGATGAGGAGAAGATTGGATTCTTGGATCGGAGCAGGCGGTAGTCTCTGTATAGTTGAATTGAATTTTGAATTGGTTATCCTGCAGCTGAAATTTTGCTCACACATTCAGTTTGGGTGGCAATACATGGTTAGCTAAGTAACGCCATTCTGCATGCAACATAGCAGACTAATTTTTTTATGCACCCCATGATGTAGGTACCAATCGACAGGGTTTGCTTGAAAGAATACTGAAAATAAAATGAATCAATCTAAATCCAATATAGCAATATCCCAAAGATATTGAACTATGTCTCGATGTACCCCTATGATACGGATATCAAATGTATGGTTTCAAGGGAGACATTTCGAAATGCGGCTATTCCATGCAGACTAAGTCCAGCGATAACTTGAAAATAAATGATTAGTGAAAAGCATTTTCAAATACATCGATCTTGAGATTCTAGAGTAGAGAGGGCATCATTCGACAACATACTCCAATAATCCGAACAACTATCTAAACAGAGTGGTCTGGATTGCATCTGCGGAATTCGAAGAAAAAAATCTCGATAATTTTATTATTATTATTATAAGCTGGTCGAGCTTTATCTCCAAAGCTTTAACACACCACACCATGTGGTAAGTGATCATACGGTCCGATAAACATGTGTCCCAAGCAGACGCAATTAGTCAAGAATGAAGGCGTTGTGTATTTGTCCGGCCAAGATTTCTGCCATCGTAGGACAAGCCGGCACATCCTTGAGAGAGGGTATCATTCCATCATGGATAGAATCTGCGGAATTCGAAGAGGAAATTTCCATATTTCGTCTATTTATCTTCTTCTTTTCGGGCAATTGTCTCGTTGTCGGAAGCTGAAAACTCACGACGTATGCTCTGGTGGTCAAGAAGAACTACATCAGGCACATTAGCATGTATAAACCTGAGGGTTGGGAATGAATAGTTCCAAAAAGTTCGGCACTCCTCATTCCCCACAACGGAATCAATATCCCCCGGGTTCTGAAGGGGTCCATCGGTACCTTCCTCAATTCTGTTAATTCTCACAATCGGTTCGCAGCTGTCTATTACTTGATCTTCTTCGAGACTCACACTGTTGTTATGAGGGTTGATTATTATTCCTTCAGAGTTTCGATTCGCCTGTTTATACCTGCCAACCCAATAGCCGAGTAAACTTCTGTATAATATGTGGGTTTCGTACTTTCTATCATAATAATAATAATAATAACACACACAAGGTGAAGGGCCTACCGCGAGGCGTCCGAGATCCTAATACACTTGCTATCAGCATGTCCAGCATATGCGGTCTCGGCCTATATCCATCGACATAACGCGGCCCTAAGAGTGCCATATTACCAGCTACGGCACTCTTGCGGTATTGAGGGTACTCCAGTGTTGCCCTATGCTCCGGGGGATATTGAATCCGTTGTGGGGAACGAGAAGTGTCGAATTTATTGGAAATATTTGTTCCCCACTCTCAGACTCATACAAGCTAATAAGCCTGATGTGGTCCTTCTCGACCACCAGAGCAAGACGATATTTGTCGCTCCTGGCGAGACGAATATCGTCCGAAAAGAGGAGGAAAAACGGTGAAATATCGAGATTTTCTCTTTTAACTCTACCACTCTGTCAAGATGGTTGTTCTGATTATTGGAGTCCTTGGAGGAATGATGCCCTCTCTATTCTTGAATCTTACAATCATATCGGCTTGTCCCACTAAGGCAGAAATCTTAGTCGGACAGATGCAGAAGGCTGTCATTCTTGGCTCACTGCGCTTGCTCAGAGCACATGATTCTCGGACCAAATGATCACTTACCCCACGGTGTGGAAAGTGGTCGTTGGTTAATAATGCTAGCGCGCCCTCCCGAATGTATTGGGGCTTCGGGGGATAGGGCCCGACCAGCGCAAACTGCGATTGAAAAATAATAATAATTTTATTTTTCAGTCACTTCGCTTGCTCAGGGCACATGATTCTCGGACCCAATGATCACTTACCCCACGGTGTGGGGAGTGGTCATTGGTTGATAATGCTGGCGCGCCCTCACCAAAGTAACGGACCTTCGGGGAATAGGACCTGACTAGCGCAATATACGGTTAAAAAAATAAAATATTAATAATAATAATAAATTGTTTATTGCTTGCCGGTAAAATGATTACAGATCTGTAAAACTCAACACAAAGAATGTATCATTGTAAATGATAAATCGTTAATGAAAAATCTACCTACATAAAATATAATAAGGTACTTACGTACCCATAACCTATACAGGGTGTAACTAAATAAGTGTAAAACATTCAAGGAGGTGATTCCTCATTGAAAAAAAGATAGGATCTTTCATATAAAGAAATTTCATTGAAGCATCCCTTGTTAAAATACAGCCCCTCAAAGGGGGTACATAAAATTTGTATAACAAATTTTTTCACAAGCACTAAAAAAGTTACAATATTGAAAGTAACCTGACGTTTTGTACTACCAAAAAGACACTTAGCCAGAAATTTATTTGGTTTACCCCATGTTTGTAAGGGGTGGAAAATTCATTACCAATGTAAATTTTTGTCTTATTTTTTGTTTCATTTAAAAATTTATTTCCAATAGCCTGTTTCATCCTAAACAAAAAAGGTATCTTGGGTTTTTTGCCCAAAATAAACCAGTTCGCAGCAAAAAATATATCTAGTAGGTCGCTATTAGCGATAATTAAATTGGTATGACGCTGTCAGTTATTGACATGTCCAAATTGAATTAAACTAATTGTGTGTTGTTGTTCTGTTCTTAATTTGTTACTTCAGTAATTCACTTGTTATTAAAACGGCATACACAAGTGAGGAAATGGCTGATATCCATTACGTTTACGGTCTGTCACAGGGGAATGGGTTAGAAGCTTCTAGAAGATATGCTGAAATGTATCCTCAACGGCAGCATCCTTCACATAAGATATTTGCTCGACTTCATCAACGATTACGAGAATATGGTTCATTTGACAAAAGAACGCAGGATTGTGGTCGTCATCGAGAGGTACGAGCACCACAGCTTGAGGAAGCAGTACTTAATTTGATTGAAGAACAACTTACTACCAGTACTAGAAAGATTGCTTTCCAGCTAAATGTTGATCATATGACGGTATTTCGAATTTTGAAGGAACAACTTTCATACCCTTACCATCTGCAACGAGTAAAGGCACTGTTACCGCGAGACTTTCCGAACCTTCTTGAATTTTGCAATTGGATGCTGGAAATGATTAGAAGTAATTGTGACTTTCTGAAGACGATAGAATTCACAGACGAATGTAGTTTTTCTCGGGACAAGACTATTAATTTTCATAATTACCACAAATGGGCTGATGAAAAGCTTCACGCTATTCTCGAAACTAACCATCAAGAATAGTTGTCTCTTAACGTGTGGATCGGAGTTATTGGGGATGATTTAATTGGGCCTCATTTTCTACCTCCTCGATTAAATGGTGAGAAGTGCATCCAGTACTGCTGGAGGAAGTTCCTTTGGGTGTCAGAAGGGATATATTTTTTATGCATGATGGGGCTCCCGCCCATTTTAGTCAAGTAGCACGTCAGCATTTAACTGAAACATATGCAAATCACTGGATAGGTCGAGGAGGACCACAGAGCTGGCCCACTCGATCCCCGGATCTCAATCCTCCCGATTTCTCTATTTGGGGCCATTTACAGTATTTGGTTTATCGTACTTCTGTTCGCGATGTAGAGGACTTGAGAAACCGCATCATCGATTCGTGCAGGGTAATCACAGAGACTCCAGGAATATTTGAGCGAATACGTGGCTCAATGCGCCGACGTCTAGACCCATGCGTAATGTCTGAAAGTAGACATATTGAACATTTACTATGATTTCTACATGTTTGTTATCAATGAATCAATTTTGTTTATTACCCTTCAATCGTTCAATTCAGGTACTAACTACAAAATAATAATAATTCTAGTTCGCATTTATGACGATGTATCTCTGTAGTTCGTAAAATAATTTTTTGCTGCAAACTGGTTTATTTTGGGCAAAAAACCCAAGAGACATTTTTCATTTAGAATGAAACAGGCTATCGGAAATAAATTTTTAAATGGTAAACAAATTATAAAACAAAAAGTTACATTGAAAATAAATTTTAGGTGTTGCGTTTTCCACCCCTTACAACCATGGGGTAAACCAACTAAATTACTGGCTAAGTGTTTTTTTGGTAGTACAAAACGTCAGGTTAATTTCAATATTGCAACTTTTTCAGTGCTTGTGAAAATAATTGTTATACACATTTTATATACCCCCTTCAAGGGGCTGTATCTTAACAAGGGATGCTCCAATGAAGTTTCTTCATATGAAAGATCCTATCTTTTTTTCGATGAGGAATCACCTCCTCAAATGTTTTACACTTATTCAGTTACACCCTGTATAAATAATTAAGTGATACTTATGTCACTGGTTAACAAATATAAACTATAAAGATACATTTTATTCACCAGGCTATATCATTCAAAGACGATGCAAAATTGGGAATATCCGGTAAAGAGGCAGTTATAGCAATCTGATGAGAGAAGGAGTATCTAAATATCTCTTCTTTATGCATTGGAATATCAATAAGATACTTTCGATTGGTATATTGGTTCATTCAGCAAATATGTAACTGTTATGACATTTTGGTTTTTCAGTTGAGTTGGCCACAATTTTTTCAGCCAATCCACTCGCAATTAATTCTTTAACGTAACAAATTTCACATAAAATGGTTTTTTTTCGATCAATTAGATAAGAGAACTTAGTTTCCAACTCAGATCTCAGAGTACGAGTGCTTCGTTATTCAACATGTACCAAACTCCTTGTAATTTTATTTTGCACGCGAGCTTCTCTCTGTGTATGAGCTCAGCTTCCGACCACTGGATGTTATATTGGTGGATCCAATCATGCTCCGCCATTCCCGATTCGCTGGTTTTTCCTCGCTGGGTATTCCAAGAATATCTAATTCTATTTTTCAATTTCAGTGGCCTTGGAAAGCATCCAGTAAAAAAACTCATTTTCAGTTGCCATCCGATACACCAAGTTCATATATTCACAGAAAATTATGTACTGCCAAATGGAAACCGGAAATGATTCGATCTCAGATAGGGACCTGTTATATGAGATGAAATATTTTATAGCATTCGACTGTCGAGATTGTGTCACAGCGAAATAGGTCGCGCGTTGTTGAATTTCTATTACGCAGTGACTTTTCTTAGAATTTCATCGATACAAAAGGCACGCTCCGTTGTAATAGTATTCGCGGTAAATTCAAGAAGTTCAACAGTCGGAAGGATTTAACATCAAACGAAAATGAATCCATCCCAGCATTGTGCCTTTCCACCCATTCAAATTGGTTCCTTTTTGAATTCCGTTTTTATTTATAAGAAGCTCTTTTCATTCCTATCCTGTATCGGCTGTTTTGCATCACTGAATGATTATAATAATAATAATAATAATAAACTTAACCTAAAGAACACAGCAAAGCAAAAGGAGTAGTGTTAGGTCAGTTGACCGAATCTTCCACACTCCCCTTAAAAAAATCAAAATATATACTGAACCATAAATGAAAATCTACCTAGTTATGATGAAGTGAGTACCTATACCTATGTAGATAATTAATACTTATATTTACCACTAGTTAAACAAATATAAACGAAAATAACTAATACTCAAAATATACCACTGATTTAGAAAATATAAACTTAAAAGATGCATTTTATTCACTAGGTTATATCATTGGTGAGTCAACAAGATTTTTTTTTGTTTTTTTTAAGGAATTCAGGGACAATGCAAAATCGGGAATATCCAGTAAAGAGGAAATTATAGCAATCTGATAAGAAAAGGAGGATTTAAATATTTCTTTATTATGCATTGGTATATCAATAAGATTATTTCTCCTCAAGTTGAGATTATGAACATCTGTTCTGTATGTGACTCTCCTGCACAGATATTCAGGTGTATCAGTTCTAAGGATTTTATAAAAAATGTCGTTTCCAGTTTAGAAGTAACATGTTTGTCGAATTGCAATTTTGAGTCCAAATGTAAACCAATATTTTTCACATGATCGCTGAAATTGATAACATCATCATTGATACAGATTCGTAATCTATTCGTAGCTTCTATTTCATTAATTTCATTTCAGAATAAAATGGCGAAAGATTTCGAAGAATTGATTTATAGAAAATGTTTTTTCGATAATGTCACGAGTCGCGACAGGTCTGCATTAATTATAACAGTAGCTTTTTCAATTTCGTCCATATTGAAAGAAAAATACACTTGAGTATCATCGGCATATAAATGATAATGACAATGGGAAAAATGATGATGAAAGTTTGAAGTATATAGTGTATATAGAAGAGGACCAAGAATACTACCTTGTGGTACACCTCGTTGAATGGTAAGACTATCTGAAATTTCATCATCAATATTCACATATTGTTGACGATCTGTTAAATATGATTTGAGGAGTTCCAGTGACGCCCTGCTGAATCCAAGGTGATGTATAATTGATAATAGTATCTCATGGTTAATCGTATCAAAGGCATGGGAATAATCTATCATAATAAGTACGCACATTTTATTGTCATCTATCGACTTCACAATATACTACAGCACTCAAGGCCGAAGAACAACTGTATCCGCTCCTAAAGCCAGACTGATGTTCAGGAAGTAGTTTTCTATTTGAAACATATGTACGGATTTGTTTTTCTAAAATAATTTAATATATCATTAACAGGCATTCGATCATCTCCGAGTTTATTGATTAAAAACTTGTTATATTCTTGAGGATGTTTTAATGATTCTGGTATCACAGTATTTTGTTTATGAGTTATATTCAGTTTTTTCATTTCTTTCCATTTTTTTTTCAAGGTACAAGGTGTATAGTAATAATAGTGTCTTCATAATTCAAATGAAAATTCGTTAGTATATTTTCTATGATTTAATCTCGTTCTAGGAAATTATTTTATTAAAATAATTATTTTTCAAGGAATAATTACTAAAAAATGTTTGCGTTAACGTGTAATTCACTGTTTGTTTTTTCAGAGAGAGGAAATCATAAAAACAACTAGACAGTTTATAAACAGTTTGATTGATTACTTGATACGTGCTCGATAGGTATAGTCAGAGTGAACAATATTGTGCATACTCAAAGTTGTTGGCACTCTCAAATACCAAAAAAACAATTCATAAAAATGAACCGTCTGCGAAGTAGTCCACGTGGACCGTAGAATTGGCGGTTCGTATTGGATAATTTTTACTAGCCGAGTTTAATGATTGGCTGATGAGTAATAAAATTAAATTTGAAGTCATGTTACGGTGCCGAATAGATATCGGGAATGCGGGAATAGTTATCGCCGTCGTGTTCAGTTCAGGAAGTGATCGCAATTTCAGTGTTCAAATTCGATATTGGTGTGCAGTTATAATTACCTAAAATTTTTGTTATCTGTTCAAAATGTGGCATCCTTGGACAAGTACTTATAGAAATAACGAGTGTGATAACAACGCAGACTTTTTCCAGTGTAGTGATTCCAATAGCGATGGTGAACAATGCAGAAAAGAAATACCAGTGAAATAAGATTTGGATGCATTTGAATATTGAAATACAGAGAGTATGTTTCAATGTATATAAGAATCTACGTCTCAAGTTTGGTTTCGAATGAAACAAACTATTACAAGCAACATCAGATTTGACAGAAATTCCTTTCTCAACTATGCGTAAAGTAGTCGAAAACAAAACTTATGTTGTTCATCTAATAAAATTATTGGAGAAACAATATACGATTGTTACAAAAACAATGAAATTCCTACAGCTGAAATCATAAGGAAGAAATTGAATAATTCCCGCCATAACGTGAGCTGCTATGACAAAACTCTTCAGAATTAGATAAGAAAATTAGGATTTGAATTTAAAGTAATGAGCAAACGTCAAGCATTTATGGAAAGCAGAAGAATAGTGGAATTGCGTAACAAATACTTAGAACAAACAACTAAATATCGACAAGAACAACGGCTAATTTTCTATATGGACGAAACTTAGTATGCCACTCACGACACAGTTACGAAAGGGTGGACTGATGGTTCGAGAATGTGTACGCCTAACATACCCGCAAACAATATTTGACTAAAAGGTTATATAGTTAATTGAAGGACAAGTATCTAATATAACTGAAGAAGACTGGTAGAAAATAATTAAAAAAGTAATTTCAGTTGAAAAATACTATATGGAGATTGGACACTTCCATATTGATGGTGCAAATAAATTCATTATTGTTTAAATGACGACAGTAATAGTGAAACAGATAATATGGAAGAGGAATCATCAGAAGCTTTCGAAAAAAATCAGTGAAGTGTTTTTGAAGCGACCGACTGTATATATATACAGGCTGATTCACGGTGGATGGCACATGAGACGTTTCTGGTGAACCAGACATCGGATCACTTTGAAAATTTAATGGAGGGCATATTCGGACATTCTCTAGCCAACTAAAATATTTTCGACAATGCGGTGTTGCCGCTTCTATTAGAAAGCAGTAGCAACTTTGATTTTTCAAATGGAACACTCTGTATATAATATTATTTTTGGAATCTCCAACAATTGCCCGACAACTTTTCCTAATATTTTCCTATACCTATCTGTTACCGTTTTCGAAATAAAAATTAATTTCAATTTTTTTCTTCGAAAATCATGACTTCTAAAAATGCCGATATCTTTTAATTAAGAAGTACTATGATATCGAAATTTGGTTTGCAGTTAGGTGATACTTGGACACTTCCCACACGTCAGCCTAATCTCCGTTACTTCAATACAGGGTGGTAACAAAATACAGTTTTTTCGTTTGCTTGAAAAAGTTGCTGAAATTTGATTATTTTAAATGGAACACCCTGTATATTATTGAAAATTCGGGAAAGCTGCTGAATGGATTTGAATTATTTCATGACGATTTTCCATATTTAACAATGTACCCACAAACTTGCGACTCTTCATACATATCTGAATGAAGCTTGGATTTTACTATTTTGTATTTCATACACCTCACACACTGTGATCGTACATCATCATCGTACATCACGTTCACAATGCAAAATGTTTTTTCTGTAATTTTTCACATTGCTTTCCATATCCTTGGAAGTTACCAAACAATTCTTCACTGAAGAAGATTACTTCAACATCAAGACATTTAATCCATTAAATTCCTCAATTCGTCTTGTTATTTTATGGAGTTTGCACCGATATTCAGTTCCATATTTTGATATCGTATACTCCTTTAATCTTACTCCTTCAAGTTATGAGTTGTTTCTTCTTCGCTGCTCTTATTCGCAGTGCAGAGGGTCTTGATTCAAGTTGAAGTTTATTATGGAATTAAGATTCGTGTTACCCCGCGATTTGGAAAAATGTTTTTTATTCTTTGAAAACACTACAATGAATGACTGGTTTTCACTTGCACTGCACTTACATTAGCTGCTAATTCAGTGATATTCAGTTGCGATACCTATTTGACAAAGTATCCTATCCAGGCTTCGGGAATGCTGTGATCTATAGGTGGTGCGACGACTATGTCTCCCAAATAAATAGAATCAACAGACCAAGTTTGTGCAGAACTCACTCGTTTGTTCTCTTGGCTGAAAACAATTTATGAATTTCATTTTGGGTTAGCACTTGTAAGCATTTTTTCCTTTCTGCTAGTGAAAATTGCTACCCCACCGCGAGTATAGGGAAAGGTTGCTCTTAAGTATGCCTGTGGTAGCTCAGCCGAAAGTGGTTGGGGTAAAACGAAAACTTCCCGTTATGATAGAAGAATACAGTAATACTCATAGTTATATAATTATGTATCAATATGAACAGCTTATCGAACAATGTCTTCTCTGTGAAGAGGATTATAATATAGTAAGCACTAGATGGTAGTCATTTCTCCACCCAAAATTATATACCACATTTGGAATCTAGCATAGGTTGTGATCGATTATTATCGAAATTATGGTTTTGAATTCGTATCTAATTCATCATCCCCTCAGAGAAAGAAATTTATTTTAACCAGACCTAAAGCCGTTCCAATACAGCAGTTGATTGATTAAGCAATCAATGAAAAAAATTCACTTGTAGGGTGGAACAACCTTTACTTATGATATAGTAGGGTTGGTTGCGTTTGGTTGTGGAAGTCACAATGGTTCATTATCAATATAAATTAGCAATGAGTAGTTGTTAAGCATCAAGCGGTTAACCTCAGGGCTAATAAATATGGAAAAAATTTACTTGATGGATCTGATATGTCTTACTGTCCTTCATCTTAACTGAGGAAATAACGGTTCCAGGATGGATTTCAGTAGTATACTGTATGATCCCGAAGTCTGCGATGTCCCAAATATCATGTATGCAACTACTTATGCGCTCATCCCTGAGTCATCAAGAATCACTGGTTTTTTCGCACTCTCTCGAGTCATGTGATTAAAGCTTGGCTTCGTTCATTCTCAACCAATCACAAATAAATCATCTCATCAGGATTAGCCAATGGGAATTCAAAATATATTGTGTCATTTCGAGGATGATTAAAATACCTAGTATTCATAAAGCTGATCGCTGAACAGGAACAGTAGATGATATGCAAGAACGAAATAATATCCTATAATATTGAAATAAAGATCAATTATTAAATTGGTATCATAATATTCAATTCGCTATGGAATGCGAATGCGCCATATCCAGTGATCACGTAGCTCGCCTGCCAGTCGTTGACGAAACTTCGAAATAATACGTTTATCCTCTCAGTCAACGCAGTTACAACTGATGATGTACTTCAGATCATCATTAGTCATGAGAGTCGTTTTAAAAGATTAAATGATCGATATCATTCAATTAAGAGAATTTTGATGAATTCAATAATATTGCAGATGTAGTTAGCGAACATATTAGATGATTCAAGTTTCAAGAAATCAATGAAATAGTAGGATTATACTGTAAACCGAATTTTATGACGATATTTTGAAAATAGTCTTGGTGAGTGCTCTCAACCCTCGTTGTAATATAAACTCCATCAGGATAGTTCATTTTATTGGGATAAATGTATTTAAACATCTCGCTCAGTTCCCCTAAATCGAATACGTAGGGGAAAATATCCCTAATTGAGTATTTTCCCCGAAGGCAGCTGACTAAACGAACTATAATGTAATTACTAGTCGGCACATCTGGCACAAAACATTTATTTTGTATTTCGATCATTGTCCATCCATATTATACCTACATATCCAGTAATTGTGCTTACAAGTCCGAGCACAGTAAAACAGGGTACAAAAGCTAATTTTTTAATTTTTTCGAATGATCGTAAACACTGCCTTGGTATAATTAGCTCACTTTGTATGTTCATGGTTTTTGCTACATTGGTCACTTGTCGATTTCTTTTAAATCTTGCTTTTCTTGACCATCATTTTAACAATCTCGTGCCATATATTAGTTAGTACAGGTTCGGTTTTAGATCATTTCCATAACCTTTGGAATGGGATTTGACTTTCCATAAACTATTTGTCTTCTTTGATCCGCTATTTCACATTGACATCAATCCCTTCTGTCCCTTCGTTGGATTTTACGCGTCTAAGGTCACCTTTACAATATAATTATTCTGAACCAAACCCCGGTGTATTGAAACAGTTTTTTTATATTTTTTCAAACGCTTTCATCATGAAAGTATTTCGTTGGCTTTTACCCGTTATTTTTTTCAGTTTCCTTTATATTTCTTATTGAAATTGACTGGTTCTGTATCAATGACTTTGGTAAACGAAGCTGGTTCATGTGGTTGATCCGTGTCGTTAACTTCTTTGTTTCCTGTGATTCTTGAATATTCAAGAACTCAATATACAGTTAATCTGTTTGTGTTTGCAAGTTTCCTCAGTTCTTCACTTCACTCACAGAATAGTTCGATCTCACTCTTGGATTGATCAATATCTCGAGTGTATCCTGGCTTTGAGTTCTGTATCTGTATCTGTAGAGTAGGAAGGGGTGAGTGTAAGCTCACAGCACTTAGGCCACATGTGACCCATTGTACAGACTCCCGAGGAGTTGTCCTCCTAGGCCATCGTCCATCCTGTCCTTTCCAGGAAGGTGGACAGGTCACTGGGAGACATCTCCTTTATATCGGCAGGTGTAAGCCAAGACTCGCCGAACACACACTCTCTTATTGACGATAACTCCGGGCACTCGCATAGGACAGTCTCATCTTCTTGTTCACACATCCTGCATATAGGTGTGTCCACTAGCCCCATATTATGGAGGTGTTTCCTTAGTTGACAGTGGCCAGTCAGAAATCCTTCTGTTGAGCGTAGATTTTTCCTGGTCATCGCCAGATATTTCTTCGGCGCCAGCTTCCCAGGGTCGCCCAAGGTGATCCTGGCAAGACTGCATCCTTTGATTCCATCCCATCTCTTCAAGACTGGCTTTGAGTTATTTCGCTATTATTTTTCTCATTTCTCTAGGACATCAAATTACTAGATTTCTGGCAAATTGCAGGATTGCATAAATTTCTGTCAAGAATACGGTAGCGACTATGAATAGGCATGATGCTCCCTAAGTGGCTCAGACAGTTATCAACATACCCTACCCAGAATCCGAGGCCAATGATTAGAGCACTCGATGCCGTTGACACCAAAAAAGCAGAAGTGTGTCGAAATAGTTATGGCCTAGGATATAGTAACACTTTCAGCTATTTATACTCTGCCATCAATTGATTATCTTCACCTAGAAGTTATAGAATTTCTAGTCCGTTCATGTTGGTTCCCTTGGTAAATACTACTATCCAACTCAGATAAGTTAAGACCTTCTCTCTTGGTCCGATTTATTATATACTTCAAAGCTCGCTGTATGCGCTCCCTCACTATCTAAAATATTTGTGTAGTATAAAACAATTGGAACCGTAAAAACTTCTCAACGAACAATTAGTAAACAATCTACTAAAAAACTATTTTCCCACACCGGACCAAAAAGTTATCTTCATCGGGAGATGACAAAAACGATTCAGCTTTTTCCCGCGAATTAGTCCACATGAATTCCCTTCGTGGTATTAGTCAGGAGAGTGGTTGTTTTCTGATAGGTGTCAGTCCATTAACCTAAGTGTAGGTAATTTGAGACTGGCCTGAACGAATTGTTCTTTTAGATAGTTTGATTTTCAGTTAGTCTCCAAGTATGCCCCACTCAATTTGTGAAGTTTTCTTCGTTATACGAGGAATTGGGCAAATTTCGGATATACGGTTGGTTATCTCGTTCACAGGCAGATGGAGCGATGCCAAACATGTTGTTTGTCATCCGCTTCAGCCTAGATCAAGGAATGATACTCTGAAGGAATTCGATTTTCAATTATCGGAAATCATCGTCTCAATGTTGCTGATAGACACTACTTTGCACTGACGAGTGGCCAAACAGCCCGAAAACGGTCTGCAAGTGTGTTCCAATAATTGAAAATCGAATTTGGCATTTGTATCGCAAACAGAATATGCAGGAATAACTTCAGTGAAGAATCCTGCAGACACCTGTCGGATATAACCCAACGCCCTTGATAACTATTATAATTCATCCGCTTAGCACCCGATCCCGTAGGGATATTAGGATAAAAAGAAGCATTCATGTTGCTTCTTGATAAATTTGCTTTTTAATATTGGAAGAATGTTAACATCAGTTCAGAAGATTTACCCTTAATCGATTATAGCTTCTCAGTGCTAGATAAATATTCTCATTTGGATGAATAGATCAATCAGCAATTTCTCAGACCGACAGTTTTCGTAGTGACCATTTTCTCCGATTGCTGGTCAGGTAAAATAAGTTCAGGTTACAAGAAAAATGGTTCATTCATGGGAACACAAGGCACTTGAATTGAGTAATTGTAAACAATATTTTGTGGTAGCAAAATATATCAAGTTTTGGGAATTCAAGTCTGTTGACGCATATATTTCCCGAAAACAAAAAACAAAGTAAAGAAAATAAATTGATTTTCTTGAGCTCCGACCTGTATGTATATAGTTGACCGTGCGAAGCCGTGGCGTCTCGCTAGAATTTTTATAATTTTCCTGGACAGTTTCTTGTCAGCTGTTTACTACTGTTTCCTCCATGATGATCGTATAAGCCAATCTTACTATGAGCATGCGGTTCAGTTTTCATCGGGATAATTTCGTCAAACGTATGTGTTCTGTCTCTATGAGAAGGGTTGAAAACTTCACCGAAACGGTGCTAGCAATAATGGTTCAATCAATCGATTGTTCGTAAATTTATTCGGGGTACAGAATATTAAAATTGTTTCTTGATGAAATGAGGTTTAACTGAAGATCATCATCCCCGCTCTGAGCACTTCCAATGAAAATTCGTAATTTCCAGAATATTAAATAAGAAAATTGAAGGTTTGTTGATAAGCAAACTCCGAAGTTTATAAATTTTAATAAACCTCATCAAATATTCTTGCGAACAGAAATTACTGCAAGAAGTTACATGTTTCTAATAAAACGAAAACCTCGCCATACTCGTATAACCGTAACTAACAAAGCAAATTTCCTGCTCACAACCGACTCAATGCATGAAATTAACACCGATACCAAACTTCGATAACGAACTTGTAAATTTACGCTTGTAATGAGATGGTTATACGGCTGCGAGCGATATCTCAATGGATATTGTCCGAATCAGAATGTTGCCAGTAATAAACTATAACCACAATTGGTGTTCGGCCCTTGTTTCTAATCTCTTGATTCGATCCCGAGGGTCCGAGACACCGGAGAGCAATCTGGTTCGAGAGAACAGGGGCGGCGAACATTTTTTCATCGATCTGACGAAACACCTTGAACAGTTTCGTGAATACATTTTATGAACATATGTACCGTATTAAAAGAATTGCTTTCTTTAATTTAAAATGTTTATACTATTTGAAGCATACCAACTCTAATAAATTCAAAATGTTAGTGATTCTAATGCATTATCTGTATCTGTAAAGTGAGGAAGATGAGTGTAGACCCATAGCACTTAGGCCACATGTGACCCATTGTACATTCTCCCGAGGAGTTGTCCTCCTAGGTCATCGTCCATTCTGTTCTTTTCAGGAAGGTGGACAGGTCACTTGGAGACATCTCCTTTATATCGGCAGGTGAAGGCCAAGACTCGCCGAACACACACTCTCTTTGGCAACCTTGAGGTGTCTCACGGCGGTCTTCGTGAAGGTTTTGGATGGTGCAACGACATTAATGTCGTTGCGCGGCTTCTTCAACCTTCTTGAGAATCCCTCCGTGAAGGTGCTCAAGTAAGGGCGCTTTCCTGCAGGGGCAGCCGGTTCCTTGCCTTTATTCAAGGCGAAGCTATTGGCGCCCGCCGCAGGAAGTCTCCTTGCTGTTGGAGGTGGAGTGGGGGAGGAGGAGGGTGCACTTATCGTTGCTGCCTCTTTCGCTCTCTTTCTCCTTTTGACCTCGGCGCCGCGAATGCGCTTACACCTTGGCGTAAGCGCATCACGAAGTGATCTGCCACTTCCAGCCTCATTCCAAGTGGTAAATTGGGGTGGACATTTCTGTTCATCCCCAGCCACCGCCATAGGTTGAGGTGAGCATTTCTATCTAGCCTCGGGATTGGTTTTTGTTTTATCAGTGTCTGTTTTTGTATTTGTTTCATTCATGTGTGTACCCACGAGTAGCAGGGGAAGTGTTGGTCACTCTGGCAGAGCCCCGCATTACCAGAGGAAGGCTGATTACAATGAGGTTTCGCCCGTTTACCCAAGAGGATCGTTCTTAACCGCATTCAGCTGTCGGCACGATTCCTTACACCTAAGCTTGGATAGGCTGGTCCACGATGGCATGTTTCGCAAAGGCTTTTGGGGAATTTTGGTTCCCCTCACCCTACTTATTTCTGCCACTGACCAGGAGTTCGACGATCCCGTCCGTAAGGCCACATTGGCTTTCCGGACCCCTGGCCGTTCCCCAATCCGCCACTTGGGGACGCGCCCGATAGGTAGCCCAACCCACGGGTTTGAATGCAGTATTCCTTACATCAATTATTTTGGGAGAGTAAACATGTTTGAAGTAAATAATTGATCAAATTCGGTCGTTGAAATTCAGAATTACACTTATTGCACTATAAATAGTGAAAATCATACAATAAACTGTATTAATTAGTTTTTTAATATGGATTATCACCAAGTATCGGCCAGTTCTATTCAATTTATTGCAAAAGATTACAAAATGCAGGCGAAGCATATAAATAGAAATATAAGACAAACTGATATTGTAAATTGGTACTTTCAATCTTCTCAATTTTACATGTTGACACCTTCACAAATCACACCTCCATAAATCTATTCATAAGTGATTGTTTTGGTCAAAATATAGGCTTTTACTTACTTCAATATATTTTAGGTTATGTTAGGTTAAGTCCAAAGTGAGTGGGTCTATTCAACCCCCCACCGCAACCCGCAAGGGTTTATTGTGTTTCACACTCGACCAAAAACACCCAGCTTCTTAACGAAGCCGATTAGTTTGTATGGTGAGTGGTCTTTCAGGTCAAATGATAAGAGTACGGCTCTAGCGAACTCTAAATACCTGAATTGGTCCCCAGCGGGGCAGGCACAAAGTATATGCTCTGTTAATGAGGTAATCGGATAGTCAAGTTGCAAGATTCTCACCTTGATTCCCACGACAACCTTCCCATATGAGGGTTTTTGCACGTCAGCTACACCTAACGACGCCTTAGATTCAGCCGTGCAGGGCTTTTTTTCCTCTGGTTTTGGTGAAACCTCACTTGAGCGCAAACGTTTGCTAACCTGCTCATGGGGGGTTAGTTCCCCCACCTGAGACAGATTCTGCGTACGACGCTCAAGAATTTGGTGCAAGGCGGTTTTATAAGGTACCCCGCTCTGGAGGAGATGACTCAGTCGTTTCCTGGCTGCACCACCAAACCTTTTTTTAAAGGTTCAGTTGTTGGATCAGGAGTTGGAGAGTTGAGAAGCTCTCGCTCCTGAAATAAATTTACAGGGAGGTCAGTTGGAGTCGTAAACTCGACATCCATCTTCTCTGTAGACTCGCTCCTGAACTAAATTCACAAAGAGGCCTGTTGGAGTCGTAAACTCGACATCCATCTACTCTGTAGACTCGCTCCTGATCTAAGTTTACAGGGAGGTCAGTTGAAATCATAAGCTCGACATCCATCTCCTCTATAGACTCAGCATCAGAAAGAATTTTTAAGTTTACTATGTCCATAAAAGTTCCACGAGTAGCTAGGGAATAAAGGTCAATCACAGCCTGGCCTTGCAGCACCGAGGAAATTGTACTTTAATTCAGCATATATCCAATTTTCCAGTCGATGGATAACTGACCGTTTCAATTCTGAGAACGGTGATTTCCAAGTCTTTCATAAGTTGTTTCAAAGAAAAGAACTCAGTTGTTGCACTTCTGATTCAGTTGAGGTAAGCGCAACAGCATTTTATTTTCTCGTCTCCAGTTTACATTTGGACCAAAATCTTGAAAAATATAACTCCAGTCCATCGGCCTAACCTGAATTTATATGATAAACTCAGTAATTTAGGCGTATTTCTATAAAAAAATGCAATAGTTTAGGATTTCATGTAAACATATTTGTGTGCAATAATAAAAATCCAGCACAAACCTTTTTGAAAGACTGAAAACTAAATGCAAAACTCTTTTGTTCAACACATCGAACATTACAGTTCTCTATACGGTTTCTACGGTTTCCATTCAATTTTAAATCTCAAACAAATGGTTGAATCTTCTCGGGTTTTTCATGCTGAATTTATTCATCAATTTTATTTTTTTGAGATTTAAACATGTATCACTATTTGATGTATCCATTCGAATGGTTTTCATAAAATAATTGAATCTTAAATTTCAAGCACTACGAACTTGCTTCAGGCCATACATACATTTATTCTACTCACTGCTGTAATTCTCCATGTTGTACACACAGGAGAATCGTACGATAATAACACTTGCAAAACACCTACATTTAGTGGAAAATCATCAGATGAAATACAAATAATACTTACAAAAGATAACATTTACATGGGTAGACATATGGAGAACAAGTCAAACAGGGTCAAAGAAAACAAATCAGGGGTCTACAACTATCATGCGGATCGTACCCAAAAGTTATATAGGAAGGACTTCAAGAAATTTCTAAACAAGAATTGCTCCTAAAATATATAATGACCTATCACTAGACATGCCAATTTGTATAGATGTTTCCAACGTATTTGAAGAAAGGGCGATTCAGTAGTAGATCTCTAAATCAGTGGATCTGCATTCCACCATTTCTTTTGAAGCAGTCGACTTGATAATTTTGCTTGCCATTGTCTAAAATGATCGGTGGTTTTGGACTCAGCAGGAAACTGAAAAGCATAAACTAGACTGGTGCAAAATCTCATTTGAATACAGTCAATGTCGCTACCAAACATTTTTTGTATGTCCAAGTTTATCTAGATATATATGTTTGACAAAAACTCGCAATGTTTAACCATCTTAATGTTGATGGTTGTGTTCATCACATTGGAGACCATGAGTTTATTGAATAGATTCTAGATGTTGTCAGGCTGGCAAGAACGGTTGAGCAAACTCCAGAAAACTCATTTCAGTTGCAAAGCACAGGAATTGAGAACAATGTCAGAACAGCTGTCAAGCTATTGAGAAAAAGATCGACTTGCCAGGCTGTTTCAAATTGTATCTACTAATTTTATTTCTCCTGGGGAGTTTTTGCAACCATTTCATTAATTATAGGTGCATAATGAAAAAACTTCGATGTTGTGAACAAATGTAACAATTTGTCAATTCTGTGCAGTCATTGGTTTCTATCAGAAGAAATACAATATCGTTAATATTTCTTCTCTTATCAAGTCCAAATGCTCAAACAATTAATTCAATTTTTGTGTAATGAGTGGTTCCATTGTTCTGTGATAGAAATTTCATAACGAGATTTTTTTCGCAGAAGTAAGGAAAAGAATATATTTTTGTGTTCTTTATTTGTAGGCTGCGACAAGAGAACATGAGAGAAAGTTCAGTATTTTCTTCAACTTTAACGAAGATTGTACGACATTAGGAAAACCTTTTCACGTAACGAATTTCATAATTCGGCTGACCGAACAAAAATTGATTCTTTCTATGTGATCATTTAGCAGGTCTGCAATATTGTAACAACAAGCTCTCAATTGTGCGTTTGATTCTTATGGGTCAAGTTACTGATGAAAGTGTGGAGGAAATATCTAAAAAGTGAAATGTCTATCTCAAAAGAAAATATTTGTCGAAAGGAGGTCGAATCTAGAATGTACCTGTAGATGATCAGAAGCTCCTGGAGTGTGAAATAACTTCTGTAACAAAAATAAAACTGTTGCCGAACTACTTTATTGATATTTCTAACTTACTCATGAGAGAGTTCTGTTGTGACTTCCAGAAAAGATGATATTTAATTAAGTAGTTTAGCAACATCAGACATTCTAACGCCGTGTATGACCATCTCAGTTTTTGTGATGAAGAAACAAATATGGGCTTCATTAGTACCAAAGGCATAATTGAAAAACAAAAATTTTTGTCACGCCCATATTGATGAAGAGCAGTGCTTAGTAGCAAAGTTTTTGATAAAGTCATATAATGGACAGTTCAATGTATTGTTACGTTTTTTTCCCGTGGGTTAACCAATAATTGACTAAACTGAATAATCAAAGTTAACTTTATTCCACCAGAAATACAACAAACACTTCAAGTAAACTTCAACTATTATTTGAATGTTTATCGCCTTACTAGATTACTTCGCGTACCGCACTGTAACGTCCAATAAACTGTCTCAATATCCTCGTGGCTAGCCTTCAAATATCGTAATCAAATTTTGTAGAAATTTCGCCAAAGTTCCACCGAAATCGGCAGCATTATTCTCGCTGCTTCTAGGGTGGCGGGGAATCATCGTACACTCGCGCGCTCTTGGCCACGTCACGCTTGGTTTATTGCTACCAGTGGCGGCCGGCGTGATTTACAACATGATTTACAACAGTATTGATAAGTTGTTCTAATGTGGAGCAGAAACAGCATATTTATGTTTCTGTGGATATGGGCTTTGGCCACATTTTTTTAGCTAATGATGAAAGGCTTATTCATTCGTGACGACAGATTTTGCTTGCCTAAGCAAATAATTCGCACTCCGTTTCTGTTCATATCAAATCACTAATGACGACTTATTCGTTATTTCTAAAAAGAAATTGTATATGGTATAGGGTTTTAAATTGTAATAATCCAATAATTACAGTCAAATGGTGAAATGGTAGTTTGAAATGATGAAACTATATTTTTGTCAAAACTGAGTTTATTCTTGATTATGATACCTTATTTTATTTGTCATAGAATCCCCATCAATTTGAGAATTTTAAGTAGGTAAACATTGCTGGGTAAGCTAAAACTGACATCGAAATGATAAAAAATATGTGTGTCAATATCAACATAAAATTATTGATTCCAGTGGCGCATTTGATTTTTCAGCTGCAGGAAAACGCGGAAAAACCTGCAGCACCATACCATCTGAAGATCTTGATCTGCCTATATCCTCTCTCTCTCATAAAACAAAATGTAGGGTGTCTCTAGAGGCTCCAATGAATTCAAGACATCACCAGAACACTTAGTGACACGACAATCGTTATTTCTAAATGATTCGTGGTGGAACTATTTTGGTTGAACTATTTCCTTCAAATATTCCACAAATAGAGAATGCTATCGAATACCTCTTATCTAAGTTTTAAACGTCTAACTTCCTCTCACACAGTAAATCAAAAATTATATCTAACTTTTCTTCAGAAGTTTTTAAGTTGGGAACCTTCATTTTACATGATAAATTGTTTTCGTGATCCAACTAACAGTCGTCTTTTTCTCCTCCGTAATAAATAACATTTCTGTTTTATATCTCTATCCTTTTCAGTGTTCATTGTGAACTCAATATAGTTAATTATACAGGGCATCTGACGAGCGTGTATCAGAACTCGGTAAATAAACATTTCTAGTGGGATTTTCATACACTCCCATACGAGTACACCTTACAAAAGGAATGTGAATTATTATTAATTCTATGAAGTGTCAATAAAAATCATAAATAACTTTATGCGTTCGAATTTTCGAATTTCGTAAATGATTTTTTTTTGGACTAGTAATATACATAAATCAATGTTTTTTGCAATGGCATTCATAATTTGAAAATAAGAATATCAACTGATATAGTAGAATCATATTAGACAATGGAAGTCCGAACTAACAAACTTCATGATGAAACATTGTGAACCACTTTCAAACAAAAAATTTTGATACGTTACCCAGTCGCATTTCAGGGAGCAAGCACATATTCTAAAGTGGCCTCAAGAAGTTACAGTTGTATTTCGAAACGAAACAGGATAGCTGTATTCCACTATAGACGGAGCTCAGATTGACGGTAGACTTCACGTAAATTCGGCGGGCTTTACGTAAACGGAGTAACGGGTTGGAACGGTCTGACCGACAAAAAACTAGGCATTTCTGCTTTACCCCACAAAGCTCATCACGCTTCAAAGACACCCGCAAAGAGCAGCGATCGCCAACCCAAAGGGTTTTACTATAGATAAACAAATCAGTGCCGCATGGCAGTGATACTGCCATGCGGCAGTATCACTGAGTAACAGGTGATGGTTGGTCTTCCAACCATATATATATCATATATCATATATATATATATATATATATATATATATATATATATATATATATATATATATATATACATACATATATATATACATATATATATATATATATATATATATATATATATATATATATATATATATATATATATATATATATATATATATATATATATATATATATATATATATATGAGTTATGATTTTTTCGGAGTGGTGTTGTAACTGTCAGATTTTTCAGAAAAAAATTAATATCTCGAAAACTAACAGATTTGGGTATAGGCATTGTTATACAAAGTGGGCCTAAAAGGTGGTGAGAAATTCAAAAAGGTAATAAAATGCAGGGTGTTCTATTTGAAATAAGGAAGATGCCTTAACTTCCGGTATAACGGAAAGAGACCGGAAGTTGAAAGTATTTTGGTTGAGAAGGCCATTTTGTAAAACTCACTACCACAAAATTTCAAGTTTTTATTTTGAATCGTTCTTCATATATTCCTAACGAACGCTCGTCGTGAAAGACCCTGTATATTGACAGACGGCAAGAAGCGATCGATCAGTAAAAAACAAACTGAAAGGTCCAAAAAAAGGTAAATTTTCGTTATGTGGACACCCGGCGATTTTGAAAAAAATTTTGACTGTACTTACGTATTTTGATGCGTAGATTACGAATCCGAAAGAAAAAAGCGGCGCTCTCCCTTATTTAAAAAGTTACGGCCCTTCAAAGTTCATAAAAAAGCAACTTTTCAGCCTTCTTTTTCACTAAATAAACTATTTAAAAACACAAGCATTTATTCACTAGGTCACCTTTACACCTTATTCCTCCTTCTTTAACACTTTTCACTTCAATAATCAACATTTTTCTTATAAAAAACTTAATTTAAAAACGAATGCTTCTCCTGGTGACATTATTCAATTTTTAGGTTAGTTACTAGTGACATTTCAGAAAAAAGCGGTTGGTATTTGCCGTCGCCTACTATTTCAAATTCGTATTACACCACCAAAAACCAATTTACGATCTAAAGAATGAAGGTAAAAAAACATTTGAATGACTTCAGGAATATGGACTGCATCAGTCGTACCAACCATATCATTAACCTTAAAAACGTAAAATACAGTGATATGTAACCAAAAAGCAGCTCCGTACATTTTTTAACATTTTTATAAGAAAAATGTTGATTATTGAAGTGAAAAGTGTTAAAGAAGGAGGAATAAGGTGTAAAGGTGACCTAGTGAATAAATGCTTGTGTTTTTAAATAGTTTATTTAGTGAAAAAGAAGGCTGAAAAGTTGCCCTTTTATGGACTTTGAAGGGCCGTAACTTTTTAAATAAGGGAGAGCGCCGCTTTTTTCTTTCGGATTCGTAATCTACGCATCAAAATACGTAAGTACAGTCAAAATTTTTTTCAAAATCGCCGGGTGTCCACATAACGAAAATTTACCCAAAAAAATTATTCAAAATGTTAAAATGATTTGGTTGATAGCGATGTTCATTCGTCTTTCAGTCTTAGCTGTTAAATATTTCATCTTCATTCATCATAATCAGTTTGAGTTATAAATTCATTAAGCAATAATATCTAATATTTAAAATTATTAATTCATCAGGTCCTAACTTTTTTCTTGTGATGTCTACTCGACATATACTAGAACCTCAAAAATTGTGCTTTTCTCAATCTGAAACTCGTACCTACGCGTCTGCGACAGGGAACTTTGACAATTGATATCTGCCATCTTGTTAAAGCTACATCTGTCAAATGAGTTGGCATTTTTTCAGTCCGATTAGCACTCAACAACACGTGCAAATGATAAAATGTTTTATCAAAATGAGTATTCTGTTCGGGCAACGTAACGCGCTCTTCGCCCATTCTACGGTCGCCATAATCGTCCTAACAAGAGGACTATGCGCAATATGGTAAATGGATGAATCTGAGTCCGCTGGTTCAGTAAACGATCAACCAACACTTGTACGTCAACGAATGGCAAGATCTGCCGAAAACATCGCCGCTGTCTGTGAGAGTGTGCAAGAGAATCCGAGGAAGTCGATTTCGCATCGCTCACAAGAACTCGGCCTTTCGCAGACCACAACTTGGCGAATTTTGCGTCGTGACCTTGGCTTGAACCATTACAAAATGCAACTGACCCAGGAACTGAAGGTAAACGACCATCTAAAATCACCTTCAACGATTAGGCCATTTCTGGATGAATGGGTGCATGAACAAACAAAATTGTTGAATTTGGAACGATACCAATCCACATGAGATCCAAAAGCGTCCAACGCATCCCAAAAAGTCACTGTTTGGTGTGGATTTTGGGCTAGTGGCGGCCTCGGTGCATATTTCTTTGACGACATCGTTGGCCAGGCCATCACTGTCAACGGCGGGCACTATAGATCGATGATCATCAACTTTTGGCATGAATTGGATAATCCGGACACCAACAACATGTAGTTTCAACAGGACGGCACTACGTGCCACATGGCTCATACGAAATTGGATATTCTGCACGAGCGATTTAAGAACATGATCATCTAACGTAAGGTGATGTGAACCGGCCACCAAGATTATGAGATTTGACCCTGTTAAACGTTTTCCAGTGGGTTGTTTTTTACACAGTAAAAAGTATTTCTTCAAAAGAAAATCATAGGTTGCTTTGAAATTTTTATCTCTATTGGAAAAACTATTACTTTATGCCAATATCGCCAAAATCACACTTTTTTCAATAAAGAAATTAAATTTCTTGGCCATTCAACGACATCATTCGTTTGATTATATCATTGCGAAGATGAACTATTTTGAATCAAGAAAATATAGTATCATCTCAAAATCCACCACCTATTTGAAGGGAAAAATAAACTGTTTCAAATGGAGAGCAATATCAACTCGATCTGGACACTTAGTGTTTGTTTGAATTTAATACTGTATCCCTACAAATAACTCAATTCGTTTATAACAAAAGTTTCGTGAATCTACATACAAAACTATATTATGATCGACTGAAAATAACAGGAATTTGTATAGAATGAACAGGGTTTCTTTTAAAGAAGTATTTCATTCGTATCATTTCAGTTTGAAAAAAACTGTGGTGCTCTGGTCTTTTTATGACCCTCTTAAGTGAGAGGGGAGCGGGGAATTCCGTTGTAAGCATCGCGTACGCGCCAGTATGTGTTGGAAAGTGATGTTGGTGTGTTGCGATTTTGAGGAGGAAGTGTTTTATGTGTCTGTAGGTAGTGCAATTTCTTTCCGATTATTTTATATCTGCCGTAATGGAACAGATTTTACAAGACTGGGGTCTTGAACAGTTGAAAGATATTTTCATGGGTAAGTATTATAGTTGGATAAAACTCCGCTATATCAGTGAGTACCGCGTTGTATACGTAGTACCGAAGAGAAAGTGGTAAATTTTGACGGCAACTCTTAATTTTGCCCTCATTTTGCGAAAATTATCCCAATGCTCCGTATTTTTTTACACATGCATTATTACATTTGCCGAGCTCTGCAAGCAAAGTATATTAATTTAAACTGAAAAATCCTCCACGTTGATTCAAATTTGTCCAATCTCTTGTTTTGAACATACATTTTATCTTGTTTCAAATAAGAGTATTTTCTCTAAATAAAATTTGATTTTCTCTTAGACCGAATTCATTTTTTATTGAAAGATAGAGGTACTTATAGTTTCCACAATAAATTATAATACAAAAAATACCAAAATAGGCACGAGTAGTATGAAAAGCTTCTATATGTGACAGCCACTTTCTGATTTCAACATGTAAATATTTGTTGAATTCCAAAACTTCTTTGCTTTCTGTAATCACTTCAGAAATGTTTTTATGTTATTCATTGGGAACAAATTGAATATACCCTACTCAGCTTGAAATTATTTGAAAGATTTCCTTTCGGAATGTAAGAAATAGGTAGAAATATTACCAAACTCACTAGAGATGAAATATGAATAAGTCCTTTAAGTATGTTTGTATGATCATGAGTTACATTTTTTTAATGAAACATTTTATATTTTTCATTGATCCTCTAGTAATACTCACACGACACTTTGAATTCCTATAACGGTTCCAAAATTATTATTTTGAAAGGCAATTTTTCTGTATAGACTTCTGTCCACTTCAAAGGGTTTGAGGTATGTCTTTTGAAATGATTATTTATTTCTGATCAAATAATGTTCAAGCACCTTTTAACTTGCTAGGAATCGTATGTTGAATAATAAGACCTCAGACAAGTTTAAAATTTTGAGGGTTGTCATTCGCATGCGAACAACAATTGGGTTGGTTAACGGAATAAACCCACTTAAACAGTGTTTTATTGAAAAAAAAAATTATTAAGTGGCTGCTGTTTTCATATTTTTACCTTTCTATATACTTCAAACAGTGGCTAAGGATGATGTGCTGATTTTTTCTTTCGTTTCAGAATCCAAGTGATGTTCCAGCAATTGTGGATAAACAAAAGCAGAATGCAGAACTTGATCGACGATAGTGATTTTTTTAATGTTATTTACCAGAATTGGCATCTAGTTTCAAAAACTTCATTTGTGTAAAATTACTTATAAATTAATTCATTTTCTTGTCTGAGTTGTAATGTTGTTCATACGCTTCGATTTTATTTTATTTGTTAATTTGCAATATGTCAAGAATATGTCCCTTTTTTATATGTTTTCTTATTGAATATTTATATCTGTTATTTGTATAACTGTATGATCTCTCAAAAGTGTGCGGTTGGATTATGATATTTAAGCAGAGATTAGCAAATAAAATTTAGTTCTCTATTACGTTTTGTTTTTTATCACATGCTTTTTCAAGATAATATTTATGATTTGCAATTTCTTCATTTTTGATTAAGTAAATAAGTTTATTTGATTTATACAAATAGAAGCGTTTCAATGAAAAATGCTTCTCTTCAAAGGAAAACAATTAATTTCTCATACGGAGAAATTTAAATAATTTTCCAAATAATTCTTTCAAAACCCAAAACAGTTTTGCTTCGAGATTAATCTTGCTCAGACTACAGAATGCATACTTACTTCCCTTGAGCTGATGTCATTATTTCTATTAAAATGTATGCACAATCTTGGCGGAATATTTTTTTTTACTTAAAAGAAGCTTTTATTCAGTCGATTTGAAATAATGATTCAAATTCATCTTGAGAGAATATGTTTCTCAGTTTAAAAAAATATTTCTTCATGAATATAGGAGAGCAAGATTTCTTTAAATCGAGATAATGTTCTTCACTTTGAGAGTTTTATTTTTACTGTGTATGAACCACAAACCACAGTGGTCCCCAAAACCAACATAACCCATGCCATCGGTCAAATTGATTTATGCGCCAGAGTCATGGAAAATTGGACGTTTCGGATGTGCTCCACCCCAAGAAGCCGTGGCGGACATTGGAATGATAATGGCATCAATAAATCATCAATAAATTCGATGACATCTCGCATACTTGCCCTTAAAAAGTGCGAAAACGGCGGAAACACCGAAAGCGAGAAAATTGAAAAAATCAAGTTAGTTGATTTGCTTCTTTCCGTCTGGTATAACCCTAACTCTGTCAACTGTCAACAAGCAATCTATCATGAGACCAAGGGCGGATTGTTCTATCTGTAAAAATCAGATGGTTAAGTACACTTGGCTATAGTTAGAAGCAAATTTGCAGTGTTTCTATAATCAGTTGAGAAAATTTGCGCTATGAATATTGAAGATAGGGAAGGAAAAATTCAAAACACATGAAGCCATTTTTTCTTCTATGGGGAAGTTAAGATAAATGCATATTTTATGTTGAACATAGGTTCAGCTATATGAGGAAAAGAATAGTTGACACATAGTTGATTGGTGATTGTAACACTGCACCCATACGTAACGTACCAATCTGTACCTGGAAAATGATTCGATCTTCGGACAACAATCAAACGGATATATCTCTCTTGGCGATGAATCCTCTGCTCCGGCCTGTCATGATGATCCCCTTCTATCAAGAGAACGCTGGTTTGACAAAATTCTCAGTTATGCGAACTCAGCGCCCGACACTGTCTACGTCATTTATATTCGTATCACAGAAGTAGTCAGGCGATCAAATCAAATCAGAATCCACCAATCACGGTCCAAGAATATTAAGCAATCTTTCGCTACCTTTACACAATGAATAAAAGTCTGGATTAAATTTCCGAGTAATTCGATTGGGGCCGATCGAATTGAGAAGTTCCATTTCGATGAGATTGATCTCTGGAAACTTTTGGTCGATTTCAAATTAAATACTGCGTTAATTCATTGGAACTTCTGGGTTGATATGGTGATGTAAATTACACGTTACTCTATTCACTTCCAAGCTACAATGAACTTTTTATCGAAGAGATCATCCATGAACAATTACCTTCAAATGCACATTTTGCTCATAAATCTGCTCTCACAACAGATTCGAAACAGGTGACACTCCAATTGAGTGTACCAAATGACATATTCTGACAATAGTTTTTCTCTTCATCAAGTAAGTTCATATCAATTGAAAAGTTGATACTCTAGATTATTCGTTTTTCCCGCAGTTGAAACAGTGGATTCACCATCGAAAACCAGTAGTCGTCCCGAAGCAGTTCGGCAACTAATGATTATATCCTTACGTCATCCTCACAGGTCTTGCTTTCCGGTATACTCACCCAAGTAACTGAGATGAGGAGATTTTTCATTCATCTATTTTTGTATTAAGGCCAAAATAAACTCATTGAATAACAAAACAATATTAGTAACTACATGTACTGACTACATGGAATAAACTGTGGGAAATCAGTAGTAGGGTAATCAAATCATGCATGCTCTCTGGATCTGGGGAGACTTTACTGGTGAAGGTTTTTTTCTTTGGGATTTTTGTTCGTATGGAGGATTATATTGAGTCCACTAATTGATATGATCCAAATTGCCATTTCATGTATAACCACAGCTAAATCAGCTGTGGGTAAAGGTTACTTGCCACAAGTATACAAATTCAATTTCAATTATTTGAAGAAACAAGTGTGATTTTGAGAGATAGTTAATGCTGCTTTCCCAAAACAGTCCTGGGACGCTAAAGTAGGTGCTTTTGAAAAAAAGTCAACTTCACCAAATTCTAATACTTGAAAATGTATAAATGAAGCTACCCCTCTGTTTTCCCAATTGGAAACCCAGCGTGTTCATTCAACCTTTGTATGAAAATGACTCGACCAACTGGTTAGATCACCAAGTTACAGAAGAATCAGTCTCTCCGGTTCTGGGAAGAATTCGGAGTAAGTCCATTCCAACGAAAGACACTGAACTGGATCTTGACTTGGTGTCATTTTTCTTCCGAGGATGATTTCAGATAATCTAGAGTACTAGACTGGTTTGAAGGAATTGGAAATAATTTTCTACGGCTCTTTCCTACTTCTCTTAACTAGTATGACTGATAACAAAGCTTATTGTCAAATCATCTGAAAAAGGAACTTTCAACAGGTGATGATTTAAGTTTGACGATAGTGGTCGTGTCACGAAGTGTTCTGGCGATGTTTCGAATTTATTGGAGCCTCTGGAAACACCCTATATTTTGTTTTATGAAAGAGAGGTCATTGGTAGATGAAGATCTCCAGATGATGTGGTGCTGCGGGTTTTCCCGCCGCTGAAAAAGCAAATGCGCCACTGGAATCAATGAAGTCGCCCCGGAGCGCCAAATAATTTCCGTTGTTTCAAAATTTCATGAATTGTATTACTTTCTTCTTCAATATAAATTCTCTTCAATTTTATAAAAAAAAAGATAAATTTGCTCATGCTTCAAACTGATGGTTTTCAAACCAGCTGTCAAAGGAAATTTCATTTGGTTTTTGTTATACGTATGTTCAATACTCGCTATGAATAGTACGCGATGATGGTTGCTATAATAAAGATAACTACAAGAGAAGGTACAATTTGACAGTACAATAGTATCAGGTGATTCAGGCTGCATTCAAACTAATAGATAATAAAGTTTTTTTCCCGTTTTTAGTTGTTACATGACTTATAACAGTTATTAAATGGAAAAATACACCCGAGGAATCATTCAGTTGAAGATTATAAAAATATTGGTTTACAAAATATTTTGCCACAAATATCAAACAGCTAACCCTCTGCGACGCCACTGTATTTTAACAAATCTACTTGAATGAAGAATACCTTTTGTTCTCCTTTAAAATACATCAAGTATTATCATGAACGACTGAAACCCTCTTGACTCATCAATAAAGAACCTTTTTTTTTCAAATTTGATACCCAGTTTGTCAAAATAGAAGCCACTTAGATCATATTAATATGTACTTTCTAATTCAAGTTGAAGGGAGAAATTTTGGGAGATTAATTTTTTGTAATGAAAAATTTTTGCTTTCTTCAACTTCATACAAAAACAAATTGTGGAAATCTTTCAAAGAAAGGAAAAATGCCAATCAATTCCAAAATGGACTGTTCACAAAGATGTATAGATCATACAATGTTAGACACGAATTGGAAAAAAAAAACTCTCTCGAAACAAAAACTTTCATATGAACATTGAATTACGAAAGAAAAAATACTTTCGAAACAACTATTTTTATATGAACTTTAAATTATTCAAAAACACTTTTTCCTGTTCAGCTAGTTCTAAACATAGTTATGGAATTGAATTAGATATCATTCACAGAATTGTTTCACAATATAGTACGTGAAGGAGGTAAAATTTCACTTATATGGAATATAGTCATCCTCAATGGCGGAGACCCGATGTTTCGGAATAAGACATTCACCTCTTCATAACACGACAAAATGAAGCACGTAATTCAGATTCAGATTTTTCAGAGTTATTCATCTTCAAAAACATTTACATCACAATTTCAATACAATATTACCTTTTCAAAGCAGAAATAATCACCTAAGCGCAGTATGGCTTGTTTTGTGCTCTATTCCTACTTCGTCGTGGTATACATATTAGTTTTTATATAAGTTTTCCGACAGATCACAACAATACATTTGTGTTAGTATTTCAACAATTGATGATTAGTTATTTGTTTCGAGAAACTGAAAGGAAGACAAGTATTTATATGTTTTGCAATAAGTATATCACAATAAATTTCTTAACGATTATTTTGTAATTTGTAAAAATTCGTGTTTGCTTTATATCTAGAGGTATTGCATCATATAGCTTGGGTCCAAAGTAGAAAAGTGTTCTTTGGGTATGGCTTTTTCTGAATAGAGGTATAATAATATTTTGATTCTCAACATTCCTTGTGTTTTTTGTCTTATTGATGCTGAAAAAGACAGATTGGAATACATCCAGATGAGGCAGTGATAGGCATATAAACTTCTGATATTCAATAATTTGGTATCATTGTACAACTGCTTTGTATCGAATCGTCTATATTTCTTGAATATTATTTCAACAATTGTATTTTGAGTGACTTGTACGTTGCCCAATATATCAGTAAACATTCCACCCCATGCTGCTATGCAGTATCTTATGATTGATTCTGCTAGAGATTTATATATCAGCATCAGATTTGATCTTGACAGAATATCTCTCAGGCTATATATTTTGTTAGTAAGTTGTCTAACTCTTTTCACAACAGATGAAGCATGTACATCCCATCTCAGATGCTGATCTAAGAATAAACCGAGATATTTGAGTTGGGATACTTTTTCTATTGTTGGACATTTACAGAGTACTTTATCACAACTTGACACGTGGATGCTTAGTTTCTGATTATCTGACTGATGACTGCTTATAAGAGAAAAAGTCATAAACTTTGTTTTCGAGATGTTCAAACTAAGAAGATTATCGCTTAACCAGGTTTGTAAACTATTTATGCCTTCTTCTGTATCTCTGTAAACATCTTTCCATGTTTTGCCTCTATACACTATGGCTGTATCATCAGCATATGATATGAGACGACCTTTGAAATTAGTAATATCAACAATATTATTTATATATATATCGAAAAAAATATAAGGCCCAAGACCGTTCCCTGGGGAACTCCCATTGAGACATCACGATTCACACTCTTTTTTTGCCCACTTTCACACATTGAGTTCTGTGGAACAAATAATTCTTCAAAACATCAAAGGCGGGTCCACGAATACCATAGTCATATAGTTCATCAAGAACATTTTTTCGAATTTTCCAAGGCCTTTGTTGTTTCTTTGAAGAAATTTAATATTACAGATTCAGTGCTACTCTTATTGATGAAGCCAAATTGTCTATCAGTTATAACTTCATTTCTCTCAAAAAATTCAACCAGTCGATTTTTTAAAATATGCTTAAATATTTTGGCAAAATTGTTTATCACGGATATTGGTCGATAGTTACCTAACACTGTTTTATCTCCAGATTTAAAAACGGGGCTCACTATGGATTCTTTCATTTGTGTTGGTAGTGTGCCTCCCTCAAATATCAAGTTGATTATATGAACTAATGGTTTTAATAAGTAGCGATGGTATTGCTTTATGAATTGCGTTTTTAGTCCGTCTGGTCCAGGAGCACAATTGTTTTTCAATTTAGAGATAACTGTTGTGATTTCATTTTCGTTTGTTGGTGTAAGGTAAATTGTTGGGCCAACAGATTTGTCTTTCAGAAAGCCCGGTGGTGGAGTTGATGTTTTATCGATTTTTTCAGAATGTTTAAACCAATATTCGTAAAATATTCATTGAAAGCTTCTGATTTGTCCTTGTTGTTTGTTAGTAATTTGTCATTTTTTTTATATCACCTATGTTTTTTTGTTTACTCGGTTTATGACTTACTTCATTTATTATTTTCCATGTTCTCTTAAATAACTCATAAAATTACGGATTATCATGAATGAGTTATATCTACTCATGACAGTACGTAGTGACATTCATCTGCTTATTTGATTCAATCCCAGACATAGGAATCTGGTTCAACTTGAAAGGGGTGTATTTTTAGCAAAGATACATTTTATGGGAAAGAAAAGTTTAGGCTTGGTACTTCTCCATATCCATACAAAAAAAATGTGAGACTCTTCTAAAGAAAGTATGAGAGCAATTAGGTGGCACGGTAGCTTGGTGGGTTGCCGTGGTAATTTGGTTCATTCACTCAATCAACCGCTGTGTGAACCGGTGGTTCGAATCCGTGTTAGGACTCACACGTTAAAAGATAGGACCTCGTTAGTCCTTAGCTCGCACGAGTTTCGACTTTTGAGAGTTGTATTTCGTAAGACGGCGACACCTAGTTATCGGAAAAACAGATTTGAACAGATTTCAACAAAAGCAATTAATTTCAAAATAAAGTATTCACAAAGATATGTGGGTCATGCGAAAACATATCTTTCAGGCACGAACTTGAAAAAAAGCCCTCAAGAAACAACTACTGCCATATAAACATTGAATTTCACGAAAAAAATACTTTCGAAACATTACTTTTGTATGAATATCGAATTACCTATACAAAAACACTTTTTTAAATTCAGTTTGTACTCCAAACATTCGTTATAGAATTTGAATGGTGTATTTTGAAATCATTTGCTTTATTTCTTTCTTTGGAAGATTTCTACTTCCTAATTATAGAAAAGGTGTAAATGTTATTACTGGAATGCATTATTAACTCATTCACCAAAATTTACAGTTTATGTACGCCTTCGCCAAATCTTGAGGGTTGTATTCGTAGTTATAAAGTAACATGTTCATCAACCAAGCCCATTTACAACACATTGTAGTGCATTTTGTTAGCAGTCTCAAAAAATGTTGGGTATCAATATCGTTGTCAATATCATAACAAATGAATATAGTTTTAAAAAAACTAAAAAACACGATTTCAAAGAACGTCGAACTAAAAAGTTAAAAATTTGTTTTTTTTTTATTTAAGCTTAAAACAGTAACGAAATACTTTTTTCAAATGAAGCAATACATGTAAAGTGAGTTCGAATTATATCAATGAGGTTACGTTAAGCGCCATCTGCCTGCGAATAGATCAAGCAATAATGTCGATATATCAAGGAGGTTAGGTACAGCGCCATCTGTCATTAAATAGATCAAGCAATAATGTCGATAATTATTACAAATACAGGGTGTTCCTAAACATCGTGCACATACGAAAGGGGGTAATTCTTTGGCTTATTTCATAACTACAAGTTCATATAAACATAGGTCCGCAAACGCTTCGTTACCGATTTACAGGGTGTTGAAATTACAAGATTTTTCTTGTTATTTCTTTGGGGCTCCTGCGGGTTTCGAGATATTGAGCTCAAATTTGGAATCTAGATTGCGTTAAAGGGCATACATTAGTGGGTTTTGTCAGATGGTTGTTGATTCTACAAGGTGATATTTTTTCAGGAGTCATGTTCCATTTTCTCCCCCTGAACTTTTTTACTGTGCGCCGCTGGTAGATTCTAAAATACAAAATGAATTTTCCGTTTTATTTGGAAACTTTTTTTTGTTTAGAAACTCTTTTCGTTTCTGCGACCGTTATCGAGAAAAAATTAAAGATTTTTTGTAGAAATGATTTATTTTACAATACAAAAACCTCATTCAGTTGTTCTCATACACTTCATGTAAACACTTCCGAGACAAAATAGAAAAATATGCTGGAGTGCTGTCGTGCATAAATCCAATTTCTCAACAAGAGGCAAGTGTTCGAGTAATAAAGGCGATTCCTGCAGTTCCTATTGAACTTATTTGCAGTGCGCCGCTGGTGGCGGCGCACTGCAAATAAGTTCAATAGGAACTGCAGGAATCGCCTTTATTTTTTGTTTTGTTTTGTATGTTTTGTTTTCTTTAGGAGATTTTTTCGGATTTGCGTTTTAACTATTTAAGGTTTTAGTTTGACACTGTACGGTATAAAATTAATTGTTTTGATTACTCGTTACAATCTCAAACAATGTCAATTTTTACCAATTCTGAAATGGCTGAGATGCATTTTATCTATGGTCTTGCGAATGGAAATGCACGAGAAGCCAGACGTTTGTACATGGAGCGCTATCCCAATAGAGTAATACCTGATCAAAGAACATTGTCGAATATCCATAGGCGTCTTGTAGAAACTGGATGTGTTAATAAAAAGGTATGTGACGGAGGTAGACCACGTACTGTTAGAACTCCACAGATGGAAGAAGCTGTTCTAAATGAAATAGAAGAACATCCCAGTACTAGCCCCAGAATAATCGGTAAACATTTAAATATTAGTCATCAGGTTATTTGGAGAATATTGCGAGAGTCTCTACTATACCCTTATCATATTCAAAGAGTGCAGGCGCTTCTTCCTCGAGATTTCCCTTTAAGGATCAATTTCTGCCAGTGGTACCTGAATAGACTAGCAGATGACCCCATTTTGACTGTAAAATCCTTTTTACTGACGAAGCCAATTTTTCAAGGAATTCAATTATTAATTTTCATAACAACCACATATGGGAACAAGAAAATCCACATGGAGCTGTAGAAGCACATTTTCAAGAGCAGTTTTCATTTAATGTATGGGCTGGTATACTACGGGATCATTTGATTGGTCCTTTCTTTTTGCCTAGTCGACTGAATGGTCGCTTCTACAGACATTTTTTGCAACACAAATTGCCTTTGTTACTCGAAAACGTGCCTCTTTTGTTGAGAAATCAAATTTGGTTTATGCACGATGGCGCCCCAGCACATTTTTCTATTTTGGCTAGGATGTATTTAAATGGAGTGTATGAGAATAAGTGGATAGGACGAGGTGGACCTCAATCATGGCCCCCTAGGTCGCCTGATTTAAATAGTCTATATTTTTTCCTACGGGGATATCTCAAATCTCTAGTGTATACAACACCAATGAATAACGTGGATGACTTACGAAATCGGATAATAAATGCATTTGAAACTGTAAGAAATACTCCGGGAGTCTTCGCAAGAGTACGGGCATCAATGAGAAGAAGAGCGGACGCATGTATAAGGGTAGGAGAGGGTCACTTTCAACATTTGTTATAATGCAGTTCAATTATTATTATTTAAGTTTTTGTATTGTAAAATAAATCATTTCTACAAAAAATCTTTAATTTTTTCTCAATAACGGTCGCAGAAACGAAAAGAGTTTCTAAACAAAAAAAGTTTCCAAATAAAACGGAAAATTCATTTTGTATTTTAGAATCTACCAGCGGCGCACAGTAAAAAAGTTCAGGGGGAGAAAATGGAATATGACTCCTGAAAAAATATTACCTTGTAGAATCAACAACCATCTAACAAAACCCACTAACGTATGCCCTATAACGCAATCTAGATTCCAAATTTGAGCTCAATATCTCAAAAACTGCAGGAGCTCCAAAGAAATAACAAGAAAAATCTTGTAATTTCAACACCCTGTAAATCGGTAACGAAGCGTTTGCGGACCTATGTTTATATGAACTTTTAGTTATGATATAAGCCATACATATAGGTGAAGCTAATAAAAGAGTGTTAAAAAATGATTGCAACGTTGAAAAAATCTACAGTTCAGTTTACCTTCGCCAAATCTTGAAGATTATATTCAGAGTAATAAAATGTCATATTCATCATCCAAGCCCATTTCCACATTATAGTGCGGTTTGTTAGCAGTCTCAGTTAAGTATCAATGTCGTTGTCAATATCATAACAAAAATGATTGGTTTGTGAAAATTTCATGGCCAAATCATTGTAATGTAAGAATGGGAGTGAAACATTTTGTTGACATCATATTCGACTTTTTCTCCTTCAATGTAATTTCTACCAAAATCGATACGAAGACGTTGTAATTGCGAAAATGCCAATTAATAGTGTCAGCTAAACTTTAACTTACTAAAAACCATATTAAAAAAAGGCAAACTTCATTGTATTTTCCATTGCAATTGATATGTCAAATAACATGTTATCAAAAACTTATGCTTATATTCAACTCTTTTTACAGGTCGACCAACTGTAGCTCCGGCTAACAAGAACATAACAGCTCTGTATGGGCAACCACTAACGTTGACCATGGAGTTTTGTGCCAACCCACCTTACACCAAAGTGATATGGATAGCTAAGGATCTTAAAGTGTACAAACCAGGTGATGCTGATGAAACGGTTATTGCCTACGGTATAAAGGTAAGCATATTTCATTCATATTAAATTCATGACATCGTGTTCGTCAATTAGTCGAGTTATGAAAGGTATACGTTATCAAACTTGAGGTTTTCTACGCCCTTCATAATCATTCATTTTCATATCCATAACACTCAAGTCTGGAAACCTTGCTGGCCACCTCGCCGGCCCATTATTCCCTATTCATTTATCACAAAACCTTTCAGTCAGGTATCTAGATACTCGTCTGATAGTGTGCGGTGGAGCACCATCATGTTGAAACCAGATGTTGTTATAGTTAGCCAAAGGTATATCACCCAAATAGTCTTTGAAAATCGACATTGAAAACTGGAGATAGGTTTCTCCATTCAGAATTCCGTCAAATAAATGAGGATCCAAAGTTATATCTTTGTAAATTTCTGCCCGCACATTAATATTAAATCGCACTCGAGGTCGAATTTCTCGGAACTGCTTGGGGTTGTTAATGCTCCAAATGTGTTCGTTATTTCGGTTGAATATCCCACAATTCGTAAAAGTGCTTTTATCTGACCAAATTAAATTTTACAGGAAAACAGGAAAATCAGATCTTCTTATTGGCCAATTAAAAAATGTTAATCTCCTTTCGGGATCACATGGATGCAATTTTTGAGATATGTGTATTTTGTAACATTTTAAACCGCTTTTTTTTTAAATGTCTCCAAGCACTTGTATGACAAATATTCATTTCTGAGGAAATTTGACGTATAGATATCCCCGGGTTCATGTTCATGCAAATTATTAATATTTATTGGAAAGGACACAATATCTAACTTACCTCATATATACCTCATTTATCAAATATTCTTTAGTTTTCTGGTCGATTCTGTCTCCGTATTTTTGCCTCAGCTTTTCAAATGAATCAAACTCGGTGAGATTCTGATCCAATAAATTGAACTTCGATGTGGTTGTCATCTTTCGGGATACAAGTTTAAATACATTTCCGATATCCTATCAAATATCAAAATGTCATTAAGTGTAACAAATTGAAAGGCAAATTCAAAAACATCAAAGTCAAAGCCTGTTATGATAAGAATTAATTTTTTTCAATATCTCCAATCTTTCGAAAAAGAATGATGAAATGAAATGGTGAAATCTGATTCTATTCAGAAAGAATCCAATGTAGCGCCTATAAGAAAAGTTGATAATGGTGGCCGGAAGACGAAACATCGGATAGCAAATCTGAAAACATCATTATTTATCAGAGAAGAAATGGCAATGTGAAAGTGCAATTTATTTCCGAATCCTTCGAAAAATAAAGCCAGAAGAAAATGAAAATCATTTTCCGAAATTTCTGTTTTTTCCGGATATACTCGGAATTTCAGAACTTCCTCAACGGCATATTGTTAGTCAGGTAAATGCACAACTTTGCTCCAATTCAACCATTTTCGTATCTCTCATAGTTTCCGAAATCCCAATGTTGAGAATCGAATTTGAAACGCCCTGTATAAGTATTCCAAAATCTTCGCGTTTTTTTAATTACCATACAACTGTACCAACTGGCATTATTGAAAAGCATCACATCCCCAGCCGTGGTGGAACTAACCTTAATTTAAAATTCAAATCAAAATATATTGGATAAGAAATTAAAATTCTTCCACTCAGACCATAAAATTTCGATTTGTTGCAAAACTGAAGTTTCAACACATTTTGTGCATTTCCGTGCAAAAACCGCATTTCATCAATATTATAATAAGGAAGGTCAAAAAATGGGTTGCTGAATGTAAGGAAACTGTGAAAATAGAACTGAAACCTCTGAATTAGAAAAAAAAAACAACAATTATTATTGCTCCCACAATTCAGAACTGCAAGAGTCAGCTCGACTAGGCTTAGTTCTATACAATGTAGAACTAAGCCTAACCTTTCTATGGCATGTATCAATCATCACAACATCTGATGTTCTGGATATTCTAGAGGACATCATTGACCATAATATCTTTTCAGGTTAAAGTTCAAATAGCTTCGTCAGTTATAAGTTCCTTTCGCGGCACTTATCCCGGCAGATCTGGTCATTCAAAATATCAAGGAAGAGTAACCTTGTTAGTATATTCTTTCAGATAAGAGATGGGCCCGAAAAAAGCTGTATCAAGTCGTGAAGAAGTATGACATACTTCTGCGTCCTAAATTGTTCAGATATGGCTATACTTTGTCCAACGACAAGAAAGTCGCATTCTTTTGAGTTTGCAGAGTCAACCAAGTGGTTCTTGATAAAGCATAAAGTCTTCAAAAGTACTGATCGACTTCTCCATAATATTGGGGATTAATTACGAGGCGATGTTCGTTATGGAATTTATGGCTCCGGTTGGAAAACAAGTCCTCTAGCGAAACTATTCTGTTAAATCAGTTAGCCTGATTACTGGACTCGGGTTTACCTCCAAACTGCAGAAATCTGATTCAAACTATTCCTGAATAATATGCTATACATCAAGCAAGGGACCTGAACAAACTAGTACAGGGAACAAGACTGTTGGAATGGGTGTATTAGAAAAGATGGGAGAAAACTCAATAATCTCATGTGTGCATTTCGGAGCGGAATTAACTCAAGTATGACGGCTCACAAGTAGTAGAACAAAAAATTATAGAATACATGGGTATCTCGTAAACGATAAGAGATAGAGTGTCGGTTAAATTATGGCAAAGTTGCGTATTTTAGAGACCTATTCAATGATGTAAAGATATCGAATATAGCTCTTTTGGTTCTGGAGATCTACAGGAAAAGCTAAAAAATCCAAAATATTTTTTTTGCCTATATCTTCTTTATTCGCATACATATCCACATATCGCATACATGTCCACATTTTGCTATTGGCACTTGATGTGTTCTCTCAGAATATATACATTAATGTTTTATACAGGGTGTCATCTTACAATTATAGTGTTCGTTTCGGATCTTATTATTGCTACCATTTTTTTTCTGCTTATTAAAACACATATAATATATTTTTGATGTAGATATGTTTCAAATAATCATAAAAGGTTGTCTTATTCGAAGTTCATTGTAGAAAACGCTCATAGCAATGGAAAAAATATGAATAGGTACCTAAAAATGAAAAAAAAAACTCTCGAAAAACTCTACGATACATAGGGAGACGTGAAATTTGCTATTATGTTTTTATTCAAATCAGTCAACCAATTTCCAGGGCCGTAATTTGAAAGGGAATAATTCACACAATTATAATCGAATAGTACCGAAAAATTCAGAAATATAAAATTGAATTAAATTTCTCAATATGAAGTGAACGTCTACGATCCAAAAACTACAATAAAAAAATACAGGCCCGTATTTAAAAATTCAAAAATGGGGGTGGCCCAAGTCAGATGACACCCTGTATAAAAGATTCATGTATATATTCTGAGAGCCCACATCAAGTGCCAATTGCAAAATGTGGACAGATTCTCAACATGTCTGCGAATGAAGAATATATAGGCAAAAAATAATCTGGGATTTTTTAGTTTTTCCTGTAAATCTCCAGAACCAAAACAGCTGAATTCGATTTCTTTGCATCATTGAATAGGTCTCTAAAATACACAACTTTGTCACAATTCAACCGACACTCTATCTCTTATCGTTTACGAGATCCCCATGTACAGAAACGAATTTGAATAGCCCTGTATGTAAACATTTCTCCGTTTGATTTTTCATTCACACTTCTTCAACCAGTTAGTTCAAATATATTTTTGATGCGTTTGATTCCTGATTTCAGAATTCTTCGGAGCCAAACTGTCATCAAGCAGTACTTTTCCTGCCGAAAGTCACTACTCAAGATATTGGAGAATATAGCTTCATAGTAAAATCGGTGAACGGACTAGCTGAAGGGACTTTTCATGTCAATATGACATATGCGAGTGGTTATAACGTCCAAATTGATGATGTAAGAGTAGAGAGCAGCAGTAGCAGCACAACTCCTATTTTTCCATCATTTTATATAAATGTGATTGTTCTAATATTACAAATAGTGATCATTGTTATTAATGACTGAATTAGAATATCCAAGTTTTGCAGTGAATGAAACACGACGGTTTTCGTAATCTCGAAATCTTTCTGTCTAGCTGTCCCAAAATATATTTCACGATATTTTCTGTAGAATATGAAATTGCGAGAATTTTCGTGTTCACCTTCACTGTAATTTATGTATACCCAGTTTCGCCCAAAGAAAATTACATCAATTATGTATTTTCTTTGGGGGATCGTTTACAATATGTAATATTTTGAATGTATAGTTTTTTATTGTTTTGCAACAAAAATGTGTATAAAATTTGTTAATAGACGGCGCTTAAGTGTACGAATGAATGTAAGGAATTATGATGATAATAAAAATATACGTCCAAGTGTTTACAGTAATTCCTTTTATTTTTTCATCCCATAAGAAAAATTAATTCTACACATGAGTTCAATATCCAGAGTTTCTATCTCATAACTTTGACATCTGTTTCAATGTGATTCGAACACATATTAGTGGAAAGTATCAATGAATTCAAAATCTGTGAGTGTGATGGTGTCCACATCAATAAAGTTCACTGGGAGAAAGCTATCAAATCATTACTTTTCCTTCTGAAACCTTCGTGCACCTACATACCAAATTTCAACGTTATATTCAATACATGAGTTTCCCCCAATTTCAGTGTAACATTTCAAGAGAATTTCTCCAACAGACAGTTTTACAGGTAGAGTGAATGTTACCATCGACTTCTCTCTAAAGAGTTTCGACAAACAATATAACTACTTGTCGTTTTAATATATATGCAGTGTTGAATCAAAGTAGACCCCGTACAGCAATACACGGCATGAATACAATGATTAACGTGTGTCACCAAATTCACAATAATCCCAAATGAGTGGAGAGATGTACGAGGTGTCTTCAAAAAATAAGGTGAATTTTCATTTTTCGCCGCAAAACGGCGTCCTTTCAATTTTGGGAACAAAGAAAAGTCGCAGGGGTTCAAATCTGGTGAAAACGGTGGCTGATTACGGTGTTGTTTTTGGCCAATAAATTACGAACAAACAATGACAAGTGAGTAGGCGATGTAAATTTATTACTCCACATTGAGCGTACGACCATGTGGCAAAAACTCTTGATGCACTACGCAACGGAAAATAATTAGCATAACCTTGACATTTGATCGAATTTGACGTGCTTCCTTTGCTCTTCGCTTTCCTGGGCTTTTCCATTGGGACAATTGGACTTTGGTTTCGATGTCATAACCATATACCCATGAATCATCAACAGTTGTGGCCCTTTTGAGCAAATATGTATGTTGTGTTTAATATGTTGCCCGGCTGCTAAGGTAGCTGGTAAAGGTAAATCTAATCAAGTGCATTTTCAGTTTTGCTTCTCAGATGATTGTTCACAAATTTGCACTTGGATAATTTTACTAATTCAGTTCTATGAAACTAAGTGGAATTAACACTTGAATATTTTGTCTTCTTGTAGAGCATGCAATAAAAAGTGTACTTGTTGAGAAAAGTCATTCAACCTCAAAATGTCACTTGGTGAGTTTTACCTTTAAAGTGACGATATACCTACATTCTGCTCTAGAGAAGGGCAAGAGAGAAGAAAGTAAACTCATTCAAAAAATACTTTATTGTGAGATTTTCACTAAGCAGGAAACAGCACCAAACTCGGCAATCTCTAATGCACATTTTTCGTTGAATTATCACATTTATTCACTTGAAATATAATTCATTGTCATAAGATGACTAAACATACGAATTAGGCATCATTGAATTCACTTACTTGCCTATAGTATAGATACAGAAATAATACTTGAAGTTAATGAAGTTAATGAATACCTCAAATATATCTAACTACCCAATGAGATGTAAATGAAGAGTTAACATTTCCATAAGCGCTGTGCTGACTTTCGATTACGTAGCTCCATTGTGTAGGTTATGCTGGGAGTGTGATATTTATTTTGTTTCGATGACCGTGGCTTTTGGTTACTTTTTATCTTCGCAGTAGGGAATAAGCAGACAATTTTCTATTTTTTTTATTCTTCACTTCATTTTGATATAGAAAAAAAAATAAACATAGCTGTAAGAGTAGTAATTATTTTTTCATAAAATCTTGAAAATATTGGTTTAATTTGATAAGTTCAAACGCTCCTATTTCTCGCGCGCTTGAGGCGTGTCGTCATAGGGCACGTCCTGTCAGTTTATTGTTTACATTCAGAGTTAGTTTGATAGTTAACAAGGTGTTTTAGTTTAAATATCGCGTAATAATCATGGAAGAAGAAAAAAGCCATTTTATAGATATTGCATGGTACCAATGTGTCCGAAAACTATAAAAAGTACACCAGATAAAGTTTCATAACCTTAAAGTTCATAACCTTATTTTCATATGTCATACAATGAATGTAAACAACATTTGAGGTTATATTGAGGGAAATAATTTTATAAGTGCATGTATGCATAAAAACAGATTTACTAGATTAAAAATACCATGATTTACAATAATTACCTTGCAGCTTTTACTCCCTCAACCTCAGCACATGTAAAATCCGGGTTTGACACAAAATATGTGGTCATCATGAATGCATCTATTTTTGGAAGATTATCCGACTGTGCTTTCACAAAACCGTTGTCCGTCATTGCTGTTGATGACGCTTAGTATTTCTTGACATTAAAATATTAGAAAACTAAGCTAGAATAGCAATACAACCAATTTTTCTCTCCAACACAACCTGAATGTTTGAAAATAAATCACAGGTGACTGACAGGATATGCCGTATGACGTCATGTTTCATTTCGACCAATGGCGGGGCATTTTACAAATTTGAATTTTGCTCGTAAATTTTTCACTTTTTGATTTATGTTTTAAATAATTGAATATATATTAAATTAGAAAATAACGAATTGAGTGTAGTACTAGGACCTTAAAAGCTCTGGAAAAAAAAATTAGGCCATTTTATTTTTTATGCATATTTCCTATTGATTGTATTTTTATTTATGTAATCACCAGGAATTACTGTATATAAAGTTTCAGTTCCACACTGTGGAACATTCAGTATGGAATTAAAACAGGTGTCATGCAATAAAGACAGTTGAAAGTTCAAATAAAAAAATGTATTTTTAGGATACATTAGTTTTTGACTTCCTTTCTCCATCTCCATAAAAAAAATCTGGAAACCTACCTAAGAAAGGAAGAAAATAATTTAGTTCAAAATAAACTCTTTACAATGATGTAAAGAACATGCAAAGAAGTTTCTTTCAGGTACAAACTGAATGAAAATGCCTATTCGAATCATATACTTCTGAAGACTAAATTACACGAAAATCACTTTTTTCTATTAAGTTTGTACTCTACTCCAAACATTAATTATGGAATTGAAACAGATGTCATGCTCAAGAACGTGTACTTTACAAAGTTTAAGATCGAAAATATATGTCTTTCTACCTCCACTAAGTGGAGGTAGAAAGCCAAAACCTTTTTTCTAACCTTTTTTATCTTTCGTACATGCAAACAAGAATTTCTCGCACAAGATTAGGACTTCATGGTCATCGAAAGATTATCCATAATGCTGTGTCAATAACAATTCTGTTGAATAAAAATGAGAAAAACGAAAAGTTTGGGGATTTTTTCAGGAAAAAATCCACGAATCGAACAAAATGTCTTCTGAAGGAGAACTGATACTGAAAAAAACTTTAGATGCAGTATAATCTAGCTGTTATTATTTTTTTTGTCCATTGGGAGCTGTCTGACTTGTCCATTTAGTCCATGTCTCCAGAAAACACTGCAGCCTCTTGGGCTTATTGGGTTTATTGTCCCATCTTCTCGTGACAACCATTCCATCAGTCTCGTTCCCTGTACTAGTTTGCACAGGTTCCGTGTTGGATGTTCGTCATATTCTTCTGGGCGTAATTTTGTACGACCATATATCGCCTGCCTCCTGTAATTCAGTGTCGCATAAAATGTGTAGAGCTGTTTCTATCCCTTCGTTGCATAATCTGCAGCTGAGGTCTCTGTTGTAAAGCCCCATTTTATTCAGGTGTCCTCTAATCGGATACTGACAGGTTAATAACCCTGTAATTATTCTGAACCGATCCCTACTATATTGAAGTAGTTCTTCGGTTCTTTTCTCGGACGGTTCCCTAATGAAGGTTCTACTGTGTTTGTTGCCAGGTACTTTTGTCCAGTACTCTGTGTGCTTCTTTTTGGTCCATGTCCTAATCTGGTTTCGTACCAATGATTTTGGTACCCCCAAAGCTGGACCTATATATGAAGTTGATGCGGATAACTGTAGTTTAAATTTCTATACGCTCGGTATATTCCAGCTCCCGTTCCATGTTTGGTCTTCGATCCATCTGTATACCTTGTGTTTTTTCCAAACATGTTTTCGGGATGACTAATGGTCTTCCACTCTTCAAGGCTTATGATTTTGGCCGTGAAGTTTGTGTTAAAGGTGTACTTCGGTGTCATGTGCTCCTCCACATGTTCCTAAATTTCTGTTCGGTCCAACCTTTTGTAGTTCGGTGAATTTCCCAGTCTGAATTGGCCCATCCTGGCCTCCCCCATTATCACAGAGTGTAAAGGAGGTAGATTCAGGAGTGTCTCCAATGCAGCTGTTGGGGTAGTTCTCATTGCTCCCGTCATTCCCAAATATGCAAGTCTTTGCACCTTGCCTAGTTTGTTGATAGCGGTCGCCTGCTTCATCTTTGGCCACCAGACCAGAGATGCGTATGTTATCATGGGTTTAACCACCGTCATGTATAGCCAATATACCATGTCTGGTTTTAGTCCCAATGGTTTTCCATAGGTGCGTCTGGCGAGCATCATTTCTACCTCCGCTTTCCTTTTCATCCTGTCCAAGTGTTGGTTCCAGGTCAGTTTGAAATCTAAAATTACTCCCAGATATTTAGCCTTCCCTGACACTTGTATTTCTTCACTTCGTAGTTTTTTAGAGGTCCGAGACTCTCCGTTTTAGTCCTCTTGGTGAATACTACTATGGTCGATTTGGATGGGCTTATGTTAAGCCCTTCATCTTCGGTCCATCTTGTTATAATATTCAAGGCCTGCTGCATGCATCCCTTCACTACATTATTGTATTCACCCTGGACTAAGATGACTAAGTCGTCTGCATAGCCCAGTGCTTTATACCCATTGTGGTCCAGGAGACATCATAGCTCGTAACTGGTTCCAAAACAGAGAGGATAAAACCCTCCACGAGGACAGCCCCTTACTACCCGTGCCACGACTGTTTCCCCCATAATGGTTGTATATACTAATCTTCCCTAAGCATGCAGTCTATCCACCTACAGCTTGTCCTGCTGATATCTCTTCTCCTCGACGCCTGGATGATTGATTCTAACGACGTATTGTTAAATGCGCCCTCAATATCCAAGAAAGTAGCTAAAAGTACTTCCTTGTTTTTGTATTTTCTACTTTTACTGTTACTCGACGTTTCTGTTGACATACCTGACCTGTATGCATATTGGTCTCGATGTAATGGTCTGATAGCCAGTGATACGTCCCTGATATGCCTGTCAAGTAGTTTTTCTAACGTTTTCAAAGCGAATGACATGAGACTGATTGGTCTCAAGGCCTTCGCCGAGTCCTGTCCGATTTTCCCAGGTTTCGGAATGAAGGTGGCCCTGATCAGTCTCCAAGTTTTTGGTATTTGTCCCGCTAATTACGTTGTCACTGACCTCGGATTCTGTTGACACTCAGCTACAATTCCTAGGAAAGTTTCTTATCAGCATAGCCGGCCAGAAAGCATCGCCTCGCCATCGCCATCGCCTTTTGCATTCAGTCTGATTTTATACATGTACTAAACATCGTTTTCAATAATTTTTCTGTATTGAATAAAAAAACATTTTTAAAAGACTTTTCCGTTTTTGGAAAACATAAATCGGTGCTAAACTTGCCCTGAGAATTACACACAATTTTTTAAATAGAACTTCCGGTCCCTTTTGAAGCATTATTAGGTATATGCCATCAGGTCCCGGCGACTTATAGGGTTGAAATGAGTTCAGCCCATTAATTTTCTCCAGATCTATCACCTTCTTTGTCATTTGCTAGTCCTCTCTGGATGCCCTTTTCGGGGTCTCCAGTTCTGTTGTTACTATAGTAACAAAATAGATAACGAAAAAACGTGATCAAAATTGAGAAATTGATAACCTGAATAATTATATTAAATATTTCAATTCGTCAATGAAGAAGGATACATTAAAGACTCAGAAACACAAAAAGAACAGTTTTAATAGACACATCGTTAAAATACGCCAAGTAATAACCTTAATTTTTCTTCGAAATGGAAAAAAGTGGGTGTTACTCCTGGTGAATAAAGTATTTTTTTATAAAACTCGCAAAAAACATTGACTTTATCATTTTTTTTTAAGTTTAGAAATCTACGCAACACTGGAGGTAAATGTCAATACTGTCAATGTCATTTGCGAATGTGAGTCTCAGACTCAGAATAATAATAAGACATAGAGTTGCCATGCCCAAACGGTGCGTCTACCAATACAATACATGTATTTTGAAGCGGGTATCCTTTTCTGTACAACTTATGGGCGCGGGGGGGTGGCGGGTAATGAGAGGTTATAGAGAATTTGTTTACATGTGAAGTAAGTTGGACCATAAAACAGTGGCGGTTGGTTCAGTTGATAATCGGAGGAATATTATATATTTATAAAATTGATCATTTCAGATGAAAATGTATTCTGTTTAAATAGTTCCTACAGGAAATCTGATTTATTATTAATGATTATGAAAATGAGGCCAATTTTTCTACCACCTATCAGATTTTTATTTATGAATGGCTTCATAATAAAGCGCGTGGTTTACTGGGTTGAAATTAAATTATTTGAAATAAACTAATTCATAACAATGATAAATGTTAATTTCAAAAGTAATCAACTTTGCTTCGTAAAATTAGATGAAGAAATTTGTGATTTATTCTCAGATTTGATGAACAAGCGGTACGGTATTGGTATCCAGGGGTCTTTGTGGACCGACATTATGTTTTTTTTAATAATTAATGCTGACGAATTCTATAATTATGAAAAATCATTAATGTAAATGAAAAAAACTGTATTCAAACATGAAAAAAGTTTTCTGCTCAATGTTCATAGTTATTCTTGTGCAACAGGTGTTAAATCTGTTATAGCTCACTTAACAACTAACTTACTTCACACAAAGAATATGATTTCCGTTTTGAATTTTCTTTCTTTGCACGAGGCTCTTGAGTTGCATATAGACAATATTCAATAAAAAATTACGGTTATCATTTTTCTAACCTTTTTTTGGTTGGGATATGTCAAATAATGTAATGATATAAACCTAGTTTCAAAAACTTTATTTATAAAAATAAGATCAAAAAAATGATCATTAAAAACATCAGAAATATCCCCTTTCATAATGTCGTTCCACAAAGACTCCTAAATACCAATTTTGAATGAAATCACATAATAATATCAAACCTCAATCGTAATTATAAAAATTCATGATTTCAATCTCCTAATTTTTTCAGTGGAAGTCAATGTTCCATCTTCAATGGGCGGTCCAAATCATGACGTCACTGGTTACTACAGTGAGGATGGCACCACTGTATGAAACTGATTGTGTGATTTATTGATTGTTTTTGTTATCAGCTGTTTAATGAACTTTGATAGTTCATAGTAGGCATGTCGAAACAATTAAAAGATATGAAAACTGCTGCGCGTTCACAAAAAGAAGGTTGTTTTATTAGTTTTGTCTTTTTGTAAGATCAATTTTCAAATGACTTGACTGAAAATGTTGAGAATATTATCATCTATTGGTTGTTTTCTACGACTGGGGCCTAGACAATATATACGACAAAAATTCAAGATACCACTGGTCAAATTCATTCATGATACGATAGATTTATATAAGTCTCGAACAAAGGCTGGAGTCAATAACGTAAGAGAAATTCTATTTAGGGGTACAGTTGTCGCTTTAATTACCGCTCTTCTCGTCTGGTTATCAATATTAATGTATGTGGCATTTTATTATGTTTATGTACCTACCATATCCCATGAGAGGCCTGTTTTCTTGAAGTTCAAGTAAGAATAATTTTTTTACCAGTTATTTAAAGACTAAAGCAAACGTTTTTTTTTCAGGCCTTGTGGTGCAACTGATAACTGCATTGCTGAAAAAGGGATTTGTAGTTTTCCTTCAGCTCATGTGCAGTTGACTGAAAGACAGCAATTACTTATGATAGGTCAGCCTTATAAAATACACCTGGATTTAGAAATGCCTGAATCTCCTAAAAACAGAGAGTTAGGCATGTTTATGGTTTGTGTGGAATTTATAGGAAGGGATGGAACACTTGTAGAACATTCCTGTCGCTCTACAATGCTACATTATCGCGGAATTCTACTAGATACTTTATATAAGCTGGTTTTCAGTCCATTTTTTCTGTTTGGATCAGCAGAAGAGAAGCAAACTGTCCAAGTAGAACTATTTTCTAATTTTGAAGACAATGACGTGAGTTAGTCCCAAAAGAATCAGTTAAATTTTACTTTGTGACTTTTTCAGTATGAACCAGTAACAGATATTTTTGTGGAAGTTCAATCTCGATTTATTGAGATCTATTCTGCTAAATTTTCTGTTAATGCCCAGTTCGCAGGCCTGAGGTATATAATGTTCCATTGGCCAGTATTATCAGCTGCACTGGGTATGTGGATTTTTTTTATGTACACAAGTTTAACATATGTAGACTTTTGAGTACTGTTGAATGCAATATGCTCCCTTAACAAAAAATGTAAAAAAATCAATACCTCATTCGCCAGAATTAAACAGACTGATCCAAGTTAAGTGTGCATCATTGGTAACTGTTATTGTAGATAAGAATTTTTTTAAATTGGTATAGACATTTTTATACTTGTTGAAATTCGAGAAACAGAAAAATTATTGAGTTCTGACTTTTCGAGTAAAATATCTTTTTTTTATTGATCATCTTGAATGTTACCATTTTTGTAAAGTAAAAAGTGGGAAAGATGCTAGGGGTGAATAGAAGATGTACAGCAGCTCTATTATTTCAATCATTGTACAACAAATATGTTGTATATTTTTAGTAGATGCTCAAAAATGCCACCCTTTTATTAGTAGATGCTTATTTTATTAGTAGATGCTGAAAAATGCCACCCTTTTATTCATTACATTTTTCTGCTTGTTTTGAATTCATGAAATACTTTTCAGCAAGGTCTTGATATCTATAACTTGCTTTTACTCTGTGTTGCAAGGTATTCATATCAGCTAATCCTCTCCTCTGTACTTATTGTTCAATAATAAATAGTAAACAGATAGGAATGCATGGTGCTATTCAGGCTTCCCAAATCTCCTGACCTCACACCTCTTGCCTTTTTTCAACATAGCTATCAACAACCACAACATATGTATACAATAGCTCACTCAAGCGTTCGCAGACATGTATACAATAGCTTTCATTCATAATGTATACAATATTTTACCCAAAATGTTCAAAAGACCCTCTTTGTTTTTCTGTTTCTTATGTGATCAAAAAATGCTAGTAGTTTACTAGTTTGGATGTCTTTGTATCTCCAATACTAGCAGTTTTGATAATATGTATACTGAAACAGTTCCTATAAGGTGTATCGAATAATGGTCCAAAGATTTTCTTGCTATGTTTTCATTCCAAGAATACTAAAATTTGCAAAAATGACAGGAACAAACATTATTGGTCATTATTTGAAATCTGGTCAAAAAAGAAAGGGACACAAAATTCATAATGTAATTTTATTATTCATTAAAGAAATTGACTGGTATATTGTATTATTGCACTTTTCTCACATCTAACTTACAAAGATTTCACTGAATTATGTTTTTGATATTTGCTTTGAAAACATTTTTCACAAGCATACCAAAGTTGACTGAAAGCATAACTCCAGCTTTCATTCAATATAATGAATGCACAATAAAATGTAAAAGAAATCTATGAATGCCAAGAAAAAAGTAAAAATCATTAGATTCTAATTTTTGGAGTAGCCTGATCTCACTTCAATAGACAATATGACAATAATTTTCATGTAACTTGTCAAGGATAAAATATTATAATACTCTGATCATGGGCGGGTAATAAACAAATCTCAGTGTGTGCAAAAATATTTCTGATTGGTCAGAAATATATAGTATGTGAAGCCCAAAAAAATAAAGTAGTGAAACATGCATGTAGGTATAAAATTTTCAGCAGAATCTCTACAATTGGTTAATAAAATCATAAAAACTGTAGAATGTCAGTTCAAGTTGTCGCAACTGTACTGAAGCCAAAACTGTTTCAATAGAATTACTATGTATGCACAATATCCATTAATTTGATAAAGAGGTGACATTTCGTATCAGGGTTTAATTAGGATCAGAGTTTATCTATAGTTTTTGTTGTAACTTTCTATCAATTTTTCAAATGAAGATTCCAATGTTTTTAACGGTATTTTATTATAATCCAAATCAAAAGTCCCTATACCCCAAATTTTTTACTTCCACTATTTGAAATACTCATTTTGTCAATTATTTTTCTCATAACAATTATGTTCAGGTGGTTCAAAATACACTGAAATACACAAAATTCAAACTGAATCTATTGAAATAATTTAATATTTGGTTTTTCAGGGATTACTGCCAATCTATTTTTCATTGCATTAGTTTGCTTGATAAGTTGGTACCAAATTCTTCACTCTGAAGAATATTTGGAATTCATGGAATCCAGCAGGATCAAACAGAGGGAAAGTGGTAAGTTTTTATTACATATTGCCATAAAATCTTGGGTTGAAGATAGTCATAATCAATTAACTACATAACAAATAGATCTAGGCTAATGATGGAAATCAACATTTTTTCTTGAATAACACAAAGGTTGCCTTTTATGTTTTCATGAACTATTATTTTAGATGGTACTTCTGCAATGTAGCATTACAATATTCATAAAATTTGCTTTTGATTTTCCTAGAATCACTGGCAGCTTCAAAATTAACAATATTGAGAACATTTGTTCTTTAGAGGACAGAATAACAGTGGAGAGAGGCTAAATAATAATATTTTGTTTTGAAAGTTTTGAAAGAAATTAGGAAAAACAGACTAAAATATTGCATCATTTGCAACGCCGGCTACAGCACAGCACATCAAACAATTGATTATTTGAGAAAAGTAAACAATAAATGAGTCTGTGCCTATATGGTCCTGATTCGTTACCTAACGACTTATTTTATTTCCCAAAATGTATAGCCAGAGATTTTGAGATAACGTATTCAGAATATAAAAACTGTTTTGAAAGTTGGCATGAATGCATACAATATCATATCAATCTCAAAATCAGAAATAATAAAAAAACAAAAAGAGGTGTTCCGAAAAAAAAATTTCAACAGTTTTTAAAAACCTAAAAGGTGACTATAACATCTTTATATCTGTGTTAATTATATTTAATTTTTGTTTACTAATCAATAATCATATATTTTTGTTTTCTTGATTTTGTTGAACATTGTAAAGCTAAATTGGTTACTTTTATGTCTTTATTTAAGAAGGGTACGTGTTTTAATACATTGGTTTCAAGTTGGAATTCTCATGTAATTTTTGTTTGCTAACTTTTAATTTCCAGTAACAAATCTGAAATAAAACTATTGACTTTTGGACCGGTGTTCAGTTTTTGAAACAGTGAAGTAACAAAAAATTTAACCATATTTCAAAGTTTCTTTTAAAACATGTGGATAATTTTGGAGATGGTTTTATTTTTTTTTGGGTCGAGTATATCTTAATCTTTCTCTTGTTGTGTCATATTTGTTGGATTGGTAATGGTTGGAAATGGTGGATATTCTATTCTGATGGTAATAACCATGACACCTTTCCTATTGGAGATTTCAATTGCCAATTTTTTATTTAGAAAATTGGATTGAAGGCGACAACATGATGTCACTACTGAATATCGGGACACTAACTTTTATGCCAGTCCTCATCGGCTATGATGTATGCACATATTCCTTCGCCAAAGTTTTCAACATAATATCAATTCCAACAAGAATAGTACGATACATAATTCGTTTGGGTCATGAGCACTATATAGATGCTTTGGAGGTAACAAGAATCAATAATGTCTCGACAGTGAACCAAGAAGAGACCAAGTGTGGTAACTGCAATAGGATCATTTGTGCAAAACACAGAAAAAGTGGTTGTGAAAAATGTTTAGCCAATAGCGAGTTAGTTTTTCTAACTTGATATTGTACTAGCAGATGTTATTTTTCCTCCTATTTCAAGTTGCTTCTTGCTTAAGTTTTTCAATGGAGATTTTGGTGGTATTTTATTTGAGGAATATAAAGTAAGTTGAAAATACATATATTGGATAGGTGAATCTTACTTTTTTTATATATGTATATGTCAGTTGTTGAATATAGTATAAAAAGATTATGAAAATCGCTTTTTAGTTTCAAATAACCATGACTTATGAAATATTGTATATAGTATATTGATTATCAATGGATATGTTGATACTTTTACACATAATACAATTTTCATTGTGTTTGTCTTCAGCTTTCAGTTGAAGCACATGATAAAAACACTCATCAAAATTCATATTCTCCGAATTGTCAATTACATTCCATTCCTTCAATTTTTTTTAGATTCTGACTCATCAAATTTCGTGGATTACGAAGAAATAGGAGAGGATCCAAACTTCAAGAATTCATTCAATGACCTCGATGAAGATTTGATTGAGAATCTTCAAACTTGACTCCAAGATTTATTATTATTTTCTCTTACCTAATATGTTGGTCTCTTTTTCAATCTCGAGGTTCTCATACTCAATTGTTATTTTCATCTAGATTTATTTTACTAAAGTGAAATAGTGCGGCTGATTCTACATTTAATTATTATAGATACTTTTTTATTTTCTTTTTTATATAGCCCGTGGAAAGAAACAGTGTGTATGATTTTGATTATACAGAAAATATTTTCTATCTAATTTTCATATAATTTCTGTATATGCCATTTTGTACTAGTATTATAGAATTATCATTTGAATGTCCAATTGTTGTGTAAATATGTTTTTAAATGCCCAGAATGCTACTTGATATTAACCCTTTCACTGCAGTAACATTAATTACCAATTTTTCAACAATAAAACTATAATTCATATATAAACTAACAGGACAATGACTTGTTGAGCTCACTTTCTAAATCAGAGTTGTATAAATATTCCGTGACTTCTTCTACCGTCAACTTATTTGCATTTCTTATATTTACCATTTTTTTTTCAAAGGTGAGGGGTCAAATCCCTGTTCATCCCCATTTTATATAAAAAGTCAATGCAACACCATCGTGCAATAGCTTGACGTCTGCAGTGAAAGGGAATTTTTTTGTGATACTTCAGTGTGTGATAAATAAAGTACACATCTAACGTTTGTTGAAAAGAAAAATAAATGTTTGGAGAAAACTTTAAGCCTCAAAAATGTTTAAATTTTCTCGTTTGCTTTAAAAAAAAATTAATTTGAATTTGTTATCCTAGTGTCCACAATTTCCACGACAAATCTCAAAGAACAAAAGAAAAACATTTTCCTTCAACAGATTGTCCAGTAAATTACAACCATCAGCAAAAGGAATGATAAATTCATCAGTTTGATAGATCAGTTTCATAGAATTATGGAAAATGGTCGAGTCACCAGGTTCAGTTGTTTATAACTTATTAAGTTGTAACATTTTCACAAAAATGTAGACACCAGTGAATCTAACTTGCAAATTCCAGTAGGTTCTCAATAATTATTTTATTTAATTTTTAAAACATCAGTAATGTGAATCACCAGGAATAATTAGAATCTCAATCAAAATTTGCAAAAAGACCTCACCCTGCAGGCATATCAGGTGGAGCCTACATACACTACAAGGTACAATGAAGTGGAAATTATTATAAAATAAATGGATGAAAAGATATCTTCAATCAATGATTATTGTTCTCTAAATATTCTTCACATAGTAGCTACAGTGGTAACTAAAACATTTTTGATGTTCCAATTGAATTATGAATTTTGGGGTCTTCCAAATTATTTCATGTTTCCTTTTCTTTATTCAGGTGATTATAATAATAATAATAATATTCATTTCTTTGGTTGAAAAGTACAGTTGAAAGAAATCAATACATAATTAACAAAGAAAATGTTGAGGCCAAAAGTAAATATAAAAAACATAAATTTAAATAACTACATGTAACCATATTATAAAAGTCAATCAAAATAATATAAACAACACATTAATTAACACAAACAGTTCAAAAGTATTGATAAACATTCATAAGTAATAGAAGTAACAGAAGTATAAATGTAAATAGTTGTAGACTATGAAGAAGTCAATATATTATAAAAAACACACAATTTCCCAAGTATTCTGTGATTCAAAGTAAAACACTTGAGCAAAACACTATAGCCAAATTTGTTAAAGCTGAAGATCTCAGGTTAGTTGATTAGTGAATTATTGAATGGTGTAACAAGTCCTTTGAATTAGCACGTTTTTTCAGCTGACTTTTGAATACATTAATATTTGGAGAATTCTTAAGAGTTATTGGAAGAATATTATATAATTTACACTCACTGAACTCCACGCTTTTTCATACAAAGTGTTTGTATGTATGTATGAGTGTTTGGTAAGATTGGATCTTTAAAACGAGTATTGTGGTTATATTTTGGAAGAGAGGACTGAAAATTGGATTCATTATTGTAAACATATGCACTAGCCTCTATTATACAGTGCTTTTCAGATAAAATTATCCACCTTCAATAACTTTTGTAATACTGGTATTTAGGAAGAATCCAAAAACACGTCAATTTATGTTGGAAGGGGTAAGCATTATGGCTTATTTAAACTTACTGGAAAAGCCACCCTCTCACCCCTAGCATCATCCTTTTTTTTTTAATTACTTCTCATATTTTTATGTAAAATTTGGATACTCCTCTTTGAGCTGATTTAAAAGGTGTATAATACTTGTAGGTTAAAGTGGTTAGTTTATGAGATAAACAATTTTTCTTTTAATAGCACAAATTTTACTTATTTTTTACTTTCACCTTATTTGCCTGTAATAAAATGGGTTGTACAACAGTTCAAACTCTTTAATCTTTTAAACTGTGCTATTTATTATGAAGTTACAATAAGTGTTCAAAATGAGTACCATTCACTTCCATACAATGGTATAATCTATTTTGAAATGCCTCTCTGACATTGCTTAATACGGCTGGATTTAATTGTCGACATTCATTTTCTATCCTGTCTCGTAAATCATCCAGAGATTCTGGTTGGGTAGCATAAACTTTTGTTTTCAAATACCCCCAGAAAAAGAAGTCTAGGGGTGTTAAATCCGGTGACCTAGGTGGCCACTCCATCATCTGCCCTCTTCTACCTATCCAACGAGCGGGGAATGTTTCGTTTAAAAATTGTCGGACAGGCATAGCATAGTGTGGGGGAGCTCCGTCTTGTTAAAATACCAGTAAATCTTCGGAAAGGTTATCATCATTTTCTATTATTGTTGTAATACGTGGGTCAACCCCTTCTCTGAGTAACTCAAGATATGATTCACCATTTGAATTTCCGTTGATGAAGAAAGGTCCGACAATGTGGTCATCTAGGATAACACACCAAACGTTTAACTTTTGGGAATGTTGTGTATGGAATTCACGCATAATATGTGGATCACTTTCAGCCCAATATCTACAATTATGCCTATTTACTAAGCCATTTAATGAAAATGAGCATTCATCAGAAAAGCAAATATTGTTTAACAATTGTGGATTGTTATTGATAAATTGCAAATTCGCAATACTCTAGACAACGATCAAAATCATCTTCATTCAACTCGTGCACCAACTTAACTTTGTATGGGTGGTACTTGAATTTATGTAGAACTCGGAAAACTGTAGAAGATGAAACACCGATCGCTCTACTTATTGTTGACAACGATTGGGGTTGTTGAGCCTCTAAGCTGACTTGCCCTAAAATTGCCACTTGGATTGCTTCGTTATTTACGAGTCCCTCTCGCTTATGCACTTTATTGCAAACAGACCCTGTTGTGGTAAATTTCTCCATCAGTTGAATTACATACTTATGAGTTGCATGTCTTCCGTCATGTAATTCATTAAATATTCTAGCAGCAGCTCTTGCACAATTATTATTTTGGTAGTATAAACCTACAATTTCAATTCTTTCTTGCAAAGAGTAAACCATTTCAGCGAAACAAAATAAATAATGTATCAAAGTACACTATCAATAGTGACTACAAATTCTAGTTGACAATGTCAAACTTTAATAAAAAGTAGAGTTTTTTGTTGTTTGGATTTTTGAAGTAGAATAAATAGCACAGTTAAACAGATTAAAGAGTTTGAACTCTTGTACAACCCATTTTAGTACAGGCAAATAAGGTGAAAGTAAAAAATAAGTAAAATTTGTGCTATTAAAAGAAAAATTGTTTATGTCATAAACTAACCACTTTAACCTACAAGTATTATACATTTTTGAAATCAGCTCAAAGAGGAGTATCTAAATTTTACATAAAAAATATGAGAAGTAATTTAAAAAAAAGGGATGATGCTAGTGGTGAGGGGGTGGCTTTTCCAGTAAGTTTAAATAAGCCATAGTGCTTGCCCCTTCCAACATAAATTGATGTGTTTTTGGATTTTTCCTAAATACCAGTATTACAAAAGTTGTTAAAGGTGGATACTTTTATCTGAAAAGCACTGTATAAGTACTGGCAATTGTAAGAATTTTTAGCTGTTTAAAAGCATATCTACATCAATCTCGGTGCCCTAGCTTAGCTATTATTCTAACAGCATATTTATGGAGGAGAAATATCCTGTTGACAGAAGCATTCATACCCCAATTGAGAATACCATATCGAAGGTGTGAATGGAAATTAGCATGGTAAAATGTCAAGAGTATAGTAGAGCTGCAGCGATCTGACATGAATCTAATAAAATAGCAGATTTTCTACAGTTTATTACATAGTGTATCAATATGTTGATTTCACATTGATTTTTCATCTAGAACAATTCCTAGCATATTTACAGTTTCTGCAAGACTAATTGTTTTTTAACTATTTTCATATAGTACCACGATTGTCCTTTGTCCACGTCTGCTGAACAATATGGTGTTAGTTTTAGATTTGTTGAGTTTTAAATTGTTCTTTTCAGCCCACAATATGATTTCGTCATATATATCCTCGGCAGTTTTTTGGAGTGCATCCATATTGTCTTCAACAATAAAAAAATTTGTATTGTCAGCATAACTTGTAACGAATGCCGTGTTTGTTTTACTCGTGAACGAAATTAGATCATTAGCAAATGACAAGAAAAAAGGACCTTAATTCGAACCTGGAGAACTCCCTGCATAATATCACAATTATCGCCCATGCACTGACCAATTCTCACTTTTTGCCTCCTGCCTATAAGATCTTACCAAATCATGTGGGACCCCTCTTAAGTTCAACCCGAATGGCTTGGAGAGACTTAACAATAGGCTTATTGCTCTACAATTGTCTTTTTTGAATAATGGACATACTGTTGCGAGCTTCAAAATAAAAATTCCATTTACAGAAGGCAGATTTATCAAATATGTCAAGGGATGACAAATTAAATGTGATGATATCTCAGTTATGAAAGCATGTGCAAGAGTGTGAAAAGCTATTGTTACATTTTCCCCGTGAGTTTGGCAATAAATGACTAGACTGTACAATTAAACTCAACTTCATTTCACTGCTACACTGACAATACAATACAAATAGTTCAACTGAAACTTCGGACAAATACTCAAATGTCTATTGCCTTATCAGAACACTTTCAACTAGACTTTTCGATCTGCGTGTTGGTAGTGTATATATATGGTAAGTAATGGCAGGTGACAGGTAAGTCCATGCAAGTTTCTCGAAGCGACGCGACATCTAAAACAATCGCGAAGCACATCGCGCGATCTTGGCCAAGTCACAATTGATTTACAACGACCAGCGGCGGCTGGCGTTATTTTTTTCAGGGGATGATTTACAGCACTATTGACATTTATACATTGGTAGATTGATATTCATTATATTTTCAGTAAGAGTAAAAATCTAAATATTCTTCAAAAAGTTTTTGCCAACCAAATTGGCACCATCAAGAAAAGCATAGTCATTCATCTACCGATTTGAATGGCAAAACTTGCGTCGAAAGCAAGTGTTTGTTTCAATTGAAAGGGGTATATTTTCAGGAGTGATTAGTTTTTTCAGGCATGTTATGGATATGAAATTTCGAATCTGGGTACGGATATAGGAATAAAATGATATCGGTTACGGATATGTAATTATTTCGGATTATCTGTTAGTATCGGATAGTGTATAGAAACTTTCTTATATTTTTTACCACTTTTATTTGTAACTATCGTTACCGCAGTTTCGTCCTATATGGACATTTTCAAACTAATCCAATAAAACACATTGTATCAGTTTGAAAATGTCCATATAGGATGAAACTGCAGTAACTATATTTACAAATGAAAGTGGTTAAAACATAGAAAGTTTCATTTCTTATTTTTCATGACATTTCCTTCCCTACATTGAATTGAGATTTTGGCTTCCTACTTCTCCACCTTCATACAAATAAATTGTGGGAATCTTCCAAAGATAGGAATAAAGCAATTAATTTCAAAATAAACCATTTACAAAAATAGGTAGGTCATGCAAAGAAGTAACTTTCAGGCATGAACTGGAAGAAAAAGTCTTCTCAAAACAACTACTTTCATATAAACTTATTACACAAAAGAAAGAATACTTTCGAAATAATTACTTTTATATGAACATTGAATTAGACAAAAATACTTTTTCCTATTAACTGGTAATGGAATTGAATCAGATATCATCCATAGGATTGCTACATAATATAGTATATGAAATTCCTAAAATTCCACGCACATGGAACACTGTCATTCTCAATGGTGGACATTTAATGTGGAATTAGACACTTTTGAGGGTTGTCATTCATAGGGGGCGAGAACTGGTTAACGGAGAACATATTTTAACAGAATGGCCAAATTTACTTTATATGGGTGATAATTATTTTCAATTTATTCTATTTGGAAATATTACCATAAAATTAGCTAAAAATTTTTAGTAAAATACAAATAAACGATAAAATATTTATAATTGAGACTCTGCACATACATCAGAAATACCAATATCAGCACTATAATGTAAGGCATACAATTTGGACTATCATCGACAAGTTTGTACTCTTATAAATATATAAGCTTATGTACAAATTACACTTCAAAAATATGCAAACTGCAATAAAATTTGCAGATGGTGACCAATATATCGTTGTCAATAGATTTTTTAAAGAAAAAAACTTTGAGCATAGAATATCATTAAATTAGATTATTTGCTAGCCTCCGCCACCTCCTAACTCATCCTCATACTGTTTACGGAAACAGTCACCTACTGGGAAGAAGTCCCAACATCGCTGCTGATACATATTCCACACATAAGTCTCTTGACCAGTATGCTCAGTGTCTGGTTTATTTATAAGATGCATAAGAAAGAACCTACAACAAAGAATGGCTCATAATAATAATACCAACCATTTATCATTGAAAGTAAATTGTAAAACCAAGTATACTAACATGTAATTAGCAAGATTGTGTTCTTGCTGTACGTGTGTATCAAAACCATGCGGAACCTTATCAAAGTAGTCTTTTCCTATACCACAAATAAAACAGTTGGACTCCATATCTTCTTTTACGCTCTCCAGCTGGTCACGAAGCTCACCAAAAGCGTCAATGATCAAACCTAAAACCGAAAATTATTCATAAAATCATTGAAAGGTAATTCAATTTGTATACTTGCCTTGGATTATAGCCAGCAATATAACAATTACAAAGAAGAAGAATGTTATATCAAACATAATTCGATACACTTCATAATCATCGCCATCTGGCGGTTCAATTTCATCACCTATACCACCGCCAGCCCTGACACCTTTATAGAGATGGAACACGAAGCACTGAAACCAAAATAAGTAATCAGCAGTTCAAACACTTTCAAAACAAATCGATGCCACTCACCGTTAACATATCATGACACTTTCGGTCAACAGCTTCGTCCTCTTCTTGTACATAAAATTTCCTGAAGAAGTTAAAAGCGATTACTGTGTAGATATACACAATGATCGTCAAGAGCATCACAGTGAGAACCAGCTGTTTTCCATTGTGGGTTACGGATTGTAAGATGGTACGCAGAGTTTTAAAACCAACAGCAACGTCAAGGAGATGAGCAGCAAAAAGAAATTGTTGAAGTTGCCTAGAATTGAGAAAGTGAAGTACCACAGAGAGTACAGAAAAGAGTTATCTGTTATCGTTACTCCAGATTTCCAGATTTGGTAACGCCAGTCGATATTGATGATCCTAAAAATACATAAAATAACCAGCCTTACAACAAATTCATATTAATTCAAACTAAGATTCATGACTTTCAATATTTTGTCTAAAAATTGTTATCCAATGATTGAACCTGATTGAAAATTCCATAACTTATTTATATTAGGTAAATAAAAAACTTCAGGGATGAGAATAATGTATCTACTCACAGTGAAATTATACTCTTTTTTTCTTCAGAATCTTGCTGTTGGAAAGATGTCTTTTCCATTCCCAGAAGATTACTAATTGATTCAAAATCATATGTTTCACTATACTTCTGCCTGACTTTTTTCTTAACGAACTTGTCCCAGTAATTGACCGGGAAAGACCTAAAGTAAAGAGTGGTAATGAATCGAGCATCATTACCATAAGATATACCTTACTTTGCCGAAATAACTAATTTATCCCAGTGCGATTTCAAATCATCATCCTCAGGCTGTTCAGCAATATATAAGCCTTCAAACTCCAACCTTCTAGCAATTTCTTTCTCTCTCTTGAATATAGCTAAAGGCACCTTCAAGTGATAATAGGCTATGAGCATTGCCAATGACACTATAGAATGCAACATCGCAGCTAATCTCATAACGTGTGCCATATAATAGAAATCTTCATCAACATGTACAAGTTCCGGTGAATCGTCTTCTTCGCCAGAATCTCCTGAACCCGACCCACTTCCATCATCAGCCCCTGAACCTTCGAGTATATCTGGGATTCCTTTACTGCCGCTCCCACCTATATCTTCATTTAAACTAGAGACCTGACAAAAATATTTTCAAAAAGTAGAACTGGAACCTGTGGCAAATACTTATCTCACATACTACAACTAAAACATTCTTCTTAACACGTATTTCACCAACCAAGTTAATATCATCAGAATCCAAACTATACTGAACTATAATAAAGCTCTTGATGACACCAACTTTGTTACTGAAATGTGTTTCGAAAATAGTGTTACAGTTCTGGTGTGTTGGAGAAGTATTTGTGTGTCTCATTTAAGAACTCTCTTAAGTGTTAGTTCTCACCTTGTAGAAGAGCAACATGAAGTTTATACAGAATGCCAACACCAATGCTACATATTTTAGATTGTAAAAGTTTCTTGCAAGGAATGAAACAGCTCTGTGACCATATGCAGCAAAGTTGATTTGAGAAACAGCAGACGGCTCTGTAGTGTGAACCTGTTTGCTTTCAGATTCAATGGCCTGCATCGCGGCTTGCTGAGCTGCTTGAGCTTCCACTTTCTCTTGCTGAGCTCTCTTGGCTTGTTCTCCCTGAAAATATCATCACGTTACATCTTTAGTTACTAATGGTGAATGGGACTAGATCAGGGAACATTTTTTTATTAACAAAAGACCTATATTGGCAGTGTCGGCCACATAGCCCCCGGCCCCGATATCGGGGAGTTCTTACTGATTGGGAATCCCTGTCTCTGCTGGCCAACAAGTTATCTAACTCAGATGGTTTTTTTCATCAACTTATTACTTTCTCACTGCCCCTCTGGACTTTCCTTAGAACATCTTTCTGATAGCTGAGTTGAGATTAACTAATTTTATTCATAAGTAGGTATACCTTTGTTATGTTGTTGTTAAGAAGTCCAAAGCTGGACTGCGAAAGAAAGTCTCACTGTCAATCTCAGTAAAACAGTACTAGTTACATTCAGAAAGGGTACATATACACGTAGAGCCCCAACTTTGAGTGGAAACCTGTTAACTACTACGGAATATATCAAAAACTTATGAAAACTATGGTTACTTATGCCTCTCGTGTAAAAAACTGGAACAAACATCAAGAGTTGAATTTTTAATTACAGGGGCAATTTTTACTATCCCACAGATGCTTTAGAGGTGATCCAACACCTCACACCATTACATTTTTGTGCAATGAAGGAAACAACAATAAATGCTTTCAGGTTTCATCAACCATTAAACATTAATTTTTGTTCTGGTGTTGGCAAAGTGTTTTCAATAGATTCATTTTACGCCAGAGGTTCCAATGCGAACTATCAAGAAGAAATGTCAGTTAGGCAACATAGGTAGGAAAGCATTGGTATGGTATTCTTAAGTCCAAAATGGATGAAACAATTGATGTTGAAATGAAGAGCCAAATTTAAAGCCCTTCGAACACCTTGCAAGTACTCTCAACATCTTCCATGTATATCTGATTGGATAGAGCCCATAGCTTCCTCGGTAGGAAGGTTCACAGCTAATTTCGTTGTTAACTTTTATGTACTTACCCAAGCAAATCAGACAAAGATAATGGTTGTTCAGGGTTTCAGCATCAGCATGCTCCCCAGTTTCTTCAGGAGTGGTTTCACCATCACCAGATGATGGTTGACTTCCTTGTGGTGACTCATGTGCTGCCATTTTGTACTGCCCATTATCCTCTTTAGTAATATCAAGACCAAATGCTTGCATCTGAGTATTCTGTTCCTCTGTCGATGGTAATGAAGGCAGTACCCTCATGGGACCCACTTTCTCTTCTTGAACGACTTGTATGACTGTGTTCCTCAATTACTGGACCTCTCATCAATGACATAAGAATACCCAAAATATACCTTACCACAATAACCATGCCGAAGCCTGAATAGTAGAATGCAAAGAAAATCAGTTTGAAGAAGCCAACAAACAACTCCGTAAAAGTCATCTGCTGCATCTCTGATATCTTGTGTTTGATATTAGAAGGGCTCAAACAAGATAACCCATAATATATTCCACCTTTTATCGATTTGTATATTCTCTGGAATTGGTTTTTGGAAGCTCGATCTTCTTCTTCATCAGTCATGTAACTGTAACTAGTTGCTCTTGTTGGTCCACCACCACCAGACTCTTCAACAGCCATCAATCCACTTGCATGCTGCATTTCAAAGATGGCATCTTCACAGAAATTGATGAAAGCCTCCAATTTCTCCTTGTCACCTCCTTCAGTCACAATAGAGTAGAAGAATGCTCGTTTTGATTCCTAAAAAATATATTTTCATTTTTCTTCAATTCATTAAATTGGGAGACACTAAGAGAATGGAATTAATGTATGAGGAACTGCCAAGGGACGTACGCGACTGTATTTCAAGTGAAAAATCTATGTTATTGAATGGTGTACGGAGAGATTGGTAGAATCCAACCTCATACACAAGTCAATGAAAATATTCTCGGACAGTGAAGCGGCATTGGAAGCTTTTTGGCTCCTATCGAGCAACGTCTAAATTAGTAGCAAATTGCCAAAAACGACTCCCCTCAATAGAAAGACTTAACAAATTGTCTCTGGTCTGGATTCCTGACCATACTGGCCTGTTTCCCTTGGCCTGTCTCCCTTGCAAAGGAGGGTGCTGCAAGCAACTTCATCGAACCACAACCTGTCTTTGGCATTGCATTCGGGTTTGCCAAACAAAGATTGAACACCTGTATGACAAGAGCATAGCCTGCCCCGCTGCGGAATGAATCAGGTTTTCAGAGTTTGGCAGAGCCATGCTCTTACCATTTGACCTGAAAGATCACGCACCATATAAACTAATCGGCTTCGTTAAGAAGCTGGGTTTATTTGGTCGTGAATAGGTATGAGTCACAATAAACTCTCTCGGGTTGCGGTGTGGGGTCGAATAGTTCCACTCACTTTTAACCTAACCTAACCTAACGAGGAACTTAGCAAAAAAATCAACAGTTAAAAGTTTCAAACTGAACATGCTACCTGAAAAAATATATGTACGAATGACATTAAGGTAATCCTACACTGAAGATTACTAAAAAAAACTGACTGTTTTATATTGGCAAATATATATTAATTAGGGAATATTTATTTGGAAAGTAAAACCTCACAAAGTTAGTGATTTATATATAGATATGTACCTAATAATAAATAACACCTCCTGAGTCACAAAGTTGGCAAATAAGCAAGAAGGTCTTACCTTAATTTGTGGTTTTTCCCATTGTTCAATGTTGGATTCTTTTATTTCAAAGTAAACTCTTTCAATCCGTTTGCTACCACCCAAAATTTCTATACGCCCCAAAAATGGTTCAAAATAGTTGAGAACAGAACCAGCAGTTTCAAAAACCTAGCAAGTCTTGGTTCATTTGGCATATGCTCTGACAAATTTGTAAGGAGTACCGCCAAGTTGAAACCAATTTCTTTAGCTGGCTCATGGAATCTATCAATGAAGCCAATGTAATCCAATTTACCATCATGGTTAGTTTCACAACAGGCCAACAAAAATTCTATTTCTTCTCTGAAAAATAAGGAAATAAATCAAGATTATGGACTATTGGATTCAACTTACGGAGTGTAACTCTTTTGCTGTTCCATTTTGTCCTTAAAATCTTTTGGATACACCCATCCATCACTATTTAAATCAATTTCTTGGAAAGATGCCGAAGAAGTAAGATCTTTCAATTTCAAAAACATGTCAAAGTACTTCAAGATTAGTTCAACATTGCTAGCACTCTCAACCAAAGTGTCAACCATTTGTTTACCAATAGTACCATTGACTACATTACCCTCCAACATTGAGAGCATCATAGTAATCATGTCTTTTTGCAAATTCAGCAATTCTTTGAGCAAATCCACTTGGCTAGAATGTTTGAAAGTTTTTCTTGCATGTGAGAGAACAAAAAAAGGAAACCTCCCACCGCATCCCACAATCTAGAAAAAGAATATATATGTAGGTATTCAGAAATCGAAGTTTTTATTTTTCATTACCTGGAATGGGCTAATGCTTGCTGGTTGAGAGTACACGGTCCCTGAATAACTTCTGTGAGTGTGTTGAATACCTGACTGGCGACCTCTATTGCTTTGAAAAAAATGGCTTTACCAGCTGGATCTATCAGTTCTTTGCTGGAGTAATGCCAGTAAAAGTCCATGATGGACTCTTGAAGTCTCAACAGGTAATCTACAGTGCATATTACCACATTTACTGTAGTCGTGTTTCCGGCTTGAGTTCTCAAATAATTTTGCCATTCTAAAAAGTTGAAGCACAACTTGTAAACTAACTGTTTTTATCATAGTTTCCTTTTTATAGAATAATTTTTCAATTAAATATTACCTAAGTTGTGGCCTTCACAGGTCAATTGAATGAACCTAAACAAAGCACAAGTAAATTCTGCGTCATGCATATTCTTCTCACCAGCAGCTCCTAAAAATATCCCTTCATCATTCTGACAGATTTAATGAAACAAATCAGTACCTTCAGAACCAACACCAAGGCCTTCAGCTTTTGTGTTCCTCTCAAATGCATCCAAATCTAAAACTCCACAGCTATTCATGAGACCTGCAATACTGGTGAAAAATCCTACATCTTTCTTTTCCTTCAGATGGTTTAACATTCCCATCTGTATCTCAAAATTACCGCCTCGCAGAACAGAAATACCCAACTGTAATGTTTCATCACCATCTCTGAAGGAACGCCTTTACATGCAGATATGTGAAGAAGAACCATCTCTGCCACTCCTCTGTTAGCAAGTCGGGCTTGGTTGAAAAGAAGCTTCTGTTTTTCCATTTCTTGTTCCTAGTAAAATAAAATGGGGTGACGAAATTTGTTTCTCCAGTATTTTATGTTATGGATTAGATAGTTCTCAAAGCAAGCTATGACTTTCAAATCAATCAATATAGGGTATTTTAATGATATGACAAGTTATGTTGAATTAGAGAAACTGTATATAGGGTCAAATCTTGACCCTATATACACTAATGATAGACCTACTTATCTGAAACACTTATCTACTTTATTTTTCCTAACTCATCAAGAATATCAGGTATGTATTATGATTACAGGAAATGCATCTCACCATCATTTTTCTCATCGTCCTCTGTGTTAGCATTCAATAAAAATATTAATCGGGAAATTCAAAGTTAACTTCAAATACTTACATGAATAGAAGAAGCGCCTTCTTCGCCCTCTCCGCACCCTCTTCTTCTTCACCATCTTCTTCTTCTTCACCACATGATTTTGCAATGATTTCAGCGTAGCTCATATAAAGTGGATCCTCCTGTAAAGCTCCTGACCTCTCGGTCATAGCTCCTCGGCAGAAAGTTGTAACTAATTGTGTTAAAGGATCAGGCTTCCCTTCCTCCTCCTCTGCATCTTTCTTTGTCAGTTCAGAATCTTCAAAACTTTGCGTGAGGTCTTCTATCATTACTTCTTGTCCTACGTTCTCATCTTGAAGCCAAAAATCACGGTATGTGCGAATGAAGATATTAATTGCACGATGTCTACAAAAAAGAGTTATAAAACAATTGAATATATGTGGAGTGGTATTAGTTGGAAAACCAAGACACACCTGCTCAACTTGTATAAAGGAGTCATTCTGAGGCAAGCTAGTGCAGCCCTTTTTCTAGCAGCTCCTAAAACTCTTTTCCACCCATCGCGGTTATTCTTTGGTTTGGAAGCCTGTTAGTACATGATAAGCAAAATTGTTAAATAGTTAGAATCACACAGTAATTTCAAGCAAGTATTAAAAATGAACGGGAAACCAAGCCACTCAACGAACCTTGGCAAACTGTGCAAAGAAGCTTGTCGGAAGCAAGAAAGTACCGCACGCTTCCTTTGAGTTGAAACAACACTTCTGTAAACACCTTTCTGCTGCTGTTGTGGATGATCGATCTAGTATGCAATGCAAAACAAATGAAATTGAATAAAATGCTAACCTAAAGTAACGAACTAAATTGCGAGATGAAATAATATTCAAATAAAGCACCTCTCCATCTTATAAAACATTCAGTGAAAGTTTTCTTGCCAAAATGAAGAATATGCCAATATCGACAATATTATGGTTCCAAACTTGGTTGAAAGGTAATTCAATTAAAATAAAATGTTCAAATTCAAGTAAAAAGGCAAATAGTAAAAGAGTTCATCGAAAAAAACTTGAAAACTGTGCATTTATGAAAAAATTATAAAATATTTTCAACTCACCATATGAAGCCCGTACAATACTTTACTCATAGCAACAATCCTATCTACAGTTTCTTCCAGTTGGTTCTTGCCGTTGTTATCTGTTGCAGTAACTGAAACACTTTTCTTACTACCCAACTGACTATAAAGATAGTGCTGCCAGGACATTTCATCAGCGGGGTCAATTTTATCTGGCAAGGTGAGTTGTGTTTTCGCAAAAACAATAATATCTTGTTCGTTCATTTTCTAGAATTGAATATTTTTTATTGTATAAATATATGAATGATACATACTCATCATCAACTGACCTTAAGAAATCGATCTTTGCAATGTTGGACCAGTTCTTGCTCTCGTCCTGCAAAAAGATTTAGACCAACAGGAAGCAAGCGTTTCAAACAGGCTACCATCAGTGAAGCTTGAATTTCTTTATCTTTATTCCTTTTTTTGTCACGATGCTTCTTTTTTTTCTGTAGCAAACATGAAAGAAAGCATAAAAATTTTGTGAAAAGTGAAATTCAAACATACTTCTTTAAAATAATGTTATTACCTTTCCAACTGTTGGTTGACTGCCATCAGGAACCACTGACCTGCGTGTTGCTGTTGGCATTATTAAAATCATATTATCTATTTCATTCGCGGCAATGAAATTCTGCTCTTCCCTGAGGAAGTATTGGGATTTCGACCAAATGTTGAAAATTTCGGCCACATGATTATACAAATCTTCAGCTTCTGCAACATTGTGCCTCATCCAATGGTTTCTTTGTAAGTCTACATATTTAATAAGAAGAGGATAGAATGAATATATATCTCTCACTAAGAGATGCCAATCCTCTTGAATTTGAGTTTCGATCTAACAAAAATAGAAATTTGGAAAACAGATACACTTATTTTAAATATTCATTATTTCACTCACTTGTGATGTGTCATCGGAAGAACTTTTTATGAACCCTCTCAAACTTTCTTCTTTGTGAAACATAATTTCAGTTCTTTTTTTCACTCTCTCTGCTAATGGAAGGAAGGGATCTTTTAGTAATTCTTCGCTACTGTTTTATAATTATTTGCTGAGTATAGGCTGCTATTCTTGTCATCCATGGAGAACTATCATTGCCAATGTTCTTTTTGATGAGTTTGAGAACATTTTTAAGCAACTGATTCATATGTTCAGCTGTCACCATTGAAACATGAGTTCTGTGAATAAACATTTTCGGTAATGAGTTAAAAATCTATGATAGTAATATTTATTAGTTTCTCTTACCCTCCAGTAGGGCTGACATTGTCGGGACCTTGTGACCACCAAAATGGAAGATATGAACATAACATAGGCATGATAACATCGATAATTTGGGGAGCATCCGCATACGTTTTCTCACTTTCTACAAACTGATCTACTTCAGAAAGTATTGCTTCAAGAGTTGGCATAGAATTTTCCATCCTTGCCATTATGTCTGAAAATTGAAAACAACAGTTTCAACTAGTTTTTAAACTAGAATTAGTTTAAGGACCTTGAGCTTCTAATGAGTGATCAGCAATTCTGTTCAGCAGGGAGAACTGATTATGCTTATTTAAATGTGGTTCCAAGAAGGCAACTGGAAAAGTGGAACTAAAAGCTCCCATACAAGACCCCAGAGCTGGTTTATACTTCTCCATTTCAGTTTTCAAATATTTTCTATCGTGTGATAACGTAGGATCAGTTCCCAGAGTGTACAAAGACTGTAAGATTTTGTATGATGCCACCTGAATTTCGTCCACTGAAAAATATATAATACTTCATTGTACTATTCATGACAGATGATACTATTATTATAAGTTGTAAAAGTAGTCATATACTTACATAAAAGATCACTCCCATATTCACAATTTGCTAAGTGATCAAAAAGAGAAGTCAAAACTGGTAAAATAACTGCATTTACGTAGAATAACGATGTTGAAGTTTTTAGATGAGTGCCTCTCAGATGACTGTATTTTCCCTGTTGAAAATCAAAAAAATATTTCAGTCTTTATTATTTAAAGCATACAATCTGAACAAATTTTCATTACAGGTCACTCATGTCATAGTTTTAATATCCATAGTTATAATTACAAAAATTAAAAACAAAATACACGAAATAACTAAAAAATATAAATCAGGAACTGTGATCCTATTAAATTTTTGAAAAATATTTATTTCAGTCTTATATACTCACAACTGCAATATGTAATTTATATTTGGGGATCAGCCAATAAAACCTTTGATATCTTTACAAAATAAAACTATTAAATGCATATATAAATTATTGCACTCAGAACCAACAGTGAATTTGTATAAACGAAAAAATTTATTAGACACTATACAAACAAAAAATTTTTTGTTTCATTCATTCAATAACAAGTAAGTCAAAAATTTCAAACATAAATTTCATAGAAATCAATAATATTAATAACACTAGACAAACAAAATTATTATCAGTTATTAATTTAAAATCTAATTTTGGACAGAAATCAATTTATAATAATAATAACAACAATTTATTTTTCCAAGAAACATACAATGTTTATAGCAGGGTGAAAACAATAATTCAAAAACTAAGTATAAAATAACTAAGTAAGAACAGACCACAAAAAAAAAGCATTCGGCAGCTCATTATAAAAGTTGATACCTTTATAATAAATCGAATTTTGCCCAATATTTGTTATAATTTTCATTAATTTTAAATTGCTTGAATATCTTGTCAAATGGTTGTGTTGGTCACTATTGATTTTGAAGGTCAAATTTGAATGTACGACAAATATAATAATAGTTTTTTTGGTTTATACAAGTTGACTGTTGTTGGATATATATATATATATATATATATATATATATATATATAATATATATATTAATATATATTATATATATATATATAATATATATATATAATATATATAATATATATATATATATATATATATATATATAATATTATATATATATAAAAATTCAAAGTCAGAAAATTTCCACATACCTCCTGTAAATTGATAATTGTATGACCTAAATCATCGGCGGTATTATTGAAAAATGTCAACATTGAAGTTCTGATGAACTCTGGGCAATTTTTCACTAAAGACTTGGCATCAATTCCTTTTACTAAAACCTGCAAACATCTGACTGTAATCCTGACGTCAGCTCCAAAGGCAGCTAATCGAGATCTTAAGAGGTTTGCTAGTTTGCAGAATAAGGCAGCCACCATTTCTTTTTCTTTCAAGCTCGCGGCTCCAACATTGTTTGTAGCTGTGGCTATGGCTATGAAATAGTTCCTGTGAGTGGAGAAATACTTTTCCATCAGAGGAAGAACGACCTTTGAGAAAAATTTTATGTCACGTGATGATGTCTTATAAGAACTCCTTCTGCTGAATGTTTGGGAGGGTTTCAAGAGTTTCATATTAATTGTTGCTCTATCCAAATACTGAATAAGTTTTTCCAGTAAGCTGTATGCGAAACGAAGTTCCACTGATGGACCAGCAGTTGACTGCTCTGTCTCTAATTGACCACCACGGTTAGGCCTGTGCAACTTGTAACCTTGATACTGAAGATACTTTAAGAATTCTTGTGATCTTTCTCTATCTTTTTTCTTCTCTTTATCGGTCAATAAGTCGTAAGGAACCAGCTGAGGATGTATTCCGCCTCCACAAGTATTCAATTCTTCCTTTTTCTTTCTTGCCCAAATATCATGAGCATTCTCTGCCAATCTTTCAGCCATGTTCTGCATTTCTCTTGATAATGTGAGGTTCGTCATGTCCACAGGATGGGGGTTATAATTAAAAGCTGAGCTGTGTTCCCCAGATTGCCTCATACCTGAATTTCTACTGTTTGATGGTAAATCTACCTCAGTATGCTCAACAGACCAGCCTATGGCTAAAAGAGCTTTCAGGGATTCTCTCACCGGTTCTTTATATCTTTCTTTTTCCTGGAAATAAATATGATACAATTAATATCAATGTATCCCAAACCAAATCTTTACTTACATAATCATTCAACATTGCATAGGGTTTCAATCTAGGGTGGGTCTTGTTTCCATCCCAACCCGAATATGTCTCTCCATACTGCCAACCATTCTCCAATTTCCTAGAACCCCAAGCATCGTGATAGTGTTCAGAAAACTGCTGAACTATATTATTCAAATCATTGTTCAGAACAACTGATGACGTATTGATCGGTTGAGGGTTGTAAGGACCATCAGGACCAGTCTTTGCAGATTTACTGGTGTACCATTCATCATCATAGTTCTTTGAAAGAGAGTAGTCTGGTGGTAAAGCACATCCAATTGCTGTCAAACAAGGCAGAGCTTTTCCAAAAAGTTCTGGTTCGTAATCCATTTTACTTAACGAATCGAAGATATTCGAAAACAACATCATAGTTAACCTCTTTTCTTCATCGCTAGATGATCCATATATTCCCTGCCCACTAGTGGTACCGTAATATTTAGCACATCTGTCATAATGCAAAGTTAATAATCGAAGAGCAACTGTTGTATATTCAGATAAATTGGAAACATCAACGGTTAGCTTTCTGAGAAGTTTTAGAAGCATTGATGGTTGTATGGCACTAGTTAAAGCTACCAAAAAATCTGATACCGCTTCTCTTTGTCCTTTAGTGAGCATACGATTCTTTGATAGTCGGTAAACTGTGTGCAATGTTGCATCCAATAGTGAAGCATAGTTTTCAGCCTCACTATAAAATTTGCTATGTTGAATGAGCAGTGGAAGAATGGAGTTTCCTATATAACGATTCATACTCAGAGCCATATCAGATTCACTACCATCATTCTATAAAAAAATGTACATTTAATGAAAAAACATTCAAGTACCTAAATCTTACCCTATCAAGCATAGTTGCACATCTCAAGTCGGGAAGAAAAGCTTCCTCCAATAACCGAAAGAACAACTCTTGAGTTTCAATTCCATATACTCTCTCCAAAAACAAAACTACTGACTGTTTATGACCAGGTATTAAGCCAGATGGCATGTCCGACTTTGGCCGTTCTTCCCCAGCTGCAGGGTTATGAAGGCTAAATCTTAAACTCAGTACACCTTGAAGATCCTCTAGTGGCACCAAAGACCTCAATATGGCCCTTGCTCTCAAGGATTCATTTTTGCCCTACAAACCAGTCAATTACTATTATATTGACCTAAATTCATCTTATACTTACCAGAGCTATAACTGAAGAATCGGGAGCACACCTACCAAGCAGATCCACCAAGGTACAATAAAAATTAAGGATTGCAGCTCCTGTATCAATGTAATCTTCATCATCATCGCTTTCAGGCAATGGGTGTGTAAATTGAGCACAGTTAACAACGGTTCCTTCCGCTTCATCCATCATTTTTCTCCTATCAGCTATCCTTTCAGACATCTTGTTAGCATCTACTATTGCCTTCAAAAGGCCTTCGCCTTCACCCCTCAAGGCAGGACCCAAGCATTCTGGTCTTCTAATCAAAAGTCTGATAACTAAATTAGCATTTTCCTCTACACTTTCCCCGTTTACCCATACGCAGAACCTGAGAAAATCTAAGTATCTTTCTCCTTCAACTGGATCCCATCCAAGACGGGTAACCTTTTTCAACTAGTTCTGAATTTGATTGTAAACCACACCTAGACAAGTAAATAGCGATTTTCTCTAGATAATGCTCGCGAAGAGCCAATGCTAGTTCTGTATTCTCCATGAGAGACGAGTATGAAACGTCCAATGGAGTTGACCCTCTCAAGCTAGGTCTAGACAGAAGGATATTGCTATTGTCTAGTAAAAAGTCAAAATGTTCGAACATGGCCTTCTGATTCTGTCTGCCAGTCCTACAGAAATAGCAAAGAAAACGACAACAAGCTACAACCATTTCATGAGATGTATCCTAAAAAATTACATTACAGTTTCTATTTACAAAGCTTGTTATCAACCAACCTTTTCCTTAATAACAACCTCTCCTTCAGTGGCTTGCTGTTGAGTACTTGCATCAGATTGAGCCTGAGATCGTCTTCCCAAAGTGTTAATCATCACTGCCATTACATTTTCGTGGATACGTAAAACTCTTATAAGATCAGGGTGCTGGAAAAATGTATGATTGTTAACAAGTTTCCATAGTCTTTCTCTCATTAATTCTTCTTCTTCCTGAGACATTTGTACTGGCAGTAAGGCTCTTATTTGACTCAAACCCACCCACATTTCAGCAACATCTTCTTTTGTCTTGATATTGATGATGTAAGTTTTTTCTAATGCTCTGATCAGCTCGCCAACCGAATCATACTGTCTCACCAACAAACTGGCAATACGATAATATATGTCACTATTTTTAAAAATTGGTTCATATTATCATTCACTCACCTAAACATTTCTTGGACCAGTTTAGGTGTCTCGATTTGTGTTTCTTCAGCCCATCTAACTATAGTACTAATCAAAACTTTCCTGAAGTTCTCCTCTGGGGTTTTCTTTTCAGGACCTGGGTCTTCTTTGGGCTCTTCTTCTAACTCTTTCACAGCATTTATCAAGTTGTATAATTTTTTAATTGGTCCAGGTTTTACCAAGTCATCAGGATTTTCTTCTACTTGGGGTGCTAACAAAGCTTGTAACGAGACATGTTTCATGAGCTTGTCATGAAAATTATTCATTCTCTCACAAAGATCTTCACCTAATGGACAGTTGTCCTTGTCTTCTTCCTCTAAGTTTTTGAAACCTAAAACGTTCCGAAACTGTAACGGAGGATATAAGAATTGTCTTTTCCAAATATTTAGCATCAAACCACTGAGAAGGGACAATAGACACTACAGGTTACAAATTCCAAAATCAAATTAGGTAGGATGAGGCCAAGTATACTTTTGTACCTCAAAGGTAGTTTTCTAGCTGAAGCCATTCTGCTAATTGTCAAATCAAATATAAAAAATAATATCAAAATAAACCATGAATATTACTGAAGTTTTATCCCAACACCAAACCGTTATTTTAACACCTCAATACGTGTTTCAATCACCAAGTGATCATCTTCAAAAGGAAGATTAAACTACGTTAGTTTCAATTAACAAGTGATCATCTTCAAGAGGAAGATTAAACTAAGTTTAATCACTTGGTGATTAAAACACGTGTCAAAGTGTTAAAAATAACGGTTTGGTGATAGGTTAAACTCCAGTAATATTCATGACTACACCAAATGTTCCAAACAGTGCATTACAAGTTCAAAATAAGCGAACAAAAAATACCCAAAATTAAATTGCCTACTGAAACTACTAGGTTGAAAATAAAAGGCTTCTACAAAATCTACTACAGCTTGAAAAAATTAAATCCATAAAAAATCTTGCAAAAAAAAAGCTTCCATATAAAAAGAAACTACTTTCTAGGGCCTCAAAAGAATTGACACGCGTATATTCACTTACTCAAATAATTTAGACACAATTTTGAGAACTGCCTTCCTCAATAGTTTGTGGATATAATATTCAACTTCATCAAAGATTTGAAAAAAATATGTTACTATCGTCAGAGTTATATAAAAGGCAGAAATATGTGGTAGATGGGTAAGTTTGTTTGCACTTCTCTGATTAACTGTACATGTTATAAAATCAACATCAACGTTAGTTACACTTCAGTGAATAAAAATTGCTCTTCTATAATTATTTCCAAGAAACTTGATTTTGTTAAAATACAAATTTACTATTTATTTAAAAATTAGTTTTATTCACTGAAATTTGCCATATTTCCTATGAAAATATTTAGTAGTTAACACTTTATAATCAGCTGTATGAATTATTTCATTATTATCAGTTTGTTAAAATGATGACATGACTTTCAAATCATACGCTTGCCAATATCTTTTTAACGTACCTGCTATTCGCTTAAACTTACACAAAATGGCATTCATTTGTTCCCTTGGAGGACACCTGAATTCCCTAGTCTTTTTAGCTGCTACCGCGCAGAAGGCAAGTCGGATTGCTTAATCTCGATGTAACGTCTCAACTGATCTGTTTGCAATTCGCTCACGAAATCATGACTGAAAGCTATAATCGACTCGACTCTGTGTCTCAATTGGATGTCACACAGATGGTGTAAAAGATAACACATTTGTAACTTGGCTCCTTCAGCCATTTTCATTGAAAGGAGACCTTTTCGGTGTTCATCTTTGCCGTCTTTTTGGAATAAAACGTCCCAAGTTTCAGGGCAAATCATTATAAGTAGTTTTTCAACATCCTCGTCTGTAAGCATGCCAACCAACAATAAACGATCAACGAGTTTTAGAAGAGGTCTGAAAATCAAGAATAACTCTTAAATTATAACTATTTAAAACACTTTCAATAATTCAAAATATATTTTTAAAGTCATTTTTACTCTGATTGCTGTTAACTTACAAAAAAAGATTTTCATTGGATCCACCAATTGGATCTCTGTTATGTACTTGGTTAGTCTCTACAGATTCTGCCAAAGCCATCATTACATAATCCCTTACAATGTCAAGAGGAAAATGAGGTGAATAGAGTTTTTTTATGTTTTCAATGTTTTCCCTTGAAAATAAGCATTACTGATACAAAAATCTTACAAATAGAATACACAACTAACGTTATATCCGACATCTTCATCTGGGGTTGTATAGACTCCATTTTGAGTCTTCTCAAACTATGTCCCATTTCAGGATCCTCATACATATCTTTCAGCTCCTGGCCAATGGGTATAACATACTCATTCTTGCATACTTCCCTGAAATACCAAATATTCAATGAAAATTACTTAAAGCAGTAAATCCTACATTGTAGTTGCCGTGGATTCCAAATGGACAGCAATCAGTAAATCATAGAAGCCTTGACGTAGGGGACCACTCATATACTCAGACTTGATAGCATAAAGCAGTTGCTTCTGGTCAACATGTTTACAGAGTACATGGGCTGCTTTGTAATTGCTCTGGTAACATAGAGCAGCATATAAAGTTAAAGTGTGCGCGTGAAAGCTCAACAATTTATCCATTTCAATTAGTTCCAATATATCGATGCAACGATCTTCTTCTGGAATGTGGAGAGCAAGCATTGAAATCGGGTCCTCGCATAACATAGACCAACCTCGGATATCAGATAACTTCAAAGCATGCACTTGAAGACTCTGATTGGGAACCTAAAGAAAAAACAAGTCATATTCTCGATGAGAGCCTCGGCAATCATGATCTCACCCTTGCCCACTGGTGTGGTTTTAAACATTGGACTTTCAACCTTGGAGGAAACTGAGGAATAACATGTCTGGCACTGTTTTGTAGAACAGCAGCAGATAATGGCAGACTTGTTGAAGTTCTGCCCAATTCAAATTGTAGGACCTCCTTACTTGTTGCTTCAACAAATATTGCGGAAATAGTTTTGTTTCAGGCTCCATCTATAATAATATCAAAAAGTTAATATTCTATTCATTTCTGAATCATATTTATATACTGATTTTGAAATAACAAGGCTGTAACGAACATTCTGAGCAGTTCCAGTTGAAAGATTGATTAAACAAAGTGATATATTCATTAGGATTAATCGAGATGGTTTAGAAAAATGTGAGTTGGTTAAACTCTAAAAAATCAGAAATTCACAATTCGAATTTTCAAATTTCTATTTTTTGTTTATTTTTAAAAGGGTACTCAAACTTGTGATTACCCTTTGGGAAGAAGAAACAAAAATAAAGACACAATTCAAAACAAAAAAAGGACCTAAATGGTTCACTCGTAATAATATACAGTGCATTTCTTTAATGCCCCCCCTTTATTTTTTGAGCTGGTCATCTCAAAAAATTGAAATTTGTGATAATGAAATTAATGCATGAATACTTCATTTTGAATTGAAATTGACAGATGAAACTTTCAAGATGGCAACTGGGCGCCATCTGGGAAAAAAAATTAAATGGAAAGGGAGGTCGTGTGACACATAATTTTGAAGATCCTGGCGAATACTTCACAACTCTAGAATATGAAGTCAATATCTTCACATACTACTAAATGGCGGAACATTTAATAATTTCCTGAAGACAAACACATCAATACCAATATTTCTAGAAATATTCCTTTTCATTTTTGGGAAAGAAAGTTTTTGGCTTTCTACTACTCCATCTTGATACAAAAAAAGGGGATGAGGGAATTTTCCAAAGAAAGGAAGGAAGTAATTAATTTGAAAATAAGTAACTCTATACATGGATGTGTAGATCGTGCAAAGAAGTAACTTTCAGACACAAACTCATCCCCCTTTTTTTTGTATCAAGATGGAGTAGTAGAAAGCCAAAAACTTTCTTTCCCAAAAATTAATAACTCCTAAAAATAAAACCCCTTCAATTCATTCCTTTTATCTGCCATATGGCAATTCCAACAACCCGATAAGGTTTGTTAAGTTATTTTTTGTTTATAAAAACGACAAAAAATGTCAGTACGACAATGAACATCATTGTTCAGTTAGAATATTCTCATTTAGTTTTCGGTTTTACTGGTAAAAAGGTACCACGTCAACAATATCTAAAATCGTCAATTCTCGTCCATTGGAAGAAAAAATTAAAGCGATTTTTATTTACGGTGCAACGCGTAACTTTCACGAGACCAAAAGAATTTTCAATGAACGTTTCCCGAATCATCTTGTTTGTAAAAAATATTTGAGGGAACTTGTATCCAAATTCAAAACTACCGGTAGTATACATAACAAAAAGCCCCCAGGTCATCCGACCATTCAGGAAGAACAGCAAGTGCAAATAATTGGTGAGATGATAGTAAATCCTTAACAGTCTACTTATTCCGTCGCGAATGTTTGTGAGGTGTCTCCTTCTACTGTGTGGAGACTTTTGAAAGGAATAGGTATCATCCATACAAAAGTAAAATGGTACACCAATTAACTGAAGATGGCCCTGATCGAAGAACAGAATTTTGCGAAATCATGACGGCAACCATTGCAAGGCATCCTACCCATCTCCACAATATTTGTTTTAGTAATTTCAAAAACTACGCCTCACGATTTGATCTCCACAAACTTCATTTGAAAAAATATAATCACAACATGTTCTCCACAAACTTTATTTGAAAAAATATAATCACAACATGTTTCGCTAGCACAGTAGCTTTTTCAAGTGTATACACTTGAAGTGTATACACTACTATCCTAAAAGCTACTTTATTTGAAAAAATATAAACACAACATGTTTCGCTAGCATAGTAGCTTTTAGGATAGTAGTGTATACACTTCAAGTGTGTACACTTGAAAAAGCTACTGTGCTAGCGAAACATGTTGTGATTATATTTTTTCAAATAAAGTCTAACGAGATCAAATCATGAGGTGTAGTTTTTGAAATTACTATGGATCTTCATCAAGTAACGGCCGAATCAATCAAAAAATTTGTTTTAGTGACGAATGTACATTTTTTCTTAAAGGGCATTGTTCACAGACAAAATTGCCGTTATTGGAGTGGCATCAACCCTCACGTTTTCCGGGAAACACATACCCAATATCCATACAAATTTACGTTTGGGCAAGAATATTGGGAAACCATATTGTAGGACCTCTATTTATTGATCAAAATTTAACAAGGGAAGTGTATTTGAATATGCTGGAAACTACTGTTAACCATCTCATCACTGAAATCGTGGAAGCGAATCCTAATGAATTAGATAATATATGGATACTGTATTCCAACAAGATGGAAAACTAAATGAGAATAGTCTAACTACAATGTCATTGTCGGTACGACAATGATGTTCATTGTCGTACCGACATTTTTTGTCGTTTTTATAAACAAAAAATAACTCAACAAACCTTATCGGGTTATTGGAATTGCCATATGGCAGATAAAAAGGAGTATTTCTACAAATATCGATATTAATGTGTTTGTCTTCAGGAAATTATTGAAAGTTCCGCCATTTTGTAGTATATGAAGATATTGACTTCATATTCTAGTGTTGTGAAGTATTCGTCAGGAACTTCAAAATGATGTATCACAAGACCCCCCTTTCCATTTAATTTTTTTTTCAGATGGCGCCCAGAAGCCATCTTGAAAGTTTCATCTATCAATTTCACTTCAAAACAAAGTATTCATGAATTAATTTCTTTATCCCAAATTTCAATTTTTTTAGTTGACCCGTTCAAAAAATAAAAGGGGCAGACATTAAAGAACTGCACTGTATAATTTGTGCTAATGTATAACAGAGGTTGAAGTGTTACAAGAGCATCAATAACAGTTAATAATGAACTGTCTCAAGTGAAAATTTGAATAAAAAATTTTAAAAAATGTATATAATTTTACCAGTTATTGAGATATTTCTCTGCAACTCATAATAAAGTAGAGATTGAAAGCAGGAAACGTATTCAAGAAACACTTTATTGTGGGTTTTTCACTAAACAGTTTTACAAAAACGAAACACGTGTTTCGCTATACAATAGCTTCTTCAGGCGTTTTTGTGAAACTGTTAAGTGTTTTTTGGATATAAAATAATAGGTGCTCGCATCGAAATTTCCATAGAAATATTTCATAATGAAAGCAATTAATTTAATAATAGACTTCCTTATTGTCAGGAAGTGAATGGTAAACATTTATTGAGATGAACTAGTGTGACTTTTGAAGTTGGTTGTTTGCAGATTTTTGAAAAGAATATAAAACTACTAATTACTCAGGAACAGCTGGTTTGATTTCCAAAAATAAACCGATATTGAATACAAGACTCTGTTTGTCGCTCCCTCAATGAGTGATGCAACAATAGTGTTTTTATTATTGAAAGTAGGTACTAAAAATTATGCTTTTACATAGACTTTATCCAACCTGAATATTTTCCAGTTCAAAAGTCAATATCGATTATTCAATGGTTGAAATCAGAAATTTCATGTTTTAACAAGCTCCAAGTTTAAAATTTCTTTTCACATTTACCTTGAACTTATGTGACGTCTGTTTACCATCACATGTGAATGTTATAATTCCTGTAGCAGCATCCAAGAAACAACCTATAAACATTCCTTGTGATGCTCCCTTTCCTGATGCATCCTGAGTTACCTGATTATATAATTCATCTGATCTAACCATATAACAAGATTGTCTGTCGATACTAAAAAAAATCTGTTACACCGGCTAACAATTAACTCAAATGGTAAATTTACCAGTCAATAACTCTGTCGAAGTCATCAACAATCACCACTGAAGTTTTGAGTACTTGATTTTGATTGAAATCTTTGCTGTGAAGATGGTACTGTGTAGTCACCCAACCAACGTAAGTGTGTGCTGGGTCCTGGCCAGGAAAGATTCGAACACCTGCAAAAATTCATGAACAAAACCATCGATTATGAAAAAATGTATTGTCATACCATAGAAGTATTCGTTGATGAGTTTAAGACACTCTGCATCATAAATTTCATTACCAACTGCCTCAATACCAGAAGGGTGAGTAATCGTCAACTGTTTTTGTTGGCGATCGGGTACCAACTGTGGTTGTAGATCATTCTACGAATCGAAATCATCAAGGCTAGTTTTTCTAAATACCTACTGAGACCTACCTGAGACTGTTTAACTGTAGGTTGTCTTTGCAACATGGTAGTTGATAAGCCTACAGACCTTGCTTGAGGACTCATACCTGTCATTCTCGGAACTGGTTCAGGAGTCTTAGTTTTCTTATTTCTTATTCTGTCGCCGCTGGTATTTTCACGGTTTTTCTTTGAAAAAAATCTAGAAAAAAAAATGTATGTATCTTCATAAATGATTACAAGGAAAGTTTGGCATAAGTAGTTATTGCTTGTTTTACCTGATTACACTGTCACTGCTCAAATTGCAAAAAGAAAACATTATATTGTTTTAAAAATGGAATTTTTATCAAAACACTCACCTGAAAGGCGACCTCCCTCTTTTTTCTTATCATCCAACTTTTCCTGATTTGATGGAGCAATGTCATGATACCTGTTCATATCTAATTCACTGCTGGAGCGGTGAAACACTCTGCCAATATTCACACCAAGTGCTAAAATATGAAGGCCCTGAGATAACATCATCTCTTAGTTACTTTCCAATACCTACTGTTTTCATCGTAGCCGTTCATATTTCTTGATAATGATCCTTTTCTAGGAGGCCTAGCTGGCACATTCCTTGTAGACTTACTGGATTGTTGTTTCACAATTTCGTCTGACTCGACTGCATCCTCAGAATAGTTACGGTGAAGGCCTTTGATATCGCTCATAGAAAAACCACTTCTCATGATATTCTCTATGTGGGCAGGTGGACCTTGCTGGTCTGCCTCAACTTTCAATCTGTGTTGCCTAATTTTTATTTCATTCCATCTACGCATTTTTTCTTCTTCTCTGAAATTGTCCAAAATGGGAACAAAATTCAACTCGTTGAAAAGAGTCTTACGTGATGAACTGAGAATGACAAATAACTGGTAAACTCAACCTCAAAAACTCCCAGTTTGCCTTTTCCATTGTTTCGAATGTATTATGGCTAATTTTCAAACAAGGTGGCGAATCAGAACCAGGTAGAATTCTAGTAACATCTATTTTGGAATCTGGTATATCGTCCGTATTTTCAAAGATTGGCTGATCTTTTGTGTACCAATAAGTAACTGCCCGCTTCATATTACTATAATAAAAAAACAAAAATACACTACTAGCAATGTTATTTTCTCAAAAAACTTACACGCAGAATGGTTCATAGCCTTCTTGCAAACCGCACATAGTGAAATACTTCAACTGTGTTACATCTTGTCCAAAAATTAATTTAGCTTTTTGACCAACACCCAATGTGAATGCAGGTACGAAGTTATCTCCTTGTACATCAGCAAAAGTTGTTTCTCCACCAAGAGCATCCATAAGTAATTCGCCATTCAGTGAAAAACCTTGACAGTGGTGAGATAAAATGATGAGATGATTGTTACATGTTACGTCAAAAACAAGAAAATAAAGGATTTCACTAAGGGTCTTATTTCCATGCGGTAAATTACTAGAATACATTGCCAAACATAAAATGGTTTACAAGCCTCTAAGTATCATCAAACACAACGTCTTACTGGTTGAAAGATTTTCAAAAAAAATTCAAATCTCCTCCAAAAACAAGTGTTCAATAAAATGCTTTTCAACTCACAATAATAGTAGTAATATTAATCCTCCCTATATCGATACTGATTTCATCGTTTCCAAAAAGCATGCATGCTATTGTCATTTTATATATAGTGACTTTACGAGTCACCTTTTGTTTTCTGATGGTCATTTGCTATTAAGGTGAAGAAAAACGTTCAGTACGACCCAATCAGACCTAGGTTGCGTTCATAAACTCACTCCTGCCGATAGAGCAAAGTTAGATATCACTTGATCAGAAATACATTGCCATCTAATACTCGGATTACCTGTTTGAAAACCATTTCGCATGTATACATAATATCGATTTCAACTTTCACCTGTTCAAAAAATTTCATTGCATCTTATTTTACTATAAACAACATAAAAATAAACGGGTGCGCCCAAATTTATGACTTGGCATTATCTTTGACAATTCTCTTAGGTTTAATAACCGTGTCAGGAATCACACGTTAAAAGGTAAGACCTCGTTAGTCCTTAGCTCGCACAATTTTTTCAACTTCTGAAAGTTGTCGTTCCTATCGGCGCGACAGCTGATTAACGAAGAAACAGATTTTTTTTTAAAACAGATTTAATAGCCATATAGAATACATAACAAATCGGACAAATAAAATGTTGAGACAAGGGACTTTAAAAATATAAAAACGTTAAAAAATACTGTATTCATCTTTTTTACGCAGTCATATGGAATTTGGCTCCATTTTATGGGCACCAACATCGATGACTCTCCGAATGTCTGTTGAAACGATAAAAGTCTGTTGAAACACAGGAGTCCTGATTATTCATCTTACGAACCCCACAAAAAATAATTTGATTGAATCAAACTTGAACACCTTGCAGATAACCATAGGATAACTTTCATTAGTAAACTTTTCAATGATTTAATAAATAACGCATATCTTCTATCTGAAATCAAGTTCCGTATTCCACTGTAAACGTTGAGACCTGACAAGATTTAATTTTTCATACCTAGGAGCCTCAATATCATTGAAAATAGCTCTAGCTTGCTCAATAAATCCATGCAAGAATTACCCAATTTGTATATTTTCACATTCACTACTCGTCATCTTAAATTATGTATAACAAAATATCATTTATGACAACTTCTTTTTTTATCGTTCTTACTTCTGTCAATAAAAGAGACTAAGCCAGTTCAATTTCCATTCTATATTTGAGTATCACTATTTATCAATAGGACTATGAATTTCAAAAGATCGGTGAGATGGTTTCTCTCTGTCAATCTGACACAACTGAAAGAAAAGTAGGATATGTTTTCCACATATATGGTCATATAACTAAGCAAATAAAGTTTTCTTGTACCACTTGGAGATACTTAGTAAAATATTTTCTTTCATCAAGCCTCAAAATAAAGAAAAAAATTATCAGTTTTAGATTTAATCATGAGTTTGTTTTGATTTTGGATAAAAAAGTCATGTAATTAGGATTTTGTTATCCTGTGTGTATTTCCTTAATTGAATAGAACTGGCCGATACTTGATGAAAATCCATATTAAAACTAACTTATACAGTTTATTGTATGATTTTCACTATAAAGGGTTTTACAAAAACCGAGACAAGTGTTTCGCTATACAATAGCTTCCTCAAGGTTTACGCTTGTATAGTGAAACACGTGTCATGGTTTTTGTAAAACCCTTTATAGTGAAAATCATACAATAAACTGTATTATATAGTTTCGAATTGAGGTTAGCAATTATATCTACGCACATTATTGTTTCAAATACATGTATATGTTGTAGTTGCATTTGTCTATACCGTATTATCTACTAAAAATTTCATGATGCAGTGCACACCAAATATTTGTTTCAAATTCATTTTGTAATATGTCATAACTGTAAGGGTATGACTTTACTCCATTTGAGAGAATAATAATCAGAGTTAACTTCAAGTAAGTTTCTGAACTTTGTATAAAATTTACAATATTAGAGTATGTTTATGTACAATTCAGAATAATATCATCATACTCTAAGTGAGTTTATGAACGCAATCCCAGACATGCGCTGAACACAAGGGTTGGTATCCAAGCAACTCTCATTGATTCTTCGATTCCCGGCCATCAATCCAACTAAGTTATATTTGAGCTCTATAGAAATATGTGAACTGAAAGTGCATGATTTTTACTTGAATCAAGAGAGTAAGTTTTAATACTTAGAGACTGTATTTCTATCTTCACTAAAATGTATCAGCTTCAATCAACATAGTGAGATTAAAAGTAAGATTGAAAAATGACTACTAGTTTTTCTGAAAAATATTTGGCTATCAATCAAAATTGAAACCACAGTTTTAAATAACTAAATGTAAACACAATAAAGTATTCCGTAAAACAATTAGGAGAAATTGAACTTTTTCATTACTGATACATTATATTGAGTACATCAAATAACAAAAACATAAAAATGATTCTGCAGGAATAGACGAATGATAGTAAAAAAATCAATGAATTTCAGCAATAAATAAAAAGCAATTATTGATGTGGCAAATGATAGAAAATAAAGCAAATAAATTAAAATAAGCTTCAATTTTCAGAATAGCTATTTTCAGATTCTTACTTATGGTATGATCGATAAGGTCAAGAAAAACCCCAACTACATCGCCTACTTGCCACTGTTTACCAAATGATTCAGCAGAATTGCTGTAAACTTTCTCTTCCTACAGAAATGAAAATGCATTATTAAAACTATCACAAACAAATTTTAATTTAATTTTTTCAATTGAACAAAAGGTGTTATTCCCAAAAATCTCAATCAACTCACTGATGATTTTATCAGTTATATCAATAAAACAACCAATTACATCTCCTAGCTGATATTTAATACCAAAAGGTTCTACAGATCCCCCATGATGCTTTTTTTGCTAAAGAAGAGTTATTGTATTACTTATTTTCCAATTCTTGTTAAAAAATAATCAGTTATAACCATGACTCTCATATTTGTACTCACATTATATCCATCAAATGCCCAAGTGTTCTCATCCGAACCAAGCATACATCCAGCAGCACAATCTGCCTTGGCCCATCCAACTCTCATTGGTCCAGCTGTCAAAATTTCAAACTCAAAGTACCATTTGCCATCGCTAACAGCGTAGTTTTTCTCGGCTCTATAAGTCCTAAACTCTGAATGCCTAGACCTGCTTGCTTCAGCTAGAAGTGTTTCTTGTTGCTCTCCTGTAGGAGGATCTAGGTTATATCCATAAACTAGTAAAGTTCTTACTGTTTCTGAAGCTGTATCTCTATTAGCCTTTTTGATTGCATCATCAACTTTACCATAAGGAACTAAGTGGGGGCTTCGAAACATATCAGGATCCTGAAAATTGATGATTTAGGAAGGTCTATCCAAAGAGTATAATGAGATAACGCACTTCATTGAGACCATAGGTCCAACCCTGTTGAATTCTTTCCTTGGCCCAGAGATTATGAGTATTTTCAGCTAATTGGTCGACCAATTCTTCAAGCTTAGCTGTCAAACTTATAGCCCCCAAATCAAGAGGAGCTGGTTTGTAGCCATTGGGTTGCATGAAAGGTTCATTTGGCAAACGAATAGTTTTTATTCTGGATGGTGGTTTATCCATGGTAATATAATATCCCAAAGCGATGATTGTCCTAAAATGAAACCGATTTATTATAAGGAATACTCTTTTTTTTCAGTGTCTCACTTCAGTGTTTGAACTGCGAGCTGTGAATCATATCTTTTTTCAGCCGCAGGCAGCTTGTCGAAAGGTACCAGGCATGGATGAATATGTCTCACATCATCTCTGAATTCTCCCCACTGCCATCCGGCTTCAATTTTGTTCATAGCCCACATTTCGTGAATATTCTCTGCTAGTTTATCTCTTATGGATTCGATGTAACCAGCCAATGTAACCATGGAAGTATCTACCGGGTTCGGTACAAAAGCTGTGTCGTCTTCTACAAATAGTGGACCAGCAATGACATTTTTTGCCATATTGCCGAAGTAGAAACAAGGTTCCAACATGAGAACTTGTTGAGGAAGTAGACTCTCTACAAGAGGAGAAAAGTCTTCTGGTGGATGATATTTCAATTTTCCATGGTCGCCACCCAATAAGAAACGGCAACTACAAAAAAAAATATAATGAGTGAAAGGTAGACTTGGGACCTCTGGGTATGCAAATTATTCAATATATATATATATATATATATATATATATATATATATATATATATATATATATATATATATATATATATACTATTTTGATCATTCCCATATCGACTTTAATTTAAGAGCCACCAGTAGACAGCTGTTTTAGCCTATTGGGTATCGTCAGTACCGGGCAGACGGTCCTCGATTAAGGACAATATGTGTTTCGGTGATCTTCATTTTCTTCAGGTTGGAAATTTTTTCCATTACCCTTTCAACTGTCTTTCGTCAGCAGGACGAGTGGTTCATAACTGAAGGTGTTTTTTTTTTGGTGACGACATACAGATCAATGACCTCTATGCCGTTCTGGCCATGTGTACCCCTTCCTGACTGGGGTATTTGATGAACAAACTGTTCATTTTAACAGACGTCGTGGGGGGACAATATGTGACGTAATCCATCTTGAGTTTATTCAGGTTGAAGCCTGGCTCCCTTTCCCTTTTAACTGGTGTTTGTCAGAAAGACAAACGGGTCATGACTGGTGTTTGATGGTGGCATGAAAGTCCTCAGACATCCAGACATCCATACCGCCCTTCGCTGTATACCCCTACCTGGCTGAGGTGAGATAGATGAAGATATTATTCATCTGTTAACGGAGGACATAGGGGCCTCATTCGACAGAGTGTCGGGGCCTTCTATATCGGGAGGGGTCGTCTACAGCGTAATCTATAGCTTCCCTGACTAAGGGACAATATTGAATAACCAAGAAAAGTACTTAATAGAAATAACTGCGTAAACGCAAGCGAGACATAAGTGGAACCACCTATTGGTGTGATACCCAAGTCAATCCAAGTTTTTTATGTCAGTGTTGGTGGTTTGACCAATCAACCGACAACTGTGATAGCAGTTGACTTGGGTGTTGAAAGGTTTTGTTATATCAATAGCCACCACTTTGTAATTGATACTTTTTCAAATCATTTGGTAACCCTTAATTTTATATATAGTAATTCTTCAATTGAATATGATTAAAGGTTCTGCAATATAGATAGCCATCAATGTCATATTTTTTGGTAATTTTGAAAGTAGTTTTATTGATAATGGAATTTATTTCTACAGGAGTTGTTTGAAATAAATAGAAGATTATATGTGTATTCCTATTTTCATTTAGTTTTGATGTTGGTTATTATCATTTGCAATTATAAAATGGTCGTTAATCTAAAAAACTTTTTATTTTTGTCTGAGATTTGAACTTTTATCAAAATCAATTTCATTATAGCACCTATTTTTTTCATGGTTTTCATTGTCATAATTAATTCTTTTCCAACTCTCTTTCACTATATTATTTTTGTTTTCAACCGTATTACTATTCGGCTGCCTTTGAAATTATTCAATTATTGATATCCTTTTTTAAATTGATTATACCTCATTGTATAGCTTACATCACCTAATTCCTTTTTAGCCTATTCATTTCGAATAATTGGTTATGTATTTTCTTTATTTGTGGTAGAAACTGCTGCTTCCTTTTTGGCTTCATAATTTTTTTAGTTTAAGTAAAAACTATATAACTATCTTAAAAACAGATAACCTAACTTTTCTCTATTCTCTCTCATTTACTCTAAGATTTCCATCATCTGAGACGTGATCCTCTCAGGACCAAAATATACAGCTCTGAAATCATACCTGTGGACCAACTTCTGGAATATTCTCTACAGCAGTCATAATGTCATGCAGGTTTTTTTGCTTCTGGTTTGGTTAAACCATAGTTTTATGTTTTGAAATTAAAAAACTCACCTCAATTTGGAAGAACAGCTGATTACAGGAAAAAACATGCCATCTAAATTGAAGTTTCGGAAGCTTCCCTTGATTGGGACTCCATTAAAAGTGAAGTTAATTATTGGAATAGTCAAGTCTAAGGCACAGCCAATCACATCAGCTAAAAATTAGACCATTCTTAGTAGAACTATAGGCAGCTTATACATTACTTACATTTTCTTATGAAGGGTTCTGTATTGCTGAATACAACTCTAGTACTTCTACCACCTGTCCAAAAGTATGCACCATCAAATCCATAAGAGTATAAGTCATCACCAACTCCATTTCCACCCCACTTTTCACCACCTCCAGGGTACGGCACATAACTGAAACAACAATATCAGTTACTGAATGTCCTTTGGAAGTTGAAACCTAATTACCCTTTAGAGTTGGCCCAACCTATTCTCAAATGTGGCACCATATGTGTACTTTGCTCCAGATGGTCTACCGTCACCTCAAAATACCACTTTTGGTAAATAGCACTACCATCTACTCTTCCTACAAATATATTTGGCCGAACACTGTAAGTGAGGTAACATAAAAATCATGGAAGTGTTTCTATCAAATTGCTATACCTTGCTACATGATCAACCAGCTGAGTTTGCAGAAGTAAATTTTTACCAGGTAACAAAAAATCACAAATATTGTTTTGAGAACTTCGTACAGCTACCCATTACCAACACAAAGTGAGCATAAGACGTCCAGCACCTTGGGATCCCTTCCATGCTTCTCTAACAAGGAAATGATAACTTTTATATGCTCATCCTGAAAAACGAAACCATGAAAGCATTGATGAAAACATTAAATAACAAGTCTCTCACTCTCATCATATTCAAAGCTTCTGGTGAATCTATCAGTACACAGTGCAATACATCTAACATTCCGGTACCTTCACTGGAGGCTTGAGATCCCAATCTCGAAAATAACCAGTTCAAACGATTTGAATTAGCAAATTGGGCACAGTTTGTATGGTTGCCTTTGATGATGGCGGCTAGAATAAAGTTTTGAAATCAATGAGTAGGAAATTGATTACATTATTCACTATCAAAAAACTTTCAGTAGAGTACAAATGAAAATGATAACATCAAATCAACCTAGAAACAAAATATTGAGGGGTTGAATGGTTGAATGTAAATTTTTCCCTTGGATCTATTGAATCTTCACTTGTCATTATCATTCATTTAGATACAAACATATAACATCCTTTGTTATAATAATCGAGATTTTAACATCCACTCTCCACGCGGATCAAGCCTAACTATACATCTACTTTTATGAAACCTGGCCCAGATTACTATCATTGCCAACATCACACACTTGACTATCTGGACTTTCAGAAAGTAGAGGATTTTTTCCTTAAAATTGTAAAGCTCTGATGGTATATCTATTGTCAAGGCAGAAATACCTTCTTTCTGAGAAGATATTATTTCAATATTTGTAATAGTGAAGCAAAATGAATGAAAATGCAGTTGCCTCATGAATCCTTGATTGATTTTTTATTGAATGAACTAAACTTTTTCTATATCGATTACAAATTCACATTTTTAAAGCAGTTTTATTGAATCAAACAGGTTGTAAAACTATCCTTTGTGAAAGTATATTGAAATTGAGTTTCAAAATATGAATTATAATTCATTTTAGTGTATGTTTGATTTATTCTAATAAGGCCTTCATTTTCTCAAAAAGTTTTTAAGTACCGTAAAAACGTGATCATTTTTATTACAGAGATTGAAACACTCTTTCAAGGTTACCCAACCTAAGTCCACAGTGTAATACTCTGAAGTATGTTTTTGATTTCCAATGATATGTATGACAGAATTCTATTTAGAGCTCAACGACATGAGTGATATATATTTCTTATTTTCATTACATCATAAGGGCCTGTTGAATTTTATTTTTATTACCTAATAACTGATAGAGATACCCTCCAATCATTTCCCAGCTCTGATCCCCAGCAAGTGCTGCCAAAAATCCTTGAGAAGTAATCACATTGATTTTGTCGATTGCTTCTAAAATAAGATTAAGAATACCCTCTTCTTGGAACAAGTCCTGTCGATTCCTCAAAGCACGAAGTTTATTTTGTTTTTCTTCGTGTTCTGTAATAAATAATATTTCAAGTATGGAAGCATCGAAAAAAATATAAAATTATTACCCATGTCATCTTCAGGTTGTGCAAAGTAGTTGATCAAGTCTTCAAGACACATTACCATTTCATTCAAATTAACCACTTGGAAGAACATCGAATGTCTACGATTCATTTGAAGTTGTTCAAGACCACTGAAAACAAGTTACTGAAGGATATTTGAATAATATTTGAAATAAAGAAATGCAGGCTTTCCCAGCTGTCGTCAATGTTTTGATTAGTTTCCAGGTTTTGCCGTGGTCTTGTTTGGTTATAATCTTCGAACGTTTCAACTGCAACTGCGGCAGTCATCTTCATGGGCGTGATTGAAGTACCTTTCTTGATGTATCTTAACGTTTCAGATAATACTGGAGATTATAACCAAAGAAGACCACGGTAAAACCTGGAAACCAAACAAAACAATATTTGAAATGTAACTTGGCAATGTTAAGCAAATATTCATTTGAAAAACAAATAAAGGAGCTATTAACTAATAAGGGATATTATAGCGTAGAAGAATTTTTAGAACGGGATACACTGTTATCATGATTATTGCTTTCACTGCATTTCTTTCATCCTTACTTTATGTATATGTATTTGTATACATATATGTGTGTATGTGTTATTTTTATTTATGTATATAGTTAAGTACCTGTTTCAAGTGTCCGATCTATGTTATACTGTGACATGTCTTATATCATGTATATGATCGAAAAGCGAATAAAGTTATTATTATTATTATTGTATATTCTGCATTATTTTTAATAACTTCATCATTCAAAGGGACTAGTTATTGTGATGGTGTCTAATTAAAAATGTTTAATTCCAGTTCGGATTGAAATATTGAAGTTTTCTTTACATATGAAACTCACTTAATAAATTGTGTGAAAAGTGAACTGCATTTACGAATTACTCTAGCAGTTCGTGATTCCTCCTCTTGACTTCTACTAAAATCAAGGCCGTCATCCATTTTTCCCTCTTCATGTAGCACTGCTTGCTTTTCTTCCACCTTACCAACACCTTTCTTCTTTGTTTCATATGCCTGGGAAAAAATAAAATGAAAAATATTTAATGTTTACCAAAAAATCAATGTCACCTTGTATGACAACCAGAGTCCAGACTCGGAGTGTTGAACTATAACCGTTGAATCTCCATATTTAATGATTGGTGCACCAATAACCTCTAAATCCTTATCTTCTAGAACAACTTTTTGATCATCTTTCTCTTGTCGTAAACAAAATGCCGTTGTAGCAGTATTTGCTTCATCTCTAAAATGAATACGTTCAACTCATGCTTGTACAGGAAAACTCATACCTTCTTACCTACTGACAAGATACAATTCATTGTTTTCATTCACAGCCAAATATCTCCCAGTTGTGATATGTCGAATCCTCATAGGATGGTACCAATTTATAAAACCACCAGCCCATTTTGTACGAGCTAACTCTAATCTCCAAAGGGACCTAGCTTGGGACATCACACTTCCTCCTTCATACACTACAATACTGTAAAATATTTAAAAATAAAACGGATTGAATATTTTTAATATATGTAAAATAAATTTACTTATGTCCTGGTTCCATATCCCAAGTAGATGGTATAGTGAGGCATTCGTCACCTCCATGGAAAAATCTTAGTACATCACCTCCGAAGACATAACCTACGTATTTCATCCTGGATATTCCTGTGCCATACGGCTGAACAGACCAATGGGTGACGTGGAAACTTGCGTTAACAATTGATATTTCATTCTCTTTAGTTGTGTGCTAAGAAGTTTGATGAAATTTTATGAGAGTTAGGTGTATATAACATACTTTTCAACTTACTAAATATCTTTCAGTAGCCACTGAAACCAGAATCAGATCGTCTCCCACTCTCACTTTTTCACCTTCAGATCTAGAAGCAATCAGTTTACTCAGTGAATCTTTCATTAGCTGACATCGTTATACAGACCTCTGCTTGCTAGCAGGATGTACTGTCCACCAACAAGCCTCTCCATGGCTGTGATCTTGTAAACCAACATCAAAGGCTAATTTGTCGTTACTGGAGCTCGTTGACAAACATGCTAAATACTGAAATCATGGATACAGATATCCGTGTATATAATTGTATGTGAAAATACGTACCATATCACTATTCTGATGCCTTAGAAGAATAGCATTTCCATACAATAAAGTCCTGTGTCCTGATCCAGTTCCTTTGCCCTAAAAAATTTAAATAAGTAACAATGTTCAACATAAAATACCACAAGTAAAGAATGAGAACGCTGTCTTATTTTATAAATTTTAGTAAGTGTACTTTCCAAATTCTACCACTGCAAATAATTTTGTTAGAAGATTCTACTGCCATTAAGTGAAAAGTTATTATAGAAGGAAGGCCTCAAATTTTTTGGAGCTCTAAAACAAGATACTAGGTCAAAATAGTTATGCACTTTTCTAAATGAACGAAGGAAGAAATTATTTAGAAATAATACGAATTATAGCTGCAATTTTCAAATCAAGGTCATTTATATAGTTGTGTGTTGAAACAGGTAATTCACATACCAAATAGAGAAAAGAGGTTTGGTATTACCCAAAATAATGTTATTCATATTATTGAACTCTAACTTAATGAATTTTATATTGGTACTGACATTACTTGAAAAATGTATATTAAATTTTTCAATAGGTGTGAGGTTGACCACATCACTGACAGAAAAATATTACAATTATTAATTTTTCACTCTAACACCTATGTACAACCATCAGTTTTGAATATATGGTTCAGTGAATGCGGAGTTCCACAAGGGTCTATTTTGGGCCCAGCTCTATTCTTGATTTACATTAATCCTATTTCCAAATTATTTTTAAAGGAAATATTAAGTTATTCGCAAATGACACATTACTTTATTGTTCTATTGTTCTAGTGATACTAAAGAAATTTACCATAACATGATTAATGACATTATATTGCTGACATCTTGGTTAAATTATCATGAATTAAGTTTAAATTATGAAAATTCTTCTTTAATGTTAAACTGAATCATAAACAAAGAGAATTTGGCCTAAAACTATAAAATTTTCAGAACTGTACATTGATGAAAGTCTCTGTTGCATTACTCATATTGAGATGTTAAAAAAGAAAGTCGGACCAATTTTAGGAATATTATTTAAGGTTAGAAATAGGGTTAGAATTTAAGGTTAGGGTTAGGGTGAGAATTTAGTGTTAGTAATAAATGTATATATTTTTGTTTAATATATTCGAATTCACAATATTCAATTTCAATTTAAAAAACAGCTTATTCCTCAATACTGAATTCTCTCAGTCTTGTAAGCCTTGTCAAGGTATTCATTGTAACCAGATATAACACTAATCTGAATTATAAACTCAATATTTAATGAAACGATTTTTTTTAATTACATCTCCACCCTTTTAACCTCTTGAAAGACTGATGGAATGTTCATCTTGTTGCATCTACTACGATATGATATGAATTTTGTTTTACTTATTTCAACTTATTTCCAGGCTAAGGTCTGAAAATTGTAGAAATTTATCTGGTTGAATTGACTCCCAGGTATAATTTTTGGCAATACGGCACCTGAACAAATTCGATTTTTAATACCACGATACCTCTTCAGATGGCCTAAAAAATTCAGTCATGATATGCATATTACTGAATTTGACTACCAAAAATAATACACTTCAATATGTGATGTATACAATATTGAATTTTGATGATAAGATTTTTTCAACATTAGTCGCAATATTTTATCTACTTCAAACACCGTGTAAAACTCGGATGTAACATTGATTTCGCAAAGTAATATCATAGTGAATATTGCTAGAAAAGAGAGAATTATTAACTTATTATTTTTTATGTACTTTGTGTATGGAACAACCTTACTCTCATGAATGCTTATTAATTTATATTTGATTGAACTGACTAAAAATGTGTTCGAGGAGGGATGATACATGGTTATTGAATGATCAAATAATAAATTCAGCTGCAACCATCTACTTCATATACCAATTGATCAAATCGAAAAAAATATGTTAGTAACTACATTGTTAAGGGTATGTTAAAATCTAATACAATACTTGACAACATGGAGAGTATGAGAAAATCACTTACTAAATTTTCCTGTCCCTGAAAAGCAAAAAATCAAGCAGGTGAAAAGGAAAACCAAAGGGGTAGTCAAACAAAATTTGAATAGAAATTGTAATTGACAGAAAATTATGAAAATTAGTGTGAGTAACGTGTTAAATATAAACAGAGGAAAAATATATGTGGATTGTCACAAAACATGTTACGAAAATAGAATTTTTAAGTTGTAAGTAATTATGAATTCAAGTTATTTATAACAAAAAATGGAATATAACCTAGTTCGCTATTAGTTATTATTTATTTTGAAATTTTCAGGTGATTCAAATTTTCAATTTCAAAATGCATAAAACAAAAAAAAACAGTTCAGAAGTCCCATCTGGAGTTCAATGCTCTGACTGCATTTGAACTATTATGTAAACTCCTTTCCTCAAGATCTAAAATTTCAGGACTGTTAAGGGTTGGCAGTCTTATATAAAGAAGCAATATTTCATTATTTTTTTTAATAAGGAACAGAACCTTCCTACTATCCTATAATAAAAATAGTACTAAATAAGTATGGCAGTGGATGAAATCAACAGATTTTGATATAACAACATAAAATATTCAAATACATCAAAATTATAAAAAAAAGTTGAACTTACAGTTTCGTTTCCAGCAGCAGTAACTAATTCTTGCAAAGCACGAACTGATAAAGCTTGTTCGATTACAAATACACATTGTGAAAGATCTGGTGGTATATTCTACAATGAAAAAATTATTAGATTAATTCAAAATTACTAAAATGTCACTTATATTTTTTACCTTGTCTGCTATGTTTTCCAAAAAACAATGTCTGTTACCAAATCCTTCAGCTGCTAAACAGACACGTTCTCCAGTCGCAGTACATGAAAGACATACCATATCTTCCTATTAGGTACAAAAAAAATTATGTAAATTATTTATTTTTCTGCAATGTAACCTTAACTTACGGTTCGCAAGAATGAAACATCATCTTGTTCAGAACCCCCTTCGGCTTCAGCCATATTGAAGGGCCAATTTTATTCTAGAAGCGAATTAAACCATTATGTTTTTAGAAAATTTCAAATATTTCAACTTTCTATACAGATAAACATAACTTCGATTTTTTAAAACTATGCAGTACAAATGCTGCCAACTTAATTTAAAGAATGAACATAAAATCTTTGCAAATTTAGAAATAAAAGTATCTAGAGATGAAAATTTGTCTTAGGATATAACTATTGTGTATTATAGTGTTTACCACACTATTAATTTGTTTTTTCAGTTACAGCTGCATCTAGTATAAATATATATACTTTCAACTAATTTATCTCCCAAGATTTTCAAAATGTTTGTCTTGTGAATCAGTTATCTTCTTATGGCAAATGTTCGTCTCTAGACAATAGTTCATCGAAACAAAAAATGGAAATATTGGACTAAGGGCTGGCAAAACTATTGTTTTCGTACCAGATCTAGTGATTTCGGCCAATGTTCTGTACGTTAGTGTTACATTTAATATATCTAGTACATTTTAGCAAATAATTTATATTTACTACAATTTTTAGTACAAATGAGAAGCTCTTGTCAAAATCGTCAATTGTCACTGTCAATTGCCATATTTGAATTCTAAACAAATGTAAACCACGGTAATGAGTGTTTGCCATTTTGGTAATATAAATTATAACAAGTAAGTTGTGAATTATAAATTATAATTGATAATCATGTATCAATACGTTTTATTTTTAAAGGTTTGTTATATGAGAAAAAAAGCAGGTTGCTTTAGAACTAGAACCGGTTAATGAAAATGAAAGTATTGTTTAAGAAATAGACACTGATATTAGCCAAGCAGAATTAGAGATACTTATTTTAACCATAACAACAATAATATGGATAATATGGAATAGTTAGTTTCTATACTAGAGGTATAGTATAGATCCATTTGTTTTGTTGACATGTGAATAAGATTTTTTTGTTGCATTTATTTATTTACTAATTTTTTTAGTTGCTGTACAAGTGATATAGGCAATATATGTTCAAATAAGTTTTTTCGTTATCATTGTTTTTAGTATTTATATTTGTATGTATTTCAGAAAATATTTTTATTTCAATAAATGTATATATTTATTTATTCATTTATATAGGTCTACAGTAACAATGTGAAGTTTTGTCCATTTGTTATTATAAATAAATCATTAATTTAAAATTCCCGCCATTTATTTAAAGTTTCCTCCATTTATTTAGTACTTTTTGTGTTCGGTGTTAGTGCTTTTTAGTCCGTTTCGGTACATATTAATATTTATTCTTTTTAGTACATTTTCTCCGGATTTAGTACTTTTTGTTTCATGATTTAGTACATCATTGCATTTTCATTCTGGCAGGCCTGATTGGACTTCGTCATGACTTTCAAAAAAAAAAGAAAAGTTAATTCCATCTTCCACCCTTGTTTCTAGGGAAATCAATCTAAAATTTTTCCATTTCCTGGTGTTGATATAAATCTCAAAATTGTTGAAATCTCTATATATATATCGAAATCATTGACCTCAAATTTATTGAAAAGTTTATAAAAAAATAGTATAACATTCACCGAGACATAATCATTTTGTTAAGATAACATTAGACTAGAAAAAAGCAACAAATTAATCAGGCGTTATTCTTCAGATGATGCATTTGTTTTTCAACTGCAGGGAAAACCCATATATCTATCTGGAATACCCTGCTGGGAATTATCTTCACTTTGACAAGAGAGTTTTCGCTGAGCACGTTATCCTGTCTCATGAAGAATATAGAAGGGCTTTCTTGCAACTGTCATATCGAAGCTCTGTTCACCAAGATATCATAAAAATAGCGGGTTTATGCAACTCGCTTCCTAAGACTAAGAACTAATAAGAGTTCGACCATAACAAATCAATGAAACTCAATGGAAACTTGACTAAGGCTAAGGACTATGCCTGAAAAGTTGGAAAATGTATATGAAATTAATTTCAAAAGTGTAGTACTATATCAAATGATGAAGAATAATTGGGGTTATGTTAACATGTGAATACATAAACTGGACACGTTTCTTAGTTACTAGTTTTCAGGTTCAGTTCTTAGGTATTATTGCATAAACCCGCTTTAAATATGAAGTAGTCAAAAACGTCCAAAGCCCAAGTATAAGTAGAAGAAGACCTGAAGAAGAATTCAAACTGGAATGAAAAACCTTTGCACACAATTTTAAATGATGACCATTCAAAACATTTTTGTCAATATCAATCATTCATAATCAATCATAATTACAAGCATTCTTGAAGCATTTCAACTTCGAAGCCAATACTTTCGAAACAACAAGTATGCTTTGAAGTTGGTAGTTACCCATAATGTAGCAACACTTTGACTTTCAATGGCCTATGAAATTATAGCATGAATAATTTTAGGGCACTCATTGAAGGAGCGATATCTATTACAACTTAGGTCCAGCGTCACATTTTTCTTTTTGTTATGGTTTCATTTACAACTTGTTACTTTCCTCACAAATGAATGGGATCTCGTTTTTCACTGTACTCAATGATTGTTTACCACATTTTCACCCACAATATATATTGGTGGTAAACCATTTGGAATCAATATCAATAAGGAATAATCTGTATAAACTAGTGCAGGAAATCAGATTGTTGGAATGGGCTTCACGAAAGAGATGAGGAAAAAGAAAAAAAGAAATAGGCCCATGAGGCTGCCTGCAGTAGTTTCCGAACACTTAGACGAAATAGACAAGTCAAACAGCCCCCAGGAATAGCAAAAAAACCAGTTGTACTTCTCAAAAAACTTGCAACCATTGCAATTTTAAAACAATGAATATTCTTTTATTTATTTTTAAATCTATAGTAATGTACACTAAGGTCAAGACGTGCACATTTATGAGCATGTGAATTTGTGAAATACGGTATTCATAGTAGAAGACTGAACAGTTCAGCACTATCTACATGAAATGACAATTTGTGGACTATTACTATACCTACATGAGACGGATTCATTTATGTTATATGTCTAGTGAATTATAACATTTACACATACTAAACATCCAAAAGACGGCCGTTATAGGCTAAATATTACTGACTGAACGAATTTGAAGAATTAACGTCAATTTTTATTTCCGTTTTCATTTTCTGTATACCTACTCTTTCAAAACTGATAAAATCAGAACTTATTTAAAGAAATCATCGAAATCTCGTTTCACATTGATATTCCATGCAAGATCATCAGAGTTAGTATTTAAGGTTTCCAACCTGTATTATTAATATTAATGTTGGCTTTGTTTATTTCCTTAATTATATAAACGTCTTGGGAAACCAAAAATTTGAATATTGATGTTCTTTAATCAATAACAGGAAACTAATTTCACTTCATAACAGAGTAGAGATTTTACATTTAACAGAACAAAGCTAATTGATAGAAGAGGAGCATGATTAGTTCCGTATTATTTCGTCAATTATATAAAGGTCTCGGGGAACCGGAAGTAAAAAGTTCGATATTGATATGCTTCAATCAACAATAGGAACTAATTTCACTTCAAAACAGACAAAAGATTGTACTTTCAATAAAACAAAGCTAATGGATAGGAGAGGTGGATGAAGGCTGTTCAGCCACTATGTACCAGGTAGGTAATTTAATTTGGCATTTGATAGAATCACTTCCATATTAGTTTGGGAACATTATTTCTTGACCTATTCATTTTGTGAATATGTTTAGTACATTTCTTATTAAAACTAGGTAATAGGAGCTAATTTATTTTCTGATTTTTCATTAATAAACACGACAATAGGAGATGAGTTATTACTTGATATAAGCTTGTGACGTGCTGCGGAAAATTTTGATAAAATCAAAAAGAATAAAAATGCAAACATTTACTTACATTTTTTATAAATTCTACATTAGTTAGATCCGCACACGGCAGCAAAATGTCCTGTAGCACTTGTGAATCTATTTTTAATCATAGCTCAGTTTAAGGTATTTTTAGAAAGCAGCCGAAATAAATTTAGAAAGATGTATAATAAATTAATGAAATGAGTCTAGGATAATTCATGAATTGTCTAAAAAAATTCGAACCATACCCATATGAGTCTTTGATTGATTTTTGTTGAAATTTTGAGACATTACTACACAAATAAGTACTTATATTTTCATTTAAATAACTATTAAAACACGTTTTTCACATCAAAACAAAATACTGTTTCACAACACACGTTTCACTAACCAAGTTAGCATCATGAGATGACTAGTTCTATCAGTCTCAATTGTAATAGTTAATTTCTTGAATTGAATTTTGTCTAAGATGCATTAAATTCATTTAGATTATATTAGCTATTCGATAGCGGGCTTACTTTTACTGTTTTATATTATATTAAATCATGCATCCGTGGTTCAAAAGCTCAGAATTTCAATTCTAAAAAATGTGATATCAGAATCAAATATAAGGCAAGTGGGTTTTTATTTTCATGAAGAAAACATCTGAAACTGCCAATTTATATAATATTGTAAGGCATCCGTGTTTCATAACCTAAATTTGAATTCTAAAAACTGTGAAAGAATAATTAAATACAAGACCAGTGAGTATTTTAAAACCTGTTTTAGTTTCATTCTTCACTATCATGTAATACTCCATATTTTTTTCAGATTATTTCGAGAAAGCCATTAATTTTACTAAGTGCTTCTTTCGACTCTTTCGGGATACCTAGGTAGAGAAGTAAAAAATATAACGTTCTCAGGCTGTTTATTCTACAAGGACGCCACAACCTCTAACGTAGTTGTTGCATCTCTCTCCAAATAATAGAGGGGAACTCTGAAGCGCTGAGCAGCTTCAGTTTGCAGAATACTTCTGGCATATACCGATTTTAGTAAAATAAATTTGATCGTCAGAAAAGAAATTACAAAACATTATTTAAAGTTTAAAATATTAATAAATATATTAAAGGTTTATACTTTTCTTCAAGTAACATATAAAATAATCAGATGTTGACTTCAGAATGCCTCGGAACAGAGGACACGCAAACAGAAGTTCAAGTTGAAGAGTGGGGATAGGTGATTTCTTTTTTCATTTGTTTTTACTATTTATTTCATTATAGATTTTATTGATTTTTATATCTATTTGTTTCAAATAATATACTTCTGATTACCTGTTCGGCCAACCATCATAATTGCGTTTTGTTGCTACTTAATCCTGATTCAGATTGCGTGATTCCCGCTAAAAGTTACTCGCTAGTTCTGCTCGAAGTATTCCGATCGAGAAGAAAGAGATTGAATAACATATTAAGAGTGGTTGATTTCGATGAAATTATTGTAGGCAATTTTACCGGCCATATGCCAACATATATGCTTCATTAGGGCCACTTAAGAACGTTTACTATTTATGAACTGAATAGCATTGGCCCGTGGCCAGGAGAGACTAAGTTTGCCTGGACTCCTATTGCGCCAAAAAATGTTTGGTGGGATGATATAATTTCCGATTCTTCTGATAGCACCTATTAATAGATTCAATTTCTATTTCACTTTTTTACATGCTTTTCCCATGACAATTCATCATTTATTAAGAGTCTTAAATATTTTTTGTTTTCAACTTGTAAAATGTCACATTCTGATGTTATAATATAAAACTGTATTTGGTTTGGACTTTTGAGGCACATACATTTAGTTTTATCCCTTTAAGTATTAATTTATGTTCAGTGTCATGTAGATTTTGTCAGGCAAAGACTGAAAACATAAGAAAATTTTCATATGAATTTTGTTTGCCTCGACAACTTATACCGAATTGTCAAAACATTTTTTCCGACCGTATGCGATATTATGACTGAAGAATCCAAATATTTCAAGTTTTGTTAATGTTATTGGAGGTACCTATTTTTGCAAAAAAATATACTTTTGGGTTTCTATTACCTAAATAAAAAAAATTTTGGATATTCCCAACTTTCGGTATGACCAAGTGAAATTAATTTCTGCTTTTTATATGCAGGAAGTAACTTACGACGAATCTTCCAAATGGAAAACTTTGCACAGGAGTCTGATGGTTTAGTCACATAACAGACAGCAGTTACATGACACAACCTCAACATTGGGTTTAGAAGAAGAACAATAGAAGAGATGGGAAAAAGCCAGAAGATATACAATGACCTGAATTTGGTTTGGTGCTAGCACACTTACGGAGGTTGACAGGATTGGCGGCAAATGTCTATCCCAAGCAATTGTATCACAAGTGAAACAGAAAGAAGAGACTTACTGGTCTTACCCACAAGTCAAAGATAAGCTGTACCAACTTCACGGAAGTAGAGTAGAAGACACTTCGGCATTAAAAAGGACTTTGACTCAGTCAAATTTCACAGTAATGTAGAGAAATGGAGTTAATGATGCGATCTTTGCACTTCAAGAATGGGTACAAGAAGTTGAGGGAAAATGTCACATCTGTCGAGAACCTCTTTTGAGAGAATTGAAGTAGACATATGTGGATCTTCTCCTGTGACTGATCTATTTTTCCAAATAAATGGCCTGAGACTGTCCCTATTCCAGGCTGGTAAGGTAGCAGAGGAATTTGTGAACTACTTGGTTGCTAGACATGGAGTATCTTTAAATCTACACTCCAATCAAGGGAAAAATTTTGAATTGGATTATTGCAGAAATTGATGCATTTGGAATTAAGAAAACACACACGACTCCACTCTGCCTACAGTCAAACAGAATAGTAGAACGATAATAAAACAATCAGCCAGTTTGATTCAGAAAACCAGAAAGATTGGAACAAATCCGGTGTTGCCTTACAACTACAACCTCGAAAGGGTTTGAACCCACATCAAGTAACTCATTTGACAATCATGAAGTTAAATAACCTAGTGTATACGATTCCACTGTCAATTTCAAACAATTGCTGATTTTCTTGTAAGCCTAGCAACTGAAAATATTCAATTGGGATTAGGTATTATTAGTGAACTGTAAGTGTATATACTAGCATCAAAATATAGAAGAAACACCTTGTTAGGATGATACAAACTAGGAAATCATAACAATAATAACAATTGAAAATATTTTATTCTATTAAATAAGTATTTCACAATATACGTGACAATTCCATTTCAATTAAAATGTACTGTTAATAAATCAATTGATAGGAAATAATTATTACTACTGTCTTGGTCACAATAAAAAAGTCCATCAACCTAATAATAAATTAATTTTTGGTATGTTTGATTTATACTTTAAGAATTTACAATATATACAAGATAACATTCACGATAATTACATAATAGTTAATAACACAGCCAAAAATGCTGTCAACTATACAGAAAAATACAGAAATCCAACAGAGTATTTCTTGCTTAAATAAACGATATGGAAAACAATAGCTCTCAAAAGCTGTAATTTTTCAGTGATCATTCAATAAAATAATAAATCATCTTTTGGCACTTAAAAACTAAAATTAATAATTGAAAAAATCACAAAAATATGAAAGTAAATCCAATGGTACTATTATAATCCCACAATTATTTATATAAAGAATAATTTCTTTCATTCTGAAAATCTCAAAATATTTGTAATTAATTACTACTTGTGAAACGATTAATTTTGCAGAAGTGATTATACACTTCACTGATAACAAAATAGATTTTTTTTACTGAAAATTATATAAACGTAATTTTTGAACTTTCATCTTCAAAAAATTACTTGATATTTCAAATTCAACAAAAGATTACTTGATATTTGATGTACACCTTGAACTTATTCTACAATTTTAAAAATATCTAATGTGAAAAATTACTCTTCAAGTTTCAAATAGAATATATTTCAATTTCAATCACGAAAATATAATATCATATATGTCAATGTAGGTACTTTATTATTTTTCTAAAAATTTATTTATCTGGTGTCTAAAAATATTTTAAATACCACCTATACTTTTCCGTCTAAATGAGAAATGTTACTGAGGTACAGTTTTTCAAGGAGAATTCCGTTCTCCTAATGTTTGTTTCTAAAAACAACGATTTCTGTATTCTTTTCTGACTTAACTATGGTCTAGTCTAACAATAAGTTAAGTTTTGATTAGTCTAGTTTCTTAAGCAAAGCAAAACTCTGTTTACGATGAGCATTTCTGAAACAATAAGATATTGAAAATATGTCATCCGTTCATATTCACAATCTACATACTCGTTCCCTAATAACTGGCTTCGTGCCCTGCTAAAATGTATAAGTCATGACCTTCTTCATTGGTCAGTGTTCCAGTTCGAAGTAAATTACTTTCTAGCATCACAACTCTGAAAAATAAAAGTTTATGAAAATTATCATCAAAATTAAATTCATAATTCCATCAAACTATATTTCTCACAAATCAATATATGTAAACTATTTTTTAAACATTTCAAGAACTACACGCAACAACAGAAAAGAAATGCAACAACAAAACTTGTTAATTACTACTAATTACCTATGTTGGTAATTGATAATTCTCAATGTCGATAAGTATCTTGAGTAGTTATCGACATTGAGAAATTATATGGTCGTTATGCTCAGTAAAAATAAAATACATTCGATTCAGAAAAACAGAGAAGAAAATTTTATTTGATCAATCCTATTTTAGTTTACATTTTTTGTACAGTTTTACACAGTGTTCTTAAACCAAGTAATGAGTTAATTTCAAGTATAATGCTTCTCTTTCAACACTCCGGCATTCGCGATGAATCTAAAAGATACACATGCTGATAATTTTTTTATCACTTTTTTTTTCAGCCAAACCAAAAAGTTCCTCCAGCTTTACTTCTTGTTCATGTACAAGGTTTTCATTCACATTCTAGATTGTGAATGTAAGTATGACTAGTTTGTGATATATACAGGGTGTAACTAAATAAGTGTAAAACACTTAAGGAGGTGATTCCTCATCGAAAAACAGATAGGATCTATCATATAAAGAAATTTCATTGGAGCATCCCTTGTTAAGATACAGCCCCTTAAAGGGGGTACATAAAATTTGTATAACAATTTTTTTCACAAGCACTAAAAAAGTTACAATAATGAAATTAACCTGTCGTTTTGTACTACCAAAAAGACGTTTAGCCAGAAATTTATTTGGTTTACCTCATGGTTGTAAGGGGTGGAAAACGCAACCCCTAAAATTTATTTCCAATGTAACTTTTTGTCTTATTATTTGTTTACCATTTAAACATTTATTCCCGATAGCCTGTTTCATTCTAAACAAAAAATGTCTCGTGGGTTTTTTGCCCAAAATAAACCAGTTCGCAGCAAAAAATTATTCTAGGAACAACTACAGAGATACATCGTCATAAATGCGAAAATACGAAACTAATCTATCTAGTAGGTCGCTATTAGCGATAGTGACAATTAAATTGGTATGACGCTGTCAGTTTGTGAATTTTCGAAATTGAATTAATACTAATTGTGTGTTGTTGTTCTGTTTTTAATTTGTTACTTTAATAATTCACTTGTTATTAAAATGGCATACACAAATGAGGAAATGGCTGATATGCATTATGTTTACCGTCTGTTGCAGGGGAATGGGTTAGAAGCTTCTAGAAGATATACTGAAATGTATCCTCAACGACAGCATCCTTCACATAGAATATTTGCTCGACTTCATCAACGATTACGAGAATATGGTTCATTCGACAAAAGAACGCAGGATTGTGGTCGCCATCAAGAAGTACGAACAGCACAGCTTGAGGAAGCAGTACTTAATTTGATTGAAGAACAACCTACTACCAGTACTAGAAAGATTGCTTTCCAGCTAAATGTTGTTCATATGATGGTATTTCGAATTTTAAATGAAGGACTCTTATACCCTTACCATCTGCAACGAGTACAGGCACTGTTACCACGAGACTTTCCGAACCGTCTTGAATTTTGCAATTGGATGCTGGAAATGATTAGAAGAAATTGTGACTTTCTGAAGACGTTAGAATTCACAGACGATTGTAGTTTTTCTCGGGACAAGATTATTAATTTTCATAATTACCACATATGGGCTGATGAAAACCCTCACGCTATTGTCGAAAGTAACCATCAAGAACAGTTTTCTCTTAACGTGTGGCTCGGAGTTATTGGGGATGATTTAATTGGGCCTCATTTTCTACCTTCTCGATTAAATGGTGAGGCATACATTCAATTTTTAAGAGAAGTGCATCCAGTACTGCTAGAGGAAGTTCTTTTGGGCGTCAGAAGGGATATGTTTTTTATGCGTGATGGGGTTCCCGAAGTCAAATAGCAGGTCAGCATATAACTGAAACATATGCAAATCAGTGGATAGGTCGAGGAGGACCACAGAACTGGCCCGTTCGATCCCCGGATCTCAATCCTCCCGATTTCTCTATTTGGGGTCATTTACAGCATTTGGTTTATCGTACTCCTGTTCGCGATGTAGATGACTTAGAAACCGCATCATCGATGCGTGCAGGGTAATCAGAGAGACTCCTGGAATATTTGAGCGAATACGTGGCCCAATGCGCCGACGTCTAGATGCATGCGTATTGTCTGAAGGTAGGCATATTGAACATTTACTATGATTTCTACATGTTGTGTGTTTTGTTATTAATAAATTAGTTTTGTTTATTACCCTTCAATCGTTTAATGCAGGCACTAACTATAAAATAACAATAAATCCAGTTCGTATTTATGAAGATGTACCCCCTTTAAGGGGCTGTATCTTAACAAGGGATGCTCCAATGAAGTTTCTTTATATGAAAGATCCCATCTTTTTTTCGATGAGGAATCATCTCCTTAAATGTTTTACACTTATTCAGTTACACCCTATATATATCTAAGAAAATAAATGTATACCTATGTATCTCCATATCAGTTATCTTAAATGAAACTCACTTATCCGATCCCAATAGTTTGTATGTTCTAGAGGTATCTGTAATCTCTTGAGTGATATCACCGTTTTTCAAAGACCGTCCTTGAACACCATGCTTATGAAATGCTAAAACGCTATCCGGAAGACACACTTAAACAAAACACCATCAATTTTCTCTAACACATCTCTAAGGAGAACTACTTACGAATACTTTCAATCTTGAAATCAAATCTCAGCTCGGAAACTTGTTTTTTGTTCATTTTCATCTTTCCTTGTGGATTTACTATCCTAATAATATTATCGTAACATACTAAAATTGAGTCTTTATCAAGTTGAGTAACACATGCAATGTCAAGATTTTCTCTTCGGGGTATGACAGTCGCTGTGCCGTCCATGTCTTGCAGTTCATCTGAATGAAACCAGCTGGCACCTTGAAATGAAAAATCAAGTTGTGAATAATCCGATAAATGATTCTTAGACTTTCAACATGCCAATTTTCAGAAAATAAATAACCTGAGTTCATGTTGATCAAATCCAGCTTGAAACGATTTGGTTGATAAGCCTGTTTAATTGAAACACAAACCATAGGATATTCCAACTCTGGTGTTATTATCATTTCGAAAACATGCAATGGATTTGGAAGGACACATTCTACATGCTGAAACAGAAAATATATTTTGGTTTTATATGAAAAGAATAACAACTTTTTAAAAGTACAACAAATTATTTGAGTTCACTTTATATTTTGTTCAACTAAATTATCCTTATTTACACTATTTTTCGGGTTTGAAGGCCGAGTCATCGGAGAAAACTTAGGATGTATAAACGTCTGAAGAAGCTATCCACTCGCGCCAGTAAAATTTAAGGAAGAAATTCCAAAAATCGACTGCCTACAAACCCGAAAAATAGTGACGCTGACAGCTATTTGAATTCTACTCATTCTAATATCTCACCTTCAGAAGCATGAATTTATTGAGAGGATCATACCACTGCATCAAATAAATGCCGCTGTTCGTAGAACCACATAAATATTTATATCCGTTATAGGGATTACGAGCAACACAACACCTCAACGTGCCTCTGGTATCAGGTACCCTAGTAGTCAATGCAAATTTCCTCGGAACGAGTCTCTCTGGCATCCGATTCATGTGTAGACTAAACCTATGTGATTGCTTATTCTGTAGTGCTAAGAGATCGTGTCTATAAAGCTGCGGTGTTTTACCTGGGGAAAAATAGTGAGTTAGTTAAAAAAGACCTAGAGAATTATATGCCACGAGAGGCACCAAACTATGTTCTAATGACATCTAATTTTGAAGTTTGGTTTTGTAGTTTTCGTGAAATTGACTTTGAACATATGGTATTACATGTAACAAAATAAAAAATTTGTGATATGTGATGGAATGTGTCAATACTTGATGAATATCTATGTTAAGGTATTTAAAAATTACTTTGTTCAATTTTCACTCAACAGTTTACAAGCTTTTTGGGCATTTTCAATACTAACTCCTAGTTAGACCCCTAGACAGGTTGAAAACTGAACATGATGTAGGGGTACAAATATTTTTGGTACATAACCAAATTGGAAAGTGGTTCTATGACATAAACAGAATTGGGAATATATACCCAAGAATACAAATGGGTAAAACTTCATGAAGGGACCGTCTGAGAAAAAAGCCACTATTGAATTCACTAATTGAACCCGAACAATACTCTGTTGAAGAATAATAAATTATTTTCTTATTAGTCAGTGGGTTATGCTTGAAGACAGGCAGTAAACAAATCTAAAGAAATGAACTTTAATTGTTCAAGCCAGTCTTGGATATACCTACACAGAAGGTTGAATGGACTGACACCTATAAGAAAACAACTACTCCCCTGGCCAATCCAACGCCCTTCGTGATATTAGCCAGGGGAATATTTGTTTTCTGAGAGGTGTCAGTCCATTCAACCTACTGTGTAGGTATATCCGAGACTGGCTTGAACATTTAAAATTCATTTCTTTAGATTTGTTTACTGCCTGTCTTCAAGCATAGCCCACTAACTAATAAGAAATTTTTCTTCCTTATTCAGAGGAATCGGGCAAATTTCGGATATGCAGTTGGTTAGTACCTCGTCCACTAGATGGAGTGACATTTTGTTGTTCGCTCCAACTTAGGACGAGGAATGAAATACTCTGAAAAAATTTCGATTTTCAATTATGGAATATCATTGATCATTGACTTTAGGTCGATGATGGCCACTATCTTGCATTGATGAGTGGCTAATGAGCCCAAAACCTGTCTGCAAGTGTTCCAGTTACAAAATTGAAGGTCGACTATTTCAGTTGTATTGCCAATGGCATATGCAGGAAATTTTCTATGAAGATTCCTGCACTGACGCCTGTCGGATATAATCCAACACCCTTCGTGGTATTAGCCAGGGGAGTAGTTGTTTTCTGCTAGGCGTCAGTCCATTTAAAGTTCATTTCTTTAGATAATAAATTATTGTGAAGCCACACTAGTTAAGGACGTAAGTTTATAGTGTGTAATGTAGCGTAGTGAATTTTTCTATCCAGAAAAAAATTGTTTCAAAGAAGATTATATAGAATATTACAATTATACAAAATACTGTTATTAAGACAAATGTCTTAATAACAGTATTTGGAGTTACCAGGGGATAGTGCCACTTAAATGGCAAATCGACCTGGAAAAATGGTCAGATATCTGTCTGATCTGAACTGTTAGAAAAGCTCTTGAAAAAAAACTGAATCATGCAATTAAAAAAATGAATATGCACATTTGATATCATGATTGACTACAATAGAAACTCTGTTTTAGAGAAAAAAGTCGCTTGTTTTCGTAAAAAAAAACCAACAACTTTGAACAAAAAGTAACAGATCAGGTAACAACATAATTAAGAAAGGGAAATGACAAAATTTTTACCTGATAAAGTCATAAGAACATCTTTGATAACATACATCCACACTGTACGTCTATTATATAGCTGGTCAATACAAGTTTCATGAAGTTCGTTCAGATTGAGGTTGTAAATACCCTCTTCGGCTCCAATGAGAATGTGTTGATCACGAGTATCTGGATTAATCCAAGAAGCAGTACAGTGAATTCTCAGTGGACAACCATTGAATACCTTTAACAAAAATGATTTGAAGAAATTGACAGGGACAGATTCAAAAACTCACTTTGGAAAAGCAAGCACCCATGTGAACTTTAGGAGTAGGAGGTAAGCCATTACTGGGAGGTCGTGGGGGTGTATGTCGTCTACGATGTTTTCGAGGGGGTACAGGTGGACACGTCACCCTATTGGAAGTGCCATCTTCATGATTGTTGGTTGTATCATCTGCTCCTGAAATAAACAAACATGTTACCATATCATACTTTAAAAATCAATACACGAAAAAAGTAACGTTCAGAGTAAACCAGAATTCGTTAGCAGTCCAGAATGCAACAAAAAGGGGAGAGGTATCTATTCAGACTTTTTTTCTTTTATGAGCCTGAACCCATTGTCTGATTTCGTGGAGTAGTTACAAACCAATAATTGACTAAACAAAACTAAATAAGACAATACAAAATAACTGCTTGAATATTTAAATTTGGAGAAACATGCAACTTTAGTGAAGATGTCACTTTCTAATATATGTATATTTTAATTTTTTTTTGGAGAGCACTAATTAAGATCTGGTCATGTATAATAGTGAGCAAATTATTAAGGTATTAAAATAATGAAATTTCTAGTTTTTTTGAGAATTCTTCTATTCTCATAGATTATAAAAAAAATTATTGATTATCGGAGATTATGAAGCAGGTCATTCTAAGACTTCAACACACAAACCTTGATTTAGAAATGAAAAAAACTGACCACTCGGTGTCTAACAGAGGTTTTAACTGGACGTACAAGGAGTAAAAAATGTAAAGCAGTGATTATGGTTCTGAAATCACCAAAAATGTTCAAACAGATGCTTTTATCCAAGATACAGAATATTCAAAATGGTCTGAAGACTCGATGGATCTAAAGGATAGATTAAAACTAAAGACTATCAACAATCTCAATAAACGACCACCTGATGTACTTTACAGAAAGAGACCACAAACATCAAAATTTATGTGAAGTTTACTTCAAATTATGGCTACCTTATCAGTAGGGCAGCCATAACTTATTTGATTGAATATCAAAAACATCATCAGTGTCATCAAAAACCATACAATTCAAAAATATATTGTTAAAGCACCCGAGAAATAATAATAATAATATTTATTCAGTTGGATCATCTATAGATGACATTGAGTTTTGTCAAAACGTGTACAAATGATTGAGTTTCAAAAAATAGAATGCACAAGAATGTTCAAAAAGGTTTCCTTTTTCAATTCACAAAATAATTTCAACTTACCATTGACTTCTCTATTTTCCCTATTACTCCTACCAGTCCGGCTACTATCACTAAGAGACCTCTGCCTTTGACCATTGAGATTCATCGAATTTACTAGTCCGAATATCTCATCTACCGAGGAATGTCTTCGAGGAGAACCATTGAAAGGGGACTGTTCGTTAGTGGGGCTTGAAGGGATGGTGTGAATATCACATTTTACCGTATTTTCCGGATCCTGAACAGGCAGAGTAGCTCTAGAAAAAAATAATTATAAATGGTGAATGTAAAGTTTCCAAGTGTTTGTGTTAATTATGTATCAGATTGATTATAAAGTTGTGGTTAAACAAAACTAAGAAGCTGCAAACTCATGCTCAATTTCATTTGGTCAATTTGTGCAACACTCCAGATCATTTTTATGTTGATGGAAAAATTCACACAAATCACATCTTTCCACTCCTCATAATCTCTCCGAGTCTCCTTTCTATTACAAGTTAGGTTTTATACACACTCTCATAAATAAAAGAAAAATGAAAGTAGTCGGTGAGAAAAGCCGATCATAAAACTTTGAGAACTTACATTGCAATAGATATACAAGCTATTGAAAATTCCAAAAAAGTAGGCATGTTTCTTTATATTACTCTAGAACTGAAAAAAATTAAAGAGTGGGAACTTTATCTCTATTATTAATACCATTTTCAATAGTAAAAATAGGGCTGAGCATAATGAGCATGTGTTAAGAAACGAAACTATCTTGAAACCGGACGGTTAAATGAGGACCCTTTTTTTTAGTTTTCATTTACATTTAAGTTGAATAATTGCTAATCAAATAGTAATAGCGTTATTATATTTTGAAGAAACCTTTGACACACTTGACAAATTTTTCAAGGTTTTTGACGTGCGTTTCGCTAATCAAGTTAACATCATCAGTAGATGACTAAGATTGAATCGTATGACTATGTATCTAGACAAATGAATACACTAAGTTAATTCCTAGTATTTTGATTTTCCTCCTAGTGGTAGTTGCAAACTGATTGAAACCTAATCTCTACCTATTTTATACTTATAATGATTTCTATCTATGCTTATTTTATATATAAATTACAACAATCAAACATAATACTAGTTGATATTTTCATCAAGAATAATTTTTGGAATTTTCCATGAGGCGAAATTATTTTAGAAATTTTTATTTAACAATTACTGTATTTTCTATATCGAATGAAAATGATTAATTAATTATTAATGATAAGAGCTGCAGTTTCCTGAGTCGATATTATTTTCGGAAATTTCCACAAGTTTCAAACTTGTGAAACAGTACAATAAACATTATCTAACGAAGTACAGACATACTAGAAACTACTACCTTATGGAATTTACAATAATCAGTCATATTCTGAATTATTCAAACAAAAGAAATGGAAAAGTCAATGACTGTATTACTTACTTTGTAGTACACTTTGAAAATTATTCAACATGACCTTCTCTTCCTGTCAAGATATTTCACTTATTTGAAAAGTGATTTTCAAGAAGATTGGCAAATTTTTCTTCTCTAGTATATAACCTTTGCTCCCGATGAAGCTCATTCAACTTAATGACTTATAAATGAGGAATATATGAAAACAAACTTTTCTATCTTTGAACTAATTGTCAGATAAATAGTAGGTCGTTTTAGTAATAATGATATCAATTCATAATTATTTTGATAACAATCAGAATTGAAACGTTTTATTAAATAAAGGTTAATAACCCAAACACTAGTGAATCATCAGAATTAGAAAACTACTTTGCTGTTCAGTAATAATTAAATTTATTAATAAATATACCTTACTAGTTTCAAAATTTATTAACGTTTCGAGAAAATACATATTCACGAAAATGGTTAAAATAAACTGAGCAGATATAATACTCACAGAAAAATGAATATAAAATAAAAAGGTTCACAAAACTATTGTAAAGATTTTGTGGAGGCGAACAAAAACTCAAACATTTCTGTCACAATTCAGGCTATGGAGATTGGAATGATCGTTCCTCATTAGCAACATTAAATAATAAACAAATCCGATTTGAAAGGCCGTCTAATAGACCAGTCACAGCTCTCCGCAATATTTCTTAGAATTGTTTACTAAAATTTTAAAACTAATTAGAACATTTCATGCGATATAACCAAAGCCTATCGTGGGTTTTTATAGATCATTTTCTATTCTCTAAATGAGCAGTATTATTATGTCAATCTAGTATCAATATCTAAACCGATGAAAAGTTACTTGATGAGTTATTTTTTTTTGTTAAATGGAAAAAATATCAATTTTACATTTCAATAATGACAAATTGTTACATTTACTTCCGTGTGTGGTCTTCAGGCTCTATTGAAATGTTGACTGGTCTATAAGATAAAATACTGATCAAATTCCTTGCCTTCTTCTGTCACTTAAAAATTTGACCTCATAAATTATAGTATTTATTATTATTACAGCAGGGAGAAACAGATGATTCAATTTCTGGTTTCAGTCACAAGCAATAACAACAGAGAATAATTGATGTGAAACCATAATAATCACTGGAAATTTCAATTTATTGATTCAATCAAGAGTAATTGAATCACACCTAATTATAAAAAGACATATTTTTAATTTATTCACTGTCAATGTAAAAAAGCAGTGTTTACCGTTTTGTTATCTAACTTATTAATTTTTTCTCGTTTACGAAAATAATGATGAAACTCTGATTTTGTTATAACCACCGTCATAAAACATCAAAACTGATGTGTTTCTATGTGACTATGTGACATAAATGAATTGATTATATTAACTCTAAAGTATATTCCAATACGAGATTCAGCGCATATAAACAATGATCGTCGCACATAAACAATGATCGGCGCATATAAACAATGATCGACGCGTATAAACAATGATCGGCGCGTATGAACAATGATCGGCGCGTATAAACAATGATCGGCGCGTATAAACAATGATCGGCGCGTATAAACAATGATCGGCGCGTATAAACAATAATCGGCGCTTATAAACAATGATCGGCGCGTATAAACAATGATTGGCGCATAAAAACAACAATCGGCGCATACAAACAATGACCACCGCGTATTCGCCTCGTGGCTTCCTGAAATCTGCAATGGTATTGGTCAAACGACCATAAACTACTACGAATGCTCTTAACAGTTTTGATGCAGATGCGTACTCAGATTCAGTGGAAGTGCATCGTCGTTGCATCCATTTTATTGAGTTCAGTTGTGTTGTTCAAATTGCATATTTTTAAATGCCATACCTTTTAGTTGGAATATTGTTTTATTTCAATACTTTGGAAGTATATAATAAAATTAACCCAATAAATTAATCAATACTGGAAATAGTTTTTTTTTTAATTTGATTGGTATTTATGGTTATGAACTATACGAGGTCTGTTCAAAAAATAAGTTGAATTTTCGTTTTCCTCAAAAAATATTTGTTTTTTCATCAATTTCTATTTCGCCTCCTACAAAGTAGTCCCCTCAGATATAATACACATGTGCCAGCTTTTTTTACAATCCACGAGGCAGTTCTGATATGCACTTTTTGGTATGGTCTTGAGCCCTCTCAGCGATTCAGTTTTTATCTCCTCAATCGTCGCAAAACGCCGTCCTTTCATGGGTATCTTCTATCTTGGGAACAGAACTTGTTTTTCCACAATATGGACATTTTCTTCGTATTGCTTATTGACCGTACGACCATGTGGCAAGAACTCCTGATACACTACGCCACAGTAATTGAAGAAAACAGTGAGCATAACCTCAACATTCGATCGAACTTGGCATGCTTTTTTAGTCTTGGCTCTTCTGGGCTGTTACTTTGGGACGACTGGACTTTGGTTTCGATGTCATAACTATATGCCCATGATTCGCAATTTCGAAAAGAGCTTCGCTGCCACACGCTTCATGCCCAAAATTTTCGAAAAAATTGCATGGCATGAGCCAACCGATATACCAACATCACCAGCAACTCCTCTAATAGTGATTCGATGATTCGCCATAACAATTTTCATCACTTTCTCAACATTTTCATAGTTTATTGATTTGCTGGAGCATCCAGCGTCGTCATTCAAAACTCCTCAGCCTTCTTTGAAAAGCTTGTACCACATTTTCTGGCTCAAAGTACAATCACCGTATGCCACTGTCAACTTCTCAAGTGTTCTTGAGCAATTAATTCCATTATTTACACAAAATTTAATGCAAATTCTATGATCCACCAACCCACTAAACATGCTAAGCATCTGAACCTGTGAACATGTTTTATACGAGTGTACCAACATGAAAAAAATACGCTAATTCAATGTACGTAGCCCGCGAAATTTGAACATTTGCCTTATTTTTTTGAACACATCTCGAGTGTCCATGTTAAATAAAATTTTATCTATAGATGGCAGATTTTGAAATAGTTGATGAAAATGGAGGAAGTTTGCTACTTCAAATTTAAAATTTTCTGGCATTACGACTATCTTTCTCAGATATTACAAAAACCCATTAATTCAGTGATAGTAGTTTCAGAAACTTATCATTTTATGCATTCCATAAAATAATCAGCTTCCTTAACAGTGGATGCTTGAATAGACTCATTTATTTTGGAACTGATAAACCTGATTTATTAAAAAAATTACGGTCTTTGTGGTGGTTTTCTAAAAGTATTTTGATGATAATAAAAGAATTTTCACATCTGACAAAATTATAAAATTCATTCATTTCATCCAATTAGACCAAAATACTTGGGTAAGTGTTGGCTAAATTAGCACAGTAAAGATAAAGCCTTCTACTATGCTATTAAACTGTTCGTTAACTACCATGCTGGTCGATGAAACTGTCACAAGATTTTTTGGATCCATTCTTAGTCAAAGGTTCCAGTTAAATCTATCTTTGGTTGGCTATTGAATGCATATAAACATCTCTGAATTTGTATAATCACACTTTTTGGCTTAAAAACAGAATAACATTTATTTAACCTTCAAGCTATCCTTCAAAATATTTATTAGATTACTCCATTCCAAGAATTGTAAGGACTGTTACTGGATATAAACCTAGCTGTTTATACTCGACTTCGCATTAAATACGTTTGTATATATGTGAGTCAATGTTAGAATGATGAAAGGCGAGCATAATACGAATGATCAAGGCTGGGTCTCCCGATTCATGAAAACTTGTCATATTGAATAATATTTTCCGAAGTGAAAACCTCTCAAGCAACTGAAAGTATCTAACATTACATAGAGTATCATACATTACATATGTAGTTTTTCCCTTTGTATGATACAAAAAATTCAAGTACGTTTTCAAATACATTCAAAGATCCATTTCTCCCTTGTTATATGTATGATTCATTGTTCTGAGATTGCATTGTTTCATAACTTTTGAATCCAACTTTTTTTAAACTTGTATGAGAAATTTCATTACCGTCTTTTAGAAATTATTCTCGCATTATTTCAACAGTATTTTCTTGACAAAATATAATCACCTTCAAGACATTGGAAAATATTTAATTTCACACTTTTTTTGTAGGATAATCTATTTAAAACATTTAAGAATGGTGTATGCTATGAAACGTTCTTAATTTTCATGAGAATCCATTTCAATTTGATACCCTTAGTTTGCTATATACTCTCAACATGCAAACATTCACAAATCACGGGAACACATAATCAATCATCACTTTCAACAACTTTCACATTCATTATTCAATACTGATCTTCTACTCTTCTACATACAACATGAAACTTACTGTTGTTCGTATTCCGTCTGGTGATATTTGTAGCCTCCCCTAGAATAATCAAACAACATTTGAGCCACTTGTGAAAAAAATAAGCAACCTTTTTACCCTAAATGACCGTTTCCCATTTTGAATGTCAAAACAAAAGCCGTGTGAAAGCGTTAATAAAATGTGCAGCAAACAAAAAAAAATGAAGCAGGATGAGTGGGGAGGTTAGTTAGCTGATGGAAAATTTTTGAAATTACCTCATCATTAATTCTTCGTCAATGTACTGCAATAGACTCCTAAATAACATACAACGAATTAAAAAAAGGTTGTCCCAGGTAATAGTTACAAAATTGAAAAAAAAAACAAACTGTTGTGTTAAGATATTAGCTTTTGATTCCCAAATGTTACTTTCATCTATATTATCATTGTTAGATTTTTAATCAAAACCAATCAGAGCATTAAACTGCTCAATTTATTCTAATGACATAGAAGATAACTTTTCTTTCAGTTTACCGTTTTGACTATAGGTAGATAGATTCTAGAATGTATGATATAAAACCTTAAAAGTTGTTCCTGAAATAAAATAAAGCGTAAAAACCTAATCCATACAGCCAATTTTTGGCACTGCTTAAAAGCAATAAATAAAAATAACAGAAAGGAGTTTCTACTGATACTGTAACCATTTAAGGCCTAAAAAAAATCTTGCAAATACCAATAGGACACATGCAGATATTTTGTATGGTCAATAATAACCCTTGTTTATCGATAGCCCGTTGGTTAGCGTGAGAGGATTGTTCAACTCATTCATTTGACTGTTATATGAACGTTGGTTCGATCCCAACTGTGGGTTGATTGATGTTCACTACGTTCGCCCTTCCCGTGCTAGGAATCGGATGTTGAAACGTAAGACCTCGTTAGTCTTTAGCTCGCAGACTTAAATACACTTTTGAATACACTCAAATTTGGAGTCAAAATTCGAGGTGGTTACGTGGCATGAAAATTTCTGTGAGTCAATTTTAGATTTGGAATTGTTTGATGGCATAATGTGAAAATATCCAGTGTCTACACCAAAAATAGATGTGATAGAAGGTGAACGTTTCATTGTAATGATGAATAGAATAATTTTATTGGGATTTGAGCGAAAATTATGAAATATGCAATGTTTATTAAACCAGAAGATATCCACCTCTCAAAAAAAAAAGATATTGATACAGTGACGCCATTAACGATTTTTAAAATATCATGATAGTAGTGAAGGTTTCCAGAAGCGAGGAATATTTTCCAAACAGTTCAATTAGTTCTACAATTTATTCAACTGTTGAGATATATAAAATTAACATGATAGATACTCGATTAGCAAGTAATATTTTCAAATTTCAACTTAAAAATCAGCAACAAACATGTAGTTTTATATGAAGTGGAAATATATGGATGGATATGAAATAATTTTTGTTAACTGATAAATGGTAAATTGATAAATGTCATTTTCTGATTTTCATAATACTGCATACCAAATAGTTGACCACTGACAATGCATAAAAATATTAGAAAATATGCATCTGAATACCGTCTAATTACAGAAAAACTATGAAGAAAAATCATTCTATGCAGAATTATGCAAATAAGTTTTTTTATATCAACATAAATGACAGAATACATAAACAAATGGCTGCCGAGTCTGAGTCCACAAGAGTCCAATGAAAAGAAGAAATTAGATAAAGCCAATGTATCAGTATTTCTCAAAGTATCATATAATTTTCGAGAGTTTTCAGGAATAGAAATCAGTTAATTTTCAGTGGCTATTAACAGCTGTTGGCCCTAAGGAAGGAGGTAATAAAAAAGCAGTAGAATCAATAAAAACAAAAGCTACTCAGGTAAAATATCACACATTCATAGGATCTATCCCAAAGAAACATAAAAAATAAATAGCGCAGTCAAACCTTGTCTACTAAGGAAAAGTTAATATCAGCTAGCGGCAATTATGTTCTTCATTCAAAGCAGCTAAATACACAGAAAAATGAAAACTTCTGAAAAAAATGCAATCAGCTGAACAAAAGTACAAAACTGCAAAAACAACCACAATCCTTCAAGAAACCAACCTAACCTCAAAGACATTTTCAAAATTTGCGATCCAGTCATAGCTTTTCTCTCGGAGCTGAGAAAAAAATTAAATAGAATAAGCTGAGTTTTCATGAAGCCACCCAAGAAAAAAACAGCAAAACAAGCCCATGATCAATAATACTGTTTTGAAATGATCCACATTCTTTACAACAAAATATAATATTAAAATCTAGTTGATATATTATTGTAACAAAAAATGCAGATAAAAATTTTATATTTTGAAAAAATAATATAACAAAATATAATATTGAAATCTGGTTGATATATTATTATAATTATAGACTAGAATATCGAAACTCACTTGACCAATTCATTGAAACTTTTCACTACTAATTATTTTTACTAATCAAATGTGCATTTGCCTGGAATGAATATCAAAAAAAATGTGACAGTTGTGATAGCTAAATACTACGTGTCATTTTATGATTTGATACAATACTCACTTTTCTCTATTCAGTGAGTCGAATGCTGCCCCTATACCACATTTTTGATTTTGATGCTCCACACAATTATGTACACTCGTCACGTTATTCATGATGTCCATCAAATCCCATGGTTGTGTTGTATCCTCAACGGTAACGCCTGGGAGTTCTAGGATCGAAAGGGAACAGTGAAATATTGAGTTTTTGAAATGTTTTAAAGAAAGTACCTGTCCTTTGTAATGTATTATTAGCTTCATCTATACGATCAATGTCTACATTTGAGAGAACAGCATTCTGCGGCTTTGGTCTAGAAGTCAGTCGAGATGGAATTCTTTGGGGTACATTTGGCACAGCCTAAAAACAAATATTCAATTATAAAAACAACAACTAAAGGTATCACATAAATCTACTGGAGCACTGATTTTTTTTAACAAATCCAAATAACTACTAACTCTTCTCAAAGATAAATTGATGGATGTAACTGTTACTGTGTGGTAGGAAATCATAATGAAAGAGAAATTAAACTTTCTATGTTTTTTACCACATTAATTTGTAACTAACGTTACTACAGTTTCGTCCTATACGGACGTTTTCAAACTTATACTTTATTATATTAATTTGAAAATGTCCATATAGGAGGAAACTGCGGTAACGTTAATTACAAATGAAAGTGGTAAAAAACATAGAAAGTTTAATTTCACTTTTCTTCATTACTTCTCAAAGATATTGAAGGAAGTTAACTAATAATGATATTACTCACCCCATCTTCATCTGGTTCATCAGTAAACATGTGGGAAGGATTATTAACTTTTTGTAGCAATTCTAAGGCCAGTCTTCTGTGCATATCTCCTTGGAAAAAAGCATGCTGAAAAAATATGTAGATAATTTGTTTTTATAATCAAGATAAATTGATGAGGCACCTGCAATAGCTTTTCTGCAGTAGGTCGTTTCTTTGGATTTTTTGTTAAAGCCACTTTCACAAAATGGTGAAAAGTTGGGCTCCTGAAAAATAATAATGACAGCTTATTAGATTACTTATTGATTATTCATCATTACTTTATCATAAACATTGGATGTATACTCTGTTTTCATATGTCTGCCACTGTTGTGTATTTTTTAATTTATTATTAGTCAATCTATATCAAGTTAATGAACAGCAAAATTAATTGTTAACCACGTTCACCATTCCTTCAAACTTACTCTAATTCAAAATCAATTCTTCAATATTAATACTGTTTCGCTTTCTTGATAGAAGATGAGAAAGACTTTCAGACAAATGAATGAAATTTCGGAAGAGTTACAACAATTCAACCTGAATATTCAAAAAATGATGCGTCAAGCGTCATCAGAGTTATAATTCAGAAGTCAGCAACATGGACACATTCAAAAATAAATTAGTATTTTGCATATGTACTTTAGCAACAATTTTGACCTCTGGGTTAGGCAATTCTACTATAAGAGCTTGTATCCAACAAAAATACTTTTTCCACACGCCAGAACTTTTCATTGTTCGACAGAAGTTCCAATTTTACCTTTCAGAGAGAGCTTGTGTTTAAAGGTAAAGCAAAACATATCTTTGTTGCAATGTCTTTTGTCTTTATTTATACCATAGATACCTCTGCTAGGTACCTGTCTGTTTAAAATCTGTTGCGTCTCAATTGTCTTAAAATTCATTTTACAATTTTGCCTTATCTAGTAGTCAGGTAAATATGATGACTAAAAATATTATTTCAACAAACTATATAGTAAACTATGAGGTATTGGTCCACCATTGCAAAAGAATAGCACCTAAAGGCTGACTTTCGACCAAAAGAGGTCAGATGTCAATCTTGCTGAAGTGCCCATCAGTAAGTTGAGGACCACTCGGAGAGCGGTGGTGGATGGAGTGGGGTATTAGGTTTTCCTCGCAAACTAGCTGGGGGAAAGCTTTTACTGTTTACTTAGAAATAGGCATAGGCATATAGATGCCTGTTGTTAACCTGTCTAACTAATCTCAATGAACTGAAGTCTATGGAATGGTATCATGAAGTGCACAAGTCATTCTTGGCATTCATGACATATTACTTCCCAGAAAATGAAAATTAAAATAAATTTTACCAGAAATGTTACTGCATTTGGATAAAATTCAGATAGAATTATACAACTTGTCAGTAGCACTTTTTATTATTAATTTTGTCTATATACTTTGAAAATAAAAAAATATCTGAATTTCAAGTTCACGTTGGATGATGTTCAAAATCGCAGACAAATATCTAAATGTCAAAATCGTTATCTTTACGAATTGAGTGACAGTTTATGCTCATACAGTACACTGGAAGTTGAATTTCACTTGACATGAAATTTTCCTAGTTCAGCTTCCATTCTCAGGAAAGGCAGCCATGTAAATATTTCAGTTTTCATTAACTTTCATTGAGTAATGGCATTATTTGAATTGGGACAACAGCAAAGTTTTCTTTTTATACTAGAAGAGAAGTATTTTGAGAGTTTTTTCAGAATAGATTCTTTCCTAACTTTTGAATTCAGAAAAATGTATTCACTTCAAAACGTGAACTGCCCAGTAATACCTAATCTAGGTGAAATTTTGTTATCCATCATTATCAAGCTTCGCTTCATCTTCAAATACCAATGAAATCATTATTTTCATTCATGGAAATGAATCCTGAAAAATGTTCATTTATCATTATCTTTATTATTATCAATCCTTCTACGGTTAAATTGAATCAGATGATGCAGGTGCCATCAATTCAACCCAGATAACAATAAAACACAATTAGACATTTCATATCAAATCAGGATAAATATATTCTTATCTAAGATTTCTATAAAACCACTTGACAGGTACTCGTTAATTGGTGAATTTCGTAATATTCAAGTGGAAGCCAAAAGTACACTTTTTAACAAGTTGAAATAGATTATAAAAACCACACTTTTTTTATCGATTATAAAAAAATCATGAAATTATAAAAGGCAAAACCAAACTACGTTACTTACCACCTCTCTTTGTCTTTCAACGTTGGAGGTTTGAATCCACTCTTGGACATGAGGAACAATGCTCTCATAGGATGCAAGTCGAACATTGGTGGCTGAAGTTCAGCAAGTTCTATGGCAGTAATTCCAGTAGCCCATATATCACACAACTGGTTATATCCACCTTTACGTTCAACTGCAGCAACCTGAGAAATAAAAAAAAGGTTGAGAAATGCAAAAACATAAAATTTTAGTTTATACCTCAGGTGCCATCCAATATGGAGTCCCAATAAAAGATTTTCGTTTATTGATTGTTGCCGTTATTTGAGCAGACACTCCAAAATCTGCAAGCTTTACATCACCACATTCTGTTAACAGAATATTGGCTCCTTTAATGTCCCTATGCATTTTACCCATGTTGTGAAGATATTGCAATCCATGCAATGTCTCTCGGCACATGTATGCTATTTGATTTTCTCCTAGAGGACCCGTAACTGCAAAAAATGGTAAATATTTGTTTCATGGTTTCACACCAGTTCTTAGTGTCACGTATCTTCATCTGCTAATCATAAATCAGAAGTAAATTAAAATGAACTATTTCAGGAATTAAAACGTTTGGTAATGAAAAATAAATGAAGTCGCAAGTGAATATAATCAATTTTTCAACTTTTGAGTGGTGATATCTCAGTAGGTAGGAGCGGCAAATTGTGAACTTAAGGTTTGTGATCAGAAGGCAAAAATACGTAAATATGACAAAACCTAGTGTGAAACGTTGAAACGAACCTTTTTTTTTCAAATGATTGGCCGGTTTGAAAACATTTTAAACAAAAATACAAACTCACTGTGATATATATCCTGAAGTGAACCTCCTCCACAGTATTCCATACAAATCCATAACTTATCTCTTCTTAAATAACTACCGTAATAAGCTATTATATTAGGGTGTCTACAGTCTCTCATCATGAGAATTTCTTGCTGGATAATGGCAAAGTCATCTCCTAAAGAACAAAATAACTTCCAAAACCATATGTTTAGTTTAAATTTATAACTCACCAGGTTCTAGCTTGATGACTTTTATTGCAGCTAAATCATTTGTTGAAAGTCTTTTCGCCTAAAAAAAAACTTTTATAAAAGAGTTCATTCAAATAAATAATTTGGATTACCTTATACACATCTCCATAAGTTCCACTCCCTATCCTCTGAATTAATTCATAATCATCCTGTGGATTTCTTCTGGAAATATCCGAGCTCAATACCCCTTGAGCCATTTTATTCAATTTGTTTGCTCACATTGTTCGTATTCTAGTTTTAAAATAAAATAAAATGTTTACGTGAATTTGACTTTGACAGCAAATGCTCTGATGGCAGACATATTTCAAACATTGCTACCAATTCCATTCATGAACAAAAAAAATAAAAAAAACCCTATGTTGATTCTTTCAAGTGATTGAACAGGTGTACATTATTGGACATTTGCAAATAAACTAAACTAGAATGAAATTGATTAACCGTCTTGTTAAATCATGAACGTAATAATTATATTTCAATTGCTCGTAATGAAAATAATAGTGCGGTTAGCGAACAAGAAATGTTGTTATTTTTAACCATAGCCGGTGACAAGGTTTGGATTGAAGGAGTAAATACAGAGCATACATATACAGGATGTTTATTAAACATGCGGCAAAAAAAATTAGGGACTATTCCTTGGACTATTCTAAGGATATGATGATAATTTTTGATAGGGCGCTTTGTTTCGAAAATACGGGGAGAAAAATAATTTTGACAATAACAATCTTGGTAATTTTAAAATTATTAACGTAGCCGAAATGAAAGTAAAGCGTACTACACTGAACCTACCAATTAATAAAAAATGTAACAAACGCTACCTCAGTTTCAGGAGGATGTACCATTGGTTACAAGAAATGCAATTTGGTTTATGCACGATGGTGCACCAGCGAATTTAAGCATATTGGCTCGAGAGTTTTTAACATATCGCTGAATTGGTCGAGGTGGACCTCACTTATCCTCGATCACTGGAATTAAACCCCCTGGATTATTTCCTGTTGGGCCACCTAAAGTCATTAGTTTATAATACTCCAATGGAAGATTTGAGAAATCGGATAATTGCTGGGTTTAACACAATCAGAAACGATCCTGGTGTTCGGGAGTCGATAAGGAGAAAATTGGATTCTTGCGTCCGAGCGGAAGGTAGTCATTTTCAACTGTTCTTGTAGATTAAGAAACATTACATGTAATTTTTGGTAATAAATTGTTATTGTCGAAATAATTTTTCGCTCCGTATCTTCGAAACAAAGCGCCCTATCAAAAATCATCAAAGGACAAAATATCCAAGTCCAAGGAATAGTCCCTTAATTTTTTGCCGCATGTTTAAGAAACACCCTGTAAATCTTTTCCCTTTTCTAATTTGTGTAAAAACTTCTCCACATTAACATTGATTTCCCTGTGATCGGTAGAGTAAGGCTTCATATTCTCTACTGTGCCACAATTGACCACGATCGTTTAAACTCGTATCTGCTGATGCAACACTTACTATTTGCAATAGTATTTTGATAATATTATCATTGTTAATAATCGGCATTCTTCTTCGATTTTTTGCTTTTACAAAATCATGATTTTTGTAGATTTCAGCAATGGTTTTTATGCTGATTTCAAATCGGGGTGAAAGTAACCAGGTTCAATTCAATGTCATGAAAACCTAGGCATCGGTTTTCTCCAAAAAGATAAATGTCTCTGAATTGGCAATAATGTCACAACAGACAATTCCGTTTTCAGGTTCGATGAGTTTGTTGGGGGTTAATATGGACACCAGACACCAATATGTCTTGACACAATCATATCGCAGAGGCTGCTTCTCAAAATCTTTGAACACTGTTCCGAACTAGAAAACTGTATACACCTCAGCATTTTTTGATGTTTTATAAAGCTCAGATCAGACCTTCATTGGAGTATTGTTCTTATGTATGGAGCTCCCCCCCTAAACATACCCTGAAGCTGCTGGATCCCATCCAAAAAAGAGGCATTCGCCTGATTGGAGACCCGAACATCACTTGCAACCTTAATAGTCTAGCTAGAACATCGAAGGAAGGTTGAAGATTTGTCAGTCTTCTATAGATCCTGTCACGGGAGGTGTTCAAGTCACTCGACAAATTTGGTTTCACAAAGAGCGGTACGTATCTGAAATACTTGACGGACTGTGACTGCCTATCGTTTTGGGGTTCAACTCGGTACACCTCGAACTTCACTATTCAAAAACTCTTTCATTTGGTGAACTGCGTTTATATGGAATAAACTAATCTCCTGCGATTCAAATACATTGTGAATCTCTACTTTCGCACAGGCACCGCTCTTAGAGCGCCTTAAGGATTTTCCTGTAAAAGAGTTCTTTTCGAATAAAAAATTACTTTCTGCCCATTTTTTAATATCAATATTCACTAGTTTTAGTGGACACACTGCATGAAAAATTGTATGAAATATATATTCAATTGAAAAATGTCATATATTAAATGTCAAATTCTTTCGGATAGTATGTAATAGTAAACAGTGTATCCTATTTAGAATCTAAATATGTAATAAAATGTAGGATATTCGTTTCAAAATAACACAAGTTCAGGCCTATTTGAGGTATAATCAGAAAAGTTCGTAACATGAAAGTATTTCAGCTGAATTGTACTAGTTATTTCCATACTACAAACTTTTCATTATATTCTCAATTATACTTTTCGCTATATCTATCCAGTAATTGCCAGAGACAGACCCATTATAGTAAAATTTTATGTTATTAATGAAAACTGCAAGTCAAAATATCAATATTTCCTAATTATCCAAAACAATAGAAGTGATAAATGACCGACAGGAAACATAAAACTTTTTTGCTAACACCATGACAGACATATAATTATATTCAACAGAAACTTGTGCAAAGTTTGATGCACTGTTTGGAACCTTCAAGATCAAACTTCCCCGTGAAGATGACCACTTGTTGATTGAAACACGTGTCAAGGTGTTAAAAATAACGGTTTGGTGTTGGAATAGAACTTCAATAAAATTAATAATTGTGATTTTGTTCAGTGAACTACGATTATTATTATTATTATTGGATGGTCACTTTCAGACTAGTTTCAAAGTATTGGTGGCTACTTTTCAGAGCAAAGTAGATCATACCAAGACAAAAGTGTTGTGATACCCTGCTTAAGCCGAGCACATCTGCTGTTGAACCTTTATTCGAGAATATATAAGCAGTTGATCCATCTCTTTCTAAGCCAAGAGTCAAGCAAGACACCAAGAACGGGCTTTTGTCACATGCTCGATAATTTGTTTGATGCGATATGATTTATATACTATGGTGATATTAGCCAGAGAAGCAGTCGTTTTTTGTTAAACTTTCAAACTGTATTCGATGGTTGCGAGAGATTAACATTTCGAATTTTTTTGATATCTGAACAATTTCAGAAATTTTAATAGTTTTCTTTGAAATTTTATACTGATTTAAAGTTTCGAAAAGCTACTCCTTCTGATTTCAAAATATTTGACCATATCCCTTTTGATGCTTGCCTAATGATTAAATCTCTAGTGGATATACTATTTCATCAAGAAACCTCAATTCAATTTCAATTAAAGTAATCAGGTGTTGAAAACGGAAAGGACAGCGGCCTGAAACATCACTTTTTCAATGAGCATATCAAAATCAATTGCAATTATTTTCTTTAATTTTTTTTTGTCTACTAATTGAAAAATAGAAAGCCGAAAGGATTTTTTCAGGAAAAACTAATCTCTCCTAAAAATATTCAAATTTTCAGTTAATTTTTAATTGATTTCAATTAATAAATACCTACAAATTATCCATCAAAAGAGACTTTCAGATTAGCTTTTAAATGCACATGTGTGATCTCTATTGACCTGGATTGATTTTTAAGATTCTGAAAGGCAAAAAAGTACCAAAAAAATTACCACAAATCATAGATACACTGCTACTCAGAAACTCATCAATAAAAGACAATGATATGAAAAAAACAAGTTGTTCTTGTAAATAAATGCTTTAATATTCGGAATATACAATCTTAGATATTATTTACAAAATAAGAAATTTCAAGAATATTAACACCAGTTTTAATAAATAGTAAAAGTAAAATTTACATCTTTAAAATACATTTTTTTCAGTATCAACTACTATCCTTCAAAACATCTTTCAAAATAGAGCTGGAATTTCGATTTTGAGCAAAATCTGCAAAAGTTGGTAAAACTATTTCACTTAAAACTATAGGTGTTTGTCGAGGCGTCGTCGATTTGCTACTAGTTGGTTTTGTTGCTTCAGAAACATTAGAGGTAAGCAAGCTTGGAACAACCCTAGGTTTGGACTCATTTTCCAAGAATTTCACAAATGCCTGTGAAAGTGACTCTTCTAATTTTTTATTAGGATTTCCATGTTGCGGACCCAGAAGAGAGCTCAACCAAGAACCGTGCTGTGGTTTGTTCAAGTTGACTTTGTCATGGTCTTGTTGGTTGAAATCCAAAACTGTGGCTATAATTTTCAAAATTTGAAGCTGATCTTTGTTCAAATTATTATTCGAAGTCACAAATCCAATAATTAAGTTCTTCACAAGCGATTTGTCTACCTTTCCATCAGTCTGGCTGGTTGCCTCCTTTAAATCATCCTCAGATTTTGCCAACTTGCTTTGAAGCTGATATACTGCAAAATATGTGTAAATAAATAACCGTCTCCAGATGAGTGATGTAAAAATGGAAATGGTTAACCGAGTCAAAGGTAGTATTTTCATTAATAAAATATAATATTTTTAAATTTTGGTTGATCCACTTTTCTTTTACCTTCAATTCTCAATAACTAGTTGTTACTTCTGGAGAGTCATTCAATAATACCTTTGACATTACCTTTCCAGAGTAAAATAAAATATCAACACATGCACTTTCTAAATGTAATCATAGCATAACATAGCAAGGCTTTTTCACTAATAGAGCAGTAATATATTTTTTTTAGATACTACGTTTCTGGGTTCCTTGAAAAATATCACATTTTTCTGTTATCCAATCTTTTACTTGTGAAAAAGACTGACACAAATTTTGACACTTTCATTTCCAAAACATGCAATACAATAAATTATCAAACAAGCTAAACTATTGTGGACTATCGATACTCCAGTAATGTTTTTTTTGTAAGTGAAAAGTTTGGAATTTTCTAGAATACCGTCAATAACGTTTGTAATCATGTGGCACAAAGTTTGTATCGACTTCTTTGTGATTATGTATTATTTGTTCTTGGAATCCAGGTTCGTAACATTACATACACATATCAAGTTATACAGAAATGATAAATAAAAAAATTCATTTTATATCATAATCCATTCGATATTTTGGTTTTATTACCAATCAGTTTTACTCAATCTAATTGATGAATATAGCCAGATTTTCATTTCTGCCAGTATTACATTGTTTTATTCAATATTATTTGGTGAATAGTGATTACTGATAACACTGATACATATTGTCAGGACATTATATTTGGATTTCAAAAAATTATTGATTAAAAGAGATGAGTAAAATATAACAGTGCTCAATAATATTTGGTATCAAATTCAAGAGATATTATTTATACATTTTAACATACTTGCCTCCAAGTTCATGAATTCAAGCTTTACTTGTGATTAAATCACCCTTGCAAAATATATATCTATTTTATCTTTTGATAAACTCACTCTAAAATAATATACTACGATTTGGATTAAATGTTCCTTCTGTTACTTAATTAATGGTTAATCCAAACAAATCATTGTTACAAACTCGATGGTTGATAGTGAAAGCCAGGAAGTAAGTGTTACCCAGGGACTGGTATTTTCAAAAACCAACCAGTACCTGATGTAATACTCAAGCCCTGGACTTTCAGATGCTAGTCATGCTCCATGCCTCTGGGATTCAAACAAATAACTGTAAAAAACGAAAATTAGCCTATTAAACTGTCAAACTGAGAACAGAGAATAGAAAAATCACCTCAACATAGTACCATTATGATAACGTGCTTTTTCTATAAAATATTCTCTTTGAACAACACGAACAAAAACGAAACCAGGCAAGCAAATACAAAATTAAAAATGAACAAAAGAGTATCTACTATATAAGCTAATAACTCAACAACAGGAAAGGATGTGGGACGAGCAAAAATAAAAATGGTGACTGGAACTCTACATTTTGTATATCCCATTCAGTACCTGGGGAAAAAAACAACCTCACAGTTACCAAATGAGATTAAAAAAACATAGGCGAAGCGTGCAACGGTGCTAAACAAAAAATAAATGTGCCAAAAGAGCGTGCTGAAAAAAATTTGAAAAGTATTTGACCCAAAACAAGTTGTGAATCGTTTGAAGTATTGAACTTGTATTAGTGAAAATACATTTCTGAAAGAAACTATACAGGCAGTTTTTTTGGCTGATCCTACTATTGCTTTCTTGGAAACTGTAAGACTTACAAGGTCGGTTAATTTCGACAAAAGTTTACAATTTTGGGGAACCAAAATAATCTCTTTTCAGATCGAGAATATCTAATATTCACTAAGAAATAAGTGTCAACAAAATTCAAACATTTATCAAGGTCAAATATATTGTTATAAAATCTTTACCTTGCTTCTGTTATAAGAATGATTAATAGGGATGAGTATGACATTTCACTATTATTAGCAATGACTGATATATCAATATTCACTTTCAATTTGTCAAAATTCCAAAATTACTGTAAAATGATACCTATTTCTTACATTATCTTATACAATCTGAATTAAATGGACCACAGAATATAAAATTTATTCATTCAACTTAATAAAAATGTAAGAGAACTGTATAAAACTATTTTCAATATCCGGAAAAATTCCAGAAGATTTTGATGAAAATCACTGAACGTCTTGTTGGGAATTTGGAGTATTTTATTTTCAAAGGATGGTTCTATTTGAAATGAAGACGTGGAACATCTTTAGAATAATGGTTGAATTCAAGAAAAATATTCAGTAAATTTCAAACATTTCCTGAGAAACATATTTTAGAACCTGTCCAGGATAATATTATGTGGAATATTCTAGATTCTCTTCTATGATTATAATTTCGCCAATTGGAAACAAGAACTGTTTTGTTAGAGTGTTTATCACATGAGAACTATTTTCTTAAATACTAGGAATTTTTATCAACTACTATTTCTTCAACCTCAGAAATATTGCTATTTTTAGAGAATGCTCCGATGACATAATATTGAAGTCAATGAATGCTATGAAAAAAAAAGTTACCTGATTGATTTGTTTACAAACTTTGAATCCATAAATTGAATGTTGCGCAAATTTTTTTGTTGATTATCAGCACTTTATTCCCTCTACGGATGATGAAGTGAATTCAATAGAACCTGTTACATAGCTTGTTTTGGGTTTTTGTTAAAAAAAATACAAGAAATCAGCTTACAACTATAGTCAGAATAAAAAGTACATTCTCACCAAAATAAATAATACTTTTCAAATCAGTTATTGCTGAAAAATAATATAATATACTGTATACTTAAAAAAAAGTTGAAATAAGATAATTTTTAAAACGAGTTGAGCAATAGTGGTTCACGTTCAAGTCATGCCATTAGAAAGAAGAGAAAAAAAATAAAAGATGGCACCAACTTCAACTTTTCCTATAAGCTTGTTAAAAATACTTATTATTATTTTCCCAAGTACAACTAATGGAAGAAGATGTTTCTTAGATTCTCTTGATTCTTAGAAAAAAACGAACCATTTTAAAAGAAAATGATATAATCTTTTTTGATATCTGACTTCAGAGGAAAAAAATCCACAAAGTGAAATTTGCATCTTCAACTTTGAAATTTCAAACACGGATCTTTATTTTTTGTAAGAATTTTTTGATTGGTAATGTTTATATAATATTTGGTGTTTATTGGTAATAATGGCAGTCACATAAGTCTAAAATAGTAAAAATGAAAGAGAAATCAGGAGTGTTTCTAAAATATATAAAAGTTTTGAAATGGCATGTCTAACATAGCACTTATAAATGTTGAGAGACCAACTATCTTATTTCCCTTTTTTACTATTAGGTTGTTTCAAAAGTTTCGTCCGTTTTAATGTCATATGTTTTTGTAGCTCAAAATCTTAATAAATATTCATTCTACTGTGTCGTAGTATATACTGATCGATAGAGAATTGTGTACTCTATACATTGGTGCTGTTCATTTTTTCCAAATTTTAATTTTTTGCCTCTTTTCAGCTTATTACTATATTTGGCTATTTTTGGCAAATTCTTCTCTACAAATTCAAATTGAACCAAAGCGCTGCCAAACAGCTCGATAAATCAACCAGGCATTTGGCAACGATAGTGTTAATGAACATGATAGTGTTGCGAAATTTCATTCTGGAGGTTTTAGACTCGAAGATGAGCCCCGAAGTGGTCGATCTACAGTAATCCAGGACGAGGATTTGATGACAGTGGTGGAGACTGACCCATCACAAACCACCCAGGCACTTACCGAAAACCCATCAAAAAAATATGGCTACTGTATGGTGGTCAGCGGCTGGTGTGATTCACGACAATGCTCTTCCGCACGTTTCACAAACCACCGTCCGAAAATTAAAACAAATTGGACGTCACCTCACTCCCCAGACCTCTTTCCAACAGACTTCCATCCTTTCAAGCACTTCGAAAACTTTTTAACCAGTAAAACCTTCGCCAATCAGGATCCAAGCAGCAACGGGCTTCGTCGACTTCATCGAATCTCGAGTAGCCAATTTTTATGCTGACGGAATGAATCGACTTGTGTTATGTTGGTAAAAGTGCACTGATTCAAATGGCGCTTATTTCGAATAAATTGAATAAACATTCACTGAGATATTACAGTTTAAAGTAGACTTATAAAAACGGACACAGTTTTCGAAACAACCTGATATAATTATATGCTACTGGACTATTTAGATAAGAACATTTTTATATCCCAGTATGTCGAGTATGAAAAAAGTATGTAAAAAAATCACATAATATCTGTCACAATATTTTCTTAAATTCATCAGTGTTTTCGATGATTTTTTAAGTTGGCATGATTTAGTTTTGAAACAATAAATGTTCTATTACTAGGGAACCCTAGATTGTACTTATGTATCATTTTTATAAACTATAATTAAATAATAGTAAACATTTTCAACTTATTGAATTTGAACTATCAATGGAGAATTGATTGTCTGAAAGTTTTCTACATGCAATCAAAAAAGTAAGTGAAATAATTCTATGCAATAAGATGAAAATTAGCAATACATGCACGTCATCCGTTATATCAAAATCCATTACATAACATTTGGAACAACTTCTAACAATAATCAACATTCAACGAAAAAATCATGATTGAAAGTTAATAACCAGAACCATTAATATCTAAATGAAATTATGTAGTTATTGCGAAGTCGATAGACAGAAGTTCATGACAATATCGACTGATATTCTGGGATCACAACCACCCAGAATTACCAGCTGATATTTCACGGACAACCATTGGATATGAAACTGAAATTCTTCAAATGATTAATAATGTTAAAGGCATGCCATTTGAATCACGTCAAAAGACATATTTTACCTTCTTCTTTCAGCGTAGATATTGTCTTCTGCGAAAGTTCTAATTGGTCGGAAAGTCTAGAAGCAGCCAACAGACCTTGGTTACTTTCTTCAAGTTGCGATTTGAGGTTTGATATTTCTTTTTTGAGTTCTTCTTGGACTTGTTTCTCGGCAACAATGTGTCTACGAATTCGCTCCGTTTCTTTGAAAACATCTTTTTCTTTATCTGTGAAAAACATCAATACACATCTTAAATGTTTTACAGATTACTAGTAAACATTCACATTTGGAACAAATATGTGAGTAACTAAGAATAAATTATTTGCACAAATGTGCAAAACTAAAAATATAGGTAAAATACGTTTCTGAAAGTTATCATCTTGAAATAGTTTCTGGAGTAATACGTTCTATGTCTTCTCTAATTGTGGTTTATGTTTGTTTCATTGTTATCACTATAAGCTATTGAAGTAATTTAGTAGCATAGTCATTCAAAATGTTACAAATTGCATAAAAATAACGAATTTTATGAGTATTTGAATGTCAAAACACAAAATAGATTTCTTAAATCAAGTAAATTTTACTGAAACATTAGATATTTTAGGTTAGGTTAGATTGGGTCAAAGTGAGTGGGCCTATTTGTCCCTCCACCGCAACCCGCAAGGGTTTATTGTGACTCATACCTATTCAAACTCGACCAAATAAGCCCAGCTTCCTGACGAAGCCGGTGAGTGATTTTTCAGGTCAGATGGTGTAGGTGTGGTTCTACCAAACTCTGAAAATCTGATTCGGTCCGCAGCGGAGCAGGCTGTTTTATCATTTTCCAAACAGAGGCGACACACACTGTCTTCCGACAGTCTTAGTCTCTGAATATGATGATTCAGACGACAGTGACCTACCTGCAAGGAGGCCTGTTAGACATTGTAGTTCATTCCTACTGTAGTCCAACAACTGTGGTTTCAAGTTTCGAACGGTGAATGAACGCCTTGGCGTGAGCCAATCCAGGAGATTGGCTCACTCGATCTTCTTGCCATCCATCTCCTTGCCATCCAGGTGTTCAATGTTTGTTTGGCAAAACCTAAAGCAATGCCAATGACACGTTCTGGTCCGATGAAGCTACTTGCAGCACCCTCCTTTGCAAGAGAGTCAGCAGCCTCACTGTATTTTATAGGAGTCATATTTGATCATAAGAACATGATAGATGGGTTGGAACATAGTACATTTTGTTGACAATACTTAATAATAATAGGAAAATAATTTAGGATACAAACACCTCAAACGTATACAAAACTTGAACCAAATGCAAATCATGATCAGTTTAAATATTGCCAAGAGCCCAAATAAAAACAGGTGCATCTTATTTCAACTGCACTCGAATATCACGTCTGACAGTTGATTATTAACGAAAAAAATATTGCACCGATTCAAGTTCACTTAACCCTCTTTCTACTGGTATTTTTTCAGAATCCCGTAGTGTTGTGAACATGTGTAATTTCCACAAAGCTAGCTACTTCCCAGTTCATTGTTTTTTGTAGTTTATTCTCCACTAAGACAATAACAACTGTATAGAGTATCATTCCTCGAACAAGGCTGAAGCGAACGACAAACAACATTGTCATCGCCCCATCTGCCTCTAAAAGAGTTACTAGGTTAAAGGCGAAGGAATTCGATTTTTAATTATGGGAAATCATCGACTTCATGTTGATGATGACACTACCTTGCACTGACGAGAGGCCAAATAGCCCGAAACCGGTCTGCAAGTGTGCCTTTTCCCATAATTGAAAATCGATTCTGGCAGTTGTATTGCAAACAGCATATGAAGGAATTGCTTCTGTGGAGAATTCTGCACTGACACCTGTCGGATATAATCCACCGCCCTTCGTGGTATTAGCCAGGGGAGTAGGTGTCAGTCCATTACCCTACAGTGTAGGGTAATGGACCGGCCTGAACGAATTTTTCTTTTAAATAATTTGATTTACAGCCAGTTTTCAAGTATGCCCCTTTACTATATGTGAAAATAATATGGGATATTATTGTAGAATGAAACACATGTTTCGCTTAACAACCCACAACAAATTCAACTTGAATTTGTATTTTCATCAAGTATAAGCCAATTCCATCACATACCTTTTCTGAATTGTTCCAGGACGAATTGTAAATTCGCCAGAGCAGCTGCTTGTTTGTTATTTTGATCCTCTGCATCCGATATTTGCTTCCTCAGCAAATCCCTCTCGTTCATAACTGTCTGTAGCTGCTTCTGTAGAGACTCCACTTGCTGATTAGCTCTAATACTAACTGAAGTATATATTGTACTAGAACTTTTCTCCCTTTCTTCTATCTCAGTAACCCTGGCTTGCAGAGAAGCATTTTTCTGCTCGGTCTGAAACAGCTCTTGTGTATAGTGCTCCTCAAGTTCTACTAAGTGCGTTTGTAGCCTCTCCAGTTTTTTTTGCAAAGTCACCTCCCTTTCTGAATGTGCAGACTTTTCTGATACTAGCTGTTGAACCTTTGACTGTTCTTCCAAGAGATTTTGGGCCATTACTTCGCATTTCTGTTTCAAAAAGTTATTCTGATCCGTGAGTTTTTCAATTTCTTCATTTTTTACTTGTGACTTTTCTAAATTACGGTATTTTTCGGCTTCAACAGTCAACATTTGGGTCAATCGTTGTATTTCATTATGGTAGGCCACACTTTCTTGATGTTTTGTGGTTACTATGTTAACTAGTTCATTTCTAGATAATGATAATTCTTGCACTTGTTTTTCAAGCACTGAACATGTGTTCAAAGACTCATTCAACTTGGCTTCAAGCTGCTTTTGTTTGTCCAATTCTCCTTGTATATAATTTTTTTCTTTCAACAGGTCGTCATATTTCACTTTGAGCTCATTATAAGAATCTTCTGTTTGTATGTCTCCAATCTGCTTTTTCTCTTTTTCCGCAGCGGGTAGTTGGTCAAACTTGATGTCTTCAAATGTTACAGGTTCTTCTTTTAGCACCTGTCCATCAAGATTATCTTTTGAGACAAGTTTGTTGAAACTTTCTTCATTTTTCAAAGTTACTAATTGGTCCTCCAATTGTGTAACGATGCTGTTGAGCTTTTCGATTCGTTCTTCTCTTTCCAAAGCAATTTTTTCCAGTTCTATTTGTTTTTTGGTGAGAGCATCGTTTTGAGATTGAAGTTCCTCAAATTTATTTTGAAATTCTGCTAAATTTTGAATGGTTTGATTGAGCGATATTTCAAGGTTGTATTTGCTCTCTGATAGCGACACTGCCTCTTTACTTTTCTGTTCATACTGCAATTTCAGGCTAGTTTCTGCCATTTTTGATATCTGTAGCTTTTCCGTTAAGTTCCTAATTTGTAGTTCCAAATCTTTTCTATCACCTTGTTCTGCATGCAGTTTTTCCTTAACCACCGCTATTTCGTTTTTCAAATCGTCACTAATCGCTTTATTTTTTTCATTCTCCGATTTCAACTTGCAATTTTCGTTACTAAGACAGTCAGTTTTCTTTTTGAATGCTACTAATTCTTCTTTCAAACCATCAGTGTTAACGTGCAATTCACTGAGCTGATAGTCTACATTCTCATAATCAGATTTAACTTTTTCTAAAGAAAACTTCAGCTCTCGATTCTCATCGGTAACGACTTTTAGGTAATCTCTAGCCGCTTCAAGGTCACTTTGCAAAGAATCGTATTCAATTCGAAGTATGTCATAATTGTTCAATAGACGTTGATGATCCAATTCTTTTTTGTCAATAATATCTGTATCTCCATCTGAATTACCTCCTTTGTCATTCATTTGTTGTCTCTCGTAATCATCTATTATCCTTTCCAAATCTTCAATTCGCTTGTTGCTGTTGTCTAGCTGGGATTCAAGCAATACAACGTTATCTTCATTGGATTCCGATATCGTTTGGAGTACGGAGTTGTTCTTGTATGCCGCTAAATCACTAATAAGCAAATCATTATTTTTAGCGAGTTCACTGCATTCAATTTTATACTCTTTCAGCGACTGAGTTTTCTCCAAAACCTCTTGACTGAGTATGTCAGAATTGTGCAGCAATTTCTCGATTTCGTGGTTTTTTTCGGATATAATATTGTTCTTTTCTTCGGAGAGATCCATGACTTTCTTCTCTAAGGATTCACACTTATATCGAAGTTCTAGAAGAATTTTCATGATATTTTCCACTTGTTTACTGAACTCAGCAACCTGAGGATCGTCTTCATAGGAACACTGCTGGAGATCGGAAGGTTTATCGCATTCTTGGAATTTTTTTATATTTTCACTAATTATTTTAACATATCTATTATGGAGTTCTAACAATACTTTTTATGAATCGCATCTAATTCTTGATTATGTTCTTTAATATCGATTAGTTCTCTTTCCAGAGTTTGGATTTGGTCATGAAGTGTTTCAACATTGTTTTCGTCAGTTGTGGTTTTGTCTTCACGTTTTTTCAAATATTCTAGTTCTTCCTGTAGGATATCGAGTTGAGCCTCATGCTCTTTTCTAATGTTATCCAGCTCCATTTCTAATTCACAATCCATTCTACCATTGGCTTTCAGTTGTAACGATTCATTTTCAATTTTCAACTCATCTTTTTCCTTCTTCAGGGATTGTATTTGATCCTGGTGGTTAATAATGAGTTCGAATACACGTTTTTCAAGATTATTTTTATCAGTTTTCAAAAGTTCCAGTTCTTCTTGCAACAACCTCATTTGTTCCTCAGTGTCGCTTGATTGATTCTCAGAATTTTGAAGTTTCAAATCTTCTACTTCTCTTTTTAAACTGTTTACTCGTTGTTCATAAGTTTCCAAAATGACTTCAAGTTTTTTGCTGGTTTCTACATCGTTCTCGCTTTTTTTCTCAAAGAATTTCAATTTTTTTTTTGCTTTCTGTAGTTCGATATAAATTATCTTGTTTTCACTTTGTAGCACCTTGATTTTTTCGATATATTTCATATTTTCTGCTTCATTTGCCTGTTTAACGTCATCTAACACTTTTTGTAATGTTTCATTCGAGCTTTTGAGTACACCAACCTCTTTCTTTGATTCATCCAAATCGCAACTGAGTTTGCGATTTTCCTCTGCTAAGTGCATGTACTTTTCTTTATATTCACCATCGACGCTGACTTCGCTTTCTTGTTTAAGCCTTAGTTGAAGCTCTTTCAGTTCGCTTTTCAATTTCTCTTCTATAATAATAAGTTTCTTATTTTGCTGCTTCACCTCAAGATAATTTTCTTTCATATCGTTCAACTCATCTTGTAGCTTGTCTCTCATGTTGACCACCTTTGATAAGTTCATTTCATTTTCTGAGTCGAGCTGTTCAAGTCGCAACAAGAGATCGTTCTTCTCACTTTCGAGGGATGATACCTTACTTCTCAAGTCGGATAAAGACTCTTCTGAAGTGATGGACGCTTTCCGTTCCGTCGTTTCCCAATTCCAGTTGCCATTTGATTCGGCGATATCATCTTGTTGAGTCTGAAACAAAAACACATTTACCGAATGGTGTTCCACCAAAAGAATCAAATTAAATAATTCCCAAGAAAGCAGTAACAACTCAGAAAATTTAATCAGTAGTTCAACAATAATCACTCCCTTTGCTAAAATATTACTGATAAAGGAAAGGTATCCTATTAATAACCATTCGTCGAGTCTAACGGTTTCCTGTACGATATTTTCCGAGGTATTCATAACAAAATGGTACGCCTGCTTAACTTTAGGCTCATGCATATGATAAGAGGTTATTATCAAATGACTGGAGTTTCCATTTACATAGTAATCAGCAATATTTGTCCTAACACAAAAGTAGCATATAATGTTACTGATGTGCGTTAACAATATATCAGGTTACAATTAATACTGTCCTGCCGTTGGAAGGAAGGCGTTTTGAATATTTAAGCAAGAAAAAAAGTGAATGATCTCTGATTAGAATCTTATAAACATTTTATATACCGAGTGAGTCTGATAATAGGCGAATCCATTTTATTGGGAAATAACAAATTGAAAAAGGAAAACACAACATGAGGGAGCCAGTATAGGAAAAATTTGTAATTTTTACAAGCTTTTATTCAACTTGCAATGTCTGTATGTATGTTAGTTCTTGTCAAATAATGCAATTGATTGAAGAAGTTATCCCCAAGTGACTGAACTGAAATTCTGCATACATGTTGAGTTTGGATGACAATACATGGTTAACTGAGTGACGAGTACATCCAATATGGCGAATAGCTAAGATGACGGACCAGTTTTTTACACACCTCCGTGATATGTGGATGTGGATATCAAATGAAAGGTTTTGCTCCAATTTGGCAGTCTGTATGAGAGGAAGGACTGATTTTTTCATTCACCCTTATATCCCCTATAAGAGTATCTAATGAAAGGGTTTTCAGAAGAGAATACGTAAAATGAGGTGGACCGCTCAATATGTAGGAATATGTTTCTATGCCAATGAATGGATTTGCTGGAAAAAATACGAAAAATGAAATTACGTCACTCTCAAAGGGTGGACTATGTTTTTATGTACCCCGATGATACGGGTATCAAACGGAAGGGTTCAATGGGAAAAATCAAAATGGCTGAAAGCAAGATGGTCATCATACCAATTTTAAAAAGTTATAAATCGACAAAGGTTAGTGATAGTTTGGTGGTGCTTAAACACCAATCAAGCAACAGTGACGTATCAAATGAAATGAACAAGACTCACGAACATTTGCAGCGATAAATAAAAAAATGTTAATTTGATTAAATCAAACCCCTTGATTTATTTCATTACACAATTTATTTTCGCAATTTTTTCCTGTTTAGAAACAAAAATACAAACTTGACTTAGACATAAGTAATTCTAACAAAAATAATTATAAGTTTTTTAAAAAATATGTAAATCTGCCGGCAAGCTTCAATATCATACAAATTGTGTAATGTGGTATACTGGTAGCTTTCATTCAATTTAAAAGTTTATTTTCTCAAATGAAAGCTTGTTCCTCAAAATGTTTTTAAACACTCATTCATTCGAGAATAAAAACAATTTTGTGACTCTTCTAGGTTTAGTTTTGCCGGAAATGGGTCAAATGGACCATTTTGTATATTTTCATATCTCAAAAATTTGGAAGAAATTCTGAATACCTTTGACATTATTTAAAATTTAGAATGGTAAAAAAATCAGTTCTTTCACAAATTGCTGAGATCTTCCAACAGGGACTTCTGAAACTTTGATAGTTGATAACAGCCATCTTGTTGAAGCTACATCTGTCAAATTAGTTGTCATTTATTGTCAATCACCATGGACGGATATAGCATTAAACAACACTTGCAAATAATGAAATTGTTTTATCACAGTGGGTGTTCTATTAGGGCAACGTACCGCGCGCTTTGCCCATTTTAAGGTCGCCATATTCGTCCTATCGAAAGGACTATTCGCAATGTGGTGGATAAATTTGTGTCCACTGGTTCAGTAAACGATCGATCAATATCCGTACATTGACGAAACGCGAAATTTGCCGAAAATATCGCCGCTGTATGTGAGAGTGTGCAAGAGAACCCGAAGCAGTCGATATCGCGTCGCTCACAACAACTCGGCCTTTCGCAGGCCATAACTTGGCGAAATTTGCGACGTGACTTGGACCTGCACCCGTACAAAATTCAACTGACCCAGAAACTGAAGGTAAACGACCATAGACAACGACGTGTGTTCGCTAAATGGGTTCTGGGGTAGTTGACAACTGACCCTAATTTTCATCGAAAAATCATCTTCAGCGATGAGGTCGATTTCTGGATAAATAGGTACGTGAACAAAGAAAATTGTTGAATTTGGGACGATACCAATCCACATGAGATCCAAAAGAGTCCAATGCCTACCGAAAAAATACTGTTTGGTGTGGGTTTTGGATTGGTGGCGTTATCGGTCTATATTTTTTTTAGAATGACGTTGACCAGACCATCACTGTCAACCGCGAGAAGTATAGAATGATTACCAACTTCTTTTGGCCTGAATTGGACGATCTGGACACCAACGACATGTGGTTTCAACAGTACTACGTACCACACAGCTCGTTTCACATTGGATATTTTGCACTTGCGATTTGAGGTCATGGTCATTTTATGTGGAGGTGAACTGGCTATCGAGATAGTGCGATTTGACCCCAATAGACTTTTTCTTGTGGGGTTTCGAAGATATCTCTCACACACTTTGTTTTAGTTGAATTTAAAGATAGGAAGTGCTTAATGAAAAGCCCTAAATAATGACAGAATTAATAAAAACCCATTTTTAATTCCTTATTTTTTCAACAAATCCCATGTTACAAAAACATCAAGATTTGTAAGAATTGTTTTCGAAAAGATGAAACTCCCTTGTTAAGTACAAATGCAAAATAGCACACAAAATTATTTCATTTATCAAATTATTGGCAATTGTTTTCTTCAGCTGGTTATGATATGACAAGGACTTAAATAACCAAAAACACCATTTTGAGTGGCATTAACCACTCCTTAAAGTACTTTCTTCTCATTGAAATAAATAACCGACAGTACCTGGAATGCTTCAAAATGCATTTATATAGTGTACCTACTGGCCGACACAAAATTAATTGCAATGAAAGTCACAGGATCTGAGTTCAAGGTCTCTAAACTCTTTTGAACCACCTCTTTCAATCACAAATGATTTTTCGTTCAGCGCCATTGTGTAAAATAAAAAAAAACATTCATTTAATAGTTTCAGGATTTGCTAGACAGCAAATATGAAAGCCTTTATCCTATATGATATATGAAAAATCGTGGGAAGGTGAATTGAAATTCTTTATGAATCTTGGAATCACCGTTTCCACCGCACAACCAAAAATGTATTATTTAGACACACGTGTGACGCAAGAATCTACATTTCACAATAACACTGAAAACTCCAAAGTCTAAGCTAACTTGGATTTTCATTCGTGAAAAGAGAACTAAATTCTTTTTTGCCTGAACCAGAACCTTTTTGTGAATGAAATAGAACCAATTTAATATAATGGCATGGAAAGCAAATGAGTTTTTTGAGTATATTGATTTACAAAGGATATGTAGTGACTTTTTCTTGCACTACATAGTTCAAAATCTGATGTAATCCATCAACTGGGTCAATTATTTCTATGAACAACACTGAAGGTACAAATAGGAACGAACATCAATTCAAAAAACTTGGAAAATGAAATGGTAAAAAACTTTTTTTCTTCCTATTTCTCTGAAAATATACCTTATTAAATAAACAGGTATACTCGAAGACATTTCTGAAATTGTCATAAAGTAAAAACTGCATTCACGTCATTTTCAAAAACGTTTCTCTATTGGGTTTTGGCTCTCTTCTTCTACTTTATACAAAAAATGTGGAAATCTTCCAAATATAGGAAGAAAGCAATCAATTACAAAATGAACTATATCGTGTGAAATTCTCAGTAAGGTTACAAAAACAAAACAAAATAGGCGATATATTTTTACTTATTAGTCAGTGGGCTATGCTTGAAGACTAGCGATAAACAAATTTAAAGAAATGACTTTAAAAGTTCAAGCCAGTCTCGGATATACCTACACAGTAGGTTGAATGGACTGGCGCCTATCGGAAAACAACTACTTCTCTGACTAATTCCACCAAGGGCGTTGGATCCCATCACCCTTCGTGGTATTAGCCAGGGGAGTAGTTGTTTTTGATAGGCGTCAAGCCGAGACTGGCTTGAACGTTTAAAGTTCATTTCTTCAGATTTGATATATTTATAATATCCCATTACTGATAAAGATGAATCAAAACGAAAAAAACACATCTGCAGTTCCCATTAATGCATGTGGATAAATATAATTGGTCCAATACAAATACCTACTGCCTAAATTGAAAACAACTTGTAAGTCGTACAAAACGACTTACCGCCAATTATGAATGACGTCTCTGCGCAATTGACTGTTTGTATTGAAAAGATATATTTTTAGAAGAGATTAATTTTTGAGAAAGATAGTTTTTAGCCTTCTACTTCTCCATCTTGTTACAAAAAAGTGGGAATCTCCCAAAAAAAGGAAGGAAGCAATCAATGTCGAAACTCAATTCTATACAAAGAAAGTAACTTTCAGACACAAACTGGAAGAAAAAAATCCCCCCCGAAACAACTATTTTCTTCATATAAACATTGAATTGCACGAAAGAAAAATACTTTCGAAACGAATACTTTTATATGAACGCTGAATTGTACAAGAAACACGTTTCTTGTACAATCCGTTTATATTCCAAACATTCGTATGGGTTCGAATCAGATATTCGAATCACAGTATTTCTACACAATGGATCGAATCCACTCATGTCATAGATGACAGTACGTAAATAACAATAATTCGCTGACTTAATTAAGTCCCAGCCATAGGAATCTTGTTTAGATTGAAAGGGTATATTTTAAGGAGAGATTAATTTTTGGGAAAGAAAGTTTTTGGCCTTCTATTTCTCCATCTCCATACAAGAAATGTGGGAATCTTCTAAAGAAAGGAAGGAAGCAATCAATTCCAAAATGGAAAAGTAGAAAGTCAAAAACTGTTTTTCCCATTCATTGTTTGTAGTTTTTTCTTTCTGAAAAGAACGGTAAACTGTAATGCTGTGAAATTCGAGACAAAGGTTTTTGTAATGAGTTTTCGACTGAGACAAATCTGAAGAATTTCCCAAAAAAGTCAACAATCTTTCTTTCGAAAGTTACTCATTTTGTGGATATTTTCTTTGTGGGGGATACTGATTTAAATAGCGATTTAGAAATTACAAAGAGCAAAATGTAAAAAAATTAAAGTAAAGTAAGATAATACTTTGAATACTCAAACAAATACCTAACTTATGTTAAGTACGGCATCATCAGTGGAAAAATACATTGAGATTGAAGAGTTGAATTAAATATCGACTCAAGATAGTAACCTTTAATAAAGTAGTGTTCCAATATAAGTCGAGTCAAACGTCATGGGCTTAACGATGTTGAACCGTTTTTAGACTTCCTGATTTGCAGGTGTAACTTTACGTAAGAAAAAAAAACACATGTAATTAAAAACCATGAGGGTATTTAGTGTGAGACGTGGGCCTACCCGTCATGCCGTTTCTGTTTCATTTGTTCGGATACATATTCATAGCACACTGTCATATAAACATACGGGTCACAGGAAATTCGACGGACCAAGTGTTAACAAAGGTTAAATATTTGTTTCCCCGGTATTTATTCCAGAAAATGAATAACCGGCATTGAAATGTATAGAGTGACCCATTGCACATGGTGCGTGGTGGTATTCTAGTCTACAGCACATATGCCGGAAAGAGACGAACTATTTATGATTTTGATGTCATGAACACAGCATTTTAACACTGGTTCTAACATATAGTTTACAATCAAATAAATAAATTGAATAGTTTAAATCCTGGTGTTACTCAAAAATGATAAAAATAAGTTCCCTCAAGTAATTATAGCCACATTGTTGGTGAAAAAAATTATATGCCATAAAAATGAGTTCATCACTAAAAAACCTGATAATGTGCCATTATTACCTCAGAATATTAGAAAAACCGATAACGTCTAATTGGCAGAAATTTCCATTACAATAAATCTTTAAAATCCAGGAGATTCAAAGAAATAAATTTATAGAGTGTAGTAATTTATTTGACCACTTTATATACAAAATTACATTTATGACAAGTCATATATACTATAGGTACTATGTCAGACACTTAAAATGAGCAACAACGTCTCTAGATTAAAGTAATAAATTTTATAAATAAATAAAACTGGCATATCAAAATTCTTTAAAATGAAAACAGTGTCACATGAACGGTAATAAAATAAAGATATCAATATAAAGAGGTCAACAAGCATAAGAATAGGTTTCATCACAGCTTTACAACATGAATCATTTTTCAAGAACTATGAATTGACCACCTACAGCAGCATATTCTTCGATTGTGTATAAACAGTGGTTCAGAAGGTATCTCTTGATATTATTTTTGAAATTTCTGAAATCCAAAGATTTAACTGAGGGATGGACACAGTTATATGGACATATTTCTTTCCATCATTTGAGGTAAACTAGTATGTGATTTGTCTGAGCATATGAGGGTTGTGTCGTCGGCAAACAAAACACATTTTGTTGGCGAAATAAAGCTACATAATTCATTCATATAAATGATGAATAATAACGGGCCGAGGACAGAACCCTGAGGAACGCCGTGACAAATTGGCTTTAAATCTGACTTGATATTGTTGACATCGACGCACTGATACCTATTTTGAAGATAAGACCCTACCAGATCAAGAGCAGTACCTCTTATGCCATGTTAACTCAATTTTTGAATGAGGGTAGGATGTATTCAACAGTATCACAAGAATAAGTCTTGTTTGAACTTTAATTATTATTACAAAACATCACTCAAGTGTAAACTCAGATGCAAGTGTATGTTAGGAAACCCAACCGCCTTTATTTTTCAGGTTGCACCAGGGATTTGAACTGTTTGTGGTTGCTAGATTTTTCTGAAAGATGTAACATTTTTTGTTTCACAGATGATGTTTGCTATTTGAAAAATATAATTTAAAACTCCTTAGTTCAGTTTGTGACTGTTCCAGTAAACCAAAAACAATACTCTTTTATATAAAAAACTAATCAATACAGTTTATTGTATAATTTTCACGGTTTTACAAAAACCGCGGAGCAAGCCATCGAAGAAAAAGAAAAAGGCCAAAGACAGTGAAATATTTTCACAACATATGTTCTTTGACAAATTTGTCAATCTCACGAACACTAGTTTCACAGAACAGGAAACTCATCTATTAGAAAAAGGTCTCAATTACAATATTAAACCCAACATAAATTCGACAAATTTAGAAGTTTTGGGAATTGATACAGATATCGCGTTGATGGGGACATGCTACGCCAATAAACATATTGCTGCTGAAATTTTAAAATCTGAAAAGATGCATAAAGGTAGGTTCAATCCTGAATTGAAACTAGTGAAATCCATAAAAGAGAAATCGGCAGAAGATAACATTGTTTTTACGCGAGCTGATAAAGGCAAAACGGTCATAGCCATGAACAAAGAAGAATACGTGGAGAAGACATTAAACTTTCTAAATGCTGGCAAGTACGATAGTCTCAGAAACGACCCCACCCATTTATATCAGAAAGAAGTCAAGGAAACTTTGAAAAATATTCATTGTATCATGGATGAAACAAAAAATTCCGATAGTTAGTCATGAACCCACAACCACCGAAATTGTATTCATTAGTTAAATTACACAAAGATAACTACCCGATAAGACCGGTAGTTTCTTTCGTCACAGCTCCTTCAGTTGAAATATCCGAAAAACTCATTGCAATTATTCAAAACCACACCAATTTCAAATCAAAATTCAGTTTGAATTATTAAACTCGCGGATAATGCCAAATTGATTTCATTCGATGTAAATAATTTGTTTCCCAGTGTCCCTCCGAATGAAACGATTACTTTGGTGGAGAATCTATTGGACAAAAACTCTATAAATCCAGTAGTGAAAATGAAATATTAGACTTGCTTACGGTGTGTTTGTCACAGATTTACTTTCAATTCAATGAAAAGTTTTACTCATCTTGCAAAGGTCTCATAATGGGAAACCCACTTAGTCCTATTCTGGCAGATATTTTTATGGAGGATTTGGAGAGGAGAGTACACAGTAACCCACTGGTAAGAAGTTGTATTGGTATAGATATGTGGATGATATTCTGGTATGTTTCACGGGAACGAACAGACAGTTGACAAACTTTTTGAAGTTCATCAATTCTCTCCACCCTTCTATCACATTAACAGTGGAGATGGAACAGGACGAATCTATACATTTTTTGGACTTAACAATAACAAAACTTAAAAACAAACATGATTTTTCAATTTATCGTAAACCGGCACATACAGATATTATCATTCATAATTCGTCCAGTCACCCATATCAGCATAAGGTAGCAGCTTTCAACAGAATGATCCACAGACTGATAAATGTACCCTTGTCAGAAGCGACTTTCAATAAAGAACTGAATATAATATAGCAAATAGCCGTCAACAATGATTATGATAGTGGTCTGATACATTCTTTATTATCAAAAAAATAGTCAAGCTTTGAAAGAAGTTTACCCAATTCGAAGAGAAGAGGATAAAAGTTAAAGAACCTTAACCTACTTAGGCCAACCCACTACAATTATTTCAGATTTTCTGCACAGCAAAGGTGTAAATACTGCTTTCAAAACCAACAACAACTTGGGCATGCACATTAAAAATAACAAAGATGAAAGTTCAGTTTCAGATAAATCAGGAGTGTATAAATTATCGTGTGGGTCATGTCCGATGTTTTATACAGGTCAAACTGGAAGAACGTTCAAAACCCGCATAAAGGAACACAAATATAGTTTTCAGAATAGAAAAATAAATTCCACATATGCCAGTCATTTAATCTCAGAGGGACATGAGTTCAACCATGAATACAAACCCCTCCATTTCCAGCAGAAAGGTTTGAAACTTAACCTGTTGGAGAGTATGGAAATAAACAGGTAGATTTATTATTTAGGTAGACGAATAGGTACTAGGTTATAGTATATAATGGTGTAATTTAGAACTCTCAGTTATGCTTGAAGAAGCTATTGTATAGCAAAACACGTGTCGCGGTTTTTGTAAAATCCTTTTATAGTGAAAATCATACAATAAACTGTATTGATTAGTTTTTTAATATGGATTTTCATCAAGTATCGGCCAGTTCTATTCAACTCTTTTATATTGTGGCTTCAATGGGTAGGTCAGTAAATAATAAATCATCCTTCAATTAATATATTCCATCTATGTGAAAAAATTGACAATGGTTAAGAATAATAACCGAAGTATTCCGATTAAGAAAAATCAATGCTATTTTTAGAATAGAATAATGCTTAGATATTTTTTATTGTCACTTCCACAATAATATATAAAGACTGGAGATCTTCTAAAGAAGGAAAAAATAAATGGAAGAATGAACACTGCTCAGCAGAATATGCAGATCTTGAAGTAATATTTTTTTCATCAATTCTCCAGCAACTTTGATTCTTTCAAAAACAGTATTAAAAGAACCTACTAGTTGGTGATGACAGAAATAATTATAATCTACTTTTTGAAGAAATCAAAACTGTCGACAAAAACAAAGAGATCGATAAGGTCTTAATTTGCATACAGAAACGGTTCACAGCTTTTGTAAAACCGAATCTCGTTTTTCTTTTCAAAATTCAATTGTAATTAGATTTATGAAAACTTATTTAATGTTCAGAAAACACCATTAGGTAATCCAAGAAAAAACAAATCTATACTTGTAAATACGAAAGTCACTCACGTAACACACACTCATGCATCTCTGTTCCTCCTTTTTTTTAAGACAAAAGACAAGTACTACAGGAAAATCCTTAAGACGCTCTAAGAGCGGTGCCTGTGCGAAAGTAGTGATTCACATTGGATTTGAATCCATTTGGAAAAATGTTCTCAGGAACTATATATATGATATGTTATAAAATAATGTAATATGGAAATGTATTATCATCTAACAACGAGCAGTATTTATTACAACTCGCAACAACCAAAATAACAGAAAAACTAATTGCTAAACTGATAAATTCTCAATTAGTCTACGGACTAGAGACATATTCCAATCAATATCTTGCAAGCAATTGATGTCGTTTGCCAGACGAAGCATGATTAAGAGGGGGATGTGGAAGTAACAGTCACGAAGGGAGCCTTGAACTTAAGGATAGTACACGTAGGTCTGGGAGGTATATTAATTGGTAATAGTGACAATAGTTCTGCGGAATTCATATTGTTATTAATAATTTTGTATATAAAATTAGTGCAAAGATTTTTCGCCTAGTGTCTAAGGAGGGTACATCAAATTGAGTTTTCAATTTTAATGTTCTAGTGCTGTTGTAATCGGGTTTACTACGATATTTCTCATGATATAGAAATTTGTTCTGTATTTTTCTAGTTTGAACCGTCTGTGTAAATCCGTATTGCATTTATATCATCTGATTCTATGTTCTGCTTTATTTGTATTTTGTAGGGTTTATTAAACACACACCTGGGTTCAATTGCATCGCTTGTTGCCTGCAGCAGAGGTTGCGCAGTAAGCGCTTCCCGCCACAGGCCCAGCCTCAATTGACCCATTCCTACTTCGAGGTTTACACCAGCCGTGCGCAATCGTACCATGGCCATCAAGGCAACCTCCTTAACGTACAGATCAAGAGGGGCCAAGCCCGTGATTAATTCCATTGCCGCGGTTGGTGTTGTTCTCATGGCTCCTGTGATGTTTAAACAAGTCATTCGCTGTATTTGGTATAATTTTTGGTTGGCCGTTGCTTGTAGAACTTTCGGTCCCCATGCAATGGCTCCATACGTTAACATAGGTCTTATTATTGCAGTGTAGATTCAGGTGACCACATGGGGTGAAAGACCCCATGCGCGTCCCACTGTCCTCCGACATTGCTCATAGGCAACGTATGCTCTTTTTGCTCTACTCTGTAGATGAGAGTTCCATGTTAGCTTCCTGTCGAGGATAGTACCAAGGTATTTTACCTCTTCAGAGAAGTTTACTTTGCTTTTGAAGATTTCGGGAGGTTTTAAGTCCGTTAAACTTCTTTTCCTGGTGAAAAGGACCATCTCAGTCTTCTTGGGATTGATCGACAGTGAGTGTTCCTTACACCATGTTTCTATCAATTTTAGCCCATCCTGCGCTCTATCGCACAGTGTGTTTACAAATTTGCCGGTCTTGTGTAGAATCCGTATTCGAGTTTAGATCTCACTAGCGTAAAATAGAGTACTTTTATGGAATCTATGTTACTAAAAAGATATATGAATGTCGAAGCTCGCTCTGGAGGCCCCAGCACCATAGTAAAAATCAATCAGTAAGTCCATTCCCAATACTTTCATTCATAAATTTACACAGTTCTCGGTGACCTCGAAACGAAGTGCAGCGCCAATTTCGTTCTTTTACTATAGGCGTGCGCTCATATAATAACGAAATATAAGGATATTATAGAAGATTTTGTGGTAAGTTACTTTTAACCACTACAAAAACTAAAAACAATAATAACAACAGCGAATAAACTAAACACAATATCAATTTCCGACCGTTTATTATAACTAATCCGATGCCCGTGATACCGTCGAATCCTTCGATACTACAGCACTGAACGCGTTGGATGAGAATCTCATCCTAAGAGCGGTTGAAGGTTCCCGGCAACTCGGGCGGATCACAGGTTGTATTGTGTACTGTGCCAGCACATCAACAACCGATGAAAATGTTGAATCGTCGAATCACTATTAGAGAAATTGCTGAGGATGTTGGCATATCGGTTGGCTCATGCTAAACAATTTGTTCGGAAACTTTGGACTGAAGCGTTTGGCAGCGAAGTGAATGTTGATCAAAAAACCGTCGCATGAGCATCGCTCAGGAATTGTTGAATGACGTCAACGGCGATCCAGATTTGCTTAAAAGTGTCATAACTGGTGACGAATCATGGGTAAACGGTTTTGACATCGAAACCAAAGTCTAGTTTTCCCAATGAAAGAGCCCAGGAAAGCCAAGACCAAAAAAAGCAGGGCAAGTTCGATCAAATGTTAAGGTTTTGCTTACTGTTTTTTTCGATTACCGTGGCGTAGTGCTTCGGGAGTTCTTGCTGTATCATGTCACGGTATTCACTAGATTTGCCCCTCTGCAAGATTGAAGAGACCCATGAAAGAACGGCGTTTTGCGACGAGATAAAACCTGAATCGCTGAGAGAGCTCATAATTACAGCTCATTGTGCTGTAATTATATTCTGTTCACTTTCCTGTTGTTTTTAACAAATAATCTATATATTAGAATTAGAATTCGTTATCATTTTTAATACAATGTATGTTGTTTTAAAATTCAAATATTTAAACCTTGAGACAATGCAGGTCCGAAACTCCCAACACTCAACAAGTAAGTTTGTACAAACTAGTCAACTAATAATACTTTTACTGCCTGTTTCAAGAACACATCGACGTGTTGTTGGAAATGAGAATTCCTTTTATCTGAATTGCTAAATAGGTCGTTAATATTATGTATCGCTATGTAAAGGAACCATTTAGTTTGTCAAGTTTATACCACATCCTTCACATAAGGGTGAAAATAGTTATTTCGATGTACACGTGTTTGTAGTTCAACAGCCACATTTCCGTCCAGCTAAGAAATAACATATTTTACAATATAGATTTGCATGAATGCATACTAACCGCTATTTGGTTTCTTGTGAAACCTCCAATCAGATCATTGAAAAAAATTAAAGCCAACTTTTTGTATAGATAATTTTCACGGCTCAATAGATCAATGCAAATAATTTTCGAAGGGAAAAAATAACAAAACAAACGCGGTAATGAAAGAAAGAAAAAAATATGCACATTACGGGAAAAATAAATTAAAGCCGATCCAAGGTAGGGAGATGAAATGGAAAAAGTTGAATATTGAAGTTGTAGAAAATATAAAGATCTACTACAACTTTTGTATGAACCATTTTTCCACATAACCCGAAATTTTCCAAGAATAAGTGGAAAAACCGATGATTTCGTATTCGATTTTTTCTTCTACGAAAATAATTTCATGATATTCGGTTAAAACTCATCTTTTTGTGTTTCTATAATAAAATCAAAAAAATCAAAATAATTTATTCGCACCCTCTACATAGCAGCCATCATAGATGTACCTACACGTCAAATACTGTTACATTGAACAAAATATAATAAAATGTCACAAACACTAATAGTACTGAAGAACAGACAAACGTGTAACTCTCACACAACAAATAAATCAAAAATCATCATTTAGGAATTCACTGATAGAGTAATAGGCTTTCGTACACAGAAACGTTTTTAATTCTTTTTCAAAATTTTTATGGTCCAGTTTTTTGAGATGTTGTGGAATTAAATATCCTTATACCTGTGTAGTGTGGAGATCTTTCAAAAGTCTTCAAATTATGCTTTGTAACTGAAAGTGCATCCGCGTTTCTTGTATAGGATATGAATGGTAAGAGTTTTTTGTGAATTCATTAATATGTTGCTGTACATATATTGATAAGTTATATACATAAATACAGGGAAATGTTAGAATATTGTACATTGAAAAAGCGGCTTTACAGCTGTTTCTATTTTTTATATGAAAAAATGAGACGGATAATTCGCTTTTGACACATGAACGCTCTTCCAGAATTTACACAATCCCCCCATAAAATAACATTATATGCCAAATGGGAGTAAATCAATGCATAGTAGGTATCAATAAGAGCCATCTGATTCAACGTAGACTTCAGTTTTACAATTGCATAGAATCCTGAGCTTAATTTTTTGCAAACATACTGTAATTTTTTTTCATAAAATTATGCATTAGGACATATCAGTGTTAAATGAAGTAATCGCAAATGGTTTTAATAAGTATGAAATTTTGCAAAAAAAACCTGCAAAGTTATTTGCTTTTTGAGTAAAAAGTATTAGGTCAAATGGTCAATGGTCTGGGCTAAAAAAATATTACTGCAATATTTTTAAATATATAAAAACATATTTATCAGATATCATTGACATTCGTGATATAGAAAATTCAATAATGAAAAAATGAAGTTATATAGCAAATAGAATAGTTCGAAAAAAATTTATGAATGTCTGCAAAATCTTATAAAAAAAGCGCGTATTATTTTGTCTGTAGAACTTTTAGTGTGCTTATCTCCATAGTTTGAATTTTTTATATCTAATATACTTTTGTTACATCCTATATAAATATAAATTCCACTCGAAAAAGAGAAAACCCAATTCCTGTCCTTTCATTGATCTGGTCTGAATTTCAATTCGATCCAAATTTGAAAGAATCTTGACGTATCAGATTTATAAAAAATACTGTTAATTGATTTATTTTACGAAATCATACCACAATCACCTTGTATTTCAATATTACATTGAGTAGCATTGAATTGTTGAAAATGCTGAACGAGAAATGAATACGTGCAATTAACTAATTAAATGAAATCGCGTGTTTTCATTTTTCCACATTTTCTATCCAATACCGGGCAAGCGAGGCAATGTCATACGAGTCGGTTTTGTCATTCTAACTCAAACGCTTCATTACAGAAGTATAATTTCAAGTCAATGTTTGGTACTTGCGACATTTCAAGTGTATTTCATAGAATTACATTTTTCAGAGTGACTTGATTTCTTTTAAAACTAATAAATACAGTTTATTGTATGATTTTCACTTTGAAGGGTTTTACAAAAACCGCAACACGTGTTTCGCTATACAATAGTCCTCAAGCGTAAACTAAAACTTTTAGTTTAATATGGATTTTCATCAAGTATTGGCCAGTTCTATTATTAATTTCTTTTGCTAGTAGGTAATTTCTTCAGATCATATGCGTAATGGAGTGGTTAACAGAAATTTTTGAGACATAATAAGGAAAGTGTCCATTCCTGAAGTAAAATAACGATTTTAAGATATATCAGAATATATAAAGAATCTACAGAATTTCGCAAATAAATGTTTCTGAGGGTGGTGAATCATAGCAGTAAAAGTGATAAATTTATTACTTTTAATAGGTTTATATGCAAATTCATGAGTTAAGAATAACCTATACATTGTAATTGTATAAGTTCGAAATTTATAGGGTCGTCCTTTTCCATCTCCATGGTGAATGTGATAGAATGGTGAAGAGAATTAATGAAATTCAAGAACTTAGTCAATTGTCTGTTCATTCCAGTAAAACATACCAGGATATATACATCATATATTATCATCAAAAATTTAATATATTCATTAGGTAATGAATTCATACCTTTTCAGGTAGACTCATTCATTAAAAAGTAGGTATACAAATAGGTAATATTTTAGAGTTAGAGTATAGAAAAGTTTTAATTTAGAAGTAACTTTTATTTTATGCTCGAGAAAGCTATTGAATAGAGAAACACGGGTCGCAGTTTTTGTAAAACCCTTTATAGTGAAAGTCATACAATAAAGTGTATTAGTTAGTTTTGACGATTTCAGTCAACACATTTAATGAATTGAGTTAATTAATGAAGATGTAGAATGAAACATTGAATAATATCATATACCATTCCACAATCTTTGTGCACCCAGTGAATAAAATAACTATGATAAAATATAATAGTTTCTATATATTATGTTTTACAATCAAAGAATGTAACGTACGTACTCTCTGATAATAATCTTAATGTCGACGATCTTGTCCCAAGAATAATCTGTTGAATATACTCATTAGATACGATAAAAGAATCAATAAATCATTTGAAATTTTGTCGTTTGCCGAAAAACGAAAATAGCATAAAGTTAAGAGGTTAAATTATCCTTAGTAATAAAATATCATCAAATAACTCTGCGTCAACTAAACAAAAAATATAAAACTTCAAGTTTTGAAGAGGACTGGTTTTTGATGGAAAAAGTATCAGAACTGACCCGTGATCAACAGAAAACCAGAAGTTTATTAGGTAGACTAAAATAACATTATTTCAAGGCCACACTGACGACATGATTTCAAAAATGTAAAAAAAATTATTTTGGTTATAAAATTGTTTATACTTTTCTGTAATGTCCCCCCCCTTTTATTTTTTGAACGGGTCAACTAAAAAAATTGAAATTTGGGATAATGAAATTAATGCATGAATACTTTATTTTGAAGTGAAATTGACAGATGAAACTTTCAAGATGGCGACTGGGCGCCATCTGGGAAAAAAATTAAATGGAAAGGGGGGACTTGTGACACATCATTTTGAAGCTCCTGACGAATACTTCACAACCCTAGAATATGAAGTCAATATCTTCACCTTCTACGAAATGGAGGAACATTTAATAATTTTTTGAAGACAAACACATTATTATCGATATTTGTTTTGTTTTGTTTTAATATCGTTTAATGTCTTAAGAACTAACATCTTGTTGACAAACACTTTGTAACTCTAATGCGTGTTACCATACGATAGATGCAATATATGAAATAGGGAATAAGCTTTTTTCCATTGGCAGGTACTTATTAAACACTAAGTTACAATGTAAATAATACTAAGTTCAGATCATAGATGAGGGAGAGAGTATCTTATAAATATGTATAAATTAAGTTTTTATGTATAAATAAAATTGTCTTAAAAAATTAAAACTGTAAGATAAAATTAAATTAAAATTAAAATAAGATTAAAATTAGAGTTACACTTGTATAGATAAAATTAATATTGTATAAATAAAATTAATGTTGTATAAATAAAGTTGTCAATAGAATTAAAATTTGTATAAATAAAATTATTTCGTCATGAGTTTAGTTAATCATCGTAATATTCTGTCAAGTTATAATAAACCTTGTCGATGAGATGATTTTTCAGGTTTTTCCTGAATATTTCATAACTTTCAGATACTCTTATGGACAAAGGTACCTTGTTGAATATTTTTAAACCATTGTAAATAACAGAATTTTTTATTAAAGTCGAGTTTGGTTTTGTAGTTCTAAGCTGATCAACCTGTCGTGTATCATATGCTATGTTACCTTCAGTATATTTGAACTGGTTTTTGTATATTAGGCTTGCTGTTTCTAGAATGAATATCGACGTCAGGGTTAATATTTTAGTCTTTTTGAATAACGGCCTACAAGATTCTGTCCATTGGGCTTTGCAAATGTATCTAACTGCCCTTTTTTGTATTACAAAGATAGAATCGAATAACTGGGATGTGCATGCTCCCCAGAACGCTATTCCGTATCTCAAATGTGCATCTACCAATGCATAGTATGCACATTTGGCCGCCTGGAATCCCAATTCATTTGAAACCACTCTGAGAGCATAACATCCTGAGGCAATTTTTTTTTTAAGGTTTGTTATGTGGTCCTCAAATTTTAGTCTACCATCTATTTGAAGCCCCAAGAATTTCGTAGATGGGTTATCTTCAATCATGGTTTCCCCTAGAAATAGTTCTGCTAGGGTACACTTGAAAGTGACTACTTTGGTTTTTTTTGTGTTGAATGCTAAAAGATTATCATCACACCACTGTTTTACTGTCTTGAGATCACCCTCCACGTTGCTCTGCAGGGTGTTTATATTCTTTTCATGCCACAGAATTGTGGTGTCGTCGGCAAACATTGTGAACCTTCCCTTGATATTTATGTATGCCAGATCATTTATGTAGAGGAGGAAAAGGATAGGGCCCAAGATTGATCCTTGGGGTACTCCACACTTGATATCTAGTATAGAAGAGTGTGTCGATGTCCTGACAAATTGACTTCTTCCTGCTAGATAAGAGCACATCCAATTATATTCCATGCCTTTAAATCCATAATGATGAAGCTTCTGTAGCAGTATTCCATGATTGACGCAGTCAAAAGCTTTCGACAAATCACAGAATACCGCAACCAGAGCTTCCCCATCATTTATGTTTTTATAGGCCATTTCTAAAAAATTAAAAATCGCATCATTTGTGCCCTTTTTTTGTTGAAAACCAAATTGATGATCACTAATTATTTTGTTGGCCTCTAAAAATTCTATTATTCTATACTTGACTAATTTTTCAATTATTTTGGCCAGGGTAGGAATTAAACAAATTGGTCTCAAATTACTTGGGTCTCTTTGATCTCCTCCTTTGGATAGCGGTATGACTACCGCCGTTTTGAGAAAATGAGGGAAATTTCCTGTTGAAAATGAGTGATTTATAAGAGTGGCTAAGACCTCCAAAGCGTTGCCAGGTAAATTTTCAAAAATTTTTATCGATTGACAGTCTATCCCTGACGTTTTTTTATTTTTGAAACTTCTAATTGTTAGTTTGATCTCCTCAGCATTTGTTACATAGAAGTGAAATGATTCTTCAACCTGAATGTTTTGGAGATATGTTGAGGGATCGCGGGATTGCTCAAGTGGTGCTGTTATCTTTTCTGCTATAGTGCAGTAGTAGTGGTTAATTACGTTGGGATCTAGCTTTATTTCTGTATTTTCTTTGTTTTGTTTGCCTCTCAACTGGTTAACAATCTTCCAGGTTTCTTTTGATTTGTTATCAGCGTCATTGATTCTAGAGTGATAATAGTTATTTTTTGCTCTTCTGATAATAGTCCTATATAGTTTTCGGTAGTTGTTATAATAGTCCTCAAAAAAAACGTTGTTCAAATATTTTCTGATGTAATGGAGGGTGCGCATATTTTTAGCAGAAACTCTAATTCCTTTTGTGGTCCAGGGTTTCCTTTTTTTAATTTTAATTTTTTGTTTAGGGAAACATGTTTCGAAAAGGCTGGTCATGTTTGAATAAAAACTTTGGAATGGATCTGCTGCTGATAAGGTATTATTCCAGTCAAAATTTGCACAAAAAGTATTGAATTTTTGAAAGTTACCCCTGCTATATATTCGACCAATTTTTGTTTTGTTTTCTTTCCTTCAATATCAATTTGTACAGTGCAATATATCGTCTCATGGTCAGATAAGTTGTTTGCATTTACATTACATAATATTTTAGTTTCGTCGAAAGTAGTGCAAAAGTAATCTATTAAGGTTGAAGAATACTGTGAAATTCTGGTCGGCGCGTTTACATGCATCACAAGATTAAAATTTATAAGTAGGTTATTAAGCCTCTGAGTGTCAGCACTATTCTGATCCTCGAAGTTAATATTCAAATCTCCCGTCAGTATGATCTGAGAATTAATAGGTACTTTCGTAAGAAGACCTTCTAATTTATGTAGAAAAGCATTTACATCCGAAGCAGGAGCTCTGTATAAGCAAATCAAAAATGTATTTATTGTTATTATGTGAAGCATTGTAAATTCAAAAACTTTTTCTTCAATGAGTTGGTTATATTTATCTATACTTCTGATTGTAAAGTTCTCAAATAGAGAATCGTGAACAAGGATAGCTGTGCCTCCATGTAAATACTCACTTCTACAAAACATAGACATCGCCCTGTAACAAGGTAGAGGTAGCGGTTCTGTCTTTTTAGCCAGTGTTCGGTTAATGAAAGAAAATTTGGATATTCGAGTTCTTCCAACAATAATGTGAGTTCATCTATTTTATTACGAACAGATTGAATATTCAAAGTGAAAAAGGTTAAGTACTTTTCGTGACATTTTGCTTTCTGGCTAAAAAAGACGAATGCGTCAAATGTGCCTTTATTTGGAGGTCCGATCTGCTTCTCTCTTCAGAGTAACTTGAAGTTTTGTTTTGTGTTTTTTCCTCATCATAATTATTATTGTTTCGATAGTGCCCGTCTTGTTTCGTGGGGTTGTCAACATTGTCGTGAGCTGGAGAAGGTGTTGATGGTCGTATAGACTCAGCGGTTATCTTGCATGTTGTGGTGTTATCATCCGCGCATTTGAGAAGGGCCTTAGAAAGAAAATGTTTTCCAATGTTGTTTATTGTTCCATTTCTATGATAGTTAGTCCACTTCAGTATTGAGTTTATGTCCATAACATGTGTTAGATTCAAGTTTCTTATATGTAGTGCCTTGATGAATGATATATTTTCTTGGTATATCTCTTGGGTCCTCCTGGGTCCATATCGTTGATATTGCTTCAGTATGACTACAGTGTTGGTGTTATTGAGACTCACGATAAATTCGTCAATCAATCCAGCGTAGGGTTTACTAGGCCAAAGGCATACAATGTCCTGTCTTGTGAATTTCTTTGCGTTGCTTAGAGCTGTGTTTACAAGCTCTACGTCAGGGGCATTTGGTTTAATAATGACTTCAACACAGTGTTCTGTGGATTGTTTTAGGAGAAACCTCCCCAAGTCTCTACCATTTGTTCCCGTAACCACCAGCATTTTTGGCCTTGTCTCTCTTTCCAATATTGGCTTTTTAATGTTTGTTCCTATGGTTTCAGCTTTAGGCTTTGCTCCTGGTAGGTATGATAGCGTTTGGATCTGTTTGTCACTTGTTTGATTGCTGGTTTGAACATTTGCATCATTTTTGTTGCTGGGGAAATTGGTTGAGTTGTTACTGAGGTTGGAATTGTTTTTACTTCGCTTTAGTACAGATTCATTTGAGGTCGTTGGGTTTGAGATTTCCACCATATTTTGTAGTTTACAGTTCTTTTTCATATCTTTGTTTTCGGCATGTAGGCTGCATGCTTCCTTTCTTAATTCTGTTATTTCCTTGAGATTGGCTTCTCTCTCCCGTGAGAGACATTCTATGGAAGTCATCATATTATTTTTGATCTGAAAGAATTCTTCAATTTCCATTTGCAAATCGGCTATTTGTCTCGTCATTTTATCCACATCTTCTTGAAGTCTTTTACTTTCTCGTACAGTCATCAGATTTTCATGATTCAATTCCGCGAGGACGCAGTCTTTTTCCTTTAGTCTCTTTATTAGATCCTCTTCCACACTTATTGCTTCGTCATGAAAATCTGTAGAGGCTCGTTTTAATTTCTGAATGTGATTTTCTTTTTCTCTATTATCGTGTTTTAATTTGTTTAGCTCTTCCGATAAGTTGTTCATACTTTCCTCCGCCTCTAATCCCATCATCTCAATTTTAGCATCTCTTTCTTCTACATCTCGTTTTAAATTTTTAATAGCCTCCTCCATAGTACTAATCCGTTCTTCCTCTGCTTTGTTCTTTTTTACGCATTCTTTCGAGCAGAGTAATTTCGAACCTTCGATTAATATATATTTTTTTGTCCGGTCGACACAGCTGGAGTGGAACATATTAAAACACTGGATACAGCAAACATTTTGACACTCTTTGTTCTTGCAACATTTGAAGTTTGATGTCATTGTGAACCGGCCCTAATCCTCTAAGTATTGAAACACTTCCGTGTTTAAGCTTTGCCTATAATCACCGTACTAATGAGTTTATCACAGGCAAAAAGTCCGAACTGTTTTTAAGTCACTGATAATTTTTTATGATTTATCGTTAAAATTTGTAGCTTTTGCTTAGATGCACTTTAGGTTACAAATAGCGTTTTTATATGAGAGGTCCGCACTAAGAAGACAATTAATGGTTGCGGGAGCACTAAGTGAAGACACCATGCAAAAATCGCAATTTCTGGCAATCTTTAGACAACAGGAATATTCCAAAATACGGAGAACATAAGACTACACGTCTACACTTCATAGTTAATGAATATTTCTAGAAATATTCCTTTTTATCTGCCATATGGCAATTCCAACAACCCGATAAGTTTTGTTAAGTTATTTTTTGTTTATAAAAACGACAAAAAAATGTCAGTACATCAGTACATCATTGTTCAGTTAGAATATTCTCATTTAGTTTTCGGTTTAACCAGTAGAAAAGTACCACGTCAACAAACTCTAAAATGGTCAATTCTCGTCCATTGGAAGAAAAAATTGAAGTGATTTTTATTTATGGTGCGAGAACTGAAGGATTTTCAATAAACACAATGGAGCACCACCACATTACTCCAGACAAGTAAGAGACTATTTGGATACTACTTTTCCCGGTCGTTGGATTAGCCGTCGAGGTCCTACAGAACGGCCAGCTTGCTCGCCAGATTTGACACCTTCGGACTTTTTTTATGGGGCTATTTGAAGCAAAAGGTGTACGAAACTGAACCTGCTTCAATATTGGATATACGGCAGAGAATAATAAATATTTGCAGAGACATTGACGTTACTGTGTTCGAAAATGTTCGGCGTGAAATATCATATGTCAAGAAGTTCAAGGCAACCATTTCGAGCATCTTCTGAACTGATCTCAAGCTTATTACCACATATTATGTAGTTGAATGTCATTGTATTCAGGCAATTATTAAAAGTTCCGCCATTTTGTAGTAGTTGAAGATATTGACATTATATTCTAGGGTTGTGAAGCATTTGTAAGGAGCTTCAAAAATATGTGTCACAAGACCCTCTTTTACATTTAATTTTTTTCCCAGTCGCCATCTTCAAAGTTTCATCTGTCAATTTCACTTCAAAATAAAGTATTCATGCATTTATTTCATTATCACAAATTTCAATTTTTTGAGTTGACCCGTTCAAAAAATAAAAGGGGGGGACATTAAAGAAATGTACTGTATATTATGCGTCATCCGAAAGACGTTTGCATTGCATCGCTGTTGATGAAAATACGTATTTTTTTTCAATTTGGGAAATATAATTTATAATAATAGTAGAAATTGAAAAAAACGGTTGATGGTCAAAATTATCAGTGATAATAAATATAACTTATCGTTAAAGTCCAAAGTGAAGAATTAAAGAAAAATGGTAAATACTAAATCACTAATTCATATATTATGTTGGTCTTCTTATTCAATATAATATTTCGTGGTATATATGTTTTGGTATACCTAAGCTTTGGTTAAGTACTGCTTTTCCCATTCTCCAAAAGGCAATAATTTTACCATTTTTTATGATTTTCATAGGCTTTTATTCACCATACTCAAGATTTCCAAACTTATCGCCCCAAAGGAAACAAACAAACAATATTTCAATGCTGAGCATCATTTTCCAAACTAACGTTTCTTTTACGTATACAGAAAAAAATGTTTACCGGGTAAGCAGATCAGATTTCAGATATCAGATTTATTCATCTTCAAAAACATTTACATCACAATTTCAATACAATATTACCTTTTCAAAGCAGAAATAGTCACCTAAGCGCAGTATGGCTTGGTTTGTGCTCTATTCCTACTTCGTCATGGTATACATATTAGTTTTTATATAAGTTTTCCGACAGATCACAACAATACATTTGTGTTAATATTTAGACAGTTGATGATTAGTGTCTACAGGTTGACATATATTATTGGAGATTGGATACTTCGTTAGTAGTTATTTGTTTCGAAAAACTGAAGGGAAGACAAGTATTTACATGTTTTGCAATGAGTATATCACTAAGGAACTATTTGTTTCAATAAATTTCTTAACGAGCATTTTGTAATTTCTAAAAATTCGTGTTTGCTTTATATCTAGAGGTATTGCATTATATAGCTTGGGTCCAAAGTAAAAAAGTGTTCTTTGGGTATGGCTTTTTCTGAATAGAGGTATATTAATATTTTGATTCTCAACATTTCTTGTGTTTTTTGTCTTATTGATGCTGAACGAAGACAGGTTGGAATACATCCAGATGAGACAGTGATAGGCATATAAACTTCTGATATTCAATAATTTGGTATCATTGTACAACTGCTTTGTATCGAATCGTCTATGTTTCTTGAATATTATTTTAATAATTGTATTTTGAGTGACTTGTACGTTGCCCAATATATTAGTAAACATTCCGCCCCATGCTGCTATGCAGTATCTTATGATTGATTCTGCTAGAGATTTATATATCAGCATCAGGTTTGATCTTGACAGAATATCTCTCAGGCTATATATTTTGTGAGTAAGTTGTCTAAGTCTTTTCACAACAAATGAAGCATGTACATCCCATCTCAGATGCTGATCCAAGAATAAACCGAGATATTTGAATTGGGATACTTTTTCTATGTTTGGACATTTACAGAGTACTTTGTCACAATTTGACACGTGGATGCTTAGTTTCTGATTATCTGGCTGATTACTGCTTATAAGAGAAAAAGTCATAAACTTTGTTTTCGAGATGTTTAAACTAAGAAGATTATCGCTTAACCAGGTTTGTAAACTATTTAAGCCTTCTTCTGTATCTCTGTAAACATCTTTCCATGTTTTGCCTCTATACACAAGAACCTTCAATCGTATAAAATCTGGAAAAACACAAAAACTCAACTCTTCGCGAATGAAGCCGCGGGCAACACCTAGCAAAATTGCACCGAGTAATTGAGCAGTGGGAGACAATTATGCACCAACCGCAGAGAAAATATACATTTGAAATTTACAAGCATTTGTGTGGTCGTAACGTTGAGAAACAGTCAAACGAAGACGCTGAATAATCCCAAAAAAATAACGGGCGAGTGTTTTTTGTGTGAATAAAAAACCTGAGCGCACCCACTCGTTCAGAAAACGAAAGTAACAAGAATAAAAAAAAACATGAAAATTTTTGCAGAGGCATTTGGATTATCAATTTTCCAGTGAATATGTCAATCGCAAAATTATAAATATTCAAGTCATCAAACTTCTGGACTTCTGACCTAGCCGTCGTTATCTCTGTTAACAAATCATTACCTGTGAACGAAACCGAGTATATAGTTTCTTCACCCCAGAGAGTTGTATGCTATCAAAAAATGTGAGTATCCTCGAAGCCTAAACAAACATAAACCGTCTGCGATACAGAGATGTATGTATGTCGACCAAAGAATATAGAAGACTGTAAACTCAGCGGCGGATATAAAACGTAGCCATGGGAAGTATCTTTTCTCTTCGATTTTAATGCAAGTCAACTACAACAAAAAAGTGTTGTGCAGTTAATTTCCAATGTTCAGTATCAATCTATTATTTCAAAATGATTTTAGTGAGAACCCAAAGCAAGATGTCATTACAATATCGGGAAAGTTGGTATATAAGAAATTGTGTTAGAATGGAGATATTCGACTTCTCGAGACCTGGGAAAAAAGGAACATATGTTCTTCCTTGTTATCTAGTAAACTAACAATTTTTACGGAAAGAGTTGAAATTCAAAATAAGATTATTGAAAATACATAAATATAAACTCACTTGGGATCTTGTGTAATTTAAAATTCGATTTGTTTGAATAAAAACTGTTAAAATCCTGACTAACATGGTTATAACATGATCATTCATTATGAATCATACTTAAATTTGGTAATTTTTTAGTTAACTTTTGAATTCTGCAAAGTTCATAAAGAGTACAGTGACAGAAAGCAATGACAAACAAGTTAATATAAATTCTTCCAAATGACTTAGTATAACCACCAGTTTGATCTTCCTCTTGAAGATGATCACTTGGTGATCAAAACACGTGTCGAGGTGTTAAAATAACGATTTGGTGTTCATAACCATTCATAACTAATTAAAACAATGTACGAGGGAGGTCTCAGAAGTACCCGTCCCAACAAAGAAAACACAAACATTTTGAAAAAAAATGTATTCATTTCTCAACATGATCTCCTTGCAGCTCTATACACTTTTCCCAACGATGTTGAATAAGTTTGATACCGTTTCTATGATAACAAATGTCTTGCTCCTCAAAATAGCCATTAACTGCTGACATCACTTTTTCATCGTTGGAAAATCTTTGACTACTGAGTCAAAGGGAAGAGAAGATGATCCGAGGGGGCTAAATCTGTCGAATAGGGTTCATGAGGTAGTAATTCAAACTTCAATTCGTTAATTTGGGCCATTGCGATAATCGATTTGTGGGCTGATGCATTGTCTTGATGGAACAACATTTTTTTCTTAGCCAAATGCGGCCGTTTATGCTTGATTTCTTAACTCAATCACTGCGATGAGTTCGCATAAAACTCGCCGTTGATAGTTTCACCTTTTTTAAGATAGTCAATGGGAATTATCCTACGCGCATGGCAAATAACAGATGCCATGACCTTGCCTACAAATGAAACGGTCTTCGCCTTCTTTGGAGCCGGTTCTCCCTTCTGAGTAACTGTTTTGATTATTCTTCTGTCTCGGGTCGGGCTGAGACCTTTCAAATAACAAATTTTCACCACTTTCACAAATTCACCGAAAACTTTCCCTATTGATGGCTGCCAAACAAATACTAAACATCGCAGCATTTTCAAACAGCTACCGCCATCTCTAGGTCAAGCCAGGTACTTCTGAGACCACTCTCGTATAGTAAATAGTATTCATAGCAGATTGGTCAATGAATGACTTCTAACAAGAGGAATTAGCATCTGTAATATAATACAAAAGATGACATTTCTGATATGGAGACATATCATGAAAACGTAAATTGAAAAAATGTAACCCGATCAGGATTCGAAACCGGCTCTCCTGTTCTCTAGACAGGCTATCGGAGCCACCAAGCAGAATAACGACCAATTCATATCTTCAATTCAGTCTCTCCTAGTGCGATGAAAATGAAACTTGTTGATTGTGATGAATTCAACAACTAAACTTCATGCATTTGAAGAAACCTCAATGTATGAAATGCCGTGAGGCAGGCGGAAGAGTTTATAAAGAAACCATCGCCCAAATTCACGGAAGACCTGGTAAACTACAACTGTAAGGGTAGTGGAGGGTCTAGTAATGGGGCATAGCCGACTCAGGAAACCTATGAGCAACATGGGTCTGACAGAAGAAATCCAATGCAGGTTCTGTCAAGAAGAGGAAGAAACCGCACTGCATGTGCTCCGTGATTGCGAAGCGATAGCAAGGCTGAGACACGCAAGATGCGGGAAAGAGAAACCAGAGGCTGCCAGCTATATGAAGGGGCCAGTGTCAAGGCTATGGAGTCTCATCAAAGAGATCAAGCTAGACAATGAGATCTAACAACCAAGGAGCACCACAATAGATCTGAAAAGGTCGCATCTAATCTATCTAATGAAATGCGGTCATTCTGCTCATGGTGGCTCTGATAGTATAGGTGGTTAATGCGTCTGTTTAAAGAACATAAGAGCTGAGTTCGTAACCATCCATGTGAATCCATTCATATGTCTGTATACCGCAGGTTCAATCTTTCGAAATAATTTTCTTTATAGAAAATATTGAATGCACTGCAAATCCTTCAGATATGCTTATTCCACAAAAGCCTTACATCTACCATCCATACTTGAGATCTTGGTATGAGTATTTGGATTATATCGCAAACCATTCTATGTTTGTGTGTTTTGTTGGCACTAATCTAATTCCAGTCTGGGTTATTACCCCCAAAAGTTTTTCTTTATATTTGCTCGATAACACAACATCGAGTAGATGGAGCGAAAACTTTTAGTGAGAATGGCCACCTATTAGAGATTCTGGTTTCAAAAAGTATCTACAATTCAACTGAAATGTTCTGAACCCACAAAAATCACATTTTTCAATCAGCAGAAATCCTCGACGCGGATTTCACCAACCAAGATGGCATCTTCAGAAGATGTTCGTTAGTACCTAAGTAATAAAAGTTGTAACCCTCTAGGTTTTAGTTCTGTGACAAATAGATATCCAGTTTTCAAGTATAATTTGATTTATTAACAGTCTCAAACGAAGTTTAGGCTTTCTGTTTCCCAAGATCTACAACTGGACACATTTTTCTGTTGATACTCATGCCAAATGTTGCACCATCGAACATCTGGTACAAAAATATATGAGGAATACCAAATAAAAGCATTCGTTCATTTTGAAAACAGAAGCAAGTTGTACATGAGGTCACTATTAACAGTAGAAATAAAAGAGCAATTAGTTTTGTTCTCGTAATTTTTTTTTCATATATATATAGGGATTTTGAAAAGTCGGATATCTCTAGTGTAAGTGAAAATTCGTGAGTTTTTTGGAAAACCTTCCTCAATAATTTCAAATATTAACTCGCGCTGTATACTTGTATAAAATATTTCTTTATGTGAGACGTTGAGATAACTTTTTCATCGAACCGATACAAACAGACAAAATTATTCACAAAATTTTACACATTTATATACCGTTTTTTTTTCTGCCGGCGCTGCTGTACCAGTTTCGAGAACCCCTATTTCTATTTACTTTTTACACATAAAACGGTTAATATGACGCCCTGTACCGGAACAGATAACATTCCATATCAAGCACACAAACACAAGAGGAGATTAGAAATGGTTGTGTAAACACGAGATCATTTTGTAGCGCTTAAGTCAAACGACTGTTTATATTAGAACAGAGTTGAATTTAGGTATTTGTATTTTAAAGTTTTAACTTTCAACTTCCCTGTTTCAATTTCAAAGGTGAATACTTTCTGATGAAGAAACTCGAATGATATCATTAAATTACCTTTGAACAAATACTAGTTCTATTCTTACATATTTTTTACTAACAAAACAGAAGGAATTCACCCAACAGCCATTAGTTCATCGGCACTAAATTATAAGGAAGTCGTTCTTTCTTTCTCGTTTTGTATATGGTACTTCAAACGGAAATGAAATAGGTAAGTGATGCAATGAAGTCGCTGAACAATTCGAAGGCCAAAAAAACTTCAAAATTCGACATTTTTGTTTCAATCCTAGAATACGTAATGTTCGTAATGTTAAATCTAAATACCAAAACAAGAAAAAACAGTTATAGAACTTGTCAAATCAATATATCAACTCGTGTAACAAAATTGTAACTGATCGTTGTCTGTAAATGGAAGACAGTATAGACATACCTACACTACAGTATAGACACGAATTTAAATAAAATGTTACCGAACGTCGGCAGTTTCTTTATATGGCACGGGCGGCGTGGTATAATTTTTTTGTCTAATGATTATTTTCTTGTGGGAGGTTTTATATGGTATAAACTAGTTAATTTATCAGAACCGGACATTAGCCTTTTATTTAGCTGTTCGGATTTTGAGTTCGTATATACTATAAAGTTTGTTTCTTTAAATTCATCACTGAAATGGAGGTAAATAAGTCAAAAAAGTTACCAAATAAATGACCAGCAACAACGGTTAAAAGGAATTAGGTATCGATAGACCAAGTCTATCCCACTTCAAGAAACTATAATGAGCGTAATAGGACATTGAAATTTTAGTCGACCCACGAATAATATCGTTCCTTAAAAAAAAGACTTGAACGTAGCTTACAGAACGAATAATAATTCAAGCAAATTGTTTAAAAACAATAAAGACAATACTTCAGTGTCGGTTAGATCAGGAGTATATAAGTTGACTTGCGGTTCTTGCTCAAAACCCAACAGTCAAAAAGTCTGCACCATATGGGAAACTTTTTTATTATCCATTTTTCAGAAAATTTTGATCAAGAGTAAACTATATTTATTTCACACATTATTAAAAAAGTGTATTTAGAAAAGTTATTTAAATTTGAAAACAATATTCAGATTTGAAATCACAGCCACCTACATAACAAAACAAAAAAATCTTTTTTTTATGGTTTTAGCCTCTTAAAGAGTACTAATATCCCTTAGGCACCTCCCTCACATTAGTATAATAATAATATTTCAATGAGAAATTCAGTCCAATTTATTATTAGAACTAGTATACCGAGGTATGTTGAGAATGGTTTGAATTTTTACTAGTTTTTTTTTGTGCAAAATTGATATTTCACTCTGTATGTATGTCCATAATAATCATCAGTATGATTTATTGACAAGAAATAATTGACTAAAGTAATTAATGCTAAACAATTAAGTATTACAAATCTGTTACTTTAAGGCCACTAATCATAGTGTTACCTCAAAGGGTAGTCCTAATTCACATATGTATTAAACATAAATAAAAACCAAATTACAAAAACTTTCAGAAACCTGAATAATCAATCACTAAATCCCTAAATTTCCACATGTCTTCCTTCCATCGCTAACCATTTTATTGTTCGTGCACAAAATTTTTTGTTGACATTTTCTTATTCCTAATAACATTTTTGAATCCATTGATATTTTGAAATGGTCTTTCAGCATACACTTTTCCTTAAAAAAAGTATTTTTTTCCAAACGAAAGTTTGTACTTATTAGAACAGTACATATTAACGTTTATCGTATTTGAATTAGACATAATTTCATTCTACACATTGAAAATTCGTCTATGAATTGCTAAAATCGCATTACCTTTGACTTTTTGACATTTTAAGAAGTAAACAATCGTGAAATTTAATACCTAAGTAGAGATTTGCCCGTATAAATTCATTCACAATGCTGAGTGCAAATGACAAAATTGAAATAATTCTAATTCACGGTGAAAATAGAACAAATATAGAAACAGGAGAAATATTTAATCCGCGTAATATTGTCATTGAATCATACTGATAGTTATTATGGACACAGAGTGAAATATAAATTTTGCACCAAAAAACTAGTAAAAATTTAAAACATTTTCAACAAACATCGATATATTAGCTCGAATATTGAATTGGACTAAATTTCGTATTGAAGTAGTATTATAATAATATGAGGGAGGCGCCTAAGGTGTATATGAGGCACCTTTATGAGGCAAGAACCATAAAAAATGGATTTTTTTTTGTAACGTAGGTGGGTGTGATTTCAAATCTGAATATTGTTTTCAAATTTAAACTTTTCTAAATAAACTTTTTTGTTAATGTCGAAAAAAAGGGTAGTTTACTTCTGATCAAAATTTGTACTTTTTTGTTTTTCCATGAATACCGTTCGGAAATTTTGAATGTTGACAACTCGAATCCAAGTTTCCCGCAATGCACCAATTTTTATCAAGAATAAAATTTTCTTACAAATGGATAATGGAAAAAAAAGGTTTTTAAACAAAAACATTTGGAATGCTTGTAAATTGATAGATTTGAGTGTTTTCAAAATTTACTGAATGATCTAATGTGACACGCCATATAATAAAAGATTTCAACTGAACTGAACTACAGTGTCACATTTTTAACAGGTTCAACTTGACAAATCTGGAGACTACATTTTTCTAAAAGTATTTTATTTAGAGAAGGATGTTATTGTGAAATAAATAAACCGTTCTTGCTTCATTCATGCTAGTTCACGTCATGAGATATATGCAGGTTAAATAATTTGAAAAATTGTCTCTAGTAGTTTTTGTATCATTTGAAAAAGATCATTATACAGAATATACAAGTGTGACACACTCAAGCCGAAGATATCCCTGTATTTCAGTACCTTCATGGGCCGCACTATTCGTAATACATAACCCGAGTGACAGCGTCAAACCCAGCCTTCTGCGATTCCGCGAAAAGGGCAAATTCTCGATATTTCACTTGGCGTTGACGATCTCGAAATAAGAAGGTCTACGCATACCAAAAATCAAATATCTGCTTTCAAAAATGACTAAAATACAAAGGTGTCTTCATCTTAAGTGTGTACTGTATTTACGAGATGAGAAAAAAATGAATGAACAGTTGAACATTATTGGGAAATTGTATTGTATATACATTCAATTTCTTTGTCAACACAAATTATATTTTTTAAAGTAACTCAATATCTCAAAATTAACCTAATCTGAAGATAAAAAAGAGCAAATAAAAATATGACGAAATGATAATTTACCATAATGGATCATAACAGGAAATTAGCTTCCTCCCAGAAAGCTTGAAAATTATTTCAGTATTATGTAACCCACGTTCCTTGTATAGAATATAAACAGATGAATGTTCAGCCTACTTACTACATACCCAGCATCAGGTAATATAGATTTAAAAATGTTCTAAAATTGCTAAAAAAAATTAATAATATCCGACTTATCTTCATTCAATAGTATATTGGAACTTCTCCAAAAACCATTCGGTCAGTTTCAATATTAAATCCAGCTATCAATTCTTGCAATTCAATAAATTGATGTACCAATGCAGCCATTACTACGTGGTAGATCTTCATGAAAAATGAGAAATGAAACTTTCTATGATTTTTTACCGCACTTTTATTTGGAACTAATGTTACTGCAGTTTCGTTGTATAAGGACATTTTCAAATAAAAGAGGTAAAAAACATAGAAAGTTTTATTTCTCATTTTTCATAATACAATTTACTTATGATACAGTAGTTTTCAAGGATTTCACTGTTATTGAAGTAATCCTACGCAGTTTTGTACTATTCGTATTATCCGGCCTTTCTCAATATTAAAACAAACGCAGTAAATCACATGGAGTAAGGAGTAAAAACTGCCTCACTATTTAAATTCCAACGTAAGCAAAACATAATACTTTTACAGCATTGTACGATAAGAAATCGACACAATCGCAAAACTTGTTAGCACTAAAATGCGATGTAATATAATTTTACAATGATTCTCAATTGAAAGTGCGAAATTAGCAAGTTCCTCAATTCTCAACTCTAGCAGTATCATACTATGAAGTAGAAATTTTTGTGTTTTGACTCTTTTATAAACTGGATGCAGGAAAAAAATATATTATTTTGTATTATAATGTATTATTTTGTGAGTTGCCTCGCTTTCTCGCTTTTAATCATAAAAGTTACTTCACATTGTCTATCTATAAATATTATAAAGCCTCCGTCTCGTTTGTAGATCTGTCTGAACGCCATAATCTCAAAAACTACCGAAATAATTTTCATACCGTTTTCACAAATCAAATCAAATTTATTTCAATTTTTCAGTACAAATATGTGAAATTTAGTCATTAACATATTATGTCAAAACCACTACAAATGGGTGAAATACATCTAGCCATCAGAATGCCTGTTTGTGCTGTTTCACTCCACTCATAGTTGGAATATCATTTAACAGTACATGCTTACATAATTCAAACAAAAATTATTTATTTTTTATTGTCAGTTTAGAACAAAAGAAACATAAAAGTGACAGTAAATTAAAATTTGATTGAAATTACAATGGGGGGGGAAGGTCGGAAGAAAGTAGACTGTAAGTTTTACCTCAGTATATGTCAAGTATTTTTGAATTTTCTAATATATACTTTTTGATAGCAGATTTGAATTTTTCAATTTTTGATATTGTTTTGAGCTCCATAGGAAGCTGGTTATATAATTTTGGCCCGAAAAAAAAGACGAATCTTTGCGTATGGAATTTTCGGTAATGGGGGGTTCTAACATTTTGATTATCAGTAAATCTAGTTTTTTTTAAAGTTGTCGTTGTATATTTTTTTGAATTTGATGTACTGTGCGTTTCGAAGGAAAGGTTTAATTAATTAATTTTTTTGGGCAAATTAGTTGAAATATGATATCCATGCGAAGTCGAGACGATGATGCTACACGGCTTCACAGGGTGCAAGGTGCATTATAGTGTTATTCTTCTGAATAAAGTCTACAGAAAAGTCCACGATTGTTTATTGACCTGGAGATAATCGAAAATAAATTATATTCCCTTGGTTTTCGTAGAAATTTCTTGTCATGGCTGATGTCATACATGCGCTTCAGAAAAATATCAGTTGAAATCGAAGAGCATAAATCTGAATATTATGAGATGAACCTGGGAGTTCCTCAGGGATCGATCTTGGAGCCGCTTATTTTTTTGTTATTCATAAAAGATCTACCTGACTATATCAGTTCAGATTCAGTAGTTCTCTATGCAGATGATACTACAATGGCCATTGATTCAGATAGTCCTGAAGACTTACAAAAGAAACTAAATAATTTGGCAGAAGAGTTCATAAATTGGTGTGAAAGAAATTTTTTGATAGTGAATGCAGAGAAAACAGTCTGTATGCATTTCCTAGGTGGAGATCTGTGACTGGTTTCAAGTGGTTGTCAAAAATAGTACCATCCATCTTTCTGAAGTTATGAAATTCCTTGGAACTTATATAGATAGTGGAATGAGTTGGGAAAATAATATTGATGCCATAAGCAAAAAACTAAACACAGGTTACTATGCTATATTGCAATTAAAGCATATGTTCAATACCAATCAACTCATCAATGTATATTATGCTCTAATCTACTGCAACATATCCTGTAACATCAACATCTGGGGATGCTCCAGATGAATCGTGTCGAACATATTTTCAAAAATATAACATTCTAACAGTTCCATGTTTTCAAATGTATAATATTTATGCAACATGTTGAGATGTATCAAACATTTTCTCATTGCCATGGTATACCCAACTAGAAATAGAGACCTCATCAGAATTTCTGCACACAGCTCATCATTCTATGAAAAAGCCCCTCGTATACAGGTATAAAGTTTCTTAATCATCTTCCCGCAAACCTAAGAGAGTAATGGAATAAAAACTTCAAATCAAAATTGAAAGTATATTTGCAAAACGAATGTAACTATAGTATCAAAGAATTTCTTGATGCAAAATGAAAATCTGTTTGCTCATATGTGTGAATATAAATGTAATAAATGTTTTCATGTATATGTGTACAAATCTATTAAATAGTGGTATTTTAATATTGTTGATTGTAAATTTGTCTGCCATCACACGGTTTTTTATTTGTGACGTAACCTATTTCATGCTTTATGTGATCTGTAAGGATTGAATAAAGATTATTATTATTAATATCTTCCTATATCTTCTAAAGATAGTTTACTATAGGAATATTTGACAATAATTAACTTCAATCTTTGTGTATCCGTTGATTTTATTTTTCAGGATTGAATTGTCATTTGGTATATCTCTAAAACCACATGAAAACTCAGTTCATTACCTCCGACAGAAAAAACTACTACGATATCCCTCAGAAAATGTATATTTCTATCATCATTATATGCATGGTGTTATAGTTATTTCGTGTTGTTAGATTAATAGAATGGTTTTGAAAAGCCTCGCAAAACTGCATTTTTTATATGAATATTATGTATTTTTGAAAAAATAATTCTGCTACCCGAGAATTGAAAAAAAAAACACAAAAATCAGAGCTTTTCTGAATATTGCCTGTGTTAGGCAACCATAAAACCTATAGCATATCATTCACATACTCAATGTATAAACAATTTTGATATATTTCATGTAAAAATATTCAAAAAAAAATCATTCAAAATGCGTGGCATCCCAATTTAAAAGAACCATTGAATTGTGTGAACATACCCTATTTTCTACGCGCTATCGCATTCCAAGTAAATTCATTCAAGAACTACAATTTATAGAAAAATCTACTCTTCAAACACCAAAATTACTGTTATCCTTAGTTAACATTTCTGACTTTTTTGTCTATAACCATCATGCTCCGTTTTGAGGAATATGTTTTTATAATGACTAAATCACCACCGTTAATCAAAATCACATCAGATCAATGTAAATAACACGTGAATAAAAGTATGTATCTATTACAAAGGTGAATTAAAAGTGCCTTTCAAACGATTCATCACCACTAAAACAGTAATATAATTTGTCGAAACTACTTTTCGGGTTTGTTGAACGTAGTTAGCAGATTTTCATGCCTGACGTTTCATTTACACCTGCGGTAGACATTATCAAAAGCAATGAAGCAACGGACAAAGTGTGACCTCACAGCATATATTACGGATACTACAGATCACATAATGCTCAGTGAGAACAACTACGGCACTTGATTGTCTCATCGCCGCAGTATTAGACGAAGCGTCATAGTTCCGTGGTGGCCGTGGTAGTAGACGGACGTGCTGATAACGTCCGCCCACAAAGAAGGTACCCGGATGCCATGTGCTATCGTGGGACTCCGTTTTTGTGTTGTGCCAGTCCATTATGTTAATTAAGGAAATTGGTGTCATTAAAAAAAAAGTTATGAATAAAGGGCCCTCTTTATTCACGCCGGTAGCCAGGCCGGGGTGGTTCGGATAACCACGTAAAGGGGGCTGTTTATGTGAAAAAAAAACCAAAAGGTCTCCCATAAAAACCAATTTTTTTTATTATTCAAAGAATTGTTTTTATAATGAAAAAAAAGTTGGAAAAAAATGGGTGGCAGCATTGCTTCGTGCAAGACCGCTGCGACCCCCGACGAAGCTCCTGATAACCAACAGGAGGAGCATTGGTCAAATGCGCCTGACGATAGGAAGCAACGACAATCCAAAATAGAGAGAGAGAGAGCGAGACGAGGCGTCAGTCATAAAACCTGCAGACTGTATGACAAACTCGGAGAAAATATTAGCTGACCGAGAGAGTTTAAACTTTTTAATCGATATTATACTAATTTATTCAAACGTACTGTATCTCTCTTATTCGTGGGAACTGAACCAAGCAGTGAACATTTTGAATTCAATCCCCTCAATTAATTTCTATAGACCAAAGGTATGGATTGTTTTTATCGAAAAACATGTATATTTGAAGTTGTTACAATTGAAATTATACTAACTGTATACAATTAAATTTGCGGTTCTTGATATTTTCCAAGTTTTCCACAAAATACCGCGCATGACAGAAACTCCGAATCGTGATCGACCGAACGAAACACCCTTCAAAGAGGAAAAGTTAGCGTCCAGTTCTCTTCTCAACATCCGTAGGCGTTTGAATATCACCTCTTAGGTAAAGACATTGAATGTTAGTTATGAATGTGCATAGATTTTTGAGATTTTTAGGCTTTATTCAATTATATTAATGGGTATAAAGTTCATCATAGACCACATATAAGTTCTGCATCACAAAAAATTATATAGAAAGGAAGGTAGATAGAATATTTGATGTTGTTAAAATTGGATATAGGTGGACTTTACGAATTCATTAATGGATTATTATTGGACAAGCTCAATACAAGCATATGATACCAGAACCTAAAACATTCAAGCAGCTGATTTTTTGAGATAGGCAAAAACAAATATCAGTACTTTCATTCCAACCACTTGAGGTCAGCATTTGGTATAATGCATGCAAACTTATCATAAAGGATTTGCCGGAGTTTTGCACATATCCGTCCCTTCAAAATACTAAGCTTCAATGGACGATTATAATTATTTCCACATCTCAACCTATGAGGACCTCTTGGTATCTTTTCTACACATAAAAACCATTCATTCGAACTGAAATCATGTATGATATGAAAAGTATTTATTTTCCATAGTAGGCTCTGATTCTAGCATACATGAAAAAATCATATTGTTCATAGTGTTTCATTCTTCAATACATTTTTCTGTGTATAATTTTTAGAATAGAATATTTTCTGAAAATCTTGGATGAATTGTTCTCTATCAAAAACATAAATATGTGTGATTGAGGACTTGTTTATTTTGTGGTAATTCATGATCGCTTTAAATATATGACCGGTTTAGGGTTCAACCCCATTATCAAGTTAAAAAGTTTTTCACTTGATAATAATAAATAAAATCAAATAGTGGTAATTAGATAAAAGTGTTTTTATTCATGTCATTCAAAAAAATTTAAATATTCTATTCCCCAATTTGGTTTTTGAATACAAATTTAGGCAATAGTATTGTTTTTTGTTTAGATTTTTTCAAAAAAAAAATTCATGAAAAGTTTTCATAAAAATTTTTGAAATTGTACTTTGAAGTTCAAGTTTAACCGCATTGAATATGTTCATATCTATAATTTTACAAATGTCGTTAAGCAAATGACTCAAGGTATAATAATTTGATCGTAGGACCAACTGGTTAAAGGATTTTATCGTCAAGTATTAGGGATATATTTACTTGTAATGCACTGTTAGGAACTTTTAGTGTAATAATGAATATAACTGGAGTTTTCTCCCAACACCAAACCGTTATTTCAACACCTCGACACGTGTTTTGCACACCAAGTGATCATCTTCAAGAGTAAGATTAATCTTCCTCTTGAAGATGATAACGGATTGGTGTTAGAATAAAACTCCAGTAATAATCAGGTATATATTTTTCTAAAAAACAAATTTTAAAGTTATGAAAGGGCACGCATATTAATCGATTGATCGAAAATATATGAGTTCACAGAATTCACATTGAAAATCTTGATTTTGGAATTTATGCGAAAAATGGCAAAGCATTGATGTTGACAGGACTTGTCATGAGCGCTGATTTCTATTCGTTTCAGTCGATTTAACAGGGCATTTAATGGATGCTAAACTCTGTAAAAGTTTCGCATATTAATAGTAATAAATTATTGAAAGTACTCTATTCTAGAATATTCTTTCAAATGTTTCAGTGATTGAAAAATTATTTTTTCAAAGAATACAATAATCAGGAAATGACAACTGAAAAGCTATTCAGATATGAGAATTACTCATTTCATCAATTGTGGTCTCTACGTTCCCAAATTGCAGCACTTCTGAGAGACCAGTGGCGGATTTAAAAGGAGGGCCCCCGAAAAAAAAAATTGTAGACAAAAAGAAACACATTTTTCTGTGTCGTTATCAACACAACAATTCATCTGCTTTTAGGGTCCCACCAATAAAAGATGGACACCCATCCGAAACGAAATTATATCCACGCCATTGGAAGAGACGGTATACAAGGTGTTTGGCTGCGGCTTGGTTGATAGATTCTCTTTAATTAATTTAAAAATATTTCAATATTTCAAAATTGTCATTTCCAGGTTAATCAATATAAGTAGAATTTTTCTGTCAAAATTTTGAGACAATCATCTCGTAACCAATAAAGCACATTAGAAACGTGAAAAAATCAACATATTGTATTTATGTTACAGCTTTTTTCAGGATGACTTCTCACATTCGGCCGCTGATAATATTCGGTCCATCCGGTTCAGGAAAAGGCACCTTGGTGGCCAAAATGCTAGAAGATTTCCCCGATAAATTCGGATTTTCCATAAGCCACACTACCAGAAAACCTCGGCCTGGAGAAAAACACGGTGTTCATTATTATTTCACCGACGAGGACACTATAAGAGAGGGCATCGAGAAAGGGGATTTTCTTGAAAGTGCTGTATACGGTGGAAACATATACGGAACCAGCAAGGCAGCAGTTGAAGATATAGCCAAGCAAGGTAAAAAATATTTACATTACAAAAAACTTCAATAAAGTAATATTTATAATTACTACTCTTATTATGTGAAAGATATTTTCCGGTTTTTTTGGTCTACAGGCTTGTATGCCTGACGTTTCGTCTACTACTGCGGTAGATATTATCAATGGCGATGTGGTAACGGTCGCAGTGCCCGAATTGGTGCTACTGATGCCGATGTTAGGAACGTATACGAACGTATAACTACTTGAACTCCCTCACTCTCCAGCTATATTTTTGTTTCTCTTGCAGGGAAAGTCTGCGTACTAGAAATAGATGTGCAGGGAGTGAAACAAGTGAGAAACACCGACTTGAACCCGTGGAGTGTTTTCATCAAGCCGACGTCCCTGGACGAACTAAGAGAACGATTGATAAAAAGAAAAACTGAGAGCGAGGAAAGTTTGCAGAAACGGCTCAGTAAAGCAGCAGAAGAAATAGAGTATGGAACCACCCCAGGAAATTTTGACAAGATTATTATTAACGATGATTTTGAGACTGCATATCAGGAGTTGAAGCAGTTCGTTGTTGATAATGTTTTAAAAGATGATTAAATATGAAATTGTCAGTAGAAAAATGTGCTGTTTTTTTTGTGACGACTCTATTAGATATTCTAGTATTTTGTGGTGGTAACTGTAGGTGAAATAAAAAAATACGTTCCTGATGAAAACCTACAACAGTCAATTCAAAATCTTGTAAAAACTTGGGGATGAGGATTTGAATATCATAAACGAGTAAAAAATAAAAAATCACTTATTTAATGAAAATTAAATAAAGATAATAACTTATTTTTCACAAAGTGCTCAAAATGAGTAATAAAAAATCTGATAATTTTTATAGATTGATGAACAACAAAGATTATATTACTCAGTATGTCAGCCACAATTGAACTCAACTGATAGACAAACTTTCAGGTCCTAGGAAAATTATATAAATTTGTTCATGTTGAATTATTCACAGTAAAGTCAATGAATAACCGTCAAGATTTCCCATTCAGAATCCATCAGATTTGTTGAGTTCGCCGCTCAATACTGCCTTGGTCCCCAATGAAATATTACTAAAATTAACATCAATATCATATTTAGTGGGGTTGGGTACGCCACTGTCGCTAAACTTGTTATTTAATGAATGAGCATCGTAAAAAATCAATACCTAACAGATAAATCATGTGTTGTGGCTTTCAATGAATTAATTTGATCGATGTAAGGAGTGTTTTGGTAGTAATAAAAAAATCGTAAAGGAAAAAATTTAATATAAATTAGAAGACCTATTGTATAAGAATCATACTTCAATCATGTGGTTTCACACCAGCACTGTTCATAGGTGTGGAATGCTATGAAAATACATCGCTTTCGAAATAAAGGGATTCAAAAACTCTGGTATAATGTAAAAAATTGTAGGTGACACAATATTATATGATAATAACCTGAAACTATTTTCGTACGAAACTCCTTCGTTGTAAAACTACTAATTATTAGTAGTATTAGTCGATCATCACATGTTAAAAGTACCGCTTTCAGATGATTTAACAATATGCTTAGCATGGACTGGTTATTAGTCATATTAGGAAACGCTAGTTGAAGTTCCAGAAATTCAGTTCCAGCAAAATATTTACAAACACAAGACGAGATATACTGAACGGAATCATTCAATCCAGAGCGGTCAGGGGTATTGATTCTGCTATTGTTTTGCTCACGAAGAGTATTTACTCAACAAGAACCCCAAGAATTCGGAACGATCCATTTGTTGTCCTGGTGGACTTCAAAGACTCCAGGAAATCGGTTGGAGGGAAAGATGATACATTCTTACGAAACTGCAGCTGCATTAACAGGTATTTGAGTTTGCTGAATAAGTAGGAAACATTTTTGTTCTCGTTCATCATTAAAACCTCGTTCTTGAAATTCTTCGTCATGAAAAACACTTGTAAAATACTATTCATGTAGCAATTGTTTATTAAATTGTCTAATCCATATTAAATAAACAATATGGAATAACTCATTTTTATAGCAATCTAGCAAGCTCAGCTTGTATTGTGTCCTTCAGGCTGCTAAGTTTTATCAAGAAAAATATAATAAAGATATTAGTGTAAATCTGTCTAATACGGTAATATAGTTTGGTTTTGAAAAGATAAGTTGAATAGAGACACATAGTAATTGAAACACACAAACATATATCTTGAAACACAACTGTTTCAAGATATAGATACGATATTTTTCAATGAAGAATGCCGTAATTTCATCAAGACCAGGAGAAGTCTTATTTTTTAGTTCTGATATTGTCTATATGATTTCATTTTCTGTTACCGGCTGAAGAATATAATTGTTACGTTTGAAAAGTTATTGAAAAGTTTTTCATGAAATTTAATTTATAAATTTATGTAGTATATGATTCGAGAGCTTTTATCAAAAAGCTTTCTTCACATGAAAATGATTGCTTGTACAGAAATCCAGTTAAATGAACCAATAAGCTAGCTCAGCACGAAACTGATAATTTCCTTAGTTTAATAGTTATTTTTTTTTAAATGCTCAAAAAAATTTATTTTTTTATAATCAATTGATTAATTAATCATCATCTTCATCTTCATCACGAACGAGTATCTGTGATCATCTGTGATGGCGTTATGGCAACAGAATTTAGAGTGGGGACGGAGTGAGAGTGATATAGATAGAGAAAAAGTGAAAGAGGAATAGAAACTCGGAGAGGGAAATATAGGTATCACACAGCTGCACGCATTACTTGACCTTTATCGACGAATTTTTGTTATTTCGGCTTGCGGAAATTGTCAGATTATGTATTTTTCATTATCCTTGAATTATTTCCTTCAAAATGAAAAAAAAATTAGCTACGCTTGAGAATTTCGAAATGACGTTATTTTTTTACAACTTTGCTGCCCTCCCCTTTCTTTACGTCACTCTCAAATTGTCGTATTACTGGAATATACACTTTTTAGCATGTAATTAACTCACCCTACCTTAATCTGACGCGCTCGAGAATTTTTACTAATCTGATCCTTTATTCTTCACGGGCGGCCTTATACAGTGTCACCGATAAAGTCCGCATCAAATGAGAAACTTTTTTATTTATCGTTTTATGTGAAATTTGATTTTGGTAGTAGATTTTGCTTAAGAAATGATGTCAAATGGCGTCTACAAAATAGGTCACGTGATTTCCTTAACCTGTCAAAATTGACATTTAAAAAAAGAAACATCGAAAAATGACATTATTCTTCAAAATATCCAAAAATATCAAAGGATAAAAACATTTTCTTTTGTAATTTTATACCCACACACCAAGTTTCAAACCCATAATAAGTATTTTATATTTTCACTATTTTTCCGCACTCCTGCTTTTTCTACTTATCAAAATTTAAGCACACCTGTGCTAAATCATTTATTTTAACTAAACTCGTCACCGAATTTCTTTTTTTGTAATATAATAATATTTTAAGAGCCTCTTTGATGTTAAAAACAAATTTTGAAAAATGAAAGTTGTCAAACTTGATGCAAAGTTCATCTAGTTTCAACGGGGCTTTCAAAACTATACAGTACTTGAGTTTTTTAATGAGCAAATGGCCTCACAATATGAATTAGAACAAAACGGAACATTAGAAAACATCATTTCGTGATTCTTGAAGCCCATTCAATAAAAGAAAAAAACTCATGGTATTTACATTTACCTACTCCGCTAACAACACTAATTTAAAAAAACTGGGTAGGCTGTGAAAAAATATGAAACTACATAATGTGTTTTAGAAAACGTCACTGTCACTGAATAAATTAATGCCCGTTAGTTCAATGTAATGTATGAAAATTAAAATAATATGTTATCTTTACAAGAAAAAATTGAAATTGTGCTAATTTGTGGTGAAAACACACTGCATCGACAAGTGGCTGATATTTTTAACGCAAGACATCCTGGTAGACATGTACAGCAATCCACTGTAAGTAGGATTTAAAAAAAATAAACTGGCTGGTTCAGTGGAAAATACTTTTAAAAAACGTCATAATCCATCACGCAATAATGATGATGTTCAGTTGGCTGTCTGCCTGGATGTTATCGAACAGGGAAAATCAAGTATTACCAATATTGTAGATAGAACTGGCGTTAAAAGAGAAAGCGTAAGAGCAATTTTACATAAAAATAAATTCAAACCCTACAAACCCAAATTTATAAATACCTTAGAGGAAAGAGATTTCGATGTTCGACTAGATTTCTCTTTCTGGTACCAAGGAGAAGTAGAATTAAACAGAAAATTTCCTTACAAAATCCTATGGACCGACAAAGCTACCTTCACATCGAACGGCGTAGTCAGTTCCCAGAATTGTAGGTGGTGGGCTCAGGAAAATCCTCATTTTGTGATAGAATGTAGGGACTAATATTCATTTAAAACAAATGTGTGGTGCGGTGTTTTGAATAATCAGGTAATGGGACCATTCTTTTTTAGACACAATTTAACTTCTCAGGATTATTTGCAATTTCTAAATACTGAGATCAGTGATATAGTGGACAATATGCCGGTTGAAATAAGACACAGTCTGTGGTATCAATGTGACGGGGCTCCTATTCATAGTTCAAGACAAGTCAAAGAGAAACTATTAGAAATGTTTAGGGGCAAAGTTATTGGGCGAAATATGGAGCAAATATGGCCGCCTAGGTCGCCAGATTTAACCCCACTAGATTTTTTCTTGTGGGGTTACTTAAAACAAATCGTTTATAAACAAAGACCTTTTCGTGACGTGAATCACCTAGAAACTGTTATTAGAAACTCTATTTTAAACATAAACCCTGTGAGTATCGGCAACTCAATAAAAGATGTATCAAGAAGGACAATTATCTACATAGAACGCGATGGAAGACATACAGAAATGTAGTGTATTTAATGTCGTGAGTCTTTTTTTCGTGTTTTTTTGCTATTAGGTATAGGTACATGTTTATTTTCAGTTCCTTTTAATTAAGATTAAATTCCACTGTAATTTTTGTTTAAAAAACAATAAACACTCTAAGATATTGTTTCCTAATGTTCCGTTTTGTTCTAATTCATACTGTGAGGCCATTTGCTCATTAAAAAACTCAAGTACTGTATAGTTTTGAAAGCCCCGTTGAAACTAGATGAACTCTTAAAATATTATTATATTACAAAAAAAGAAATTCGGTGACGAGTTTAGTTAAAATAAATGATTTAATACAGGTGTGCTTAAATTTTGATAAGTAGAAAAAGCAGGAATGCGGAAAAATAGTGAAAATATAAAATACTTATTATGGGTTTGAAACTTGGTGTGTGGGTATAAAATTACAAAAGAAAATGTTTTTATCCTTTGATATTTTTGGATATTTTGAAGAATAATGTCATTTTTCGATGTTTCTTTTTTTAAATGTCAATTTTGACAGGTTAAGGAAATCACGTGACCTATTTTGTAGACGCCATTTGACATCATTTCTTAAGCAAAATCTACTGCCAAAATTAAATTTCACATAAAACGATAAATAAAAAAGTTTCCCATTTGATGCGGACTTTATCGGTGACACTGTATATGGGGATCATATTTGGTGGATGTAATTAACCGGGTACAAGGTATCCCCCTGTATATTAATCTGCCGCGCTTTAGTAAATCCCGAAATACCCACTTGGGCTCCCCCTATTATTGAAAAAAATGGGAATATAAAAATAATATAGTTTATATCATCGCGGGTTGTCTTGGGGTAAATATTATTAAGCAGATCCTGATGGGTTTTATCGAACACTGTGATAAAATTATCTCGTATACTCAGTGCCCTTCATTTATTATTAATGAAAATCTTTACAATTTACATTACATGTTAGAAACGTATCATTAACTAGCTGGTTGGTGACACATACTGTAGATTTCATCACATATTTCGACAAAAAAATTATCTGCTCTCAAGTTTTAATGTGTTTGGTTTTAAACTTGAAAGAGGGGGAACATTTTCAAAAAACTATAAATTTAAACATTTAAAAAAAGAATATCTCGAAATGTATATAATACATGTGCGATTCTTTCAGACATCTGTTGAAGGGGTGAGCTCAATCAAGTTTTTGAAACTATAATCTACCAAAGAAATACTTTTCCGTAAACGTGGATTATTATTTGTTCGTCAAAACATGAAACTATCATTGTTATGACAATGCGAATACTTTTACGTGGGAATTCTTATGACGTCAGTTAGTTGTTTAAAGGTTCGTAATCTATAATTGGTTGGGCACAACTGATAACTATGAACTATAATCCTCATATATGTTTCATTTTCACCGATTCTTTAGTTCTCTGTCAATAAAACGATTACGAAAACGAAAGATCCAACATGAAAAATTGTTATGACCTGTAATAATATATATTAAAATCTATTTTTTGCCTAAATTAACAGTACAATTATTGAAAGTCACATACTCGCAGTGGATCAGCTTGGTGTAAAATACACCTTACGTTCTCCTGATTATTTCCTATGACGTAAAAAAATGAGAAAGTTCAAAGCTAGACAGACTTTTGTGGAATTCAAATTATTATAAATGTGTACTTCTGAAATTTTAAAAATTTTACTTCTTTTTCAAGCACAATTCCTCAACTACCGTCTTGGGATTTTCATTAAAACCCCGAGTCATTCACTTATAAGAATTTCAAATGATATGAGTAGGTATGCACACATTTTAACCATTTGAACATGATTTTTTACTTGAGAAAGCGGAAAAACGGCCTTCAGTGTACAGAAAAACTATAAAAAACGTTAATACTTCTTAAAAAAATTACATGTTTTTTCACATCATCGAATTTTTCATTTCCAAACCAACGATCTAACATGTATTTCTGAAGATAAATGGCGAAAGAACAACAATTGTAACATTTTCCAAATACAGCGCAATTCTTTAATGTCCCCCCCTTTTATTTTTTGAAGGGGTCAATTTAAAAAATTTAAATTTGGGATAATGAAATTAATGCATGAATACTTTATTTTGAAGTGAAATTGACAGATGCAACTTTCAAGATGGCGACTGGGCGTCATCTTGAAGCTCCTGACGAATACTTCATAACCTTAGAATATGAAGTCAATATCTTCACCTACCTACTACAAAATGGCGGAACAAAGGTACAAAGGTACTACGTCAACAATCTCTGAAATGGTCAATGCTCGTCCATTGGAAGAAAAAATTGAAGCGATTTTTATTTACGGTGCGACGCGTAACTTTCATGAGACCGAAAGGATTTTCAATGAACGTTGTCCGATCGTCCTATCTGTAGGAAATATTTGAGGGAACTTGTATCCAAATTCACAACTACCGGTAGTGTACATAACAAAAAGCCAACAGGTCATCCGTCCATTCCGGAAGAGCAGCAAGTGCAAATAATTGGTGACATGGTAGTAAATCCTGAACAGTCAACTTATTCCGTCGCGAATGTGTGTGAGGTGTCTCCTTCTACTGTGTGGAGACTTTTGAAGAGGAATAAGTATCATCCATACAAAATTAAAATGGTACACCAATCAACTGAAGATGAACCTAATCGAAGAACAGAATTCTGCGAAATCATGACGGAAACCTTTGCAATGCATCCTACCTATCTCCACAATATTTTTTTTAGTGACAAATGTACATTTTTTTAAACGGCAATGTTCACAACAAAATTGCCGTTATTGGAGTGACACCAACCCTCAGGTTTTCCGGGAAACACATATCCAATATCCAGAAAAAATTAACGTTCAGGTAGGAATATTGGCAAACCATATTGTAGGACCTCTATTTGTTGATCAAAATTTAACAGGGAAACTGTATTTGAATATGCTGGAAACTACTGTTGACCTTCTTATCACTGAAATCGTCGAAGCGAATTCGATATAGATATTGTATTCCAACAAGATGGAGCACCACCACATTACTCCAGACAAGTAAGTAACTATTTGGATACTACTTTTCCCGGTCGTTGGATTGGCCGTCGGAGTCCTACAGAATGGCCAGCCCGCTCGCCGGATTTGACACCTTTGGACTTTTTTTATGCCGCTATTCGAAGCAAAAAGTGTACGAAACTGAACCTGCTACAATATTGGATATACAGCAGAGAATAATATGTCGACACTATTTGTCGACACTCATTTCCATCAATTAAAAAAAGTGAATCTGAATGTAGGGATCAATTAGTAGGTTATGGTCTACAATCAATTACTTTTCTTAACGAAAGTTGAGTGAGGCATCGAAAGTTTGTTTCAGAAAAACAAACTCATCCTAAAAATTCATGTCTCAAAATTAACGGAAGACATGAAAAGTTTAATATGAAGATGAATAGAAAATGATACAATACAAATACAAAAGTTGAATTTATTATGTTCACTATAGTTGTTCTCGCCTGAATTGATTTTGGCTTTCGCGAATCAAGAATGGCTGCCAAATCCAGGAACATTGTCAATTATGTTTTAATAATATGAAGAAAATATCTAAACAAGAATGATAGTTGAATACCTGAAAATTAACATATGCGTTTAGTTTTACAAAGAAGTCTAGTCTTCTTCTCGTTTCTTACTATTTAAAACAAAATTATGTGAACAGTTAGAGTTTATTGTGAAATCATACGAATAATTCAATTTTGAAGAAGTCATTTTTTGTGGGGGAAATCAGATTTATTTTATGAACCTTTCTAGGAATCTTCACCTTCTACAATATGAAAAAAAAAATAATTGTAACGAAGAACTTTATACAGGTATATATATCGAAAGAAAAAAAACTGTAGTTGAGTTTTTCAGTTCGAGAACGGTGTTCTCCGAAACGTTGAGATAAATATCTAGGAAATAGGAAAATTGTAAAATACGATGAATTCCTCATCGTACAGAAAAATTTAGTTTTCCTTTCTGTAACGGCTACAGAACTAGACACTTTTATGAAGCACATCAACAGCGTAAAACCTTCCATCACTTTTACAATGGATAAGGAAGTGGTCACAAGCTGAGATCATCCATAAGGAGGAACACCAGTTCAAGAGGAAGTTCAAAGAAGCTGCATATATGTTATTCAACGACCCTAAGCTAGCATACGCAACATATGAAAGCCTTTAATCAAGCGGAAAGCGAGTGTGGATACTAACAATCGAAACGTCGTGAAGTAACTTAGATTGATATTTTTCTCTTTTCTAATTGTTCAGTTTTTAATTTTTGTATTTTTTTATTTTCATTTTTATTGCTTGATATGAGTAACTGTTATTTTAGTTATTCATTTTAATTTCAATTGTTTTATCATAGATTTCAAATCATATTTGCATCATTAGACGATGGAAGTCCGAACTAGTAAAATTGACCAGGAAACATCGTCAACCACATTCAAACAAATCTTTATCATACTGTCATCCGTGGAACTAATCACGCCTTTAAATATACGGTCTTCATATGTTTAGAAAAAGAAACTTGCAACAATGAGGAAATAAACAACTGTAATATCCGACGAAAATATAAGATACACAAAAATGACTCAGAAACCACACAATAAGCTGATTTTTAAATGCTCCAGTAAATAATTATACTTAACAGAGCCGTTTTTGAATATAAAAAGTAAGATTTTTAAAAAAAGCTCGGACAGATTTCTAATTAAAGGGGGACACCTTTCAGACTAATCAGATTTTTTGTAGTACGCACCCCCTCGGAGAGGTGCGTCCGACGACCCTTATTTAGATAGGAAAAGTAGGTCGAGTGGCACCTTGTTTTAAAGGTCTTTCGAATACCTTTACAACTCTGTTAAAAGAAATTTTTTGTAACAATTAGTTTTCGAGATAATTTGAAGTTAAAATTGCCATGTTAATAATACATTAGACAGACCACTCGGTAACTTTTAATTTTCGAGCAGTTCTTCTTATCAGTTTTTTGTTAAATAAAATCCCTTTTTTAAAATCAATACCCATTCCTCTTCTTCCAGTTTTCATTAGTACATCGTTCGATTGTTTTGTTTAAACGGGTCGTGTATTGTTATTTGTTTAAAAATGCCTTACACTACTGCTGAAAGGGTTTCAGTTATTGCTTTATGCTAATAGACCAAAATGCTGATAGAACATCAATTTTATTTAACGAGCAAAACCCTGGTAAACACCTAAGCAGAAATCACGTTCTGGATTTGGTCACAAAATTCAGGGAGACAGGTTCGGTTTCAAATAAGAAAAGAAATGTTCAGAGAAGGGTAGTGAATGACGATAATGCAATTGGAGTGATTGGTCAAGTCATCGCCAATCCTAGGTTAAGTACCAGAGGTTTATCAGCAATAGCCGGAATAAGCCATATGAGCGCATGGAGAATCCTTAAAAACCACAAATTCCATCCTTACAAAATTAAACTTGTTCATGAACTCAATGAGAATGATTTTGACCGAAGACAGGAGTTTTGTGAGAGCATGAGTAAGAGATTAATGCAATATCCCGAGCTACTTTATAACATCTGTTTTTCGGACGAAAGCTCATTTTATTTCATTGGTTGCGTGAACCGTCACAATTGCCGTTATTGGTCGGATGAATACCCAAGACAATATGCAGAAATACATACCCAACATCCCCAAAAGTTGAATGGCTGGGCCGGAATATTGCGGGCAATCATATTATAGGTCCATTTTTCATTGATGGAAATTTAACCGGTGATTCTTATTTAAAACTTCTTGAAGAGGCAATACAACGTCGTATAGTTGAAATAATTGAACAGGATCCAAGATGTCAAGATGAATGTATCCATTTTCAACAAGACGGTGCACCACACTTAGTGATTAGTGAGTCCTAATCATGAAACCACCAATCTGATTTACAAAACTATTACTTTTACTTCAATAGTAATGTATGAATCAGCTGATTAGTCTTTAGAAAATGTATTTTTGATAGTAATCAATACACGAGTATACAATTTGAAATGTATAACAAAAAATTCTGAAAACGTTTCATTTAAATGGGAGAAACGAAGATTGGAAGTGTTAAAAACCGTGTCTCCGGCGGGAAAAATCTCATCGTTCGAAAATACCCAAAGACCCATAAAGTGCATAGTGGGTCGTGAAACAAAAGGCTCACGCAGTTCAATTGTGGTCGAGGTTAGGAAAGTTCATTATTGCTGATTAGTGTACTCTTTCATCGTGGTACGTACACCAAGAACGAGCTAACGTATTGTTCCTATGTTACAATCACGTACTGGCCATATTGTTAATAATATCGTAGTCGATAAAATTCCTGATGGTTTAATTGATTTCTCGACTGAACGGTCGTTAAATCTACTCAACGAAGTGCAGGTGGGTGTATTTAAAAAAGATTTTGAAAGAAACATAGGAAATATTCGCGTTCTCATACTCTCAACGCGGTCACATGGGTGTTTACTTTCTGATATTACTTAACGACGAAACGAAAAAATGGTGAATAACACTTTCACACAGAAACATAAATATGTTTCAAGACGGCACCTGAGCCACTGATACAACAAAGAAGGTACTTACATTATCTAATTCGAAAATGCAGTAATACTCCATGAAACTCAAAATTACTATCCAGGAGTATGCAGAGAGGCAATAAACATTAACAAAATCTGGCTACCTGTCCTTAAAAGTACACAAATGAGGTCACGTAATATAATTAGGAGAAACCAATAATAATAAATTAAAACGATAGTCAAATATCAGCATCATAGTTACGGAAAAATGTAACAACTCGGGCACTGCCACGTCGCCTATGATAATGTATACCGCAGTAGTAAACAAAACGTCAGGCATAAAAACCTGCAGACCACGGCCAAATAACCCGGAAAATAGCTTTCACATCGTTATATCCGGCCGTGGAAGTTTACATTCTTTGATTAACTGATACAATGTATTATAATAGTTTCACTATAAGGGTTTTACAAAAACCACGACACGTGTTTCACTATGCAACAGCTTCCTGAAGCGAGATTCATAAATAACTGGTGGAAAAGGAAGGTTTTGGCTTTCTACTTCTTCATCTTTATACAAAAAAAATAATGTGGGAATCTTCCAATGAAAATACGCAATTGATTTTAAAAAATTAGCTCTGTACAAAGATGTGTAGATAATGTAAAAAAGTTACTTTAAGACACAAACCTGAAGGAAAAGCCCTCCCGAAACAGCTACTTTCATATAAACATTGAATTACACGAAAAAAAAAATACTTTCGAAACAAATACTTTTATGTGGACACAAAATTATACAAAAATCACTCTATTCAGTTTTTTATTCCAAACATTCGTTGTGGAGTTGAATCAGATATCATTAACAGGATTGATACACAATATAGTAAAAAAACGGCGTAGGCGAAGCTCTCTGGCTTACAGAGAAAGGTTTGTCTGGCCATCAGTGGTGACATTAGTACCACACCGTCAGCGGCCATAGGGATCCTTATAAATCTACCTCCTCTCCACATTTTTCTGGAAAGAGAGGCTAGATGGACTGCATACAGACTTGTGCACATTGCTAATTGCACAAATCAATTCAATGCAGAGTGCAACAGACTGTTGGTTGACACTGGAAGTCACAGCATTCTGGAAATGACCTTTGACTTTATGCCTTCAACTGTCAACTACGAACTTCCTTATAAAGTACTGTTACCAAGTAGAGAGGACTGGATCCTCCGGAAGAAGGAAATATTAAGAGCAGATAGTTGTTGGTTCACAGATGGATCAAACACACCTTCCGGTTCTGGTGCAGGTGTTTTCAGTCGCAGACCTAGGGCAGAGATATCTACCTGTCTAGGAACCTATCAGACTGTATTTCATACGGAAATTTACGCTATTGAATTGTGTGCGGAGAGATTGGAAGAATCCAACGTCATACACAAGTCATTAGAAATATTTTCGGACAGTCAAGCGGCGTTGGAAGCTCTTGGCTCCTACCGAGTAACGTGTAAATTGGTAGCAAATTGCCAAAAACGACTCTCCTAAAATCTGTTTGAAATATGTTTTTCCGTTAATCATCTCCTCGATAGGAAGACTTAACATATTGTCTCTGGTCTGGACTCCTGGCCATACTGGCCTGGAAGGGAATGAGGCTGCTGATTTCCTTGCAAAGGAGGGTGCTGCAAGCAGCTTCATTGGACCAGAACCTGTCATTGGCATCGTTTCAGGCTTTGCCAAACAAACATTGAACACCTGGATGGCAAGAATCTGGACTTCTGATAGAATCTTCCAGAATTGGCTTACTCCAAGGCGTTTATACAACCTTCGAAGCTTGATACCAAACAGTTGTTGGACTACAGTCGGGATGAACTACGATGCCTAACAGGCCTTCTTGCAGGTCACTGTCATTTGAATCATCCTATGCAGAGACTCGGACTGTAGGAAGACAGTGTGTGTCGCCTCTGTTTGGAAAATGATGAAACAGCAGAGCACATACTTTCTGCTTGCCTCGCTGGAGATCTAATCAGGTTTTCGAAGTTCGGCAGAGCCGTACTCTTACCAACTGACCTGAAAGACCACTCACCATACAAATTAATCAGCTTCGTTAAGAAGCTGGGTTTATTTGGTCGAGTGTGAATAGGCGTGCGCCACAATAAACCCTTGCGGGTTGCGGTGGAGGGTCGAATAGATACACTCATTTTGGACCTAACCCTAACCAATACACAATATAGAAAATGAAAGAGGTGAAATTTCACTAACACAGAACACCGTCATCCTCACTGGTGGACATCTGATGTTTCGGCATAGGACACTTGCATTATCGAGCGAGCATTCTTCATAGTTTGTGTATTTCTTCGCATAATCTACGCAGAGTTGATTTTTTGAAATTGATTGCTTTCTTTCTTTCTTCGGAAAATTACCCCAATTTTTTTGTATCTAGATGGATAAGTAGAAAGCCACAAAACCTCTTATTCCCAAAAATGAATTTCTCCTAAAAATATACTCATTTCAATATAATTAATATATATTTGCAACCATCTAATAAAAATATATTACTTGGGTTTAATCCCAACACCAAACCGTTATTTTTAACACCTCGACACGTGTTTCAATCACAAAGTGATCATCGTGTTTCAATCATTAGGTGATCACGTGTTTAAATCACTTGGTGATTGAAACACGTTTTGAAGTGTTAAAAATAAAGGTTTGGTGTTGGGATTAAACTCCAGTAATATTCGTTACTACACCAAAGGTTGCAAATAGTGCATCACAAACCATCTTATACTCTACAGTGTTAGCAATCATATACGGTCCAATCAGATAATTAATAATTCAACTTCCAGAATGACCCGATACAATTGATAATTTAACGAGTTCTAATAAAAACAGGTAAATAAAATTAATTACACTACACAGTGATTTATTTTATGTATGATTTTCTGGTAGTAACAGATTCAACATAGGCGAATTGTTCTAATCAACTTGATCCTTCTTATGATGCTGAAAATGTTTCAATCAATTAATTGCCACACTTGAGTTGAGTTTCAAACTTTCATTCTGGAAATAATGAGTTTTTAATTCATGATTGAACCCATGTAAGGAGATGAGTGGCATAAATCGAATTAACTTTTCCATTCCGGAAACTATTTCTATGTTCTTTCAGACGTGTTTCAAATGTCCTTCCAGTTTGATCTATATGAAAGGACAGATCCGATCCACATGACAATTCATGATCATCTGATCTATCTGACATCAAACTATTGTCTTTGTTATTTTTATATGCATGCTCAAGGTATAATTAGTTTATAGGCCGTATTTACAGTATTATTTTGTTAGAACTCAAGAATCTTCATGCTAGATTGATTTTATCCTCGGATAAATTTCCTTTAGGATTGACTATAGTTTTTTGGACAATAAAGAATCTAGTAGATTGTTATAATAACCATTGGAATACAACATTCAGTTCTTTATAAAAACACAAAGAAGATCAAAGAACATTTACAAGTATGTGGATCGTGCTGATGAAAGTTCCAACTTTATGCTGATATGGATGTGTGGAAGAACTATAAATAGTATCCGTGTAACCTGGATTACGAAAAATTGAAATTCGTGTTTATTAATAATTTTTGTTTTTGTCAAGTCCTGAGACTTCATCTAATAATTTTTCTATCTCCATAGTGAATGTGATGGAAAGATGGTAAGAATTTATGAAATTGAGACATCTATTTGGATCCTATAAATCATACTAAAATGTAATCGACATATCTACTACACCTATACAATAAATTTTGCACAAACGGGTTACTTTGTATTTTCGTTCCATTATAAGGAATTTACAGAAATAATGAAAAGTTCAATTGAATTGGCCAGCAAGTCAGATATTAGCATAGGATCGATAACAGGTAATAATAATTAGGTAATACTGGCATATAAAAACACAAAAATTTAGTCATAGTGATCTCCTGAGGACTTGTTAGCGAAACGCGCGTCAAGAGACCGTAATGTTTGTTCTGGAGTTCAATTCAACAGCTAGTTCTTGGCCCTTCACCATTTCTTTCATATGTAACTGACTTCCCACAATATTTAGATGATGTTCATGTTCATGTTCTTAAAATTGCTGGAATGAGCTGAAATTCTACGAAGATTTCAACTTCAGACTTTTCGAATGATGTATCACACATGGTACAAGATGCCATTTACAAAAGCAGAATGTCCCCTAAAAACATTTATTTGCAGATCGTCGAGATTTTTGATAATTCTACTTCCAGGATAGTTCCGTTATGATTTTCAGAGTAAAAAGTACTTTGAAACTGCAATATTGAAAATAACTGAAAACTAGAGAATCCAAAGTCAAACATGCTAAATGACAAAACTTCAGTAGCAAACTCATTGAAAATATATCTCCAATGCATTCACGTGATTACCCTGTACGATTTTCACGTTTCACATGTTGATTCATAAGTAAGTACATGGTGTCTGTTCAAATTTCGTTCGAACAAATAACAAATGAGGCTAGGTATTTCCGCTCGATGTCTGACGTGACAAAGTCACATTTTTATTGCGACCACAGAATTGAAGCATTCTTTTCACGATTACTTGGGTATTACTTTTTACATTATCGATTGTCTGCAAAGTGTTCATATCTTCGTCAACGTTGGGTCAGACTAGCAAGAAACCAAAACGACACAGAACCATTTCTGTGTTGCAATCTCTCGATAAATTTAGGTGTGCATTGCTACTTGTTTGTCGCAAGTAAAAACAAACATGAGTCAACTTGTTAGTATAATAAACAGTCTGTACTGATGAAACTTTTTGTTTATGAACGATTCTTCCTGTACGTTTCATATTTCCTTTTCATATTTACCGCTCTAAGCCGAAACTAGCACCAAATACCATTGTGAGTCATACATGAAACTCTTTATGGAAAATTAATCTCGCAATAAAGTAATTATTGCGAAGTTTTCTATTTCGGAACATCGTATGATGTTGAATACAAAATTCAAAAGTTTTAAATTTTTCTATCCGAATAAAAAAGTGTGTCCTCGGTTCTACAAAATGCCTTCCTTTTGAATAACAGAAATCATGAAATCTATTGAAAGAAACTAAAAAGTAAAACATATTCACAGTACATAAATTAATATCGGATACCTGGAACTTGCATTAGAAATTTATGGGAGTTCCCAATATTGGGCATTACCTCCTGTAAAGGGCCATATTGATCTATATGAAATGCATAATGTATACAGCGTGACTCACGGTCGATGGTAGGTTAGACGTTTCTGGAAAACGCAAAGCATGATTTTTCTGAAAATTTCACCTCTCACATTTCCTCACCTGTTCTATCGCCACTTCTATCAAAAAGTCCTAGCAATTATATTTTTTTAAATGGAACACCCCGTATATTAATACATTTTTGGAATCGCTCTAGTATTTTAATACTTTTTTGTTAACAATGTCCTATACCTATCTCCATCTGTTTTCGAGATAAAAAATAAATTGTGCTAAATATGATCCAAAACATAGCCTTAATTGAAATTAAGTACATCAGTACTTTCAATTCATGAAAAGTTGATATTTTGATGATACTTTGGACAAACTCAAAATATTCAAATAACACCAAGAAATCGACTCCATATCATACAGGGCGTGCTAAAATTACTATTATTTCCATTGTGCATAAAAGTAGTCGAAAGTTCATTTTTTGAAATGAAACCCCCTGTATATTACTCGATAAATTGAAAGATGGTGAAAAATGCTTCAAGATGATATACATGTCCCTATACCTGAATCGTCAAGTTTTCTTAATAAAGCCGTTTTTGTGGAAAAATAGTTATTCACGTTTTACCTACAATTGTTGAAAGTGGCATTTTATTTTGTAAGTGGGGATTATTGCAAAACGAGCGTCAGCAAGTGGAGCAAACTCACGAGCAAAATAAAATCACTTTTAACAAATGTATCATGCAAATTTTTTTGTATAACGTTACTGCTGATAATAAAAAAAATTATAGGGTCCATGGGATTTGAACACACGATCTTTGGATTATAAGGCATATGTTACAACTACATACGCCAACTCACGTTATTTTAAGGAGGATTATTGGTTAGTCATGAAGGACTTTCTACAGTTGGACTGAATACTACTTCGTCATCGTTAGTAACTTCACAGGGATTTAATATTACCAATAGCACGAACTGCATTTGTGAACTTTTCTAAATGATTTTTTGGTAGGTGTTCTGATTGAAGTGTTTCTATCGAAGAGATTTTCAATAACAGTTGTACAAAAAATAATTTTTAAAGAATTTTATTTCTAGGTAGCCGTGGAAATGTCATGCTTATGACAGTTTGGTGATTTTTATAAGTAATTGATGAATGGTTATTGACGGTGTTTCAAAAAATCGCCAAAAATAAATGCAGATATTGATTATTCAAACGAAGTTCTTATGAAATTATTTATTATACACGGACAGTGTGATCAAATCATTGCCAGAACTTGTAGAAAATTCAACCAAATGTATCCTGAATTAACACCAATGACCGAGAGGAAGTTTGTAAGATTACAAAATAATTTCCTTAACTATGGTTCCATGTTGAAAGCGCCTTCAACATTACCAAAACCTGTTACTTCATTCAAATGAGGACAATACTGTTAAAGTTTTGGCATATTTTTATGCATATCCAGAAGCTTCCATTCGCAGTGCAGAAAAATATTTAGGTATATCACATGCTTCAGTACAACGAATTTTGAAAAATCACGGAATGCATCCGTATAAATTTACCAAAGTTCAAGCTCTAAAAGCAGAAGAATTCGAACGTAGAATGCATTTTTGTGAATCCCTTTTGATTCATACACAGGAAGATCGGGAATTTTTGTCAAAAATAATTTGGAGCGACAAATCAAAATTTACGAGGGATGGTATTTTCAATAGAACTAGAACTACTTTTTACCTAGAAATTACTGATTTTTGGTACAGTTGTTCCCTGGAAACTTTGAGCCATAGTCGATAACTCTTTGTAAATTACTTATAAAAGTAACCGAACTGCTATAAGCTTGATAATTCCACTTCTACCTAAATCCAAATTCTAAAAAAAAAATAATGTTTCTAGAAGAAGCTACTTTATTGACGATTTAGGTATAGGGACATGATATATCATCTTGAAGCATTTTTCAACATCTTTCAATTTACCGAGTAATATACAGGGTTTCATTTGAAAAAATTTACTTTTGACTACTTTTATGCACAATGGAAATAATAGTTATTTTAGCACGCCCTGTATGATATGGAGTCGATTTCTTGGTGTTATTTGAATATTTCGAGTTTGTCCAAACTATCATCAAAATATCAACTTTGCATGAATTGAGAGTACTGATGTACTTAATTTCAATTAAGGTTATGTTTTAGACCATATTTAGCACAATTTATTTTTTATCTCGAAGTATTACAATACCAGAGCGATTCCAAAAATGTATTAATATACGGGGTGTTCCATTTAAAAAATAAAGTTGCTAGGACTTTTTGATGGAAGTGGCAACGCCGCAATGCTGAAAATATTTTAGATCGATAGAACAGGTAAGGAAATGTGAGAGGTGAAATTTTCAGAAAAATCATGCTTTGCGTTTTCCAGAAACGTCTAACCTACCATCGACCGTGAGTGACGCTGGATATTGGATATGGATATTGGATATAGATTAATGCTGAATTGCTGAAAAACTTTCTGTAAATAAGCCATTATTTCTCTAAGATAATTTTTTGTTATCGTGGGTTACCCCTAAAGGAGACCCTAGACGGTCAATCGATTGAATCAAACTTGATTGAGCGTGTAGGAACCTGTTTGATGCTTGATGCGAGGTTTGATGGTAATTGATAGAGAGTTTGAATGACTCAAGCGGTTAAAGGAGGGGGTTGACCGTCTAGGGCAATTTTCGACAAGAATTGCGTCAGTCACGGAAAGTGAGCTTCCCGAAAACTCTGAGCGGGAATTCATTAATCTGTTGATTGAATTATATCGCGATTGTCCGGAATTAGGAAAAGTGGAGAGCAAGGACTATTACAACAGAAACAAGACCACCGTCGTTTCTTTTTCTGTTGTTTTTTCCGCTTGAGGGAAAAGGGAGGGAGAGGAAGGACAAATCCGTGTTCGAAACCATTGCTCACCGAAATGAACCACCAGCGAAGGAACAACAAGAGAGCCCTGGTCACATTTCTGGTGAGAAGAAGGTTTTGATCAAAAGATTGAAGGGCTGATTGCAGTTGATTGAAGCGCGCGTCAATCAATTGACTCAATCGTTTGATCAAGCAGATTGATCGTTCAGGACCACCTTCATAGATAGACATATACCATCGCGGACTTTTTTGTAGACCCTTTTATAGTGTACAATACGTACAGTATTTTGATCTATCTCGTAGAGTTCAGCCAGCGTTTGCAATGTAATCGCAAAACAATTGTTTATTATACATATATTATACATATTATATAGTGAAGACGTAAAAGTCCCTTCCCTCAACTTTTCAACGGAACAAGCTATCGAGGTTGGGTAAAATTCAGATAAAAAGGTACTAGTTTTACTACGTTTTGAAATTAAAATGATTGTGGTCACGTGGCCTAGTGTCAATAGGGCACCATCAACTTTTTTTATGTAAAGGAGGGTCACGTGGCTCCTGTTTTTGAAGGTCTTCCGATTCTCTATCCAACACCGATGTGTTTGTGAATATCGGCCAAGCCGTTTCAAACTGATCAGGCCATGTCCCACAATCATTTTCATACCAAAAAGTAGTAAAGGTGGTACCATTTTACCTGAATTTCACCCGACCGCGATAGCTTCTTCCGTTCAAAAGTTAAGGGGCGGGGAGGACTTTTTACTTCCTCACTGTATACATATAAACCTTACATGATAAGCCTTTTTGTGTGAAAATTGATGGGCTCATATTACTACTGGCTAATGTTTAGATTATATGGTTGTGTACCATGTCCTCGTTTACTTCAAATGATGATGTACCTCATTGAAATATTCGAAGGTTTCAATCAGCGTTTCAAGAAAAGCAGCATCTTATATTTATGTCACCCTGTACTTTGAGTTTTCAAATTTAAATGAAAATGTGAAAATACAATTACAATGTTGCTTAACTACAGGAAAATTTTTAAATGAGAGGACACAGGTCGTTCTGTAATGAATTTTTGTGAGAAATGAAATTCCAAATTATTACATTCAATATTTGAGACTCTGGGGGGATCCACCTCGGTGAGAAAGGCCGAATAAATGGTCGTGACATATCAGATGCGAAAGGAAATTCAATTAGTAATATTCTTGATAGTTACAAATTTTACCTGTATCAAGTTTTCGGCAAAAATGAACAAAAGGATATTTTGATTTTGTGGCCAAGTGTTGCTCCAAAATAAATTTTCGTACAAAGTAAAAAAATGTAGATTTGATATTGAGAAACAAATTTTGTTTGAGTTTGTGAGACCTTGTATTGGAAGGTATACGTGTTTGTAATATTTGAGGTAGATCCTAAGAGCAGGGGAGAAAAAAATAATTGCGGAATTCGTTTTAGTATCTAAGAACAATAATTATAGAATTGCGGTGGTTATTTTTTCCAATTGAGACCCTATCATCCAATGGATATACGGTTGAAAGAATCTTTAAAACAAGCTATACAATTTGGGGATACAAATTTGTTTATTTTTCAAAAAAGTAAAGATTATATTGATGGATGTAGCCGTTAACTACGTGGTGGATCATGATGAAAATTGAGAAATGTTACTTCCTATTTTTTTGCAATTCAGTTCATAATATGAAAGAGGAAATAACTATCATTAAAACAGTTTTGGAGCAAAACGCATATCCGGAGCAGTTTGTGGAAGTTGGTAAAAGTAATATACAAGACATACAGATTCCACAATCACCACATATCCAACAACAATACCTCACAACTAACATCATACCTTATGTTTCCGGTTTGTCTGAGAAACACCTTTCAGAACCACCAATACATTGAGATCTCTTTTGACACAAACTAAACCCGAAAATACAGTTCAAAGAACGTAATATTGTATTTGCAATATACCTTGTTACTGTGGAAAAAGTTGTATAGGTGAAACCTCAAGGCCCCTAAATGTGAGAAAAAATGAACATAGTGCATTTAATGAGTGATTTTTTGCTGGTATCTTTTTGGCAACACTGTTTTTGACAGATCACGCGTGAATCGTGTCTTGTGTCATTCTCAAACTTGCTCAGTTTGATCTATAATTTAACCATGAATCAACTTACGAATGAACAACACTTGCAAATTATTGAATTTTATCATCAAAATTCATGCTCGGTGAAGAAAGTGCATCGTGCACTTCTTCCAATTTATAGGCAGTTTCGTCGGCCTACTGAGGGAGCTATTCGGAAGCTTGTGACTAAATTTCGAACCTAGTTTACATTATTGGACATTAATCCACCAACACGCATACGTAGAGTGAGGACCGAAGAAAATATTGCGGCTGTATCCGCCAGTGTTCGTGATGACCGTGAAATGTCCATTCGCCGCCGTTCGCAGCAATTGGGCCTCTCTTACTCCACTACGTGGAAAATGTTTCGAAAGGGTTTGGGTGTAAAACCTTATCCTTATAAGATACAGCTGGTACAAGAATTGAAGCCACACGACCTCCCACAACGTCTAACATTTGGTGAATAGGCGTTGGCAAAGTTGGAGGAAGATCCACATTTTTATCGGAAAATTGTGTTCAGCGACGAGGCTCATTTCTGGTTGAATGGATACGTTAACAAGCAAAATTGCCGCATCTAGAGTGAAGACCAGCCACAAGCATTGCAAGAGCTACCTATGCATCCCGAAAAAGTCACTGTTTGGTGTGGATTATGGGCGGTGGCATCACCGGGCCGTACTTCTTCAAAGACGACAATGGCCGGAACGTTGCTGTGAATGGCGAGCGCTACTGTGTGATGATTGACGACTTTTTGTTGCCCAAAATGGAAGAATTGAACATGTCTGACATGTGGTTTCAACAAGACGGTGCCACATGCCACACGGCATGCGAAACAATTGCCCAATTAAGAGCCGCCTTCGGTGAACAGTTTGGGGCCCGTCAATTGGCCGCCTAGATCGTGTGATTTAACGCCTTTGGAATATATCTTGTGAGATCATGTTAAGTTCATGTCTACAGGGATAAACCAGCAACGACTGGTGCTCTGGAAGCCAATATTGAAGCATTTATACGTGAAATACCGGTCGATATGTTAGAGAGAGTGTGCCAAAATTGGACCTTGCGCATGGGCCATCTAAAGCGGAGCATGCAACATTTGCATGAAATCATCTTCAAACATTAAATTATATTGATCGTTCTATAGATTCCAATAAAGATTTCATCAATTTTTCAAATGTTTTTGTATCGTTTTAAAAATCAATTCCTATACCTCTTGAAAATCACCCGTTATAAGGAGAAGACAGATGTATTTCATCAGTTCGGACTTCCATTGTTTAATGTAATATTAATTAATTTGAAATCTCTGAAAAAAAAATTTTAAAATTGAAAAGATTAACCGAATATACCAATTTTATTAAACAAAAAACTGAAAATTACAAGAAATAACATAACAGCAACTACCAAAAAAATAAAAAAATTGAAATTTCAATAGAAGCTGAAAAAAAATTAAAAATATTATTAACACCCGAAGACAATTGTGGATACTAACAATCGAAACGTCGTGACGTAACTCGGTTTGGAATCTTTTAATTTTTAATTTTTATTTTTCATTTTCTGTTAATAATTTTTTTTCAGCTTTTATTAATATTTCAATTTTTTATTTTTTGGTAGTTGCTTGTATGTTATTTTTTGTAATTTTCAGTTTTTTGTTTAATAAAATTTGTATATTCGGTTAAACTTTTTAATTTTTTAAACATTTTTTCAGGGATTTCAAATCAATTTATATTATATTAGACAATGGAAGTCCGAACTAATGAAATATTCCATGAAACATTGTCAACCACCTTCAAACAAAGAGAAGACAGATGACAGGATCGGGGTTAGCGAAACATATTCTAAAATCATCTGGTGAACACGCCATAGAATGGAATGAAACAAATTCATCACTAAAGAAACTCATGAAAAAATTAGAAAACTCAAAGAATGCGCATATATTTTTTAGCAGGTTACAATTTAGTATTTCGATCAGTTCTATGGAATCGGATCGTACCTGGTTGCCATTACTAAGAAGGAAGGTTGAAAACGGAAATATGTACCTTGACTGAACTGAATTCCAGTATGTGTGTTCATGTAGACTGTCGCGTGTGACATCTGGACAATTCCATTTTTTGGCTCGTGTTAAAAAAGAAATTGGAAATATCAGTTAGAGGCAAGATTTTTATAGTTTTAAAAAAGGAAAAGGATTGTTTTCCGAAACGTTAACCACTTAAGAAAGCTAAGTATCGATATTTAATTTTTTTAATTGATTTTTTTCAATTTGTAGGCAAAATTCATTGAATACGACGAGTTACTGACTAATTGGACTTTCCAGTAGCTTATATTACGGGGTTAACTTTTTAGTTTGCCCTTTACTATACTTCAACATATTCTATATTGATTTATCTTTTATTTTTTCAGATTGTAGAAGGTTATAAATCCAAAAAAAACAGTATAAAATATTTAGTCCTCCACAAAAAAAATGGCATTTGAAGAATAGAAACCTCCTACGTTTTATACCACTTTGTGTGAAAATAAAAAAGTTTCATTTCTCAATTTTCAAGAGTACACATTTTTTAAATATATTTACTGCGTTTTCTACAAAAAGCATTTCCTAGGAAAAGCCTGATCATCCAATCTAAAATTACAAATCGAGCGATTAGCCGTCTGATTTGGATCTATAGAAAAAAACTTTGAAAACATTCTTGAAAATGAAACCTTAAGTTGAAATCATTCCATTATTGTAGGACACACATTGGGTGTTCATCATTGGTTGTTTTCTTGACAACGTTGGAATTTTTTGTAAACCAATCATTTCACTACTCCGGTAATTCCCTAATTATACAAACTAACGTTAAGACGGTAGGACAGAATTGGAGGGAAAACGGTTCAAGTAAAATATTCGCCAAGCATAGACAAGCTAATAATTTCACAGTCACTCAGACATTCAGTGCCAAAATTGAACATTAATGAACATGAATATGTATAAAAAACACAGTTTTATGACAATCTATAAAACAAAGCCTTCTGCGCAATGACTTGGATAATATATTATAACGATTATATTAATGAGACTTACTTGTGATGACTAACCGAAAAAACCGTGCGGTGATGACAGCAATTACTTTCTGTAGAGGTTCACGCATGTTCGAGAAAAACTGAAATAAAAAAAAACCCGTACTCAGCAACAACGTCCGTACCGGGCACCTCGTACTAATTGAATGGGAAATGAAACATAAAAAATAAGCGCATGTCGCGCGCGTCGTACTGACTCAGTACCTTTTGCCCTGCGCACACCTTCATCGACTCCAGTGCAGTACGGTAGGTGGAATAACGGACGGTCACATACAGTGTCATCCCCAAAGTATGCACCATATGGGAAACTTCTTTATTAAGGGTTTTTCGACAAAAAGTTATTCTTGATAAAAGTTTGTGCATTCCTTAAAACTAAACATGCACTAACAAAATACAGTAAAACACACGTAATATACGAGGAGCCTTCTAATATTTGATTTTTAATGTGAAACTTGTTTGAATAATATGTTCAAAATATGTTTTTCCGGTAACCAGCTGTTGCAACTCCATGAACGACAACCCTCAGAACTCGAAACTTGTGCGAGTTAAGAACTAACGAGGTCTTACCTTTTAACATGTGATTACTACTATAATTGAAGGAGCACTTACATAGAACGGCATCATGATCGGATAATCCTGTAATGACGACTTCACAACTTATTTCGTCCTCAGGTGAATTTGAGCACATGTAATCTAAAAGACTTGATGAGTATTTACAAGTTCGGGTTGGAATTTTAACGTGCACTGTCAAATTAAAAGAAATAAATAAATTAGCTAAAACAATTTTGCACTGCGGTCCATCTTTCAAAAGATGAATATTGAAATCACCCGTCAGCAAGCATTGAGAGGGAGGCTATAAATTATGGAAGAAGTTTTTATTGGACTGCTGAAAAATCAACTTTTAAAAGCTACATTCATGTTTAATTTCTCAAATATTCTCACGAATCCATAAACGTTTGAAAAAGCAATTTCACGTAATGTCTGAATACCTCAACAAAACTGTAATAGTCACCATCGCCAGGACGAGGAATCTGGATGATTCAACTGAATGTTGAGGTTATTTCACTTGAAACAGAGGTGAAATTTCTAGGTATTATTCTTAATAGAAAACTCACCAGGAACGCTTACTTGGAAAACGTGTTTCACAAAGCCAGCCTGTCGAAGGATTTGTGTAAAATCTTAAATTGCTATTGACTCAGTAATGACTATTATTACCGTTCAAAAAGAAAGTCCACTCTTCAAAAAAAAATTAATTTACAAAATGATTTGTCAAATCGCATACGATGATCAAACTCTTACAACAACCAAATCTTATACAGGTGGAACTTATATAGAAAAATATTTGTCAGGAAGCCGTTGATGAAATAGCTCGGCAACCCGAATGCCACATTTTCGCCCTTATCCAAGTTGAGTACCCTATAACTGTCAAGTTTGACAAATCAAAAAAAATTGTAAACGATTCACAACACAGACTATGCCTATCTGAATATTTCGGCAAGCAAAATCCCAATACTTGCTGAATAGCAAATACTGCAAATTTTTCCGAAGGGATTCATTTTATTATTCTGATAACTAGGATAGCGTTCTATTCAAAATGTATTCAACTTTTTCATTTTTTTCATGGATGGTGTTATTAATTAAAAAAAATTGAGAGATGAGACCTTGGCTCAAAGAGTTCGAGGCTTCGGAATAATTTTCATGTCGAAACCTGCCAGCTTACAGCAAAACTTTTTGCGAAAACTTCTCTCTCACGTACTGCAGGGCAGTTTTGCTTTGCAGTACGTGTTCTATCATCCACTCTGTACAATACATAATAAGTATCCATTCTGAACAATTTTCATTATGATATTTGAATCAATTATATCATCGATGGTTTAAACGATCAAGTAACAATAGTCTGTTAATTGACTGAGCGATATAAAGTAGATATAATTATATTTCACATTCAAAACAAATTCACCAGTTTCTTCTAATATAATATCGCTCTTCAGACTGCTCAATATAGAGTTTTTGGACTAGATAACATTCAATCTACAGTGAGCAAATCATGTAAGGACTCACCACCAACGTTACTTGATGTTACTATCCTTCGATTGTTAGATTAAAAGAAGGTGAAACAACTGGATTCTGAATCTATGTGCTTAAAACAAACTACTTTTGGATATCACAGTGCACTTGTAAAATTCACAATTTTCTGATAATTTGACAATGAGGATGTGAAAGGTATAAACCACTTGAGTTGAAAATAGAAAATTATCAACACCTACGAAGGAATATGATTCATGTGTCCAACATTCACAACAATTTTTTACCGAACTTTTTCTGTTCAACATATGGCTCTCTAAGTCACAAAAAATATTAGGATCAATTAGAGTGAATATCCCATAGGCGGCTTCGAGTAATTGATAAATGACATATATCTATTACGGACAACGTGATTAACTGGGCATTATTAATAAGGACCGGCCATTATTAATAATGCCCAAGAGGGATGGGCAAAGTCATTAATCACTTTGATCGGCCATTATCAATAATGCCCGACGGCCCGTGGTTCATGTAATGAGTCATATGTTTGGCTGCAAACCCAAAGTAGGTTTAAAATCAGTCTTGCCATCATTTGACTGGTTAACGGAGATAGTAAGTGAAGATGACCTTGAGGCAATGTTAAAAGATAGTGATTCCGGTGAAGGTCAAAATGTATTTGTGGACAAAGCGGATGATGCCGTAAACGAAGACAGCGATAACATAGATGAAAACTCAGCCGCTGTTACTGGTTCTGTTTCTGTTACGATTGAACCTGAACTCCGTTCCAAACTGGAACAACATTCTACCTACTGTGGACATAATAAATAAAAACCCTCGACCACACGATCAACAGCCTTCTGAACTGGAACAAACCACTGTGAGTGTGGACATAATTAATGAAAACCCGCGAGCAGCCGATCAACAAACAGCCTTCTGTCAATATGATCAATGAAAAGGAAAATTCTGATAATGAAAAGGCTGCTTCTTTACTCATCAAAATCAAACGAAATTCGGAAGGTTCGTAACGCAGCTAAAGAATCACTTGATAAGCAAGTCAAAAAAAATTTTGGCGCGTTCAAATGCAGAATCTCCTATCGCAGAAATAGGCCAAAGCGTTCAAGTAAAGATAGCAGATTAAGATCGAGCTAAGACGGATAGTCGTAATATAATTGCTATTAGTATATCTGTCGAAAAAAAAAAAATACTTGGAACTAAACACGGTATTTGAACCAACTGTACCCCAGAAATGAGTTTACTGTGTGTAAAGAAAAGTTTATTTCGATCGACGATGTTCCAAAAGTTGATATTACTCTTCGAGAATGTGTTCGAAGAGAATCTCATTTTGTTGGACAAGGCTTCCAGCATTGTAACTGTAGTGGTGACTGCAATTTAAAACGTTCTAAATGCAAGGAATCAAACATTCTTTGCAATTCCAAATGTCACAAAAGTCATCTTGCCAGAATAAATAATTCTAAACTAATAACTTTCTTGCACAGTCCTTATTTGTTAGATATTTCTGTTGATTTTTTTCAGTTAACTATTTTTTAAACTATTGTTCGTAAGTAATATTTTTATCAAAATAAAAGTAGGTAACTAACTACTGATGTTATTACATTTTTAACTATTTTATTTTTCAATTACTTTGTTCAATAGTTTATTTTTTGTCAACTTTTCATGAAAAATTTTGTAAATTCTTTTCATTTAATAAAACAAAACACAACAGTTCACCTATTTTATTACCTTGTCCAAGATAAGGTGGGCATTATTCATAATGGCCGGGAAAAGTGATAAATCATGCTGTTTTAATCACATTGCCCATTGAGTCGGGCATTATGAATACAGACCGGCCATTATTAATAGTACCCGGACTTATCAAAAAGCCCGTAACATATCCAATAGTAATTGGAAAAGTGAAAAGTTATTCCCCGAGAATAAAGTTTTAGATCTCTCGTTAGTCAGTCAAATGTAAAAATATTCAGTACCACAGTGTCTACCTAGCTATTTCTTTTTTTGTGGGTTTTTTGGGAGTTCTCAACTACTTTCTAATCGCTAAAATTCTGTAGCTATTTTTTTCGAAATTGATACTCATATTATTATATTACTGACGACCTAGATTGTGCCATCAGACTACGACATACGGAAAATTTTCAAATATCACTCATCTCAATATAATTTTTTTTAAATGTTCCTTGCAGTGAGAGAATACGATGCTGTGCGTTTTTTTTATAAAAATGTCGAAAGCATAAATGTTGCGCTCCTGTATCAACAATTTAAATATAGATCGCAAACGAAAAATCAATGTACCTATTTCCAGTAGTAAGTAGTACTTCTGAACTGTGGTAGTGCTAAGCGTTCATAAAGCTCAACATCATCATCTAACAGCAGCGGCTCGTCAGAGGAGGCAAGGGAGGCTTAGCCTCCCCATAAAATTTGAGGCTATTCATCGCAATAAATTAAAATATATGATTATTTTTTTTTAATGCTTGGGTATCATTACTTTACCATTAATTTTTAATATACATACATAATATGCCCGAAAAAACACTATCACTCACTACGTAGTACGTACCACACTGCATCAACAAACCTCAAACGCACCGCCCACGAACGAATAACGAAGAAACCATCAACCCGAAATAATAAATGCCATACGTTGATACGTTGCAAGGGAGCCAAGCCTCCGACCGCTTTAAAAAACACAAGCTCCGCGAGACCGAATTAGCCAGCGACATACGTCCCGATTTGTAATTTTAGTTGCAGAAACTATAGCGTTAGAGGAGGCTAGCCTCCGGTTGGTCTTCGTTAGTGTACAACTGCGTTTGTTTATGATTAAATTATTCGGACGGGATGCCGTGACGGACGGGACTGAAAAATGTTTCGGTAAATCGTTTTAGTGTTTCTTTATAATATTTGTTATTTGTGTATAGCAGTGCTTTTTGGTAATATTTTCAATGTGTTTTCGAAAAAAAACATCTAAGAAAACTTTACTGGATGAATGATCTTGATAATATACGGTAGCAGGTTGGGTTGGCATAAGTGATTTGCTCCACTCATTTAATCGACCCTCAGGTGAAACTATGGTTTGAGCCGAGAGGCCATACGATCGATTTTCACTGCCTATCGACCAACCCGTGCTAGGAATCGCACGTTGAAAGGTAAGACCTTGTTAATCCTTAGCTCGCACAAGTTTGGACTTTTGAGGGTTGCCATTCGTAGGGGGCGACAGCTGATTAACGGAAAACACATTTTAACAAAATATTGTACCCTTCTGATTAGAAATACGTTGATTTGATTAGATTTTTATTTCAACAACTACGACACTGAAGCTGAAGTTATGGAAAGATTGCAAAAATAAACCTCACTCAATAATCGGAATTCCATTCACTGTAAGGAAGTGACACAAAAATACATAATTAGTTTTAATGAGTGCAAAATACATCATTTTTTATCATATCTCGTAGTCCCCTGCTAACCTCGTATATGCAGGCTGGTTTGATATTTATTTAAAACGAAAATGTTAGCCTTATCTAAGGAAACGGTTGTTTGAATAGAAACACGATTTCCGAGACGGTTTTGAGGAATTATGTACGGGTTTTGGGTGTGTACGTTAATTTCGTTTAAAGAGGTGTAGCTCATGAGTATAATTGTTTGACTAAGACAAATAGATCACAACCAAAGAACGAATTTCTATCGATTATTTCGTAAAGGTATAGTAACAAAGTTCAATTTCGAATCTGGCACTGGTTTTTTTTTTTCAAAAGTATATAAGAAAAAAGTATGAACCGGATGTCGGAGATATTTCATAACCACTGCAGAAGGGTATAAAATTTTGTATGAGCTCGTCAAAATAAATCTGGTAAATCAGACAAATATCAAAATAGTTTTTTAAAATTTATTTAGAGAATAGTCGCATCGACCACAAGGGTTTGATCAGGAATAAAATGAAGCATTGAAAGTTGTAATTTTTCAAATGACATTACTTTTCCAAAGATGGTAACAGAAATGGAAAACACACTTAAAGATATATGGGTCAAAATTTGATCATTTCGGAGTTCAGATCCTTTCTCCTGCAGAACCTAAAATATACGGTACTCCAAAAATAAGAATGAAGTATTTCCCTGACTTAATTTCAGAGTCCCGTTGCTTAAAAAAATTGTTGAAGATATTATATGTGTTGTTCCGAAAAATGTATCAAAGAAATACTTGAAAAAGTCAATAATTGTGATCCCAAACTGCAACTGATTATAATATTAGAAAATAATGAAAGTATTCCTTTTCTAGATACCAAAATAATTCACAGAGATGACAATTCATGAATTACAGATTGGAATATCAAACCTACCAATTTGAGGAGATATATTCTTTTCACAAAAAAATTAATGAAAATGAATTTGATTTTCTTCTTGAAAAATAGGATTGAAAAACTGTTTCTCCTTCAATAAAATGTACTTTTTTTGAAAAAATATACTGATGGAAAAAAACAGATTTAAACAGACAATCTGAAAAATATAAAAATTATAATGGAGAACTTTATACAAGTGTAGAAGGGCAAACTTTTTAGTTTACCCCGATAAGTTACTGCGTAAAAATCAAAGTATTTTTCACAAAGAAAAATCTTCTATTTATCAGTAACTTGTCGTATTTAACAATTTTGCCTATCAAAAAAATTATTAAAAAATAATACTTATCTTTTACGTTTCGAAGGCTAAAATCTGCCTACGTCTTCAGAAATGGACAAAAAAAAATTCGAATATATACGCAGTTATTCCTTTTTTGATAGCTTATTTCTTTACTTCTTCGACAGATGTCAAAATATAATCTCGATGTTTAAAAAAAAAAAAAAAAAAAAAGACAATTGACAGGATCAAAATTATCAGAACACATTTTAAAATAAGACGGTGAACATCGGGTGGAATGGAATAGGACAAGAAAGATTACCAATGAGCCTCATTCTAAGAGACGTAAGCTAAAAGAATCAGCGTATATTCTCATGTTTGGAGAGAATTGTATCTCGAATAGCTCCTTAGAAATAGACCGTACTTGGCTACACATCTTGAAGAAAACTTTGGATAGTGGCGAAATGGCAACAAACTGATATCGGAGAGTACCTTGTATTACATCGAATGTTTCAGTTGTCAATCAACAATATTGACATAATTTCATATTTCAAAACTTCTTTGACATCTGTCGAAGAAGTAAAGAAATAAGCTATCAAAAAAGGAATAACTGCGTATATATTCGAATTTTTTTTTATCCATTTCTCAAGACGGAGGCAGATTTTCGCCTTCGAAACGTAAAAGATAAGTATTATTTCTTAATAATTTTTTTGATAGGCAAAATTGTTAATTACGACAAGTTACTGATAAATAGAAGATTTTTCTTTGTGAAAAATACTTTGATTTTTACGCAGTAACTTATCGGGATAAACTAAAAAGTTTGCCCTTCTACACTTGTATAAAGTTCTCCATTATAATTTTTATATTTTTCAGATTGTGGAAGGTAACAATTACCCAAAAAAGATCGATAAAAAACTAAATAAAACTATTCTAAACACAAAAAAAGAGAAAATACAAATGGTACAGATAATATTGCTAGTTGTCAGGTATATGAAAGAATAAAATATTATTCATTTCAATTATACTGGAAACTTATTATCCAGCACAAGTGAAGTGATTCAGAAAGAAAATAAAATCAAAATTTCAAAACGAAATGTTAAAGTTGTTGATAATTTCAAAATACGATTGAAAGAGTTTACCCTTGATTTGAAAAAATCTAATGTTGTCTATAAAAAACCTTGTAATAAATGAAAATGCTTCCTTTGTGGCAAAGGTTTCGAATTTATACTTATCCATCTCTATACAAAAAAATTTGGGAACTTTCCAAAGAAAGATAAAATGAAATAATTTGAAAGAAACTAAACATATTTCAGTTGCAAAATACTCAAAAAAGAAAGGCTAAGGTAACCTTCTTACGTCACTAGCACTTGGAGAAACCATTAAGATCTCTGAGACGCTAGTATTTGCGACTTACGAAAATTCATGTATAATTGTGATTCTAGATTCTATAAGAAGATACGGTGAATGCGAAAGGATGTCTAACAGAAACAGCTGTAAAATCAGAGAATGAAAATATATTCAGGATGACTAGATTAGCATAATTCCATATGTTAGGCATTTTAGAAAGCAGTCATAGAATAGGGAAACATGAGTAGTGGTTAGCCATTTGAATGATTTTAACATAGCAAAGGAAATCGTCTAGAAGTTCATAGAGTAATCGTAAAAAATTTGATTTATAATTGAGTAATTCATCAATCACTTTATTCAAAATAATAACATTACCTCAAACTCACTGGCTGAAAGTGGAAGTTCATCTTGATATGGATATAAAAAATTACAGCTTGGCAAATCTAGGTGTGCCTCTAAATATTGGATGCGCAGTAGATCAGTCGGTGGAGTGGAACGAGAGCTCATTAACATCGAGGAACTCGTATAGTGAACATCGTGTTAGTGGACAAATCAGAGAAATTGTGAACAACGTTGCAACGTATTTATGCAAGCGCAAGCAACGGCAGATGGAATAAGAATGTATCTTGCGAAGGTGAGAAGTAATAATAAAAAATTATAAGCAATAATGTATTATAATTCTGAAGGTTTAAGAACGAATAGCTGAGGCCAGATTGGTTTGCGTGCGAACTATACGAAAAATCAAATCAGAGATGAAAAAAATTGAAAATGGTGAAAAAAAAACATATTCAACTCCAAATCAAAAGAGATTTATCAAAAATTATTGTTAATCCGTTCGTCTTTGACATTATCACGGCGTTTTGGCAAGATCACACTTGCCATATTCATGTTGCTGAACTTGATACCCTGGGATACCCGTTTCTATTTTTGATATAGCTGGCTGTGTTAATAATGCATTAGAAAAATCGATGACGCCAGCTAATATAAAATCCGGATTTCGAAAACTGGAATTTACCCTTTCGTTAAATTCATATTTACAGATGACGACTTCGCAATTAGTAGCGTAACTGATAGAAATGTGGATCAAAACAATGAAAAAGCCCGACCACATATAGATCCCAATCAACCATCAACATCAAGCTGTATTGAAGAAAATATTAGGTATGCCAGTATCTTCACTTTCAGCATCAGTTAATTTACACACAACTCCCACACAAAATCAAAACACAACAACTTTCGTAAGTCCGCAAGAATTCAAAGGATACCCAAAAGCTGAAGAACGAAAGAATCAAAGAAAGAAGAGAGAAAAAGGTAAAAGTATTATCGCCACCGATACTCCAGAAAAGATCGCCATGGAAACTAAACAGATAGAGAGAGAAAAAAAAAAGCTTGAAGAAGAAAAATATCATGAAAAGAAAAATAGGATTCGATGAAGACTCAACAGACGAAGAAAATGAAAACGCGGCGATGCTTGTAACTGAAGATTCTGATGATGATATTGATTTTGTAGGAGAAATCGATTCACCACATCTTCTAGACAAGCTTAATAAAGAGCCATAGGTTGCCGATTTTATTTTCATAGAATTTATAGACAAAAGGAAAAAAATGTATTACATAGCTGAAGTATTATGTAAAAGAGATAAGGAATGTGAAGTTAAATGTCTGAGAAATTCCGTTAAGTATGATAACAGCTTCATTTACTCCGAAATAGAAGACGTCTTTTTGGTATGCTTGGAAAACATTAGGATGGTCTTACCAAAACTATCACACGTGGGAACAACAAAATGGCAACATTCAAATTTGAAGTTAATTTTTCAGCCTTAGAAGTTCGTTAAAACAGTACTAAAACTTCTGTATTATTGTGGAACATGCCGTGTCTGGATGTGGAACATGTATGTTCCACAATCAGACAACTGTCCTTTCATTTTTAAACAAACTTTTTTTGAATTATTTTTTTGGTTAATGATGTATGTACTACCATAGAACCTTATGCACAGCCTTAATTTGTAATAGTGACAATCATATTTTCGTTTGCTCAATAAATAAGGTTAATATTTAGCAAAACCTATTTTGTGTCAGGATGTGGAACACTCTCCCCTACCTGTAGTATATAAATATTAATGTAAGAACAACTTGAAGTATTCAAATCACTTGAGAAAGCTACTGTGCTAGCGAAACATATTATGATATATTTTTCAAATAACGTTTGTGGAGATCAAATCGTGAGGTGTAGTTTTTGAAAATACTGGGAGATTTGTAACTAACAATTAGTAAGGAATTTCTCATATACCAAATTTGAAGAGAATATAAATATTTCAAATTGCACATAGTCATACATAATCTCGACTCGAAAGGGAATGTTAGTTTTCAATAATTAGATAAAACCAAACCACATCCTGTATGATAAGTCTGTAAGCAAGCAAAATTCAAGACAATCAATATATACTCGTTAAAAAAGTTACAACTTTTTAGTCTTTCCATACCTACAAATCTGTGAAATAAAAATATTTTCCTTGCATAGAAAAACTAAAATATATGTACAGAGTGTTCCGCTTTTCATGAATCCTCCCCCATATCTTTATTGTTTAGAATGCAATTCCAAACATATTTGGAACTTTGTAGAATCTTCAAAATTTCTTCAAATTGACCAAAGTAAAACTTATTATTCTCGCGCCTCTTAAGCATGCTGTTCTACGGACGTAAAAAGGCAAACTGTTCACACATTAAATTAATTTCGATTCTTTTAAAATACCTCCGGAATTGAAAGGATTTTCTTAAAACAGTTAGCGGCTGTTCAATTTGTTAAAGAGGATAAAGAGAAAACGAAATTCTTCAAAAAATTTCATACACACATCTCATACATCAAAAAATATTACTCACCAATATTCCACCGGGACACAATTCAAATAGATATTAACAGTTTCAGCTCAAAAAAGACCAAATTCAACAACGCCAACTGATTTTATACGTACCTTCGGTTGTCATAGATACCCTCCGATGATAAGAGCCACCAATTAAATCTACGATATTAATAGCAATATACCACATATTATTTTTTGGCAGAATATTGATTATTATATCTGTGCAGTGTTGAATACTTTCACAGCCTTCCAAACATGAGATCAGATAAACAATCATGGAAAAGAAAGGTTTTGGTTTTCTACTTCTCCGTCTTCACACAAAAAATGTGGAAATATAGATGATGCAAAGAAGTAACTTTTTTCTTTCCCAAAAATTAGATCTTTTTTTGAAAATATACCCCTTTAAATTAATGAAAAATCATATTCTGGATGTAATCGATACTGAATAATTTTAAACCAGATTAAAGAATACATTCATTCGGTACGATAAAACTACACAAAAGTAGATTTTACTCAAAAATCACACAAGGAATATATCTGGAACCAATATGTACGAGTATTAAAAAAAAAATCTGTTTTTCCGTTAATCAGCTGTCGCCCCCATACGAACGACAACTCTCAGAAGTTGAGAAACTTGTGCGAGGTAAGGACTAACGAGGTCTTACCTTTTAACGTGTAATTCCTAACACGGAATTAAAATTGGTATTTGAGGGCATTGACAGCTCCCCCAAAAGTATCTGAAACGTTGGAAATATTTTAATTATACTTGGAAATAAAAACTAAACTAAATTTAGGCAGTAACCAAAAGGACTAGTGAGGTCTTACCTTTTAACGTGTGATTCCTAACATTGATAAAAAAATAAGTGTAACTGATTTTTGTACATGGAAGATATTTGAGAAAAATTATTATTGGAGGTCTTCATCAACGCAATAGAACTCATAATAATGATTTTTAGGATTTTTGTCTGTTAAACTGTGCGTTTATGAGCGATAATTTCAAAAACGACCTAACCGATTTGGGAGCGATTATCACTAATGTATCTATTGTGGTGAACTTCACTTAATATTTACTGTTTAATATATTTGAATACAAAAATTATGTCAGTTTATAGAATTACGTTATAATTTTGAAAAAAAAACTATACTGACACTATTGTTCAGTTGATCGGACTGAAACTTACGTTGACTACATCTATTACTTGTTAAACCGATTCAATCATAAATTGTAGATGGGCAAAGGAAGTCGCGGACAAGATAGTTGGAAAATATATTTCTTCTATGACTACTGAAAAAGGTATCGATTATGTGACCTTTTCTTGTTGAATAAGTAGCCAAAATAACACCTTCCAACCAACCGCAGTTGACCAGATTTATAACTCAATAACTTTGCCAATCACAGATTAGTAAATTTATAATTTCAATTATTTTCAATCACAAGTAAAACTTGAAAATGTTCTACTGCTTTGTGTCACAAAAATTTGTAAGCTTATTCTTGGAGTGGTTGTTAGTACGTTGGACTGCTGTCCCAATTTTCAAATTATTTGAAATTGAATATAATAAATATTTCTGAATGCCTTTTAGATTGCTTCTTGCTATGAAATCTAGTAGTATTTCTCTCATTCCTTCCTCACAATTTAATGTTACTTTAAAATATTCCTGTTAATGGCCACATTTCTCGTTCGTTGAATAATATACTATTATTTCTAACAACGCTATTAGACTGGTATGAAAAATAATTTGATTCAATATACGAATCGAATTGTGATTATCTTTTTAATCTGTGCAATTCGAGATATTTAGAATTTCAGGAAATATTTCTCGAAAACCTGAAAATTGAATACAGAATTGGATGTTCTATTGAAAAGACTGATTCTCAAACTCGAATATATAGGTATTTAATGTCTTGGATAGAAGCCTAATTGAGGTCAGAGTCGTCGAGTTGACTTCTTCATTAGCTTCAGTAAGAAGTAGGGTACTTCAAAGTTCTGTCTTTGATTCCCTGCTGTTTTTGGTTTGTATACAGGATATACCATTAAATTACATATTTACTCATACACAGACAATACCAAATTCATCGAGAACCCCCTAACAAAATATGCAACAGACCTCATCACAGTTATGTAACTATGATACATACAACTCAATGCAGACAAATGTGTTGTTCTCCAACTAGAAAATAAAGAAATAACCCCGTGATATAGAATTCCATTGAAAAAAAATACTTCTCATAACGATTTTGAAGTAATAAAGATGATTGTTGAAAAATCTAATTTCATCCTGCATCTCATAAGAAAATCCTTCGTTTCACCAAATCTCAAAACAATGTCCATATTATTTCTAGCTCATTATACTGTAGACGACCCCTCCCGATATAGAAGGCCCCGACAGTCTGTCGAATGAGGCCCCTATATCTTCCGTTGAAAGATGAACAACTTTTTCATACAACTCACCCCAGCCAGGCAGGGGTACTGATGTCTGAGGACACTCATGCCGCCATACCATCAACACCCGCATCAGTTATGACCCGTTTGTCCTTCTGGCAAACATCAGTCCAAAGGGTAAGGGAGCCAGGCTCCAACCTGTCTGAAATCAAGATGACCTTCCACCACCACATTTTGTCTTGACATTCATTACATGGAGTCGAGCAGCCAACCCCATTATTGAGTTTCATTGACATTAATTGAGAATATTTAGGTAGATATCCGATACAACTTCAGAGATGGAGGAAATCTTGAAGAAAATTCTTGATTTCGGCAAGAAAAATTCAAGACATTAGACCGGTATGACATCAGTAGTTCAGAATTTGCAAAGTCATACAAATATTTTGCGTGATTAATGGAAATCAACCTTAAAAATCGCAAATGAAAATACTAACAACTTTTCGAGGCTTTACCACCCGAAACAAATAAAATACAAGACACAGACTCCGACGACAATTTTTCGGACGAAGAAAATCAAGAGGAAAAAAACCTCTCATAAACGATCACTATTTCGCGGGCGGTAAATACGGCAGACGCATTAAGGTCCATCTGCCGACATCATATGACTACAGAAAATCCACAAAAATTCTCCAGGGCAAAGTATTCGAAATCCTATCCATCGCTCGGATGAGTAAAGCCAACAAAACGCCGATCCCGTTTGTATTGGTCTTGGTACTCAGGAGCCAAGTCAAGATCTACGAGATAAACCAGATTTTGAAAGTGCGCGTAACCGCCGAAAAGCAGAGACCTCGGAACAGAGCAGAACAGTGTTTTAGGTGCCAGAAGTTCGGACACACACAGCGAAATTGCAAAGCAGTTCCGGCCTGTGTCAGATGTGCCGGACGTCACCTAACAAAAGAATGCAAAAGGCTAAAAAAACTTGCCCCTACGTTGTTTCAACTGTAACTGCAAACAGGCGGTTGAAGACCCGGAGAAATCATCAGAAAGTCGGGATTAGCGGTGTATGTGTGAAATTATCAAGCAGCCTTAGTTGAGATCGTTTATAGGAAGGAACGCTGAAGAAATATAAAAAATATTAAGAATATATCCGAAAAAACCTTCATAAAAGGGTCTTTTGAGAAGAGGATCGATAAACTGTTTCAACTGTCTATTTAGAGGACAGGTGAAATATCACTTTCACGGTTTTTTTCCTACTCGACACAATTTTACGTTTTTTTTTTTAGATTTCATAGTGATATCGTCTTCGCCTTGAACAGTTCTACGTTTGAGCTCATCTTTAAGGTTCAGGAGTGTCTGTAATCTAAACGGGATTAAGTCTGATTCGATATTTATTCTGGAATATCTTGTTTTATCAAAATTTTTCCTGCCCTTCACGTAAAGAAGAACTTCAGAATTCGAGGGTAAAACCAACTAGCCGAGTATTACCATTCAAGCATACAGTGTGTCAATTTGAAAACTTCCCACCCTCAATATCTCCCTTCCAGTACATAATATGAAAAAATGGTCAGACAGGTCAACTTTATTTGCAAGGGGGACACTCTGAATGAATATTTTCAACCCTCGGGGTTCAACCCCCTAGGAGGGGTGGATGTTACCCTCAGAATTTCAAATGGAAAGGGGGGTCAAGTGGCACATCATTTTGAAGGGCATTCAATTCGCTTGCCGACGGTGCCCTCATTTATTATTTTCCGATCAGCAGTATCCGAAAATGTAGTTCTAAACTAATAGAAGTAATTAGAATTGGCCTATACTAAAATGCCTGGTTATCAAGTTAGTATGCAAAGAAATACAATTTATTGACTCTCTTATAAGTAAAACTTGTGATGACGGGTCAGCTTTTCAACTTTCCATCAGGGGTAAAATTAGACAAGCCTCAAAAAATTTACATTAATTAGTTATCTGATTTCGGTGACTTTCATTTGGGTTTATTATCGGATTTAAAACTCTTATCCCTTTTTTGTTACTTCTGCTATAAAAAGTATCGTTTTTTGAGCAAAAAAGGTGTTCATCGCATTCAAGCCATTTGGTAGTACTATCATTTCAGTTTCATTTGTTGAGCTGATCAGCGATACCTTAGAAAGTGTATAAATTGTAAGAATGGTTTACACTATCCAAGACCGAATTGAAATAATTTTTATTTATGGAGAGGTGGGCAAGTGCGCACGAAGGGCGGCATCTCTTTTTAATGAAAGAAATCCAAATCTTAATAAGTCACCGGTATGTGCTTGATTTGGTGACAAAGTTTTCCGAAACTGGTTCGGTGAAGAATAAAAAAAGGAATAACCCCAGAGTACTGAATGAGGATGCTCAAATTGAGGTGTTGGGAACATTTGCTGCAGAGCCGACTAGCTCCTTACGATCAGTAGCAGAACAGACGGGAATGTCACACGAGACTGTAAGGAAAGCACTGAAAATGCACAAATTTCATCCATATAAAATGCAGATTCTCCACGAGCTCCATGAGGATGATTATGACAGAAGAATAAAATTCTGTGAAATCATGACTCTTCGAATCAATGCTTTACCTAATCTTCTGTTCAATATCTGTTTCAGTGATGAATGTTCATTTTTCCTGAATGGCAATGTTAATAGGCAAAATTGTCGCTATTGGAGTGACGAAAACCCTCACAATTTTCGAGGAGGACATACACAACACCCACAAAAAGTTAATGTTTGGGCTGGTATTCTTGGAAATGCCATTATCGGACCTTTATTTTTTGAAGAAAACTTGAATGGTGATCTGTACCTAGATATGCTTCAAGCACCTATCGATCCACTTATAACTCACGAGCTCGAAACTCAAATTGATGCACACGGTAATTTACTGTTGCAGGAAGATTTGTTACATTTCCAACAGGACGGTGCGCCACCTCATTATTTTCGCCCCGTCCGACAATGGTTGAACGAGCGATTCCGGAAGAGATGGATTGGCAGAAGGGGATCAATTGAGTGGCCACCGAGATCACCGGATTTGACTCCATTAGATTTTTTCTTTGGGGATATCTCAAATCTGTCGTTTATAAAACACAGCCCACTGATATGGATGACCTCAAAGGACGAATTACAGCAGCATGCCGGTCAATTAGTGGTGAAGTTTTCCAAAATGTTCGAGAGGAGTTCGAAAACAGACTGTATTACTGTTTAGAGCAGAATGGACAACATTTTGAACATATTATCAGATAAAGCGTAACAAGATGGTTGAAATTTGTTTTTTGCAATTTAGTATTTTTTGTTTGCACTCGATGCGTATTTCGTTAACTAAGTAGTTCTACATTCCTCTCACATCCACGAATTCGAATATTACTCAAGGGTTGGAACGATGCTACCTAGTACGATGCTCACCTTTTCCAATAGTCCATTACAATCATTTGTTTTGAATACCAACCTGAATACCAAACATCTAGTGCGGGCGAGTTTTAATCATTTATTCTTATTCACTTCTAATCACCGTTCGTTTGGAACGTTATTGTTCAAAAACTGCTCATCAAAAACTAATGAAAAAGGTATCATTGGCAAGAGAATTGAATGCCCTTCAAAATGATGTGCCACTTGACCCCCCTTTCCATTTGAAATTCTGAGGGTAACATCCACCCCTCCTAGGGGGTTGAACCCCGAGGGTTGAAAATATTCATTCAGAGTGTCCCCCTTGCAAATAAAGTTGACCTGTCTGACCATTTTTTCATATTATGTACTGGAAGGGAGATATTGAGGGTGGGAAGTTTTCAAATTGACACACTGTATAGTAGCACTCGTGAAATTTGACAAACCTGTGAGTGCTGTGGACCTACACTCACCCTCCTTACTCTACAGATACAGAGATACACAACTATAACATTCTCAGTATGTCTAATAATTTTTTCATCAAAATAAAGGCAAACTGATGAATCCGTGTCAAGTTTTTTAACAGTTGTACAAAAAGGGATTTTTATACATCATTAATAATCGTTCAAGTTAAGTGACAATTAGCAAATAGATAGGTGATGGGGCGAAACTCTCATTATTGCACTACAAGCTTTCTTTTGGTATGACGATTTTTTATTTGGCGTTCAAATGATGCCTGTAGACTAGGAAAATATTTTCCGCTCGTGAAATTCTCTAACTATGGGATCAACGAAATGTACACATTCAACGTATAACTGTAACAATATCAAACACTCTTATCGAAAGCAAACAAGCAGATGTTTTTATTTACAAAAGGTGTGATAACGCATTTACCCTCCGAAATTAAATAGGATTTTATACCAGCAGTGCAGTTGGTTCCCAGAAACCGCTGACAGTTTGACACGTAAAAATGGATATTATTTTCGGATAGATAAAACATACTGTTATCTGCGAGCAGATAATTCATATTGGTGATTTTTCCAGCTCGTATCAGACGGTTGTTGGATTACCATGAGAAATGTAAATTTTAACATTTTATAAATGCTGGATCACAATTTCCTCCCGATACTCTGAAGTTATTCATGAATTTCAACAGCTCAACGGTATTTAAAAAATACCTTTTTGGCTCTCTACTCATTTTTCAGTATATTAAAATGGGACACTTCCAAAAATGGAAAAAAGAAACTGTGAATATAAAAAAAATTGTATTTGTACTTTGTAACCACTAAAAAAATTAAATTTACCATTGACAACAAAAATTTCCGGTTATTTTATTTCTCGTTGGTTACCCTGAGCAGTATAAGTAGGCGGGATTTTTTTAAATAATCAAGACAAAAAGGTTAGTTTTGCGTAAATCAAGACCTTTGTACCTACTCCGTTTGAATAGACATGGCTAACTGCGACTGAATAGAAGCAATAGCCAATAATTGATAGAGAGAAAGAGAGAGAGAGTTAGAAGGTTAGGTTAGGTTAGGCAGAAACTTGAAGGAAAGCAAACTTGAACTGAAAATTCAACTATTTTTATCGGTTTTTCTAATATGAAATACCTTGGCGTCGTAATGGATAAACACCTCAGATAAGACATGCGTAAGCCAAAGAAATCATTAGAAAAATTAGAACACTTCCAGCGGCTGCGGCTTGAAAAAAATGTGGCAACTTTCAAATATGGTGAATTGGATATGAAATTGAATGGGGAACAGTTTTGATTATTTGAGCTTTTTTGAGACGTTTTCGAGATGTTCCAAGAAATGTGTTTTCGAAAATGTAAATCAGGTGTTAACGAAAATATCTGATGATTGTGTACACACCTCATTCCATTTGGTATAACAATTCCTGTATTGTAATATTGACAATTTTACAGGGCACTACTTTACTAAAACTAACGTTAATGCGATTTTCCTCGAATGTCAACAAACTGGTTTAATAACGCTGAATCTTTTGTAAAAAGTATTAGAGTTATAAAATCGGATTCATTCAAGAACTGGGGTCCGGAACGTAAAACATAATGTCGAGAATCTCTCAGAAAATTTTCTTCTGGCCAATTTTTCTAGTAAAATCTACATTAGCCATTGAGGAAAACATTGACATACCCACATCCCCGAAACTTATTGCATTTTTGAAAAAAAAGATACTGTTGATCAATGCGACATGCTTGTGATGACTATTACAAACTAAGAAAATGGTAAAAGAAAGGTTACAGTTACAGATGAACATTGTGACAGAGTGAATCCTTTAGAATTATTTCAACTTAAGACCGAAGCATTGTTATCATAAAATATTTTGAAAAGAACTGGCCGATACTTGATGAAAATCCATATTGAAACTCATTAATACAGTTTATTGTATGATTTTCACTATAGAGGGTTTTACGAAAACCACGACACGTGTTTCGCTCTAGTGAAAGTCATGCAATAAAGTGTATTAATGAATTATAAAATATTTTTGTAGATTATAAATTAGAAAAGTGTATAGTACAAGTGGTTGGTATGCATAAATTTGCGAATATAACTAGCTTGATCGCAAAATACCTCAATTTGTCAAACGAGTTATAGTAGACCAGGCATTGTTAGCGGCGCAACACTACAAGTGAATGCCGGCGCAGATATTCTGTCTTCGAAACAGCATGGGGGGCAGAAATTAGTAATCCTCAACAGTCGCCAAGGGATAACATAAACGTACCTATCAAAACTTTTTAGCGAAAAACTGTATACAGGGTGTTTCAAATTCGATCCTCACCATTGGGATCTCGGAAACTATGAGAGATACGAAGATGGTTAAATTGGGGCAAGATGCGCATTTACCTGACTAACAATATGCCGTTGAGAAAGCTATGAAATTCGGAGTATATCCGGAGATATCTGAAGAAAACAGAAATTTCGGAAAATGGTTTTTATTTTTTTTAGCTTTATTTTTCGAAGTATTCGAAAATAAATTGCACTTCCACTTTTTCCCTTTCCCAACTTTATTTTTTCTTATGGGCGCTACATTAGATTCTTTCTGTTTTGAATAGAACCAGATTCTACCATTTCAATGATGTATCATAAGTTATCATTATTTTTCGAAAAATTAGAGATATTGAAAAAAATTAATTCTTATCATAATAGGCTTTGACTTTGATGTTTCTAAATTGGATTTTCAATTTGTTCAATTTGTATTACTGTACAAGTCATTGAATTTTTGGCGAAAAATTAACAAAAAAGTGATATGAAACAAATGTATTACAAATACGATAGAAACAGTGTTAGGACATCGGAAATGTATTTAAACTTGTATCCTAAAAGACGACAACCACAGTTGAATGGGAAAGTAAAGAAAATTTTATAAATGAAGTATGTATGATATAAGTTAGACATTGTGTCCTTTTCAATAAAAATTAATAATTTGAAGATAAACATCAACCCGAAATGAATATTCGTCATACAAGTGCTCAAAAATATACAATACAATACACAATCTCAAAAATTGCAACCAGGTGATCCCTAAAGTCACTTAGAATTTTGTAATCGGCTAATAAGAAGACCTGATTTTCCCGTTTTCCTGGAAAATTTAATTTGGACAGATGAAAGCACTTTTACGAATTGTGGGATATTCAACCGAAATAACGAACACATTTGGAACATAAACAACCCCAGGCAGTTCCGATAATTTCGACCTCAAGTGCGATTTAGTATTAAAGTGTGAGCAGATACAACTTTGGGTCCTCATTTATTTGACGGTATTCTGAATGGAGAAACATATCACCAGTTTTTCGTCGATTTTCGAAGACTATTTGGATGATCTACCTTTGGCTAACTATAACAACATCTGGTTTCAACATAATGGTGTTCCATCGTTCACTACCAGACGAGTATCTAATTACCTGACAAAGGTTTGGTGATCAATAGATAGGGAATAATGAGCTGGTGAGGTGGCCAGCAAGATCTCCAGACTTGAGTGTTATGGATACATTCTTATGGGGTACACTGAAAAATAGAGAAAATTAATAATGCAGTGAAAAATATTCGAAGAAGGGCGAAGAAGGGGAAAGGTATTTTTTCATTGGCTTTTCAAACGAACCAAACTTGGTGAGATTTTGATCCAATAACTTGAACATAGTTCGATGGGATTGACGTCTTCCGGGATACAAGTTTAAATACATTTCCGATGTCCTAACACTTTTTCTATCATATTTGTAATAAATTTGTATCATATCTCTTTTTTCGTCATTCGTGAAAGCCATTTTTGCCAAAAATTCAATGACTTTTACAATAACAAAATGTCAAATTGAAAGTCAAATTTAGAAACATCAAAGTCATAGCCTGTAATGATAAGAATTAATTTTTTTTAATATCTCCAATTTTTCGAAAAAGAATGATAAGTTTTGATACATCATTGAAAAGGTAAAATCTGATTCTATTCAAAATAGAAAGAATTCAATGTAGCGCCCATAAGTAAAAATAAAGTTTATGATGGTGGCCGGAAAACGAAACGTCAGATAGCAAATCTGAAAACATCATTATGTAGCAGGGAAGAAGTGGCAATGTGAAAGCGCAATTTATTTTCGAATCCTTCGAAAAATAAAGCCAGAAAAAAATTAAAACCATTTTACGAAATTTCTGTTTTTTTCGGATATCTCCGGACATACTCGGAATTTCAGAACTTTCTTTGTTTGGCTTTCTTTCATATTGTTAGTCAGGTAAATGCGCAACTTTGGCCCAATTTAACCATCTCCGTATCTCTCTCATAGTTTCCGAGATCCCAATGGTGAGAATCGAATTTGAAACACCCTGTATTGTCTCGCCTGCTTGCTAGCCTCTACTGCGCCTCAGACTTCTCAGTTTTTCGTCCTTGGCACACAAAAAAATATATGTTCCTTGAAGTTTTCCATTTTATAGCTCATAATTTAGGAACAGTTACTCAAATATGATGTTTTGGCAACAAAGCTGGTTAGGGACGTGTTTTGTAAAGATACTTACGTTTTTCAAGTTTGTTATATAGTCTAGTGATCCAAATGACAAGAACAGTATGTTGGGTAACAGGATCAAATTATCTCAAAAAAATGTATTTTTTGCCAACGTTTCGAATTCAATAAAATCATTTTTTAGTAATCGAAAAAGAGTGTTTCCATGTCAAAGCTATGACTATATTTAAAAATCATCAGATGTGTTAGGGATGCACCCAAAAATAAGCGTTGACAAAGTAGGGCATGATTTACTACAAAACTAACTTCTTGTTCAATAAATTGATAGTATTTCTGAGTTGTCCACAAAATCAAATTCTTACAAACGAGAAAACGTTTCTATTCTGAATAGAAAAGGGCGATTTGCTTGAAAATATAGAAGTATTGTTCAAAATGTAAAAGTTATAAAAATAAAGTTGATATATCCAAACGGGTTGATTGACAAAAATAATTCAGACAGAAATATAAGTAGTTTTGAACTTGATAGAACTAACGAGAAGTATCTATTCTAACTTATCATGCAAACAAAAAACTGCAAAGAAACCATTCAGGTACCTATCTATGCGTTATAATTGAAGGCGTTCAATACTCACAAATGTAACCCTTGAACTATTTTTATGTACAGTGTCATCCCCAAAATATGCACCATATGGGAAACTTATTTATTAAGGGGTTTTCGACAAAAACTTACTCTTGATAAAAGTTTGTGCATTCCCTAAAACTAAACATGCACCAACAAAATACAGTAAACATACGTACCTAATATACGAGAGCCTTCAAATATTTGATTTTGAGACATGAGTGAAGTATTTTTATTTTGAAAAATCTCGAAAAATGTTATTTGGAAAAGTTGAGTGAAATTTTATTTTTTACCCATTTTTTTAAATGGAGACTACGAAAAAAAAATTGCCAAAACGATAAATAGACAGCATCCTGTATATGACGGTTTATTTTGAAAGCCTGTAATATTGCGAACTATACAATTATGGTGTTAACCACAGTCAATTTTTTTGAAGAGTGAAATAATTTTCAAAGTTTTTGGTGCAAAGTTATTTTTATTTTTTGTTAACACCGAAAATTACTCAAAATTATACAGTATTGTAACAAGAACTTAACATTCAATAATATCAAATCACAAAACATCTAAATAAAATAGGTATTTTGGAACAAACTGTTTAAAAAAAATCTATTTGAAATCTGTTTTTCCGTTAATCAGCTGTTGCCCCCATACAAACTACAACTCTCAGAAGTTGAGAAACTTGTGCAAGCTGAGTACTAACAAGGTCTTACCTTTTAACATGTGATTCCTAAAACGGAACTCATTGATTTTCTGGAGAATTATTTCGAACAAGAAAATCTCCAGAAAATCAATGAATTTGTCCCAAAATACCTCTTTTATTTTGATGTTTTGTGATTTGATATTACTAAATATCATTGGCGTGAAGTTATCCACAGATTTCTGGCCACACATGCCGACGTAGAGGAAAATAAAAATCTGTGGTTGGGATACAAAATTATTAGCACCCGTACTAATATCTGTGGCTGGAAATACCTATTCACTATAGGTTGAACGTGAAATTATTAAGACTATTTGGTGTTCAACATTTTTATAGAGTCTTGAGTAGATTAAGGCGTTGATAATCCTTTTCTCATCAACAATACAGATTCAGGGAAAAATAAAATTGAAAATATTAGACTTACTTTCCAATACCCTATATAGAAATGATATCCTATGATGTGCGTCAATCAAAATCACACAACTTCCATAGTTTCTTGGGAAGATCAACTTGGTGATAACAGTTTTCTTGCCATCTAAACAGATTTCGAAAAAGAAATTGTTGAAACAATCAGACTCATTTTTTGAGATTCCTTGTATCCATGAAAACCACACAACTCTTATAGAATCTTGAATAGATCAACACAGTGAAAACCGTTATCTTGTTACCCATACAGATTTCGAAAATAAAATTGTTGAAACGATCAGAGCAACTTTTTCAACCCCTTGAAGAATTGAAACCAGATAATGTGCGTGCATAAAAATCGCATGAGTCTTATGGAATCTTGGGTAGATTGACGTAGTGATAACAATTTTCTTGTCACCCGAACAGATTTCGAAAACAAAAATGTTGAAACAATCAGACTCATTTTTTGAGATTCCTTGTAGAATTGGAACCAGAAGATGTGCGTTCATGAAAATTACACAACTGTTATAGAATCTTAGGTAGATCGATATAGTGAAAACCGTTTTCTTGTCACCCATACAGATTTCGAGAAAAAAATTGTTGCAATAATCAGACTCACTTTTTAAAACACCTTGTAGAATTGGAAATAGAAGATGTGCGTTCATGAAAATCACACAACTGTTATAGAATCTTGGGTAGATCAAAAAAGTGAAAACTGTTTTCTTGTCACCCATACAGATTTCGAGAAAAAAATTGCTGCAATAATCAGACTTACTTTTTAAAACACCTTGTAGAATTGTAAATAGAAGATGTGCGTTCATGAAAATCACACAACTGTTATAGAATCTTGGGTAGATCGATGAAGTGAAAACTCTTTTCTTGTCACCCATACAGATTTCGAGAAAAAAATTGTTGCAACAATCAGACTCACTTTTTAAAGCACCTTGTAGAATTGGAAGCAAATGATGTGCGTTCATGAAAACCACACAACTGTTAAAGATTTTCCGGTAGATCGATATAGTTTAAACCGTTTTCTTGTCACCCACACAGATTTCCAGGAAAAAATATTGAAACAATCAGACTCACTTTTTAATACACCTTGTAGAATTTCATGCGTTCATGAAAATTACACAACTGTTATAGAATCTTAGGTAGATCGATATAGTGAAAACTGTTTTCTTGTCACCCATACAGATTTCGATAAAAAAATTGTTGCAACAATCAGACTCACTTTTTAAAGCACCTTGTAGAATTGGAAATAGAAGATGTGCGTTCATGAAAATCACACAAACGTTATAGAATCTTGGGTAGATCGATATAGTGGAAACTGTTTTCTTGTCACCCATACAGATTTCCAGGAAAAAATATTGAAACAATCAGACTCACTTTTTAGAACACCTTGTAAAATTGGAACTAGAAGATGTGCGTTCATGAAAATTACATAACTGTTATAGAATCTTGGGTAGATCGATATGGTGCAAACCGTTTTCTTGTCACCAATACAAATTTCGAGAAAAAAATTGTTGCAACAATCAGACTCACTTTTTAAAACACCTTGTAAAATTGTAAATAGAAGATGTGCGTTCATGAAAATAACACAACTGTTATAGAATCTTGGGTAGATCAATAGAGTGAAAACTGTTTTCTTGTCACCCATACAGATTTCCAGGAAAAAATAATGAAACAATCAGACTCACTTTTTAAAGCACCTTGTAGAATTGGAAATAGAAGATGTGCGTTCATGAAAATTACACAAACGTTATAGAATCTTGGGTAGATCGATATAGTGGAAACTGTTTTCTTGTCACCCATACAGATTTCCAGGAAAAAATAATGAAACAATCAGACTCACTTTTTAAAGCACCTTGTAGAATTGGAAATAGAAGATGTGCGTTCATGAAAATTACACAAACGTTATAGAATCTTGGGTAGATCGATATGGTGCAAACCGTTTCCTTGTCACCCATACAGATTTCGAGAAAAAAATTGTTGCAACAATCAGACTCACTTTTTGAAACACCTTGTAAAGTTGTAACTGGGAGATGTGCGTTCATGAAAATTACACAACTGTTATAGAATCTTGGGTAGATCGATATGGTGTAAACCGTTTTCTTGTCACCCATACAGATTTCGAGAAAAAAATTGTTGCAACAATTAGACTCACTTTTTAAAACACCTTGTAGAATTGTATATAGAAGATGTGCGTTCATGAAAATTACACAACTGTTATAGAATCATGATTAGATCCATATAGTGTAAACCGTTTTCTTGTCACCCACACAGATTTCCAGAAAAAAATATTGAAACAATCAGCCTCACTTTTTAAAACACCTTGTAGAATTGTAAATAGAAGAAGTGCGTTCATGAAAATTACACAACAGTTATAGAATCTTAGGTAGATCGATATGGTGTAAACCGTTTTCTTGTCACCCATACAGATTTCGATAAAAAAATTGTTGCAACTATCAGACTCACTTTTTAAAGCACCTTGTAGAATTGGAAATAGAAGATGTGCGTTCATGAAAATCACACAAACGTTATAGAATCTTGGGTAGATCGATATAGTGGAAACTGTTTTCTTGTCACCCATACAGATTTCCAGGAAAAAATATTGAAACAATCAGACTCACTTTTTAGAACACCTTGTAAAATTGGAACTAGAAGATGTGCGTTCATGAAAATTACACAACTGTTATAGAATCTTGGGTAGATCGATATGGTGCAAACCGTTTTCTTGTCACCAATACAAATTTCGAGAAAAAAATTGTTGCAACAATCAGACTCACTTTTTAAAACACCTTGTAAAATTGTAAATAGAAGATGTGCGTTCATGAAAATAACACAACTGTTATAGAATCTTGGGTAGATTAATAGAGTGAAAACTGTTTTCTTGTCACCCATACAGATTTCCAGGAAAAAATAATGAAACAATCAGACTCACTTTTTAAAGCACCTTGTAGAATTGGAAATAGAAGATGTGCGTTCATGAAAATTACACAAACGTTATAGAATCTTGGGTAGATCGATATATTGGAAACTGTTTTCTTGTCACCCATACAGATTTCCAGGAAAAAATAATGAAACAATCAGACTCACTTTTTAAAGCACCTTGTAGAATTGGAAATAGAAGATGTGCGTTCATGAAAATTACACAAACGTTATAGAATCTTGGGTAGATCGATATGGTGCAAACCGTTTCCTTGTCACCCATACAGATTTCGAGAAAAAAATTGTTGCAACAATCAGACTCACTTTTTGAAACACCTTGTAAAATTGTAACTGGGAGATGTGCGTTCATGAAAATTACACAACTGTTATAGAATCTTGGGTAGATCGATATGGTGTAAACCGTTTTCTTGTCACCCATACAGATTTCGAGAAAAAAATTGTTGCAACAATTAGACTCACTTTTTAAAACACCTTGTAGAATTGTATATAGAAGATGTGCGTTCATGAAAATTACGCAACTGTTATAGAATCATGGGTAGATCCATATAGTGTAAACCGTTTTCTTGTCACCCACACAGATTTCCAGAAAAAAATATTGAAACAATCAGCCTCACTTTTTAAAACACCTTGTAGAATTGTAAATAGACGATGTGCGTTCATGAAAATTACACAACTGTTATAGAATCTTAGGTAGATCGATATGGTGTAAACCGTTTTCTTGTCACCCATACAGATTTCGAGAAAAAAATTGTTGCAACAATCAGACTCACTTTTTAAAACACCTTGTAGAATTGTAAATAGAAGATGTGCGTTCATGAAAATTACACAACTGTTATAGAATCTTGGGTAGATCGATATAGTGTAAACCGTTTTCTTGTCACCCATACAGATTTCCAGGAAAAAATAATGAAACAATCAGACTCACTTTTTAAAACACCTTGTAGAATTGGAACTAGAAGATGTACGTTCATGAAAATTACACAACTGTTATAGAATCTTAGGAAGATCGATATAGTGGGAACTGTTTTCTTGTCACCCATACAGATTTCGATAAAATAATTGTTGCAACAAACAGACTCATTTTTTGAGATTCCTTGTAGAATTTGAACCAGAAGATGTGCGTTCATGGAAATCACATAACTGTTATAGAATCTTGGGTAGATCGATATGGTGCGAACCGTTTTCTTGTCACCCATACAGATTTCGAGAAAAAAATTGTTGCAACAATCAGACTCACTTTTTGAAACACCTTGTAAAATTGTAAATGGGAGATGTGCGTTCATGAAAATCACACAACTGTTATAGAATCTTGGGTAGATCGATATGGTGCAAACCGTTTTCTTGTCACCCATACAGATTTCGAGAAAAAAATTGTTGCAACAATCAGACTCACTTTTTGAAACACCTTGTAAAATTGTAAATGGGAGATGTGCGTTCATGAAAATCACACAACTGTTATAGAATCCTGGGTAGATCGATATGGTGCAAACCGTTTTCTTGTCACCCATACAGATTTCGAGAAAAAAATTGTTGCAACAATCAGACTCACTTTTTGAAACACCTTGTGAAATTGTAAATGGGAGATGTGCGTTCATGAAAATTACACAACTGTTATAGAATCTTGGGTAGATCGATATGGTGCAAACCGTTTTCTTGTCACCCATACAGATTTCGAGAAAAAAATTATTGCAACAATCAGACTCACTTTTTGAAACACCTTGTAGAATTGGAACCAGAAGATGTGCATTCATGAAAATTACATAACTGTTATAGAATCGTGGGTAGACTGATATAGTGAGAACCGTTTTCTTGTCACCCATACAGATTTCGAGAAAAAAATTGTTGCAACAATCAGACTCACTTTTTAAAACACCTTGTAGAATTGGAACCATATGTTATGTGTTCATGAAAATAACACAGCTCTTATAGAATCTTGGGTGAATCGATATAGTGAAAATCGTTTTCTTGTTACCCACACAGATTTACAGACTCAAAATATGAGTCTGATGCAACAATTTTTTTCATCGAAATCTGTATGGGTGACAAGAAAACGGTTTTCACTATATCAATTTACCCTAGATTCTATAACAGTTTTGTAATTTTCATGAACGCACTTCTTCTGGTTCCAATTCTACAAGGTGTTTTAAAAAGTGAGTCTGATTGTTGCAACAATTTTTCTCTTGAAATCTGTATGGGTGACAAGAAAACGGTTTTCACTGTATTGATCTATCTAAGATTCTATAACAGTTTTATAATTTTCATGAACGCACATCTTCTGGTTCCAATTCTACAAGGTGTTTCAAAGAGTGAGTCTGATTGTTGCAACAATTTTTCTCTCGAAATCTGTATGGGTGACAAGAAAACGGTTTCCACTATATCAATCTATCCTAGATTCTATAACAGTTGTATAATTTTTATGAACGCACATCTTCTGGTTCCAATTCTACAAGGTGTTTTAAAAAGTGAGTCTGATTGTTCCAACAATTTTTCTCTCGAAATCTGTATGGGTGACAAGAGAACGGTTTCAACTATATTGATCTATTCAAGATTCTATAACAGTTTTGTAATTTTCATGAACGCACATCTTCTGGTTCCAATTCTACAAGGTGTTTTAAAAAGTGGGTCTGATCGTGTCAATATTTTTTCCTGGAAATCTGTATGGGTGACAAGAAAACGGTTTACACTATATCGATCTACCCAAGATTCTATAAAATTTATGTAATTTTTATGAACGCACATCTTCTAGTTCCAATTCTACAAGGTGCTTTAAAAAGTGAGCCTGATTTTTGCAACAATTTTTTTCTCGAAATCTGAATGGGGGACAAGAAAACAGTTTTCACTTTATCGATATACCCAAGATTCTATAACAGTTGTGTGATTTTCATGAACGCACATCTTCTATTTACAATTTTACAAGGTGTTTTAAAAAGTGAGTCTGATTGTTTCAATATTTTTTTCTGGAAATCTGTATGGGTGACAAGAAAACAGTTTACACTATATAAATCTACCCAAGATTCTATAACATTTGTGTAATTTTCATGAACGCACATCTTCTAGTTCCAATTCTACAAGGTGCTTTAAAAAGTGAGCCTGATTGTTGCAACAATTTTTTTCTCGAAATCTGTATGGGTGACAAGAAAACGGTTTCCACTATATCGATCTACCCAAAATTCTATAACAGTTATGTAATTTTTAGAACGCACATCTTCTAGTTCCAATTCTACAAGGTGTTTTAAAAAGTGAGTCTGATTGTATCAATATTTTTTCCTGGAAATCTGTATGGGTGACAAAAAAACGGTTTTCACTTTATCGATCTACCCAAGATTCTATAACAGTTGTGTGATTTTCATGAACGCACATCTTCTAGTTCCATATTGGAACTAGAAGATGTGCGTGTTTTAAAAAGTGAGTCTGATTGTTTCAATATTTTTTTTCTGGAAATCTGTATGGGTGACAAGAAAACAGTTTACACTATATAGATCTACCCAAGATTCTATAACAGTTGTGTAATTTTCATGAACGCACATCTTCTGGTTCCAATTCTACAAGGAATCTCAAAAAATGAGTCTGATTGTTTCAACATTTTTGTTTTCGAAATCTGTTCGGGTGACAAGAAAATTGTTATCACTACGTCAATCTACCCAAGATTCCATAAGACTCATGCGATTTTTATGCACGCACATTATCTGGTTTCAATTCTACAAGTAGTTTAAAAAGTTGGTCTGATCGTTTCAACAATTTTATTTTCGAAATCTGTATGGGTAACAAGATAACGGTTTTCACTGTGTTGATCTATTCAAGATTCTATAAGAGTTGTGTGGTTTTCATGAATACAAGGAATCTCAAAAAATGAGTCTGATTATTTCAACAATTTCTTTTTCGAAATCTGTTTAGATGACAAGAAAACTGTTGTCACCAAGTTGATCTTCACAAGAAACTATGGAAGTTGTGTGATTTTGATTGACGCACATCATCGGATATCATTTCTATATAGGATATTGGAAAGTAAGTCTAATATTTTCAATTTTATTTTTCACTGAATCTGTATTGTTGATGAGAAAAGGATTATCAACGCCTTAATCTACTCAAGACTATAAAAATGTTGAACACCAAATACTCTTAATAATTTCACGTTCAACCTATAGTGAATAGGTATTTCCAGCCACAGATATTAGTACGGGTGCTAATAATTTTGTATCCCAACCACAGATTTTTATTTTCCTCTACGTCGGCATGTGTGGCCAGAAATCTGTGGATAACTTCACGCCAATCTAAATATCAAGTTTTCGTTTCGATACTCTATAATTTTGAGTAATTCTCGGTGTTAACAAAAAATAAAAATAAATTTGCACCAAAAACTTTGTAAATTATTTTACTCTTCAAAAAAATTGACCGTGGTTACCACCATAGTTGTGTAATTCGTAACATTACAGGATGCTGTCTAATTATCGTTTAAGCAAATTTTTAAAAAATGGGTAAAAAAAGTTAAACGTCACTTAGATGGCCATGACTTCAAATCTAGATGATTTTTTAATGCTGAACAACTTTTCCAAATAACATTTCCCGAGATTTTCCAAAATAAGGGTACTTTACTCTTGTCACAAAATCAAATATTTGAAGGCTCCTCGTATATTACGTATGTTTTACTGTATTTTGTTGGTGCCTGTTTAGTTTTAGGGAATGCACAAACTTTTATCAAGAATAAGTTTTTGTCGAAAAACCCTTAATAAATAAGTTTCCCTTATGGTGCATACTTTGGGATGACACTGTAGATGATTCAAATATTGAAAAATTTGTTATATATATTCACTGAAAGTTTGTATGCTCATAAGTTAAAAAAAAATAAAATCTGTTTTTCCGTTAATCAGCTGTCTCCCCCATACGAACGACAACTCTCAGAAGTTGAGAAACTTGTGCGAGCTAAGGACTAACGAGGTCTTACCTTTTTACGTGTGATTCCTAACACGGTACACCAGTTGAAATCCAGTTGATAAAATTTAAGAAAATCTGTGTGTGAATTGGATATATTGAATGAATAGCTTTATCAATTCAAGTCCATTTGAAATAATTCTCATGTAATGTAAATATAATTTCTCATTCATAACTGAAAATTTTATCCATTGTAGGAAATCCTCAGTCTGAATGCAGTGTGAATATATATAGATTCAGATCGCCGAACGATTTCCAAGCAAGTCAAGTAAAAATAACTATTATAGAAAAACATTTTCATTGTATGTATTTTTGTCAAATATATCTAAAAATATTATACTAGAATGTTTATGCAAACCGTAGTATTTCTAGGTGAATCGAGATTTACAAAACCAGTTCAAATTAAGCGCTATTTGCACTCCAATGACCTCACAACCCCTGAAATACACCATTCTACAACCCCTTCGCCTTCGCCATTGTTTAGGCGATTTTTAGCCGAACCACAGGGAATGTGCCCGTCCTCTAGTCATTTAGACATGAATTTACGAGTTCTTTGGTGACATATGGCAAAAGCTCCGCCATCTACCAACGGCGGCGTCAACTACTACTAATTTCGTTAGTGTTCATGAAAGATTTCTGCAAGACAAAAACAAGATGCGGACACTGCCTCTATTAATGATTGAAGGCAACCACGAACATTTTTGCCGCGAGAAGGCGCTGAGGGGCTTAGGATCACTTGTGGTTCTTTCGTTATTTTCATATGGATAAAATGAGTTTATTTGGTTTATGCAACAAGAAGTTGAAAAATCTTTTGAAGAATGGATGCGGAAGATATTAAGCTGCAATCTGACTACTACTGGAGCCTAGTCAGAGCTGATTTCTTATGTGTCTTAATAGAAATGGTTGTGAATATTATACCTATGTGTTTCCATTTTTTAAATCGATGAGAAGTAAAAATTAAAATTGTGAACTAAAAATATGTTAGCAATGAAAATTGAGATGAAATAATGAAGAAAGATGCAAAATAAGAATACATCTTACAAATCGAACTAGTTCACGATGTTTCAGTTGTCAATATCCATAATCGCCTTCGGCTGTCTAATTTTCCAAATACTATTTTTTTTTACCTCGTCATATTTTTATATTTCATAATTAAAATTTTTCTTTAGTTTTTTTTTCTCAGGTAGATTCCCTTGTTAACTTGTCTTCATTCGGGGTAAAATGTTATTTACACTTGGTAAGCCATATATTTATCGTTTAGAAATTTTGATAGGAGCTACTCGCATATCCAAGACGTCCTGAGCAAATCAGATGGCATGTCTTGACATGAGAAATGAGATTAATCTAACTTTGTACCCACGTTGATAGACGGCGCAAAAATCGCGCGTATTTTGTTCAGATGTTTAATTTATGGATCATAATCTTTCACCTAATATCAATTCATTTCCGAATCCGAATGTAAACAACTTTGAAAATTGACATTGTCAAGTAATGTCAGTTGTGGTGTACTCACCCCCTCTGTGAATGGAATACTGAAACTTATTGGATCTCTTTATTATTTCTTATCCAGAGTGCCGTAAGTCCGAGAGTTTTTGACAAAATATTTTACATGGGAAAAGGGGTCAAGTATTCACACCAGGGATATTCTATGCAACCATCATAAAACCGATGGAACAGTTGAAGGGTAGGCAGTCCTATTTAACCAAATAAAATTAACATAATGATCAAATTATTAATAGCAGGGGAGACCACGATGCAAAATGGGAATTTACTCGAGCGTCATTGAGACATATTAGGTTGCAAATCTTAGATGATAAGAAGAAACAGATTTTATATAATATATACCTTTTCATCGGTGGGGGAAGCGGCTATATATTTTTAAATATGTAAAAAAATACTGTTGCAAGGACATACTCGAGCGCGTCAGATATTGATAGCATCAATGTCCTACGTATTTTTAATAATGTTGGTATGTAAATCTGATCGTTTGCATGATGTGGGTGGTTGTACGTAAGGCTTAAAAGTGAAAAGAAAAAAAATTTAATCGAGCGCGTCAGATTTTCTAAGGGGGTGTTAAGTGCAAAAAAAAATGTGTTAATAATCTGACGATTTCGATCTAACGCAAACTCGCGGCCATTATTATAATGTGCAAAAAAAATTCGCCATTTTGAAATACTCAAGCGCGTCAGATTCAGATATATATGGTTCATCTTTATGTTTTAGACGTGCTGTCTCATAATCTGACGATTATCTAGACGGATTCGCTTAATCTGACAAAAACAATATTTTTTTTAAAATTTTTCAATTCATTGAACTTAATTAATTGAAAAGCTTAGGAAATAGCATGCAAATAAATAAATGGATGTTTTTTAAGTAGAATACTTGTATTTATGAGAAAATAATTTTTTTAAATGCTCAAAAAAATTTAATCTCTTATAATCAATTGATTAATTAATGAAGAAAAGTAAAAAACATAGAAAGTTTAATTCCTCTTTTCTTCATTGATTTCTACCATGTAGTAATGGCTACATCTATCAATTAATCATCATCTCCGAACGAGTCTCTGTGATCAGCTGTGATGGCGTCATTGCAACAGAATTCAGAGTGGGGACGGAGTGAGAGAGTAATAGATAGAGAAAAAGTGAGAGCAATAGAAACTCGGAGAGGGAATTATTATAGGTATTACACAGCTGCACGCATTAAACTTTATTGACGAATTTGTGTTATTTCGGCTTGCAGAAATCGTCAGATTATATATTTTTCGTTATCCTTGAATCATTTCCTTCAAAATAAAAAAAATTAGCTACGCTCGAGAATGTCGAAATGACGTTATTTTTTTACAATTTTGCTACCCTCCCCTTTCTTTACGTCACTCTCAAATTGTCAGATTACTGGAATATACACTTTTTAGCAGGTAATTAACTCACCCTACCTTAATCTGATGCGCTCGAGAATTTCCGATATTTTTTTTTTAACTAATCTGATCCTTTATTCCTCACAGGCGACCTTATATATGGGGCTCATATTTGGTGGAGGTACTTAATCGGGTACAAGGTATCCCCCTGTATATTGATCTGCCGCGCTTTAGTAAATCCCAAATTCCCCGCTTGGGCTCCCCTATTATAAGGAATGCCACATTTATATGTTATATTTTCTAAAAAATTATCGATTATTTTCATTTATATTTTCGTATATAGTTATAAGTGTATAAACATATATGAAGATGTTAGTTTAAAAATAGTAACGATTCTTCTTAATATCAAAAACGTACATAACACTGGGAGAAACCGTAATTCCAAAGAAACTGAAAAATTATGAAACGTAAATGATGACTATCTCTACCCTCACTAGTAACTTGGAAATATATTAAAATAATATTTTATCATGTAATGTTTCAAAGAATTGCAAATTTGCAGCAACCTCATCTTTCAATTCACAAAATATTTGAGAACCCATGTAAAATAGAACTCAAGTTCTTTCTCTATTTCGTCATTTTCTACTAAATTGAAAAGGATATATTTTCAGGAGAGATTTTTTTTGGGAAAGAAAAGTTTATGGCTTTTTACTTCTCCATCTTAATGCAAAAAATGTTATAAACTTCCGAAGGAGGGAAGGAAGGAAGGAAGGACAGACGGACGAATGGATGGAAGGAAGGAAGAGAGCAAGCAATTTAATTCAACATGAACTCATGCATATAAGTTACTTTCAGATAAAAACTGGAAGAAAAAGCCCATTGGTAACATTTTTTGTAAAAGATGGAGAAGTAGAGAGCCAAAAACCTCTCTTTCCCATAATCTACTACTGATAACTAGTAATTCATATATATCATGAGTTTTCTATACTCAAAGTCTTATTCGTTTGAATCAACAAGCATGACTCTCAAAAGAATCATACTTGACAAAATTTCATAATTTTTTGAGTTTTATTTTCATATGCCAGGGATGCTAAACTGCAACCTTTGAGTTTCTTCCAAATGTTTCAAAATATTTTTTCACAATGTAATTTTTGTCAAGTGAGATGGGATAACCTTCAAATAATGAAGCAATTTTTCTTCCCTTTGATTTTTGAGATATTGCTGAATTACTTACTTTATGCTGTTTCAGCTCTTCATTGATTCGTTTCAAGTTTTGTATCTGAAAAAAATTGTAAGCAAATTAAATTCACATAGATACAAAGTTCCGATATTGAAATGCAGTATTATTTACATTCTGTTGCACTGAAATGAACCATAAAAGTTGTGATGTTGATGGAGTTTCATTAAACTATTTTGTACTTAAATAAAAAATAATTGATTTCACAAATTGTCAACAAAAATTTCACTTCAATTTTACAGCTAATTCAATGCCACTGTGCTGACCTACAGAAATGAAAATATTAAATCATGAATGGATAATTCATTAACTAGTTCACAGTTACCTGTCCACAAGGAATGGAGTTATCAAGTCTTGAAAGTACTTACTTGTAACTCCTGCTCGGCACAGAGATGTTTTAATTTATCATAATCGTAATTATGTTCAGCAGTTCCTGTGGAAAAAAAGGGCAAAATGTCTTAAGCAGGTAATGAAAACACCCAGTAATTATAGCAAATAAGTATGTTGACTTTTCCAACAGGTAATAAATCATAATTTATACCTTCATTATCATCATCAGCCAAAACATTGCTGGCAAAATTTGTAAGTTGTCCTTTTAGACTATTGAAACCTTCGTTCAAATTTAGCCAAGACATAATAAGGTTTTTAATTGCAACAGGAACTGAAGAAAATAATTATGGAACATAAAACAGTTTCACCATTGTTTATTTACAAGTTCGAATCCAAATTTACTTGCCACTTGCCAACACACTGCTTGAAGTTTGACTCTTGACTTTCCAAAGTTTTTAATTTTGACGTATTCAGAAATATTTAGATTTGACATTTGAATTTAAAAAGTATTTTCGCTGTGTCTATTATTCCGGTATTAAACGAAGGTCTCGCGACAGTTAGGACTTGGCACCCGTAATGTGCCTTACTTTCTTTTATGTAATTTAACTAGACAGAGAAATAACAGATTTACTGCCGCGGCTAGCGGTAAGGCAGTGAATCAATTTCACTAGTTCGGACTTTCATTGTCTACTATATAAAATGATTTAAAATCCCTAACAACTAAAAACGAAGAAATAAAAATGAATAGCTGAAAAATACAATTATATTAAGCAAAATAAACCTGAAATGAAATAATAGTGAAATAAAATACAAGTAAAATACAACAATTGAACAAAAATAAATAAAAATAAAGAAATGAAAAAAGAGAATAAAAAAAGTTAGATTCCATTTTTAATTTTATTTATTTTTGTTCAATTGTTCTATTTTACTTGTATTTTATTTCACTATTATTTAAATTCAGGTTTATTTTGCTTAATATAATTGTTATTTTTCAGCTATTAATTTTTATTTCTTATTTTTTAGTTGTCTCTGGGATTTCAAATCATTTTATATAGTAGACAATGGAAGTCCGAACTAGTGAAATTCATCATGAAACATTGTCTATCACCTTCAAACAAGCAGTGAATCAGTTTCTCTGCTGTGTGTCCGATTGTTTGTACAGTATATTTAAAAAATCTAAATGAAATAGAAATTGTTTCTATAACGGATATAACTCAACATTATATATTTATTTTATGTTTATGAATCACTGTGAATTCATTTTCATGAAAAATATAATTAAAGGCAGATATTTACAAAAAGGACAATTACCAGAATCTTTTATGTAGCTACGTTGGGAGAGATGAATGTTTCGGAATTTCATTTTAAGGTATTTATTCCTCCTCGATACAGCCTTGGTTTTCGCTTAGCGCATCTGTGAATGTAATTTCAAAGTACGTTGGAATAAAGAGTGACGTAGATCGAGTGTTTTCTTCAAAATATTTTATATAGGGAAGGGTCCAAGTGATAATACCCTAATTTTAGCTTTCTACTGTGCCCTGATATTTCTATGCATTTTGACTTTCACCAACAACCAGGTGATTTTAACGTGACTCAATGCGCAAGTCTAAGGAAACCAGCATTCAGCATGTCATTAGAATTAGAAGGCGTAGATTTTGTATAGGGTTCTTCGCATCGATGGTTTAAGGTTATGTCGATAGTACTTCGTCTATATACTAACCCTACTGCCTCCTGTTTATAAACTTTAATTACAAAATATCAGGAACAACTTACTAGAAGTCTTCTATCTTTTTCCAATAATGCTGTCTTCAATCTTCTCTTTCTAAAGGCCAATCCAATATTTGTTACCTCTATCTTTGTATATACTCTATATACAAAGCCTCTATGTCAAAAATCAGCTGTTTGTTTTTCTCGGCGGCCGGTTTTAAAGTTATTGCTTTTAAGTTATTGTAGTGTTGTAATAAAAAATATTTGGTGCTCATCTGTCTAATCTAAGACGATTTCGAAATGTCTGGTAATTTTTGGCAAAGTTCTCATCAGTAAGTTGCATATTTTTTTACTATACATTAATTTGTTACTGAAAATTAAATCGTTGTCTGTGTGACCTTATTCTAAAAGACATTTCCTTCATTCTAGTCAACAGTGGCTTTTAGATAAGCAAGACTTGATAAGAGAAAGGCAACACGATCTATCTATCCTACAAGAAGAAGAATATCAGAAAATTTTTATATTTTTTTCTAGTGGTGAGTGAAAACACTTTCTAGACTCATAATATTTAGCATTTATATCCTTCATTGCAATTATACTTCAATATTAGTTTTTTGAATTAGATGAAACATGTACTATTTCTGTTTTCTATTTCAGTAAACTATAAAAGGTATCTTCTTATTTTCATATTGCGTGATTCGACTAGTTGTAAGATCAGTTGGGAGTCGTGCGTTAGAGCAAATTCCAAAAGAACATTCTCTACATAACGAGTGTTTTGAACTTGAAACAAATTATGGAAGTCGCACATATTCGATAAGGCTGTTTGTAGGGTGATTTCCACTGCAGTCGCCGAAACTGAGGGAACAGATACAGAATCCAATTGATGTGATGACCAGTGAGCATTTGGAAGGTTGAAATCGCCAAATAAATGAATATGTGCATTGGGCTATCATTGATGATTCTGGAGATCTAGGAGGAAGGGAAACAACGAATAATGTTATGTGTGTTGTTTTCAATGGCAATGAACAGATCCTCTATGGTGTTATTTCACTGCAACTCTTGGCAGGGAATTGTTTTCTTTATCGATATGAGTACTCCACCTCCTCTATTGAATGGGCTTGTCTTGAAAGAGCGGTGTTGTAGTTAACAAGATTCAGTTTGGCATTTGTTATATCTTGAGTTAGCCATGTTTCTGTTAGGATCAAGACATTGAACAATGAAATGGCCTAATTATATTGGAGAGAGCAGAATTTAGAATGAAGGCCACTAATGTTTTGATAATACATGTTTGGAAGTTTGTGGGGAAGATGTTTCTTGTTTCATTTGATGATTCCGGAAATGCCGTTGATGTACTTCCATTTGGCATGGTTTTCACCATGCTCAATATAGTATTTCAGTTCAAGTTGTAGTGATCTGAACTGTGCCATTTGCATGGGTGTTAGATCGCTGTTAGGATGGATTTATGCAGCATCAACTTTCATTTCCACTTCACAGGTATTTTATTCAGCTCTTATTGTTTCCTGCACTACGCATGCATTCATCAAAGTTCATATCATAAAATCTCAAACAACAAAGTCAACTTAGTGATACCCAATTCCTCTAACACAGGTTGAATTTTGTCAACACCTTGTACAATACAATTTCTTCAAATCATAAACAATACATATAATTTTTTAAATTGTGATAGAATTAAAAGCAGGTGCAAAAGTGATTTACACTTTCACTAACTTGACTTTCCAGAATGAAAATCAAAGTATTTCTTATAGAACAACTACATCTTTCCTAGAGAGTTGAAATAAAAATGAAGTTTATATTGCATAAATCCCTCTTTATATTCTAGAGTACAAACAAATACTCCAAATTATAGAATGGCCTCACTAAATTTATATTATGTATATTGATATATTGTGTTTATAATTTCCAGTAATACAAACATTGGGAGAGCAATTGAAACTCAGACAACAAGTTATAGCCACCGCCACTGTATATTTTAAGAGGTTTTATGCAAGGAACTCGTTGAAATGTATTGATCCGTTATTATTGGCACCAACTTGTATTTTTCTATCATCAAAGGTTGAAGAATTTGGAGTCATATCAAATAATAGACTTGTCACAACATGTCAAACAGTCAGTAAGTATGATATTTTCAACCAAAACCATCTAAATCTCAACTAACTTTTTTCAGTCAAAAATAAATTTGGGTATGCATATACACAAGAATTTCCTTATCGGACCAACCACATTTTGGAGTGCGAGTTCTACCTTTTAGAAAATTTAGACTGTTGTCTCATTGTGTATCAACCCTATAGACCTCTTTTACAGCTGGTTCAAGATATTGGTCATGAGGAACAACTCCTTACTTTGGCATGGAGAATTGTTAATGATTCGTTAAGAACTGATGTTTCTTTGCTATATCCTCCATATCAAATAGCAATAGGTTGTCTGCAAATAGCCTGTGTTATTCTTCAAAAGGACCACAAAGCTTGGTTTGCGGAACTTAACGTAGATATAGAAAAGATTCAGGAAATAGCAAGGTATATTATAAATTTGTTCGAATTGTGGAAAACATATGATGAGAAGAAGGAAATACAAGGGTTACTGAGCAAAATGCCCAAACCCAAACCTGCTCCTCAAAGATAGTGTGATGGATGATTAAACAAGTATTACAAATATACGCTTAATGTTTTTTAAAAAATATATGAACTGATGAACTTTCAGCAATAATCATAATTACTTTTCTTCTCCAACTGTACTGAGTAGTTAACAAGAATTTTTGATAGAAAGTTCTCATTCATACAATACATTCAAATCCATTGGATTAACATGCACTCACTTTTTACCTAGAAAAATGAAATAAATGTATTTCTTATTTTCTTTGAAAATTAAATTGTGAAATTTCATTATCGATCAATATTTTTTTTAAACATCAATTATAGTATTAATAATAATAATTCCTTATTTTCAGGACATAGAGAGTACTAATAGAAACCTTCATAATATTAAAGTGATAAATATTCGTTCAATGAATACACATTGTCAATTATATCACACTCAAACCTATCAGCATCAATTTTGACTTCATTTCAATGAGAAGTTTGCTGTAAATTCTTAACCCGAGTAGTACTAAGACTTGACAGAATTGTCAAACTAATAAAAAGGAATATGAAATTTGGGAATTAATAATAATATCGTCTTTATTATTTCATAACTGAAACAAAAAACACAACATAATGTATATATTCAACTTAAATTGAAATAATGGGCCAAGTTCATCGTCTGTAATGAAATACATCACAGAAAATATTCTTCCACTCCTTTTAAAACTATTTATAGATGAATTCAGAATCAAAGGATTCCTGCACCCTGTTTAAGCTATTTATATTACAATATTTTTATGTACAGTTGTTCTAAATTGACATATTTTTTCAGGTTGATACTTCACATATTTTAACATATGAGATAGATTAGATTGACACAAAATTAGATTAACACAAAAATCAGATTGACACAAAAAATCTAGATAAATACAAATTATTAGTACTAAAACCTGTTGGAAACTAAAACAATGAACAAATTTGAAGACAATAAGAATCTTCGTTTTATAAAAAAACTATTTGATCTTCAATGCATGCCTAGTCTGAGTTAATATAATTTTACATTTGAACAGTTTAAAGCAAAGCAGGAGTTCTTATAAGGCCCCTCTTGTAAGCAGTTGGTTTTAAAAACAGTGTTCAACAAACAAAACAAGCGTTAAAAACAAAAAATATATTTTTAGAAGAGATTAATTTTTGGGAAAGAGTGTTTTTGACCCTATTTCTCCATCTTGATACAAAAAACGTGGGAATCTTCCAAAGAAAGGAAGGAATCAATTTAAAAAAATTAACTCTATACAAAGATGTGTAGATCATGCAAAGTATTATCAAAGTAGTTTCAATAGACGTACTGAAGATAAAGGTATACTCCACTTTATTTTTTGCCAGCATAACTTCAAAGGCTCCTCTTTGAAGCTATTAGATTCAATATGAAACAAGGAGAAGCAGCCAATAATTACGTTTCCTCTATTGAATTCAATCTGCTGCACTTCCCTATTTGATCAATAACAAAAATTTTGGTACCTCCAGAGTTGGTTCAGGGTGCGTATATGGGGTTGATTATCCGAGTCTAGCACATTAACCAGCTTTTTCATTGTCTATGATATTTAAGTGTCATGGCACCCAGTACAGAGTCAATCTGTTTCTGTCTCAGTTCTTTGTAGCTTTTCCTGACCAGTTTATTCACCTATTAATGTAGTTAATCAAAGATGCTCATTTTTAAGATAGTTGAATGTAGTTATAGGTTAATCTTCAGTAATCTCATCATCCCAATAATCAGTACGTTTCAATTATGAAGAAAAAAGTCAAACGCATAATAATTGGATAGTCAGTCGGAGTTGATTTTAATCGAACTGCTTGCTTGATACCTGTTTTCTGGGTTGTAGGCAATTAATTGGTTATTCAAATATTCAGTCTCAGAGTTGTTAATGTACAACAAATAATGGATGGAAATGAGTTTCATTCACTACAAATCAAAATATTCAATATTGACTTACAAAACCAAATTTGAAGAACTGAATATCTTCACTGTATACATAAAAAATAGATTTATTATAGACCATTACCTCTCAATGTCTATTCTAATAAAAGCTTTTTTTTCTATCTTGTTCTTTCTGGTAATATTTTTTATCTTTAAGGAAAACAATCAATCAATCGAACTCACAGACCTGTTAACAATAGTTAGGAAGGCACTAATCATGGAAACCTATTCCCCTTTTCATAAAATCATAGAACCAACGTGGTCTGATAGATAGAGCGTAACTATTGGAAGATTAACTTCAAAAATTATTTATTTTTTGATGGTAACAAATTATGCCTTCTCATATTGCTCAAAACCCCATCCAAAGAAGCTGTTTTCTTTTAGCACTTCCTTTCAATGTTTCTTCTCCTTTGTTGCGAATTTTCAGTTTTGGTGAGGAAACTTCATCCATAAAATCAAAGTCGGACTGTTCTTCAGGTCTACAAATTTTAAAAGACACAGAAATGTCTTGGAATTCAAGTAAATGATTATCTTACTCTTTAGAGTCCTGCTCCTGTTCTGGCTCTTCATTGATTTCGGGAGAAGGTGATTTATACCCTGGACATTTCCAACTGAGTTCCTGCATTTCACCTTTTACTAACATGGTATATAGTCGGTCTATTTCCTCAGGGTTAGGTTCCCATGGTCCTTTACATTCTTTAAATTCTTCGTCAGAACATTCTATATCCCATTCCTCATCCATTTTAAATATTTACAGACTTTCAATTCATTTAGTCAGTCAGACACTAGTAATATTTATAAAAAGTGCATAGAAACCACAGTAACAGAAACTCTGTGCCCTGGTATTTAACAGATTGGTTTTTGTTTTGTCAAAAACTCTCGGCGCAAGAATTAGATTGAGCCAACTTTGTACACACGTTGATAGATGGAGAAATAATCGAAATCTGTTGCTCGTATTCGGATCTTCAATTTAAGGACCATAATGTAAAATATCTTCCGCCCAATATAAATTTATTCCCAAATGTAAATAACAATTTGGCATTGTCAAGCAGTGTCACATTCAAGTATATTCGACACTTTTGTGAATTGGAGCCTGAAACGATCTCTTTATTATTTCTTCATCAAAAGTGCCGTAAAACGAAAGTTTTTGACAAAATATTCTACATGGGGAAAAGTTCCATTTGATCACACCAAGGATATTTCATGCATATTTACAAAAACTAAGTTACTGGGTTTTTTGTGGTTAACTTTTTGCCTGGGGTGGAGCATCTAGGGACAGTTGCAACTTGGCTCCCGTGTTAGGACGGAACAAACTCGACCTTTTTTTTTTTTTTTTTAAATGAATCGCAATAGACCAAATTGAATAAGCTTTTTGTTCAGGAATATTTATTAGAAAATGAATGAAAACAGCAAATTAAACTCAAAAATGGACAAACAACAACTTCTTATGACAACTGACAATAGTAATGTAATGTAATCAACTTAAAGAAAAAAAAAAGAAATGCATCTGCTGCTAACAAAATCCTTATTGATGTGGATTAAATAATGAATACAAAGAAATCGACTCTCAAACTGCAAATGAAACTAAAACATGGAAAATACAAACATCATCTACATAAGGTGGAAAAAATAAATGTGCTTTAAATGAAGTTCTTATCGGATATAGTCCTTTATTGTGGACCTCTTGAAGATGATCACTTGGTGATCGAAAGACGTGTCGAGGTGTTAAAATAAGGGTTTGGTGTTGGGAAAAAACTCCAGTAATATTCATTACTACACCAAAGGTTCCAAACAGTGCATCACACTATATAAATTTTTATACTTATCACATATATACATACACAAATGTACATCAAGTTTTACTAAATGTAGAAATTCATCATATATAGGTGGGATTATTGGTTTTCACACTTCATTTAAATTTGTTGGTAGAAGTTTCTCTTATATTCCTCGGTAGCAAGTTATAGTATAGAAATAACATCCAGCCCATTCTGGCGACCACTTATGAGATAGATTTCGAAAACTTTTCAAATGTGTGTTAATGTAATTTCTTGTCGAATAACTGTGAATATCAGAGTTTTTTCGATATTTTTAATATTATTATGAAAGTACACTAATATTTTCAATAAATAAATTATCAGTACTGTAAGTAATTTATTCTCTTTAAAGACTGATCTACACGATTCTCGATATTCTAGATTGAAAATCAATCGTATAATTCTTTTTTGATAAATGAATACTTGACTACATTCCGTTGCTTGCCCCCATATGATTATGTTATAACTAATTGCTGAATGGGCGAGAGCATAGTAAACATTGATTAGCGATGCTTTGCTCAGAGTCCACTTCAGTCTGTAAATAGCAAAAAATGTTTGATTCAATTTTTTGCACACATAGTTGATTTGTTCAGATCAAGTCAATTTTTCATTAATCATAATCCCAAGATATTTAAAGTTGATGCTTATAGGTACTTTAAAATCTTCAATTTCGACAGTAATTTGTTCACTGGCCAACCGTTTCAATGAAAATTGCATGTATTTTGTTTTCTCTAAATCGACAAATAACTGATTGATATTAGGTACACCAAAGTACAAAATCTTCAATAACATTGTCACTTTTTATGGAAACTTCTTGGGACGTATCCCCTATATTACTACTATTGAAGTATCATCTGCATGCATGAACAACCGATCCCCTTTGATGAAGTTAGGCAAGTCATCCATTTACAGGAGAAAAAGAGATTTGAGTGTACTACCTTGTGGGGTCCCAATTTTGATATAGCTGTTTCGATTTCTCATAAACGAAACCAGCCAATCATCATTTGTAGATTAATCTGAGTCAACAACAAAGAAACTTTATTATAGTCTATACGAAATCAGCTAAATATTTCCGACGTCCGGTTACTATTTAGTTTTTATGCCATTCGAATTGACTTCGTATATACTTTCTATACCTGAAAACATATTTGAGCGATGTAAAATTATAGTCCATTGTGGCCGATCTGTTCAGATGGGTCGTTGTCAGCTTGCCGTTAGCGAAAGTAATGACGTTGTGAGTGACGTCTTTGCCGTAATCATAACGACTGCGCTCGTTATGTGGAACGGCCAAAGGAACATTTGGAACGCACTGTATGGGTTGTTTGGACTGCAACATCTATCCTCTATCGACGAGTTTGATGACGAGAGAAAAGATGTAAAGATCAGAATGTTCATCAAGGGTCTGGAGACAGTGCAGTGCATGATATCGGTTAGTTTGGAAGTAAGATAGGTATTTTTAAGCATTAATTTTTAAAATGATATACCAACACAAGTGATTTTTCGAATAAACTACTAATGTACCTTCGTATTGAACCATGATATTCTCACAATAGACGTTAAGTCAAGAGAAAATATCCTGAAACTACACATTCTTTATGTATTACTTTTTGTGCATTTTTACCTTTTACTTTCGAAACGTACTCTTACAAACTTGAAATTTTCTGAATTTCAGTATAAATGTCAATTCTGAATTATTTTTATACTGTTTCCGAAGCTTTTATCGAAGTGACAATTTGATCTTGAATGATGAAACCAGCAGAGAGGTACTGGAAAGGGAATAGTTACCCGTGTCTTTGTTTCCAGGTAAATATATTGCACCTTTGTTTACACATGATTTTAATACTATTACCTCCAATACCTGTTGAATACCTGCCTGCTGGTTTTATCATTCAGGATTGAATTGTCGTCTCTGAAAATATTAATCTAAATACTGCGTAACAGCTAATATATATGGTCATAACATGGACTAGTAGTTTGAAAAGAGAATATTTTTATTAGAGATTGGATTTTAGGGAAAAAACCATTTTTCACTTTCTATTTCTCCGTCATTAAAGAAAAAATGTGTATTTACAAACGGGAAGAAAAAACACTTTCAAAATAACTTACATGAACCATTAAATTATACGAAAGGGAAAATTTTCATTAGAAGCAATTCCATAAGGAATGTTTTTGGTACAAACTGAATTAGAAAAAGTGATTTTCGTGTGATTTGAAGTTCATGTGAAAGTAGTTGGTTCGAAAAGCCATTTTTCTTTCGCATAATTCAATGCCCATGTGAGTGATTATTTTGAAATGAGTTTTCTTTCCAGATCGCATCTGAAAGAAACTTCTGCGTATGCTCTATACATCTTTATGAAGAGTTTTCATTGTAGTTATTTTTTTCCTTTCTTTGGAACTTTCCAATTTTTTGTTAGATGATGAAGAGGTTTAAAGTCAAATATATATGTTTTTCCACGAATTAAGAGGAAGAAAAAAAGCGCATAAGTTAATAATCAACCTAAAAGAACATCGAAAAGTATTACCTTTTTAATGAATCGATTACTTCAAAACAGTTATTTCAATTTTTTTATTATTGAAAATTGCAGTTTGCACCAAATCAATTAATATTTGTTACACTATGAAATAGCAAGAGGAGGAAAGAAATAAAAAATATATTTTCTGCACCAATTTCTAGTCCCTGTCAGATCAACTACTCTCCTTTCTAATGCCATGAATCATATGTCAAGGGCATTTTGTTTCGATTTACCTGCAGGCAAATATCGGTCAGAAAACAACTAGTATCATTTACGGACCTTGAATTACATATGACATCTATTTGTGTAATGTTCCTCAAGGAGGACACTTTTGGAGTGGTACTTGTAAAAAAGCAATATCTATCATTCTTTATTTAGTTGAGAACCACCTGCGTACATGTATGTTCCAATGTTGTTGCATCCCATCAAGACATTCGTTTGAAACTCTCCAACGCGTGTTTCATGATATTCTACATTACTACAAAACACCTATTTAATTTCTCAAGAAATTTGTTTTACTAACGAGTAATTTATATCCATTATTTACTTGTTGAGCAGTGTATGAAATGTCAAACGCTGACAAATCCACTCGCGGCAGGTAATTTATAGATGCGCAGTAATCTTAAGAAAATAAAACACAGGAACATCGGAGGTTCCGACAAAAGTATTACTACCGTTTCAGCATTATACTGTGCTTGTGGCAACACCACAGTATAGCATAGCTGTCTTTAGTTTTACTGTGGCAACACTGAGTCTTAGTTCAGATGGTGTCAGTCATTTTGTTAAAGGAAAACTTTATTTGTTTTTTTGATTACATATTTATTTATTGTGAAATTTCTACTATGGTATCCATAAAAATTTGTGAAAATTAACAAATTTTAGTTCTAGAATAATTTATCAAAAAGTTTAAGTACGACTATTCGAATGTGCGTCATTATAACCTCAAGGTTTGTTCATCATTGTTTTGTCTGGTGATAGGAGAAAGTTCTTCACCATTCTCAGGAGCATTATGGAAGGACCTAACTCATTTTTCAAATTATTTAGGTTATTTCTAATATTTCCTTGATTATTTGAATCGTTTTTCAGATTCATCCTATAGAAAGATAAATTCAGTGGGAAGTTCGAAAATGTGGCCAACTCAAACAAGTCCACAAAACAGAGAGAATCATGCTCAGCGAAATGATGAAAAACTCACAACTCTGGGGATGACATCTGCAATATCGACTGCTGGTCCTAAACCATCAGATTTAATAAAGACGAAAGAACTAGAAGAATCATTGAAACCATTTGATGTGTTCGAATCCGAACAGGAACTTAATCAACGCATGCATATTTTAGGAAAACTATATAACCTAGTCAAGCAATGGATCAAAGAAGTTTCTATAAAACGTAATATGCCTGAAAGTGTAGCAGAACAATTGGGGGGAAAAGTTTATACATTCGGTAGTTACAGACTTGGTGTGAGTATGTTTTTTATTTGTTTCTCTGGAATGGATGTGTATGTTTTATCGACTGGTCAACAGATTATAGCTAAATTCATTTCATACAGTTCAGTCATTACATAGAAGTAGTGATTCTGCGTCTATAGGAGTATATGAGATTTTAATATGATAGATATAAAGTTCAGGCTATTTCTGACAGGCGACTTTGAAGTATCTTGAACTAACCTCAAAATTAATGAAATTTACTACACATTTGTAAAATTCTAACTATTCTGAATCCACTCAGAATGCAACTATTTCGGTGTCCTTGTATATTGTAAATACCTGTAAGTACATTAATCCACCTTTTTACATTCTTGAGCATTCCAATTTTTTTCTTTAATCACTTCTGCATTATGCCGTGTTGCCACTTTTATTCGGATAGAATAAGTTGGAAGGATACCAGTAATCGTCTAGAGTAGTGGTGTTGATTAGATGTGTACCACTAATAATTGTCTGTAGTATTTTCAATAAAATATCAATGTCCTACAATTTTTATGTAAATAAATAATTTTATGGACTTATTAATGAGATGAAAAAATAATGTGGCATCACTAGTCTCCAATAGAAAAGTCAAATGTACATTTTGATATCCACAGAAAGCATTACCATGAGAATTTAAAACTGATAAAAATATTGAATTGTGGGATCTAATTTGTTTAAGGTTTCATCATATCAAAATGTTGAATAATGAGGTCAGGCATTTATGCCTGACGTTTTCTAACAACCTTCGCCGGTTGAACAGAAGTAATGATGTCCCCAAGAGAACTATTCTATTAACGTTTAATGTATAAGTTTGAAAATGTCCTTATAGGACGAAACTGCAGTAACGTTAGTAACAAATAAAAGTGGTAAAAACATAGAAAGTTTCAATTCCCACTTTTTCATTATGATTTCCTACCCTGTAATAACTTTCCATCAATTTATTGAAATGTATACACTTTTTATTGCTGAAAGGACGATGTTATTTTTTTGAATGGAAATGGGGACTTTGTACAGGTCTTTCAATGCCTATTCTAATAATGGTTTAGTTATGAAAATTGGATCACCATTTGTGAGTATTAGCAGCTTCATGTTCTCTTTGAGAATCTGCAAACAAAAAATATTTCATTTTCTAATATATAAAATCGTTTGAAATTCACACCTTAGTTTATCCCAATAAATGTTCGTTATTTACTTCCCCACAATTATGCATGTTCACAAATACATTCGAAGTCTCAGCAATGACTAAATCTTTGAGATATCAGTAGCAGATGAAACGCTACATACTTCAGATTCCATTTGACCACGGCCTACCAGATCTAATTTTGTTCTCTCAATTCATAATAAAATGATCATAATAGTGATAATGATAATACATTTTATTCATTGTACTCTCACTGGTGAGTGAGAGTTTTTTACCATGCCTTCCATTAGTATGAATTCATTTTTAAATTTGTTTTCTCAGATCCCCCAGTGTTTTCCTCATTTCATCAGGAGTTATTTCTCGGCAAACTTTTCACATTACTCCCCGCGATTAATAGGCCTTTGGTTTTTGTATATTTTTTGCTTTGATGTTCCCACAAATAAAAATCGTATGGAGTTGAATCAGGTGATCTTGGTGGCCATAACATTGAAGACTATTTTTTACATTCCATCTATTCGGAAATTCATCGTCTAGCTAATTCCTGATAATTCCAGCATAATGTGTTGAAGCACAATCCAATTGCAGATATAAGTTATGCTTTATTATGAGTGGTAAATCTTCCTTCAGAGCCGAGGCGTCGAGCAAAACATTTTTGCGAGGCCTTTTTCAAAAAAGTTGTAGCCAACAACAGTACCCTTAGTCTCTTTGTTACCAGGTTCAAAAGTATGTAAAAATTCTGGCTTGAATGGTTTTAATTTGTGTTTTTTTCAAATAACTATATTTTTCTTCAATCCAGACTAGAGTCTAGTTCTAAACTTCAGACATCACCAGAAGATGAGGCTTTGCTGAAACGTTGTGGAAATAATCCTTATGAGAATCAAAAACACAGAACACGGAGCGAAACACGAAAAAACAGCTCATCATACTTTATTTATGAGAATCTTCGGGTTAACATATCTATACAATGTTCTCAAACACCAGAACTTCAACAGCCTTCTCGACATCTTTCTCACCAACCAAGTTGGTGTCTTCAGGAGATGAGTACCTGAAGACACCAACCTGAAATAACAAATCTTTCATCTGCTACTCTGGCAGACTTTATCAGTGGTATATGCATTGACTGTGTTATATCCTTGAAGTCTTAGGAAGGGCTGTCTGTTGATTGATATTATTATGGTAAAAATTGCCATAAGTATAATATTTTTGTTTATTACAAAATTGGTGATATTTAAATAACCTAAATAGTTCTTAAGAACTGTTTATGGGAACTTTGGTGCTGGTTGATGGGCTAAAATAAATGGTAGACAAATTATATACTTTGAACTGATAAATTAAGAATGTGTTGATGTAATGTTTTCAGGTTCACAGTAAAGGTGCAGATATTGATGCACTATGTGTTGCTCCGAGACACATTAGCAGAACTGAATTCTTTACTTCTTTTTATGAACTTCTCAAGGCACAACCTGAAGTATCTGAGCTCAGGGTAAGTAAACAGTAAATTAAACTAATAGATAAAAGTGAAACCATTTGTTTTGATTAATTTTTTCTCAGGCAGTGGAAGAAGCTTACGTGCCAGTGATCAGGATGAATTTTGATGGGATTGAGATTGACATGTTATTTGCAAAACTATCACTGAAAGAAATTCCAGATTCAATGGATTTACGTGATGATATGTTATTGAAACATTTAGAAGAAAAGTGTGTACGGAGTTTGAATGGTTGTCGAGTGACCGATGAGATTTTGAGGCTAGTTCCAAACATAGAAAACTTTAGACTTGCTTTAAGAGCTATTAAGCTATGGGCGAAACGTAAGTATTTTTACAGTTATTGAGTAAACAGTGATAAAGATTGAAGAATTAAATAAAGATCAGTTTGTATATTTTTTAATGCCCTTTTTCTATGAAATTTGTTAAATTCTAGTCAAATTTAATGTTTATGTGCATATGAGTATCTTATATCTTCTTCTTAAGTGGTTTACAGCTTTGTAATTGAATATTTCTTGGCACTTTTCGCACTTTTCGTAATTGTCTGTCATTTGTTTTGAGAATTTCTCAGAAGTGATACTTTTCCATCTCTTACCGGATTCTGAAGAATAACCAGAATTACATCAAAGTAACATCAAGAAACAACATTGGCAGTGTTGAAAAATTTGACAAGCATATTGAAAAATAATTTTCAATTATACATTGCTCCGCTACTCCATTACAAAGATTCAGACGATTGAGATGGAACAAAATGTTGCAACTGAAACAGGAGTCTAAGAACAAAAATGAAGAAAAGGGTTATTCTGAAATGGGAATTGTAGCGAAAAATGCATATGTTTCGAAATTCTGTCAAAGTAAAATGAGTGTGAACAATGCTCAAATGCAAAAATTTTAATGTAATCTGACTGAAAAAAGCTCATTTGATTTGCCTTTGTTAAATTAAAATCTGTTTTTGCCTTTATACTTATTAAAAAAAATAATTCTGTTAAATAATTTTAATGCTTATTTATTTGTTTTCAGGACACGGCATTTACAGTAACGTTCTAGGATATTTGGGTGGTGTTTCCTGGGCTATGCTGGTAGCAAGAACGTGCCAGCTGTATCCAAATGCGGCACCTTCAACTCTAGTGCATAAGTTTTTCCTAATTTTCTCGAAATGGCTGTGGCCACAGCCTGTTTTACTGAAGCAACCATCTAATGTTAACCTTGGATTCCCTGTGTGGGATCCTAGGGTATGTATACTTATTTTGTAACTGGTGAACAGAACTTATTTGCTTCTTACTTGTCATTAAGAGTTATTGGTTAACTTGAAATGCTTTGGATTTACTATTTATTGAATAACAAATCTTTTGGTTATTAAATAGCAGTGGACATTCCGCTACCAGTATTGGGAAATACTTTTCTTCACATACGTCTCAATAATCAAGTAAAAATGATCAGAACTAATTAGTCAGTTGGTATCAGGTTGGTTAGAGAGTTTAATTCATGAAATCAATGCTCTGAGACGAGGGGTATTCGCTATATATAACCAACTTGTTCTAGAAATTGTTCATTTAAAAGTAAGGCACCATCAAACCTCAACTAGGCATTTTCTTTTTCGACCCGCTGTTGTCATTAGATGGTGACAACAGTGGGCGAAAAAAAAACATTTTAAATTCAATCACAATGGGTTATTATTTTGAAAAAAATATAATTCAGATGATTGTTAAGGAAGATAATTCACAGTTCTGGTATTGGAAATAATGATTTTCAACAAATTTCTTTTGGTTTTCTCTATTTGGAACTCATAAGGAATTTTTAATTTTATTTATATACTCAATCAAAAGAATTTGTTTCTAAGCTATTAAATATTTTTTAATGCTTAGCAGGTCTTCGGAAGAGACCTGAACTCTGCAACCTTTCTTTACTTTTTCTCTGAGTTCCAGGGTATTTTAGTGTAATAAAGTTGATTATTTTTCGGTAAGACATTCTCATTATAATGCCATTAATAGTTTTGTTTTCTAATTCAGAAATTTCATGTTCGAACAGGTAAACATTCAAGATCGTTATCACTTGATGCCAATTATCACACCTGCTTATCCTCAACAAAATTCAACATTCAATGTGTCCCTTTCCACAAGAACAATAATGATTGAAGAATTCAAACAAGGTTTGTCTATTACTGATGATATTATGCTCGGAAAGAGCAGTTGGGACAAGTTATTTGAACAGCCAGCATTTTTCACAAAATACAAGCATTTTATTGTACTACTAGTAATGGCAGAAAATGCAAAAGATCATTTGGAGTGGTGCGGACTAGTTGAAAGCAAAGCTAGGATTCTTGTGGGTAAGAAACTAATTAATTTGTTTTTTGTTTCATAAGGTTATTCATAACATAATTTTGAAAGAAAATGCAATTTGCGTTTTTCAGTTTTGTTATTTCCTCGAGATTGGCTTCCTTTTTTGTGTGAGGCACTGAAAGGAAGTCATAATATTGGTTTTGATTGGAGAGAGTTCCCTCATTTCCAGTTGCAAATTGTCTGCTGCTCTTCATAAATATCTCCGAATGTCTGAAAATAATGTATATTTTTAGGATATCTGGAAAGAAATCAGTACATAACCCTTGCACACATCAATCCTGAAAGCTACTCAATGCTGGAGTCCCAAAGGGAACCTAACACAATTTGTTCTATGTGGTTTATTGGACTGGAATTCGCTAAGACAGACTTGAGTGTTGACCTTACAAGAGATATCAAATCATTTATGGATCACGTCATCAAGCATGCAATAAATATTCAGGCTATAAAAGATGGAATGACTTTGGATGCAAGGCATGTTAAGAGGAAACAGTTGTCACAGTATTTGGCGCCAGGCCTTATCAAACGAGAAAGGAAATCTAGTATTACCAAGAATGATACTAACCCTGAAAGTAGAAAGAGAATGTCGTCTGAAGCTATTCCGGAAGGAGATACACCCAATAAAAAGACTAGGCTATCTGAAGAAATTACTCCGGCTCATGTAAGTGAACTGAGATTTTGTAATGAATTTGACCTGGTGGTAATTTGTTTTGGAAATGTAGATTCTCAGTATTTAATTTATCTCAAAGGGAGATATCGTTAACATTTTTCTTTATGAATTTTCATCTGTTTGTTTTGACAGTTTTTGAAAAATCTTAGTTTTAGAAACAGTATCTTTAACAAACATAAATTGATAATGTGTTTAACTATTTTAATATTATTCGTAATCTATATAAGTGTATGTGTTTGTATAGATATGTGTATCAGTATATGTGTGTGTGTGTGTATAAATATATATATGTATATATATATATATATATATATATATATATATATATATATATATATATATGTATGTATGTATATATGTACATGTATGTGTATATATATATGTTTATGATGACTGATGAAAATTTGCAGCTTTGTCAATAAGACCTGAAGTTCTTTGGACAATGAAGCATATTATTATTATTATCATCATTATGGACTCATAGTCTTATCATGCTGGTTGCTTATATGGTATTATTGCTACATAAAAAAGTTTTCGTTAAAAAATTTAAATTCATTGATAAAATTTTTGAGGTCTTGAGTTATTACCTTCACAAAAACTTTCAGCCAGTATCATCAACAAATTGGAAAGTACAATATTCTTTTGATGTCTCCTCTCGAAAGAATGTTTGGCGTAGGTAACTCAATTATTAATGTTGCCTTTATTGAATAATGTCGTCTAACTTCAAATGTTGTAAAAATAAGGAACTTTCAGTAGTATGCTGTTTACAATGTTATAACATTTTCCATAGCAGCTGTCTAGAAAGGAAAAAATATGCAACGAATGTGGAAGGTCACAAAATCATATGTTCGAGAGAATGTTCCAACGCAAGAACCAGGGAGGAAGAGAATTGTGCGGCACTTGAATCTCATATGGTAAAACTAAAAGAAGAAATAAAATTGAAAGACTCGGAGGCAGCATCAAATAATTTCAAATACGAAGAAAAACTAGAGCATCTAATCGATACTGTGGATAAATTGAATCAAGAAATCAGAGAAAAGGATATGTTCATACAAAGACTACGAAGATCCTCACTAGATCTACAAGATGTATTAACTGATACGGAACAAGGCTATATCAAGGACATAAACGAATATAAAAGGAATATTGATGAGCTGAAGATAGAAAACGTAGCTATGCTGAAAAGAAATAAAGAGCTTTTAGATAAAAATGAGGAAATATCTAAAGAGCTACAAAGATTAATGAATGAAATTGAAGAATTCAACATCATCAAAAATAATATGCTAACATCAATCGAAACACTCACAATGGACAATATGGCATATGTGGAGGAACTGAAGCTACTTAAACTGAAACAGACGACTTACAACAACGAAATAGAAGGTAGGAACATTAATATAACAACACTCACTCACCCTCGTAAGCCTGAAATAACATGTCAACGAACCAATACCTCTTTGAAAACAACCAAAAGAAGAATTTTGATAGTATCGAATGTCCATGGTAAAGACTTGGCTCATTACTTGTCTAATAAAACGTTATTTTATTCTGTATCTTCTATTGTGAAGCAAGGAGCCTGTGATAGAGAATTAGCTCGAACTGCACTCCAATTATCTAACAGTTTCACCCACGACGATATTGTCATTCTGTGGACAAATCAAGTTAACCAGATGATAGCTAAGGAATTCGTTGAACAATCTGCTCACATCCGAAGAATTATTATTTCAGAGCCATTTAGATACGACATTGCACATATAAATCAAGAGATTTATGAAAGCAATTTGAATTTCAAAAAATATCTCTCTAGACTTAGCAGTTGTACAGCACGATTCTTTGAGTGCAATAATGTTATTCGCAAAAAAAAACTACAACACTGATGGATTTTCACTAAAAAAAGTTCCAAAAACTCATATTGCCAAAGCACTAATGGACCTCATTGATAATTGGGATTTAGAAACAATCAATTTATTATCAAGTAATGATTGCTGTGTGACAGGAATCACTCAGGAACAGTTCAAGAACACTGATACTTATTGTTCATCAAAAACTATACCTTTTTTATAGGTAAAGTCAGGAGTGAACAGTCAATGTATTTGATGTTACTTAATATTCAATCAGCTAGGAACAAGAGTAATGAACTTTATGCATTTTTGACTAGTATAGGTGAACCTGACATTCTTTTATTAACTGAGCATTGGCTAAAAGCTGACGAACTTTTTTTCTTGGCTGATTATTTAACTTTATCAATTTACTGCAGATCTGAATTTCTTCATGGTGGTACAATGATACTTATTAAAAAATCTCTTTCTGAGAAGCTAAGATTTGAGAACATAAATTTTACAAGTTTAACTATTGAAAAATCATTTGAGATTTCAGTTATATACTGCAAGCAAATCAATATGTATATTTTATGCATTTACAGGGCTCCATCTTCTGATATAGACCTGTTTTTCAATCATTTGGAACAGGTTCTTGATCAGTTACCAATTTCTTCTACTGTGATATTAACTGGTGACTTCAATATTAATTACAGTGAGACTTCCCATCAAACACAATATTTGAATAATCTCCTTGATTCATATAACCTAATGATGCATATTGACTCGCCAACAAGAATCTCACAGTATTCAGAATCAACTATTGATTACATCTGCTCTAATATGAATGATGATTCTATATCATGTAAAGTATTACCTTCAGGCCTTTCTGATCATGAAGCCATAATGTGTACCTTAAATATTAGCTTGGACAAGAATCAAAAAAATCATAGGTTAGGAAGAATATTTAGTAAAAGTAATTACAGTAATTTTCATAAAAAATGTTCAAACATCGACTGGGGAAAGATTCTTTCACTCCATGAAAATATTCAGTTCTCTGAGTTCCATAACTCCCTTTTATATGTCTTCAACGAATCATTTCCAATTCGAAAAATTAAAACTAAGAAGAAAAAAATTTGGATTACTAAAGGTATTAAAATATCAGAAAAAAATTTGCGTTGCTTGCATTATTTAAGAAAATATACCAAAGATGAAAGTTTTCACAACTATTTCTCCCAGTATCGAAATATTTATAGGAAAATAATTAAACAGGCTAAACAGTGCCATTATAAAAATAAAATAATCGAATCGGATAATAAAACCGTTGAAACTTGGAAAATAATTAACGAACTTAGAGGAAAATCGGCTAGAAATAATAATCTACCTATTTCACCTAATACTTTGAATAATTATTTCTGCTCAGTCGCTGGTAATATAAAAAAAAAACATAACATCAAATGATGATCCCCTAGAGAATTTTGAACGATTCAAAGTAGTAGAAACCTTTGTCTTGCATGAAACGGAACTTCAAGAACTAAAACAAGTGGTAGCTATAATCAAAAATAAAAAAACAACTGGGATTGATGAAATCTCCATAAGTATTATTGAGAACCTTCCTGATGAAGCACTTGAAACACTCGTTCATCTGATAAACCAATCTTTCAACACTGGAATATTTCCGGAACAATTGAAAACGTCAGTAATAGTACCATTACATAAAGGAGGTGACCCTAATGATCCCTCTAACTATCGTCCAATCGCACTTATTCCTGCTATTGCTAAGCTCATTGAAAAATTGGTGAAAGTAAGAATCATAAACTTTCTCAACAAACATAATATCATCAGCAATTCACAATTTGGTTTCCAAAATAATAAAAATACAATCGATGCCGTTTTTAACCTACTATATGATATCTATACTGAAATCAATGAGGGTGAGGTAGTTGCGGCAGTGTTCTGTGATTTCTCCAAGGCTTTCGATTGTGTTGATCATAGAATACTGCTGCAGAAGCTGAACTATTATGGTTTTAGGGGACTTTCATACCAATGGATTGAGTCCTATTTATTAAATAGAAATCAAATTGTCAAGTCTACAGAATCTTCCTCATCAGAAACAATTAGATCTGGCGTTCCACAAGGGTCTGTCCTAGGTCCAGTTCTTTTTCTATTATATATAAATGATTTGACAAGTATACATATATCCGGTAGATTCACTTTATTCGCCGATGATACTACCATCATCTGGCACAGTCCGTCTCTCCAGAATTTAAACAAAATAATCATTGAAGATATATTCAAAATTTCCAAATGGTGTGAGTGTAATATACTTTCTTTTAATATTAAAAAAACAAATCTAATTACTTTCAAATGTACGCTTAATGATATCAATATTGGAGTAAGTAGCATTGAAAGTAAGGGATATACTAAATACTTAGGACTATTTATTGATGGTAAGCTAAAATTTGATGAACATATTTCAGCATTAAGGAAAAACATATCATCTGGGTGTTTTGCTGTTAAATTGGTAGCCAAGGAATTAGACTTGCATTCGGCAAAATTGATTTATTATTCTTTAATCGAATCCCGCTTGCGCTACGGTATTGCATTCTGGGGAAGCTGCAGTAGTTATCTCTTTAATAGTATTCTGGTTTTACAGAAACGTGCTATACGATATATGTCCAAAGCTAATTATCGCGACTCTTGCAAACCTTTATTCAAACAATTCGGAATTCTAACAGTAATGGCTTTATACATTTTTGAAACTGTTACATTAATAAAGAAACATATTGACAGATTTGGGTCACCCCAAGTTCATTACACCACTAGACAAGACAATAATATTAAACTTCCGAGACCGACTTCCACTTTATTTAAAGATTCATTCATTTACAATGGATGCAAAATATTCAATCATTTACCTGATGAAATTAAAGACATTATACCTCTTAAGCAGTTCAGAAAAGCTGTAAAAAATATTTTGGTTGTTAGACCGTATTACCACCTTGAGGAATATTTCAGTGACACGCTATCATAGTTGTACTATTCATACTCCAAAATTCTTAGTAATAGTTCATTTTTAAATATTCGTAAAGCGATATAGTGGTTTAGGTATATGATTCATAATTTCACACATTGTTATCCAGGTTGATATACATATATATATATATATATTTTCTCTCTTGTAAAAATTGACTCAGGCTTAGGACTTTATTGTGTTTTTAATGTATGTACTATGCATGTGTATGTCTGTTGGTGTGTGTGTACACACACCTTGTACTGATTTTAATATTTTATATGTATTATTTTGCACTATTTTTAAGCTTTGTAACCATGATTTATCATGTATACAATAAAGCATATTCTCTCTCTCTCTCTCTCATATATAAGATATTTCTGAAATTTAGAAATCCCTAGAACATTACATTACTCTTTCTCATGTGATGCATAAGATTATTTAAAATAACTTGATTATTTGCTTTCTATTTTTGCAGTTCGACGAAAGTTCAAATAACTCGATCAACAATGACTCAAACAGCAACTTCAGCTTAGCAGACTCGGAGGGTAATTTGAGCGGGCTCTCAGTTGTCGATCCCAGTCATCCTACAGCCAGTTCCAATGTAGCAGAGGCTGTGTGTACCTGACATCTCAAAATGCAACATTTTCCTAGAATTGTTCGTTTGTCATCGTAATAAAAGTAAGCAACCCCAGATGAAATAACATAATTTTAATGTATTTCAATGGAATTGATTAATGGAAGATATATCTAATTATTATCTGGGAATTTTCTTAGATATTTCTATTATTTTTTTCAATAGTATGAAACTACCTCAATTTTTTCCATTGAAAAAAATAAAGAAACCTTGATACAGTGGCGTAGCTAGGGGTGGTTTGGATGACACGTGATGACCCAAATGCAAAAGAAAATATGAAATATCCATATACTATTTAGAGATACTGAAGGGTGCATTTAATATGTCTTAGTGACAAGTGATATAATGTATGACATGGAGGATTTGAATTGTAAAGTTGATTTTTTCAACTCAAATATTATTATTATTATTAGTAAAATACGTGAAAAGCAACTCTGTACATTGGTGGAATTATTATTAAAGATTTGAGAAATCTCACGAACAAAACGATAAACCTTGAGAAAAAAGCGTACTTAGAATTCAGTTTATGAAATAAAATTAACTATGGAAAGGACTAGCAGACTTTGACATATACAGTAAGAAATCAAACATGACGCTTCCAGATCACTTGTCTAATGTTAACAAAATTAATGAATACTTCTGCGGTATCAACAATAACAACTTGATTCCTGATGAGGAATGTATTTCTTTTTTTAACCAAAATAAAAAACATGAACGCACATTTAATTTCCATGCCATTAATAATAATGAAGTATATGAAGTGATTTTAAGCATTAAATCTGATGCCGTTGGTCCGAACCTACTGAGTATAAAGATGCTATTACATTGTTGCCGTATCATTATGCCTCATATCACTCATATTTTCAATTATTGTCTAGAATGTAATGAATATCCGACTCTATGGAAACAATCACATATTCTGTCTTTAGCAAAGTACCTATTCCAGATAATTTGAGCGATCTCGGTCCTATCAGTATACTATGTGCGATATCCAAGGTTTTTGAAAAAATAACAAGTAAACAATTAAAAAATTATCTAGATGAATTCCATATTCTACCACCTAGTCAATCTGGTTTCCGAGCAAATTTTAGCTGCACAACTGCATTATTAAAAGTAGTTGATGACATCCAAAGGTCAATAGAGGATTAGTAAACTTTGTCTTCTAGTTCTGCTCGGTTACTCAAAGGCGTTTGACCGCATAAACCATGTACTTCTTATATCTCTTCTGAATTACCTTGGATTCGCACCGAGTGCAACTGAGTTGATTGGAAATTACTTATAGACCCGATCACAATGTGTCACCTTCAAAAACTCTACTTCGAATCTCATCAATATCTATAACGGTGTTCCGCAAGGGTCCATATGGGGCCCACTATTTGTATTATATACATCATAATTTCCAGATTGTCTTCAATATTCTTCTGTCATCTGCTACGCCGATGATACTCAAATCTACATAGAATGTGATGAAGATACTTTTGACACAGAAAACACTTAATGATGACTTATGTTCTTTGATGAAATTATCCACCAAATATTGCTTAACTGTCAATCCCTCTAAGTCAGTAGTTATGCTCTTTGGAAGGACATTGTCACGTAAACGCAATCTAGACAAGGTTTCTATAAATGCAAACAGAGTTGAGTTACCTCTTAAGGATATTTCTAAAAACTTAGGACTATACCTCGACAGTTTTTTAAGATTCACACGACATGTATCACAAATTTTGAAACGAGGGTACAGCAATCTCAAAATGGTATATTCTAATAGAACACTGTTGAACAAAAAAAACAAAATGACCTTGTGTGAATCTTTAGTGTTATCACATGCTGATTTTGCGGACGTAGTATATGGTCCCAATCTCCTTCTAGCTGACAAGAATAGATAACAAAAGCTACAAAATTCATGTGTGAGGCTAATAACTGGAACAAAAAGACGCGACCAAATATCACACCATTTGAAAGATATCGGATGGCTAAATATGGAGTCGCGACACATTCTACTGTATTGTTTCATAAAATAATCAATGGCAAGAAACCAAATTATCTTTATAGAAAAATCAGTTACAGGACGGACGTACACAACCTCAATCTTCGATTCCGAAATCAGCTTACCACACCAAACCATAAAACCTCTCAATTCAGAGGCTCTTTTTCATTTTTTCTACCCCGGCTAGACAACCGGTTACCGAATGGATATATGCATATTTATTCTGGTGCGCTGAAAAAGAAACTTAAGAGAGATATTTTAATGGGTATTTTCACTATATCTTGAGACCTGTCAAGTAGGCATTTTAATATCTATATCATTTCTTGTATACCATACAGATATAAATTGTTATTTATTTATTCTCGCTCAATAATTTATAATCTCCATTTGTATTTATGCATAATTATTATTTTTTGAATTAAATTGTAAATAGGAATAAGGTTGGATGGAAGAGCAAGTTTTATCCATGTGTGAACATGGGCGAAAAATGAATCCGGCCATTTGATATGAACTTATCAATAAAATCAATTATTATTATTATTATAACAAATAAATCTGACTGTGCTGAAATTCATAACTCACCTAGAGGCAATTGATTCGAAACAAGTGCATACAAAAAATTTGAAATATATTATTTCAGAGTTTGCAGCTGCTAAGGCTACAAAGAAATTATATGTACCTTGAAAGAGGAGCTTTATTGTTTTAAATAAAATAAAAATTAGGTTTTTATTGCTTTTAACAATTTTTATACTTTGCTCTAGTGACATCATCAATATGCACAGGGTGTTGCCACTCATACTAGCTATGTCATTGACCTGAATAAGTTTATTCAACTTTCCCATAGAATTCTAGTAGTGAATGTTTTATGGTAATCATCAAAATGTAACTGTCACATGTTTTCAGTTTCTTTTCAGGTTCGAGAATGGATATGTCTCCAGTTGAATTCAAGTACGTATTCAAAAAATTTCCACAATAATTTGGAGGTAAAATATTATCGCAAATGGTGCAATGTGTATTGTTTAAGGTGGAGTAAAAGTGTGTCCTGAATGTATGAATGTAGATGAAATACTTATTTTAGTCTGTAAATAATTCATATAGAGGTAAATCATATTAATTTGTGTTCTTTAATACATACATTTATTTATTCCATGTATGATGTCTTAAAATAGGTTATTTCATTAAAAGAATAGTATACAGAGCTGGGCTGAATTTTGAATCGAGGAAAAGATAATTCTTTGTTGAGTTGAAATTCTACCTATTTTTAATATTTATTGAGATATTCGTCCATTTTATTTTATTCCATTAATTATTCAAATAGTTCCTCTTGTACTTTAGTAGAATATATGTTATATGATTGTTTGTTTAGAAGTTACAATACATTTTATTGTAGAATTATTACATCAACTTCTAACAATACATTGAATATTAAAGTTATGAAAATGTTCAACTAAAATAGAAACAAAACCTTGGACAGATTCCCCATATGTTTAACTTGTTTGATTGAGGACCTATTTATTTTGTAGAAATTCATATTGAATATAGGATAAAGATAAACAAAATTTATTTTCTTTATCCTATATCTCTTGTTTACATTCTAATGTACTTAAGCTGTGATAAGATGTTAAAAACGAAAAAAAAAATATTTGAAATAACTTTCTTGAAATTGGGTCAAAATAATTCATCAATAAACTAAAAATATCTTGCGTGTTACCGCATATTTGTATATACTAAAAGTTTTTGAAAATTTTCAGTCCACTCTGAATATGATGACATTAAGTTTATGTTAATTTTGCGGTAATATTTTACTCAGTGTAAATATTAGATTTTTTATTTCTCACTGTAAAACTTATTTTATGACATACAAAAGGAGTTTTAATAAGTTATCTGTAGAACGAAATCAATTTTATTTTTGATATTTTTTTTTGTTTCTCGCCATCCTCTGACGACTGGTATTACAATTTTTCGTAAATTATGCAAATTCCTTTTGAAGATGGAATATTGAAGTTTCTATTTATTGTTACACTTTTTTTTAAGGGCAACCGATTTTATGAAGTTTTTTTTATTTATTAAAATGGGGAAACCGTTTCAAAATTTTCAATTTGAAGTGGATATTAGGTTGGTTAGGATTTGGACTTATAAACACTGCTTGACATGTATCTTGATTGAAAAGGTAATAAAGATCATTTTTCCCCTCAGTCTAGTTCATTTCATTTTCAACAGGACCTCTATTTCGAAAAACAGGCACGGCTGCTCAAAAAAGCATCAAAATTGAAGTGAAATTTTACTAAAGAAACAAAAATAATACGATTCCTTCGAGACAGATAGGGTTGCCTTATTCCTTAAAAGATATAAAAATATTGTTTTTTCATTGATAATAACATGAAATAAGACAATGTTCGTTGATGATTTCTCAGCTTCTAGTGGCATGAAGATGAATAAGGACAATATAACTAGTCCCAAAAACACACTTCCTTAGAATTTTATGATTGAGGTGAATATTAGTATCTCTAATGTTTTTCTGAATTTTCCTAGGCCATCAATAGGCCATAAGGCCTATTGATGTTTGATCAAACGTAATTTGGTTATTAAATCTTGGAATCACGTGTTAGAACTGACACGTTAGTCTTGTTAGGAGTCACACGTTAAAAGCTGAGACCTCGTTAGTCCTTAGCTCAAACAAGTTTCGACTTCTTAGGGGTTGTCGTTCGTAGTACGACAGCTGGTTAACGGAAAAAGATATTTATTTAAACATATATAGTCCCATGAAAGTACTTACAGGAATAAGTAGTATGAGATCCAGAGGCTTATATCTATTTAGCAAGCTAATTTGACAAATTATTAATATTCAAACCCATTACTTGATGAAAATTAATAACAGTAACTGATGAACCTACTTATTTCAACGTATAATGGATAATTTGACAAAGAATGTATTAGTAATACAACACATTATGAAACACATCTTAGGCATTAATATTACTGAAGAGCAATTAGATATTTCACAGAAGAATAAAACATTTTGAGTTTTTAACTATAAGTATTCGCTAATTTAATAATTTTATTTTCTGTTTAATTTTGACCACTATTTGTTTGGTGAAATGGAATTCTTATCAGATAGGGCAGTTAGTTCATTAGGTGCACTGCAGTATCTGATGAAAAAAATCAACCCTAATTAAAGAAAAATTCATGCACGAAAATAATTAACTCGATATGTGCATAAAACTAATTATCCCAACCGTCATATATGGCTTCAGTCAAAAGATCCTGTGACAACCAGCATATCCACTAAGTCAGCTGCAGCCTCCATTTTGGCAACGAAGCGTTGTTCATTCCTTAGACTTGATTACGCTGCACTTATGAGGTTAAAAACCAGAAATACATGTCTGCAGTTAGCCAAACTTCTTGTTTGATTGATAGTCTATGATTTTTCTCTTCTGCTCTGGGTTTTGTAGTTGTGACAATATAGTATTTGACAGTGTAGGTTCTGATGAATGCCTGCAGAAAAACAACTACTTTCCCGGCCAATACCACGCTGGATATTGAATTATATCCGACAGACATGTATGCAAGATACCTCGCAGGGGTTAGTCTCGCAGATATGTTTCGTTTACCCAGCAGCAGGATCATCCTGAAATCATTCAAGTAGATTACCTAAAGACCTGTTTGGAGGTATAACCTCTCATCAGTGCAGGAAAGATCCGACCCAAACAGCAAAGTGCCTACCTGGGACTCAAATAATTTCAGTTCGACTGCATGTATGAAACTTCCGTCCAAGAGAAAGATTGTTAACTAGTAAAAAGTTTCTCAACTTCTGAGAGTTGTCGTTCGTATGGGGGCGACAGCTGATTAACGAAAAAAACATAAACAGAACAGCTCCATCTCGTGAAAAAAAAACTCCAAGCAGGGAAGAAACATCCCATGTACCAATACTCCGAAGACTGGATAGTCTATATACAAAGACTGTATCGAGGAAACATACGTATGAGAAAATAAATTTTTTGAAATAAAATCTCAAAATATTCGTCTGTCCCAACTATGAGGGACTTGTTAAAATCATCTGACTTGACAACTGACATGTGGTTTAACACGTGGTTTGTACAGGAAAATTTGGTCAAGCTAAAAAAAGCTTATTTTAACAGAAACATGTGTTTTAAGTATTTTTATTGAGTTTATAGGCCAAGTCAATTGAATTGGTAATAGGTTTGAAAGAAAAAAATATATGATTCTGACAAGGTAAGTAAATTTATTTTTGTACAGATTTCTCTATGAAACATTGTTTTTTGAATAAAAAAATTGCAGTATGCTAATTCGACACTTATTTTCAAGAACACAATATTCATTTAAAGAAAATGCACAATTTGAAAGCCTATTTCTACAATTGTAAGGAATTTCTTTTTCTGATTGAAAACTTTCAAGTTCTTTGCATTCATATTCATTCAAAAACATTCTTTGTTAGGGAATAACTTCTATTACTAACGTAAGGAATAGTTACAAATCATGTTTCCTATATACAGAGTGTATCAACAATGCGTGGGTTGACGACAGCAGCTTCTCTGTTTGTGATAGGAACAGAAGAAGCTTCGAATAAAAGTAGAGTACTGAAAGTTAAGTTTTGAAAATATAGCATCAATATATAGGGTATTCAATAAATGTGATTTAACAAAGTTTTACTTTTTAAATAGAACACTGTATATTTTTTACTCGAATGATTTGCTTCAAAAATATAAGTTTGTTGGGATTTATACTGTCCAAAATGGATTCAGACAGGGGATTTCAAAACTCATAACTTTTTTTATAATTAAGCGACTTTTAAATAAGTTCATACCAGAATAATTCACACACTATAAGCTTACAGAAAATATAGGGTTTGACACCTTGATTTCTTTCAGAAATTTATCTAATTTTTGTGGAAAGTATGAAATAGTAGTTGAAGCAATATAGATTTATTCATTCAGTGCTGATAGAAAGGATAAGAAATGAACTCGAAACAATTTTGAAATACATAAATCTATGTGTAAACTAGGTCTATCTTCAATTTCGTTAATAATTTGAAGTACTGCTTATCTTATAATAGAGTGAAAAACTTCTATAAGTCTATTTTTCTTTCACTATCATTGATTTTCAGAGGTAGAGCCAGACAGAAACATATAATAATTTGAGAGTAGTATATCTTTTGAATTATATCTGATTTCTTTGATTTTGCTAATCTGTGTTTATGTTCCTCCATAACACATTTATTCATATATTATAGTTACTAAGGTTCGATAGGCTGAACAATGTATGCAGCACAATTCAATTCTACTAGGAAATTAATATTACTGGAGTTTTTTCCCAACACCAAATCGATATTTTAACACCTCGACGTGTTTCGATCACCAAGTGATCATCTTCAAGAGGAAGATTAAACTAGAAACTATCGCGAAGAACGCTATTTATGCTATATAGATATACCGTACACCAAAGGTTCCAAATAGTGCATCATATCTACTAGGAAAAGCAAGGAATCAGTTTTCTTTACGAAGGTAACTGTGGAGAAACCTATCAATGACATATCACACAGTTCTAACTAACTACATACTCAACTCAAACACTCTTTACAGTACAATAAAATCAAAACTCTCATACATTGTAAAAAATCAGAGTCCAAACAGTTGAGGTGAATTTGAGTTTTTACAAAATATCAAACGTTATTGTGACTGAATATCAACAACTTTAAACAAAGTTATTGTGTCTTTTTCAGTATTTTGTAACATTATCCCCCTCGGTGTAAATTTACCCCCAGCTCAGATATTCAGGATAATGTAGATTCCGTGTGCCATCTGTAGATCGGCAACTTTGACGATACCTTGGAGACCTATATAAACTTTTTGAACTTATCTATAAACCAAACACCTATCGCAAAATCATTTTCAAGAATAATCACAAGTTGGTCCAGACGCAGAAATCAGAACATTCGTAAAAGAGAAAAAAATGTCAAATAACCTACTGTAATGAATATTTTTTTAATTGAATCTCAATCTGAGTTTTCCATGTTTCTTAATGTATCAGGTATCCTATTGTATAATATGTATTCCTGAATGATAAATTGATCTATATTTAAAGTAAATTCTTCGTTAATGAATTGTTTGAATGAATTAAATGGTCACATCGGTTTGGTGGCAAACCTCTCGTCCCCCCTCGACAGGGCCCGATCTAGGGGGGCAAACCAGGCAATTGCCCGGGGCGGCAAAATTGAGGGCGACACGGCGTCGGCGGCAAAAATTTGAAAGATCTAACGAAATTAACTTTAAACGTTCAAGCCAGTCTCGATATACCTACACAGTAGGTTGAATGGATTGACGCCAATCAGAAAACAACTACTCCTCTAGCTAATACCACAAAGGGCGTTGGATTATATCCGACAGGTGTTAGTGCAGGAAATTTCCTGAATGTGCAATTGTCTGTGGAAATTCCTGCACTGACGCCTGTCGGATATAATCCAACGCCCTTCGTGGTATTAGCCACGAAGGGTATTAGGAAATTTCCTGAATATGCAATTGGCTGTGAAAATTCCTGCACTGACGCCTGTCGGATATAATCCACGCCCTTTGTGGTATTAACCAGGAGAGTAGTTGTTTTCTGATAGGCGTCAGTTCATTCAACCTACCTTGTATGCATATCGAGACTGGCTTGAACGTTTAAAGTTCATTTCTTTAGATTTGTTTGCTGTCAGTCTTCAAGCATAGCCTACTGACTAATAAGAAAATTTGAAAGATGGTTAAACAAAAAAAAACACATCCTACACAAAAGTTGTTAGAATATAATATATTACTATTGACATCACTGAAATTTCACATCATATTTTAGTAGATTACAAAAATTACACCATCTATGGAATAACCGCATGGGTAGAAGACGGCAAATATTATTTTGTCCGGAGTGACGAAATAGCTGGATCGGGCGCTGCCCCTCGAGAGTGTGCTGCTTGTTTACGCAGATTCCCATTGTTTCGAGATTCAACACAATACACCTCAAAGAAACTTTTTTGAATGGTATCATTTGGAGAATACCCTGCTTTGTGGAATAATCTCCCCGATATGTTTTCCAGTGATTTCAACCCAACGTAAATCTTCACTTCCACGCAGGAAAGTGTATACAAAAGAAAATTAGTGGATATGCATTTATTATTAACTATATATAGTTAGCTAAAATTTGACGAAAAGTATTTCAGCGTTGAGGCTAAAATATTTCCGAGTGTTTTGCTCTCAAATTGGTAGCAAAGGAGTTAAATTTATCAACTGCAAAAATGGTATATTATTCTCTATAATAATCGAATCCCACTTTAAGACACCATGGTAAAATAAAGCATAAGTTCTCTCTATCTCTCTCTCTCTCTCTCCAATCAATAAGGATTTTAAAAACTGATATTAAAAAATATATCTTTTAGTGCTATTATGACAGTAATATGAGATACCAGGAAAGATTTCAGAATTCTATTTTCATTCATATTGTGATCGTCAACCACTCTTTATGACAGCCACTGTATAATTTTCGTTAATGAAATTACAAATTTTGAAGGAAAACTAAAAGCTGTTTTTTTATATTTGCGACCTTTTCGTTTTAAGCTTTATTGATTGATATGACGCGCATGTGCGATCGGGAACTCCAAATAAATATTCATCTCTTTCTTGGAGAGTTATCCTCATAGCTACTGCTGGCCGACTCTACTTTCCTCGGTAGAGTAGCCCAAATAGTTTTCTCTACAAATGAAGTGAAAAAATTGACATTTACTTAAGTGGGCCAATCTGCAGCATCCCTATGGAGCAGTTTAGAAAAACCAGATTTTTCAAATTCACTTGAATATGAACACGTTATTTTTCGTTTTTGCTTTGTTTTATTGTGTTAGTGATTGTATTTTGGGTAAGTAGATATTTATATAGGAATTTTGAATTATTATTGAAAGGATCACATGAACATGCTTTCTCAAATTTAAAATTTAGATCAATACATATATTTCTAAGAGAATGCAGTAGTTTGATGTTTTATTAAATATAATGATGATAACAAAACTTATAACAGCAAGAACAGGTTTGATTCTGGGATATAATGTTCATAAGAATATGGCATAGAAATGGGAATAATTTTGAGAAGAAAAGAATAATCTCCCAGGTTTATTAGACACGCGATCACAAATGGAAATATTATTTTCAAATTAATTATGAAAGCCTTTAACATATGGAAATAATTAATAGAAATAAAAATTGACTATTATAGTATACCGGGTGACAACGAAATCATTGTCCACGGAATCACTCAATTGTTCACGAGGTTAAAAATTTGAAATTTGAATTATAGGTACCTATAGTTCGCCTAAGCCGATATGTTTAATGATGGAACACTTGAAAATCCGTGCAGGGTTAACCGTAGATGAACCGAAGTCAAGAATTTCAAATAGAATCCTGTATATTTTTTTTGACCATTTCATTGGATATAACATTTTCTTTTCAACGATATAACACATAATGTTTTTCAAATGCTATATACTTTACTTCATTTATCTCGATAATCTCAATAGGAAGTGATATTTTCTGAACTTTGACATCAAAGGTTCCTTGTTTAGTAGTTAGTAGTTGTTACTACCACTAAAAAATGTCAACGATACTGAGCTGTTTATTTAAAATTGTCAAAGCTGATCTATATTATTGTGAGTTGATAAATACTCACTCATCTTCATCTTCAACATTTTTGTAAGTAAAAAAAGTACACTTCGATGTTAATGTTCAAAAAAATTCCAATTGGTATTTGTGGTGAAAAATTAAAATTTTTGAATTTTCATTAAAAAACTGGTCAAATTTCGTCGTTTGTCTCTCACTACATCGAGTTGTTTGATAATATTTCTATATATGACATCATAGTGTCGCCATATTGAATTTGAAGAAAATTTATTTTCCATATTGAATGGAAATGGTCAAGTGTTTTATATCCGATCAAATGGTCACAAAATATGCAGGATTCTATTTGAATTTCTTTTCTTGGGTTCACTTCCTGTTAACCCTGTATATATTTTCAAGTGTTTCATCATTAAATATATCGGGTTCCCTGAACCACAGTAAGAATCAACAAGTAAGTCCACTCCCACTACTTTCATTCATAAATTCACAAAGTTTTTGGTGACCTCGAAAACGAAGTGCGGAGCCAATTTCGTTCTTTTACCATAGGTGTGCGCTCATATAATAATGTTTTTTTTGTATCTCCCATTTTCTAATCACTTAATAATAAAACGATCAACAATAACCAACTACAAAAACTATAAACAATAATAACAACAGCAAATAAACACAAAATCAATTTCCTACCGTTTATTATAACTAATCCGATGCCAGTGGTACCGTCGAATCCTTCGATACTACAGTACTGAACGTGTTGGATGAGAATCTAAGAACGATTGAAGGTCCCCGGCAACTCGGGCTAATCACGTGGTAAGAGAGACTATATACTGTCTATAGACTGGTTATATATCTACTATATACTGGTTATATTATTCTACTGTGGTTGAAATATATTCTTATTCTGAATTTCAGATTTCTTACCTCATAAATAACTGAATGACGCAGTGATGTACAATGATTTCGTTGTAACCCAGTAGAATCTGAATGAAAACATTTACTATACATTTTCTCAATTACCTATTGCTGTGGGACCCTGTTGAAAAAGGAATATAGTTCATAATTTGTGAACGTTCTTTCAAAGTACACATTTAATTTTCCTTGCAGACAAGTTTTAGGTTGATATTTGGTTAAGATAAATTAATGGAGAAATAAAAAATGAGAATTCATTCTTGCCATATTCTCTTTTTAGGTAGCAAGAATGGCACAAATTTGAAAAAAGCAGTTGAAGATTATTACCTGAACTACGACTATGAAGTAGCCAATAACTCAGTAAACATAGAATTCAAATCAGAATCACTGATACTACCAAATCCGGAAAGTTTAGATTCTAAATACACCATCGATATACTACCAAATGTAGAGCTTCCTGATGACTCTCTAGCAGATTCAGATTTACGTGATCATGATTTCATAGACAATATAATGTACGTTTACTATGGCTCGCAGCATAGAAATGTTGGAACATACGGCCCAGAAATTATTATCATAGGGTCAGTACTTAGTTGCGCAGCTCAGCTGCTAACCATTTTTTGTGTGCTGCTCAAGAAAAATCAGAGAGGGGAGAGAATGATGACTTATATATTTTTCCAAATAATGGGAACTTTCTGCATATCCAATTTAATTTTCATGTTGGGAGTTTATGTAAGTTGAATTGAAATCAAGATTAATAAAATTTGAAACGAAAAATACTGCCCTTTATGTCTGAGTTATATAAGAACATATAGGCTTTTACAATCGTAGTCACGATTGAAGAGAATAAAATCTAGCTGGTAGGCAGTAGTAGTAACGGCTCGTACATTGGAGAACAGGGGAGGCTTAAGTCATATAGACTATATACACACAGAAAAGTCCGCCGGAGGCACGAAAATTTTTATGTTGTTGCACGCTTTGCTTAATACTAAAGTTAGGGCATGGGCATGACAATGCGTAAAAAGTGCATGAGGAGCTCTGGACTTTATTTTAGTTTGTAAACCATTTAAATGGCCGGCCATGACCGCAATCTAATCATAGGTTTGCGGAATTAAGTTTTGCCTAAAATTATAGGTGTCATACGTACGAATTAAAAAATTAAATAAATCGACAGCTGTGCGCCCAGATGAAACATCATGAAAACCCATAAAACATTCTACCACATTACCATCTTTTACATATCTAAAAACGATTGAAAGTTATGATGTACAAGTAATATCGGTAGTTTCATTAATTTCCCATGCAAAAAAAGAAACCCTTTCAATCTCCTTGCTTATATTTTCCTTAATAATGTATGCCACAATGTCTATAATAAGCTCATTTTGGATGGTTTTTGAGGTGCCCGAAAAAACGCTACCGTTTAAAAAGGTGCCAAATTGTGAATCATATTTGCCATAACACGAGCTAAATTTTTTGAATCGGACTATCCTATTTTAGACCACGTTTGGTATTCGGTTTGCACGAAAAATAAAACACAGGGCCAACAAAAAAGTTGGCAGACAAATCTTTTAGTACTTCAGGTTCTTTTCGACCACGGCCTACCAGCAGGGATTTTTTTCTCTTCAATTGGAGTTGAGTTTTCAATAATATTGTAAGTAAACTATTTTAATTTTTTTTGAGATACTCAATCAATTCAATAATTTTAATTATTTCTAAAGAACAATGAACTAAACTAGTAACCTTTTGAAATATTGAACTATTTTGTTGATAATAATGACAATTTTATTTTCTTTCATCGGTTATAAAAGTTATTACCGATGTATGTACGTGGGTTGTTAAAAAAATAAGGTGAATGTTCAAATTCGTATCAGTATTCGATCAGCTATTTTTTTATGTTGGGACACTCGTCTCGATCATATGTTCACAGTTTCGGCTGTTGAGCATGTTAAGTTTGTTGATGAGAGGCATAAGAGTCAGAAGTGTTTTGGTGTGTTCGGCGATTTTCTACTGTTTACAAGTTTTCCACAGAAGGCCGATGAAAATGTTGAATCGTCGAATCACTATTAGAGAAGTTGCTGAGGATGTCGGCATGTTAGTTGGCTCATGCCATGTCATTTTTTCGGAAATTTTGGGCATGAACCGTGTAGCAGCTAAGTTCGTTCCAAAATAGCTGAATTTTTATAAAAAAAAACCGTTGCATGAGCATCGCTCAGGAATTGTTGAATGATCTCAATGGTGATCCAGATTTGCCTGAAAGAGTCATAACTGCTGACGAATCATGGGTATATGGTTATGACATCGAAACCAAAGTCCATTCGTCCCAATGAAACAGGCCAGGAGAGCCAAAACCAAAAGAAGCACGCCAAGTTCGATCAAATGTCAAGGTTTTGCTCAGTTTTCTTTAATTACCATGGTGTAGTGCATCAATAGTTTTTGCCAAATGGTTGAACGGTCAATAAGGAGTATTATCTTGAAGTTATGTGCCACTTGAGAGAAGCAATATGAAAAAAAAACTGTATTGCAGAAAAACAATTCATGGCTTTTTTTTGCCAAAAATAATCATGCCTCGGCCACCGTATTCACCAGATTTGACCCTAGCGACTTATTCCTATTCCGAAGATTGAAGAGACTCATGAAAGGACGGTGCTTTGCGACGATTGAGGAGGTAAAAACCAAATAGCTGAGAGCTCAAGGACATACCAAATGGTGCATATCAGAACTTCTTCGAGGATTGGAAAAAACACTGGCACAAGTAATACACTTGAGGGGGCTACTTTGAAGGGGAGAAAATGTAAATTGATGAATAAATAAATACTTTTCGAGAAAAATTACAATTTACCTTATTTTTTGAACGGAGTAGTAAATGTTTGGAATTGTCCAAGTATCTCAAAAAATTATGAGGGTTATTTAGGAACAAATGCAGATAAATTTCTCTGGAATATTGTTTTATTTTTTTTTTCTGTTCAACCATCTGTACAATATTTTAACCATGAAACATGTTATATTTACAAGTGCGTAAACACTGATTTGATTTCATATTGAGTTTGGCTGATGCTATGATATATTCACTATCTGCGGTCCATTAGAAACAGTTTTTAATCTTCATTGGCATAAAATGATTGTAAAATACTCCCCATACCAGAACAAAAACACTGTCTCTCGATACATACTCTGTTAACACATTTTAGCATATCCAGATTTTGTAATGATACTAACCAAGTTGGCACTCTGATGAAATGATAGTTCTAACTCATTGGTTAGCAAAACTCGCGTCGAGACACAACCGTACTTTAGTTTTTGTGTGGGGACGTGATTTAGTTTTTAATCTTTAAAAGTTCATTTTTCGGTTCAGGATATTATTATTTTGGAAAGTAGATTAGTACTGCTAAGCATGTCACACTCTGGCAAGAATAACGTAACAACTCAAAATTGAAAAAATATGATTTGATGTTAGTCTTGTAAAAATATAAAAAATATTTTTAACTTACATAAAACAAGTAAGTGAATCAATTCCTTGGAAATGAAGGTATATGTTATAGTAATTATCCTTTTCAAACTATTTGGACCCCGATTTTACAATACAGAGGAACCCTGATTTCGCTGTTCTGTTCTATTTGGGGTTGTGTTATTACTTTTTTCAGGGTGCGATATGACTTATTTATAAGGTGGTAATGCATTTTATAAGTTTATACCATCCGTTCGTCTTCTCGCTCTATATATTATTTATTAACTAACTCGTTTTTCAAGGCCACAAAGAGCACAACAAAATGCCTCATAATATCCCTCATATTATATTTTTTACATCTGATGACAGCAGTATGGGTGTGCTTGTATTGTTTCTATGTATATAAACGATTTTCCAACAATGGACTCGTCAAAGAAAGGCATCTCAAAGTTAAATACTTCAACATTGCTGCTTACGATATTCCAACATTCCTAACTTTGGTAATTGTCAGTTCCATTCTAATTTACGAAATTTTAAAAAAACTCTCTTCCAGGCCACATATTTTATAGCACCGCAAAGCTATGAATCTAAACGATTCTGCTTCATCTCGGTTCAGAAAGGAATGATTTTGAACTACATGCTGCCAGTATCTGTCCTTATAGTGTTGACAACTATATACTCCCTGAGTGGAATCAGAAAAATCAATATGGAATTATCAAAACTAGAAATCAATAGTTCCGCTGAATCTCTCAATGCTCTTCGCAACGAACTGGAATTTCTGAAAGAGAAAAAGGATGACTATATGGATGATGAAATAGTTAGTCTGAGAGAATCAAAGACTTGCTTAAAGTCTCTTTGTATCATACAGACTTTGTATGATATAGTTTGGTTTGTGGTAGTTTTAGCTCTGGAGAATGTCAATGATAGTAATGGAATGGCTGTCATATATGCTATCATGTCATGTCTGTTGGTAAGTTTTGATTGCTACTTCAAATGTGAAAATTATTCAAAATTGAATATTCTCAAAGCGAACTACTTCATTATTGGAATATACTGTGTGTTATTTTTTTGCATCTCAAAGAAATTTTGAGCTGATTTTTGACTTATGTCGAAACAATATGATCGATTTTAATGGAGTACTTTTCATTTGCGGGGAGCTTGTACGTAGAAGCAGAAAAGTTTATGAATATTTTTAGGAGAGATTAATTTTTGGGAAAGATAGGTTTTGGCCAATTTAATAGTTGTCTTTCAACTATTTTTAATTGCAAGTGAGCCGTGAGAATGTATTACTTCAAAATATGTTCTCAAAATTCAGAATTACTCATTGAACTGACATTTCGTTGTAAAATATATAGTTTCTAACGAAAAACAACAATAAAAACATGTCAAAAACTACACCTCACGATTTGATCTCCACAAACTTTATTTGAAAATTATATCACATGTTTTGCTAGCACAGTAGCTTTTTCAAGTGATTCAATCACAGCGATTCAATGCCAGCGAAACATGTTTCACTGACACAGTAGCTTTTTCAAGTGATTGAATCACTTGAAAAAGCTACTGTGCTAGCAAAACATGTGGTATATTTTTCAAATGAAGTTTGTGGAGATCAAATCGTGTTTAGAAACTCAAATAGCTTTATATTACGCTAAATTATAAGCAGCTTCTTGGGTTTTGAATAGGGAGTCTGGGTTAGTGTGCCAGAAGACCTGGGTTCAATTTCAGGTCAAGTCATATCTCCAATAGTTTCTGAATCCTCAAACTATCCGAAATAATATAAAATACGAAAAATAGGAATAATTTTCAGATTACTTATTATTATGCAATTTGGTTGAACTCAGGGTTTGTAATTCAGTGAACTGGTGTTTAAACCACTCCAATGAGTTTTTTAACCATTCATTTTTTTAACTATTTGAAATCGAATAAATTAAGAACAAAAGAGGGTATTTTTGAACGCTTCTTCAAGTTGTTTCCTGTTTTGAAATTTAATATTATTTCCATTTGGGATATCCTTCACAAATGAATTTTATTTTAAAATTTTGAGAAAGACCTTTTTGACATTCTACTTCTACAATAAGTATTGGAAAATTGTGAATGGAGAAAGTAATTAACTTCAATGAAATCTCTTTACTGGAAGAAACAACTATTTTCAAGGAGGTGGTTACTGAATTACAAGGAAATTACTTTATCCAAATCGGTTAGTACTCCACATATTAGTTATGAAATTGAAGCAGATATCCTGCGAAGAATATAAAAACTTCACTTACATGAAAAACTATCACATTCTTGGTGTTCGTCAAAGTTTTGGGTAAAGACACTTGTCTCCATCTCTTCATCAGCACCTTTTTTGGTCAAATTTGAAAGGATTACCACATTTATCGTTAATTGAACAATATACTATCTTTATTGATATTTTCAAGTTGAAATTGTAATGTATAATAAATTCAAGAAGTTTTGATTCACAGTATTTTCATTGTGATAACAGGAATTAATGGAGATTTTTCAAATGAAAGTGATCACAAAAAGTTTTTCAAGTCTTTTCAAAAAATTTATTTTTCATAAAAAACGATGCTAAGCTTGACAAATAAGTATTATGCCTTCAAAATGAAAAGAGAAAGTGTTAACAACTACTCTCTACTGGTAACGCTATCAGTGAGATATTAATTTTTCACTACTATTGTATAAAATTTTTCATGTGAAGAGGAAAAAATTAATATTTTTTTCAGAACTGGTACATTTTCATCAAAAGGAAAAGCCTAATGCCCACTCTCAGTGATCTTCCAGAAGAAATTAATGAAATTGTTATCGAGAAAGAACAAGAACTCATCATCACTGCCTCTGCCAATGTTTCAAGGAGAGGTTCATCAGACAGTATTCCATTACTGAATTCAGATTCTTGCACTGAAATGAGAGACCTGCGTTTAGATCAGATAAGTACTATAAGCAGTTAAATTTAAAAAAAGTTCAACAATTGGTAGAGATATTAAGTGTATCAAAAACTCGTTTTATATGATTTTAACCTAGTTGTGCCAATTAGACTAATAATGAAATTATCTGGTGAGAAAGTAGGAATTGAATTGGTTATTAATTGAATTGAAAAACACATACTTAATTCAATACAATGAAAATGGTATGATGTTCCAAGTAGGCAACTGAAAGCAGATATTCATGAAAGACAAATTATTTCATGTAGTGAATTGATGTAATTATGAAATGTTTTGTAATTGATAGATTAGATAACTTGATTCAATGAAAATACATGTAGACTATGGAATAGAACATGTCTGACCAGCAAACTTATGAATTTATGTCAGAAAGGGATAAATATTACATCAGTGAGACTTTTCCAGTTAGTTTTTCCTATTTACAATACTGTTCAACTTGGAGACCTTCCCCTGTAAAATATCAAGTTATTCTCATGGTTGAATTATCATTGGCTTAAAAAACTTTTCAAGCACAACAAAACTGTAAAAACACTAGTCTCGACGAATGTTTTCAACATTGTTGGCAACAACTGTAGATAACTGGTCACTAGTAGCTGAATTGGTAAAAGTTTTCACAGTTCTGGTTTCCTGATGGCTGATAGAAATTATTCTCCCAGTTAACCAGCACAAGGGTACTTTAAACTTTAAGGAAAACGGAAGACATTTAAACAATAAATAACCTGTCACGTAAAGTTTCATTAGGATATATGTTGATATGCTATTAGTGAAAGTTAATTTGACTGAAATTAGATTATATTTGGCCAGAAAAAGTGGACCTTTCATTGGCGGGGGCTGCCGATTCAAATGTATGTCAACTATTACACTCAACAATAACCATTTAATTTAAAAGACATGATTATTTGATATGCGGGCACCGAAAACTGTAAAATTTATGAAATATCAAGAAAATATTCAATAATTCTTCACCACATAGATACACGGGACAAACGCATGTTTTTTCTGAACTTTATGAAATTAGTTGTCACTCACACCACAATGATGACAAATTGTTAATCCTTTATATTGATGTTATTAGCAGGAGAATTGAACTGGACGAACTAATTATCAGATTTATTTTATTCCGAATACAAAACTAAAATTAGCACCAAACTCGAAAATCTAGAAAAACAAGTTTCAATGTTATAAGATTACACAGGCATTTACTTCAAATGTGGTTTACAGAGCTACAAATTTGGATTGAAACTAAACTTTTTAACTTTTTACCTTCAAATTGTTTGCAAATATGAAAAGAAAATGTGCAATTGAGATACAACTGAAATTTACAAAAACATTAAATAATATCTAAAGTAAATTTAAAGGTGAACACGCCTGATGACGCTATTGTATAGTGACACGTTGCGGAAAAAATCAAAGAAATAATGTTGAAAAACTCCCTTATATTTTACCACCACCAGAACTGTGAACTACGAGATTTTTTGAAGAAAAAACTTAAAACACTTCAATTATTTATGCAAAAATTTAAACTCTACATGGAACAATTTCGGGGATATGTGCGAAAAAAACAGAAAACAAATGATTGATTCTCTCTCCCAAATCCGAGGCTCCAGCATAAGACTTTACCGCATTCACAGTAAAGGCAGTTCGCAATTTTTAGAGCAATTATTAAAATAAAAACAAGAATAGATGAAATTCCTGAGATCTTTTGAATGATTGCAGTTCAATTTGAACTTATTTTGCAGGTTTGCAGGTCATATATTTTCATCTGAAAAATAACTGAATGATAAGAGGTATAATTAGACATTACTCTAATGAAAAATCTTTTTTCCTTAGTAATTACAAACAAATTAATGATGTGAAGTCACATAATGTAATTTCTTACCATTTCTCTATTCTAAACAAAGTAACAAGGGCCACTATATACCCATTGGAAATGTGATTTAAAATTTACTATAAATTAAACTTATTCTGTGTGTATATGATCAGAGTTGTTTACAATTTTTAATATTTACTGAATTGTACATATTTTTGCAAAAATCTCTCAACAAAAAATTCAAAGTGTTTCTGAATTTCCTCATCAGCTCAGTGTCACTCCCTATGAAATGATTATAGGAACATAATTGACATTGACATCGGCCTATATCAGTATTATTCTAGTGTGTAAGGATTTTTCTCAAAGAAAAAGCACAAATTAACCTTACGTAAAAATTTAATAACGAGTAGAAAAATGTTAAAACCAGCATTGCTGGCATTTAAATAATAAATGTTGTTGAAAATCTAAATGTTTTTTTTCATCCCCTAATCCCTAGAAAAATGTTTGCTGTAGAAATTTCTTTAAATACTGGTTAAATCAACTGTATTACCAAAATAAAATATATATTTAACATATACAATATCTGGCATATCAATTAAGACAACACTTGTAAATATATCATACATGCATATGATCAGATTTCCAAAAAATGCAACAAATATATCAAACTTTAAAAACATGATTACAATGAAACTTTTCATTATATATACAAGTAAAAAAAAAATAAAAACATTACGATGAGTCAGAGTCTGACTCAATTTCGGAACCAACATCATTTTCCTCGTTATGATCTTCTTCACTACTGTCTTCCTCCCATTCGTTTTCACTCTCACTATGAACATCCATTGCAATATCGTCTTCTTCAGAATCACTAGATTCTGTAATAAAACAAAAAAAAATGTTCAAGTAACAAAAAATATCTACTTGTTTATTAAAATGCTTCTATAACCAAAGTAGCTGTCTCATAATATTGTTGCGAACCTAGTTTTCAAAACTCGTTCGGTTTTGTGCAAGTTTTAACAACTCTATTTGATTTATTGGCGTTTCAGAAATCCAAGATTGTTTATACATTTTCGTCAGTTATATACTCAAACAAGTTGTATTGCAGTTCAAGACCGTTGAGTTTCATTTTTCAATAAGTTTATTTTAATTATATCCACAATTGTGGATATATTAGGAGAACGGTCAATTTACGTCAAAACCAGGAATTATACGGACACATGAAATTCAGTTAAGCCATCAGTATTAGGACCTTACATTTCTTCAATATTGAATTTTGTGTACAAAATTAAACATTTAAAAATGAGTGTTCAGAAGCCCAGCGGCAATACAACATTTTCTGATGTATCAGTAATATTTATACTGTACACATGTATGTACTTTTCCACTATACTGTAGGTCAATTTTTAATGTTTGTGTTAACAAAACCATGTTTTAAGTATCTACAGCATCGGAGTCAGTTTGTTTTTTCCAGTAACTTTTTTCACTCTTTTCGAATACTATTATCACCCTTTGTATTTTGATTGTAACTCTGAAAAATTTTGTAAATTTTCACTTGAACTAGCTTTATTCAATGAGTTCATATCATTATAGATGGATTCCGGTGCAACTTGTTGCATGAGTCCATTTTCAAAATATACATCCCTTTTTAAAAAACATAAATCGAGCAAAATGTTGGTGAAAACAACATCATGCAAAGGATTGAAAAATGTTTAGAGCGAATTAAACCATGTATGGAACCGTTTCTTCAACAAAATCTAATATCTCTCACCAGTTGTCAACACCTATACCACAGATTAAATACAGATGCGAAAGCTAGGCCTCCCGCCAGAACCTAGTTTTTATACGCATGTGCAGTTACAGGTGGTTTCAACTTCAACCTCAATTTTCACTTTCCACCCAACGTTCCTTTGTTATTGTTTACAACTTTAATTTCAGTAACTATTGGAATATAATAAAATTTGTGAATAGGTGAAATATCTTTTATACAGGAGAATGTTTCGCAAAGGAGGAACAGTTTGTGTTGTTGTTCGTGGTTGTTTTACAAAAACTGGGGAAAATACAAGGTTGTTCAGAATTCAAGAGAATTCTATAAGGTAGGTAAATGTTAATAATTTTCATTTCTCAGCATTATCTCAACGCAGTTTTTTGAACATTCTATTTATAATCATTTGGAAATGTCCCATGCAAATAAATTGATATTTTGTTAATGTTTTTTTAGGGCTGCTTGTTGGCTACGGTTATGTAACAGAGGATTTATTAGGTATCCATGCCTTGCATAGAAACTATAGGGTACGTGAGAAACATTTTGCCAAAGAAGTCATTTCTCAATCTGGAACTCGTTAACATCTATTCCAAAATGCAGTTCCATCCATATTTCCTCACAGTGCCACTAAGCACTTCTTGGAAGTTATCAATGATGATAATTGCGAAGGACCTCCTAAGAAAATTGCTGTCTTGGATGGGGAGTACCATTTTGCATGTTCTTAGTACATATTTTTTTGAAGGATACCTACGTTGTGTCCCAAGTTTACATATTGATTGTAATATCTTCTACATTTCTAAATGATAATTTGTTATTTTTGGACATTACAAGTAACATCTTCATGCACGCAGAAACCATAACTTCTCCTCCAGCTGCTACAGATATGTCAGGTATGTTTTTATGAAATATGAGGAAAGAAAACAATATCAATTATTATTCTATGATATTATTTACACACATGATGTATGTACCAGTTTAAAAAGAAATTAGGGTAAATCAAGAGTTTTATCAAATTATATATCACTATATGAATGAATTACATTACAGTTTTTTCCAGTCCCAGGTCAGAGAGGTCTTCACCTTCTTCAAGTTGTAACGTCTCTCCAACAACTGGTACTCAAACACAAGCATTTTTGAGCTGTGGAACTCCACGAAAGATGAAGTTGCGTGAGAAACTAAGAGCTATGACAAGGAAAAAATGCATGAAAACATCCAGTCATGAGAGAGATACGACTCTAGAGGACTTCAATGAGATGTATGACAAGTTTCTGAGTGAACCTTTATCAGGAATTGTCAAAACACAAGCCAAATTGAAGAAATTAAATCCGCTCAGCAAGAAGGTATTCCACCGAATACAAACAATTTGCAATAACACTTCATTTTTTGGGGCCTCGAGCATTTCATGAGTAAATTGTTCTGTCTTCTGTCTTCGTGGTATTAGCCAGGAGAGTAGTTGTTTTCTGATAGGCGTCAGCCCATTCAACCTACTACGTATTAATCGACCCCGTCAGTAACTTATTTATAATTTTTACTTCTTTTTATTTTTAGTGTATTATATTGTATCTATTATATTGTATGTGATAAGGTCATCCTTGTAATTAGACCTATATTCGAGACTGACTTGAACGTTTAAAGTTCATTTCTTTAGATTTGTTTACTGCCAGTCTTCAAGCATGGCCCACTGACTAATAAGAAAATATACAAAATGATTGAAAATATTCCTAATTTTTATCAAATTTCACTACTGAACTTAATTGATGATATCTACTTATCTCTGTAATCAAATTTGTCAATATGCAAGTTTCTTTATTTCATTATAATGTACCACAAAAATACCATCACTTTTTATGTGAACAGCGAAAGCATGTTTTTTCAGTGTACATTAAGAGGAAATAGTTGAAATCAACCAAACCTTTTTCTCCGTGTATATCAAGGTGGTATACACATCATATTCAAGGTTACGAATTTTGAGCCATAGAACATCTCAAAGGCGGCATCAAAGCTTTCGCATCTGTATTTAATCTATGCCTATACTATCAAACAGAATAATTTTGTTGTTGTGAATTCAGAAGTCGAAAGTAAGCTGAACATATGGACTGAAGCAGTCACTGAAAGTACAAGAGAAAAACAATTTTATTTGCCCCTTAAATTTCTTTGTCTTTAATGAATGTATCTTTCAGTGTAGGCCCGCAAGAGTTATTGTGGTATTAGCAAACATAGTTACATGACAAAAAGAGTTATTAGCAAACACCACTTAATAATAATCTTTATTGGTTTCAGAGACCTAAAAGGTATAAAAACAAGTCAAAAGAAATTTGAACTTGTTTCGTTTGTGAAGACTTATAGGTAGAATTTGAAATTACTCTATAACTCTTTTGTATTTAATAACAACTTTAGCACGTGGAATATACATAATTGTGACATCAACCAATCAGATAGCATTTTGATGTCATTATTTCTTATTTGAATAACACTTTATTGTGATTTCACCTGAGTTTACAAAACCGCGGCCTATGTTTCACTATATAATAGCTTCTTCAGGTGTGAAGCGCATGTAAGGGTTTTGTGAAATTTCAAGTGAAAATCATACAAAAAAATGTTATTTGAATCGGTTATAACGGACTTTCATCAAGTATCCTCCAATTCCATCCTATATATAAATTATTGGTTGAATATATTAAGTGAACATTTAATGATAATATCTTGTGAAACGAGTGCGATATCTATGGGAGAATACAATGCAAAATTCTACTTTTCATATTGGTCTTACCTTTATCATTATATACAAGCAATGGTTCTTCATTCTCGTTTTCTTCATGAGAACTGCCACCAACCTGAGGTAGTAACAATTCTAACCTTCCCTTTAACATGTTGAGTGGTGTGAGTGGAGCTAGTCGACTTGCTATACTTCCTAAAGTTGAGCCAAAGAGATCAGAAAGATCTGGATTGGACATGAGGATACCAGCATGAATTTGTAGAATATGTTTAAACCATATGGCACCTATTTGGCTCCTGAAAAATAAGTGAAAATTAATAAACAATAATGTGGAAATTCAAATAATCAATTATAGTATACAAAAAAAGAAGTCTTACTAATTAATCAATCAACTTTCTAAGAAAATCAAGAAATGTACAAGAAATTTTTTCTAATTATTTTTAGGTTTTGTCAACTGAAAGCATTGTAGAAGAACAGAAAAAAAAGAGACTTTTGCATCCTTATGATTTTAAGTGAAACTATATGAAAAATTCCGACTTAGAAGCAAATATTTCACATATTTCAAATTTACAAAGCGTAGAATAAAATGAAACCGATGAGATGGACTAAAAATATATGAAATTAACTTATCCTTCAAAGAAACGAAGTATACACGATAATATAAAATAACCAATGTGAATTTCAGTGAATCCTAAAAAAGTCTTTCTCAATAATTTCATACACTATGCCTCCACAAAGTTTGTGGAGGTATAGTTTTTGAATAGTTTGTGAAGTTCTTTCAAATGCTTTTCGTTTATCTAGCAGCATCTCGCTGAAAACCAAATGGTCACTTACAGACTGGTTTATAGTATTATTCTTGCAGGGAAGCTCTGCAAGAATTTTCTTTCAAAATATTCATTTTCTCAATTCATACGTGTTTATCCTCGACACAGACTTATTTGATTTCTGTTATAGAGAGTAGTTTCAATATTTGTAACAGAAATATTAGACGGATTTTTTTTTGCCAAGTGTTAAAACATCCTAATACTGTCGGCTATTCCCAAGGTACTATTCACGGTGAAAAGAATTTTCTAATTGACATCACACAAAAATTTTTGGAAACGTGTTGTAGCTGAATACACATGAAAAACCTATGCCCCTCAGAATATTGTCGAATAGGAAACTAGAATGCAAGAACGTCAAATACTTCCTATAAATTAGATGCTTCTCAAGAAATTTTCTGTGCTAGCAAAAAAAAGATAAAATCACAGGAACTTACTAATTTTGATGTGAATAGTAACATAAAAATATAAACATTAAAATATTTGAAATTTACAGAGACAAGTGAATATTTGCTGATTTTCGAGTATGAGGGACGTCAGTCCTTCACTTTTAATTTTATGGATTTTCATTTTTCCTGAATATTTTCGGTTTTCCAGGTCACTTGGTACCCCGTCCAATTGTACCACAAAATAGGTGATTTTGCTAAAATGAGCCGACTATCTCTCAAATTTAAAAAACATTTGCTACTCTATCGAGGCAAAAAAGAAACTGTTCAAAATCAGTAATAGATTGAACCCTAAAAGTATTAACGTATATCATACTTTCTTTACTTTTCAAATACAAATTTGTATTTTTATATTGTGTTAAGATTCAGCAAATAAGGGATTAAAAAACTACAGAGAAATGTATATGATATGGATTTTCAAAAAACCAGTTACTATTACTTCACTGATTTACAACATGAAATATTGAAAGTTTTTTAATATATATTTTTTTACAGAAAATATCTATATATGAATTTTATTTAAGAGTTCATTTGACAAAAATTACACATAAAAAATGTCAACAGTTAAAAAATGTTTTTAAAGAACATTGTCACTTTTTTCAGTTCATTCATATCGGTTTTTACTTTGAATTCTGTTCTGGAAATAACAAAAAAATGACATAAAAATTTACTTAAGAAGTTACTAATTTAAAATACTTACGACAAAGTTTTTCCTTCAATAAACACACTCAACTCTTGTATCAAAGGTACTAATACAGTTATGTTCAGTCTTTTGATGGTATTTCTGATAACATTCTCTTCTCTTTTGCACAGAACAGTTCTCAATATATTTTTATCCTTACTATGCAGCCCCTGAACCAACAATTGTGCGACATTATTAGATTTTGGTATCTTTGAATCACCATCTGCCTTATTCAATTCCAGATTTTCCAATCTTTTTTCCATTGGTACCTCTAATCGACCATCATTTTTTCTTTTTTTGGTAGATATGCTGGATGTTTGAGAAGTTAGATAATGTACGTCATTACCTACAATTGGGGTTATTGTTTTGGATTGTTCATCTGGTTTGGATATCGCTAATGTTCGAGGATCTTTCCGTACCAAGCACAGGTGTCTTTTTGGGGAAACAATTGACTGAAAATAAGAACATTTGGCAATCAAATTATTTCTAAGAACAACAATATGGTCAACCTACCACATTTTCAAATGTTAAAACAATTTCAGTGCCATGGCCTATACACAAGATATCATCATCCCTGTATATGGCACCAAAAATTCTAATTGGTGTAACAGTATTTTTTGAATGCCCAGCATCTGAAACTACTTGGATTGTTGTTTTTGGCTTCAATGGTTTACCACATTTTCTGGAAAATAAAAGGAAACTTATTCATATTGATATATTGAAGCTTTCATTTTAAAAATAAGTTAAGAAATAAAAGGTGAAACCAGAACCTCTGGCACAGAATAAATACAAAACACTTTTCCCAATCACCAGAAATGCAGTACGCTTCTCAACGTACTTCACCAACCGAGTTGACATCTTCAAAAAGATGAAGATAACTAATTAAGTTTTATTCGTCTCCAACTTGGTAAGTGAAGAAAAGAGTATTGCATTTCTGGTGAATAGGAAAATTAGTTTGAAGTTACGAAATATTGATTTCTAAACCATAAGGTATCATAATTAATTTTCTACTTTCATGTATACAGGGTGTAACTAAATAAGTGTAAAACATTTAATGAGGTGATTCCTCATCAAAAAAAAGATAGGATCTTTCATATAAAGAAATTTCATTGGATCATCCCTTGTTAAGATACAGCCCCTTAAAGGGGGTACATAAAATTTGTATAATTTTTTTCACAAGCACTAAAAAAGTTACAATATTGAAATTAACCTGACGTTTTGTACTACCAAAAAAATACTTTGCCAGAAATTTTTTTGGTTTACCCCATGGTTGTAAGGTGTGGAAAACGCAACCCCTAAAATTTATTTCCAATGTAACTTTTTGTCTTATTATATTCATTCGATAGCCTGTTTCATTCTAAACAAAAAATGTCTCTTCGGTTTTTTGCCCAAAATAAACCAGTTCGCAGCAAAAAATTATTTCAGGAACAACTACAGAGATACATCGTCATAAATGCAAAAATACGAAACTAATCTATCTAGTAGGTCGCTATTAGCGATAGTGACAATTAAATTGGTATGACGCTGTCAGTTTGTGAATTTTCGAAATTGAATTAATACTAATTGTGTGTTGTTGTTCTGTTCTTAATTTGTTACTTTAATAATTCACTTGTTATTAAAATGGCATACACAAATGAGGAAATGGCTGATAGGCATTACGTTTACAGTCTGTCGCAGGGAAATGGGTTAGAAGCTTCTAGAAGATATGCTGAAATGTATCCTCAGCGGCAGCATCCTTCACATAGAATATTTGCTCGACTTCATCAACGATTACGAGAATATGGTTCATTCGACAAAAGAACGCAGTACTTAATTTGATTGAAGAACAACCTACTACCAGTACTAGAAAGATTGCTTTCCAGCTAAATGTTGATCATATGACGGTATTTCTAATTTTAAAGGAACAACTCTTATACCCTTACCATCTGCAACGAGTACAGGCACTGTTACCGTGAGACTTTCCGAACCGTCTGGAATTTTGCAATTGGATGCTGTAAATGATTAGAAGAAATTGTGATTTTCTGACAAGATTATTAACTTTCATAATTACCACATATGGGCTGATGAAAACTCTCATGCTATTGTCGAAACTATCCATTAAGAACACTTTTCTCTTAACGTGTGGCTCGGAGTTATTGGGGATGATTTAATTGGGCCTCATTTTCTACCTCCTCGATTAAATGGTGAGGCATACGTTCAATTTTTAAGAGGAGTGCATCCAGTACTGCTGGAGGAAGTTCCTTTGGGCGTCAGAAGGGATACAGCATTTGGTTTATTGTACTTCTGTTCGCGATGTAGAGTACTTAAGAAACCGCATCATCGATGCGTGCAGGGTAATCAGAGAGATTCCAGGAATATTTGAGCGAATACATGGCTCAATGCGCCGACGTCTAGACGCATGCGTAATGTCTGAAGGTAGACATATTGAATATTTACTATGATTTCTACATGTTGTGTGTTTTGTAATTAATAAATTAGTTTTGTTTATTACCCTTTAATCGTTTAATACAGGTACAAATAACAATAAATCCAGTTCGCATTTATGACGATGTATCTCTGTAGTTGTTCGTAAAATAATTTTTTGCTGCAAACTGGTTTATTTTGGGCAAAAAACCCAAGAGATATTTTATGTTTTAAATGAAACAGGCTATCAGAAATAAATTTTTAAATGGTAAACAAATAATAAGACAAAAAGATATATTGGAAATAGATTTTAGAGGTTGCGTTTTCCACCCCTTACAACCATGGGGTAAACCAAATAAATTACTGGCTAAGTGTCTTTTTGGTAGTACAAAACGTCAGGTTAATTTCAATATTGTAACTTTTTCAATGCTTGTGAAAAAAATTCTTATACAAATTTTATGTACCCCCTTCAAGGGGCTGTATCTTAACAAGGAATGCTCCAATGAAGTTTCTTTATATGAAAGATCCTATCTTTTTTTCGATGAGGAATCACCTCCTTAAATGTTTTACACTTATTCAGTTATACCCTGTATATTGTAATAAAATCAATTATTTATACTTCATTGCAATCAGTGTTTATTGTACCTGTTTACATTCATATTCATTTCATAAGTAAATTAGTTTAAGATTCGAGTGGTGTATACTAACTGGGAGTTACCCATGAATAAATAAATAATTGAAAATAAAAACCATGTATAAAATTATTTTTCCTAAACGACTCATGAAGTAAATCTTTTTACATTATGAGAACTTGTGCAAATAAAGGCATTAGTACAACAAACAAAAAATGTAAAACTAAACTTTAGACAAAAAAAAATTTTGGACAAAGATCAGGCAATTGAGATAAACCTAAAGATTGAACATTGAGTAACCATGACAGTTTGTGCTTAAAGTCAACAACTGAGAATGTTTTCCCAAATGAATTCAATCTCCAGCGATTCAAATCAAATCTGAATCACTACTTTCGAACAGGCACTGCTGTTGAAGCGCCTTAAGGATTATCCTGTAGGGCTTGTCTTTTGTACTGCTGAGTAACCTAAAAACTCCTAATGGATGGAAAAAAACATAAAACAATTCGCTAACTCTCAGCGTTCAGGCTGTATTCAAAAAGAATAAATCTAAAAACTGTGGCTATTAAATCTCATTGTTGAATTTTCGAGAAAGAAGAGTTATCTTATTGTTCACCATAATCAACAAACTAGAAAATAGCTTCAACCCATTTAAATGGGCTGTAAACCCATTTGAATCATTTTAGTGGTTTCAAAGTGTAAAATCCTCAGAGCAAGTCCTTCTTAGAGATACACATCTAAAACTTTATTCCAAAACCTGAAAAATCAAACTGGACGAACTGAAGGCCCAAAAAAAAGCAGAGCAGGAAATGTGATAATAAGAAAGATAAAGAAGGCCACTACACATATGGGGAACGTTAAAAAATAATTTTGTGCTTTGCTCAATTCCTATATCCCCATGGCCCCTGAATAGCTAAATCAACATTGATTCAATCAATTTTTGACATTCTCTTCTAAAATTCCATGCATATATATTTTATGTATATTCCACTCTTTCTGAGTGTGTTCCTGTTATTATATCGAAAAAGTAGGTAGAGCTTACTTAATAGTTTTTTTTTTTAAATAAAGTAAAATAGAGTTCAACATCTGTTTTTCAATGAATAAAAAAAAAGAGAACAAAACGGTAATTTTTCAAATATATTATCAGATGCTTCAGACATTTTTCTAACTGGTTTCTACTAAGATAACTCAATTGCGCTATTTTTTCTCTAGTCAACTATTTGTTGGCTCTATTTTTAACCATTTGCAAAATTCCTGTAGTTTTCCTTCTTACTTTAGACACAGTTAATATCAAATTAATTTTTGTAATGTCAGTACCTCAAGAGTTAGTGACATTACAAAAGTATCACTACTATTTTGGATGTAACCGACAACCATGACTTGAGTTTAAAAAAAAAATAGATTCAACCAACAAATTTAGTGATCCTGATAACAATTTCATCCAGTAAGAAAAGTAATAAAGTGAAATTATCAGATAATTATCCTCGTATCTGTAACACTTACCCATTCAGAGTATGCTGAAAGATGTGCACTACACCACTTCTTACAGTAGCAGCCAAATTTGTCGATCCGTCAGCTCCAACATGTATCGATACATTCTGAACAATATCTTCCATGAGAAAACTTGCAACAGCATTTTTTTCGTTCGAACCATCACTCAAACTCCAGCAATTTAAAAGTCTGTCATCCTATAATATATGCTTATGAATAATATTATCTTTATATATTCAATTTTGAGCAATACTTTGTTACCCCAGCTTTCATGAAAAATTCTAAATCTACATTGTTACTATATGTTGGCAGTATTGAAATGAGTGGACGTCAAAACGAGATTGTCAGATTTCAAAAATTATTATTAGTTATGCTCTAAAGGTAGTAAATTCCTCATCCACTTATTACATATGTTTTCATTCAATATTTTCATCATTTAAATATACCTTGACATCTACTCTACATACAGAAATAATTTCTATAACCAAAAAGTTTGGGGAATTAATGAAATGCATTTGAATTAAAAAAAAAAACAGGTATTCTTTCATAATTCAGCCTTCAACTGACCCAACAAAAACTATTGTTAATTTTTGTGTAGAGGTGTAGAACATAAAATGCTTTGTTTTCAGTTTGACTTTGTGAGAAACGAATCTTTATTTTGTCATATGATTATCCCATTGTTTTATTCCTGGATTTCCCTATGGAATATGAATATGGCCACACTATCCATCTATGTAGACGAAGATTCCCGTATATAATGGAACAGCAGAAAAAAGTTAGTAATAAAAAATAAGTGATAACCAGATATATACACTCCATGTAACTACACTACATGTAAGTCGAACAAGTATCTAAAAATATTGGACGCAAACACGTCATTTAGTTACATACGTCTAGTTAGAGCAAACAAACTATATTATGTGGAGTGCCTTAGGGAACAGTGCTGGGGCCAATCCAGTTTAATATTTATATTAACAACCTGTTTTTGTTGGAAACATATTCTGAAATTATAAGCTTTGCTGACGATGGTGTTTTGTTCTACTAAGACAATAAATAGTTCAATCTGAAAGTCAAATTGGAAAACAATTTGAATCATATAAAATTCTGATTTGACTACATACTCCTATCCATAAATTTCAGTCAAACTCTATATCTACCATTTAACAGCTATGACCTCTCATTAGCAAATTATGAAATCCAAATTACTGATAAACTAGCTATGAAACCCACAGCACGTAGAAAACTATGTTGGATACTTTATAAATATAAAACGATCGCGAGTATCCTCACTCAAAAGAAGATATAATCCTATATAAGAGCCTTGAAAAGTCTCATCTGAACTCTGATATCATTCTCAGAGTATTGCAGAATTACATTTGTTTCTCTTGGTATTAGTTGATGAAGAAATGTTAGTTAGGTAATTTTTGTCATTAATAATAATTTTCGAATAATGCTAAGAGATAAGACGCCTAAAGCTGAAATATTTGGTTGAACGTTAAACAATACTGTTCAATGTTTTTATCGACTTTCTCTGGATATTTTTACCTTCCACAATCGAAAAAATATCAACAATGTAATGGAGAACTTTATACACTTGTAGAAAGGACAAGCTCATTAGATTACCCTGTAAGTTACTGCGTAAATTCGAAAGTATTTTTTACAAAGAAGAGAGTTCTATTTATCAGTAACTTGTAGTTTTTAATAATTTTGACTATCATAAAAAGAGCTAAGAAATTATACAATATTTATCTTAATGTTTCAGAAGTTAATCTGCCTCCGTCTTCAGAATTGGAAAACAGTTTTTTCTTTGAACACCTTAGAAAACAGATATGTGAATTTTCACAATATAAAACAGATACTTAAAAAATACTTCTTCATCAGAAGTAAAAGCTTTAGAATTATAGTGGAATATTGATAAATATATTTTAAAAAACTGGGTAGTGTTTACATTCTATAGGTCTACATAATTTACCTATGGTGTCAAGTACATCCTTTAATATTATAGATCTCGTACTTGAAACCAATTCATAAATCCATTCAAAGTACACTCTTCTTTCAAACAGTAAAAATTTATAGAATACATAGAAAGTTTGACATGAACAGAATCAACTCAAATACCAATTTCCCTTTAGTTAATTCAAGTACAGTAAGTAATAACCAGAAATGGTATTAAGTAGAAAAAAGGTTGCTAAAATGCATTTTGGTCAGTTATGGAAACATAAATGAAACTGTTAAAGAAGCTGAAAAAAGGTAGTGTCCCACGCAGACAAAACATTTCAATTTGTAGCTAATCTGATCAACAAAATATTATCACTTTTGTATTTACCTTTGATCCGGATATGAAATAAGAATCTCTTTTGGATTGAGGTGTCACAAAATGTAAGAGAGTCACTTCCGAACTGTGTCCCGTAAAAGTTCTAAGTATTTCTTTAGCATCTACATCCATAGACTGATATTTTTTGCAGCTGTTATCACTTGTTTGCTATCTGGAATCGCCAAAACTGCAGTAACCTTTTCATTACCTGCTTTCCATTTACTGAAAACAACATACTATATTTTTGTGTTTCATTTGTATGTCAACATACCTCACAAGTGTTTTTTTCTCAAGATTCCACTCGAATACATATTGTTCAGCACCAGAGTATATTTCCTTATAATTTGCTGAAGATAAGCAAGTCAGTGATTGACTAGTTTCACTATTAAGTGTACATTCTAAATTCCCTTTTGAAATTGAATATACCAACAATAAACCTGCAGTTGTTCCCAAAACAATCTTGGGACCGAAATTTGTCCCAGAGTCTTTTCGTTTCTTCTTTTTGGGAGAAGCCCCCTGTGGAAGATAAATAAGTATAAATAAATTATTTTTTGAGATGTAAGCACATGTATTTGTACCTTATATTTAAGTGAGTTTGTTTCCATGAAATGTAAACACGTACATGGCGACGTTAAGTGAAAGTCTGGAATGAATTCTTGTTCAAAAGAATTTGTTAATGTATTCCATATTTTCAGTTTTCCATCGGTTGAAATTCCGGCAAAATATTTGCCATTTTCACAGAACTGTAAAGCCATCGTCTCCGCCATTAACTAACTACACACCACACATGTTCTAACCACAATTTTCTTCTTCCTTCTAATAGGAATTATCAATGTCATTTTATAAAAGTTCCTTTCTTCTTCTTCTTATCGTTTTTTATAGTCTTAGCTTCCTTTCGGTGCAATTGCATAACGGATGTTATGCAACAGTCGCTTCGTCCGGAGACGTAGTATGTCTTGCTTATCGCAAACTACGTCTTTATGTTGTTAATATACATTTTTTTACTAATGACAGTCTGTAATTGTTTGTGCTCACAGGTGGTTTATTTTTGATTTAGTGGTATCTGGGATTTTAACGGATATAATTAGGAATATTTGGGATATTAGAAAAATCAACCTTCTCGTTTATCTTTATACCTGTATATGGTTGTAAACCATATACCTAATCAAATCTTTGCCAATTCTGTAGTTTAAGTTTTTCAGTACTGTAATCATGTTCAAAGGAGCTGAGATTCCATTTTGAATCATTTTTTAATAAATATCTTGTGCAGGGATATCGTTGATGGGGCACTTTGAAAATATACGGTTAATTGTTTCTGATTGTCCACATTCACAGTTTTGGCTGTTACTACTCCCAATTTTAAATAAATGATATTTACAACTACAGTGGCCTGTTCTCATCCTGATAATATGCCTTCGATCCATATTCGGTATTTTCGTATACCATGGTTTTGAAGGATATTCGGATTGAACCCTGAAATACATTTTCCCTTTGTTTTGTATCTCATTTTTCCATTGTGTATAAAATTTTTAATTAATTATTTATTGTTTCAAATATGGGATGAAATTCTTTTTATCTACCTTAATATCCAGTGGAATATTTAGAGATGTACAAATTTTTGCCAGAGTATCCGCTTTTTCGTTACCGTCGATCTGTTGATGTCCGGGTATCCAAGTCATTTTGTAAGTGTAGTTTTATTCTGTTTTTGATATTTAATGTAATGTAATCGCAATTTATTTAGTTATCCGCATTTTGTATTCTTTCTATTGCACTTTTAGGATATGTGAATATTATATATTTTTTAATTTTTTTTGGCATACATACCCCAATACTTTCATGTATTGCTATAATTTCCGCATCATATATACTTATATGTTCATTCAGTCTAGCTGAAAAAGCATAATCAATCCCAGGAATGTTAATACCTATTCCCACTTTATTATTCTGTTTAGATGCATCTGTAAATACAAATGAGTATTTTCCTTAAATTTCTCAACGAATAATCAGAAGTTGTTTTTATTTCCGGTATCAGTTTTTTTAAACTTTGATTATATTATTTCAATTTCTTGAATGTGTGTATCATATTCGAAACTAAACTCGGTATTACTTCATTTTTATATATAATATTTTCAAAATTAATACATTTTTTATATGCTTCTATTAAATATGGTATTGGTTGTTTGGTCCAATAAATATTTTGTTGTTCGTGCATTATGTTAAGTAGTTCCAAAATGTCAATGATGGGTGGTCGAAAATCTATGCCTTTGATTACGTATTTGTGTGCTAGCCATTGTCGTCTAGATTCTGAATTCATTACTCCCGCTTCCGTTAATATGCCGTTTATTGGAGTTGATTTCATACACCTCAAAATCACTTTGAGTCCATGAATATATATTTGATCTAGCCTCTTTAGGTTTTTTTCGTACATGGTTTTAAAAATATGCTACCATATTCTAAGTGTGCCCTAACTATACCATTATAAGCCATCGTCATTGTTGTGGGCTCTGATCCCCACCACGTTTTGCAAAAACATTTTGTAATGTTCATTCCTTTATTTGCTTTATCAGACCGGTCGATCGGTGGCCGGGCGGTTCGACGTGGATGCTTTGTTCACTCATTCAATCGGCCGATGTGTGAGTCGATGGTTCAAGCCCCACGCTGAACGCACAATTTTCACTTGCTATCGTCCAACTCGTGTTAGGAATCACACGTTAAAAGGTAAGACCTCGTTAGTTCTTAGCTCGCACAAGTTTCGATTTCTGAGGGTTATCGTTCGTAGGGGTGCGATAGCTGGTTAACGGAAAAAACATATTTTAAACATTTTTTAATGGTGGTTATCGGGTCCATAAGCCCCATATGAATTATGGAATATAGATTTACTATGAATATCTAATGAGCACCTAATTAGCACTTTATTCTCATACCCTTACTTATCGCGGAACGTACTGTAAGAACTCGGTCCATCAGTCATAGTGGTTTTCCATAATGCCCCATATAGGCATTATGGAATCTATGTTTACTATTATTTATCTAGTGAGCACTTAATTAGCACTTAATTAGCACTTTATTTTGATTGTCTATGTATTAGTTTACGAGTATCTCAAGACTTTATTGCATATTGTTAATTTGTTTTCTCAAATCAGGTATCTCGAATTTTTTTTTCACTTATTCGCCGTCGTTTTCATCTTAATTTCTTGCAAGCACCTAATTGGCACTTTATTACCACGCTGAATTTATACCTGATAGAGCATTCGTCCTCGTTTTCGAGAGACCTGATTTTTAGATCTGTTGTTTCGCGAAATTTGAAGCTTTTGTTTATTAATTAGAAAATTTTACGATCCTCACCGTTTAGCACTTAATTAGCACCTTAACATTCATTATTTTATTATTATTCTCATTGCGTTGCTAGCATCACATACTGCTAGCAACGCAACTTTTGAGTTGCGGTGTAATTTACAAAGCACCTAATTTTTGACTTCGGTACCTAAAAAGCACCTAAAAAGTACCTAATTTTGCCGTTTTCTAAATGCGATTTCTGTACTTTGCATTGCTGGCGTAACAGAGCTAATTTTTTGGGGGAAGACGCGAACATCAAACTTGCAACCTCTATAGTCTAGAACATCGAAGAAAGGTTGGAGATTTGTCTCTCTTTCATAAGTACTTTCCCGGAAGGTGTTCAAGTGACTATATATATATATATATATATATATATATATATATATATATATATATATATATATATATATATTGTCAAAATATCAATACATGACTGAACCATTGTCTAAATATTAGGAAACTTTAATTTATTTTCCACTCTTATGTCTACTAAACACAAGATGCCTCAACCAAGCTGAACAAGAGTGAGCTTTTATTTGTAACTAACGTTACTGCAGTTTCGTCCTATATATTTATATTGTTTAAGTTTGAAAATGTCCATATAGGACGAAACTGCAGTAACGTTACTTACAAATAAAAGTGGTAAAAAACATAGAAATTTTCATTTCTCTTTTCATCATAATCTCCTACCACATAGTAACGGCTATACATCCATCAATTTATATCATTATTATAAACAATGTACTCAGCTACACAGTACTAATGAGGTCAGTGAGCCAGAAACACGTGTATACGGTTTGCAATATTTGATTGAGTTCATCTGTTCATGAACTTTTTTTATTTTGATTTACATAAAAATTTCTGACGTGAGAAATGAGAACTTTGTACACAAGTTGAGAGATGAAACAAGAAATGTTTCAAACATTGGTGCGCGCTTAGTACCTCTGTGAATGAAATGCCGAAGTACCTTGGATCTCTTACTTTATGAAGTATAAAGAGTCCAGAGGCCAATGATGGTAATTTATCACCAGATTCAGTGATTTTCATTCAAGGTGGTGATTATTTTTCATAATTCTGTTATATTTTCGTGATTTTTGTTTTTTTAACACAAATTTGAAATTGAGAGAGAGAAGAAGAACGCTGCCCTTTTGTCGCTCGCATAGTAATGCATAATGAGGAAAATGAATTAAAGACGATGAACTCCATGGATAATGATGATTTCTTAGGTATTATATGCGAAGGACAAGTCTAGTTAACGAATTAATGATTGTATTTTTTGTAGAAGTTGTTCATTCTCCAGTTGATACATATTCATCAAAAACAGATACAAATACAATCTCTGATTTATTTTTTAATTTATTGTGTAAGCATGAGTATTTATTCAAGTATGTTTTCTGTTCCAAACTTTGTATTTAGTTTTGGTCACAATTTCCTATTCAATTCATTTTTGGTTCAATAGGCAGAATTTCTTAAATCTGGTGATATTTTTTCAAATCTGGTGATTTTTGCTTCATAGATTTGGTGATTTCAAATTTTGCCCGCGGGCAACACTGCTGGAGCTGGAGACGAGCTTTCGTTAAAATATTTTACATAGCGAAGGGTTCAAGTAACTACACCATGATATTTTTATACATCTTGGCCTCACCAATATGAACGCACTAACGTTTAGCATAGACCTATACATTAAACCGTCCGATAGTGGACTTGGGTGAATTTGAGAACCCTACTAGCCCGTTAACCATAACCTCACAAAACAACAGTATCTATGTATCTAACCATCAATCAGATTTGAGGCCAGCATAAGTAGAATGCAACTAAGAAGCGTTTTGGAATATAAATTTGCAATATTATCATCAGCAGCATTTATTATTATTCCGTATTATACATGGAAATCATTTTATCGTACCTATAAGTCACTAAAGCGCCAGTATGATGAAGAAATTTTATTTTCTAAAAGACATGACTGTGTAGTTATGTATAGTAGCAATAAAGGCATGTATGGATGGCCTCCATACAGAGAAAGAATAGTTGCTGATATCACTGATGAAAATTGGTGTGATAAGCTATATGAACCCATAATTTACTTTATAGATACAGCCAAATTTACTTTAGATGTAGCAATTATGATGATAACAATAAAACAAATTTATCAAGCCCTGATTGATGCCCAGAAAAGAGGTGTTAAAGTAAGAATTCTGCTTAATTTTGAGCACTCTGAGAATATGTTGCCACAAATCAGGGAATGCATTAAAGGAGGTGAGTTTTGCAAAGCAAGAGTTCTAGCTTCATCTCAATTTATTTTTCAGGATTGGATGTACAACTATATATCCCACAAAAAACCAACCTGAGTAACATCATGCATTACAAATATATGGTGAAAGATTACAGTAGAACTGGTGGCTATGTGTTAGTTGGATCTATGAATTTTACTAGTACAGCCTTTTTAGAAAACTATGAAGATGTAGTAATATCGTCAAATCATTACATTGTAACAGGCTTTCATAATAATTTTGATAAATGCTTCAAATTTGTAATGGATGATAATGAAAGTCTTATCAATAAAACTATTCTCCTTGATGTAAACCTTGCATGAAATCAATCAGTTTTTAAAACAAATAATGTAATATATGGAAAATTTCATAATTTGGCATGTATCAAGAAATATTTTTAGATATCTTGTATGATTTTGGTCTTTCACATTTCTGAATGTTTAAAATAAACGGAGTTAGTGTACTGACCAGAACTAGATCTCCACCTTTATTGTTAATTGAAGATAAACCAGTGTCCCTAATTTACTACCTTTGATATAATTTTTGGCATATGTCTATCCAATATGGGGCAATCTGATATAAGTTATACAGACGAAATGTGAAATCTGATTGTTTCATAAAAATAGACAGTTTCTTTGTATTGTAATGAAACATAGTTATTTGTTCTTTCATCAAACATTCTACATATTTGCAATTTATATTTCATAATTCAGCAATAGTATTTTTCAAATATATTATCTACACTTGGGTTTTTACAATGTTTGGGCATAATACACTTAATGCAGTAAGTGATTTCAATCAATAGCATTTTATAGATTCTATTTCTTACCGAAATAATACCAGCCTTCAACCTAGTATCTTCATCCATTTTTGAAGCTTTCATGATTCGAATTCAGTTACTCACTGTTTACTAGAACGTTATTGCCAAGTGGTAAAATGTGAATTCAATGTTTTTTGAAATTTATTGACAGTTTTTGCATACACGGGGCTCTGGATGTTTTCCCAGTTCGATTTCTTCATCAGCAATGTTTGAACAAAAGTAATTTTATATTCAACATAATACATGCCTTTTATTTTGGTTTTGTTGGATTATGTCATGAATTTCAACGTTTCAATTAATGGTATGGACACCATCATTTGTCAAAAAAATGTCTGTCAATTTAGATTTCTCCACACCTACTAAGTTGGCGTCATTAGGAGATGAACTAGACTAATTTTTTACCTTGCCTATTTATATCTAACAGGGTATACTTTCACTTTTAGTCATACATCACTGATTTCATGAGTGCGAATTGGCGGGGAATTTTCTCTTAAAAGTTCTCACTGATTTCAAACAGTATGAGTATGTCATATAAAAGTAAACACAGTACATTTCGCGAGACCCTCTGATGGTGCAAGAAGAAGGGTTTATAAAATAAAAAAAAAACTTTTGAAATTAAACAATTTTTTATTCATTAAGAACCACCAATATTTTTACTTATGTACTATTTTGAAACATTAAACAACACAATTAAAGAATATTACTAGAGTTTTTTCCCAACACCAAACCGTTATTTAAACACCTAGACACGTGTTTCGATCACCAAGTGATCATCTTCAAGAGGAAGTTAGGCAAATCTGATAACTAAAATAATCTTCAAAGAAGAGTACTTGATGCAGTACAAATACAGGCAAATTTACCTTGGTTGTGCTATCATCATCTAGGCTCTACTCAAACTGCAGTTGCTAGGTCTTCTAATTGAAACCACAAATGTGCGGTTAGCTCCTGTTGGTGACACCGTGCATATGTGAAGTTTTTCATTTTTTGTAACCAGTTGTTGTCCATCTTTGCAATTGGCTGCACCGCGCTGATGAGGCCAATAGCCAGAAAACACGTGTCCGCGGTTTGCCTCTACTTTTTTGAGTGTTCTGTCCACACATTTTTCCTTTTGATTTATATCATACACACTCAATAACATCATCTCTCCTCTCATTCACTACTCGCTGGTAGCTAAACTTATGTATTACAATATTAAATTATATATAATAGGTTTATGTTAGGAATCACACGTTAAAAGGTAAGACCTCGTTAGTTTTTAGCTCGCACAAGTTTCTCAACTTCTGAGAGTTGTCATATATATATATATATATATATATATATATATATATATATATATATATATATATATATATATGACAACTCTCAGAAGTTGAGAAACTTGTGCGAGCTAAGAACTAACGAGGTCTTACCTTTTAACGTGTGATTCCTAACATAAACCTATTATATATAATTTAATATTGTAATACATAAGTTTAGCTACCAGCGAGTAGTGAATGAGAGGAGAGATGATAGAGTATAAAAAGTATTCATCATTCGAGTTGATCAACAATGACTTCACGAAATTTTTTCCAGGGTTCTTTGTGTATGAAAGATTTCAGTTTTTTTTTGAAGCGATGTGGGTTCTTAATCAATTTGATTTCATGTGGAAGTGTGTTGTATAATTTTGGAGCAAAGTATTTATATGAACGTTGGGATATTAGTTTTTCCTTTTACAGTGATTTCGTTGACGTGTATCATACTCATTTGTGGGTAATTCAAATTTTTGTTTTCGCGTGGTAATACATATTTATTTTCAGGAAAAAGAGTTGGTAGACGTTAAATGCATGACATTTCACATAGAGAGCATCAGATGGAAAAGTAGGTTCATTTTTTAGGATAATTTTTAAAAACCGTCTTTGGAGGACTTCTATAGGATATAAATGAGTTTTTAGGGCACCACCCCATACCTAATAATCCGTATCGAAGATGGCTCCCTACAAGGGCATGATACATTGTTTTACTTGCTTTAGTGGTAGTGAGGATGCCAGGACTTTAAACTTGTGGATAATGAATCTCAGTTTTTGGCATAGAGATTGGATATGAATGTTCCACTTGAGTTGCATATCTATGTGTACCCTCAAATATTTTGATTTGATAAAGAACTGTTCTGTTGAAATGATAACTTGAATTTTATCGAAGTTAGGGAAGTTGTCCTATTGCAGCAAAATGGTAGGAAGTGTGTTTTGTCAACATTAATTGTGAGTAATTTATGATTCAGCCATTTCCAGATTATATGAAAGTCTGATGCAACTATGTCCCTAAGTTCTTCCTAAGAATTACCTTGGTAAAAAATTGCTGTCTCATCACCGAAACCTAGGATATCCCCATTAGCTTTTAGTAAAAACTTACCGTCCACTTAAATATTAAAGAGAAGTGGTCTCAGAATTATTCCCTGGGGTACTCCATACTGAATAGTGCTGTGATTGCTGCAGTTGTCTATCTTCACGAATTGATGTCTGTATTGGAGATAAGATAATTTCAAACTATTACGTATTACAACTACGAGATATCCTCTCTAAAAATCTCCTTTTATTAATTTACAAATCACTGGCCGAATCACTCTTTCGTTATGGTATTCTAGTATGGGGAGGAATGTACAAAAATGCTCTACAAAAACTAAATGTCATTCAAAATTATATATTGAAAATAATATATAGGAAAACAAAACGTTATCAGACTTTATAATGAAGACGTTGGTGACATAAGATATCTATATTTTCATAGCCTATGTATATATGCCTACAAATACAAGCAATATCAGAACCATCCTTCACATAACTATACAACCAGAAGTACTACAAACCATCGCTTAAGAATTCCCAACTGCAACAAAAATATTGTTCATAGATGTTTAATATATACTTTACCTAAAGCATTCAACCTTCTTCCATCCAGTATAAAAGAAAAAAAAAAAAAATTCAAGAAATTCAGTGTTCTATCAAAAAAATATATTTTTCCTAATTATTACACCTTTCTAAAAATACTGAATAAATAAATTAATGCAACATTTACACTTCTTTGCTGACATACGCTTATGAAGTTTTCATTATGTTTTAATATTATTCCTAAGCCATTTTGTTACAAGACTTATTTGAAATCCGCATATATAATAGAGTTGCACAATACAAGTGTTCAATCACTTAGGTGCCAAACTCAGTAATGTAATCAGAAATTAGTATAGCTAACCAAATCCTCGATTAACTTGCTGAACTATAAAATGTATAGTATATTTCCTAGTAAAAATGTATGGTATATATGTGTATGTATATACGTGTATATATATATATATATATATATATATATATATATATATATATATATATATATATATATATATATATATATATATATATATATATATATATATATATATATATATATATATATATATATGTGTGTATATATATATATCATATCATATTGTATTGTATTGTTATCATTTTCAATTGTATAAAAATTGTATATTGATTTTGAGAATCCTATTGTTACAGTGCTTTTGTATAATATGATTATATTAAATATTAAAAAAAAAAAAAAAATTACTTATGACTCCAATATCTTGTAGGGTTTCAAGCAGTAATTGATGACTCATCGTATCGAAGGCCTTGGAAAGGTCCACGAAAACACATAAGCATTATTTACTTTCCTCCATGGACTCAGATACCATTTGGATTAATTTCAGTATAGCATCTTCAGTTGATTTTTGTTGCCTTTCAGTGAAAGACGGAGAAGAGCGGTTAATGTCGTAGGTTTTCTTTGCAACTCACTGCCCTGAGATGCTTCGTTTATCTTTGGTATTCGTGGATTGATTTTTCTGTTGATCCCATAGTTAGCGTCTTCATTAGGAATAATATCATCACCTCTACTTACTCAGGCTCCTATCATTTGAGGACTATGGGTCCGGCAATGCAGTCGTGGTTCAATCTAACACCACTGATGTGATCTTGGCGGGTCTGGTATTGAATGCTTCATGTTTGGGTTCTGGTTTCAAAGTCGACTTGCAGTGATAAACGGAAAACAAATCTCGTTCAGTGGTTGATGGCTTTGCAATGGACCGACTTGGAAACATCGTTTATTTTTAATATTCAAGCATTGTCTTCTGTCGATCCTATAGATGGCTTCTTTGCGAGGAAATATGTCATCACCTTTACTAACTCAGGCTTGTCCTTCAGTGACAGCTGAGTCCAGCAATGCATTCGTGGTTCTTTGTAACTCTACTGATGAGACCTGAGTGAGTCGAAACAGCCCTGTATGATGTATTACAAATGCTTTGTTATGGTTTAAATTCATCGTCTCAACTCACTCAGGCTTATACCTTAAAGACAGTAGAGTCTAGCAATGCATTTTTGCTTTAGCCTATCATCAATGATCTCAGATTGCAACAGCATTGTATGGTGTTAGATCATGAATGCCTTGTTTTGGGAATTTGGTTTAAAATAATGCATTCGTGGGTCAGTCTAGCATAACTGATGATATCTTGGCGGGTCGAAACGGCGCTGCCTAATGTTGGATCGTGAATGCTTTGTTTTTGGATCTGGTTTCGATCATTCTTACAAAATTATATGGAAATTGATGCACATTGTGAAACAGTATAAAATATATTTAAACAAAACATACAATAATTGCACATATGGATACGTTAGAAGATATAAAGTTACAAAATTTGTTTAAAAATGTAATGTTATTTCTATAAGGAATGTGGAAATGATATATTTTCCAAATATTCATCAATAAGTACACATTTTCAAAACCATCATTTTAAATTTCAAATTTGACTAGTTGAATTTTATTTCCTTATTCATCTGGAACATACACAAATTAAAGTACACGAAAATGGAAGAATAATAAACGAGACACAATACTGATAAAAGATAACTTTTCAAATCCTATGGAAAATTTACATATATTAACTTTTTGCTTAGCCCTTGGTAATAACCGGCGAGAATTTCCCAAGCTTTCGGTGCCATGAATCCATGTGGTGGATTATCTCCATTCCTAGCAAGTGTCCTCATTTTTGTTCCAGATATAAATTCGAAATCATCTTTTCTAGTTGGGTCAAAAAAATCCATTTTATTATTTCTCTTGTCATAAGCAGCAACCCTGAATGGGATTATTTCCAAAGATTTCAGCCCTGGTGCCATTTTTAATACTCTACCTCCATGAACAGGGTCGTACAAGTTACCATCTGGCGTAGCTTCCTTGCCAGAAGGATGAGCGATCCCCGCTGGGTCTCTTCCAACTATGTAGAAGTTAGCGCCAGCATTCATTCTAGCCTTGGCATGCCACTGAACTTCAGTGGGGCCTGCATACATCATCGGACTGGGAAATATAGCAAGAACAGTGGAGGACGATCAAGCAGACCTTCGTCTAGGACAGCTTGATGTTGCAGAATTCTTATAGGTAAAGGAACATCATCATCTTTGATCCAGCCACCTACAAAGTAAAATATAGTTTATGCATCGAATACTCAATGGATCTAATAACAAGTTACCATGAAAGAAATATGTAGGTACATGTACCTTGCAATTTTTTTGTACAACACTGCTTTCAGACGATCTTTCATAGCTACCAGATTGAAATTTTTGATGCAGAATATGAAGATTTAGGATTAAAAAAGAATATTCATCAGTAACAATGATTCTCTTTTTTTTAATTGCTTTCCATGATACCAAAAGAAATTTGCATATGAAAAGTGAAAGGAGAGATTCAATTTTGGGAAAAAAGCTCTTTGGGTTTCAACTTCTCCATTTTTGTAGATTGGTATATGTTTGAACCAATTTGTATGCTGATTCAGACACTTGCAGAATATTAATTTCAAAATCAGATGCTTTTTTGCATTAAACTGTTGACCTTCTGGTTAACTTTCCATTAAAAGCAAAATCAAATCATTGGATGCCAAATTAGGTAAATATGACACTCACAACCAAAATAACATCGACTTAAAATTCCCAACTATGATTGATGAAAAAATGAACAAAAAATATTTATTCAATGAAAAAATTCAAAACAGAAAATAAGATGACTGCAATTCAGAGTTATTGATACAGATTAGGGAAAGTTTAGTGAGACTAAGCAACAACTAAAATTAATAGTGGAAAAATATTTTGGGTACAAAATTTGGGTAAAAAGTTTGGTACGAGATTTACCTGTGTAGAAATAAGAATACAATATGTAACTTGATCTTGACCCAAAAATCAAACAAAATAAAATAGGATTGTTCATGAATCAAGTAAATCTCGCGCTAAGCTTTTATATCATATAAATTAATTTATGTATCAAGTTAATGGATTTCATTAAATTTTCTTTTCTTCTTTTTATACCTACTAATTAGAAATTTAGACTTGAAAATGTTTGTCGTTTAAAATAATAATCTATTATTAGTATAAGTAATGCCTGAACTACAAAAGTTACCTTATGGTAATTGAAATTCGACCGAATTCTAGTAGAATTGTAGTCTTTCCATATAAATTACAAACACATTTGTTGACAACCTAAATTAAAAATTTGGAAAATTCTCGTTACAGTGATATGATAATAAAAACTACACTTGAACAAATTCAACTAGAATATTCATCATGAATCATCAATTCAGTTTCTTTACAGCTATAAAGATTAAATGATGCTGATGAACATTTGCTTATTGAACCATTCTTATTTACTGAAAAAAATATAATTATTACCTAATGGGTGAAGAAGCAATACAGGTTTCTTATATCCCCTCTCTTGCAATTGCCTCTTCGTATCAGTCATCAAGAGTGCATGTCCATTGTGTATTGGATTTCTGAGTTGAAAGGCAAACACAGCGTCAGCTCCTATATTTTTGAACTTTTCTTTCAATTCATTAGGTGTTAGTCTGTAACTGTCTAGACCATCATTCCAAAACACTCTCTGCAATACCTCAAGTTCACCTATAAAATGAAAAAAACACGAGTTCAGTAGGGATTTCAAAATCATAATTGTTCAATGCAAGTGAGCATAATTTATTATAATAATATACAAAACAAATAATCCTCGATATTACGAATATGTTTAATTAGCAATACCCTGGGTTACTGATTGATTTGGCCGTTACTTGATGAAGATCCTTAGTAATTTCATAAACTACACCTTACTATTTGATATTCACAAACTTTATTTTCAAAAAATATATCACGGGATGTTTCGCTATCACAGTAGATTTTTCGTAATTGATATATTTTTTGAAAATACAGTTTGTGAAGATCAAATCGTAAGGTTTAGTTTAGGAAAACACTAGGTTAGTTATCATGAATAAATTGATCATTTTCATGAAAAAATAATTGTACATATTTGAGTTAGTTTCTTTTCATGATTGGCAACACGAATATTTTACATATAATATTAAAAATGAAACATGCAATTACTGTGATTTCATCACATTTAATACAATGATAATAGAAATTTGCCACAAATCAATGCATTTATTGTTTTGAATTGAAGTATGCATTGTTATAGAATGAACAATATCAACTTTACGAGCACTAAATATAGATTTTATATGACCAAAATACTAAAAAGTTTATTCAACGTAGTACAATTTAAAGTGTTTCAATTACAATTCTAATTACACGTTTTCTTCTCAATATTATGTCAAATATCAGTGTTGCCAATCATGAAATGCCTGAAACACGTACAACTATTTTTATATCAAAATGGTTATTGAAAAATGGTTTGATCTACAACTTTCAGGCGTTATTGAAATGAGATAGTGTTGCAGACTTATGGATGGTGAAAGATTTTGATCATTTTGTTGATATTTTGAACAAATAAAAAAGGATTTAGAGAGAGTGCCACTGAGATAAAACTAGTTTTCTTCTGTAAATTTTGAGGAAAAAAACAGCAATGCTGTGGACATTCTTACATTATGGATGCTTCAATATGATTTTATGCAGTCGGTGATCTATCTAACTAAATATCTATCTATCTCTATTAATCTGATATCATATAACATAATGTGTTATTTGGTATTGATACTTTTGAATTGTTTTTTCCATTTTGGATAAAGGCTAGGGGAGAGTATCCAGTTCTTTCGAACATAGCCTTGAAAGAGCTGATGGGGTTTTCAACCACATATTTGTGTGAGGGGGCATTCTCCAATTTGGTATATTTAAAAAATTAATATAGAAATAGGCTTTGTGTGGAAAGTGACCTGCTGTTGAAGCTTTCAATTTTCCACCCAGATATAGAATCTCTTGTAAATCTAAAGCACCTGCTCCACAAGTCATATTAATTACATAAGTCTCATTTTTTAATTATTTGTATTTATTTAGTTTTAAGATTCTGAATTAAAAGTATTTTTCCATACTGTGTTTTATTATATTATTATTTAATTATATCATCTTTACTATTTCCCTTTAGAGGTGTATTCCTCAATAGTGAATTTTCATGAAAATAGTAATAAAAATAGTAATAATTATACTTAATATCATTCAATATGTGGGTAGTGAAAAAATTCTACAATGAAGGTGGGTCCACAGGTAAAAAAGTTTGGGAAACGCTGAACTAATGTATACTCACCACCTACTAGCCAGTCTCCTGATTCATAAATCATCTTGATGTGAGGGTGATCTTTGTTGGTAGTTCCAAACTGTCTTGCTACTCTTTCCTCCTTCCTATGGAAGTAGAACTCAGGTTTTCGGAGAATTGCATAGCAACTATCATTGTAATAAAGAGATATAGCGGAGGCATCTCGCACCTGTTCCATTTGTACAGTAGTGATGGGAAGGACAATCGGAATACTCTGACTTACAGCATCTCCTTCTGTTTGGAGGCAGTTGAAGTGTAAAGTTTGGAGAAACTGATCTTCCGCATGAAGCCCTTCAGGGGATAAGCCCATCCCTCGCTGAGAATCTTTGGAAATAAACATAAGAGTTACTTGAAAAAATATATGTTAATCATTTGCCTCTATCTCCGATTTTCCTAAAGTTATTGCAAATTCGAAATTTCCCAAAAGTGTAGGACTTTAATTTCGTTCTGTCAGTTCAAAGGTAAAGCTAGGAAAACCTACTGATGTAAAAAAGACAACACATGAAAAATCGGAGATAGAGGGGAATAGGAGATTACAATTTTCAATATATTATTTCTCCCACAAACGAAAAATGTTTTCTAAAAATCAATTCAGCTTTCACTACATGTGTTTGAGGTAGTTACTCAAATATTTAATTTAAAATATGAGCAAACCATTGTTGAATGTGATAATGAAGGTGGCTGAAATTAATACAAATTCAAGGTATCCAAAAAGTGAAGGATTTCAATTCGGTTCTGTCAACTTCAACAGTAAAGCTGGCAGGACCCACTGGTTTTTTAAAGAAAAATTCGGAAAATCGGCGATAGGGAGAAATAGGAGCCTAAAATTCTCAATATATTTTTTATCTCTCAAAAAATTAATTTCTCTTCTACCATGTGTGCTTGAAGTAATCATCCAAATATTCAATTCAAACGAGCGAGCTAAAAATCTTAAAAAGTGAAAGATATTGACTTGATTCAGGCAGTATTCCTACTTCATTTATTACCTCTGCATATTCAAAATTAGAAAAAAAGAATGATGAATTTCTCTCAGTTGGTTCTAAGCATTGTATTGACCAATAATCATATCCCATTCGAAAAATCATTCCGAAGAAAGAATAATAGTTATTAATATTTGTCGAGTAAATGAAGCAACTCACTCAACATATGTTCTCTACAGCTCTCATTGTATTTTAAATTTGCCAACATATGTATAGCTCTTTTTTTGCATTACAAAAACACTGGCAAAATCAAAAACTTGACCAGAGTGTACTATTGAATACTTTAGATGGCTATGAACTGTTGTAAAATGTCTGGGTTGAAAATGAACTAAGCAAGATATTTTTAAAGATATAATCTGTTCTGAAAAGTTTCGTTCAAGTGTATACAACCAGTTAGTTATCTTCCAAGAGAGCCATTTACTGAGAGTACATTCTATGTGATTTTGCTTAGCTTACACCTTATTTTTTTATAATTCAGACAAATTTAAACCAGGAATGATTCTGTTTTGTAGTGAATAATTTCTTGACACTTCGTCATTGAATTGAGCAATCTATTTGTTATATATCGAATTTACAAAGGCCGCTGAAAAATATCTGTTTGAATTCGCCAATTTGCCTAATACACTATGATACAGAAAATATATTGTTTTTTGTTACATAAGTTTTATTGTGTATGTGTGTATATAAGTGTTTCAAAAGGGGAAGAGCAACAGGTTTTGTCATTATTTAAAGTAACATTATTTGCTTCATGTAATGATTTCAATGATATGGAAACCCACTGATTTATGCAGACGTCATGAGTTAGAATTTTGATGTCTCATTGTTGATATAAAATAATGATAAAAGTCAAGAAAAAGCTGCATTACATCACATCTCAATTTAGTAGAATTCAGACTTAAAACTCTTATTTGTTTCCAAGATTATGTATGATTTAGGATATCTGCCTTCAAGATTATATTTTCAAATATTCCATTCAGAAATTTCAATTTATGGCCACGTTATAATTATCTTTTATGAAAATTTAAATTATATAATCGAGGATTTACTTCATTTGAATTGTTTTTGTCCTACCAGATCTCTGAGGAATATAATAATCTGCAAAACGAATTCAAGGAACTACTTGGAGGAAAGTACATTAAGAACACTAATATTTGAAATGAAATTGGACACATTCATATCTTCTACCATCCTACCTGGAAGAGTTTATCAAATTTGTTAGGTTAGGTTCAAAGTGAGTGGATCTATTCGACCCTCCACCGCAACTTGCAAGGCGAGAGAAAAACCCTGTCAAATACTGAAAATCTGATTTGGCTTGTGGAGGAACAGGATGGCGATGCCAATGAATGATAATGTACTTTATTTTTGAAAAAAAGTCCTTCATTTAACGGAGATTCGTGAAACCACAGAAAAAACATATTCTTGGATCACACTGTCACAATTTTAGGCTCCTATTGCCCCCTATTGCCGATTTTGTAAGCATTGTTTTTTTAATTCGTGAGTTCTGCTAGCTTTACCGTTAAGCTGGTAGAACCAAATGAAAATCCTCCACTTTTTGGAAAATTTGAACTTGCAATAATTTGAGGCTCATTTTAGGCTCCTTTATTGACATTAACATTTTTTTGCTCCTAGTTCGGATTGAATAATTGGGTGGATACCTCTGACACACATGAAAGTCGGCGATGGATGGGAAAAGGAGCCTAAATTTATCAATATTTTTTTTTATCTCTCCTACATTTAAAGAATATTTTCACACAATTATTTCCTTATGTGTGTCTCAGGTTTTTGATTGGACGCAATGATTTTAAAATAAAACAACTCTTAGAAAGGCGACGTTAGAAAGAAAATTTTCTATATATTCCTCTCTCCCACACTCAAAAAATCATTTCAACAAAATTATTTCCGCCTCTACCACACGTATGTTGAGGTAGCCCCCTAAATATTCTTTTCAATGGAGGAGCAAAAATTTGATCAATAGCGTTATGAAAGAATTAATGCATGATTGAAATTTCCAAAAAGTGAAGGAATTCGATTTAGTTTTAGCATCTTAACGCTAAAGCTAGTAGAACCCACTGGTTTGAAAGAAACTACAAATGGAGAGTTCGCGAAAAGGGGGTTATAGGAGCCTAAAAGTCTCAATTAATCTCTCTCATCAACAGTTGAAGAATATTTTGTCGGATTTTATTGCATGCGCTGAGGTAATCACCCAAATATTTAATTCAAATGAGGGTCAAAAAACGTTTAATATCGTAATAGAGGAGTTTAAAATGAGCTTAAAATTACTGCAGGTTCAAATTTTTCAAAAAGTGAAGGATTTCTATTTGGTTCTGCCCTTTTAACGGTAAAGCTGGCAGAACCTACAGAATAAAAAAACGAAGCATAGAAAATCGATGGCAGAGGGCAAAAGGAGCCTAAAATCATGACGTAGTCTGATTCAAGAAAATGATTTTTCCTCCATTAAATTACGAGCAAAAAATTCTGGTTAACTAGGTGAAGAAATATCACACTGATTGATATGGTATATTAGAGTCTTTGGCAGTATAATGGTCTGAAAATGGAAAAATAATCGCACTATTGTGGAGCCCCATTAGGTGCGGGGCATGAAACGGTTGCTCCACTCGCCACACCCAAAGGTCACCTCTATAGTCACCATTATATTGCAAGCCGATTTGTTGTTTCCCTATCAATAAGCTCTATTTGGGTTATTGATAGTTCACTACCAATTTGGACATTGCAAGGTGGGGGCCAATCAGATGGAGCTGACACTACTTCAATATTGTAGACAGCCTCATGCTCAGATAAAAGCTGGGGAAAATGAACTTAGATACCAAGCAGCTTGAATGTTGTCTGTTATTATATATCTGGAAGGATGCCCTTCATAGAGAACTTTATTCAAGTGGCCATGTGCCAACTCTACTGTGTAGAATAGTTGAGAGAGTTAAATACCACAAACTCCAATTGAAATGTTAGTTCTGTTAGTAAATACTTGCAGTTCATTTTGTTGTGTCCTAGAGTGTTAGTTCCCAAGTTAAATGTTATATATTTAACTTTAAGCCAGACCAGGACTGGCATTGTCATTTATAGAAAATTGTTAGCTGGGGTTACATGCATATTTATATACATACCTGCAACCACTGTAAGTCTAGAACAGTAAGCTGCAACTTTGGTAATGAAAGTGATTCCTCTCTAGCACTGGCAAGCATATGCTTAGGCACAAAAAGCTCTGGAACACAATCTTTATCTTCCTGAACAAAGGGTATCACCCCATTTTCTCGTAACATTTCCACCACCTGCATAGTTGACTCTTCAACAGTGAAATCAATAGTTTTCACTACCAACTCCGGATGTTCTGGAATCTCATAAGGTTGGTCAATACCAGTAAATCCTTTAATAACTCCATTCCGAGCTTTCTGATACAACCCTTTTGTGTCTCTATGTTCACAAACTTCCAATGGAGTATCCACAAATACTTCAAAAAACATGAGATCACTCTCTCTGTGGATGCGTCTTGCTACTTCCCTATCTTCAGCATTGGGAGAGATGAAACTGCATAAGCAGATTTGACCTGCATCAGCAAATAATTTCGCTACTTCAGCCACTCTTCGAATATTTTCTTCTCGATCTTGCTTAGAGAATCCTAGATCTTTGTTCAGACCTGTTCGCAAATTGTCTCCATCTAGGCCATATGCTGGTATACCATGTGATACCAAATAGGCCTCTAATTCAAATGCAATGGAAGTTTTTCCTGCACCAGACAGTCCAGTAAACCACACTGTACATCCTCTAAATCCTCTTAGATGTCCAAGAATTTGCCCTCGTTTTGCTCTAGATACATGATGTTTTTGTTCAGTGACATTTGTAGCAACTTGCATGCACGTTTTCTGTTTTTTGTAAATATCTTGTGTGCTTGTCATCTTCGCGAATGCTTAAATTCAAGTGACTGCTAAAATAATAACTGATTACTTTCACAGATAAGTAGGTCGGTTAAAGCCTGTTCAAACATTAAACTTGTTGCGGCATTTCTGAGTGTAGCTTACACTGTCACAGAAGTACAATTTAGATAAAAGAGAAAGCTCAAGGAGTGTATTTACCTAAGGTAGTTCCAAACAAGAGTCCTTTAATTTTTATGTGTTCTGTGTCTGATTTGATAAAACACTCATCACAACGGCATCTCATCTTTCATTGCTTGCGCATCCAGCAGCTTCCTGCGTTAAAAACCGCCTATGTGGTAAACGGTAATCGCTAGTTGCTCAATCCAGCCGCTGGGGCTGGATAAAATAATTTTTTTTTCACTTCTCTGAATGATTAGGTGTATAATCTGACAGTTGACAGAAGAGAAGTCTAAACTTGACTGCCAGCATTTAACTGCTGAAGTTGCCGATGAAACCCGATTGAGCAGTGGCGTATATAGGCTCCTCTGTTAGAGAAAACAGCCTACTATTATTTCTTTTCAAAATTATTTGAAGTGTAGTATGTTTATTATGTTCGTAACTAGAATGGAGAATTAATATTGTGAGATTAATACAAAAAATGATTTACTGAGAGAAAGGTAAAAAACTATTCCACAAGATATTATACTGATGAAACCAATATTTTTCCATTCCTCTTTATTTATTCTACCAACAATTTCCTCGATCTTTTATTTGCAAATATGATATTTTTCAAGTATTTTGCATGATACTCTCAACTTGAAATATTAGTTTTTTGTTAGAAATCGAAATTAATTGGTAATTGGGCAAATTGTCCGTAGAATAAATGAAATGGAGTGGAAAAAATACTTATTTCAACAGGCGTATATCTTGTGGAATAGTTTTCCAGTGTTTTTTTTTCTCAATGAATGATTCTTTGTTTTATGCATTATTCGCAAGTAATTATTCTCCATTTAACATAATAAACATCCTACACTCCATTTAGAAATAATAGTAGCCTATGTTTACTGTAACACAGTAGAAGACTTTGTACGTCACTGTTCGGGTTCATCGGTATCTCTAGCGACCAACAACCAGAGCTGGCAGCCGAGTTCAAATCGCGAGTTGACAGTTGTAATTTTGTTTATATAAATCTCTATCCAAAAAAATTTGTAAAACTGACATATTGTTAGGAAATAATATAAAAAAATCACAATCAACAAAAAATATTGCTCTGTAAAATGGGATAAGTATATATTTCATTCATTTTTATAAATATGATATAACATTTGATTCAAAAAGCGCTTGTACGCCAAGGAAATTGGAATTTTCGTAAGATGGCTCAATTTTTATTCAGCAGTATTTAGTAATTCACTACAATCGCTTCGTTTTAACGCCCGTAGAACTCTGAGCTCGGGGCCAGACCTGACCAGTGTTCATATAAATGTATTGAGCGGGGAGAAATTAACGTTTATTGCCGTATCAACGAAAGAAATTTAACATATGATTACCGACAAAATTGAAATGTTGATTATGTCACTGAGAGACTCCTACGACGTCTGTTAAAATGAACAGTTTGTTCATCAAATACCCCAGTCAGGAAAGGGTACACAAGGCCAGAACGGCATAGAGGTTATTGACCTTTATGTCGCCACCAAAATACCTTAAGTTATGAATCATTTGTCCTCCTGACGAATCTCAGTTGAAAGGGCAAGGGAAAAAATTTCCAACCTGATGAAAATGAAGATGATTATGACTGAGAGACTTACTCAAACAGCTAACAACTGATTGGAATACCCTAATAAACGTTATATTTATTGCTTTGGATTTTTCTGTTTTGAATTTATTGAATTGTGAGAGTAATGGGATTTAATGCAATTTTTATGGACATGAGCAACTGATGAATAGGTAAAATGAATTACCTTTATTCACAGGAAGCACAAGAAACCACAATACAATATGAAAATAGCTAACATGACTTTGTTTTACCATCTGGCTTAATTTCAATATGTCCGGTAGATGTCTAACCTGGAAGATGAACCTATCAAATAGATGGCACGGCACTTGAAGATGACGAAATGAACTAATTAAGTCATCATTATTCAAAATTTTGCAATTTTTGCGGAATAGACTAAAAATATTTGTGACCGATATTTTAATGCAATTGAGTTGTAAAGGCGAGTTCATATTAGAACGATTGCGATAATATTTTTGCGGTTCCGCAAATTTGCCCTAATTGTCAAAATACTCTGTGCATGTTAGAGCGGGCAATATCTAGGGATTTTATTGTTGAATTTTAAATTTTATTACATGAACCTGAATGATGACATACGACTCATACGAATTACGACTTTTAAAACCAGACCTCATCGTATCAGAAAATAGGACTAACACTTTTCTCAAGTTTTGTTTAATAGTAGCGTGTCTTCAAACCACTTATCTTAAGTGCAGGAGCGAGGGGTTCTTTTGCAAAATGAGTCTTCTTTAACGAAGGGCCAACCAAATTCAATAATTTATTGAATAATGAGAGAGTCAGCCTGAAATAGTTGAGATATTTCTCTGGATCACTGAATCTCATTTCAGTCACAAGGTTGTGAAATTCTCCATATTTCCTCCTATTCGATTACGATATTTAAACGCTAGCCAGGAGCATATCGAGATAGTCAAGTGGAAGCTACATTGCGGTACGCGAAGCGATTTAGGAAGGCGATAGACATTCAAATAATAGTTAAAGTTTAGTTGAAGTGTTTGTTGTATTTAAAGTCAAATAAAGTTAAGTTTGATAATTCACTGTAGTCAATTATTGGTCAACCCACGGGGAAAAACGTAACAATATTTTATTACCTACCCCTAAGTGTAAAAACTTGTGTTTGACCGGGTTAGTTGAAAAATATAGATTATGTCAACTGTTAATAGATATTATTCAAAAAAAAATGAAATAAAGAAATGTTTCAACAATAATATTTCATTATGAATAAGGGTCAAATAAATTATCTGTTAAACTGAATTATTTTAATGTGAGCACATTTTCGATATTTTCAGTATTTTCTTATATCAAATTGTGTAATGTTTTTTAAATGCTGCTGATCTAAACTTTTTAATTTCTCCATGAATTATATTTCAAATTTTACAACCAATACATACGCACCACGGGTGAAAAGTGCGGCATCCTCCCTAGGTGCGTAATATACTATCGGATTTGCGTTGTTTTGTCTGCAGGTCAGCAAATTGTTCTCAGTAAACATTGCTCTTGTAATCTTGTAGGAAGGCTAAAATTCTTTCAGGTTGGGTCTCCCAGATTTGAGTCTTTACCAGATTAATCATTCCCGACAGGAAAATTTCCAACTCCCCACCCTTCGAGTATGAAAAAAATTCAATGTGAACCTCCACCCTTTGAGTATGAACAAATCTTAATGAACGAATTGTTTTTTTTTAGATAATTGGATTTACAGCCAGTCTTCAAGTATGTCCCTTACTATATGTGTAATTCAATGTTTATATGGAAGTGCCTGTTTCGTTTGTGTCTGAAAGTTACTTCTTTGCATATCTACACATCTTTGTGAAGAGTTTTATTTGAAATTAATTGCTTCCTTCCCTTTTTAGGAAGATTCCCAAATTTTTTTGAATAAAGATGGAGAAGTAGAAAGCTAAAACTTTTCCTAAAAATTATTCTCTCCTGAAAATATACCTCATTGAATTCTCCATTACATTTTTTATATTTTTCAGAGTGTGAAAGATACATGAAAAACTCCAATTTCTTCCACAATATAATGACTTCCGTTCAAATTCTTTTGATTCAATTCCTATTTTCTGCCCATTGCCTGATATTTGTGAATATTTATTCAAGTGTTTTTTCTTATAATATTCTCTGTATTTGTTACTGAAGAACCGATAAGACAAGTGTCTTACGGCGAAACATCAGATGTCTAGCAGTGAGGATGACAGTGTTCCATGTAAGTGAAATTTGATTTCTTTCATTCATTATATTGTGTAGGAATGCTGTGAATAATATCTGATTCGATTCCATCACGAATGTTTGTTCGTATAATTGCTCGTATAATTCAGCGTTCATATGAAAGTATTTGTTTCAAAAGTATTTTTCTTTCATGTAATTCAATGTTTAAATGAAAATATCTGTTTCCAGAGGTCTTTCTCTTCCAGTTTGTGTCTGAAAGTTACTTTTTTGCAAGCTATATGCAAGCCAAATAGCTTGCATATAGCTTGCAAGCTATTTGGCTTGCCTTTGTCGCCATTTCCAGCAAGGTGGCGGCTATAGCAACCTCAGTTGGGTCTTGTGTTTTTAATGCTTTTTTAGTTTATTTTTGCTTCCTCAAATAATTTGTCTTCTATCTTCCTTTTTGCAGCTTGGTTCTTCTTCAATTCCTTTATTTCTTCCTCTCCAGTCTTCAAACCACTCGTCTTAGTAGCGATTTCCAATTTCGCCGTTTCCGCTACTGTTTTCCTCAGAAAACTTTCTTCGCTTCGCTGTTTTTTCTACTTTCTTCTTTTTTTCCTCTTCGAGGTGTGATTTGAAGGAGTTACATGCATGTCGCGCCAAATTAGCCAATTCCTTACAACTTGGCATTAGCTCCGCTTTTCACTGTCATGGCAGCGTCTAGGGCTCGCTCACACATTGATTTTGTCATCTGTTAGGCATTTATCAGAAGCTGAAAACCCTCTTTCTACTTCGGCATTTCCATGGGACAAAGAAAGAACAGCTTTAACGACCTTAGTGACATTAGGGAATCTTAACTCTCCAGTGTCCGTTTTTAGGGGAAGAAATTGACGCCAATAGTCTTCGATTCTTGAGTTAGTTTTGTCCAAACGCACAGCGTCTTTTTCTAGTTGTAACAATCGCCATTCATCTTGCACACGTCCGACATCAACTTCTAACGGCAACGCACGAGCTAGTGTTGCGATTCGACCCACGCTGATTTATTTCGCTGTTCTGACTGAAGTCATCGACATGAGTGAAGGAAATTATTGCTCATGGAACTTTTTTTGATTATATGGGCACAAGCTGCTATGATGTGCTCTTGGGCTTTTGTTAGGAAACTCTGCCGAACATCCTCTTCTAATGTATACATTTCACTCATCACATCATCGTTTAAAATGTATTTATTTGCTGGAAGTAGATGGGTAGGCAATAATATATCATTGCAGACGTCAACATTCTTAATCGATTCTGGCTTACATTATTGCAGTAAGTAAAGACGCTAGACGATGAAGCTCATCGTATATGATATGAATCATAGGTCTGAGTCTGGAGGCCTGAAATGCTCCAGTAAAGGCTGTAAAGTTTCTTGCACTAGAGTCACGATATTTGGCGTGAAATATAAAACTATTATTCCAGGCCATTCAACAAACATACCCAGTTGATAAATTATTATTGGTAATGTTATGAAATGTAATAAGCACATGGTAAAAATTTACGCCGAGTAGATTTTCGGAATTTTCGGATGATGTAAAAAATATACGGTAATTTCGGACATTTTCCGAAATATCGGAGTTTTCCGAAAATTTCGGATCCGGTTCGACCCCTGTATAAAGTCATCCCTATTTGCTACTGAAGAGCTGATAAGACAAGTGTCTTACGGCGAACATCGGATGTCTAGTAGTGAGGATGACAGTGTTCTGTAAAAGTGAAATTTAACTTTTTTTATTAATTATATTGTGTAAGAATCTTGTGAATGATTTCTGATTCGATTCCATTACGAATGTTTGGAATACAAACGGAGTAGAGAAAAGTGTCTTTCGTATAATTCAATGTTTATGAGGAAATAGCTGTTTCGAGAGGTCTTTTTCTTTCAGTTTGTGTCTGAAAGGTACTTCTTTGCATGATCTACGCATCTTTGTACAGAGTTAATTATTGAAATTGATTACTTCTTTCCTTTCTTTGGAAAATTTTCAAATTTTTTGTATCAAGAGGAGAAGTAAAAGGCCAAAAACTTTTTTTGTCAAATAACATTCATTGTTCATTCAGGTACCTAACTCGCAACTAGAGTTAACTATTAATGATATATCCAGTTAAGTTAATATTTTCAGTGTTAGGGGAAAGGTGTACGAGATGATCCATTGAGGATAAATGATTCTTTTATATCACAACGAAACTAATAGTGCCATCTAGTTGTGTTTATTGATAAAATATATTCTTCGATATTACCTCGCCAAAGTCAATCGTAATGGCGTCTTGAGCGACAGTTAAATTTTTTGAGGAAGAAAACAAAAATTATGTGACTTTAAGCTAAGGCAAGGTTGACTTTAAGATTATGTTTAATGTATTCTAACGTACTTTAGCTTCGTGGCTGATGTATTAGTTAGCATTGTATATTACCCTATTTTGATTTTTTAACAGCATGGAAACAGTTGAAACCACATAGGTTATGTTATCGATCATTGAATAAAAAAAGGTTGTGTTGGGGAAAGATATTCATGTTACCGGTGTACAAGACGATTTGTGTGGATCATCTTGTACAACCCGTCAACATACCTAATCATATCTAGTATTACAGGAACATTTTTTAACCATTTGTGTTATTATGTATTTTTACTAATAAATATGTCTTGATTATTAGGAATTGCCTGCATTATTACCTAAGTAGGCAGTAGAAGATTTCAAATAATAAAATAAAATTTAACCTAGTTTCAGATTCTGCCTCATAATTATCGCGAGTCGTGGTTGGAAGACTCCATGATCAAAGCGCTGGATGTTGTAACATTAAGTACACAATTTCTGTTATGTCTGTTATCTCTGTTATGTCGCTAGGTGTGAAAAAAAAAACAGTTTTTATGGCAGAACAGGAAAAAATGCTCGTGAAGCATATTAAAGATATGGAGCATATGGCATCCAGATATAGCGCTTCGTGCACCTGAATCCACTTCTACTGTTCGAGCACGGGCCTTTAATAAACCAGTGGTAGATAAGTTTTATTTCACATTAAAATGTATCTATAACGTTGACGAAACTAGCATTTCTACGGTGCCTACCAAAAATACAAAGGTGTTTGCAGGAACTGGACGTAAACCGGTAGCTCGAGTTACATCAGCTGAAAGAGGGGAGACTACCACAGCTGTAATTTGTATGTCTGCTTCTGGAACTTTTGTACCACCTATTTTTATCTTTTGAAGATTTCGTAGGAAGATGGAAATAATAGATGGCGCACCACCAGGCTCCTCATGGGCATGTAATTTATCTGAATGGATGAATTTGGAGGTTTTTACCAAATGGTTTGACCATTTTATTAGCTTCACGGAACCTTCTGCAGAGAACCCAGTTCTGTTGATTTTAAATGGCCACCTTTCACACACAAAAAATTTGTAATTATTATTGAAAGCTCGAGAAAACCACGTCACTATTGTCTGCTTGCCTCCACACTGCACCCATAAACTGCAGCCTTTAGATGTCAGTTTGATGTATCCCTTAAGTATATACCACAATCAGTCACTCGAAAAATGGATGAACAACAATCCTGGCAGGCCAGCAACTGTATTTCAGATTGCAAAGATTTTTGAAGAGGCTTATTTTTTAAAAGCAGCGGTCCCATTAAATGTCATCAATGGTTTGCCAAAACTGGGATATTCCCTTTCAACCCGGATGTGTGTTCCGAAGCTGCCTTTATCGCTGCAGCAACACGTCTTCGCAGATTTGCAGAATAAAACACCGTCACCAACTCCCATAAATGATGGGAATTTGTCAATTTGGAGTCCTTTGTCGCCATTGCAATCTATGAGCTACGCACGCACCTCAAGTGTATCGCCATCCATTCTGGAAGATAGCCAATGTGAACCTTTTAATGTTGCACACAGCTCAAATTCATCCTTTGCCCAAAATTGTCGGTAAAAGAAGCCATCTTGAGAGAAAACGAATGGATAAGTCAATCTTAACTAGCACGCCATACAAACATTATTTACAGGAAGAAATAAATAAAGAGACAGATAAAGAAAATAGAACCAATAAAACACAACAAAAAGTAAAAAAAAGGCATCCTATAAAGAAACAGAAAGGAGAATTGTAGGCAAAGGAATGTTAAATAAAAGGAAGAATATTGTATCACAGTCATCTAAAGAAGAAGACGCAGAATGTCTTTTCTGTATGCAAACATTTTCCAGAGACGATAGGGGCGATAAATGGATAAAATGTTGTGTATGCCAAAGATGGGGCCATAAAGCTTGTGCAGGATAGATAGCAACGATCCTGATGAATTCAAATGTGATTGGTGTAAAAATACGCCAGGAAAGAGGCGCTTAGCACTATACAATATTTTTTTGAGTTTCATCTGTATTTTTTGAAAATAATGCAGAATTTTTTTATTTTCTTAATGTTGATTTTGACTAGTGAGATTTATTTTACTAGATTATCTGTTTTAGAAGACGAGTTATTTGCCTTCGTTAGAAGATTGTATAATTTTGTTGAACCTTTACTCAACCACAGATCTCATATAATGTGATGATTGTTTCCTTATTTAATTATTATGGGGACCAACTGACTTGATTCAAGATAGTAAACCCTGATTATGACTTTTTTTTTTAATTTACCATAACCTATGACAATCTCAAATTGAGGGGAGTGACATGATCCTGGGATCATCTTGCCCCTACCGCACAGATCATCTTGGACACCGGGGTGTACAAGATGGTCCTTTCATTACGTTTTGAAAAATGGTGTTTATAATAATAACACATCATGAAATATATATTTTGAGTGTGACAACAATTAGATAGATAAATTTACTATGAATAAATGTATTTATATCTGCAATAAGTCAAATATCATTTATATCACAAACATTCTCCCTTAAGTGAATCATCTCGAACACCTTTCCCCTACACAGATTTTTTGATGAACTATTTTAAAGATGAATATAACCAATCAATAATAATATCGCCGCTGAATGAACTATTATCTTCATTTCATAGAAAAATCTGACAATTCTTGAAGCTCAAATTCAGTGGCCGCGCATACAGAACGCATGCGCGCACTAATTTCCACATAGGGCTCAAGCATGCTCTGGAGAAAGAAGTGACGGTCGCGAAAATCCAGTAGGGCATCGTTTTTCTCAACAGGCGCTTTGGAGTGAACGTCGCGGCGCGATACCGAATGAAAACACGTGAAGTTCGCATCACCGTTTGGAAAGAGTGGCGAAGGATTCGTGGCCAGTGATAGATGTTGGTTGATGATAATTAATTATGACGTAATTGAAACTTACGTTAGTTTATAGGTAAGCTGAGAGTAGAGATGAAACTCATTGAAATATGTTTAAACATTATTTTGCGAAAAAAATTTCAAATTGAGAAAGGGAAAGTCGTTAACAATTATGATTTGTAAGATAGTCAAAAATTATTAGGAGTCAATAATAATATGCTAATATAGACTATAATGTACAGTAAATGTATCTCCATTAACTGAGAGAAAAATATTTGTAATCGAATATACCTGTATTCATACTAATAACGTCGGTGCAAAAAATTCAAAAAATGTTCTACACTATCTTGTGGTGATTTTAAATCCCACACAATATTTTCATTGATGAAATTAAGTATTATGACATATGACTACCTAAAAAACAAGTTGGGAACTTTCTTTAGATTGTTTCTATAGAATTTATTGACTTGATAACAAAATTGTGAGGTTGACCTGTCGTAATAATTCAATAGGTATCGGAAAACATATTACTATAGAATGGTACCTGCTGTTGAATAGCTCTTACTCAACAATGACAAAGGAAAATGACTGTACCCAGATCGATGAAACTAGTGAATAAGTTTGCTGGGTAAAATCGGAACCTACGGCGTGAAATGGATATATTGGAAACACAAATTTCGAACCGAAATTTTGTCTCGACGCGTGTTTCGTAAATTGAGTTTGCATCACCAGGAAATTACTAAAACTTTTAGTTTCGTTTTGGTGTAGGGAAAGTATTTCCAATAGACGCATATACCAGGATTCAATATGAAAAAAAACTGTTGATTGCGCAGGGAAAATTCACAGGTTATCGATTTAAGAGAAACTATAATGAAATATATACCGAGTAAATGAATATATTTTATGAAAAGCACACCATTCTTTTGGAAAAACAAATTTCGATTTGAAGAACGACATCGTGATTTGCCAATGGAGTTGACATATTGAGATTAAATAGCTTATGGAATACGTTCTGAAAAATTAACAAATCTCGTTCGTTTTGGAAAAAACATCAAAAAAATATAGAATATTGAAAACTTTTTCTTACTTGCCACTGATCACTAGAATGAAAGAATAGTTTAGAAATATGTGACCTAACCTGATGAGAATCGATGCTAATAACATGTTTTTCGATGCCAACTTTTAGAAAGCTATCATTCAGATTGTTGAGTTATTCCCAATAATAATAGATACCAATAAGACGATTCATTGCTCTTTCGGCTTTAAGTAAAATCTTGTTTCTGTTCAGTTGACTCCATTATTTTTATTCAAATTGTCATCATGAAAATAAAATTATATGAATATGGAGTATCTGATTATTATTTATTAGATGAAACTGCAAAAATTGAAACAGAAAGAAAAGCGATGAAGGATACTGATATCACCATCTGTTTTAGCCTGATTTTTGTGAAATGTGATGGCCGATTGTTTTGAAAAATCCAATGTTTGAAAACATTTTTATTTTTTATTCTTGAAAAACAATTACTCAAGTGATTGTTTGGGTTGAAACTCATCTGGAATGAATTGCATTTATCTACAAGCTGTGAAGATTTTTTGACTTCAAAGTTGTACTTCAAAAATGAGAAACATTCATAACAATTTTGTTCAACAACTTTAGCTGTCTGCCTGACAGATTCTCGATCAGGCTTATCATTTTTTCATATTTTGGGGTGGTTTATTATGAAGAAACATACATCATTGAAAAATTATATCGAAAAGCACCAATATAGTTTCATATTTGCTCATTTGTGGAAATAGTGGTCCTTGTGAGTATATCTCAACTTACAATTATTGAAATCAATCATCAGTAAATAATTCAAGGTGTTTTCATACATCTTTCAGATACCTTATTTTGTATTAGCCATATGATGAACACAATTGATAACATGGAAAAGTTTGTAGAATGGATACTCAAGTCATTTGAAAGATGATATTTTTAATCAAAATTAGAGTGGATCATGTATGACTTACGTTGAGGAATTGTTTAGCTCATTTTTCTGTACTGAAAATTGTAACGTGTTCAGTTGATGATGTTCATTAATGTTTATCAATAATATTTCTTCATTATTCCAATATTTTTCAATATCTCGATTGTCTGATGATACACCAAATAGAGTTTGTTAGTAACTGAATTGTACTTTTTCAGATTAGATAAGAAATATCAACGGTAGTTTCCAGCTAATACATTTGTGACTTCTACTCCCAACTTCGTTCTCCAAGTGAGCTCCAAAATCTCCGGTAAATCCTTGGACCGAAAACTACTAGCTTCAAACTCCGGTACTCGTTGTTCACTTCTAATTTCCTTAACTTGTAAAATAATTACTGTAACAAAGATATCAAGCACCTACATGTTTCACCTTCCAGTGCTAATGTTTGTCCAGAACGTTAAATGTGATTCGTTCGAGTGACAGTAAAACGTTTGTTCGTTTGTTCGGTGATCAGAGTGAACTGAAATGATTCGCAGACATTGAACGTGATCACTTGACGATTCCAACTGACCGCTCTAAAATCGGTGCTTGAAAGTGACTGATCGCCTCTTTTGTGTTCTTCTGTAACCTGAAACTGTTTCCCGGTATCTAAAGACTTCGCGATTCATAAAAGTGACATCATACATTGGAGGAGTCCTCTCGACTACGGACAAAGCGCCCGCCATTATGTAACTTTTTCATACCATCATTAAACCAAAGACAAGATGAATAGTGTATTTGCCTTGGCGTTCGTGGCTATCATTGCTTTTTGTGGAGGGCTAACAGCCCCTGCTTGCGTGTGCGACAGGAGGGAGTGCGAAATCGTCAACGAGATTGACTGCCCCGATTGGGGATCGTCGTTTGGGATCCGTGCAAGTAAGTGGGGTTTTAATTTTTTATGAGATTGCGGATAGAGAGGTGGTGTTTGATTTAACGTGTTTGCGAGAAGAATTGGGGTTGACTTCGCGGGGTAGTCTGGAATTTGGGTGAGGCGATGGGTTTCTTGGCGGCGACTTTTTTTATTGAAATTGTTTATTGAAATAGGATACCGAATATACATATAAAATATTTTTAACAAGTCATACTGGTAAATTTTCGTTATCTGGACACCCGGCGATTTTGAAAAAATTTTTGACTGTACTTACGTATTTTGATGCGTAGATTACGAATCCGAAAGAAAAAAGCGGCGCTCTCCCTTATTTAAGAAGTTACGGCCCTTCAAAGTTCAGAAAAGGGCAACTTTTCAGCCTTCTTTTTCACTAAATAAACTATTTAAAAACACAAGTATTTATTCACTAGGTCACCTTTACACCTTATTCCTCCTTCTTTAACACTTTCCACTTCAATAATCAACATTTTTCTTATAAAAAACTTAATTTAAAAACGAATGCTTCTCCTGGTGACATTATTCTATTTTTAGGTTAGTTACTAGTGACATTTCAGAAAAAAGCGGTTGGTATTTGTCGTCGCCCACTATTTCAAATTCGTAATACACCACCAAAAACCAATTTACGATCTAAAGAATGAAGGTAAAAAACATTTGAATTACTTCAGGAATATGGACTGCATCAGTCGTACCAACCATATCATTAACCTTAAAAACGTAAAATACAGTGATATGTAACCAAAAAGCAGCTCCGTACATTTTTTAACATTTTTGTAAGAAAAATGTTGATTATTGAAGTGAAAAGTGTTAAAGAAGGAGGAATAAGGTGTAAAGGTGACCTAGTGAATAAATGCTTGTGTTTTTAAATAGTTTATTTAGTGAAAAAGAAGGCTGAAAAGTTGCCCTTTTCTGAACTTTGAAGGGCCGTAACTTTTTAAATAAGGGAGAGCGCCGCTTTTTTCTTTCGGATTCGTAATCTACGCATCAAAATACGTAAGTACAGTCAAAAATTTTTTCAAAATCGCCGGGTGTCCAGATAACGAAAATTTACCGGGTATCATCGGCAAACGGAATAATAAATTCACAATCTTCAATGAATTGTATGTCATTCAGGTAGAATATAAATAGAAGAGGCCCTAGTACACTCCCTTGTGGAACACCTGTATCAACATATTTCACACTTGAGAGTGAGCCGTTTACTTAGGATACGTTGGGACCGATCAAATACCTTTTCTTTTATACCGTAATACTGCAGCTTATCGAGTAAAGTTGAAATAAAAAATGTTTTAAAACCCCTTTCGAAATTCAAGGAAATCATCTATAATTTTTTTCCATTTCGAAACAGTGAACTGCAAAGCTCTAGACTGAAATCCAGACTGAAAATCCATTAAGAGTTTATTTATCTCTGTATATTCGCGAATTTGGCAGAAAGGGTATTATTAGGTCTGAAATTAACAGCTTCATTCGTGTTATTGGTTTTTGGTATATTGATTAACAGACCTTCATAGAGTTATGAGCGGTCGTGAGTATGTATCGTAATGAAAAGTAATATTTTATAATTGAGAGATATTTGAAATATATACGAGAGAGAAATGTCTAAGACAGAAACATTTTTTTCATGAAGGTGATATATATGACAATATTTGTAAAATTCAGGAACTAGTAGATGATTTGAACTATTTGGTGATAGCATATACATTGACACAGTTTATAACATTCCTTTTTGAAAGAAATGGCAATATATTTGTGAATATTTTATAATAATCCATAGTGAAGTGATTTATATCGGACAGAAATTTGAGAGAGATGAATATTTCTAGATTTGATTTCGAAATATTTATGTATGGTATGTCTCCTCAATACAGTTTTCAGACTTATTCTGATTCCTGAAGGAATTTCTATTCATGCTCATGTAAACCTTAAATTTTTTCCTTGAAATATGGTTATTTTTTGGGAAACTTTTAGAGAATAGACTCGTGAGCTTTTGAATATCTTCATTTTATCAATAATGGATGATCAGTATAAAGTGTTATACCTTATGAACCTGCAAGAATTTTACAAATAATATTGTGGAAAAAATTACAATATTAGATATAAAGAAAGGATATGAAAAATTCTAGACAATTATTTCTATTTATTTATTATATATCTAGTGCGTCAAAAATGTTTTTCTTGAATTCACGCATATTTACAAACTGTTTAATGCAATATCTAGGTTAATATATTGATTCGATATTTGATATGAGATCGTATCCTTGCATTTCGTGTTTGAGTTATGAACAACAGTTCGATATCTAATTGTTCTAACGTTTGGTAGACTCTTATGACTTATAAATTTGAGCCATTCAACTTGTTACTGTTGCGAACCTTTTGTTTTCCAAATATTAACACTTTTTGAAAATGAATGATACAAACCGTTAAAGAATCGAAAAGTTTGGCTTTCAGTTTGGAAAATGTCAAAATTATCAAACATAGATTTACCGCTTTACCGAATTTAGGAATAACGGCGTGGTCTCTGACTTTTAACGAAATTTCCAAAATACATTTATTTTGATTTGCTAGCGTTCGATAAACATTTCTTTCCGATAGCGCCAATAGAAGCCAATTAATCTGCAATTATTCAGTTCCTTTTCGAAGAAACGATAAATTTGAATATAATCGGTATATATCGGTCATATGTATAATTAGTATAAATCAGAAGTCCTTGACTGCCTCAAGGACTTCTGTCAAATAAACACACCAATTGAACTTTTCTATTTCAGATTTTGATGAAACAAATATGTACATTACAAATATGCAAGTCTTCTAATTGAGCTACCTTGGGAAAGGTAGTACTATTAATGCCCTTTCATAAACTATGCAACACAGAGGGTTTTTTTTAAAATACAACTTTGAAAAAAAAATGATTTTGAGCTTCTGAAAAAATCCCGAAGACCTGTACCTGATGGGTTGATTAATATTATTCAAAAATAATTGTTACTTGGACGTTTTTCCGAACATATGTATTCAAAGCCTGAAAAGAAATGGATGAAACAAGAAAATCGAATTGAATCCAACTGAACAAGCATTCCAGCTTCATATTTATTCGTAATTTCTATAAACAATTTGTTCATAAGAACGTATTCACGAAATTATATGAATTGAAAGTTTTCGAAATCTGTGCCACCACCTTGAAAACTTCAAGATTGGAGTTGAATGCCATTTTTTTTACCAGAGTCCACGACAATGGACCTTGCGATGGGCTTCGCTGGCTACAAAAGCCAGTTTACAGCGCAGTGTCCCTATGAAGATCATATTCTCTCAGATGCTGAATTTCATGGAATATTTATGGCATAAATTTCACATGTACCTCACATGAGAGCTATAAATATTTTTATCAAAACGCTTCAATCAGTAAAAATTGAAGGCATCTGTTCCTGGAAATGCAACAAAACTCACAGTCAAATATTATTCTGTATTATTATTATCATTATTCGCAGACAAACATACTTTGCAAACTGTAGTGATTATATGACTGAGGCATATGATGGAGAATGGTGGTTATATGAAGTTTAGCAGCAGAGAATTTGATCTTCATGGAGATGCTGTAAACTTGCTTTTCAGGCCAAACTTTTCACAGTAGTCCGGCAAATTCGCCTGCTGTGGACTTTGGCAAAAAAGTACCATTCGGCTTCGATATCGAAATCTTCCAGGCGGTGGTACAGATTAAAAAGATTTTTTATTTTTGTATTGTTTTCTATTTTCTTATAATTTTATATTCATTTACAGAAAATACAGATAAATGTGAAGATAGAATATCTTGTACTTCTTCAGTTGAATTTCATTTGAGTTTTATAGTTTTTTCGTTGCTTTTCAGATTTTGAAAACTCAAAAAATTCAATTAGTTCCAGACAGTTCCACTTGTTCATTACGAAACTTCAAACACTGCTTATCCATTAAGTTGACTACTTCTGTTAATGATTTTGAATTATTTTGAAAACACGACTTTTGAAATTGTGAAAAAGTTTTTTATAAACTTGTGTTGCATATTAAATGAAAGGCCATTCAAAATAGAAGACGAGCAATTGCATTTTGAGTAAATTCCCGCACAGCAAAATTGTTTTTTTAGAAAATTGAAACCTAATATATTTCTCAGTTTCTATAAATTTCATCAAAATATGAAATGACGAAGTCAAATAAGTGAAGTTTATTGATTTGACACATTTTTTCTATGTTGACTCTATGAAAATGATTCTCAGCCAAGCAAACTATTGAATTTTGATTTCCAATGACCTGCAGGACATTGAAAGTTTGACTTGAGTTCAGTAAAATAAAATACTTCGCAGTGTTTTCATCGATATATGTTATTTTTCTAAATTCCAACTGGATGCTTGATAAAATATCATATTCTTGTGAATTCTTTCTGATTTGCTCCTCAGTTGTGCGTTTGAATTTCTCTGAGTAGAGAATAATATTAATTTTTTGTTTCTGGTGTAGGTATCACCTTTTATCCAAATAACAGGAATGAATGAAAACGATAAACAGTACTTCATGACGTGTGCGACCAAGTGATTTAGCTGTTGTCAATTCCATATGTTTTGAAAGATGCATTCGAAGTACTACTTACTGGTGAGGTAAACTCAAAATTGGATGAGCGATGAGCATTGCAACATAATGAGTGAACTGTTTGTCACTATTAAAGATGTTGGGTGCTTTGCCCAGCTGCAAATTTCTCGGCTTTCACAAACTCGATATCACATTAGCATTTTCTACAAATGCATTTTTAATTCCTGATGAGCTGTGTTGATGGATTCCTGAGTGATTTATAATAGTCTCGATGGGACATTCTTGAAACGCTTATACCTGCACAATGCATTATTTCTCAGTTTGACGGAAAGTTTCACATCAGCAGTTATTCAGGTTTGTGTCGATCGAGTGAAAACTCTTGTTCTATACTGGGTGTGAATAATAAACGAATAATTGATAAAACGGGTTATGATACCTACTTTCTCATCGATTTCATTCGTTTCAATAAGACACTTCCACTCACAGGATGTCATATTTATTCATTTATATAACACTAAACGATACTACAGCTCAGGTGGATATATTAAATAACTAGGTTTATTGTTTTTGAAGCAGGAAACTGATATATCAAAGATTTGAAGGTTATTCAGAGAGTTAGCTACTCAAAGAATTCTGGTATGAAACTGTCATATGAGTATTGAATCTGTGAAAACAAACATAAAATGGTTGTATCCACCTAGTTGAACGACTGGGGACGAGTAGAGATATTTTGGAGAGTAGCTCGGGGCTGCTACTCAGTCCGTTGATAATTTTGAATAGATCTATTAATTATCTATGTTTTCTACGTGAATCGTGAAAAGTTACGTTCAATATGCGTTCTAATGCAACACAGGCAATATATCTCAAGAAAATGTGATGTATTCACTTTATATGAATTGCGGACCAAATTGTGGAACAATAATCGAGATGAGACTCAACCAGGGAAGGGTCTGGATAGATTTCTGAATTACAGCGGAAATGTGTGATTTATAGCTAAGTGTGGAGTCTAAGATCACATCTTGCTCTTTGGTTTCGAAAGCAGAATATCAAATTATTTACACTATATTCGAAAGTGATTGTGTGATGTGCTCGATGGAAGCGAAGAATATGGCATTTAGATGCGTTCAAACACATACATTTCGCATACACACTGACAGTGTGTCCGCAAAGTATGGAATGAATTCGTTATTTCCAAAACCAAAGATCGTTTTACAAAAACCTGAAACACGTCGATTTTTAATTTAACTATTCTACATTTTACATCAAAATTTCATCATACAGGGTGATCCATATTAATGTGATGACGTCATCGGTATTTTTAAGAAAATAAATTTTATTGATATCTAATAAAAGTAGAAATTGATTAATTATTTTATATTTTTTTCTAATGATTGATTCAACAATCGGAAAGTAATCCAGTAATAAATACATGACTTTATTTTTAATGTTGGAACTGTAGTCCTTGCTGTATTTGACAGTAACGTAAACGTTGAATAAATTCTTGTTGAACCTTGTTTATGGTTTCTTGAGAAATATTCTTTATTTCTGTTCAAATTCTCTCTTTTAATTCTTGAATATTTGCTGGTTTCATTTTATAAACAACATTCTTCTGATGGCCCCACATAAAGTAATCCAACGGATTTGAGTCTGGCGACCTCGCTGACCATTCAATTTGTCCACGTCTACCAATCTATCGGTTCGTAAACTTTTGGTCGAGATACCTTCGAACATCTGCAGCATAATGTGGAGGCGTACCATCCTGTTGAAACTATAAACTTTCATCAAAATTTGCAGGATCAATTCTACTGGGGAATAAATTAATTGAATTAGGTACAAGATATCCCCTTAAAAACTAAAGGTATGTTGGCCCGTCTAAAGTACCGTCGAAAAAGTAGGGTCCGATGATCCTGTTTCTTACAATGCCCGCCCATACATTTACCTTTTGCGGATGGGGGTTTTCTTTTGGCCCAGTACCTACAATTCTGATGGTTGACCCCACCATTCAATATAAAAGTGGCTCCATGAGAAAAAATTATATTTTTTACGAGGGACGGTCTTAGTGACAGTTATCCAGCATGTCTTCACAAAATTCAATTCTTCTATCTGGATCATCCTCGTTTAATTCCTGTAGAAGTTCGATTTTGAAGGGATGTCATTTTTCCAATTTTAATACTTTGTGTGCAGTTTTACTGACATCGAAATCACAACCACCTCACGGACAGAAGTGTGCTCATCTTCTTCAAAAGCAAGTAGAATATCTAGTTTTGTATCATCATTTACAGAAAGACAACCTGATTTGCGTGCATTTTCAACTGTACCAGTTTCTAGAAATTTCTTTTCAATCTTACTTACTGCTGACTACGTTATGCCTCTTTCTGGATATTTTTCATTGAATAAGTTACACACTTCCATCTGAGTTCGCTATCTGTCTCCATAGCCAATCATCATAAGTATTTCAATTCTTTGCTTTACACTTAAATTCATTACTAGGTACTTCAATTTGATTCGAAGCAATACTACAGAAAATCCACGGAATAATACAACAACTACTGTCCTATTTAACAGTTACTGAACGTCAGTCGAAATAATGACATTTCACGATAAAACGGTAATTGTCAATTATAGCAAGGACTACAGTTCGAACATCTAAAATAAAGTCGTGTATTTATTACTGGATTACTTTCCCATTGTTTATCATTAGAAAAAAATATAAATTTAATTAATTTCTACTTTTACTAGATATCAATAAAATTTATTTTCTAAGCGCACATCTTTCGGAATCAGCTTGTTACGGATTATGTAAAACTGATACAAAATACAGGGTGTTGCATTTCAAAAAATTACCGATGACTTCATCACATTAATATGGATCGCCCTGTATAATGAAATTTTGGTGTAAAATGTAAGACATTGAAATTAAAAATCGACGTGTTTCAGGTTTTTGTAAAACGACCTTTGGTTTTGGAAATATCGAATTTATTCCATACTTTGCGGACACACTGAATATTGCTTTAAAGAATCAATGTATCGGCCTACTTTTGATTATTTTGAGACATTTTCAATCGTCAGCAAATAGCAAAGTTTCACTTTCATTGTAGTAGCTGATTAGATCGTTAATGAAAAAGTTGAACAACAGTGGTCCCCAATGAGATCCTTGTGCAACAACCGATGTATCTGCGATTGTATGACAATAGTAATGATTAACCTTGATAGTTTGCCTTCTTTTAGTAAGATAGCTCTTGAGTCACTACAATATTAGCCTATCAACGCCATATAATTGAAGTTTATGAATCAAGATCCGCTGTTACGCTGACTTTTTTGATGCAATCACGAATTGTTGGGTTCCTAAAATTGGGAAGCAGTCATAAGTAAGAAAATAAGAAATTGTGCTCTCAAAAACATTAGGGATTACGTTAATAATAGAAATGGGATGATAATTATTTATGTCAGATTTTCGGCCGGGTTTATATATTGGGGTTCCATTACGAGCTTTACCAGTAATCCGGAAATTCGCCTAATGATAGAGAATTATTAAGTATTCATATAGAAAAGTTGGCGGAATGAAATTAAGCTAAATGATTTAAAAAAAGTAGGGGGAATTCCATAGATTTTCGAGATTTCAATGTGATAAATAGATACATTAATCATGGATGAATATTAAATAGGTATTGATGTAAGGATTGATTTGTATATACGGAATAAAATTGGTTAACAATAGGGTTGGCAATATCGATCTCATTGGCAGCAGTACGATCAAGAGTCATTATATTAGGTATAGTTAGGTATAGTGTTATGTTTCCTTTTGCTCCTTACAAATTTCCAAAAGTATTTAACATTATTGATAAAAGAATGTTCAGTGCGTTGGATATAATCTGCTTGACACTGTCTTGCTAAAAATTTACATCTAGATCTTAAATTACTGAATGGTGCTTGCGGTCTTGTAGATCTTGTGAGCTGATTTTTTCTCATAAAGTAGTTTCTTCAGGTCAGTGGAGTGCTAGCATGGAAATCTCTTCACATAGACAGATTTTTTTGCGGAACAGAGCGAACAATGATGGTATGAAGAATGTCATAAAATATAGAAAACATATCAGAATATTTTTCCGAGTAGTGTTCTATTTCACAGTACCCCAAAGAAAAAATCTAGCGGTGTGAGGTATGGTGATCTTGCCGGCCACTTAATGTAAGGACTACTATGACCTATCAATTGATTTCCATGATTATCATTCAGCCATTATGTACAAAAAACCCATCTAAATGAAACTTCAAATTCAGACGATCCCGCACTGATGAGTTATGTATTGCATCCCAAAATTAATTTCTCAAAAAGTCTAAAAACATGATTCCATTCGAATTACCTTCGAAAAAAAAACGGACCGATAAACTTTTATCATGGATTATCCTACACCACACGTTTATTTTATTGGAATATTGCCTTTTTGCCTTCATAACCCAATTAGGAATACTCGCAGACCAGTACCTTGAATTTTGGGATGAGACTACTCCATTTGTATTGAACGTAGCTTCATCACTAAACAAAATTGTTTTGGAGAAGTTTATATCATTCAAATATTTTCCTCGAGCCCACAAACAGAATTCTAACCTTCTTTCTTCGTCTTCGTTCCAGAGTGTGTAAAATTTTTGGCTTGAATAGTTTAACTTTAATTTTTACGAGGCATCTCTAGGAATATCTCTAGGAATTCTCTAGGAATATTCAAGTTCAAAAAATATTGCAATATTCGTACACCATTTCTATTCTCAAGATGTGGAGTGTTTCTGTTTTTGAGCATATGCCTCGATACGAAACCTGTTTCGTTAAAAACAAAATTTATACGGTTCACTGTATTGCTGCTCACCGGAAGTTTATCAGAATGTCTGTCATGAAATTATCTGCCAGCTTCTCTTACCGAAAGAGCATTATCTCCGACAAGACGCGCAAGATCAATTTTACCTCGCACACTCCAGTTCTTCCATGATAAATCACTAATTCCTACCGCTTTACATGACATTTTTCTTACTAATCGGGCGTAATCTGGCGTTACTGTTTCGATGCAGTTTTTAACAGCAGCAATAAAATCAACAATAGTCTTTTGTTTCCAGTGCCAAATGAAAAAAGCGCGATTTTGCATAACCGCACGGTGTTGACCAACTCATCAAGATTTAAAAACCATTTGAGAGGTGTGCAGTTAATATTCTATCATGATACAATGTGAATGTTGATTCAACCACAGAACTATTAATATTGAATTTTTTCGATGAAATTTGGTATACCAAATTTGGTATTTGAGAGGGTACACAGTCCAGTGGTTATTTCAAATTTTTCTAAAATAATCGCTAATATGATTTCTCGTATTTCAACCCATGAAAATATTCGCAGCAGGTCTTAGTTTTTGTGTAAAGAAAATGATATTTGGGTCCAAAAGTAGTTTTTTAAACTCTACAATTCAAAATAAAGTTTTTTGAAAACGAAGAGAAGATGCAAATTTTAGGGAGGTGTCCCGCTTTCAAGTGTGTCACATTGTAGAATATAAATAAGTTCTCGATAGTCGCTGAAAACTTGCTAGAGAAATATTGTTTGCATTTCCTAAAAGGACATTTTTATTGCCATGAGACATTGAAACAATAAAATAAAAAAAATTGTAAAGTATTTTTTATAAAATTATAATTTTCAATTGTTAATGAAAAAATAGAAAATAACAATTTTTTTATTTTGGCAACGGTTATCAATTTTTTTGCCTATTGAGGATAACTTCACCAAAGGAAAAAAATGCCAGGGTTTTAGTTTAATAATTATAGGGATTTTTATATTAACTTTCAATTCAGAAAAAGTTATTAATTAACAAATTTATAATTAACGTTAAAATTGGAATAAAAATTTTTTGACTGCGGATTATTGTTTATTGATGTATCCCAACATTACATGAATTTTTTCATTCCTCAATTTTTACATTTAATATGTTTAAATATTTTTTTTTGTTTTTATGTCAGAGTGACGAAAGGCGCGCGGAAGCCAGACTACCCGCTTTTGGCTGTATTTTCAGGGCTCTGTGAAAATCATAAATAATCGAGATACAGTTTCGGGATCTGGACTTTTTTTACCCAAATTCATTGATCTTTTCAATTCTCTTTTCAAATTTCCAAAATTTTGAAAATTTTCCGAGATATTGAGAAAAAACTAAAGCCCCATTTTTTTTCACCTAATTGTTTATAACTTTTGTAATTTTTATCGGCGCGTTTTCGGACCTTTCCTTAAACTTTCTAGGCAAAAATACGAATCGAATGACACCTTGGTTGTAATTTTTGGACAGGGCTGAAAATGTTACAAAAAAAAGTACATGTGAACTAGACTAATAAATTGGTGTATTTCCAAATTTTGCTCTGATAAATTTTTATGATAAGTAACAAGAAAATTATCCACGTTTGTCACCATTATATGGTGCGTGGGTAAGAAAATTTCCTCTTTTACATTATCAAATCGGTAGACGAAGCGTTCGCAAACACAATCATTTTCTCAAAGACAAACATACGATCACATTTAACCATATAAAAGAGTCTTTATTTGACACTGACTGAGGGTGAGCCGCCTGATTCTTTTTCATAGTATCGGAAATCGCTTATACAAATAGAGTCGATGGGTTTCTTGATTTTTAGTAGTATTTATTCTCTCGGATATTTGTCGACCTTTATTTTCCCGTTGGGATGGCGAGAATGGTCGCAGACTAGGAATTCGAGTGGAAAGGAGGAGTTTATTCGGTTTCTTCATTTCGTTTATCGATTTTGTTTGTATTGGTTGCTTTATGTTGTTAGGTGTATGGATGAGTTGGGTAGAATGAATATAATAATAATAATAATCGTCTTTATCATTTCCACATTCGAAAGAATACAATAAATATTAGAAATCAAGGTTCATATATGGAAATGAAGTTCATTTTCTGTTGTGTAAACACAACATGTATTCTTCCATATCTTGAGATGGTCTAGAAATTTCGTAGGCTAACAAAGAAAAAAAAACATTTTTTGATAAAGTTTTATTTTATTATTCAGTATAGTTACCTTGAATGGCGGTCATACAATTTTTCGATATCATTTTTATAGTATGATTTATCTTTTAGGACCAAAAAAGGCCTTAATTTCAACGATTACTTCTTCATTGTCGAGGAATTTATTTTCAGCGGGCATTATCTTGAGGTCTGAGAACAGAAAAAAGTAGCTGGGGACCAGACCTGGAGAATATAGTGGATACCGAAGCAATTCAAAGCCTAATTCCTGCAATTTTGCTATCGTTATCACTGATTTGTGATACAATGCTTTGTCTTGATGAAACATTATTTCCTTTTTCTTCAAATGGGTCCAATTTTCGCGATTTCGTCCTTCAAAAGCTCCAGTAACGACATGTAATAGTCGCTGTTTATGGTGTTTCCCTTTCCAAGATAGTCGATAAATATTATACCATGCGCATCCTAAAATACTAATACCATAACCTTGCCAGCTGACTGTTGCGCCTTTGCACGCTTTGGAGTCGGTTCACCACGTTCGATCAGCTCACATGATCGTTTTGATTCTGATGTGGAATGATGGAGCCATGGTTCATCTATTGTCACATATTGACTGGATCCTCCGGGAGAAGGATATATTAAGAGCATATAGTTGTTGGTTCACAGATGGATCAAAAACACCTTCCGGTTCTGGTGCAGGTGTTTTAGTCGCAGACCCAGGACAGAGATATCAACCTGCCTAGGAATTTATGCGACTGTATTTCAAGCGGAAATTTACGCTATTGAATTGTGTGCGAAGTGATTGGATAAATCCAACCTCATACATAAGTTAATAACAATATTCTCGGACAGTTGAGCGGCGTTGGATGCTCTTGGCTCCTACCGTGCAACGTATAAATTGGTAGGAAATTGCCAAAAACGACTGTCCTCGATAGGAAGTCTCTGGTCAGGAAGGCCATACTGGCCTGGAAGGCAATGAAGCTCCCTTACAAAGGAGGGTGCTGCAAGCAGCTTCATCTGACCAGAACCTGTCATTGGCATCACTTTAGGCTCTGCCAAACAAATATTGAACACCTGGTTGGCAAGAAGATTTATGGACTTCTGGCAGAATCTTCCAGGATTGGCTCAATCCAAGGCGTTTATTCACCCTTAGAAGCTTGATATCAAATGATTTTTGGGCTACAGCTGGGATGAACTACGATGTCCAACAGGCCTTCTTATAGGTCTTTGTCATTTGAATCATCATATGCAGAGACTCGGGCTGTCGGAAGACTGTGTGTGTCGTCTCTGTTTGGAAAATGATGAAACAGCAGAGCGTATACTTTGTGCCTGCTCCGCTGAGGACAAAATCAGGTTTTTAGAGTACGCCAAAGCCATACTCTTACCATCTGACCTGAAAGACCACTCACCATACAAACTAATCGGCTTCGTTAAGAAGCTGGGTTTATTTGGTCTAGTGTGAATAGGTGTGAGCCACAATAAACCCTTGCGGGTCACTAAGGAGGGTCGAATAGACCCACATGTCCAACACATTTTTTTAATATCTTTAGAGCTGCAGCTATCTTGATCAACTTCACTTTGCGGTCATCCAAAATTATTTTTCGGTCTTTTTTTAGGGCGTCTATGCGTGCATCGTCCTTAGCAAACTACTTCTCAATTGTTGATTCTTCTGGTGCGAAGTCCGAAGCCAAGCTTTGGCTTGAACATTATTTTTTTCCCCAGGAAACAATGGTTTATTAACACACGAAGTCCATCGTGTTTGAAGTAAAAAAAGTAACTCCACTCAAAATTTTCTATTCCACAAACTAATAGCCCGACAGCCGTGAAATTTGTAAATGTGTCTTTTGAAGGTTGGGGTTAACTTAAAATCATATGGATGTAATACTAGTAGCACCATCTGTGTGTTAGACTACGACATTTTCAGTCCATTTAATATTTTATCTTCGAGTAATTCGCATTATATATGATGGAATTGGCCGATACTCGATGAAAATCCATAACTAACGTATTCAAAAAACACTATCGTGGAATTTTCACTAAATAATTTTACAAAAAGGCAACGCCCGAAGAAGCCATTGTATGGCGAAAGACGTGATGCGTTTTTGTAAAATCGTTTAGTGAAAATCTCACAATAAAGTGTTTTTTGAAAACGTTAATTCGAATTATATTATTTTTCTGTCACTAACTTTCTTGAACTGCATGCTTTTTGGAAACATGCTGGAAAATATGCTTTTAAGAACTCGTATATTATACTCTTATATTTTTGTATACAATTCGAGTAAAATTTGATATGATCAGATATCAACTTTCAAGTGTTCTGCTTTACGCTAGATTTGTTGTCAGATTGGATTTTGTCTATCTCCGACAGAACTTTCTGATAATGTAATCCATAGGTGTATGGTAAACTGCAAAACTAGAAAAATTATTATTCTACGAAATTTTATTTTGAAACTAGTTATTTAAATATGATTGTTCTTTGATTCGAAGTAAAAACATATTTTCGAAACAACGAGAGAATTATTTCAAGTTATTTCCCACATTATTGTGGTGATATTTTATTCTAGATCAAAGTTGGATTTTTGTCATTACCTATTACATGTTGGAGATCGATGATTTTCAACTGTTTCGAGTTGAATGATATTCAATTGAATTGATGGTTCAATTGAAATCCTACATTTCATTCGACATCGAACGACTTGACATACATGTGCTGTAGGTTTATTCAAGTTTTTTTACTAACGATGTTCTGATTTCACTGTTATAATGCGTTTCCCAGTTTCTTGTAATCGATAATAATGTACCCCCATAGCTTCGTATAATAAGCTATTCCGTGTCGAATGTCTACTCAAATGGGTTTGCACTTGACATGGATCGATGCTAATTACTAGCTATTCACTTTTCCCCTGTTTCAATCGCTTCTATGAGATTCAAATAAAAAAAGTATGAGTCCGCCATTGAACATTAGTTTTGATAGCCACAGAGTTTTTTAATATTGAATTTTCAATTCTGTTGTTACCTGAGCTTTTCATAATTTAATTAATTACATAATTCATAATTACAAGATGAATAAACCTCTGAAGAAGCCAGCCACACGTGCTAGTGAAACGTATGATGCAGTTCCAAACTACGACGGCCTTTAAACTCGATTGAAGATAGTAACACTATTTCCGAATGTTTCCACAGAAATCTTCTTCTTTCTTATTTCGTTCTATAGCTTTTTTACTATATAGAATCCCATTCTTATCTTACTGGTCCAACTAGAAAGCATTTTTTTCAGAAGTATCGGTTAATATAGCCAACTTTCGACGTTTCATATTCATTAATTCACAAGCTCTTCTGCCTTAGGAGGAGGTTTGGTGATTCCAGATATTGACGGTTGACACTTGAGAAATAGATAAGCGTTTGACGTTGATGATGACACAGGTGCAGTATTAGATGATTAAGCCGCAGTAACTGCTGCTGGCATGAAAGGTTTCAATGAATTTTAAAAAGGCGGCTAAGGTTGTGAATATTAGGGGTGTGAGTAGATTTCGCTAGACGCAGAAGACTGAAATATTGTAAGATATGAGCGTTGAATTCATCCAAATTCAGCTTTTGCTGATGACATATATCTTTCAACTAACCCGAACATTGACTCGTTTAATGGTTACAGTTTAACCAGTGAGGAAGATAGGAAAACAACCATTGACTCAGGGTAATACTTGTATTCCTCAAAAATAAGGTGAAGGTTCAAATTTGGCCGGCTACGTACACTCTATTGTTAATTTTTTTGATTGTTTTAAACGAATATGCGTTTACTGTTTCAACTATTTAGCATGTTTAGTTTGTCGGTGAGGTGCATGAAAGTTGAGAGGTGTTTCCTTAGTTGGCAGTGGCCAGTCAGAAATCCTACTGTTGAGCGTAGATTTTTCCTGGTCATCGCCAGATATTTCTTTAGCGCCAGCTTCCCAGGGTCGCCCAAGGTGATCCTGGCAAGATTGCATCCTTTGATTCCATCCCATCTCTTTGAGGATTGAGCATGGATATAACATTTGGCTAGTTCCGCAATTGTCGAAGTCATCAGGCCGTAGGTGCCACTGGGTCTTGAAATTCTTAGTCCAGCCGCTTCCTTGGCTAAAGATTCGGCAATGCAATTACCTTTACTCCTGTCGTGCTCTTTAACCCATCTCAGAATGATGTTATCATCTACCGAGGCTTTGGCTAAATCTTGGTGACACTCTAGTACTAGCCCCGAAGTTAAACGTTGTCTATTCAAGGCTAATAGGGCTTATCTGCTGTCAGTGCAGATTGTTATGTTTTTGCCAGAAATTCCTTTCCTGGTTGTTTCTTTTGTGGCGATTAAGATACCAGCCAGTTCTGTTTGGATCACGCTGGTATTCCTTCCCATTCCCCACTTAATCCTTAGGCTTAGTGATCTGGAGTACACTCCAAACCTGAGCCTTCTTTGGTTTTTGAGCCATCTGTATATATGCGCATTGCATTTATAGCATCTGACTCTGTGTTTTAATGGTTACAATTTATAGGACCAATGAGGAAGATTGACTAAGAGTAATACTTGTATTCTTCAAAAATAAGGTGAAGGTTCCAATTCGGCCGGCTACGTACACTCTATTGTTATTTTTTTATTTTTTTTTTAAACGAATATGTGTTTACAATTTTAACTGTTTGGAATGTTTAGTTTGTTGGTGAGATGCGTGAAAGTTAAAAAGTGTTTTGTGTATTCGGCGATTTTTTGCTATCGATAAAAATGGATCGAAGAATTTGCATATAATTTTGTGTAGAAAATGGAATTGAGTGCCTAAAACCCTTCAAATGTCAACAGTGGCATAAGGTAATTGTACTCTGAGTCACAAACATTTTTACAAGTGGTGAGAGCTTTTCACAGAAGCTCGAGAAGATGTGAATGACGACGCTCAGCCCAGACGCCCCAGCACGTCAACAACCGATGAAAATGTTGAGAAAGGGGAGAAAATTGTTATGGTGAATCGTCGAAACACTATTAGAAAAGGTGCTGGGGATGTCGGCATATCGGTTGGCTCAAGCCATGCAATTTTTTCGGAAATTTTGGGCATGAAGGGTGTGGTAGCAAAGTTCGTTCGAAAATTCCTGAATTTTGGCCAAAACGCTGTAGCATTGCTCAGAAATTGTTGGATGACGTCAACATATATCCAGATTTACTCAAAAGGGTCATAACTGGTGACAAATCATGTGTAATATGGTCATAAACCAAAGTCCACTCGTTTCTATGAAAGTTCCCAGGAGAGCCAAGACAAAAAAAAAGTACTCCAAGTTATATCAAATGTCGAGGTTTTGCTCACTGTTTTCTTCGATTACCGTGGCGTAGTGCATCATGAGTTCTTGCCACACGGCAGTACGGTCGCCAAAGAGTATTATCTTGATATCATGCGAGGCTTGTGAGAAGCAATACGAAGACATCGTCCGGCATTATGGAAAAACAATTCATGGCTCTTGCACCTGCTCCTCGTCATCACTTGTTCGTAATTTTTTGCCCGACAACAACACCCTAATCATGCCTCAGCCACCGTATTCACCAGATTTGGCTCCCTACGACTTTTTTCTGTTCCCAAGATTGAAGAAATCAATGAAAGGGAGGCGTTTTACGACGATTGAGGAGATAAAACCGAATCGTTGAGAGAGTTCAAGGACATACCAAAAAGTGCATATCAGAACTGTTTCGAGGATTGGAAAAACGTTGGCACGAGTGGTTTATATCTGAGGGGGGCTTCTTTGAAGGTAACAAAATAAAAATTGGTGAGCAAATGAACCTTTTTTGAGAAAAATGTAAATTCACCTTATTTTTTTAACAGACAGTGTTTTCTCACAGGGTCATTCCGTTAGTATTTCTTGCTTCTGGCACCTTCAACGTTGTATTTAATAGCACAATTTTGAACCAGACGACGAATATCTTTAGGTACTGAAACACAATAAATTTAAACAACTGTGAGTAGGTATTCAGTGAATGAATTATACTGTTCCACGTGAAATTATGGAACATCTTTATATTACAGGTTCTCTGTGCATCTATTCGCATTAAAATTGCAATCAACTAGTCTAGAACTTCAGTGTTGAATTTTTCAGTTTTATGGATTGAACTTTTGAACATTTTTCGAGAAGTATATGGAAATATAGGTCATTTTTATATAGAATAATACAATTGGCCCCCAGTACGGAACCTTGGGATACACCATATTTGACAGATTTCACATTCTATTTAATCCCATGTAATGATACACACTGTGATCTATCGTGCAAATACGATTTGAAAAATTTAAGGGACAGTTCACGGATACAACAATAAGAAAGTTTCTCCACGGAATATTGTGCGAAATACAATGAAGTGCCTTCGATAGATCGCACAACGTTATGAATGAATGTCTGAATGTCCACTCATGTCATCAATGACAGTACGTAATAACATTCATCCGCTCTTTTGATTGAATTCCAGCCATAGGAATATCTTAAAATTCCCCTTTCAATTTGAACAAGTTTAAACAATATTTCATAAGAAATCAAATTGAACCTATCATTCTGTACCAATGTGAAGGCGGCCATATGTTTCAGCCACGAATTGGGGGAATTTACCATTAACGGAAAGGAGTGCGCCAAGCCACCATTGGTCGTTGAAATTCATTGCTAGCCATGAAAAGTTGTTTTTTATAACAATAATTTCATGGCCAGCCATGAAAATTTTCATATGAAACGATAGTTTTCAACAATACATTCACAGTCCTTGATTTTGTTGGGGAAAAAACATTACCTGTAACTCCTTCCATCATTTTGATTGAAGAAATCATATCTTTTGAAGAATTTGTGGTGCTAGGGTTATTTTCACATAAAACTAAAGTATTCGGCGTATTCTATGATACCTATATGGTCCTCGATTTTGTCGCGGAAAAATACACCCTCTGTAACTCCTCCTATAATTGTGTTAAAAAAAATCAAATCTTTTGAAGAATTAGTGCTGTTGAGAATATTTTCACATAAAACAAAGGTATTCGGCGTATTCTATAATACCTATATGGTCGTCGATTTTGTCGCGGAAAACTACACTCCCTGCAACCCCTTCCATCATTTGGATTGAAAAAATCATATCTTTTGAAAAATTTGTGCTGCTGGGTATATTTTCACATTAAACGAAGGTATTTGGCGTAATAAATGATACCTATATGGTCCTCGATTTTGTCGCAGAAAAATACAAAAATCAAAATGATTGAAGGGTTGCAGGGGATGTATTTTTCCGCGACAAAATAGAGGACCATGAAGGTATCATAGAATACGCCGAATACCACCGTTTTATGTGAATATATTCTCAGCAGCACATATTTTTCAAAAGATATAATTTTTTGTCATCAAAATGATTGAAGGGGTTGCAGGTGGAGTATTTTTTCGCGACAAAATCGAGGACTAAGTAGGTATCATAGAATACGTCGAATACTTTCGTTTTATGTGAAAATATCTCCAGCAGCACAAATTGTTCAAAAGATATGATTTTTTCAATCAAAATGTAGGGAGCTACAGGGAATGTTTTTTTCCGCGACAGAATCGAGGACTGTAAAGGTATTATTGAAAACGTTGAAAACTATCGTTTCATGTGGAAATTTCCATGGCTGTCCATGAAATTATTGTTATAAAAGACAACTTTTCATGGCTGGTAATGAATTTTAACGACCAATGACCTTGGCGCACTCTTTTCCGTTAATAGTAAATTCCCCCAATTCGTGGCTGAAACCCATGGCTTCCTTCACACTGGTTCATTCAGTATATTATATATAACTTCTACGTTCTTCAACTTTCATGTTTTCAAACTGCTACGTTTTTCAACTCCTATGTTCTTCAACTTTAACGTTCATCAATATGTCTTACTACTCTAGTTTGTCACAGAAGAAGAAAGATATTTTCGAATCAAATCAAATTTATTTTCATGATAATATAGAATTTGTTGTATGACATAATTATTACATTTCAATTATTTTACATGATTCACATAATTATTTCTGACATAATGTGTTCTTGATTGAGTAGATAATGCGAAGTAAATTGCATAGGAATCACATTTTAACTAATGCATATTGCGGGGCAGATTACTATGAAATATGTCAAGGTTTCATTAGTCCATCATTCTTTCATAAAACCAGCATCTGGTGGAAGAGGAAGAGCAGAGAAAACATAATAACTTAAAGCATTAACTTCGAGGCTACAATTTCGACCTGAGATAAATGGGAAACTGCATAAATTTTGAATGAAAGATGGCGTATTATATAACAAGAAGAAGGTGAGCTCTGAAACATCTATTACGTGTGCTCAGTACAGAAGGAACTGCCTTTTCAATTTTCAATCATATAATGCAATGTTCTGCTATTGTTATGATTTCATCGGAGTTACGGTATGGAATGGAAAGAGCGAAATTGATTTGGAATGTTTCCTGAACAGAAGTCTTTATTAGATTGACAACAATAAATAACTTGTATGTAAATGAAAAGTATTAGTTTGCTAATATGTAGACATAAAATTTCTATTCTGTTATGCAAGTCAATTCGAATATCTTACAAAATAATTTTGGACGCCAATTCTTTGACAAAGTTATGTTTCGGTTCTGTTGACTGTGTTCTCTAAGTTTTCATGCCTGATATGATATATTATATCATATCATATCACGGATAACTGTATATAAGACCATTATACAACCACATTTCAATTATATTTCAGAACCACTCCATCATAGACCACCTTGTAGTTAGGCCTCTGAGGCGAATGAAAGAAATATTCCATATCAATATACTCAGCCCATTGATTCATTATGCTTTTTAGAAGTAGTAATATACAGAGGGGTCATAGAAGTCTCAATTCGACGAATGATGACTCAGATGCAAATGAAGACGCACTTGTGAGAATTGTTGATCCTTCTTCAGACACGGTTATGGGAGAACCTATATTGTAACAAGATGGTCTGTTTATTTGAGCAAAGATCTCGATAAAGAAATCCGACATTCCCTATCTAACAAATGGAAAATTCCTGAAAATTGTCCTCTACTCAGGGCACCAAAACTGAATAATGAGCTGCAAGGATTATGTTCGGGGATACAATTGAAAAAAGATGCAGTTTTATCGGCAGTGCAAGATAAAATGGGTGGAGGTCTTGGTGTAATTGGCCAAGTTTTAGATTGTTCATTGGCTGATGACAATCATAAAGACATTAAGGAAAAAATCATAGCAACATTGGTAGACTCTGTCAAATTATTGTGCGAGAGTCACTTTTTAATTTCGAGACACCGAAAACATTAGATTTTTCCGATGATGAATGAACAAGTAAAAAAGATTGCTGAAGAATCTCTGTCTGAAGTCTGATCAGTTCCTTTTTGGGTCTGGGTTTGCAGAAAAGTGCAAAACAGCATAAGCTGTTCAAAATGCTTGTACTCTCTTTCAGACAACCGTATCCAATCCAATATGGACGAAGATTACCCTGGTTGCTGCGCCGCTTATCAGGAAAACATATATAAGAAGCGGAATTTCTGAATGTGGTATTCCAACCCTACTTGAATCATTAAGTCCTAATACTGAAAAACTATATAATAGCTCGTTGAAGCCTTGGTGGGTATTTTGTAACCTGCATAAAGTGAATGTTTTCGAGTCTAGAATGTCAGATAAAATTCAGTTCCTGCAAGAGAAATTTGAGTTTGTAGCAAATTATATAACAATAAATTCCCACAGATCAGCATTAAAATTAATAATCGTATCTCTTGATGATGAAGATGTAATAAAACGTTTGCTCAAAGGAGTTTTCAAATTGAGACCGGTTTTTCCAAAATATTCCACGACTTGTGACCCTTCCCAGGTTCTTGAATATTTGGTTAATTAGTTTTTTAATATGGATTTTCATCAAGTATCGGCCAGTTCTATTCAATTATTGAAGAAAGCCAGTATCGGCTTTTAGGCCCTGTGGTATTTTAAGTTACTTCTAAAGTGTTCCATTTCAAATCAAAACATTTGGTTTTTCAACCAATGTTTAAAAGAAGAAGTGTTCCCGAGATTCGTTAGATTGAAGACCAATAACATAAGCTACGCTGCATCCGAAGGAAGTAAACATGGAAAAATCAAATGGATAAAAATGAAGAGAAAGATACAGTACAGCAAAAGAGACCTTGCCAACATCTATCTTAAAGTGGTTCATACACAACGGTTGTGTAAACTCCACTACATTGAATTTCAAGTCCTAGACTCGGATAATCGTGATAAAGTCAATGGTATCATACATGAGAAGTTTTTAACACAGAGAAAGAAATTAGATGTTTTAATTCGGAGCAAGCAACCGAAGAAAAAGAAGAAGGTCAAAGACAGTGAACTATTTTCACATCATAGGTTCTTTGACAGATTTGTCAATCTCACGAACACTAGTTTCACAGAACAAAAAACTCATCTATTAGAAAAAGGTCTCAATTATAGTATTAAACCCAACATAAATTCGACAAATTTAGAAGTTTTGGGAATTGATACAGATATCGCGTTGATGGGAACATGCTACGCCAATAAACATATTGCAGAAATTTTAAAATCTGAAAAGATGCATAAAGGTAGGTTCAATCCGGAATTGAAACTAATGAAATCCACAAAAGAGAAATCGGCAGAAGATAACATTGTTTTTACGCGAGCTGATAAAGGCAAAACGGTCATAGCCATGAATAAAGAAGAATACGTGGAGAAGACTTTGGACTTTCTAAACGCTGGCATGTACGATAGTCTCAGAAACGACCCCACCCATTTATATCAGAAAGAAGTCAAGGAAACTTTTAAAAATATTCATTGTGTCATGGATGAAAAGGAAAAAGTCTGATCGTTAGTCATGAACCCACAACCACCAAAATTGTATTCATTAGTTGAATTACACAAAGATAACTACCCGATAAGACCGGTAGTTTTTTTTGTCACAGCTCCTTCAGTTAAAATATCCGAAAAACTCATTGCAATTCAAAACCACACCAATTTCAAATCAAAATTCAGTTTGAGGAATTCATACCATTTGATCAATGAAATTCAAGATATTTTACACTCCCGGATAATGCCAAATTGATTTCATTCGATGTAAAGAATCTGTTTCTCAGTATCCCTCCGAATGAAACGATTACTTTGGTGGAGAATCTATTAGACAAAAACTCTATCAATTCAGTAGTGAAAAATGAAATATTAGACTTGCTTATGGTATGTTTGTCACAGAATTACTTCCAATTCGAAGAAAAGTTTTACTCATCTTGCAAAGGTATCATAATGGGAAACCCACTTAGTCCTATTCTGGTAGAAATTTTCATGGCCGATTTGGAGAGAAGAATACACAGTAACCCACTGTGTATTCTTCTGTGTGGTAAACATCTGTATACCGAAAACCCACTCACACGGGACAATATCTGAATCAGGAATCCAACCACCATCAATCGATTAAGAGAGGAATCATCAAGACTCTAGTAGACCGTGCTTTCGGGCTCTGTAATACAAAAGAAGGTCTGGAAAAGGAAGTAGGCATCATCAAAAATGAACTTCAACGGAATGGTGTGATGGTGATGGTGGAACAGACTTTGGAACAGACAGCAAGAGCCTCACAAGGAATAGAAGCCGTCACAATCAGTACTTGTACTTCCCTACATCAGAGGATTGTCGGAAAGGATAAAAAGAATTGGGTCCAAGTATAACATTGAACCCTGCTTCATATTTGGAAACACTATCCGTAGCAGCCTCACGAAAATCAGGCCACCAAACGCGGACTGCGGTTCCAAGAATTGCATTTACAGGATATCGTGCCAGTGGGGAACATCATACATTGGTAAAATTAAGAGGTCATTGGAAGTTCTTATTGACGAGCACAAAAAACACACACAGCGAGGAAAAACCAGCAAATCAGGAATAGCAGAGAATGTGTGGGCTGATCAACATAACATCAAGTGGTCTCTAGCTGAAATCATCCACAAGGAGGAACACTGGTTTGAAAGAAAATTCAAAGAAGCCGTATATGTGTTTCCCAACAACGCCTTTAGTCAAGCTAGCGTAGATATACGCAACTTATGGGAACCTACAATCAAGCGAAACACGATGAAGTCCCGCCAAATGGTCAGATCCCGCTAAAACCGATAAAGCGGAGAGAGGAAAGAGGGGATAGGTGAAAGTACTCGAATTACCCAAAAATAGACAGATCTCGGAGAAATAAGTCTAGTTATCACCCGAAGACGATTGTGGATACTATTGATAAAACTTCGAAAACTCTGCTTGTTCACTTGAATAATCCGTTTTTGAGTAAGTACCTTGTGAATTTTATTTATTTTCTGTTAAATTTTTACGTGCAACCTCTTGTAGAACCACTTTGGAAAACTTTCATAGGACTCATATTTTTTCTGTATATACTTTGATATGGAACTGTCAAGAGACTCAATTAACCTATCATAATGAAACAGCTTCAGATTGACATCAACATCTTCATATGCTAAAATGTTCCAATTGCTCTTTCTGAAACGTTCATAAAGAAGTTCAAATTTTCCTTAAGCGTATCCAAATTTATATCTTGGTTGAATGACGTTTCTCTGTTCAGTTCTTGATAAGAAAATTAAGAATTCTAAAGCTATTACTGGACTTTCTGACTTGTTCAGAGTGGAAAAAAATTCGTTATAATCAGATCCAAAAATCCTACATACAATTCGAATATGTCATTGATTTGATTCAAGTCAAAGAGTGAAAATCTAGATTTGTTGAGTTTTTGAAATATATTGCACTAAATTCTCGTTCCAAACCTGAAGATGGCAAAAATTGAGATGTCAGAGATTCATGAAGTTAGCTGTTAGGATTATCTGCTGGGATCAGTACATGGCACTAGACTTGTAGATGCTTTCGAAATGTTCAATATTTCTAACTGACTTTTGATAATCTCAAAAAATACATGGAAAGCATAATAACGATTCTATTATATTATAACATAAATCGTCTCCAAATAACGCTATTCTGGAGCCTACATTAGTCCCAACGAGAACAGCTACGATCTACCATCTCAATTACAAGTTAATTGGATTTTTATGCAAATTCCGTCGAATTAAATTTTCTGATATGCGGTAGGCTTGAATCGGGTCTGATGATATAACAGCATAAAGGGTTGATACAAACATTTACATACACGAGAGCGTGACGCTAACTTTGTCGAACAATTCACTAACATCGGCAATTATCAGTACAACTCTTGATAGGATCTGACCGAAAGTTAGCAGTGGTGGTTGTTTCTTCAGGGAGCTACAGAAATCAGGTCACGTAAAGATGAAGCCTATATTCAAATTGCATTCAGGTTGTATTCCTGCTCTGTGTCTGGTTGGAGTTTGTGGTGGGATTTGTTTTATTTATTGATGGATCTTGTATTTAGTGCATATCAGTGTACTTGTGCTACGATTGACATGGTAAGAGGCAATACTTTGATAATCCTAAGGTCGCACAAGTCAATTTTTCATCTTTATTACTTGAGGGTTGTCTCTCGTAGGGAAACGACAGCTCTTCAATGAAAAAACATGTTTCATAGCCACATATTTTCAACAACATCCAGGAACTATTTTCATAGCATAACTGGGACTATAGTTTCCATTTTGAAGCGAAGATTAGGGACAGTACATCGAAGAGACATACGAAGTGGATGACGATGGATGAGGTATATCATCGTTGACAGATTTACACGTTGTTTTCACAACTGATAAATTGAACGATTTCACATTCCACAGTGACTAAGTTTTATACCATAATCATAAATTTTGACGACAAATTGGAAATGTCTCTGTATGATCTTTCGCTTACTGAAATATTGGAATGACCAGATATCGGATTTGAAAAACAGATTATGAAATATATTTCCACAAAACATTTTTATCACTATTGGTGAATCTCAAAGTGATTTTTTATTAAGAAGCAAGGGGGTTCAGAGTCGTAGGCACATCATCTCGTTTTCATCAGTTGTGTCATATATCGACTGCACAACCTGTTCGTAAGTTGATGTGGTGTTGAAATTGAAGACTAATGCAGCCATTCCAGTTCTCCGTATGGAATGAAGCTCTAGACATGTACACTTTCTGTTCTGGGTTATCCAGCCATTTCATGTGATGACACCGTAGGATGCTCCCTATGCTGGCTTACGTTGCAAGCGCCCTAATAAGGCTCATCGATGAGAGGTCAACCCCGTCTCACCTATTCAGTAAGACCAACATAGCATTGACCATTTCTACAGTTACCAACATGTGAGTGGACCAGAAGCCCACTCGTGTTCCCAATTTATCGTACAGAATAACTTCGATATTGACAAAAGAAAGGTCGTAGTACACCTCAATATACCCGTACCCTAACGTTGACCCGCTGCTGTTGAAGCGGTCATCACCCACTAACCTCTACACGTGAGAAGAGCCTACACTTCCATTCCCAACTTGTTTATTGACTTGAGAGTGGTTTTCATTTTTATATCATCTTTCCTACAGGGTAATACTTTCCAGACCAACAAACTCAATATGCGAAAGCATTTATCATATTTACAGTGATCGCAAAGGCTCATTTTTTGTTTCTTCGATGTTATAGACTCATCAGGACGCCGACATGTGCCTTTTAATATGATAAATGCTTTCGCGCTTTCATGGTCTGAAAAGTATTGCTCCGCAAGGGGGTGGTAATATAAAAATGAAAATCACCCTTTAGCCAATACACGGGTTGGGAACAGAAGTTTAGTCTCTTTCCACGTGTAGAGGTGATAGCGGGTCAATGTTAGAATACGGGTGTATTAAGGTACACTACTACCTTAGTTTGATCAATATTGAAATTTTCCAATGATCAGAAATGAAGTGATTCGGTACTGTGAATTGGAAATACGACAACGTGAAAAACATGAACAACGTGAAGAACTTGTTGAGTAACAACAGGTTTTCTGCTAGGCCGGCACTGGCTTTGGGTAGCCAGTGCCGGCTTTGGAAAGGGTCGACAAGAGTAATCGAAAAGGGCGTTGTGAAAACTATAAAAGGAAGATGAACAATGTTGGATCTGAATCACTGACAATGCATGAATGTTTGTTGTACTCGAACACTAACTAAGAAATGATTATTCAATAAAACTTTTGGATTTTCAAAGATACTCAAGTTAGTTTTTGAAGAAGCTCTGAATTTGTAGATGACTGTAGCCTTCAGATACAATCAGTATAAATGATTAGGCGCGGTCAGTTACGAAAGGAATGAGTATTGAGAAAGAATGAATGAAAGAATTCATCATGTAGCGACTGTTTCATTATAATTTGAGCTATCGTGTTCAGTTTGTACAGAGTGGGCCAAATTGGACACTGTTTTCAAACTAGATAGATGAATACTGATGGCTGTGTCTGAAGGTCAAATTTTATGACAAACGTAATGGTGAAAACCGCATATCAATATCTATCATCGTTTCTGAGTTACAGCATGTTTTTCGAAAATGTACGTTTCAGGAAGGTTGCTGTAACTTTGTTCCTGTCAAAAATTCTTTGTTTCTATGAATACATATTCAAAGCACTTTTTTATGTAGAATTCAATGGTGTAATCAAATGAGATCAAATGAGATTTATCTTTCCAAGAATGTAGCACACTTGATGTTTTGCTAGAGTTATCTTTGAAACGCACACTTTGATCAAGTAGGCTTTGGACGATGCGGAAACGAAACATAATGTGAATCCTCACTTGTAGCTGTCAAATTTTGATTTAAATACTAAAGGCGCTATTCAATTAGTGGTTTTCGTTCAATTTTCAAACACATTCGCAATGAAGTATGAGAATTATGAAAAATGGGATATGCTAGTCTGTTTTATACAAACCTTCGAAAATGCAGAAGCACCAAACAATCCAGCAAGGTATCCAGAGAAAAGACAACCTTTTAAAGAAATTCTCGCAGGGTTGCGACACAATCTAACTGATGGCGGTCAGTTTCAAAAGAAAAAGCCAAAATTAGATGAATCAAAAAGGCATAAGGAGCTGAAAGAAATAGTCGTTTTAGGAGCTGTTGAAAATATTCCCAAAACGTCAACGCGAAATTTGAAAATATCAATATGCCTGCTAGAACTAACGTTAGGAGATTTTGATCGTCGCAGGGCTTTTTGCCAGTAGTTCCTGGAAAGTTGTAACCAAGTGCGTAATTTTTCGTTGAATTGTGTTTGGACAGACGACGTTTATGTGAGCAGTGCTGGCATTTTCAACTACTAAAATTCTCATACTTGTATATAATCAAAATAATTTTCATATACTTCGCACATATAACTAGTATAAACAGATATTTTTCAAATCTAACTTTAAATCTCATATAAAGGGAAGACAGACCTTTGAACGATGCTTTATTTTCTATCAGACTTAGTCTTAGTGATCTTCTTGTCTTGCTAATTTGGTTATCAAAACGCGCGTCGGCAGACATCATTTTTGTTCTGGCGGGAAAAAAGTGTTTTCAATAAATTTTCAATAAAATCATTCTGCACTAGATGTTCCGAATCATACTTATTTAGACTCGATCATAAGAACATTTGATTGCGTCTGGTAAGTGTCGGAATTGAATAACAAAGTTACCCGATCCTAAATATATGATATTATTGCACCCGGGACATATTCTTGAGTGACTTGACCCAGAAAAAAAATGTTTTTGACATTCAGAACTGAAACCGCTTTGAACAAAACCTCCAGAGCTGTATGGAAGCATAACACTTATCAATGTAAATAATGAGTAGGTAGGCAGATTTTGAAAGCTAGTTTTTTTTCACTACCCTTTTTTTTTAATTCGAAGGTTTGAAAAATGTCTATTTTTCCGAAATATTCTTCGATGTATAAAAAGGAAGCGTTTGAAATGACTTTACAACTCATAACTTCAACAGAAAAACTCGAATTCAGTTCAATATCGAGACTCTGCTTCAGAATACAAGCTGAACCGACAAAATCATTCCACCTAATTCGATTCCAGAGAAAGTCACCTTGATTGATTGATCCATTAAAACATTCCAGTTTCTGTTGAAATCACTTCTAACGACATACTATTTATTATTGATGGACATTTACAGATTGCCGTAGAAGATTGCCTAAAAAAAATTTAGTTTTTGAGTATCTGACTACATCAGATCAATATGTAATTGGAATTGGTTTTTTGTGGATTCAAAAGATTCAGAAAACTGATATTCAGTTCACGCAATAGTTTGATGACTTGTTTATTTTGTGGTGATTTATGATCACTTGAATGAAATGAATATACACTTTTGTCTAATCATTTATACGACCGGTTTCGGGTTTAACCTCATTATCAAGTATAAAACTGGAATGTGAAGTTTGAAAACTCGGTTATATCGGGAGTTTTCAGGTGACAGATAGTTGAACGATAGGTAGTTGCACGAACCAAGGGTGCCAACTTTTAAATTCAACACTGAAGATTATAGGGGTTGTAAGACTCATAAATTCAAGAGTGGATACCTACATTACTCGAGTTCCTCGTTTAGGGATATATATTTCTGGTTTTCATTTGATTTGTTAATTTCCATGACTTCTAACAAATTAATTTTTTCCCTTTATTACATATGTGTAGGATTTTGAGGTTATCTTTATTTATCTTGTGTTTTGATTCTTGAAGATGTTCGTACATTGCAGATACTTTGTCCAAACAGACGTGTTCACGCAGCCTCACGTCAAAATTTCTACCAGTTTGGCGTGTATATAGCTTCAAATGTATAACCTGTATATGGCCACAACTTCCGTTCGCCTTGACCGATTGGGCGAGGCAAACGGAAGTTGAGAGCGGGATATCAGTTAGTGAAGATAGAAAGAGATAGAGAATTACGTTTCATATATTACTGTAGAGGCAAGAGAGAGAGGTGCTAGCACATATTTACGGTCGAGTAGGCTCTGAAGAACTGGGGGAAAATTTACATACATTACCACTAATTTCAGCAGGATATTTCAATGTCAATTTCGCGTCCGAAGATGGACAACTGTCGGTTAACTTTCTACAAGATAAATTAGAACCATAAGACATGGAACATACCATAAGCCAGGGGTGCTCAAACTTGAACTGTTGGCGATCCACTTCAATATTGTTAGACTACGATCGATCGACTCTGAGAGACTGCAAGTATGTGTGATGCAGGATTTTCGTCTAGGTAGGGTATATTTTGGCATAGATATTAGTTTTCCGCACAATATGCATTTTTTAGTCAAGGTAAGTGTAGGTCTGCTCTAAAATGTCAATGACAAAACTCATAATTATTCAAAATTGCTAGTTTATTGGTTTTAATAAAACAAACGAGTTGTTGTGTCTAAACTTAACTGAAGAGCGACTTTGGATGTTGAAGCGTGGTACTGCATGTCCTCAGCATACTTTTCATAAGATGGTACCTAATTATCGAGTGCTAATCGCAAGCACGATGACATATGTTCATCAGTTAGTCGATTGCGATAATTTGACATAATTATCTTCATTTCAGAAAATGCAGACTCTCACAAGTAACTTGACCCAATCATTGCCGTCAGTTGACGGACGATTTGCCTTAGATTTGGATATTTATTTTCAGATATAAAACATCAGAATTTTTTATCAGATGCTGTGGCTTTGAGATGTATATCTGATTCAATTTGCACTAACTCATTTTCAACAGAACATGAATCCATATTAAACTGACTTGCTATTTCAGTAGCTAATTTTTTTTTTATTTAAAAGGAAAAACACCGCATCAACCACTAGGGTTATTAGCGGTTACAGTAGGCAGATTAAATTTTGTTAGAGATGCCAACATTTTCCAAAAAACTATAAAGGGAAGTAAAGTTCGTAACATCCAATGCATTGGTGAGGTCGCTTGGTAATCCGAAAAATTTTCTTTCTTCATTGAAAGCTGGGCAATCAGAGATGAAATGTTCAACACTCATCGTCACACTGCAGGTATCACAAATGCGAGGCTCTTCATGCTTTAGGAGATGTAGATGGGTAAATTTCGTATGTCCAATTCTCAGGCGTGTAAGTAAAACTTGCTGTCTGCGGGTGAGAGCTCGGTAATTTTGAGTGACTAGATTCGGATTAATGGCTCTGAGTTTATTATTATATAGGGATTGCCACCTTTGCCTCCATCTGTCGCATATGAGATCTTCGATTTGGAGATAAACGTCTTGATAGGGCACTCGTTGGATCTCTCGACAGTTGGGGTTTGAAATGGCCTCTCGAGCTTCTGAATCGGCCCTTTCATTACCCGTTATTCCCATATGAGGAGGAATCCAAACTATCTCAATGTGTTTACCATCCTGTAATAACTTTCCCAGTTCAGTCTTAATGAGAAGAAGAAGAACATTTTTCGGGTAGAGTTGTTGGATGCCCAAGACAGCACTGAGAGAATCAATGAAAATGACATGATCACCAACGGATCTACGACAGTATTGTAGTGCGCTGAGTATAGCAAATACTTCTCCTGAGTAGATACTGGAGAAAGACGGCAGTCGATAAGTGTAAGTGGTGGTATCTGTTATCACTGCGGCTCCTACTCCTTCCTTTGGAAGAATCGGTATATATATGCTTGACGTGCTGATATTTGGAGACCAGTTCGGCGAAGGATTTCTTTATGAAATTTGAAGGGGTATCCTATTTGGGAAAGTTGAGGAGATAGGTATTACAGGGGGTAATTGGTAATGTCCAGGGAGGGGGAATTTTCAAGTCAAGAGGAAGAATATTTGGAAAGTCTATATGGTTATCAGAAACTTTGGCAATTTTCACATAAAAAGGTAAGGGGTAATTTTGTTTCTGTTCAAAGATATGTTGGAAACGATCTGAGAATGTATATCGATAGGAAGGATGGTTTTTGGAAGCGGCTACTCTTGCGGCATAACTTAAGGAAAGATAGTCTCTGCGAACATCAAGAGGTTGTTCTCCGGCCTCAGCCAGTAGGCTCTCCACTGGGCTGATAAAAAAAAACTCCCAGGGCAATCCTCATGGCCGAATATTGGATCACATTCAGGGATTTCAGGAGAGTTGCTTTTGCTGAACCATAAACGATAGAACCATAATCTAGCTTGGATCGAATGAGAGCACGATATATACGCAAGAGAGTAATACTGTCAGCTCCCCATGTATGATTCGAGAGTATTTTCATCAGATTCAAACCCCTCTGACAGCTTTTCTTCAGATTGCTCACATGGGATTTCCAATTCAGTTGTCTATCAAATGTCAGCCCCAGAAATCTCATTTCTCAATGTTTTTACACGAAAAAGGATAATTCATAAATGGTGCGTTATTTAACAATTTATTGAAATCATAAAAACGTATTTCGAATTGACCCAAAATATATGATAATTCCGCCTCATGAATATCATAATTCAACTAAGGAATCCTTGCTTTCAAAGACGAAAAATGTTTCAGATCCTTTCTTTTCAGTTGACCTTTCATAAGTTGCAATTTACTTTTGAATGCGTTTATGTGGCAATCATCTCAATAATATTTTTTCCTTTACCTTGAAGCTTAAAGTTAATGGTGTTTAAATTCATTGTGATGTCTGTTAGAAATGCCAAATCAGTCAGCCATTTTCCGTTTTTCAACATCTGAGTGTCATCGTCCAGAAAGGGGTGAAGGCACCACGGGTCTTTCCTTTCAGAGGAATCATTGTCTCTAATAGCAGACATAATCTATGTTTTATTTTCATTATCTCCAAATGAAGTCTCACCCGCTTCAATAAATGCTCCCTTCACAACCGATCCATCTTCAAATGATTTCGTGTGTTTTGCCAATATATGAGATATTTTAAATGACGCGATCGTTGCAGCTTTCGATTGTTTGGCTGGTCTTGTGAAAACGATTTGTTCTTTTTTTATACAAGTTATCAAATCACGTACTTTTCGTTTTCTTGATTCGCTCTGTGGCGTTTTACGAACCGTTTTATGATGTCTCTCTAAGTTCCCATGCTTAGGTATTGCAACTGACACACGGCATATGAGACAAAAACACTTATCCTTCACCATACGAAAGAAACATTCTTCCTCCCAATCGTTATTGAAATTATACTCGTATGTTTCACTCTTCTTTGCTGCACTCATTTTGTACTTTTTATTAATAAACTTTGTATCGCCTTCACGTTACAACTCAGACTGACTTCTATTTCTACAGGCGCAACATTTATATCGGCGCTAACGAAGTCTCGAATGTTCCCGCCATACACGCCGTCTGAAGTTTCTAGAAAAATCGACGGGAATCGCTGCGGCTTTTCTTTAACAAGTACCGCGCGTTCCTTCGATAAAGACGCCTTTTGCAGCTAGCAGGATAAAAGAAAGTGGTGAAGTGAAAATTTCAGTAGTTTATTCATTTCATTTTGTTCTAGTGACCTATCTACTAAAACAAAATCTGTGAATGGTCCTATAATCGAATTTTTTTCTCGAGATCAACTCAAAAAGCACTCGCGATCGACTTGTCGACCGCGATCGACCGTTTGAGCACCCCTGCCATAAGCCTATTTTCTCGGTTTTACAACCAACCATAGTACTTAGTGATGTATCCCATGATGAAAATGATGAAAATAATGAATAATAATAAATAAAAATGAAAAAACTATTGAAAAATGTTAAGTTATCAATGTAAACCCGTAAGACATTTGAATATTTGCAGTGTATATACATTAGATATCGGAATGATTGAAAAATCGTCTACTGTACACAACCCCCTAGCTGAAATAGATATTTATTCAACCTCAAGTTTTGCCATATTGCAACGAAAACAATTCATATCTTGGCAAATATTATTTTGTCTCTAAGTATGAACGGAGAATGGAATGTTTGCAGAAAAACATATTACTTGTCTAACAAGAAGAATATACTATGATTCAGATAGAAACAACACTGTTGTTTTATATATACTTGTCGACTGCGCCAAAGTATTTTTAAATATTGATTCACGTCGATATCCGAAGATTTTTACTATTAATATGTTTCGAACCCAGGAATTCGTTTTGACTTGATTCGGTTTGATTAAATTATTTGGAGTTCGTAATAACGAAACATGCCTGATTTACCGCTTTTTCCATATAAAATGAGCTCCTAATATCTAAGCTAATGGGCTCTTTTTCAATAAAATCAAATAACACATGAAGCGGGTACAAAGAATTTCGATTGATGTCTATAAAAGCTTAAATTCCGAAACTATAGATATTGTTATGTTTTTGCGGTGGTCACTTGGTAATCGAAACACGTGTCGAGGTGTTAAAATAACGGTTTGGTGTTGGGAAAAAACTCCAGTAATATTCTTGAGAGCGTAAAGAAGACAATCAAATACAATCATACGCTCATTTGAACATGAGGGACTGCCAATGGGATCGCCTCTTACACCAGTCACAGCCAACATATATATGGAGTGGTTTTAAACTCTGGCCATTAAAGAAGCCCACGAAAAACTTCGTGTCTGGTTGAGATACGTACGTTGACGACACCTTCATAATATGGAACCATGGGAATACTGAAATAGGCGCCTTCCTGAAACACATCAACAGCGTAAGACCTTCCATGACTTTCACAATGGGGAAGGAAGTCCACAACGAATTGCCATTCTTAGATGTATTGGTGAAGAGGACCGACACTAGGTGGAAAACATATGTATACCTAAAACCCACTCACACGGGACAGTATCTGAACCACGACTCCAACCTCCATCAATCGACTGAAAGGAAAATCATCAAGACTCTATCAGACCGTGCTTTCGGGCTCTGTAATACGAAGGAAGGTCTCGAGAAGGAACTATACATCATCAAAAATGATCTTCAACTGAATGGCTACTCCAAAGCGATGGTGGCACAGACTTTGGCCAACAGGAAGATAATCCGTCACAACTAGTGCTTGCACAACCGTAAGTATTTTCCCTTTTGTGTTATACCACCGGTCATGTGAGGAAAGAGTTGTTTCAGGAGGGCTTTTTAAAACAGTTTGTATCTGAAAGTCATTCTTTGCATGACCTACATATCTTTCTAAAGAGGTTATTTGGAACTTGATAGATTTACGAGAATTCCTTTCTTTGGAAGTGTCGCACAATTTCTCGTATAAAGACAAAACGCTTTTCGCTGAAAAACTTACTTTCCTAAATATATACTTTATTCAATTCAAATGGAGAAACTATTTTATGTATTATTCAGAGTATAAATTCCAAAATAATAGTATAGACTCTCACCTTTCTCATACTGTACCTTTTTCCTGAAGTGCATTATCGTTTTCACTCCATCATAAATATTTATTTTCTATATTTGGATTGGGGGATATGAAGCGTATATGTGAAGAGGCCTTCAGTACATCACCTGTCAATAATGACTAAGTGAATTCTTTCCGGAACATGGTTGCTGTGTATATTGAGGATCAAGTCGATGACTCTACACTAATGTAATTTGACACTTTTAAAAATATTCCTGAGACTATTAGTTTAAACGTCAAATTCAATGGAACGAACCCCCTAGTCTTCTGAAAGTAACTTAATAATCTTTCACAAAAGACTGATTTCTCTAGAGATGCGATTTACTGAAAGGTTGTCATTCAAGGTAGTTTGTGATTTTGTAAAGACAAAATACTTGAATGACATTCCTGTGGCAAAGTGGCCACTTTACCAGAGTTGGAAAAATGAACAATTTTTCAAAAATATTATTTAAGATGAAATTGACTTGTTAATTACTTCTACGAGTACAGCAACTTTCATACACAATAAATGTTTCTCGAAATCTATCGAGTTTTCTGGCAAACGTTTTTTCTTAGAGTGACCGCTTTATCTCAGTTTCATATATTTAAGTGTTTGTGAGAATTCATCTTCGACAATTCATTGTCCTACGAACGTGTATGTAAACATTTTTCGAGGTTATGTTATGCAAGCTGCGATAATTGGACAAAGGAAGACAAAGAAGAATATAACGGTGCAGTTTCGCATGTCATATTTGTCCTTAAAGCACGATTGAATAAGGGATTTAGATGAAACTTTACATAAACAGAATAACATATTGGCTACAATCTACAAAGGTTTCGTGTGATTTTGGTCATAGTATAACGATAAGTATTAAGTGAGTCGAAAAAATTCTTGCTCCTTGAGAGCTATCTTGGCGTGCGCTGCTTATACCGTTGGAGTTACATGCAGATAATGTACCGTAAAATTGTCTATCTTAAATAGTTCCAAATAAAAGTCCGCGATAGCATATATCTTTTATCTCTTATGTGGTAGCCACTACATGCAAAATACTGGATCACAAATACAATTGAATTGGATACTTTTTCTGTAATGCACATTTTAGAATTACTGTCAAATTCTTATAAAAATGTATACAATTGTTGTTTTAAGTATTCAATATAGATGAACTTTGTCTTTTACACTAATAATCCGGTCAATCTAGACATTGGAAGGTACATAAATTTACAACAAGCTGCAAACGCGTGTAATTGTCATAAATCTCGAAAAAAATTGTTTTTTCGCGATTTCCAGGAAAACGTTAAGTTTTCCGATAAAAATTGTAGATCATAAAATTCTCTACAAAAAATGGATTAAAATTTTTTTTTAGAGTCACCGTTTCTGAGATACCACAAGTCAAAAAGTTGTAAAAGTTGTAATCGTCATTATATGCACACGTTTCCACGCCACCTATGAGGTAGTGTACTTAGCGCATTTTTTTTAACGTAGTTTCCCCAGTAGGCCTATTCCACATGTCTGTTGTGATTCTGTCAAATTGAAAACTAGCATAATAAAATATATTAGGAAGGGTTGGAAATTATAAAAGCGATTGAAATTAAAAAAATGTAAAAATTTATTCATCTGAGTCATAACCTTCAAATACTTCTTCTTGATCTTCTTCTTCTTCTTGATGTTCATCCTGGGTGTAGGTAAACTGCGTCAAGAGTGATGTATCGCATGTTTCTTCATTGGTATCAAATTAATCCTCCACTATTGGTGATTTAGCATTAGAACATGACTGGCCTTGACAATGTGTACATGCCAGAGAACACAACAGTCCAACTTTTTTACGACTACATTTAGCGCTGCATCCCTTTTTACAGTTGCAAAAATTGTGTTCAGCAGTTTTTCCGGCGCAGGTGGGAGTAAAGTCTGAATAGGTTCTAATGCATTGTAGACCAACTTCCAACCCTAGTCTTTTGGGTCTAGCTGATAACCAAGCCACACTTGAACTTGGTAATATACCCGGAAAAGATGTTGATGAGCAGCAACTGAGATTGGAGGAAGACAAGCTAATTGCGCCTGTTTCTTATTTTTAGTGTTTTTTACGAAACATGCATATCGATACTTATCTGAGCAGGTGGTTTTTTCGGAGCTTTGTACACAGACAGAAGAAACTAAATCCCGTTGGTGATGATTTCTTGTTGAGTCGAATTACTTTTTTTGAAAACTTCAGCACATTGAACCAAATCTTCTTTTTCAAACATTTTAAAGACTGTTGCTTTACCCCTCCTGTAAAATGCAGACGTTGTATCACAGCCAGTTATTGCGTGTAAAAATAGTACATGATTTTGACTCTTTGCAAAAGTAGATACACTTTTTGACGAGTATATTTTGGTTTGACTTTGAGCTTTTCCTGGCTTTAGAAAGAAAATAGTTTTTTCAGGTGGAGTTCGAGCAGTAAGAAGTACGAGTAAGTCTACATCTTCACCAACAACAATAGTCGTATTTGTCAAATTAAATTGCTCTGTAGCTGTTTCAATAATCAGTACGTCGGCATCGTTATTATCCTGTTTAACCAATATAACACAATTGAACAGGGAGACAGATGTTGGCTCAAGGTTACACTACCGTACAAATTAAGGGACTGGATTTCATTCTACCTGATATTCTTATATTTATACTTATGTATACCGATAGAAAAATATTTTTACTTGAATTATAACTTCAGAGATGCTATACGTGGAATACTTATGCATATAATGACGATTACAACTTTTTGACTCGTCGTATCTCAGAAACGGTGCTCTAAGAAAAAAAAGTATTAATACATTTTTTGTGGAGAATTTTATAATCTACAATTTTTATATGAGATTAATTTTTGATAAAACTCACCGTTTTCCTGAAAATCGTGAAAAACCAATTATTTTCGAGAATTTTGACCTTTGACATCGAATAAATTTTTTCCAGGCATCGCAATCATTCGGAATTTCAAAATCTTATTTTTAACTATGTTTTGAACAATTACACACATTTGCAGCTTGTTGTGAATTTATGTACCTTCACTCTTATTTTTTAGTCTAATTTGACCGGACTATAAGTAATTTGGACGAATCGTTTGAAAGCTATCGCGATAAGTTTAACTTGACGCAACGCAGTGAGACATTACGCGTCGCGTCTACTGTAAGACGACGGTGGATGATGCACGGGGGTAGAAGGGTGGTCTAAGCAATGAAGCGCCATCGCCGAGAACGCGACCCGATCGCGGGCAGACGTGTGAGGGCAGACGTCGTTGACGGTTGTGTTAGTTCAGCGAATTTCTGTATAGGTAACATAATTAGTTTCTCGAAGCTTTTCATTACTTAGTGCAGTTGGCATATTTTTTTAGTTACTGTATTTTTAAAGTAAAAAATATAAATTACTAGCTGTTGCCCGCTCTTATATTACCGTACAGCAGAAGCTACTGAACCTAGAATCTTGAGATATAGAGTAAATAAGCATCAAGAAAGGAAATTAGGAATTTTCACCCCCACGGGGAAAAATAAGGGTTTAAAGATTGTATTGAATCTCGCCAGTTTAGAAGTTGGAAACCTGATAGTTTGGGTTGATAAAAAATATTGTAACTATTTGTTTGGAATGGTCTGATAAACCAAATTATACGCAGGCGATGCCATAGGCAACAATTAATTATTATATGAATTGGTGGATGAATCCGTTACTATGTGGTAGGAGATCATCATGAAACAGGAGAATTAAAACTCCCAATTTTCTTCAAGGACGAAACTGCAGTAACGTTAGTTAATGATTGAAAATAGTAAATGTAAAAATATATAATTCTAAAATTATCTCATTATGAGATTATATAATTTCATGTCATGTTCTCCGTGTCATTATTTCTCATAATATTTATTTGAATGAAAGATAATGAAGTAATTCATCGTACTATTCCGTTCGCAACTCTTGGTTTATCTCATTCCCAAATATATAATGATCATTAGGTGTACCTACTGATATAATTTTCACTCATACCGTCTATCAAGTTAATAATTTAGCTACTACAACTGACAACAGGAGTAATCCTAGTTTGTATCATATGGTAATAATCCTCGAAAATTCCCAGGATGTTCAGAGTTTCCAAGTTTGCGAAACAAGCAATATATTTAAAGTGTACTGTCTTATCTCAGGCCGGCTAAATTTCGTGTATCTAGTCAGAGCGATGATAGAGATGATGCAATTATTCAAATTGGAAAATAGTAAAGCAAAAGTCAAACATTTTTAACGAGCGAAATCATTGTCCAAGTTTGGAAAACATAGTAACACCTTGGCCTTTCATAAAAGTTTTCGAACTGAAATGGAATATGTATATGAAATTTCATGAAAATTAATCGAATTCATTTTCGGGTCCAAAACTTATGACCAAGGTGTTACTGGATTCGTATTTTTACCTAGAAAGTTTAAGGAAAGGTCCAAAAAGGCGCTGAAAAAAATTACAAAAGTTATACATAATTAAGTGAAAAAAATGAGGCTTCAGTTTTTTTAGAATATCTCGAAAAAATTTCAAAATTTTGGAAATTTGAAAAAAGATCTGAAAAAATCAATGAAGTTGCGTGAGAAAAGTGCCTTCTCCCGAAACTGTATCTCAATAATTTATAATTTTTACAGAGCCCTGCAGATAGAGCCAAAAACGGGTAGTCTGGCTTCCGCGCGCATTTCGTCACTCTGACATAAAAACAAAAAATTATTCAAACATATTAAATGCGAATATTGAGGAATAAAAAAGTCATGTAATGTTAAGATACATCAATAAACAATAATCCGCAGTCAAAAAATTTTCATCTCAATTTTACATTAATTATGTATTTGTATTAATATAACTTTTTTTCATTGAAAGTTACTCAAAAAACCCCTATAATTATTGAATTGAAACCTTGGCATTTTTTCCTTCGGTGAAGTTATTCTTAATAGGCTAAAAAAATAGATTTTACCCTTGCTAAAATGAAAAAATTGTTATTTTTTACTTTTTTATTAACAATTGAAAATTATGAATTGAAGAAAATATTTTTTTTTTATTTTCATTGTTAAATGTCTCATTGCTAAAAACTACTTAATGATATTTTTTTAAATTTTTTTATTGCTATTGTTAATAAATTTATCATAAACAAATACATTGTTTATAAACAATTCGAATTTTTTTTGGATTATGTTGATTGAAGAAAATCATGATTAAAAAAAAATGGTTCCTTAAAAAATTTCTATTTTGCTAAAAAATGCTTTTTTTGATTAACAATCTTTTTTTGTGACTGAATATTGAAATTAATGAACCGTTTTTTTTTAAATCATAAATTCTATTTTTCTTCAAGATTTTGGAAAAAACATTTTTTATTTTTTTTTTAATTGTTTATTTAAAAAATGTGATAAACAAATTACTTCTTCAATTTTTTTTCAATACTTCATTCTGTAATAAAAGTAGCTATGTGTTTTTTTTCCTATTTTTTATAAAACGTTCGATATTGTGATACTTTGATATTTGTCTTTTTCATCCGCTCCTCCGCTTTTAAAATTATAATAACTTTCAAACTATTGCAGATGTGACAAATATGCTTCAAGTCTTTTTTGTAAATTATGAATTTATTAACTATTTAAGCTTTCTTCTGAAGTTTTAGTCTTATTATTCATTCAATTATTGATTGTTATTTATAAAAAAATATTTTTTTTGAAGTTTTCAGGGAATTTACAAAATCAAAACAGTTAAACGTTTTTTAATAATTTTCATTATTTTTTTTGTAATCTTTTAGATCGTTTTGGTGGCGGTGGCTCATCATCTGTGGTTTCTTCTGTATTTTCTTGTCGTGATGTTTGAACCTCCTCCTTTTCAACTTCTTCAAGTATCGGTTCACAGAATTCTTGAACTCCTGTTGGATATTCCTAATAATCATTAAGGTCTTCATTTCCATCGTGATTACTATCGATAGCATTTAATCAACCGATCATGATATCAGCATCATCATTGTCATCATCAAGTGATGGCCTTGTACTGTTAAAACATGTTTCACCTTTACAATTTTTACATAAAGATGAGAAAGGAAGCCCAGTTTTTTTACATCCACATTGATTAGTACACTCTTTTATGCAGGCACAATTAAACAGCCTAAGCAAGTCGTCATGCGCCAGTTTTTCCGTTGTTTTTATTGGCAGGAACATTGTTTCAGATTTGATCGAACCCCAATCTTCCGGATTCAAATTGTAATTACCAACCCAAAACTGAACTTGGTAATACGTCCTAAATGAGTGTAAATGTGTTGCTATGAAAAAGACAAGTATCAAGGTATCACAATATTGAAAGTTTTATAAAAAATAGAAAAAAATACATAGCTACTTTTATTACAGAATGAAGTATTGGAAAAAAAGTGTTTTATTTGTTTATAACAATTTTTTCAATTAAAAAATTGAAAAAAAGAATAAAAAATCTTTGAAAACCAATAGAATTTATGATTGAAAAAAACGGTCCCTTAATTTCAATATTTAGTCACAAATAACGATTGTTAATTCACAAACGCATTTTTTGGCAGTGAAGAAATTTTTTTAAGGAACTATTTTCTTTCTAAAAATCATGATTTTTTTCTATCAACATAGAGCAACAAAAATTCGAATTATTATTAATAATAATAATGTTTATTTTCGATAAAACATAAATTACAACACGTTTATAAATGAAAACAATTTTTGAAAACAAACACTGAAGCAAAAATGCTTGTGCGTGATACATGAAAGTATAAGAAAATATATATAAATACAGAGAAGTAAATTTGTAACATAATCTAGGTGGGAAGTCCATATCGAGTAAAGGGTCACAATGAGGTAAATGCGTCAAATTAGTGTAAATGTATCAATTCCGTGTTTCTAAGTCTATATTGGGTAACTGTGACAATATAGGAACGATTCAGCAAAAGCAATCATAAGCTATTTCAAAAATTTCAGGTTGATAACATTGTTGAATATTATTCTACCAGTTCTGTTTATCCATGTTTTTACATGACGCTTGAAAGAAAAATAATTTTTAATAACGTTTATTTCATCTGGTAGCAAATTGAATATTTTCGGAGCCAAGAATTCTACGGAACGTTGCGCAATACTCTTTTCACGGCACGGAACATTTTTAAAATTTATCTTAGTTCTTGTATTATATGTATGCTCAATGGATTGGAGAGAAATTCCGTTTTTATTTATAGAAGTTAATATTCTTTGGCAGAATATTGCTTATAAACAATGTATTTGTATATGATAAATTCATCAACAATAGCAGTGAAAAATTGAAAAAAAATTATTGAGTAGTTTTTAACCATGAGACATTAAAACAATAAAAATAAAAATTAATTTATGTATTTTTTAAATTTATAATTTTCTATTGTTGATAAAAAAGTAGAAAACAACAATTTTTTTATTTTGGCAACGATTATTTATTTTTTGGCCTATTAGAAATAACTTCACCAAAGGAAAAATATGCCAGGGTTTTATTTTGATAATTATAGGGGTTTTTATATTGACTTTTAATTAAAAAAAAGGTATTAATTAACAAATGCATAATTGATAATATGCATAATAATTAAAATGACCGCGAATTATCGTTTATAGGTATATTCCAACATCACATGAATTTTGTCATTCCTTAATATTCGCATTTAATATGTTTAAATAATTTTTTTTCTATGTCAGAGTGACGGAATGCGCACGGAAGCCAGACTATCCGTTTTTGGCTCTATTTGCAGGGCTCTGTAAAAATTATAAATTATTGAGATACAGTTTCGGGAGTCGGGCATTTTTTACGAAAATTTATTGATCTTTTCAGATCGGTTTTCAAATTTTCAAAATTTGAACATTTTTCGAGATATTTAAAAAAAAAAACTGAAGCTCCATTTTTTTCACTCAATTGTTTATAACTTTTGTAATTTTTTCAGCGCTTTTTCGGATTTTTCCTTAAACTTTCCGGGTGAAAATATGAATCCAATGACACCTTGGTCGTAATTTTTGGACCCGTCTGTAAAATTTCACAAAAAAAGGTAGATGTGAACCAGACTATAGAGCGCATAGGCGTAGAGGAGCATGGGAGGCGCGGGCGGAGAGTGTCGGATTATTGGACGTGTCGGTCTATTGAAGAGCCGAATTAGTGAGATTCTACTGTATTTGATGGCACAAGATTTTTGTTTTCTGTAGGAAGGCATGAATTTACCATTATCAATTCTGAATATTTTTTGGTGCTTATGAAATGTGAAATATTGTATACTTTATGATTTTTCTCTAAGAACAAAACACAAGCACAAGTAGGGATTCACATTGGATTTGAATCGCTGGACATTCCTGTATCTCCTGCAAAGCTTGGGATACTAGTTATGAATTCAAAGTACACTTTATCATGAGATTTTCACTACGCAGTTATAGACACGCCTAAAAAAGCTGCCGGTGATTCGAGGTAAATGAAGTAATGCCACTTAATGACGTTTATAAAAGCAACTCTCGACAAAAAAACGCTAAAAGATTGAATTCTACATCGCAGTAACTAAGTTCTTTGTTATGTCTTATGAATCAAAATATATTTTAGAGCTTTTCAATGCTCAATGCCTATACTTCTTCACAGGTTCAATGTTTGAAGAAGGGAATAGTAACTAACATAGGTGAAATGTCCCTATGATGTTGGTTGAGGCGATATTTGAAAAAAACATACTGAATTTTCTGCCCTGCGCAAGATTTGTTGTTGACTTGGATTTTGTCTGTCCTCGACGGAACTTTCCCGAACTGTAAACTACAAAACTAGCAGAATTGTTATTCCACAAAATTTCATTTTCATATGAGTAATTTGAATATGATAGCCCTTTGATTCAAAGTAAAATCACATCTTGGAAACAACGAGAGCATTAGTCCATACGAACATTGTTTCCAAATTATTGTGGTAATATTTTATTCTAGATCAAAGTTGGGATTTTGTCATTATTACATGTTGGAAATCGATGATTCTCAACTGTTTCGAGTTGAATAATAATTTATGACGGTTCAATTGAAACCCTACATTTTATTTGACATTAAACAACTGGACATACATGTGCTTAGGTTTTTTTTAAATTTATTTTTCTGATATCTGTGTTTCCCATTACCTTGTAATCAATAACACTGAATTGAAAGTCCCCTCAGCTTCGTATAATGAGCTTTTCCGTGTCGAATGCCTACTGTAATGGGTTCACACTTGACATAGATCGATGCTAATTACTAGCTATTCACTTCCCCCCATTTGAATCGTTTTTATGAGATTGAAATAAAAAAAAGAGCCTGTTATTGAACAATAGTTTTATAGATAGAGAGTTCTTCATTATTGAATTTTCAATTTTGTTCCCAAATGAGCTTTTCTCAATTACTGTTTACGTTTTCGTAAAATTGATTTTTGTGACTCCGAGGAGTGACATCATGGTGGAATCGCTTGAGGAAGCTATTGTATAACGAAACATGTGTTGCGGTTTTGTAAAACTTCATAGGGAAAATCTCACAATGAAGTTTGTATTGAATACGTTATTAATTTTCATCAAGTATCAGCCGATTCTATCATATATATATATATATATATATAATATATATATATATATATATATATATATATATATATATATATATATATATATGTGTATATACTAGTTTTGATTTGACGCCCAATTTCATACTCAATGCGTCTCGTGTAATTGATGGTTGACCCAAAGTTCTAGAGAGAACATGACAGATGTTCTTTTTTAAGGAACTAACATTGGATGATAACGAATTGTCTCTGATTTGATTAGAAATAGAGTATATAAGTAAGATGAATTTTTTAAAACGACCAAAATTTGAGAGTATATGAAGAAATAGTACACTAAACGCAGCAAAAATCAGTCAATATAAAAGATATGACTACGAATAGAGATTGACAACCCCGGGGATCAAACTAAGCCAACAAACGATGAATGAAAATAAAGGAGTCTTCGCACTAACTTGAAGATAATATTCTGTGGACTTGAGGTCCATGGCTAGACCAAAAAGGAGATGATGATCTGAAGTTGATTTGCAGTTAGCTCAAAAGTGGAGTTGATCTGATTGACAGCAAGCCTCCATACGTAATGCAATTCTCAAGGTTACTGGATTCAATAACGTTTCCTTCTCCTATGAGCTTGTCTATTATATTGTCCTGACGAGACAAAGGTATTGCCTCAATCGCTATAAGTTGTGGTCCAGTGAGCTACCAGTTCAACTCTTGAATCAGTTGAGCCAGCGCGGAGGTGTTTCTTTATCTACTCTGCTTACTCTACACTACTTATCTTGTCTCTTCTTCGCCGAAACCTTTGTGGATTTCCATTTGGTTCGACCTGTCTTTTTTCATCTATGTTTCGGAGCGTTAGTGGAATGATTCTTCTTTTTTAAACTTTTGTGAATTTCCACATGGTACTGTCTGTTTTTTTCCCATCCACATTTTGGAGCCTTTGTGGATTGCCACCTGGTCCTACTCCACTTTCTTTTCTTAGGAACGGGGATTATCACTTGGTTCTGCCTGTCTTTTTCTCCTCCATGATACCGGGCCTTTGTGGATTGCCACTTCCTTCTTCTTTGGAACTTTCGTAGACTCCTACTTGGTTTTAACAGTCTATTTCTCGTCTACGTTTGGGGACCTTTGTGTTCTGCTCCTTTTTCTATTCGAAACCTTCGTATATTTCCACTTGTTTCTGCCTGCTTCATTCTTTTTTGCGCTCCGGAGCCTTTGTAGATTGCCATTCGGTCCTGCTCCCCTTTCTGGATTTACACTTGGTTCTGCCTGTCGTTTCTCCTATACGCTTCGGAACTTTTGTGAAATTCTACTGGGTTCTACGTTATCGTATCGAATCGAATCGAAATCGTCCGTATTCATACAGGGTTCATCAAAACTGACTTCGTTGAACGCCTCTTCCGCTCCTATAAATAGTTATTTGTATATTGATGATAGGGGATTGGTTTAAAAGAAGATTTGAAACCGATTTGTTCTTTTATTTTCTCAAGATAGTGAAACATCTTTGCAGCTGGTAAACAGGTTGAAACTCCAGTTGTTATCTTGTTCCCCTACTTGGGAAATACCTGAACAAAATACTAGTGAACAAGAGACTTCAGTTTCAGACGATGCAACAAAAGGGTGGAGACAACTCGTCATGTTTCATGTGAATGTGAGGTACTGGATAACTGGAGGCAAGCAATGGACAATCCATATTATGTCCAGCCGAAAATGACAAATATAAAACAATAGATCTCTACAGACTAGAATAGAAAAAATGTTCTAAAGTTACGAATAGTTGTTGATATAAATAAATGAATATTCAATTATGCTGAAGAGGAAAGGCAACAGGATTGATAAAATGTTTCGTTCGTTTTATGTATATATTCACCTTCATGTTTGATTACCTATAGTTGAAAATGAATGAATGTGAGTTATATTGGTATGAAAATATTATATATCAAATCGCGATTGTTCCATTGTCCGCATGTTCACGGAACCTCATTTCTATATACCAATTCCAATAATCGGGATGATAGTTCACAGGATTATATTTGAATTCCATTCATGCATCTGATGAAACAATGCATTTTCGTAGCACATTTTATTTATGGAATTTCATTCGATGGGAATAGAAAGCCAAAAAGGTTGATCTATACTTTCCCACCACCCTTAAGGATTGATAGGAATCCTTTTCTCCAAAGTCAATCAAATTAAGAAAAAACATATGAAACAAATGGGAGACCTTATGTCTCAGGTTACTGGGGGTTCCACAGTTGAACTCTCGAGTATTTCTGAGCACAACGAATAATATTCTCATAGAGAACACGTAATGCTGATTTAAATAAAATTTTGGAAAATCATCCATCAGAATAACTGCCAACTTTTAAGGTATTTATAGGTATAAATTTAAAAGTGGATTATTCGAAATCTTTTTTCGAATTTGTTAATTGTAACTAATCGTAGAGTCTTCGTTATTTTTTTTACAACATTTTTGTGTGTTATAGTTCTGCCAGGAAACATCGTAAGATCATAAAACAATAAAGATCATAGGACCATTAAAAATCGTAGAATCGTTAAAAGCGTACGATCATGAAAAACATAAGAACCAACCACTGATATGACAATAGGAATACATTGAATGAATTCGACGCAAAAAGGAGATTGTCCTGGACGTGTCCATTGTAAAATATAGGTCTGAAGTGGCTACTGCAGGAGACTGCGGGAATCGCGGATCTCAAGAATCAGAGGAGTCTATTAGGCGGATTGTGAAGCAACTGCCTTGAGTTTCCTTGATGGTTTCTGGAAATGGGATTTCAATCAGATGTTGTAAAGTTCAGTGCATCAAACCCTAGGGTGAGACCCTGTATTTTGTTATCATTCTCATCAAGGCCATCATTGGAAAGAGTAGAAATTTTTAAAAATTGACATTAACACTCTGATTTCTTTATACAGTGATCATTTATTTTCAAGATTGATTACAATTTTTTTGTTAATCAATTCATTTCAATCTAAAGCAAATGAACTTCAAACGTTGCTTTAGATTCTTGACTGCCAGTCTTCAAGCATAGCCCACTGACTAATAAGAAAATTCATTTCAAGGTTGAGGATGCAAAACCCTATCAAAACTCTCAAGTAACCGGTATTTCTTTTTTTATTGGTATTCTTGAATTGTCATCAGATCCCAGTGTAACAAAGTTGGTCAACAGTGACAAGTGTTGACTTATAATTGAATTTTATAAAAAAAAAAACAAGAATCGACCTGCGCTCTTGCCTCCGCAAATCAAGAGCTAGTCATTCCAACTGGGCAAAATTCACCGCTTTCTTGCTCAAGATCAAGAAACTAATAAGGTAACGTTACAGGTTATTTTTTGCCTCGATCGAAGCATAAATTGATGCCAAATTGAATTCAGAATGGAGTTATTATAAAGATGTAAAAGTGTATTGTCATAGTGTATTCATGAAACATTCTATACAGTCTACAGGGTGATTCAAATTCGAACCTCACCATCTCGGAAACTCGGGATCTTGGAAACTATGAGAGATACGAAGATGGTTAAAACGGGGCAAAGTTGCGCATTTATCTGACTAACAATATGCCGTTGAGAAAGTTCTGAAATTCCAAGTATATCCGGAGATATCCGGAAAAAGAGAAATTTCGGAAAATTGTTTTCATTTTTTTCTAGCTTTATTTCTTGAAGGATTTGAAAATACATTGCACTTCCACATTGCCACTTTTTCTCTGATACATAATGGTGTTTTCAGATTTGCTATCCGACGTTTCGTCTTGCGGCCACCATCATCAACTTTATTTTTTTCTTATGGGCGCTACATTGGATTCTTTCTCTTTTAAATAGAACCAGATTTTACCTTCTCAATGATGTATTATAAGTTATCATTCTTTTTCGAAAAACTAGAGATATTGAAAAAAATTAATTATTATATCATAATAGGCTTTGACTTTGATGTATCTAAATTTGACTTTCAATTTGTTACACTTAATGGCATTTTGTCATTGTACAAGTCATTGAATTTTTGGCGAGAAATGACTTTCACGAATGAAGAAAAAAGTGATATGATACAAATTTATTACAAATACAAAAGAAACAGTGTTGGGACATCGTGATTTACCCGTTTTCCTGAAAAATGTAATTTGGACAGATGAAAGCACTTTTACGAATTGTAGGACATTAAACCGAAATATCGAACACATTTGGATCATAAACAACCCCACAGGCAGTTCCGAGAAATTCGACCTCAAGTGCGATTTAGTATTAACGTGTGGGCAGGAATTTACAAAGATTGAATTTTGGGTCCTCATTTATTTGACGGAATTCTGAATGGAGAAACCTATCACCAGTTTTTATTGTCGATTTTCGAAGACTATTTGGATAATCTATCTTTGGCTAACTATAACAACATCTGGTTTCAATATGATTGTGCTCCACCGCAAATTACCAGATGACTATCTGAATAGCTGACTGAAAGGTTTGGCGATAAATGGATAGGAAATATTGGGCCGATGAGGTGGCCAGCAATGTCTCCAGACTTGAGTGTTATGGAAACATTCTTGTGAGATACACTGAAAAATAGAGGAATATCAAAATATTGACGACCTTCAACACAGCATTTTTATTCGAAGAAGGGCACAGTTGTGTTATCATGAACAAGACCAGCATTTTGAGCATTTTCTGTGATTTACTTTTGTCTTTACATTTTAGTCAATTATTGTTATTTGTTCAAAGTTATATTTTCATTGAAAAGGACACAATGTCTAATTTACCTCATCCATACCTCATTTATCAAATTTTGATTGTTGATTCTGTCTCCGTATTTTTTCATTGGCTTTTCAAACGAACCTAACTGGGTGAGATTTTGATCCAAAAACTTGAACATAGTTCAAGTATTTAAACTTATATCCCGTTTATCGGGATATAAGTTTAAATACATTTCCGATGTCCTAACACTGTTTCTGTCGTATTTGTAATAAATTTGTATCATATCTCTTGTTTCTTCTTTCGTGAAAGCGATTTTTCGCCAAAAATTCAATGACTTGTACAATAACAAAATGTCATTGACTGTAACAAATTGAAAGTCAAACTTAGAAACATCAAAGCCAAAGCCTATTATGATAAGAATATTTTTTTCAATATCTCCCATTTTTCGAAAAAGAATGATAACTTATGATACATCATTGAAAAGGTAAAGTCTGGTTCTATTCAAAACAGAAAGAATCCAATGTAGCGCCCATGAGAAAAAATAAAGTTGATGATGGTCGTATGAAGACGAAACGTCGGATAGCAATTCTGAAAACACCGTTATGTAGCAGGGAAAAAGTGGCAATGTGGAAGTGCAATTTATTTTCGAAACCTTCGAAAAACAAAGCCGTAAAAAAATAAAAATAATTTTCCGAAATATCTCCGAATATACTCGGAATTTCAGAACGTTCTCAAAAGCATATTGTTAGTCAGGTAAATGCGCAACTTTGTCTCAATTTAACATCTTCGTATCTCTCATAGTTTCCGAGGTCCCAGTGGTGAGGATCGAATTTGAAACACCCTGTATATTATTATATTATTTTGCAGCCATGATTATACCTGCAGAAGATGGAGCATTGTTTTTTAAACTATTATCAAATAATTGACATACCTACCTATTCTGTTTCATCTACTATGTATATTCAAAACAGAATAACCTGATATTCATTGAGAATCGAAGAAAAAAACAGTATTCAAACATTCACTAACGAATTTTCGTTTCTATCTGCCAGACTATAACTGATATTAATTTCCTTTGATATAGAAAATATGTTTCGCTGACGTGCAGGCATATTGTGGTCTCGGGTATAACAGAGCATTTAGAGCCTTTGTTCGTAATTAACAGGATAGTTTGTACGTTAATACAATTCCGTTTCCTTTCCACTGGGCGAGCAGACCTCTATCGACCCGATTCATTCAAACAGGGATTTGATAATCTAATTTTAGAATGGGTCAGGCTTCACACAACGATATGTTGTTTACATATCTGAGTTGGATCATCATCATATGTGATAGGACATCCTAGTGAAAAGAGTAAGGAGACCCTTCAACCTCTTATGGAAGAAGCGGCTCCGTGAAATGTATTCAAATTGATGTTCTATTTTATGCGGCCTCCCTATCTAGAAGTTTGACGATTGCGAACATTTTTCCTGCTGCTTGAAACTCACAGTATAAAATTTTTAAACTCAGTGAAATGATTTGCCTCTGATCGTATGTCTGATGAGAATGAGCAGGAGACGATATCGACAAATACTTCATTGGATTTTATTTATTTAGTTGAGTAAAAGTGTTCTGATACTAGCGATAATGGTATATATTGAAAACACTTTTCTCATCAGAAACAATTTCAACGTGCTTTTCAGTAACTATTTAACATCATCAGGAAACGACTGAATCTAAATCCCACATTAACTGTCACCTTCGATAATGAGGTTCATCAAATTAAGTTAATCAGATGAGGATCAATAATGAATTTTCAGTTGATAAAAGTTACTGTGTTATTTTGTTTTAGTATTGTATTTCCTTCATACTATTGTAAAATATACTACACGGGCTGAACAGTCTCGGGGCTAACATATAGGTGGCGCTACTCCTGTTGCATTCACTACTTTTTTCGCTAGTACTAACCTTCAGAAAGAAGCTGTTGAAATTTCATGATGTTCTACTCATGAGTTTGTGAGTCATTGTGCTGAGAGTTACACCACTTTTGTTAATTTCAAAACAATGGATCAAAAACAATTTCGTGTTTTGATTTTATACTGCTTCTGGATGGGAAAAATACCGTTCAAGCGGAGCAATGGCTTGAAAAGAGTTATGAGGAAGCCGCTCCATCAGAAACAACAATTAAACGTTGGTTTGTTGACTTCAAACGTGGTCGTAGAGATACCGATGATGCAGAACGCAGTGGACGTCCAAATGAAGCATTAATACCAGGATACATAAAAAAAATCACAAAATCTTTTTGAATGATCGGAAAGTTAAAAGTTGCGTGAGTTAGGTGACATTGTGAAGATATCAAATAAAAAGAACGTGTTGGCTTGGTGTTGGATGAGCATGAGAAAGCTCTGTTTTTGATGAATCGAAAATTTTGAATATTAGACAATTATATTTTGTAGCACTGTAGCACACGGCAAAAATCGAACATGTCGCAAGTAGCAAGACCATCAAAAAACATACTACAACTTTTTTTTTACTTAGGCTCAAAACTTTATAATGAGTTGCCAAAAACTTTGAAAACTATACAGAACTTAAGAGTTTTCAAACGAAAAACCAAGTTATGGGTTCTGCGAATCCCCCGCCTCAATATGTTGATGTAAAAAATATGTATTACTTATAAAACTTATTAATTTTTTTAAAGACGTTTCACTCTGATACATAAGTTTGAATCAGACTTGGAAATGCATTATTTCTCTTGTGATTTTGTGTTATTTGGGTATATGTCTATAAATGTATAACTTATAGTTAAGCATCTCACGCTCAAGGTTTACCTTTTGTGAGTTATCTTAATTTATTTGCAACGCATTATTTTTCATACCAATTTTGTATAACTGTGTAACTTGTTCAAAGTGGTGCCGCGCGAGCTAACTTATGACAAAAAAAAACAATTTGATGATTCTGAACAGTGTTTGGCTATGTTCAAACATAACAAACCGGAATTTTTGCATCAATATGTGACAGTGGATGAAACGTGAATTCATCACTTCAATTTGGAATCAAAACGATCGTTATCTGAGTGGAGAGCAACTGGTGAACCGTGTCCGAAGTGCCCGAAAGCACAAAAATCGGCTGGAAAGGTTATGGCCTTGGCATATTGGTATGTGCGTGGTGTAATATTCCTCGACTATCTTGAGAAGGGAAATACCATCAACAGTAAATATCATATAGCGTTATAGGAGCGGCCGACATTGCGAAAAAAACGACCCGATTTGAAGGAAAAGAAAGTGCTCCTTCATCAAAACAATGCACAGTGTCACAAATCAATGGTAACGATGGCAAAATTGCATGAAACGGGCTTCGAATTGTTCCTGCATGTACCATATTCGCCAGATTTGGCTCCCAGTGAGTACTGGCTGTTCGTAGACAGACAAAAAAATGCTTACCTTGAATGAAGAGGTTATTGCTGAAACTGAGGCATATTTTGAGGAAACAGATAAATACTTCTACAAAAGTGGTATTGAAATATTAGAGTGGCGCTGGAATTATTATGTGGCTCTTGTGGAAAATTACGTTGATGAATAAAGCGAATTTTGAACAAAAAAAGCGGAACTTTTCAGCCCAGGTGTTATAATGCTTCTTAATTGAAATGGGTATGAATGTTACTGGAGTTACACCGGACCGTTATTTTTAACACCTCGACACGTATTCCGGTCACCAAGTGATCATCTTCAAGAGGAAGATTGAACTGAATATATGTAAAATTTATTAATTACGTGTCACGTTGTTTGTCCGCGATATACTGCTAAACTATTCAACCGATTTCAATGAAATTTGCACACCGTATGCAGTTTGATCCAACTTGAAAAATAGGATAGCTAACATCGTAATTTATAGTCGCAATATTATTTTATTGCAAATTATTTGTCTATTATTTGACATCCACAATTGTCTGAACTCCAAATGATTTTAACAGATGGCGATATCTGTTGACTGGATTAAGTAAGTAATCGATAGATGGCGCTGCTACGTTAAACCTACAAACATGTCATACTACCACTTGTTGTTAAGGCTAAATTAGAAGTTAAATTTATTTTGTAGTGAACGAAATACCTTGAAATTCAATTTGAAATCTGTTTGAAATCTGTTTTTCCGTTAGCCAGCTGTCGCACCCCTACGAACGACAACCCTCAGAAGTCTAAATTTGTACGAGCTAAGGATTAACAACGTCTTACCTTTTGTTAAAGATTTGAGACTATCTGCCCTACATACCTCATTCATAAGTTTAAGTGTCACATATTATTTACTAACAACTTTGTGACATTCTCATTTGTTACAAAATTGAATAAAAATAATAATAAATTTTAAAATTAATTCTTTTGTATTAGTTCTTGCCTCATATCAACTGTACAAAAATTTTAATCAATCGTGTTTTAAGTCCTTTCCCTTCAAATCCTAATCCAGCTCTATCGTTTCCGTGTTCGTTCGTAAATAATAATTTCATTGTACTAAGGGGTTACGGTAGTAACCCCTTAGGTCGCCATATCATTTTACAAATGGCATCTATGTAAAAAAACATGGTGGTCTCCGTGAGTGATATTCTCTTACCGTTCCTCTTAAATAGTTTACTACAATGTAATATAACAAAAACCTTAACCATAGCAACGCGTGCCTTATCTACTAGTCCTAAATTGATTTTATAATATTGCCTAATCTAATAGGCAGGTAAATCAGATAAACAAAATATCATTTCAACAATCTACCTAGTATACTACTTTAGGTATTTGTCCACCATCGTTATTCATTATATTATTATGTTTACTTATTTTTACACACTCATAGTCTTCTAGATGTCTATGAGAGTGTAGCAACAAAACCATTCCATTGACTAAAGTCTATGGAATGGTTTTGTTGCAAAATGTGATGGGTGACTGCTGATTTTTCTGATCTAAGTGTTCCTTATATCTCATTTGAATAGATATTTTAGTCTGACCATTATATTTTGCATCGCAGTCTTTGGGAACATCTAATTTCGTAAATTCCAGATTCTTCCGAATTCTTGACTTTGTCCTTTGGATTTCCTAAAAGGCTCTGTAGTGATCACTAACAGACCATATGCGAAATTGTCCAGGAACCCGTTACCAAAGATGATTGCCGAAACAAAAGACGTTTAAACCCAACGGTGTCAACACTTTATTGCCTTTCAAAAATCCACAAGTCGGGAAAATCAATGCGCCCCATCGTGTTAGCTATTGGATCTCCTATCTACTTAACAGCAAAATGGCTCGCTAAGGAATTAGAAACTTTGCCTATTGCGAAACCAGGTTTTCGTATCAAAAACTCCTAAGAGTTCATACAACATACAAAAAAACATCGTTATGCAAGAAGGTGAGATTTTGGTTTCCTTTGATGATAGTTCTTTATTTCCTAGCGTCCCAATTCCACAGACCTTACAATACTTCAGGGAATTACTTGAGAAAAATAATTTCAATAATAACGAAATTGATGAATTCGTTTCTCTCAATAGTTTGTGTATGAAACAAAACCGTTTCCAGGTAGAAGGTTGCTTTTATGAACAACAGGAGGGAACGGCTATGGGTAACCCTTTGTCCCCCTACCTGGCAAACCTGTTCATGAACAAATTCGAAATGGAAACCGAAGAAAAATCAAAGTATTTCCCTAGGATATGCCTGAACAGAGGCGGCCTTAGGGGGTGGCGAACGGGGCAATCGCCCGGGGCCTCGCTCTTGGAGGGGTCTTGCGCTCCAACCCAAGTAAATTCAACAAAATACAGATTAAAATAAAGTTAGTTAGCTAATTCATTCATTCAACACATAATTCCAAAATTCATTATGTAGTAATATAAACTAATATTTATATGAGTTTTACATTATAAATATTTCCCAGAACTAATCTTACCTAGGCCCTTAAATTACCAATTTCAATACCTGCCATAGTTAACCTGAAACAGTTTGGTAGGAAACGAAGTTAGTTCTTATAATATCCTCCTGTTAGTTTTAAAATCTGTTTTTCCGTTAACTAGCTGTCGCACCCCTACGAACGACAACCCTCAAAAGTCGAAACTTGTGCGAGCTAAGGATTAACGAGGTCTTACCTTTTAACGTGTGATTCCTAACACGGTTAGTTTAAATAATCGAGTTCCTTAGATTATATATTTTGTTACAACTTGTTAATTATTCAAAAATACATTAAAGTTAAAAACGAGTGTTTTACGAAATGAGTTCGCGTGATCGTGATGCCGGTAGAAAATTTGAGTCAAGTAGTTCAAAAAGGAAGCGAGCTATGAAAAGAAAGCAGGTACAAGAAAATCTACGTGGATCTTTATATAAATATATAAAAAGTGATGATCAAGAAACAGAAACCTCTACAAAATATTTATTAACTGAAAGTGACTCTGACTCTAATCCTCATCCAGCTGAAAGCAGTCCTTCCACATCATCATGGGTGCCGCCGCCGTCATCAAGTAAAAACAGCGAGGATGATGATGAATTAACTACATCATTGTCTCTTAGGTCAGCGGTGCCGCCGTCAACGCTATCCAGTCAAGAACCCGAATCTGAGCCCGAGTCTATGTCTACAGTCATGACTGCTGGAATGGAAGATCTGAATCATCAAAATGACCCCGGTTTGTGGCCCATAACAATTACTGATGTAGACCGAACTGAGATTATATTAAAAGGTCCAATCCGGGTTAAAGTTGATTTATTTTCCGTAAATGATAATGGACGGCGATTTAGCGAATATCATTATAATAAGATATTAGTTAACGGTGAAAAGCTTGACAGGCGCTGGATGATTTATTCACAAACAAAGGATGCCGTTTACTACTTTCCGTGTAGAATATTCGGGATAGAAAATACAAAGGTTAGATCAAGCGAAGGAGTATGTGATTGGAAACACTTGGGTGATTACCTGAAGTCTCACGAATCTACTCGACATCACAAGGAATGTATGTTGAAATGGATTGATTTAGAGAATGGTTTAAAAAGCTGTTCCACTATTGACTCCCTGACTCAGTCAAAAATTGAACAAGAAAGGCAACGTTGGAGAGATATTTTAGAACGATTACTAGCAATCGTAAATTTTTCAGCATCTCATAATTTGGCCTTCAGGGGTCGTAGAGAAAAGTTAACATCTGACTCAGATTCGAGTGAGACAAGCGGCAACTTAATGGATTTAGTAAAGTTAATATCACGATTTGATCCAGTGCTGAGACTTCACCTGAAACAAATACAGGATAAGACGATTCATGATCACTATCTTGAAAAAAATATTCAAAATGAGCTCATACAATTAATGGCAAGTCACGTGAAGACTCAAATGGTTAAAAAATAATAAATAATAAATAATAAATATTACTTTATTATTCTTGTTTGTACTCGCGACGTTTCTCGTGTTGAGCAACTTTCAATTATTATAAGATTTAATACAAATACAGCTGAAATTAAAGAACATTTTATTGGTTTCTTAGCCGTCGAAAAAACTACAGCTTAGAGTTTGACTAACTATATAATCACATAATTAGAACAGTAAGGTATATCATTGAAAAACTGCAGAGGCCAAGGATATGATAATGGTGCCAATATGTGTGGTGAGAGAAGTGGGGTCCAAAAACGTATTCTTGAAATTAACCCACTTGCTTATTTTTTAGCTTGTAGGAGTCATAGCTGGAATCTCATCCTAGGAGATGCAGCATCGTCTTGTGTCCAAGTAAAATCTTTTTTTGGTTTGCTACAAAGGTTGTACACTATGTTTGCCGGCTCAAGTCAGAGATGGGCTATTTTAAATGTTCATGTGAAATCGTTATCGCTAAAACCACTTTCTGAAACTAGATGAGAGTGCAGGGTGGCATCGGTGAAGGCCGTTAAATACCAAATAAGTGATATATGTGATGCTTTAAAGGAATTATCAGAAAATACAACAGATTGTCAGTTGGTCAGTGAATGCCATTCTATAGAAAAGGAAATAACTACCTACGAATTTGTAGTTTCACTTATCATATGGTATGACATTCTTACAAAGATAAATGTTATAAGTAAAATGTGGCAAAGTGAAAGCATGCACTTAGATGTGACCGTACAACACCTAGACGCATTCACAAATTGGCTCGATAATTATCGCAAAAATGGTTTTTAGTCATCCCTTGTATCAGCGAGAGAAATAGTCGAAGAAAATTATATTGACAGACAGTTCAAAGAAGTCAGAAGACGACGTAAAAAAAAACATTTTGATTATGAAGGAGAAGATGAAGATGAAGAATTGAATGCGGAAGAGAATTTCCAAATGAACTATTTTTATGTAATAGTTGACAATGTGCGCGCAATCTGTCATCCTAGGTTTGAGGCACTTAAACATCATGAGTGCATATTTGGTTTCATGTATAATATAAAAATATTAAAGGAAATTAGTGATAGTGGACTTTTGAAGAAATGAAACGACTTGCGAATATCTATGACAGTAGGGGATATTGACAGTAGTAATATTGATGGACATGGATTGTACGAAGAACTAAGTATGTTTATTCACGTATATATGAAGAAAACGACGACATTATCTCGGTGCTGAAATACACAATAGGAAAAAAATTAACCGAAGTTTACCCAACTATCGAAATAGTCCTGAGAATTATTGCCACCACACCTGTAACAGTTGCGTCTGCTGAAAGGAGTTTTTCGAGGCTTGAAATCATCAAAACATATTTAAGGAATTCGATGACACAAGAACGCCTTTCAGCCCTTGCTATTCTTTCAATCGATAATGACGTAGCTCATTCGTTAGATTATTGTGCTTTAATTAAAGATTTCAGTCTTAGGAAAAGCCACAAACATCAATTTTAATTTCTGTATTTAATAATTTGGAAATCTTTCAAAATAAAATATTTTAAAACTCAAATTTTATTTATTTGTATATCTATAGGATTTCTCGTCATTTCGTTAGACATGACAAATACCTAAACCAAACAACCAGACGGTCTGGTTCAAATCTACTTTCGCATCACATACTTTTCACGAGAGGCAAAAGGCCTCATAAAAACCTGCCGCCCGGAGCCTCGCAATGGGTAAGGCCGCCGCTGTGCCTGAGGTATGTGGATGATGTTCTGGCAATATTCGATAACAAAAAACATGAATAAAATTCACGTATGAGTTAGAAAATAAGGGACAACTTCCATTTCTTGACCTTTTGGAAAAAAAAACATTGATGTGATTCTGAATATGAATTCAAGCATCTTCAGTGTCAATTTCGATTGGTACACTATTCATTTTATTCATAATAATAATAATTAAATGGAATGTTCTGAACCAACGTAGTTGGAACTTGTAGCGTTGTGAAATAACGATTTGAAATAGTTTTCACTGGATCAAGTTTTGTCCTGAAAACTATTGCAAAACTTTCAGTCCTTTAAGCGAGGGCGTAATTTTTTTCAATGGAGCTTAGTAAGGCCAACAATGTTTTCAGTGCAAGTGCGGTTTGAGATAAAAACGAACCGTATTAATCTGAATGTTGAAGAAGGAGATTTTAGCATGCCATGATGAGGAAGTGTTCAAAAAACTTTTCATGACTTTTGGAAACACCTTATTGTGAGATTTTCACTAAACTGAAAGGGTGTAAGTGATTGATCTTCATTGCAACAATAACGGATGTGGAATCATGTTGTACCGACGGATATTTGGAGAAACTTTGATTGATTCAAAATGAAAAAGGGGCAGGTTGAAAATTCGGTATCTAATGAAAGTGCACCGATAGCAGGGCGAGTACCAAATGATGACGGCTTCTATTATCGCAAATGTCTTTTGAGGAACTATGAATTCAATCTGGATTTTTCAAACGGGTGTATATTCTTCTTGAATGATACAGTTCATCACTACTAAGTCGATAGCAACACAAAAGTTATTCCCGCTTTGACATACAAAACTCTCGAAACTTATATATGTGTGAGCAGGTACTCTTGGAGGGTCCCTTCTGGTTCGTCTTTTTTCTGGAGATTCAACGGGTGATGTACTCGTACCCGGATTTACTCTAAAATATTGTAGACGCAGTACTTACTGATATAGAGAATGATCCTGATGTTTCAAAAATTATCCACAAAATGTACGTGATAATTTAAACGACACGTGTTGAAGTCACTGGATAGAATGAAAAGTTGTGAATGTATGGCCCCCTTGATTACCTGACTTATATTTTTTCCTCAGGGGCACATGCGTAAAAAGGTGTAACGCAATTCATCTAATCCACTGGAAGACTTGCGAAGTGAGCATGTGCGTCAAAATCTATGACAAATTACATATGAAATACCCCAAGGTACTATCCTTGGTCCATTAATGTTTTCTATATATATGAATGATCTCGTTTTGATTGAAACATCTGGTAACATAAGCTTTGCCGACGACACAACCATTTTATATGCTGCCGATACGTGGGACGAGCTGAAAACAAAATCAGAAAAAGAGTACTGAAATCAGCTATTGGTTTGAACATGAAAAACTAACACGAGCTACAAGTGTCATCTTCCGAATTTTCAAACTCTACAAATGACAAACAACTCTCAGGTGATATGAACAAAAAATGAAATTAGGTATATTTTGGAGTAACCTTGGACTCACAAATGCGATGGAATTACCACATAAACCAAGTAACGGAAACTATCAGACTCTTATTATTCAAATTCAAATACCTGAATAAAATTATCAACGGTAATCTGAAGATACTATATCATGCACTAGTTGAGTCGCGTTTACAGTATGGCATCCTTTTCAGGGGCGCAGTAGCATCTGTTAATCTGCACTAGAAGATTTTCAAAAGAAGATATTAAAAATAATTTGTAACAATAAAAAATACATACCCAACACATGATTTATTCGATGAAACAAGAATTCAGACCTTCGACAAATATATGTGCATACTATAATCATATACACTTACAAAAATAAACATATTCTGCAACAAACAGCTATACTACCCGCAGTAAAAGTCAAGATAGAGTACAAACAAATCTGGTAAAAAAACAATAGGCCAAGAAATTGCCGAATACATATGAACTATAATTTACCAAATCAATTCATTCAACTTAATAAAAAAAATTTTGACACTATTTGTGCACAACTGATACGCTCATATTAGGAATCACATACATCAACGTGATAGGAATTACACGTTAAAAGGTAAGACCTCCTTAGTACTTAGCTCGCATAAGTTTCTCAACTTCTGAGAGTTGTCGGTCGTATAAGGGCGACAGCTGATTAACGGAAAAACAGATTTTAAACTGATTTTTTAAAAATTAATTTCCAACAGGCTGAAACAGATGTTTACCGGTGGCTCTTGAATTGAAATCAATATGGGAATGTATACATATTTTATAATCTAATTTTAATAATTCTAAAATACAAATCACTCTATTATAAAACAAAAATTAATTGGCGACTTCATTGATTCTAGTGACGCATTTGCTGTTTCAGTTGCAGGAAAATCCGGAAAAACCTGCAGCACCACATCATCTGAAGATCTTGATCTGTCAATATCCTCTATCTCATAAAACGAAATGTAGGGTGTCTAGAGAGGCTCCACTGAATTCAATACATCGCCAGAACACTTAGAGACACGACTATCTTTAAACTTAAACCAGTTCGTTTCGTCTTCAACCAAAGCGTAATAATGACCAGATTCAACGCCAGAACCACAGTGAGCAATGACCGCATGAAGATTATAATAGTGGTCTGCTAGATTGAAGTGTTCATCTATTTCGAACCTTCGTAAAAGTTTGGTGCTTCCGTCAGAGGTTGAGTCATGTTTGAAGATCATCAGTGACATTATTAGATTGACTGGTGCCTCAGCTTTACTTGTTTTCTTAAAACAGACAGTTAATTTGGCGCATGTTTGGCAATACAGTCGACCATCAAACTTCGAATGAATACACAATTAATCTTTGGCACAACGAGGCCGACAAAGTTCCGTAAAGGAACATTTCGTCAGCCCAAAATGAATAAAAAGTTTATAAGCTCTAAACTACAATTGGAGGATTTTCTCTGATTTCCAGTTTTTACAACTAGAAAGTTTTCAGGCTAAGTTCGGTGGCTTATGCACGCATCTTTTAGCGATCATTTTGGCACGTAAGAAGTTGAAAAGTTTGAAATTAGCTGGAAGTTGGTATCGAAGTTATAAAATGGTTTGTGAAGTCATGCACGAAAGAATTAAGGAATGATGTGAAAAAGAGTTTTAGGAGGTAATAATTTCATAAATGAATGAATAACGATGGGTAGCTGAATAGATTCACGAAAGATTGACATACATGGGGACAAAATGAGATGTATGCTATAAAATTCTAATGATTCTCGTATACAGAGTGGTCCAACGAAAAGTATGCACCTTGCTTTTCTCCTTTTTTTGTAACTCAACGCAAAAATGCTCGGATACATTTCAGATGTATTTTTCTACCTGTGCCTTCAACCCCCTAGCGAGGGTGAGTAACAACCCTAAAATTTTAAATGGAAAGTGGGGTCGAGTGATATATCATTTGAAAGGGCACAAAATTCTCTTTATAATGATACCTAATTTGTTGTATTTCACTCAAACATGTAGGTATTATGGAGAAAAACAACTACAACCCAGTACTTTGAAATGTGTAATTGACTTAATAGAATCCTACTTCAGCAAGTGCTGAAAATGTGACCCATTTGCATCCATACAATGATACAGATTTTGTTCAAATCTATCCTAACATTCTGTAGCATATCAGGTGTTATACTTCTGCACTCTGCTATACTTCCTTGGCGAAGATCTTCTATGGACTCGGGCTGCGTAGCAAAACATTTATTTTTCAAGTGTCCCCCAAAGAAAAAAGTCTAAAGGCAATAAATCAGGTGACCTAGCAGGCCATTCGAGGGGGCCTCTCCTTCCAATCCACCGTCCAGGAAACCGGTCATCTAAAAACTCTCTTACCGGAGCAACATAGTGAGGAGGTGCTCCATCTTGCTGGAAATGAAGCTGATCATCATTATGATTTTGGTCATTTTCAATTATTTCTGTTATGAGAGGATCAATTGTATCTTCAAGCATGTCAGGTAGACCTCACCAGTTAAATTCCCAGGAATAAAAAGTGGCCCTATGATATGACTACCTAATATGCCACACCAGACATTGATTTTTTGAGGGTACTGGGTATGGACCTCTCGGAATAAGTGTGAGTTACTGTCATCCCAGTAACGACAATTATGCCTATTCACAGCTCCATTAAAAAAAAATGTACTCTCATCGGAAAAGCACGTATTGAATGATAGGTGCGGATCATCAATTAGTAGCTGGCTCAGTTATTCCAAAATTGCAGCCTTCTATCAGGATCATCTTCATTGAGTTCCTGTACTAATTTAATTTTGTACGAATTAAATTTATAGGCTTTTAATATCCGTATTATGGACGAACGGGAGACACCTGAGGCTGCAGCAAGCTGACGGGTACTTTGAGTATGATCCAATTCAACATGTCCCAAAACAGCGACTTCCACTGCTTCATTTCTGATCGGTTTCCGTGGCTGGTCACATTTTTCCTGGGATGACTGTTATTAAAGAGGCGAGCAGTAAGTCTAGTACAACTATTATGTTGATAATAAAGTTTAACAATTTCAACTCGTTCAGGAATGGAATAAACCATTTTTACAGTAAATTTGAAATAATTTCAAAAGCAACCGAACTGAATCAATGCACGTTTGCCTAAATTCTTTTTGTACACTTATCTGCTGTTGTTATTTGAACCAAAAAACGCACGAGAGAAATTGAGGAATGTAGTAGTGATAAAAATGTCGTTTTTTCCGCATTTTCATTAACACCAAAAATATCGAGTAAATGTTCTTGCTTTTTTTATAACTATTCAAGTAAATACAACAAATTAGGTATCATTGGAAAGAGAATTTTGTATCCTTTCAAATGATATATCACTCGACCCCACTTTCCATTTAAAATTTAAGGGTTGTTACTCACCCTCGCTAGGGGGTTGAAGGCACAGGTAGAAAAATACATCTGAAATGTGTCCCCCTCAAAAGCAAAATTGACCTGTCCGAGCAATTTTGCGTTAAGTTACAAAAAAGGAGAAAAGCAAGGTGCATACTTTTCGTTGGACCACTCGATATGTTGGCGATCCCATAATGAAATAACAAATTAATTTTCAGATGCATGGAGTTCAGTTGTAAATTCATTACAGTTAACAAATTCACCTCTTCACCAATACCGAGAAACACTGAATTGAAAATATGATTAGGCTATTATTCTGCTTGGTGACTCCGATAACGTAGTTGGTCAATGCATTTCCAGCCTTTCAAGATAACGTTCGCCAGTTAAATTACCAGGAATAAATAGAGGTCCAATCAGGTGGTCTCCCAAAATTCCTATCCAAACGATTAGCTTTTCTGGATGTTGGGTGTGAGCTTCTCGAAATACATGCGGATTTGCATCGCTCCAAATTCCACAGTTATGCCGGGTAACCTCTCCATTAGGTAAAAAAGTGCATTCGTCAGAAAAGCAAACGTTGTAAAAGAAATTCGGGTTATTGTTGATACGCTCGGCCATATTTTCGCAAAACTCTTGCCTTCGATCCCAATCATCATCATTCAATTCATGAATTGATTCAATTTTGTACGGATGGAACTTGTGTCTATGTAAAATTCTGAAAACGTTAGATTGACTAATACCGGAAACTGCAGAAAGTTGTCGTACAGATTGCGTATTTAGCATAAGTTGGACATGTCCCAATACCGCCACAGCTGCTCCTTCATCATTTATAATTCCAATAGGTGCCCTTTTTTTATCCATTACTGAACCCATCTTCACAAATTTTGAAATCAATTCCAGTACGTACTTATGGCGAACGCTACGTTCAGGATGGTTTTGGTTAAATATCCTTGTAGCCAGCCGCTCGGGCACAGTTTTGTTTTTGGTAATAAAGGCTAACCAGCTCAGCACGTTCTTGCAATGTGTACACCATATATTTTGAAATTTTAAACAAATCAGCAACGTAGTAACTCAACAGATTTATTTCAATTCTAAAATGATTGCAGAAACGTTACAACAATAATCACCTTTTAAGCACAAAAACATTGATGCAAGATAAGGAAATGTTTTGCTGTTTTTTTATTTATTGGTTTGAGAGAAAGTATTATTGTATGGAAGTCAATGGAGGACAATTTGAACATTGGATTAAAACACGCAGATTTCATTTTTTGATTGTAAGCATGATGATAACACAATTACATTTTTCAAGAGTGTAATTTTTTGACCATTGTTTGAGTTTGTAAAAAGGGCTTAATAAAAATGGCCTTGTACAGTGTAGGTAAAAATAACTAAATTATTCAAAGTGGCTCAGTCGAGCTGCAAAATAGATTTTTGGGGAAAGCGGTTCATCAAATTTACGTTTTTCATACACCGTTGTAAAGAGGCTTCCAAGACCTTTCGAATAAAGTATCACTCAAACCCTCTACCCTGTTCAAGCCTGAAATATACGTCAGAAGATGTCCCCCAAACAAAATCATTCGACGTATTTTGGGAAATTTTCCACTCACTATGGGATAAGAAATATACGGGGTGGCTCGTCTGAGATGGAACACCCTGTATTCCTTCTGATGATGAAAAATACGTTTTTGTTCTCACACTGGGTTGATTGAATCAGTTTCTATCGATTTTCATCACTCACTTGGTATTTCTACTTGAATAAAACTGAAGAACTATTAACTTCCTTTCATTAATAGACAGGTTAGTATACAGACTCTAGTAAGAGTAGCGGTAGATTCAAACTGTAATAAATGAAATTAAAAATAATTATAAATTTCAGATTTATTTCCGAGTGAAATATGAATCAAATATAGATGGTAATGAAATAAAATTAATATGATTTAAAATGAATATGATTTAATAAATGATTGAGGTTATATCTCATTCTAATCAATGGTAATTAACTATGAAAAATTTACTATTCATTTCATGTTTAGAGCATACATATGAATGTATATTTATTTTTTGCACTGTTAAATCCACTCTCCTCAAAGCATGTATCCATTTCTTACATCTAACCTCATTAAATTAAGTTTTTATAAATGGTATAAAAAACACGCTTTCTTCCGGATATCGAGTATCCGACGTACAATTCGCAAAACAGCAATGCTTTGTTGGCATTATACTAAGACAAAATGATTTTTTATATCAGATTTATATTTTTAAATAATAAATTAATATTACATAAGTAACACTGTTTTACTTGTAAATAGTTTATGTTTGTCCCTACTACTAGTGCTGCCTCTCGTGACACATTCACTGTACTATTCTCAGGAAAAAGGCTCATTGTTGTGTCTGATAGAGCAGAGTCCTTATAACACTTTTCAAGCCATTGAACGGTATTTTTCCCATCCAGAATCAGAGTAAATTCGAAACACGAAATTGTTTTCAATCCATTGTTTTGAAAATAACAAAAGTAGTATCACTCTTAGCACAATAACTCACAAACTCTTGAATGGAATATTATGAAATTTCAACGGCTTTTCTTCGAAGGTTGAAACTAACTGAAAAAGCGGTGAATGCAATAAGACTAGCGCCATCTATGTGTTAGGCCTGAAACTTTACAGCCCATGTAGGTGCTTTTTTTTCGAATTAAGGTATCAAATCCGTACACTGTTTTCGCCTGTGTTATATTTATGCAGTATGTGCGTTTCCTCTGCTTTTTGGGTTATTTAATATTCGAATTGAAGCGGAGGCAACTCAGTCACATTTAAATAATTGCTTCGATTTCACGAATAGGCATTCAGTCATCTGCACTATTGGGAAACGCTACAGATTGTATGGTTTGATTTTCATGCTGTGGTGATTCGTTGAAAACAAGATAGTTTCATTGCATTATTGGTTACTGAATAGTTGTCGTGTTGAGTTTTTGATTTATTTGGTCATTCGGTACTCACCATTGTATGTAACCATAGTATCGAAATATTCACCAGAATGAGTCAACAACTCCAGCAAAATAGGGAATTATTAAACGAATTCAACATTTTGTGATTGAGATGCAATGGCCAGAATATCCTAAAATGGGTCAATTTTTCAATATACATTCAAAAAAGTTGTCACCGGTTATAGCGTGGTGTCCTAATTAGTTATTCATTCGAATATAAATAAAGGTGTATTTCATCAGTTCGGACTTCCATTGTCTAGTAGTCTAGTCTAATATTTAAATATTGATGTTTGTTGGTTGGTTGGTTGGTAAGTGATAAACTTCTACATCGCTCAACCGATCGTTATGTATAAGTAATTTTTCATAGAGAAGGTTTTTAGACTATCAATTTTTCTGTAACTCGCCACTAGATGACGCTGTAGAACAATTTTTTGAAAGCACTGTTCTACAACGCTGCGCACGCCTAAGTTCGTTGATTCTGATTCTGTCAAAACCATTGGAATAGCAGCGATACAGCAACATAGTACTAGTATGATATAAATTGATTTGAAATCCCCGAAAGAATCTGTAACAAATTGAAAAGATTAGCTGAAAAAACAATTTTATGAAGCAAAAAACTGAAATGACAATGGAATAACATGCAAGCAACAACCGAAAAAGTAAAAACACTGAACTATCAACACGAGCTGGAAAAATTCGCATTGCCGAGCACAAGGAACACAGCGAGGAGAAACTGGCAAATCTGAAATAGCAACATAACATCAAGTGGGCTTAGGCTGAAATCAACCACAAGGAAGAACACTGGCTTAGGAGAAAATTCAAAGAAACCACCTATATGTTGTCTAACAACGCATTTAGCCAAGCTAGCGTAGAGATACGCAACATATGGAAACCTCTAATCAAGCGGAACACGACCAACTCCCGCCAAACGGTCAGCTCCCGCTAAGAATCAATGAAGTGGAGAGAGAGAGAGAGACAGAGAGAATGTATTTTATTGTCATAAGATTGATCTTGTGGACAAAGTTTCACTTAATCTATAATGCAATTATATGTAGAAACAAAGTACATTTATTTTCACTCATACATATTTCACTCATACCATACCACCATAGAAGGAATAGGTGAAAGCAGTCGAATGACCTATACATAGTCAGATCTCAAAGGAATAAGTCCAGTTATCACCCGAAGATGATTGAGGATACTAACAATCGAAACGTCGTGAAGTAACTTGGTTTGTAATTTTATATTTTTATTTTCATTTCTTAGTTATACTTTTTTTAAATTTTTCAGCTGATGTACATTTTTTTTGGTTTTTTTTGGTTGATGCTTGTATGTTGTTCCATTGTAATTTCAGTTTTTTGATTAGTCCGAACTGATGGAATGCACCACGAAATATTGTCAACCACCTTTAAACAAACGTAAATAATGGTCATCTGGTTTTTCTATTGAGAATTCAGTAATAACCTGATCTAATAATTTGTTCATACAGTGTGGTATGCACCATATGGAAAACTTATATATTAAGGGTTTTTCGACAAAATGTTCTTGATAAAAGTTTGTGCATCCCCTCAAATTAAACATACACTAACAAATATAGTAAAACATACTTAATATACGAGGAGCCTTCAAATATTCGATTTTGTGACAAGAGTAAAGTACTCTTATTTTGAAAAATCTCGAGAAATGTTATTTAAAAAAGTTGTTCAACATTGAAAAATACATATAGATTTCAAGTCATGGCCATCCAAGGAAAGTTTAATTTTTTTACCTATTTTTTTAAAATGGGGACTACAAAAAAATGCTAAAACGATGAATACACAGCATCTTATATACGACGGTTTATCTCGAAAGCCTGTGTTACGAATTACACAACTATAATGTTAACCACGATCAATTTTTTTGAAGAGTGAAATAACTTTCAAAGTTATTGATGCAAAATTATTTTTATTTTTTGTTAACACCGAAAATTACTCGAAATTATACTGTATTGTAACAAGAACTCAATATTCAATAATATCAATTCACAAAACATCAAAATAAAATAGGTATTGCGGAACAAACTCATTGATTTTCAGGAGATTTACTTGTCTAAAATAATTCTCCAAAATAATTTCCAGTTCTGCAAATCATAAATCTTATCAAAACCATATCATCTTGAGATTGATGTTCTTTCATTCTGAAAAACTCATTTACCATTAAATAACTATTGGAATATTAAATAACGGAATTTGGAAATCTTTATGGGGTGGTTCATAATTAATTCATATTCAATAATGAGTCGATGATGGATAATATTATCGTTTGAATTTCACATGAGTAGTTTATTTTAACTGACCTTGAAGTTTTGGTTGTGCGAAGTGGTTGTGTTGTTTACGTGTACAATTTTCTTGAGTAACGATAAATAAATTCGAATATCCTTTTAAATATCTGGAATATCATTTTTCGTTTCGCTTATACAGTGTCATTTCCAAAGTAACTTCACGTTTCATTGTCTGGAATGAAATTCATATCTGAAGTTTTTTCAATATAACAGACGTAAGTTATTCGTAGTAACAAATACGTGACATTCTCACTTTCCTGTTGCAAAATGTATAATCATCTGAAAATAATTGTCCTCTGAAAACTGAATTTTTCATTCGGGGATGAAATATTATTATCTACCAAAGAAAATATCAATCGGAGTGGGGACCACGCAAAACGGTCTTCGTCGACTCCATCGAATCCCTAGCATACAATTTTAATGCTGACGGAGTTAATCGACTTGTGTTTTGTTGGCAAACGTGCACTGATTTAAATGGCGGTTATTTCGATTGAATTGAATAAGTTTTAAATAAGTACACTCAAAATACTTAGAGAACAACATTTTTTTAAAAACCTCATAGTAATATTTTACTCGCAATCGCAATCATAAATTTATTTTGTGAAAGTGATCGTATTCCAATTTTCGTAGAACACTTACTAACAGATTGATATCCTTGTATTATTGGAAAGAACAATTTTAGAAGACCAGCCCTAAACAAACATTCATAAAATAATTCAAAGTACAACATGCACCATTTCCCCGTTCACACGTTATCTTATAATACTGTTCTACTTCAAGCCATACAAAGACAAGCCCTAAAGAAGTTGGCCTCCTGCAATTTATCTTTGAAGTTTACATTCTCCGCTTACATTGAGTTCACCTAAAAATAGAATCTAATATTCTTTGATCGATCACGCGGAAAAATAACAAAAGGTGTTTCATCGGGGTTCATGATTTGCTTTTATGATTCTCACTAGAAATGATATAATATTAGCGTGATTTATCGAAGCCTTTTGTTTCCTACTGAGGTGAAAATAAAGTAGAAAATTATGTTTTCAATATAAAATTGATGATGGAGAGTCTATACGCTCGCGTACAACACATAAAAATTACCACGAATCATTAGGAGACGATTAAACAACTAGTTGAAATGTTTGAAGGTGGTCGACAATGTTTCATGATGAATTTTATTAAAGTTCAGACTTCCATTGTCTAATATTACCTATATAAAATGATTTGAAATTTCTGAAAGAACCAAAACAAATAAAAATCAAGAAGAATAACTGAAAATTACAATTATATTAAGCAAAAAATACAAAAAACCCGAAGACGATTGTGGATACTAACAATCGAAACGTCGTGAAGTAACTTGGCTTGGAATCTCTTAATTTTTTATTTTTATTTATATTTTTTGTTGAATTGTACTATTTTTCACTTGTTTTTTTGTACAATTTGGTTTTTTGCCTAATATAATTGTTATTTATAGCTATTCTTTTTAATTTTCATTTGTATTGTTTCTTTTAGGGATGTCAAATCATTTTATACATTATTAGGCAATGAAAGTCCGAACTAATGAAATTCAACTAGTTGAAATCTGAAGTATAATCACAAGTGGACTTTTTTTGTTATTCGTAACACGAATTTTCAAAATTTTTTTGGCAACATAGTTTTTCATGTTCGCCCAAATGAGCTCTATTGGGTTGGGCTCGCATTGGTAAGTGGGAAAACGTAATACTATTCTATTATGTTCTTTAGTAATTTCGTCAACAAAGTATTTTTTATATTTGGTTGCTCACAAACAAACGCGGTTTCTTGAGAGTATAACTATTACGTGAAGGTTCTTCAGGCCAATCGAGAGGCCATTTCAAAAAGGCATGTCTTGAAGAAGTTAATGATTAATCAACCCAAATTTGGGACTTAACTGTAGGTTCTTATTTACATTAAATATTGTAGTCTCCACAATGCAAAATGAACTCCCACGATGTTGTATAATAAAAGTCATAGGCTATCGATTATTTTCATTATTATTTTCCACTTATAAATGTATGTGCTGATGTATTTTTCATTGAAGGTTACATAACATTGGAAAAACTAATAGTTTATGCTACATTTCAAGTGACGTGTAGATTATCTAACATTTAACGGTAATGAACAACTTAATGGTTTTTTTTCCAGGTCTCCAGCTTAGGATTGATGAAAATCTTATATAGAATTTCGTGAGTTATCGTAAAATCTACATAAACTTTATGACCGACTAGCGTGTCAAATTTATGGTAGGTGTTCTTCGTCATTGATACACAAATGAAAAATAAAGTGATGTAGTTAATAGGTATGTGTGAAATGTGAAAGAAGTGAGAAATGAGAGTGAATTTTTCCAGTTTTTCCAGTTTTTCAACAGTATTTTATTCAGTTATCTTTTGAAAAAATCTGTTTTACCGTTAACCTACCTACGAACGACAACTCTCAAAAGTCAAAACTTGTGCGAGCTAAGGACTGTCGAGGTCTTACCTTTTAACGTGTGATTACTAACACGAGTTGGACGGTAGGTTGTGAAAATTGATCGTTCGACCTTGTGGTTTGAACCACTGGTTCACATAGTGGTGTATTGAGTAAGTGGAACTCACGTCACCCATCAGGCTACCGTCCCACCATGATTGGAATATTGCATGAACCAGAGTCCAAAATCGAACACTGGTGATTTAACATCAGACAGCGATGTTCTGACCAACCATAAGCCTCTTCGATGGTGCTAGGGTCATCTACGGATTTATTGTTGGAGTCAACTACCGCAAAGAACAAACCTGAGTGAGTAAAGGCGATTACAAATTCCCATATAGGATCAGCAGAAGACAATCCATGAATATCAAAGTAGCTTCATCTGCACCATTCTGGGGTGACAACTATAAAAAATGAATATTTGTGCGAGTTCAGGATTTACGAGGTCTCGCCATCTGAAGTGCAATTTCCACCACGTATCACATGATACGAGGTTCAGAAACTGTACAAGAAATTATGTTTGAAAACTGATTCATCCAACTGTACCCATTTTCAATAAAAAATCTGTTGAAAGATCTGTTATGAAAATAATTGAAAAATGTACTTAGTTTTCTCATTTTGAAATAATTATTTAATCAAAGTATTTTTTCTAATGTAGGGTAAATCAAAACTAGGAAATATTTTTTCACGATCCAGTTCTGCACATGATTTTCCTTCGAAGAGCTTTTTCTAAAAATATGGAGTCGTATTAGTTAATACCACGGTTTGTTACTAATAATAAAAATGGGTTCAAAAACTATTATAATTATATTCTCCAGCAGAAACTTGAATGTAAGTTTCTTAGTGATAAAAATTCTAGTCAAATAATTGACATTCAGATGATCAACTCCTTTGTGTATATAAAAAAGAAGATTTTTGTAATAAATTTGGGAAGTTGAATACACTTGAAGTGAATGAATCGAAGAATTTTGTATAGAAGTGTATAATTGTAAAATCTTATTGCAAAGCGCTTTCGTCATCTCCAGTGCTCACCTGGAAGTAAATACTCTAATTGGAAAGAAAGTTTCGTGAAAATTTAAATTTGAGTTTTGAGGTTATGAAATTCGGAAATTGTAGATGAGTACTTACTCGTTAGGCAACAGAAAGTATCGAAGTATGAATACATAGTACATTTGTAAAATGTGTATGATAATCGGTAACAAGTTTCAGGGGTTGGAATCCCTGGAAAATATGTGAATTTAATCACTAAAATTCTTTTTCGAAACGAGGGTATTTTTAAATAAAATAGTGTTGGAAATATCAAATTTGTTTTTGTTTGTTATATGGTTCAACTATAGAACTGCTAGATATTTACACATACGACTCCATATTTTAGAGAGAATCGAAAGGAAGAATGAGAAATGAAATGAAATATGATATTCGAATATTGGATATTACTGGAGTTTTAGTTTCAGGGGTTTGAACCCTGAGAATTTTTGTCAAAATACTACTTCAATATGAGAATTTGATCAATCAAATTATTTTTCAAGAAGAGGATATTTTTAGATAAAATAGTATTAGAAATATTTCAGGTGAGAATGAACGAAATTTCAACTTTTGGATAAGACGAAAATCAAGATAAATATATCTCAGTTCCATACCACTAGGTATGAAAGTCATACACTGTAGAGCCTTTAGGAAATCCAAATGACGAGGTCGGGAATTCGAAATAGTCTGGAATTTACGAAATTAAATTAAGGACTGCGATGCAAAATATTATGGACCGACAAAAATTAGATATAAGGAATACTCAGCACACCTAAAATGTGGAAGACCAGAAAAATCAGCAGTCGCCCATCATGTTTTGCAACAAAACCATTCCATTGACTTTAGTTCATTGAGATTAGTTTGATAAATTAACAACATGCATCTAGATGCCTATGAGAGCTTAGAAATGAGTAAACATAATGATATTATGAATAACGATGGTGGACCTAATAGCTTACTATAGAGCTTGTTGAAATAATATTTTAAGTTATCAGATTCACCTGTATAGTAGATAAGGGAACATTGTGAAAATAATTTCAAGACAATTAAGACGTAGGTACCTAGCAGACGTATCTGTGATATATATAAGGACAACATTGTATGTAGATTTAGTTTAATCTTGAAGATGATCACTTGGTGATTGAAACGCGTGTCGAGGTTTTGAAAATAACGGTTTGGTGTTGGGAAAAATCTCCAATAACATTCACTACTACACCAAAGGTTTCAAATACTGCATTACAAGTTCCAATTTTGAAAATGAAAATAATTTTTAATATATCAATTTTTTTTACATTAATTTGGTATACTTTCTCAACGATGTGAAACTATATCGAAAGTGTTTCTCTAATGATGAAATTGGATTGAGAGAAACAATATATGGCATTGATGAAAAACTAATCTATGATATGTCACGTCTCAACTTGCCCCCCGGTATGTTGTTATTATACCGTTTTTAATACGAGTTTTGGTTAAATTATTTGTATCAGTACTTCAAAGTGCATTATACTTTCATTTATTCGATTATGTCATTCAATAACATAGTCCATGTTTATGAACATAATGAACAAATGGACATACTATCAACATACGAGGAGTGCTAAAAAAATTCAACCGTAGCATGTCGTCTGTATGCGAAAAGGTTTCCTTCAAGGAATTATCTGGGTCCATTGATGTTTGCCAATTTAGTTATTACATTTTGTGACACAAGATATTTGAAAAAAGTAATGAAGAGGTTAAGATGGAGAACATATTCGGTTTGAAATGTTACAAATTGAGGAAGACATTTTAGAAATGATCAAAGATGACTCAGAATTGAGTACTAGGGCCATGGCAGCTCAAGTTGAAGTTTCTCGCAATGAAGTATGTAAGATAATAGGATAAGAAGAGTATTATCCTCATCATTATCAACGGGTACAATCGTTACAATCTGAAGATCATTCTAGGATGGAATCAATATTGTGTCAGACGAGGCCATATTTTCTACACGATATCGAGAACAATTTTGTTTGAAAATAACTCATTTTCAACAAAGATTTTCCTCAAATGTTTGGGCTGGCGTAGTAAATTACATGATTATTAAGACCAGTAAAATTAAATTATTAGATTTTCTTCTATACAATCTGCTACAATTATTAGAATATGTTCATTCAAACCTGAGAATACGTAGTTTCTATCACCACATTTCAGGTGAGTATTAATATCTTCCGATAAAAAAAAAAAATCTGTTTAAAATCTGTTTTTCCGTTAACCAGCTGTCGCACCCCTACGAACGACAACCCTCAGAAGTCGAAACTTGTGCGAGCTAAGGATTAACGAGGTCTTACCTTTTAACGTGTGATTCCTAACACGGGTTGGACGATAGCAAGTGAAGATCGATCGTTCAGACTAGGGCTTGAACCACCGACCAACACGGCAGTCAATTCGAGTGAGTGAACAAAGCACCCATGCCGAACAGCTTGGCTATCGACCGACGATAAAGATGGATAGCCTGAAATAGACCCTTTCCTTAGCCTGCACGTTCCCTGGATTAAACACCTTGCGATTTTTTCTGTGAAGTTATTTGAAACAGTCGGTGGATCGCGTTGGAGAAGTAAATAATGTGAAAGAACTTTAATAGTGCATTAAATATACTTGTAGTGTTATTCGTGAACACCAGGATGTTATTTTCGACGTTTGTCGTAGGTTATACGAGCATAACTCTGCATTATTCGAACAGGGAGAAAAATTTAAAAAAAATTGTGAAAAAACGAATCCATTTCAATACAATGGTACTTTTCTGATTTCTTTAAATAATAACTATGTAACTATACCTCTTCTCTTATGCAACGTTCATATAAATAATTTTTATTCTTCTTTCAATGATTTATATTTCGAAATACCCTGTAGATATTCTAGGTTATTTTTCCGGATATTCATCAGATAACAGTTTTTCGAAGGTCGACGTTTTGTTATCATCTCAATGAGATGCTTCAGCCCCGTGAGGATGTTTAGAATATATGTATAGTGTTCTGCAAATAAACTGTTATCAAATCACAAAAAAAAAAACAAAAAAATATTCAGAGCTGAAATCTGTCTCGAAATCAGAGTTAATTATTTTCATAATCAGTCAGATTACCAAGTCGTAAAATATATTTAGAACCTCAACCATGATATTCAATTATAATCATTTCTTTCATCTTATTTTCAAAGAGTTTCATGCAACAAACATAAACAAGCTACTCTATATTCCATAAGGCTCAAAGCAACTTGGGTTGAGTCAATATTTACATTCTCTAGATATTCCTCATTACTTTTGTTTTTACAGAGAAGAATAAATTATATCCCACAGGCAGACATTCAAAGATGCAGTATTTCAGAGAACGGAATACGAATTGTCTGTTTTATGTTCTTTGGATATACCTTGAAACAATTTACGTATCGAAATGTGATTCAGCTGAAAATTTACATTTTTGTACTGAAAAAAGTGTTAGCATTGAATCGATTAGAAAAATCGCTACGTCTCATTAGTCAGTACACAAACTGACAAGTTAGGCTATCACAGTTCTAGACTGACTATGGTCGCATAGTGTTATCACAAAAAAGTTTTGAGTATAACTTATCAACCTGGAATCGGCAGAAATGGCTGTAGAATTCTAATTATTTTTTTCTGAATCAATCGAATCTTTCAATGAAATACACCAGTCTACCACAATTATTGATATCCATGACAGATCAAAAACCTTCCCGAAATCACAAAATTTATACAGTTGGAACAATTCTCAGAAGAAGAAGATTTCAGAATGGATAGTATGACTGATATATAGGTAAGTGGGTAGATCCGAAGAAAGTGGGTTTATAATAACCTCCTCTGCACATCACGAGGGTCCATTGTGGCTCATACCTATCCGAACTCGACCAATTGAATCCAGCTTTCCAAGAAAGCCGATTACTAATTGATGAGTGATCTTTAAGACAACTGGCATGAGTGAAACTCTTCCAAACCAAGAACTTGATACGGTCAACCGGGGAACAGGCTCTGCTACCAGGGCCCGAATTTCCTTGAGAAGAATAATCCCTTTCAAGACAGACAGACCATGATACATTTTTTTCAATTCAGTAAGGATCTGATTGGAGGAAGTTTGCGGCTCCCTTCATTAGGTATGCAAGCAGTACAAATGTGCGACTTGAGAAATATGTTTCCTGTGACGCATTTCATGTGCGTTTTTTCAAAGCTGAAGGGCACTAACTGCTTCCACCAGCCAGGAGACACTCTTCTGATCCTCTCAAGTTTAGCTCTGGTTTCATACCTGTGGACTATTTCCAGGAATATCCTCCCACAATGGCATACTGAGGATAACCTGAAAGTAACCAGACAGTGTTTCACACAAAAACAGTCAGAATTTTTCTTGACCTCAATATCAATAAAACAACAAAACTAACGATATAAACTGATGGTTGTCAAAATGTTTGCTGATGAACAAGGCCGTGGCCAGGGGAGATCAAGGGGGATTAATCCCCCTCGAAAGTTCTACAAGCAACGGCCATCCAAAAATTATATCAAATACAACGATTGGCTTGTTTAAAGATCACAAGAGTCATGAGAATAACACCAACCGCGGCAATAGAATTAATTACTGGTCTGTCCCTCTGGACCTGTACGTGGAGAAGGTTGTGTTAATGGCCATGTTACGATTGCACACGGCTGGTGTGAACCTTGAAGTAGGAATGGGTCAATTGAGGCTGAGCCTATGGCGGGAAGTGCTTACTGCGCAACCTCTGCTGCAGGCAACCAGTAATGCAATTGTACCCAGGTTTGTGTTTAGTAAACCCTACAAAATACAAATAAAACAGGAGACAAAGTCAAATGCTACAAATGCAATACGCATATATACAGACGGTTCAAAAACCAAAGGAGGCTCAGGATGTGGAGTGTACTCCAGATCACTAAGCCTAAGGATTGAGTATAGAATGGGAAAAAATACCAGCGTGGTTCAAACAGAACTGGCTGATATCTCAATCGCTGCAAAAGGAATAACCAGGAAAGGAATTTCTGGAAAAAAATAACAATCTGCATTGATAGCAGACAAGCCCTATTAGTCTAGAACAGACAACGTGTTACCTCAGGGATAGCACTAGAGTGCCAACAAGATATAGCCAAAGTCTCGGTAGATAATAACATTATCCTGAGATGGATTAAAGGGCACGACAGGAGTAAAGGTAATCGCATTGCCGACTTTTCAGCCAAGGAAGCGACTGGACTAAGAATTTCAGGACCCAGTGGCACCTACAGCCTGATGATTTCGACAATTGGGAAACTAGCCAAATGTTACACCCATGCTCAACCCCTAAAGAGATGGGATGAAATCAAAGGATGCACTCTTGCCAGGATCACCCTGGGCGTCCCTGGGAAGCTGGCGCCGAAGAATTATCTAGCGATGACCAGTAGGATTTCTGACTGGTCACTGTCAACTAAGAAAATATCTCCATGATATGGGGCTAGTGGACACACCTCTATGCAGGATATGTGAACAGGAAGATGAAACTGTCAGGCATGTCCTATGCGATAGACCGGAGTTATCGTTGGCCTACACCTGCCGATATAAAGAAGATGTCTACTAGTGACCTGTCAACCTTCCTGTAAAGGACAGGATCGACGATGACTCAGGAGAACAACTCCTTGGGAAGATGTACAATGGGTCACATGTGGCATAGGTGCTCTGGGCCTACACTCACCCTCTCTACTCTACAGATACAGATACTATTGGAATTATGAAATCTGTTGAAAATTTCATTAAGTCCTTGGCAAAACGAAGTGCTTGAAACAGAATATTGAAAAAAACTTTCCCGACACACGATGGAAAAACCTTACGGCAATGTGCGTACAAACTTTCAAAGTTCACATGTACCCCTGAAAGGACTTTCTCTTCTATGAAACGCCTCAAAACTCATTTAAGAAACTCCACAAGCCAGGAGTGACTGAACGGTTTGCCGTTAATGTCAATCCACATGAGAATTGACATCGACTCCGAGGAGGTAATTGATTTGTTTGCTGTAAAGAAAACTAAAAAACTAGATTTGATTTTGTAAAAATATGTTAATATTTCTGTAATGGTTTTCTAATAAATATATGAGCATGTAACATAATTTTATTTCTTTCGTTATTTTTATATTTCATGTTTTTCTGCTGTTCCACCAAACCAAACCCCCCCGAAATTGTTTTCTGGCTACGGCCTTGCTGATGAATTCATTTTGTTCATAGTGCATTAGTATACTTTACCGAATTGAAATTTCTTCTGAAGAAGAAATGGGAAATCTTATTAAAAATTATAGATCAATCTTGTTGTTCTTAGTTATTTCCAAAGTTATGGAAATACAATCATCTTTGTAGTAATCAATACCTTGAACGTTGGGGCATACATAATCGCGTCCGTTATCAAAGATTAATCGAAAATCTTTCTTATGGGTGAACTAAGGGTTGAGTTCTACCGAGAAATTGAAAAGTGTTTTTAGAGCAGTGATTTTGGACGTATCTGAAGAGCTTACTATGGGTGGCCATAAGAACTCAAAAAAACGTATTCATGTTACAATTCATGAATCCCTCATTTCTATGAATCATCGAACTCGATAATCAGGCCATATACTAACAGTTTCATACATCGTAGCAATATGTGAACTGTGAATGTGAACTAGTATCAAATAGTTCGCCACAGGTGATTAGAAGTTCATCAGTTTCTCCAAATTGTTTTATTATATTGTTCAAGGTTTGATTTTCGTTCGACTGTTGGGTGATCCCTGGGAAAATACAAGTGACCCCTGTAGTTAGCAAATAAATACTAATAACTTCTTCAATAGAAATATATTCAAGAAGTTTTGACAACTGTTAATATTCATTTCTTACAAATCAATCAACAACCTCACACACATTGTTTTTTATATTTTGTTTCTTCTAAACACTTTACACTGGGCGCGAATGACTGTGATGATGTGATTCCACACCACTTTCCGAAGTAAAAATAGGAAAAGCTACCCGAAAAGCAAGTTTGGTTGTTTGATATATACCTTATTGTCCAGATGGAACTAACTACCTCTTGATTTTGCTGAGGAAAGTATTAAAAAGGGGTCTCTAAAACAACTGATCTCATTTGGACGCCATCTACAGTAAATTACAGAAATATTGTACTACCTTTACAATACTCGTCACTGTAGATTGACTCATTGGCACTCACACACGAGTCACCCCAATAAAATAATCCAATAGAACGATGAATAACTTTCACCTGTTTGAATATGATCAAAAAATATCAGAGTCAAAGATTCAGAATAAATACTAAAGGTTCTATACTTCTCATCCGTTTTCTCGATCAGTAACAAAATAGCTTACAACTCCTGATCGTAATCCTATCTCTAACAACCATCAAAGAAGTAACGATTTTCTTTTTTTGCTGCTCCGATATGATAGCAATCTTTATCAGCAGTTATATGGGATCTAGTTGTTCCAATATTCTAGCCAGCTGTTCAAGGACTGTCTTCACTTTTGGGATCCAACTCTGGTTTCCATTAGCCACAATAGCTCCTGGTGGGTTGCGGTGGAGGGTTGAATAGACCCGCTCACTCTAGACCTACCTAGACCTGGTTTTTATTTCTTACTAATAACTCCAACTACAAGTTAGATTTTTATTTGACCCAAATTGCAACGTCAACCACAAGCTTCATTTTGCCTTGATTTTTTTTAAATCTGCCTAAATTTGTCTTAATTTTTCTGAATTTGTCTCAATTTGTCTGGCTGAAATGTAGCATTGAAAAAGAGAAAAGCCCTGAGGACTCAATTAATAGTAAAAACTAACTGATATAGAAAATGGCTCTGCGTAATTTAGATTAGAATCAGTTCAAGTTCAGAACCCAAGCAATGTTATCACATGTTTCACCAGTCCATTCGAACATATACACAGAGGGTGCCTACTGATTTTGAGTATGACATCCTTGCAAAACTGGGTAAATATCCTTGTCTGTACCTTTCATCTCACTTCACGTTAACTGTGACCGAATGAAAGGAGACGAATACTTGATATAAGTTCGTCTGCCCAACCGTAAAATAAACAGAATGAACAATTGACATATGTACTCGCTTCGGCGAGAGAATTGATATGGACTTCAAATCAGCTGTCAGAATTTTGGTACTGCTGCAGACTGCTAAGAGGAATCCAAGATTTGTGAAAATAATGAATAGAAATTTCAATGGTTGGTATGTTTCAATATATGACGAAAATAGAGTTTGAACATGGAGATGAGATGATATTGATTAAATCAGATAAGAAAGTTAAGTTTCTAGGAATATATCTTGATTGCCACCTAAAATAGAACGATCAAATTGAAAATGTCATAAAAAAAGTAAGATACTGCTTACCCAAATTTCGATATTTAAAAAAAATTTTTGATATTAAACATTTGAAAATGATGTACTATGCCTTAATACAAACTCATTTGATTTATGGTATCATAGTATGGGGTGGAGCCACGAATTTATATATGAGACACTTGGAAATCACACAAAAATGGATTTTAAAGGTGATCACTGGAAACGGTTACAGATATTCTAGTGATCAGCTTTTTAAAGATGCTAAAGTACTAGATATTCATCAGTTATTTGTTCTGTATCTGGCATTATACCAACACAGAAATGCATATAACACCAAAAACATTGAACATAGTTATCCGACTAGATACAAAGAATGTTCCCTAAGTATACCCCGTATGCTGAAAACAATAGGACAGAGATGTCATTTATATCTTGCACCAAAAATTTATAATATTTTGCCATACTCATTTAAAATACTCAACTCGGTATCTCTATTCAAGTCTAAAGTACGGAAATGGTTATTGAGTAAACCGCGCAATGCAATCCATAGTCTTATTGACCTGAAAAATAACTAACATTGCATTATTTACAATATTAGGACACAATTAAACGTAATATTATTCTTCTTATTTTTTTTCAATAATTATTAAACCTTATATTAACATATTTCATTAACATATTAACATATTTCTACATCATTTATATATACATATTTATATTTATTTCAATTACATAGGTAGGTACAGCATCAATCCATCGATTTTGAAACGATTATGAGAAATCAAAGTTGAGAAGATATGTATACCCACGCACAGGATTTCCTTTGTGGGTTTCTTGAATTTGTTCAAAATAAATTAGGATCATTGTAACCAATGTTTCGTATCAATGTGTTTTACATATTATTCGTGTCTGTAACAGTTTATGTTATGTCTTTGCCTGAATAAATTCATTATTATTATTATTATTATTATTAAATTGACAAAAAGGTTTTCTTTCTGTTCAAATTGCTTCGCAAATGGTATGAAATGAAAAGTAGAAAAAGTTACAACCTGAAACATGTCGAATGATTAGGACCACCTCCATTCCGAAATCTGGAAAAATCAGAGAGTATTGAGGGATGAATTTTCAGTTTCATGTCATTGCTGTCGTAAGAGATTAGTATAAACAGATTTATATCGGCCACGAATAAAACAGAATAAGTTCACAAGAAGAAGGGAGTCCTGTAGTACTTTCAGCTCCTTACTCGAGAGTACATCAAAATTATTCATTCATACGTTGAGGAGAAAAGGGATCAAGGAAAAAAGCTGCAAGTGGATGGACTGTTTGTCCAAAGTTAGATTGGTATTCGAGACCATTTTGGGGCATACCTAATGAAGGGCTATTGAAGGGAAAGTCTGGTTCCCACAATTGAGAAAGCTTTCATTGAACACATCAATACCGCTCCCGATTCAAATTAATATAAGCGACTTTGATGATCCTTATTCTGACCAAAAGCTTGGAACACTGTTCCAAACCAGAAAATTGTACACACCTCAGCAACTTGATTTTTTATAAAGCTCAGATCAGACCTTCTTTAAACTATTGTTTTCATGTATGGAGCTCCACCTCTAAGCATAACCTGAAGTTGCTGGATTCCATCTAGAAAAAAACCATCCACCTGATTGGAGACGCCAACACCACTTGCAACTTTGATAGTCTGGAACATCGAAGAAAGGTTGGAGATTTGTCATATTTGATTCCACCGAGAGCGGTACATATCAGAAATACGCGACGGGCTGTGGCTACTCATCGTTTTGAGGTTTAACTCAGTACACCTCGAAGTTCACTGTTTAAGAACTCTTCCATTCGGAGAAATGCGTTTATGTGGAATAAACTACCTGAAAACGTTCATCCAATTGGATTTAATCTCCAGATATTCAAATTCAATGTGAATCGCTACTTTCGCACAGGCACCGCTCCTAAAGCGCCTTCAGGATTTTTCTGTAGTGCTTGTGTTTTGCCCTTGAAAAAAGTAGGCCCTGAATGGTACACTGGGACTGGAAAAAGTATCAACATATTATCATAACAGTGAAAAATAATTTTTATCTGACTGAAGAAGAAACAAACATTGCTTTTTATTTTCCAATGCTGATATGTATAATAATAGTATATATTTTGTTCAAGTGGTAAATGGTGAAGACGAATCATTATTATCATTATTATGGCATTATTATATAAGTGGATCCCATATGGGGAGAAATAATGGAAATGTTACTTCTTTGTGAGATTTTCTCTGATTAGAGTACAAAATCGCCACACGTGTTCCACCATACGATAATTTTCTCAGACATGTTCATACTGTACACGCCAGAACACGCCAAAATATTTTTTCATCTAGTATTAAGTGTCAGGAAGTATTAGATTCCAAACTGGTCTGAAACCAACATTTAGACTTGATAAAAAAGAAGGCAGAAGTAGCAGAAGATGCAACGTGTTTTGCAGAAAAATCTGAAATGATTGGAAACAGAATAATGAATGGGACCTAAAATATTCTTTCACGGGTAGAAATACACATTCCCAAGAAATGAAATTGGGAATTTATGAACCCAAAACTAACATCGAGACTGGTCTGGGAATTGAAGCAACTGAGTCACAGATAACATATTTAGTCCACTCTGGATGCCAGGAAAAGTGTTGGATGATGATCTAAGTGTTCTGACGGTTCCAAAATCCATGGTGAGGGAGGGGCCATATCAGACAAAAAGTTAATGGGAAATGATATAATAGTGCTGGAAAAATATTTCTGAGTACATTCAAGACTAACTTTTTCAAAGAGACCGTCTAGGAAAATTATTCAATAATTGATTCAACACACCAGGTATACGTTAAAAATAATCAAAGGGATCATCATTGGATCATCTCATCTATTGAGAGCTCAATAACAAAATAGGTCTGAATGAAGAATACTGCGGTCGCAGGCAATGCAACAAAGGGATAAATACAACTAGTCATATTTCATGCGAATGCTTCAGATCATGGCTAAAATATATTCAGATATGACAAGCATCCAAAAAAATCATCTCGATACCTGATTGTTTGAATAGGCATAATAATAACTCACCGAAAAAATAAAAAAATAGATACAAAGCGGACGTTCTGAGAAATATCTGAGAAATAAAAAGACTATATCTATTCCACAACACTATACTAAGCAGTCCGAGCATTCATTTTCATTCAACTTATTCATACAAATTAGTGACAATAAGAAAGTTCAACCATGAGTTGAAAAATAATTCATCGATGAGCAATACAAAAGCGATGAGTTCTTCTCTTTACAATCATATTTTTAGTTTGATGGTTAATAATATATGTGTAGTATTCAGATAGTATCACAAATAACATAATTTACGATAAGATGAAACACGTCAAATTACTGATGAATAGCTCATTTTCCTTTATGAAAAATTACATAGAACATACGCGGTTACTAATCGAAGTGAACTAGAACTTTACCTTTTCTACTCTCGTATGAAGTTTTCCATTATGATTTTTATTTTTTTTAGATTATGGAAGGGGAAAAATATCCAGAAGGTTCCATGAAGAAACCATAAGTTTCACCATTAATTTGAGTATTTGAAAAAAACGAAGTTAGTAGTTTTCTTTTATTTTCTCTCTTCCTATATAAAAAAATCATTCTATATACCGTTCTCGAGAACGTTCTAAAATCAACTATGTTTTCTTCTCTCATTATTGAATGAAATGACTGGTAATGGATTGAAAATTTCATTACATTAAGTGGAAGTCTATTCTTCAGAAGTGAATCGTTCGGCAAGTAGTTTCAATTCCAGGAACTCTACGTAATCACAAGGCAACACAAAATAATGCATCTCATTACTTTCTTTTCTGGAACCTATATAGGTACCTTGAAATATATTGAATATAATTTCGGAATGAATAAAATACAGACTCATTAAGAATTAAAGCTGTTAGTGTCAAGTTGGAACTGTAATGAATAGAAACAATTTACCTGGAAGTGAATTTGTTAAAAAAAGACTTTCAGCATTTCAATGCAGTGCTGAACTATTTGTGGTACTTAGCTTAGTAATATTGAGTAACGAGGTGGATTTGGGGACAAAACACAAGCACTTGGAAGCTTCAATAGCGGTGCCTGTGCGGAAGTAGCGATTTAAGTTGGATTTGAATCGCTGGAGATTAAATTCATTTGGAAATGAAATGAAAAATATGGTCCGTCGTATATTTTTCAAATGTACCGCTCTTGGCGGAATCTAATGCGCTGAGTCACTTGAACACCTCCCGCGAAAGTATCTATTGAAGAGAGGTAAATCTTCAATTTTTCTTCGATGCTCCAGACTATCAAGGTTGCAAGTGACGTTCCAATCTAGTGAATGGCGCTTTTCTGGATAGAATCCAGCAGCTTCAGGGTAGGCTTAGGGGCGGAGCTCCATATATGAATACTCTAAAGAAGGTCTGATCTGAGCTTTATAAAGCAACTAAAGTTGCTGAGGTGTGTACAGTTTTCTGGTCCGGAATAGTATTCCAAGCTTTAGAGAAGCAGCCTTTGCATTTCCAGCGACATGATTGTGCCAAGACATAAAGCCTATTTCTCCCAATAGGCTCAAATTTATGAGTTAAATCACAGGAAAGCGGTCTCCTTCGACTTCAACCACCATTTGGAGAATCGTAAAAATAGCTCAAACATCATCGACTGAAGAGAAGAGCTGCTTAGATCTGCTGTTCAGTATCATCTTACAAATTGACATTTTTTAATAAGTGTAGCAGCAAAAATGAATTACTTGAATATTACTTGCTATGAAAGAAACAAAGACCTCTATTAAAATTGAAATGATTAGCTGAAAATAAATAATATCAAGCAAAGAAAAGAAAAAATTAAATTACAATAAATTAAAAATTTATCAAGCAAAAAAAATGAAATTATATTACGATAAAATAAAAATTAAGCATGAAATTAAAAATTGAACAATTAGAATGAACTAAAAATTGAAATATTTCAAGCCAAGTTACTTCACGATGTTTTTATCGTTAGTATGCACAATTGACGTTTTTATCGTTAGTATGCACAATTGTATTCGGATGATGACTGTGGATACTAACAATCGAAACGTCGTGCAGTAACTTGGTTTGGAATTCTTCAAGTTTTAGTTCATTTCAATTGTTCAATTTCTTGCTTGATTTCTATTTTATTGTAATATTATTTCAGAAATATTTGCTGATTATAACTGTTATTTCCAGCTATTCATTTTGATTTTCAATTTTATTTGTTCTTTCAGGGATTTCAAATCATATTAGACAATAGGAGTCCGAACTAAAATTTACTATGAAACATTGTCAACCACCTTCAAACAAATATAAATCGAAATAAATTTGAAGAGTGTATCGAGGGAGATACACACGTATAAGAAAATGAATATTTCGAAACCGAATCTCGAAATGAGCATTCCTCTCCACGTACCTCTATAGTAGGTTTTGGTAAATACCTGCCGGAAAACAACTACTTCCCCGTCTAATACCATGATGGACATTGAATTATGCAAGATGGACATTGAATTATGCAGAGGTTAGTCTTGCAGACGTTTCTCTTTCAACCAGCAGCAGAAATTAATCGAGTAGTCACCTACAGATCGGTTTCGAGGTATTACCTCTCATCATTGGAGAATCCGACTCAAACTGCAGTTCTGCTTGGAACTCGATTGACTTTAACGCGGCTAGACTGCATGTATGAAATCTTCGTCTGAGGGAAATATTGTTAACTGGATTGTACTGGTAAATGGGATGTTTCTTTCCTGCTTGGGGCGTTGTTCACGAGATGGAGCTGCTGCAATAAATATAGTTTGGAAAAACTGAAAAACACGCTCTTGAAGAACATCGAAGTACAAATCTAAAAATAGTTATTTTGAAAATAAGCTTAAAACAATAACGAACGAAAAATACTAGTATAAATGTGAAAAAAGCGACGGGCGCTTGACACACAAAAAATATGGCACAAAGCGCCCAGGTTTTTTTCACAATAATACTAGTATTTTTCGTTCATTATTGTTTCAAGCTTATTAAAAACAAATATTTTTAACTTTTTAGTTCGATGTTCTTTCTTTACCTGTAAATTAGGTATTATTGAAAATATCCAGTCTCGAAGAACCAAATTAAAATCCAATTTTTTGTCTGTCAAACTCTAATCTATTTTTTTTCAACAACGTCACAGCTAACTTATACATATTATCAAATATTTATAAACATCAAATATCATTATACTGAATGTAACAAATTTGAACTAAATAAACGAAATAAAACTCCAACATTCTCCCCTTCAGTAATTGTCTCATCAACAATTACTCATCTTTTCGTTCTGGTCGTGTACTGGCAACACACATAATCTGGAGACTGGTCTTCGGAAAATTATTTTCATAACGTCGGCAACACGTATTTTTCCATCCTTTGCTGGATAAAGATGTACTATTTTTCCATTGAGCCAACAGTTCCGAGGTGCGTTAGATTCATAAATGAGAACAGTATCATCTATTTTGAGAGGATTCTGTTCATTGTATCATTTGCTTCTTTTAATTAGTGATGGCACATACTCACGTGACCAACGTTGCCAGAATATATCGGCAATCTTCCGAGCTGCCTTCCATTTCTTCAGGAGATGTGAATCAGTTTCTTCAAATTTTGAACAAGGTAATGCCGCATATAATGGCCCAATCAAAAAATGGTTTGGAGTCATTGTATCAGAATCATTTGGATCAGTTGATACGTGCGTCAGTGGTCGGGAGTGGCAATTTGCCCAACAGCTTAAAACTGCGAATTTTAGGAATGCAATATTCTTGAAGTAGATTATTGACAACTGTTTCTTGACCATGATGGCTCACGAGTTCATGGTGGTATTTGATGATTAATTTTGTGATTTCATGTTTGGCATTTAATATGACAGGCCTTTTGGTGTTTTCATTCACAAATGCATTATCAATTCTTCCATAACATTTTATCAGTCCTACGGTTTCATCAAATGAACAATCAAATGTGTACAATTTATTTGATGGCGTCAATTTTCCCTTTCTATTGAGAATTAATATTTCTTCAGGGTATGATTGAAACTGTACCTTTTTCCATAATTGAATTTTTGCTCTGTCCAATTCCAGTACATAAAGTTCCCCATCTTTTCTGTTTTTCCTGCAATTATTCACGAATCTAAACATCCATGCGGTTGAACATAGTAATTTTTGTCATTTTAAAAAATGTTTAACTTGTGGTGTTTGGATTTCACTAAGCACAGTCTGTACGCAAACAAAATCTTTCCTCATTTCTAATTTTGCTTGATGGAAACATTACTTGATTGAACAGTCTTTTCTGGAAAAATCTTCTTTCGGTCAATATTCAAATTCTTTCCATAGAAAGTCAGGGCCATTTATCCATCTGCTTTCACCTGAGAAATTCATTTTACCTTAACTTTTGGTTGCTTCATCTGCAACGTTCTGCTTTGACGGAACACACTTCCACTCAAAAACGTTGCTTAATTCTTGTAATTCTCCAAGACGTTGTGCAACGAACATTTTAAATCGTCTAGCTTCTGATCGTATCCAATGGAGTATGGTTTGTGAATAAGTCCAATAGAACGTGCTTGAAATATTGAGTTGCAGAGATTTGGTCAAATAAGAACCTAATCTAGCTCCCATCAATGCAGCCTGTAATTCCAGGCGGGGTATTGATAAAGGTTTCAGAGGTGATACTCGAGTTTTGGCTGTCACGAAGCAAACTTTCCCATTTTTGTTTTGTTCCCAACGAATGTAATCTACAACAACGTAGGCGTTCTCACAAGAATCACAAAAAATGTGAAGTTGAAGAGTACTTTTTTCCCTTTCCATCATGCAAAATTGTCGTGGAAGTTTGAAGTGATGAATATTTTCTAGATCGTCAATCCATTCTGTCCCTTTCATGTACAAGTTATCGGAAATGTCATCATCCCAGTCGATTTTACTTCTCCAGATATCTTGGAGAAGTATTTTACCTTGTACCATGAAATGTGCTAGGAACCCTAGGCGATCGAAAATTGATATCACCACTTTCAAAACTTCTCTTTTATATGGTTTTCGTCCAGTATCTAATAGACTTCTATCTATTTTATTGAAATTGGTTTTCAAAGTAAATGTGCCGTCTTTAGGGTCCCACCAGAAACCTAATATTCTTTCCTTTGACGATTCGTTTTTATCGAATTTTTTTGGCAATCGGCTAATAACTTATTTTCTACATCCTTTAATATATTTGAATCATTAGCTATCCAATTACAAATTTCAAAATGTCCTTTACTATGTAAATATATTACGGCTTCTTCTGCCGTATCTGCTCCTCCAAGATAGTCGTCCATGTAGTGAGCGTCGATTATATCCCTTGCCGCTTTCGGGTAGTATTGGCTGAAGTCTCGAACGTTTCTATTTTTGCTTCTTGTGCTGAGCAGGGACCACAAGTTGAGTCAAAGAAAACAACGTTTATTTCATAAATATCTGGTTGTTTTGTCCTCTCCATTCCTCTGTATAAAATCTGTTGAGAGATTCTATCTTCCTTTCTCATCTTGACTCTAAGAAACATTTCCTTGGTGTCAGAAGTGAAAGCAAACTTATTTATACGAAAGTTAAGGAGTATTTATTGCAATGAATTATAAAGGTCAGGTCCAGTTAACAGAAAATCATTTAAACTTATCCCATTGGACCTCGCAGAAGCATGGGTTAGTTATTCCAAAATGAGGAAGGAACCAAATTCTGTCCCAATTACATTTGATGTTTTCAGAATCTATTTTAGAAATATAACCTTTACCTTCCATCTCCTGCATTTTCTCGATATAGTTCTTTGCAAACGATTCGTCTCTATCCATTCTTCTTTCAGTAGCATGAAGTCTTTTCAATGCATTGTCTCTACTATTTGGTAGAACCAGGTCATTTGCTTTCCAAAGGAGACCTGTTTCATACTCATTTCCAACTCTTTTCATTGTTGTATCTAAAATTTGTTGAGCACGTAAATCTTCTTTGGACGAAATTTTTAGGTACAGTTTGATCATTATTCCTGAAATTACCATGTATGACCCATCCAAGAGGCGTTTTACTGGCTGCAGGCCCATGCCAAGATCCTGATATAACTTTTGTACTTACCAGTAATTGCCAATTATCTTGCCCAATCAAAATCTTTATGTAACAGTTCATGATGAGGCTTTTGACAGCCATTGATATTGCACAATTTTTTTTTTCTACAGATTTTGATGCTATGAAATGGAAAAAAGAAAAACATATTATTTTTGATGTTATGAAGGACCATCTTTCGTCTGTTGAGAAAGCTTTGAATTTTGGATGAACAGTCAAATGATGAATTTCATTGCTACATCACATACAAGTTTTGGAAATGGTTTTTGTTGTCAGGGTAACATCCTTGCGTATTTAATTTTTTGAATTTCAACGTATGTCGTCAGAAGTACATGGAATCAAAAGTTGGCATGCTGCATTTGCTTTTGATTCTAACCAGGTAGTGAATTCAATCAATTTACACTGAGATTTTTTATTCGATAAAAAGCGTGTTTTTTAGGGTTTTCAAACTATATTTATTTAAACTTTGGGATCAATCAGCCGTATATTGTCTAGAAAAATGGCCATTGATTTCGGAGATGGAGCCTGAAGCAGCAGGTGCGCAAAAAAAGGTTACAAATAAGGCAGCAGACGTGTGTGGTAATAAAAAAAAAATTTTTTCAAATGAAGAAATACATGTAAAGTGAGTTCGAATTACATCAAGGAGGTTACATACAGCGCCATCTGACCGCGAATAGATCAAACAATAATGTCGATAATTCTGGAGTCACAAACAAACAAATAAACAAACAAACATATATAGATACAGGTGAAGCTTATAAAAGCGTAATAATAATAGTTCCATTTAAAGATCGAAAGTTGATGGTTATATTAGAAAAATAAAATAAGTAGAGAAAAAATTGTCGTACTTGATGGTCTCAGGTGAAAGTGGTCAACATACTTTCATAACTTCTAAACTCTTCATATACTTTCAATATTTTCAAATCGTCAACTTGAAATTTCTCATTTTGATAAATTTCGAATCAATGAGTCATAATTCTTCCACGAATCATCAGATATATCAGTATAGGAATGTAGGCGTTCATAGTTGACATCAATGTTTTGGTTGGTTTCCGGGTTTTGCTGTGGTCTTCTTTGGTTACAATCTCCAAACGTTTCAACTGCAGTAGTCATCTTCAGTGGCGTGGTCATATGATACGTCAAGAGGAGTACTTCGACCGCGTCACTGAAGATGACTGCCGTAACTGCAGCTGAAACGTTTGGAGATTGTAAGAAGACCACGGCAAAACCCGAAACCCAAGCAAAATAACAGATATATTTTTTTAAAGATATCAGTGAAAATCTTTGGGAAAAAATTGATATTTGGAAAAATATTTATTTCAAAATACCAATACTCATTTATTGCAACAAGAGGGTCAGGGTGATATTTTTTTAAAATTTGTTGTTGTCGTTGAAATGCAGGAGTTGAAATAATACATTCCGTTCTCCAAACAAGAAATGTATATTGAATGAATTCATTATAATTTGAAATGATTTCTGGGCTACAAGAGCTAGTGAGATGTAAACCCAAAACTTCAAGAGCGCAATCGTTTTCATAAAATTCAGCTCTAATCGGTTACCTAATGAACAAAAATCGAGTACTTTGTGGTACATAGTCTATATAGCCTTACCTGAAATTGCCGTCAACTTTTTTATTCACAAGCCAGTCCCTTTCACTGCTTTCTTCATATATATGAAATTTTAATGGAGTTCCATTGAAAATTTTCGATTAACTCCTGATCTTTATAGGCTATTCTACTAAGTAAAAATGGTATAGGTATGAAAATATTTCAAGAAGTAACCGTTAGGAAGTTGTAAGTGAATTTTGCTGGAGAGGAACTAATAAAAGAGAATTTTCCACTTGCTCTGCCTCACTTCCAAATTAATTGGATTTTCTGCAAGGCTCCTATATCCGTCGATAGGTTTCATTTTACACCATTCGTGGCTTTGGTATTTAATTGATGGTTATGGCTCTCTGTAAATGTCTGGAGATATACTTTGGCCATCGGGGAGAACAATAGTTTTCTACTTGATGGGGTGATAATTCCAACATTGATTAAATTGGTCGTGCATGAGTTTCTTAAGAAACCTATAATCCAGTCACTTTATCCGAGTTCAAATTTAGATTTGAATTGAAACGGGAGAATAAAATTCTTGAAAAAATTGTCTTTAATAAGTTGCTTGATGATTATAGTGGAAACAATGCAAATACACAGTTTCCAAATATGTATTTGAAGTATTGGTATGAACGTCGGAAAAGCCACGATGCCTGAAAGTTCAATACCTAAAAATGAAAGTTTTTCCCGATCCAACAGAACAAAAACAATAATTCATTATATTAGCCATTATATACCACACGTGTAGGTACTAATAGAGGTACTTGGCTTGATTGAGTATCTGAATTTACAGTTCACAATGCGGATCTGCCAATTTTGTCTGGGAAAAGTGTTTTCTTCAGATTCAAATTACGCTAGATGTTTCAATTCTACCTGTCAAAACAATATTATGTTTCGTGGTAACTTTAGGCATAGGTTTCAAGTGTTCTGTGGCCTGTGGTGGTAACCTTGGTAAAGACTACCTGGACTAACCTTACCTATTAAGGTAAAATACTACCTACAAATAGTATAAATTCATTAAGATGAGACAGAAGTGGCAGTAAACATAAAATATATACCAAGTATATTATTTAATTTAATAAAGTATTATTTCTTTAAAATTCAATATGTCACCCGGGAATGCTATGGACTCTTTGAATGCTGCTCTAAAGTGCAATATTCCAAATCAAGAATATTTACTACAAGGTTCAGTTTTAGATCAATATGTTGAAGTATTGTTGCATCGTTTAAGGGGTCTATGTGATAACGTTGATAGTGGCCCAGAATCATTTCATGACCACGAACTTTGTTTTTCTCTGAGGATTGCAAATACTGGCACAACAACCCCAATGTCTGTGTTTGCCTTGAGAGTAAGGAGATCGCTAGATGTAACTAATACGCCTTTTCAGCTACGATATATTGGACAACAAGAGCTAGGTGATAAAAATAGACCAACAGTTGTGCGTTCTAGCATCGACATCGCTTGCAGTTCCACTATCACCGACTTTTTGACAGAACTTGGATGCAGATTAGATTTTGAGTATATTGCAAGAGGATATATGTTTAGGAAAGGTAGAATGAAAATCACAGTTTCAAAAATTTTCAAGATGGGAGGTAACAAACCTGTTGAAGGAGTGGAGCCTATCTCTCGAAGTTATTTAGTGGAGTTATCTGTATTAGCACCTTCCGGTCAAGATGCTATTGGAGAAGATATGAAGGTTTTTGCTGAACAGCTTAGACCTTTAGTTCAGTTAGAGAAAATTGATTTTAAAAGATTGGGGAATATGATGTGAGTTTTTTTCAAATAAGTGTACATTTCAGAAACATTCATACCTCTGTAATTTTATATTTTTATTATTCTTCACCTAATAAAGATATATGCACAAGACATATTTTACTTTTCTTTATTTAAACTACTTTCTGAATCAACTTCAGTAATAGTTTCTAATATATGATTATATCATGAAATATAATTGATGATGAAAGTTGCTGCTATTTTCAGAGTGTGTGGAGCCTGCCGGCATGAGGAGCTGTGACATTGAATTAATGGAATATTGAATAATCATTGATTGTTCAAATTCCACATACAAAAACGAAAATAGGTCGTTCTTTTTTCACTGTTGGAAAAAACATTGACGTATTTTAATAAATACGTTGTATTACGCCCTTCTGTTAAAAATCATCTAGGTTTTTTTTCTGGAATACTCAAATTATAAATGCAGTGCCAACCCTGTTGGTATAAACACGTTTGGGGAAGGGACCTCCACCGTTGCTGAGTTTCTGAACCTCCCGGGACCAAAGGAATATACAGGTCACTGTTTCAGAAGGTCTTCTGCTTTTTTGCTAGCAAAATCAGAAGTAAATGTAACGGATATTAGGAAGCACGGAGGATGGAAGTCTACTACAGTAGCTGAGGGTTACATCGATCAATCTATCTCGTATAAACGGCTATTGCTGAAAGAATAACCACAGCGTTACAGCATAGTCCTCTTCACTTCAAGAATTAAATGTTAAGGCTCATTAAATTGTCAAGTCGGCTAGTTCGAATATATTACCAGCCTCTTCAACATCGTGAGGTATTAATATCAGCAGTTGTTCTGATTGTAATTTTCATATTAATGTTCATAAATAATAATAATATATTTAATGTATATAGTACATTTGTAACAGAATTTAATTGTATCTATATCTATTTAACACCTGTGTTAAAAATATTTCAAACACACTATTTTGCAAACATCATCTATTAATATTCTTCACAACTATTGAAAATGTCACTTTCAATGACAATTGTACAAAATAGTTATTTATGATATGATTGTTAAAAGTAAGGTTTTATTTTGTGAGTGAAAAAGCTTGCGAAACGAGCAAAGCGAGTTGAGCAATTTCACGAATAAAATAAAACTTTGTTTTAACATAAATATCATAGAATTTTTTTTTGTACAACTGTCCTGTTTTCATAATACAATAGATAAGTTTAATATTTCTATAAAAACACATTTTGACATCTCTTGTCAGTTAACTATTCTCATGTTATCGCATTTGCTGTGAAGTGGCCGTGTCAGGTGACGCCGTATCACCTGGTTACCAACAACCAGTATCATTTACAGCTCACGCGTTTTATTTAAAGTCACATTTGAAGTTCTTGCTGGTATTTAATGAATATAATACATTTGTAACAGAATTTAATTGTATCTATATCTATTGTTCATAATAAAACTTTCTTGAAAATTGAATAATTATGGTTTTTTATTGCTATTTGGTCGAAAAAAATCGTGTTGGAAATAATTTCAACACTAGTGTTAAAAATATTTTTAACATGCTACTTTGTAAACATCAGTTTTTAATACTCTTGACAACCATTAAAAATGTCACTTTCAATGACAGTTGTACAAAAAATTATTTGTAATACGCTATACTGATGAATTCAAAAGGTACACATTGTTTCATCACATAGTTGAAACTCAAAGAGTCTATTCACGTATTTCCGTGAAATGAAATTGTTTTTTCTCAATATTGACAAATATTCCAATATAAAAGAACAAAGGCTTTCACGGCCGAATGAAAGAAATGAAAGAATGAAAAGGAAATCCGAGCTGGTAGGCCGTGGTTTAATGAAACACAAAGTGGTACAGTGGTACCAGGGATATGTGCCATGTTTGAGAGGTTTCAGCAACAACGATTTCTTGTGTTAGTATCCACTCTAATCATTGTTTTCAGGGGTATCATCAATAATTCATTTCAAAATATCATAACAATTATGAGACGACTTATAGTACATGAAAAACATAATTTAGGCATAAGAACTGAAGCATTAACTGAACGAAAAGGAGAATTATTTAAAAAAAATATGAGAAACAACGGAAAATTGGTGAAGAAATCGAAGGAAATTTACTGAAATTTTAGGATATTTGTAAATCATCTTTATCGAAGATATAACTGAAACCGAAATTAAAACAACAGTTGTGAATCAATTAAGAATAATAGTGATAGTTTTGTACTCTTTAACAATCCATAGCAAAATATTGCAGAACCAGTGAAATACCCTCAAGAATTTTCGTATCGTTTAGATTCGGTTGTGGTTGCATGCCAAGGAATGGTTTGAAAACGTCGAATCATTTTTTTCCAGTCTGAAGGACCTTTCATGTTCGGCAGAGTTGGGTCGGATACAGGAAAAAAAGATCCGAATACCGGATACTTTCAATGTATCCGGACACTTTCAAAAAAATTACGGATACTTTCACCTAAATATGTACTCGGATACAAGTTTTCGGATACTTTTACGAATACTTTTAGAGTACTTTTAGTATTCCAATGTATACAAGTAAAAATACTAGGGATGAATACCAAACACAAAAAGTGATGAAAAGATAGGAAATAAAAGAAACTCAAAAAACTGTTTATATTCATTTTGTAAACAAAGAACATTTCAGTGAAAAAAATATATTTTTAGCTTCACCATAATGTTCGCTAGATGTGACATTTATATATATAATAGTACCTCTGAGTGTGAATTTGCCTTCGTCAGTACCAATACCTCAAAGTGTTCATCACTTAAATTTTTTCTCTTTGGCGTATCAATCATAGTTGCAAAAGAGAAAAGTCTTTCTACTGGTGCTGACGAAGGTAAGCATGTTTTATATTTGAGTGACACTTTTTTCAATATTGGGTATTCATGTAAAATTTGTAAATTCGATATTTTGTCTTCCAGATATCTTAATAACTCCAGCTGAATTTTAGTAGTATTATTGCTACTTTCACTGGTACCCTCAGTTCCCTGTTCGTTCATAGTACTACTACTGCCTACAATGCCTACTACTTGGTTATCTTGGGAATCTGTGAAATAAAAAAAGTCGTCTACATTTTGGTCCCCGCTTTCATCTGATTCGTTGAAAGATTCATATTCCATCTGTCTTTTTGCAACATTTATTATATATTTTTCAATATCTTCCAAATATTTTTTTGGAGACTGACCGAAATATACCCATATCTATGTGATAATGGTCAATTCCAATTTTCACAGCTTCATTTAAAACATTTATTGAAATCAAAATATAATGAAACTGAGGACATTGTCTATTGTAGGTAACTTGACAATTCATTATTGGCAACACTGTGAAGAAATAAAAGAAAATACTTTTCTTCTTTCGATGATGCTAACTTGGTTAGCGAAAAGCGCGTCTAGAGACAGTGCCTTTGTCTGGGAAAAGTGTTTTCTTCAGATTCAAATTACGCTAGATGTTTCAATTCTACCTGTCAAAACAATATTATGTTTCGTGATAACTTTAGGCATAGGTTTTAAGTGTTCTGTGGCCTGTGGTGGTAACCTTGGTAACGTCTACCTGTACTAACCTCACCTATTAAGGTAAAATACTACCTACAAATAGTATAAATTCATTAAGATGAGACTGAAGTGGCAGTGAACATAAAAATATATACCAAGTATATCATTTAATTTATTAAAGTATAATTTCTTGAAAAATTCAATATGTCGTCACCTGGGAATGCTACGGACTCTATGAATGCTGCTCTCAAGTGCAGTATTATTCCAAATCAAGAATATTTACTACAAGGTTCAGTGTTAGATCAATATGTTGAAGTATTGTTGCATCGTTTAAGAGGTCTATGTGATAACGTTGATAGTGGCCCAGAATCATTTCATGACCACGAACTTTGTTTTTCTCTGAGGATTGCAAATACTGGCACAACAACCCCAATGTCTGTGTTTGCCTTGAGGGTAAGGAGATCGCTAGATGTAACTAATACACCTTTTCAGCTACGATATATTGGACAACAAGAGCTAGGTGATAAAAATAAACCAACAGTTGTGCGTACTAGCATCGACATCGCTTGCAGTTCCACTATAACCGACTTTTTGACAGAACTTGGATGCAGATTAGATTTTGAGTATATTGCAAGAGGATATATGTTTAGGAAAGGTAGAATGAAAATCACAGTTTCAAAAATTTTCAAGATGGGAGGTAACAAACCTGTTGGAGGAGTGGAGCCTATCTCTCGAAGTTATTTAGTAGAGTTATCTGTATTAGCACCTTCCGGTCAAGATGCTATTGGAGAAGATATGAAGGTTTTTGCTGAACAGCTTAGACCTTTAGTTCAGTTAGAGAAAATTGATTTTAAAAGATTGGGAAATATGATGTGACTTTTTCTAAATAAGTGGACATTTCAGAAACATTCATACCTCTGTAATTTCATATTTTCATTATGAAATAATAAAAATATATGCACGAAACATATTTTACTTTTCTTCATTTGAACTATTTTCTGAATCAACTTCAGTAGTAGTTTCTAATATATCATTATGAAATTCAAATTCATTTGAATCATTAATATCTCCAACTCGATCCTCATCATATTTGCGTTCATCAGCCATGAGTCGAGCTAAATATTCTTCAAAAGGATCTTTATACTCCTTCAAACTCGACAGCTCTAATGGACTCGACTGAAAACCCTTGATTCTATATTCTCTATGACTACAGATACAATAATGCTTGCGGTAGGCTCTGGCTCTGTGGAATGATGGGATTGTAGAAAAATGAAGTAGTTCAATTCTTACCAATTTTGGGTAAACTTTCAAATTCGGAATAAATGCTTTCATGAATAGTTATCAAATTGTTTTTGTCCTTTTGAAATCTTTTTTTTCCACATCTGGTAAAACAAAATGAAGAATGAGGTCAGCCACCATTTCATCTTGTTTATCTGTTGAAGTTGTGTGAGCTCTGGAACAATAAATAATTTTTATTGTTCTTTAAACAAATATTTGTTGATCTTGGTGTACCATAGCCTTCTGTTTTGGGATTCATATTTTATACAAACCTACCCGTGAATAATATGGATGATAGTTTCAGACCAAACAGACTCTGGATCAAAATTAATTTGTAATGCCGGAATTAATGAAATGAACTGAAAATTTTGGAATAATCACTCGACAAAAATACCAACATTCTGGGTCTTTGTCGATCTGTCCAAAGACTTCGATACCGTTCATTGAGATAAGTTACTCAAAAAACCCAAAGTTTATGAAATGTATCACTAATCAAAGGTGATAAAACGACACGTTTTGTTGATGAAAAAACCTAAAAGGAGTTGAAAATTGAGTATTTCAGTTAATGTTCGTCTATTATTCTTTGAAAAATTTCATATTTGATGATTGTTCAAAGTTGCTCTTCTGGAGAATGGAGTGATAGTTTTGTTATGTGTAGTTGGTTTCATTCGTAATAAATATGTGGAAAAATTTTGTGGCATAAAGATGTTTTTTGTAAGACAAACAAACATACAAAAGACATAGAAACAACCGATGTGATCAATAGAATATCCTTTGACACTCACGAATTTTAAAAATAACTTTCAAATATGAACTTTGTACATTTTGATTTCCTTTAATCGTGTAAGGATATCAGAATAATTGCACAATACAACATCAAAGTCGAATAAAAAATTGTTTTCACTTGAAAATTACTTTGTATTATTTCAGGTATCACAACTTTAGAATGGAAGAAGTTATATTTTTAGGAGAGGTAAATTTTTGGGAGAGAAAGTTTTTGGCTTTCTACTTGTCCATCTTGATTCAGAAAATGTGGGAATCTTTCAAAGGAAGGAAGAAAGCAATCAATTCCAAAGAAAATAATACAAAGATAAGTAGATCATGCAAAAAGTAATTCCAGACACAAACTGGAAATTACACGAAAGAAAAATACTTTTGAAACAAATACCTCTATATCAACACTGAATTTTCCAAAAAATGCTTTTGGTATCAAGATGAAGAAGTAGAAAGCCAAAAACTTTCTTTCCTAAAAATTAACCTCTCCTAAGAATATAATCCCATCAATTCAAACAAGATTCCTTTGGCTGGAATTTGATGAAATGAGCGATTGAATCATGCACTATCGTCGATGACATGAATGGATTGAAATTATTCCGTGAATAAACTCGTAATTTCATTAATGAAATGAATGTTTTTTTATAACGTTTTCCAGATTTGGTACTGAAGAGCTGATAAGGCATGTGTCTTACGGAAAAACATCGGATGTCTACTGGTGAGGATTACAGTGAAATTTTACCTCTTTCATTCAGTATATTGGATAGGAATATTGTGAATGATATCTGATTCAATTCCATAACGAATGGTTGGAATAAAAATTGAGTAGAGGAAAGTGTTTTTGTATAATTCAGTTCTCATATGAAAGTATTTGTTTTGAAAGTATTTTTTTTCGTGTAATAACTGTTTCGTGGTATTTTTCTTCGAGTTTGTGTCTGAAAGTTACTTCTTTGCGTGATCTACACATCCTTGTAAAGAGTTATTTTTTGGAAATCTTTTTTTCTTTGGAAGATTCTTTCACTTTTTATATCAAGATGGAAAAGTAGAAAGCCAAAAACTTTCTGTCCCAAGAATCAATATTATAGCATAACATCAAGTAGGGTAGCAAATTATCAAATTCTGAGTCAAATCTAAAGAAATGAACTTTTAACGTTCAAGCCAGTTTCGAATATACCTACACAGTAGGTATATTCGAAAACAACTATCAGACAACAGACAACTACTCCCCTGGCTACTCCCCTGGTTGGATTGTATCCAACCGGCATCAGTGCAGGAATCTTCACAAAAAATTTCCTGCATATGCAATTGGCAATACAACTGAAAGGGTCGACCTTCTGCAAATGTGCCCGTTCCAAAATTGAAGGTCGACTCTTTCAGTTGTATTGCCAATTGCAATATATTCCTGAATATTCCTGCACTGATGCCGGTCGGATTTAATCCAAAGCCCTTCGTGGTATTAGCCAGGGGAGTAGTTGTTTTCTGATAGGCGTCAGTCCATTTAACCTACTGTGTAGGTATATTCAAGACTGGCTTGAACGTTTAAAGTTCATTCCTTTAGATTTCTTTACTGCCAGTCTTCAAGCATAGCCCACTGACTAATAAGAAAAAAATCTGAGTCAGTAATTTCTGATCATTTCTCATTATTTATCATGAAGATTTTTTGATATATACCCACAGTACACACACACAAAATGTGAATATTCAAAAAATCCGCTTAAAGAAATAAAAAAAGAAAGAACTCACTGTTCATGAATACAACACGAAATGATTGAGCTGATGAATAATATTTGGTTACTTCATTCATCACCCCAAAGAATATTTGATTAAAGTCTTTTCTCCAAATTTCATTTTCAACTGAATTTATTTTATACGCCTCCAGATATATTTTGCTGTCTATCCACTTCTTCAGCGAGGACGGTAAAAAGTATTAAATGAAATTCCCATTAACGGCGAATACTTCAAATATTGTAAGGGTATTGTCATCATGCTGCCTAGGCTTCGTCTCTTCAACCTCACCTAATCAAGTAGAGAGCCATCGAAAGGATAAAAGAACTAACCCGAATATTGTTCACGAATTCGAGAAGGACTTATATCGATATTTTACAGAGCTTACGGACGTGATGAATTGTCGAGACGCGAAATTGGAGAGGTTCATTCTTTTTTATTTTATTCCTTTCTATATTGTTTCCATTACATTTCATCTGAGGGTAGAATTCGGCTTCGAACATATGTTTCCTTATTTTTCGTGGTTGTGATTTCGACAAATTGCTTGACAGATATTTGTATTGATATAATTCAAGAGTGTACCTTCGATTTCTTTAAACAATTTTCAAGTGTTGGTTCTAGTTATGGAGAACTGTGGAGAATGTTTATGTTTGGAAAAACTGTGTTACTTGTGGCGAATCAAAAAGAATTCGATGGTCATAAAATTTAACATAGTTTTGGGAGGATTCAGTTGGATATATTCTGTGATGAATCTCATGAATATATTTTTTTTTCAGAATCATCATTACAAGTTATATAAGCTCATTAGCTAGATCTTCATTTTATCGCGAAAAACAACCCAAAAAAAATCTGAGAAAATTTTGGTGGAGCTCTTTTTTATCCGATGCAAAAATTGAAAAATTCAATATTTTCGAATATATCAATAGTGTAAAAAAAGAACTATTACCTCTTTGTTCATTGAAAAAGTCAGCGGTCTCTACAAATCGACTATCAGTCGAAAATCATCTACAAAAAAGTCCCGTAGATATGAAAGATAAATATGATGGACTGGTATATTTATATATTAAGAAAGAAAGTAATAGAAATCATGAAATTATAAAACAACAAAAATCAATTGGCGCTCCGGGGCGATTTCATTGATTCCAGTGGCGCATTTGTTTTTCAGCTGCAGGAAAACCCGGAAAAACCTGCAGCACCACATCATCTGAAGATATTGATCTGCCGATGTCCTCTCTTTCGTAAAACAAAATGTATGGTGTCTCCAATAAATTCAAGACATTGCCAGAACACTTAGTGACACGACTGTCCAAACTTAAACCAATCCGTTTCGTCTTTGACCAATGTGTAATAATGACCGTACTTCACGCCAGAACCACACCGAACAATGACTGCATGAAGATTATGATAGTGATCTGCTAGATTGAAGTGTTCATCTATTTCGAACCTTCGTAAGAGTTTGTTGCTTCCGTCAGAGGCTGAGTCTTGTTTGCAGATCATCAGTGTTAATATTAGATTGGCTGGTGCTTCAGCTATACCTATTTTTGATAATAGTCAGTTAGTTTGGCGCATGTTTCACAATACATTTTCAGATGATTTGACATTAAGCTTCGCACGGACTGGTTATCAGTCATATTAGAAAACGCTAGTTGAAGATCCAGAAAATCACATACGCTTTTGCTACCTCTTGAACATTTACTACGAAGTAAACAAGTGAGGATTTTTCCAGCAAAAGATCTACAAATAGAAGACAAGGTAGACTGTACGGAATCATTCAATCTAGAGCGGTCAGGGGTATTGATTCTGCTTTTTCTTTGATCACGAAGAATATTCAACAAGAACCCCAAGAATTCGGAGCAATCTTCTTGTTGCCTTAACGAGTATCTAGTGGACTTCAAAGACTCCAGGAAATCGGTTGGTGGGAAAGATGATACATTCTTACCAAACTGCAACTGTATGAACAATTTTTTGAGTTTGGTGAATAAGTGGGAAACATTCTCGTTCATCGTTAAAACCTCGTTTTTGAAATTATTTGTCATGAACAACACTTGTAAAATGCTATTCATGTAGTAAGTGTTTTCTGAATTATCTATTTCAATTTTCTTCTCAAGATTTTCAGGACAACTGTCTACTGATTCGTAAGGAAGAATATGTTTCACATAATCTGTATCAGAACCATTTCTCAAGCTGCAATCGAGCCTTCCAAGCGATGAAGGGTTTCGTAGGGGGGTCGATTCGGCTCTTGCTTCATGAAGCTTTTTCACTGAAAGGTAACCAGAACAACGAGGACTGCTCATATTTGGGCAAGATGGAATTGTATACAGGGTGTAACATAAGTACGTTAAAGTATTCAAGTGACGTATTCTTGAGACAATTTAAAAAAAAGTTTATATAAGTTTGTGTTCGAAAATGCTTCGTTTTGGAGATGAAGGATGCTAAAATTGAATATTTTGTTCGTTCTTTGAAGATAAATTTTGCAAAAAATAAGGTATTTAAACGAAATTTGGTACCCGGCATTTTTTGAAATCATAATTTTGTATTAATTTTCATGTACCATCTAGAGAACGCTATGTAAGCTATCATTATTTATTTCAAACTGCTCTAACTTTTTTTACAGTGAACTTGTGGTACTTCTCATGAAAAAACTCAATTTTCACACCCTTTTCAAGTGAAAGAGGGTTCACTTCGTCAACAACGCTGGAAATGATCGTTTTCGAAATATTTACAATTTTCTATATCGATGCATATTACGTAGTTCCTATTTTTTTCTTGTAAAATTCTAATCGAAAATTTATTCGTTTTTGAGATACAAATTGTTGAAATTTTTTAAAACATGGTTGGTATTTTTCATTATTTTTCTTGCGATTTCAGTTATTTGTATCTGGAAAACGAATAATTTTTTGATGTGTGAATATTTCATGAGAAAAAGTTTTTCATTTTGACGAAATGCACCACATACCTAGGAAGATATTACTTAAAATAATATCATGAAATTGTAATTTTCTTATTTTCAGTTGATATGACGACTCTCATAATAACTTGAATGGGACCAATTTCGACTCTTTTCAAGTACCACAGCTTATTGGATGTACTTTAGAAATTTTCCAAATTTCTGGAGAAACTGCCATTTTCAGAATGATATTGAAAATTATTTGTAGTGAATATAACAATACACTCAAGCAGTCCTTTATCAGAAGGATCACTGATGTAGGTATGGAACATTTTTGGACTCTCAATTGTTTGTGACACTCAATTGATTGCTAGTATTTCAGTCAAAATCGTGTGGACGACTATTATCGTCGACTTTTTTTCGGAACTGTGAGTAATCAAACTCGAATAAAAACTACCAAAACTCGAAAGGAGACTAACTGCTTTTTTCTTACGAATCAGCGACTTTCCTTCGGTGTCTCTCTCTTGCACGACTGAGCCGTATACGTAACTTCATATTAGATGTTCGTGATCAGGGGTTGTAGAACTAAGAAATCGACGTCCGATTGAGAAATGTCGTGCCTTCTGGGGGTGGAATTCTTACGTGCGTGAACCAAGGACACGTAACATTCTCCTTTCTACACACTAATACACCTCTCGCTCCTTATTCAGATTAGTACGTGGCTTTCGGTATGAAACAAAATTTCCATACGAGTTGGAAAAGCCGAAAAAAATGCGGGAATATTTAATCGAGACTTCAAATCTACGAATTTCTCTAGAAAGAAAGCAAACGTATGATTTTCACCCTTTCGAATATACCGAAAAAAAACAATTTAGTTTTATTGAAAGTGACAATTAAGTGAAAAAGTATTGGTCGAATGGAATTTGTAGCAGTGAACGTTTCGTTTTGGTACTACGGTAGACATCAGTTGAATATGTGTTGACTGATAATGAAGTAGCAGATGAAACGTTTGGTTCTGAAAGTTTCATTAGATCAGCCCAGGTTTTGTTCACTCTAATCGTGACTCCTGTCGTGGAAGCCTATGTTCTCATAACATCTTTTAAGTTGAATTTTCCATTGATTGGTTACAATATAATGATGATAATAATAATAATAATAATAAATGAGCTTTATTCATTGTCATATAAAGACGAAGTAGATACAAAAATCAATGAAAGGGCGAAGTTCAGCCGAAGCTGTTTTACAACTTAACCTAGGAGATAGTATGTATTATATAGAAATACAAAAATAATTACCTAGTATACATTGATTAGCGGGTAGTTCATAAATCTTTGTGAAACAAAAAAAAACAAACGTTATAAATTTCAAAGTAAATATTGAAAATCTATTTAGCTTAAATAAGGTAAAATATATAGCAGAACATACACAAAAGTGAGACAAAGGTGACCATATGAGCAATGCATAACATGAATATAGTATCTTTCCAGAAGACATCAGATGTGTTTTCAACTTTTTCTTGAAATTATATATGGAGTAGTGTCTAAATTCACTGGGCAGAGCATTATATTGTTTGATGGAGTTGTGAATAAAATTAGGAGAAAAGCAGGCTGTCGAGTTTGTTGGAATAATAAAAGTGTGACGGTTTCGTGCCCTCGAATTATTCTGAGATTTAAAAGTTTTATATCTTTCATAAATATAATTTGGCTTTTTGTAAATGAGGAATTTATGTGTATTGACTAGTAGGTGGAGCTGCAAGGTTTTAGCAATCGGTAACCAACTTGGCTCCTCGAACTTGGGGAATATATGAACGAATTTTCTCACACCATAAGGAAGACGAATGCAATTGTTTTGTATTTTTTTGTGAGCAATTTACGCCAAATTGTATCAAAGCAGGCCCGTAGATTATATCGCAATATGCTAATCTAGACAATATGAGGGTTTCGCAAAGTTTCAACTCCAATTTTGAAGTCATACTATCTCTACTTTGATAGAGTTGACGTAAGTTACTATACGAGCTACGACAACCTGAATTTATATGTTTGTGGAATCTCAGATCAGCATCTAGCCACAAACCCAAGTTATTGCTTTCTGTAATTATTTGTAGTAAGTCTTGTCCAAGTCTGATTTCAATTCTTCCTTCAATTTCTCACCTTTTGTGTTTCGGGCCAAAAAGTATCGGCTTTTCGGAGATTTTTTAGAATTCAATTTCAGGTTATGAGTTATAGATAGATCCAGTAACTTTTGTAGATCGCTGTTAATTTTTCCATTGTCACCTGCCAGTTACTTAGAGAAAATCAATGATATAACTGCAGTGTCATCTGCATAGTGATGAATTGTGCAATGATCAATTATTTTTTGGAAGTCAGATATATATATATATATATATATATATATATATATATATATATATATATATATATATATATATATATATATATATATATATACAGATGAAATACTTAGATATTCAAATATTTTCAATTAACCGTGATTTAGTACAAAAAAAGTTTTTAACGAAACGAAAGATTACATTTTAAAATCTAATTCGATTATTTGAAAGCAAGCCAGAATATGGATTTCAACAATGAAAACGTTATCGTAAAATGTACACCTAAAAAAGTCAGTTACTTAAATATTTCACAAATATAGTTTGAAAAACTAAAAAACACGCTTTTATAGCATATGAAACCAAAAAGTGAAAAATATAGTTTTAAAAAAACTAAAAAGCCAGCTTTTAAAGAACATCGAACTGAAAAGTTAAAAACATTTTTTTTAAATAAGCTTGTAACAAAAACGTACGAAAAATACTAGTATTATTGTGAAAAAAGCGTGGGCACTTTGTGCTATATTTTTTGTATATCTAGCGCCCACGGTTTTTTCACAATAATACTAGTACCTACTTTTCGATCGTTATTTTTTAAGCTTATTTAAAAAAAAATCTTCAACCTTTTAGTTCGATATTCGTTAAAAGCGTGTTTTTTATTTTTTTTTAATTATATTTATTGTATTTCAAAACGAAATGTGATCAAGTTTGAAGGTCGAGAACATATTTTGAATTAGTTCAATTATCAATTAATTTGTGATCGAAAATGATTGAAACACAACTGTGAAGTTATGCAATTGCTCATCTTTGATTGGCCGTGAAGATAGTTATGACTCTGCTGAATTATGATTGGTTTGTAGGCGTGAATTATGGATCACTTCGCTTATTCAGCTAATTAATTGATGTTTCTTCAATAATATTGATTGGTCCAATATAACAGATGAAGACTATGACTGTTAGAATTTAAGAAGATGAATCAACAGTCTCTTGTGAAACTGTTAGCAAATTCAATTGATAAACAAATCTTTTGAATATTGTCTGAATTCCAGCCTCTTTTGGGTATACCTCAGAAAAATTCAACCTCTTCTTGACCACGCAATAGCTGAAAGGTTCGGGTTTGCTTTTGAATCCCCGAAGAGTATAATTCTGAAGAGTATAAAAGCACTCGAGTATCCCAAAGGAGTATAATTCTGTGGCACAGTTGAAGTATTTTTTTGTGAAATCTGCAAAATCATGTTTCTGCGACGCTGCTGATCGGGATTATTTCAAAATAGCTATGACGCGCTGGAAAGAAACATATTATTCCATTAGGAGTAGGAGAAGTAAAACTTCTCGGATAAGCCAACTCAGAATAAACGATATATAATGGAAATACTATTTTCGACTAAGAAAAAATATCGTAGTATGCCCTGAAACTTTAATGAACATTTCAAATTTTGTCCCAAGGTAGACCTTTCAGTACTTGACATTTAAAAAAAAATTATTAAAATCGATTTACAACTTCAAATTTTAGGCGGGTGTTTCCATTAAAAATGGGTGACACTGTATACTCGGTATTGTATTCAAAAAAATATAACTTTGGTTGGCCACGCTCGGCTGAATCACCCAGTATGTTAGACAATAATTTTAAAAGTATTCATCGATATGACTGCAAAAAAATTGAGCAGTTCGAAAAATTGTTTCCTGTGAGAGCAATGGACTGAGGGAATCTTGTTGACTCACCCTGTACAGCTGCTGTATCCAAGAAAAAAGTAAGGTGAATTCAAACGTTCTTCCGGACCTATTATATCTTTCAGTCATTTGCATCGGATTCGAATGGCGCAGCAATCTCTCAATACAGAAAATGCAAATTATTGCTGAGATTTCATTCTTTTCCTCACGGATTGCGATCTGTCTTCATGAAAATGCAATGTGCAGCACCCTTAGTGAAGACCATTGTTACAAGCACAGCAGAGCGAATATATATCTTCAGGACGCATGACTATACTTTCCATGGGTCGAATATATTTCATAGAGCACTTCCTACGGCATAACGTATAATCTTGATATATTCAACGAGCATTGTAGGTATTTTAGAAAATTACACGTCTCGCAAGCTGGTGTTCCATTTTTGGTCATCATTTGCACGAATTCTTGGGTGAATTTTTTTATTTTATCACCTAGACGAAGGCTTATTGAGTGCCTTGAAATGAATAAAAGAGAGTTTTATCAGACATAGAACCCAGAAAAAGAAAACCCTGTGTACGTGTTTCAGGCTAATTGGCCATGTGTAAGGATGAGCAACACTTGCTCATAAGAAGCATGAATGAACGGAGTATCATCAACAAAAAGCAGTAGCACAGTTGACGTTTCGATTATAATATCGTTTGTTTATGAAAAGCTGGCTGAAAAAGTTGAAACGAATGCAGCTACAACTTCACCGAGTAATTAAATATGAATGAAAGAGAAAGTTTCAACAGTGGTAGCACTTAGGAAAAGTAAATCACCAACACATATTTCGAGCTAGTTGGCCCTCATTATTACGATGTAGTCAAGTGTATGGAGATAGGCAACACTCGGGTGCTAAAAACAAGCAAATAAAAAACAAAGGATTGCTGCGGCAAAGTGAAGTGAAAATTCAAAAATAATTTGAAGTCATAACCCTACGTTAGTACACGAGCTTACTCTAATGGTAACAAAATGTCAGGTAACGGAGACGTTCTAACCTTGAAATATCTCAGAAATCTCCAAAATAGGAGCTGAAAATCGACAGTTGAAGGAAAAAATTGAAAACCTAGAAAGAGACAATAAAAAAATATAATAGTATTCGGTCTCGACGAAATACCCAGTTAAATAAATTTATAATTTTTCTGTGAAGGAATCAGTCAATTATTATTAAACGTAAAAGTGAACGAGACAGATAAAAATGATTCATATTCATTAGAAACTTCAATAACGGCTCTGTTGAAGATTTAACTCGTATCATATCAAATAAAAAAAATTATACCACAGAACTATCCTGAACTCAAAGCCTCTATTATCAGAATTGCCAACGATCAGACATACCTACAGAGAGCAGTAAATGAAATATCAAGAGAGTTTTTTCCGAACACCAGGAAAACTAATACGGAAAGAAGTTATATAAAAAGAAACAAACTTTTTGTTGGCAATACACTTCATACGGTAGGAGGATTAGAAAATTGGAAATCATCAGATAGTATACAAAAATCTGATATTACCCCATTGACACCATCTGCTCAAAAAAATAGTAAAAGTCTCAGACAACAAAAGTAACCGAGCAATTAACATAAAGAACAGAGGTAAATTAGAAGTAAAAGACACTGCAAAGAAGAAAATCACACCTTGGCTAACATCACAAGGAAATCCATTTGGGCTCAACAAGAAGAATATGACAACTCGTTCAAATTTGACCAAGTGAAATTTTGATATTTTATATTCTGAAACATTGCAAGCTCACATACTAATAAATACATGTATACGTTTTTATTTCTCCAGGCAATTTGGTATGGTTTATATTTTTTTTGTGTTCTTTTCACGTGCAAAAGAAATACAAGTGTTCAATAGTTGATAGATATGGATCGGTATATCCAAGAATTTGAGATAAATTCAGTCGAAAGTCACACACTAGATCATAATATTGAATGTAGAGAAATCCTACAAGTAGATAAAACAAATTATAAATTCAAATTCATGCAACAAAACATTAAGAGTACCTATTCTAAAAAACATTAATGAATTCAAAATTCTTCTACATCACATCGACGTAGGCTTCGACTATGCAATACAATAATAAGATATCAAAATATAACACGATATATAATTAGGGTGATTTCAATTATCTCATTTGTACTAAAATTCCCATCTATCTTGAAGTTTTACACTTATATTTTCTGTTCCTGTTTCTGAAAGCCAAACAAGTGATATATCACTCATCGCGTTTTTAATTGTGCTTCATTTTAACTGAATATCTTGTACCTCTATATGAATTGTCCAATGAAACTTATTATTATTATTATAAAGAAATTTCTTCAAGATCCAAGAACTCACAAAATCCGTGCTGGTGTACCATGGTCGAAAATATCTTGTAGTGCCAACCATTTCGTCTGTTACTGCATCACACATGTTGAATTGAATAAATTCGAACCCATTCAAACCCTATAAAAATCACCGGGCGAATTTTGTGATAGAATTTTTTTCTATGACCGTCATTGTCAAACATATTACTGAAAAAATGAGAGTGAAGGTATTACATAAGTTGATAGTTTAGTATCATAAATTGATGTTTAGAATTGTTTGTTTCATTATCTTGAGCTCATAATGATGATATTTCCTTAAGGGCGATAATTCCCGACATCATAAAAAATGTACACTAAGAAAAACATACCACACACATATCAATCACTCACATCACCACTTTGTACTGGATTTGAAATAATATAAAATAATAATAATACTACACATATCTCCAGCAGTAGATATGAATATGGGAAATATGTCTTGATGAGTAAGTATTCATAATAAATGTTTTTTATTCAAATGTTGGTTCTCAATGTAGACCTCGATAATGATAACTTTTGTCTTTTGTCTGGAAAAATAATTATTTTTATCAACTCACAGGAGATGATCTCATATAAGATGTGTTTACGATGAAACATGTACTACTTAAGTATGGAAATAATGTACATATAATGTCTCCAAAAAAGCCTATGATGATGGGACTCCAGCTCATGCAAGAATTCTTGCTAGCAGCATCTCATCATCACCTACCCTTATCGCTGGATTGGTCGTGCAGAACCTCATAATTGGCAAGCTCGCAGACATGATATGAATCCTCTAGATTAATATTCATTGAGCAAACTATCTGTCTTCGACTATCGATCTGTCAAATAACGGATTATTTTCGTCAACAAGCCTTTCACTGAGGGAAGTTTGAGAAAATTTTTGTTGAATTGTCAAATGTGATGTTTCGATATAAAATATCACTCCAACAATTCTTTGTTTTTCAAGAGATAGGCATTGACAATGGTTCTCTCGTGTAATAATGGACTACTGACGAATTCTATAAATTTTACCTTTCAAAAATAATGTGAGATATAAAAAATTCAATAATTTCTTATGAAAATGAAGCTATTTTGTTGGGCATAAATGAAGGAGGGCGAAATTGATTCAATTTCTCATCGCTTGGCGTAGGATTGCTTGCATGAATAAAATTAAAATATTCTCTCTGAAGTTCCGAAGCCTATCAAAATTACAACATTCCCGGGAAAGTGTAATTACCACTAAACCCATCAATACAAGTTTAACAAATTCAGGAACATTCTGTGTATTTTCATGTTCGGTTTGAAACTCCATTATGATACACCCTTGGATAGTCCCAGGGGTTGATATAGCTAGAATTATGGCAATAAGATACTCCACAATATAAACCAAGATAGACGTAACGTTATCGTTTCAGTTTCGATGAATTTACATAATAGTTTATGGACTGAATTCTGTATGTATCGGTTGCAAACAAAAAGTCAAACCTCGTTTCCAGAGTTGGAAATCTGAATTGCATTAGTGAAAAGATTGATTCGGACCCTGAGGCCCGAATCAGATAATAGTCTCGTCACGAAAAAGAAGGTCAACTTTGAAATGAGAAATAATGAGCTGCAAACCCGTATATTCTGGTGTTCTCAAATTTGTCTCAAAAGTCTCATAAAATCTCCTGTTTGCGCTGGAAGTTATTCAATATCAAATATCACAAAAATCAGTTTTTAGCGATTATTTCGGTTTCCATAACTCCAATGATGTTAATTTGGGTCTAGTTTTTGAGATAGTGGGCTACCGATTTTGAGATACTGGGCGGAGAACCAACCATACTCTCTTAATTAACGATTTGTGAAATCTCTGTAGATTCTTTGCAAAGGATAACTGTAACTGAACAGTTTGAAAGTAACCACGAAGGTTATTGAAGGTTGAAAGTTAATTGAACTTGATGAAAATGATGTGACCTATGTCATAGATGGTGAATTCCTTCTGCACAGTTTCGAATGGAGTAAAGGCGATATTTTTCAGTAGTTCTAGATGAATACGTCAAGTATTTATAAAAACATTACGGTTCAAAAACTGTTGTTGTATTTGAAGGATACTCAGACTACACTAAAAACATAGAAGCAATGGAGCAGCTAAGGAGAACAGCTGCTCTTTCGAAATCTCATGAAGTTTGGGTCGACGAACCAATGACTGTGCCAATCAGTCAATATACGTTTTTGTCGAATCGATCTAATGAAAAAAATGTGTTGATATAGTGATTGGAAAGTTAGAAAGTGTAAATATTATAACAAAATGAGTAAGAGATGATGCGGATCATTGGAGAAGACATATATGTTCATGATTTTAATTGGACCTACTCAACTACTTCTAAAAAAACTTTAAATGAAGTTGAAAAGAGCAATGCCAAAGTACACATCTATTTATCAAAAAGTTTTGACAAATATCCCCTTTCCAAGAAACATATTATTTTCACATGCATTCAGTGGATGTGACACAACTTCTGCGCTGTGTTAGAAAAGGAAAAAACTCGTAAATGTGGACCAACTGGCTCAAATTTATATGGCAGAAGACTGCCCGGCACAGCAATTATATGAAAATGGATTACGTATCTCACTAGCGATATAATGCTCCTGAATCTGATGACAATATCGATCATCTTCAATATAATCATAACGTCAAATCAATAAAGCTTTGAAAACTAGTCCAGTAGTCCAATCATCCACCAAAATGTTCAGCAGCCCATCAGCATATAAATCGTGTTTATCACCAGGTTAAAAAATGGTTAGGGCATGATCAACTACTGGAGTCTTGGATCAACATGAAATATGAATGCTTCTCGAAACTTCTTGTTTCTTGAATTTTTGTCAAATTTCAAAAACATTTTTCACACTTTCTGGTGTGAAAAACATGTTTTCAATATGTTTCTACGCCAGAGTTTCGAATTGTACCTATTGAATTTATATTCTTATCAAGAGTATGTGTAATTGAATTGTTTTTTTTTGAATACTCTCCAGTTTTATATGCGTAGCATTTCTGTTAATTATACCTGATTCAATCCCATAACGAATATTTTGTGTACGAACTGAATAGAAAAAAGTGTTTCAAGTATTGTATAATTCAATGTTCATGTGAAAGTATTTTTTTTCTGATTCTACTTGATGAAGATCCATAGTAATTTCAAAAACTACACCTCACGATTTGATCTCTACAAACTTTATTTGAAAATTTCTGATTAAAAATACAAATGTATAAATAAAAAGTTACATAAGAAAGTCATACATAGGAATATACTATATTTTCATTGAGAAATCCTTCAATCGTCTTTTGAATATATTCATCGAACCACTATCTTTAATTTCTTGAGGAAGGTCATTAAAACGATGTACTCCTTTATAAAATAAAGAATTATGTGTACCATTTTTTTAATATTTTTCAACTTTTATATTGTTTCTGTTTCTGGTATTATGCCCTTGTATTTCAGCCACATAAGTTAATTTATTCTGTAGATATACAGGTGAATATCCAATTTTGATTTTGAAAATAAAAATTTGTGTTTGGTACTCGATGAGTTTCTTCACTGGTAGCCATTGAAGGGTTTGCAACATATTTGCTATGGGTGTTATCCTCGAACATTGTAAGATTATTCGCATAGCACGATTCTGCATCTTTTGTAGTCTGTTCATTTCATTTTGAGAAAGAACAGAATGGTAGAACAATAATTCAAATGTGGAAGGATTATGGAGTTGTAGACTAATAATTTAGACCATTGGCTCATATATGGGGAACATCTTCTTAAATAGTTGATTTTGTGAGCTATTGTTTTGATAACTTGAATAGCATGTTCGTTGAATTTCAAGTTGCTGTCAATAGTTACACCCAAGTACACGAATTTGTTTAACTTTTCTATATTAATGTCATTCAATCGTAGAAGTAGCTTTTCATTATTATGATCTCTATGTTTCCCTGATAACATCCATTTTGTTTTATTTACATTCACCTCCAGCAGATTTGCAGAGCAATATCTGTATACCCTTTCAAGACTAGCGTTTATAGAATCAACACACTCATGTACATCTTCACTACTAAAGTACAGTAGGGTATCGTTGGCAAATAAGTGAATTCTACATTCTTCTGCTATGGTTACGATGTCATTTAAATATATGAGGAATAAAAATGGTTCCAAAATAGACCCTTGGGGTACACCTATATTATTTTTCATTTTATCAGAATGAACTTCCTCTATTTTCAACCTTTGCTGTCTATTGCACAGATAATTCATGATCCAGTTTAGTGCTAGCGAAACATGTGATATATTTTTCCAATAAAGTATGTGGAGTTTAAATCGTGAGGTGTAGTTTTTGAAATTACATATGAAAGTAGTTGTTCCGAAAGAATTCTTTTGCGATGAAGGTCGTTAGCCAGGTATTGAAAAATGTGAAAATATACAGAAAAAATACATTTGAATCAAGAAAGTTGGTACCAACTTCACTGAACCAGAAGTTTTGGGAAACCGACGTTATTTTCATTCAATGAATCATATGGGAAAAACCTATAAATTTACTGAATTCCCATAACACTTTGAAAATTGCCAAATCGAAATCGCCCTGTACAAATCGTTGAATCAGTTTTATGTAGTATTATACCGCCTATGATCGAATATACTGAAGCAGAATATAATGTTCACTACCGTACCTGCCTTTTTACAGAATAATGCATAACCGACGCTGTGATATTGATTGGATCAGTATATGAGTTATAAATAATTTATATTGTATAACTAATCCGGCGTCTCTGAAAGAATTTTTTATTTTCTGAAAGCTCACGCTTAAAAATGGATTTGTGTAGGTTGTAGCAGAATAATACATTAATCAAAGTCTGATGTTTAATAGGATATGTGTAATCAAGTGTTGGAAATCGATAGAGTAGTCCCTGGGGATTATTCTGACATAATATGTTATTTGAAGACGAATCGATACCGGTTATCAGAGATGATGTTGAAAGAGGTACATTTTTGAAGTTGAGGAAGTGTGGGACGAGATTCACAATTTTATAGTAATCAATCTATTCAGTATCTATCCGTGTTAGGAATCACACGTTAAAAGGTAAGACCTTGTTAGTCCTTAGCTCGCACAAGTTTTAACTTTTGAGATTTGTTGTTCGTAGGGGGTTAACGGAAAACATATATTTTAACAGATTTCTCAACAGTACAGTCAAAGTAATGTTCATCTAATTATTGAACTGAATGAAATAACAAATTCATGAACATAGTTGAACGTTGTTAGAATATCATCTTTCATTAAAATATATGTGAATCTTTAAAAATTTCAAGGCAGGTTCGTATTAATATGATATACCTGAGTAATATTTCCTGACGATGAATTGAGGAAAAAATGTTGGTTGAGGCTATCAATCTCGGTTTATTTTCACTATATAGGATATATTATTCTCAAACATGATTTCTTATACCCTTATTACCCGTCGAAGGACGCGAATAATATTCGACTGAAAAGTTTATGCGTGTGGTAAAATTGAAATTCAAGGTGGTCGATTATGCTACGGTCTTCCACAGCTAACTCCAGTCGATACAATGTCAGCGGGTAAAACCTGATGCCCACCCGATTGGAACACTTTTACCATTTGAAAATATGAACTTTAAACGTTCAAGCCAGTCTCGAATATACCTACACAGTATGTTAAATGGACTGACGCTTATCAGAAAACAACTACTTCCCTGGTAAATACCACGAAGAACTCTGGATTATATCCGAAAGGCGTCAATGCAGGAATCTTTACAGAAAATTTCCTGCATATGCAATTGGCAATACAACCAAAAAAGTCGAACTTCAGTTTTGGAACGGGCACATTGCAGACCGGTTTCGGGCTCATAAGCCACTCATCAGTGCAAGATAGTGGCCATCATCGACCTGAAGTGAATGATATTCCATAATTGAAAATCGGAATTCTTTCAGAGTATTTCATTCCTCTTCCTAAGTTGGAGCGAACAACAGAATGTCAATTGCATATACGAAGTGTGCCCGATTCCTCTGAATAAGGAAGAAAAACTTTCTTACTAGTCAGTGGGCTATGCTTGAAGACTTGCAGTAAACAAATGTAAAGAAATTAACTTTAAACGTTCAAGCCAGTCTCGAATATACCTACACAGTAGATCCTGGCCGCAAGGCCGGGATTTCGTTCTTTCGATTCGGAAAGCGATTGAACGACGTTATACACGGCGGCGTTGATTTGCCAGATGTCAGCCTCTTCTGTTAGAACACTATGAACCTCCGCATCCAAACAAGCCAGTTCTTGTGACTTCAGGGGCCTAATCCTGTGGAGCGCCCTGCTTGTTCTGATTGACTCCATTGGTGGCATGATGCGAGTCTCGTCTCCAGCCATGCCAACGGGTGGTAGAACTGTCACTTCTACCACTTCTACCACTTCGTTAGCCGGCTGGGGAGGAGCTATATATAGCCCTGCCGCCGAAGATAGGATACGTAATCACTAAGATTTTGGGCGGGAAAGGCGGCATGCTCCGGATGTGTTTCACACCACAGAGCATGCAATCTCGCCATGTATCCTCTTCGCGCGGAGTCACTACTCTCGTAGCAATGCATAAGGCTATCTCTCAGCTCATGCGTCCACTCAAAGCGTCCGTTGTCGTTGCCAGGGTTGTCATTGGTAGGCAAATCATCGTTATGGGTCCCACAACCTTGCCTCTGACCCCTCCGAGCGGGTCGATTGTGGGGGCCTCTTCCTCGATTATTGGGAACCAAGGGTTGGGTCCACCGGGTGGTTAGCCCTGTGGAACCACGGCCGGCACCGGAGACAGAATAGAGTTCTCCTTTCCGGGTGCGCCTGGGCTGCCGGTCCGGTTTTGCACCAGTTGCTCGGGTAAGTGGTGTCGCAACTCTCCAAAGGCCAAGGGTGTTATTGACCATCCCTGCTTATCAATTTATCTATTAATTTTTTTTTCACCGTAGTGTGCGCTGGTCAGGCCCTATCCCCCGAAGCCCCGATGCATTCGGGAGAGCGCGCCAGCATTATCAACCAATGGCCACTCCCCACACCGTGGGGTAAGTGATCATTGGGTATGAGAATCATATGCCCTGAGTAAGCGCAGTGAGCCAAGCATGACAGCCTTCTGCATCTGTGCGGCTAAGATTTCTGCCTTAGTGCGGCAAGCCGGTATGATTTCAAAATTCGAGAGTAGAGAGGACATCATTACACCAAGGACTCCAATAATCAGAATAACCACCTTGACAGAATGATCTGGATAGAGTCTGCGGAGTTCGAAGAGAAAATCTTGATATTTTATCCGTTTCTCCTCCTCTTTTCTGACGATATTTGTCTCGCCAGAAGCTGAAAACTGCACAACAAAAATCGTTTTGCTCTGGTGGTCGAGAAGGACTACATCAGGCTTATTAGCTTGTATAAGCCTGAGGGTGGGGAAAGAATAGTTCCAATAAATTCGGCACTTCTCGTTTCCCACAAGTCCCGTCACGGACCATGGCAGAAGTAAGGTGATCTCTGCGGCTTTTATCTGTCTGCTTATGATTATTATTATTTTTTTTTCACCGTAGTGTGCGCTGTTCAGGCCCTATCCCCCGAAGCCCCGACACATTCGGGAGGGCGCGCCAGCATTATCAACCAATGACCACTCCCCACACCGTTGGGTAATTTATCATTGGATCCGAGAATCATGTGCCCTGAGCAAGCGCAGGGCACATTATTATTATCATTATTATTCAGTTTGTATTCCAAACATTCATTATGCAAATCAAACAGATTCAAGAGGTAAAATTTCACTTACATGGGTCACCGGTGGATCGGAATAAGACACCAATCTGGATAATATTATGAATGAATTGAAAGCCGCATCTTATAACCTCTGATATAACTTAAATTAAAATGTGGCTTTTCTCTTCCTCCCGGAATCCTTCATAGTAGGTACACGGTTATTTCATTTAAGAAAATATTTATGTTTTAACTATCTCAATTTCGCTTCAACTCGAGACGTATTATATTCGATGCACAAGCAAAACTATGGAAATTAAACGTTTACGGTATTAAACTATGAATACATCCCTACCATACTAGCAAGTATCTGGGAACGACGGGGTGAACTATTCACGTCAGCAACCCTTGCCAATTAGACAAACTGATGAGAGCCAGCGGATGACGTATAAATCAATAGTTCAGAAGGAATTATTTTTGATTTCAACAAATAAATAATTGAATTTTGGGAATTTACAGTGGGGAGCCCCCGTGGAGGTAAAAGAGGAGCGTTTACAAATGAAAATTACCTTTTTCGTACCATGTTTCTCCATGTCCTCGAATTTCCGATGGGTGAATTTATATTCAGTATCAGCATTGCACCCGTGCGAAGACAAGACGGATCGCTAGTTAAAGTATATAAAGAACATGGTTCTGTGAAATTTTGCAGGATTTGTGGTTTGGCAAACTTTGAATCCACATTTCATCAATTAAGATGTTTTCTACTGATGACATGCTTTACTTGTATAGTTCAGCGAATAATGAAGGGCGTCATTGATTCCTATTTTTTGAATTGAAATACTAGTCTATGCCAACAAAATCAATATGACGAATGTTACATTCACAAAAGTGGAGGTTTCTGAATTTTTTAAGTTTGTTATCATATCGGGCGGTATTTCAAATGGAACAGCAAGAGCAGATGTGAATTTTCAGTTCATGAATATGAATATATTACTGTATTTTTATCATATTTGAATACTGAATATTATAGCGAAATTTTTTAATTGAGTCGACATCATCAGGTATGTTAGTGGAGAATGAATCAAAATTGTGATATTATTGAAAAAACGACAATGAACTCTCATTCATAGAGTACTTTTACAGAGTATATTATGTTCGGTCATCACAAGTTGTAACAAAAGGAAATGAAAATCCTGTAAGGAATCTAGAAAAAGGGTATGTTTTCATGGTATTTCCGTTTGTTACATAAATATGTGAAAATGACGATGATTCTGTAACGTACGTATTTCAGATTAGTGGTAATAGTTTTTCTCTCGAATGTGAGTACAGGAATTGAAACGATTTGACTTTGAATTATCAGAATCAACAGCTGCAGTGGAAATAACTTCTACTGTCGTAAGTTTCAGCTAAGTCCAAGAAATGATACTCTGAAAGGAATTCGATTTTTGATTATAGGAAATCATCGTGTTGATGATGGACACTACCTTGCACTGACGAGTGGTCAAATAGCCCGAAACCGGTCTGCAATTGTGTTCCAGTAATTGAAAATCGATTCCGGCAGTTGTATCGCCAAGGGCATATGCAGGATTTTTTTCTGTGAAGAATCCTGCACTGATACCTGTCGGATATAATACAACACCCTTCGTGGTGTAAGCCAGGGGAGTAGTTGTTTTCTGATAGGTGTCAGTCCATTAACCTACAGTGTAGAGCGACTTGAACTAATTGTTCCTTTAGATGATTTGATTTATAGCCAGTCTTCAAGTATGCCCACTGACTATATGTAAAAAGTTTTCTTTTCTTATACGAGGAATTCGTCAAATTTCGGATATGCGGTTGATTACCTCGTTCACAGACAAATGAGGCGATGACAAACCTGTTGTTCGTTGTCCGTTTCAGCCTATTTCGAGGAATGATACTCTGAAGGAATTCGATTTTCAATTATCGGAAATCATTGACTTTATGTTGATGCTAGTCACTACCTTGCACTGACGAGTGACAAAATAGCCCGAAACCGGTCTGCAAGTGTGTTCCAATAATTGAAAATCGATTCTGGCAGTTGTATCGCCAACATCATATGCAGTAATCACTTCTGTGAATAGTCCTGCACTGACACCTGCCGGATATAATTCAACGCCCTTCGTGGTGTTAGCCAGGGGAGTAGTTGTTTTATAATAGGTGTCAGTCCATTAACCTAGTGAGTTGAGACTAGCTTGAACGAATTGTTTTTTTAGATAATTAGGACTACGTATGATTTAGAAGTAGTTGGGAATTGAAAAGAAGATATGATGAAGTGGAACTACATCAGTATTATAGAAGTGAATTGAAAACAATTTTGAATTGAACCGAATAGTTTGAAACAAGTTTGAAATTCAATTTGTTGGTGAGAGCTCATTTGTGCAGATGAATACCATTATTTTGTAGTGATTGTTGAAAGGAAGATTGAGATTTACCACTGATATCCGCTGTAACGATAGTTCAATATATACTGATAGAAGTGAGAAACGTGATAAGTACCGAATATAAACTCACTCGGAGTTGACTATTCCTAGATGCTATAAATTTTATGGAATCATTAAAACGTGATTGATTTACTTTCAACTCGTGACAACGGAACCCTATAGTTAAATAATAAAATAGCTTTCATTGGGATATAACCAAGAACGTGAAATCTCAAATAGTATTCTGAAGTTGCTTTATGAAGTAGTAGTGTGTAAGCGTATGTGGCATATTGACATTTGCCAGAGGAAAATATTTGAAAGTCTACGAACACTAATAAAGTTATGAGATGGTGGATCAGATATGATGTGCCGTATAAAATGAAAGAGGTTTGAAAATAATTGCGCTCAAATATCAATGTATGTTAATTTTTTTTAATTTCATTTCCATAGTCATAATCAAGTATTGTGAGGATTGTTTATTTCCTGATTTACAACATATCATGAAGCAAATCATCTGAAGGAACAATTCATTCAGGTCAGTCTCAACTCCCTACACTATAGGTTAATGTACTGACTCCTATCAGAAACCAACTACTCCACTGGCTGATACCACGAAGGGCATTGGATTATATCCGACAGGTGTCAGTGCAGGATTCTTCACTGAAGTTACTCCTGCATATGCTGTTGGCGATACAACTGCAGCAATAGATTTTCATTTACAGGAACACACTTGCAGACCGGTTTCAGGCTGTTTGGCCACTCGCCAGTGCAAGTTAGTGTCTATCATCAATATAAAGTCGATGATTTTCGATAATTGAAAATCTAATTCGTTTAGAGTATCATTCCTCGAACTAGGCTGAAGCGGACAACAAACGACGGGTTTGTCATCGCCCCATCTGCCTGTTGACCAACCGCATATCCGACATTTGTCTAATTCCTCTTCACATATAGTCAGTGGGTATACTTGAAGAATGGCTATAAATAAAATGATCTGAGGGCTGTACTTGAGAAATTCAAGAAAATATTCAGACATTCACTTTAACAAATATTAGAAACTTCAGTTTACTGCTGTTACCTTAACAGATTCAGTGATGATTTAATAAACCAACCTTGGCATTTACTATATGAAACTGTAGATATAGATGTTGAATTATATCTCATGAATGATTTCATTACAGAAACTCTTGATTGTCATTCACCAAAAAAACTATAGTTTTGAAAAAACAAAATTACACTCTTTGGATCAATGAGAATATAAGACTGATGCAGAAATTGAGAGACAAAGCATCAACTCGATTCAAGAAGTCAAAACTAGCACACCATTGTGCACTATAAACAACTGAGGAATTATACTAATACAGCTATACATTACGAGAAAATGGCACACTCAAACTTATAAAATACGTAATACTGGTAATAAGGGTAGATGGCAGGAACTTAACTTAAGAAATTAAAAGTTGCGAAAAGAACTTCCTGAAAACTTGAAAAATGTAGATGCGATTTTATTTCAACTATTTCTCAAAGAGATATCCCATCGGATGAAGACTTACTGCGCTTTTATGGCACGAACAGAAAAGAAGGTATATGTGATCAATTCATTTTTTCACCAACTACTGAAGATGAAATATTTAGCATCATAAATAGCATAAAATCAGAAGCATATGGGGTAGATGAAATCAATATAAGTATCATAAAAATTTGTTATCCTTTCATTATAACGGTACTAACTCACATAATAAACGAATGCATAAGTCAAAGTTATTTTCCTGGAAATGTGCAGAAATTATACCCAACCAAAAAATAATCAATCACAAAATTTCAATGATTTAACGTTAATAAGTATTCTCCCGAAATGTTCCAAAATTTTAGAGAAAGTAATGGAAAATCAAATGCGCCATTTCATTAATCGTCACAATATTTTGCCACATAAACAGTCCGGTTTCAGAAAAGGTTATAGTTGTGTAACAGCATTATTAGAGATCGTAGATGACATAATTGAAGCTATAGATAAAAATGAAGCTACCATTTAGATTCTGTTGGATTATTCAAAAGCATTTGATACCATCAATCATAAAATACTTTGTGCTATATTACATTTTTTTGGGTTCAATGATGTATCAGTGATGTTGATATCATCTTATCTAGATAATAGATGACAAAAAGTACAAATTCATGATATTTCTTCTACTTGGAGAGAAGTTAAAACAGGAGTACCCCAAGGCAGCATTTTAGGCCCACTGTTCTATACCCTCTATACTGCCACATTCATCAATGAGATGGAGTCTTGTAAATATCACCTTTATGCAGATGACTCTCAATTATATTTATCTTTCAAATCTTCAGATATAGGTCAAGCAGTAACCGATATGAATTTTGATTTAAATACGATTCTAAAAGTGTCCACTGACCATATGTTGAAAATCAATCCAAACAAATCAGTAGCTATTACTTTTGGAAGTGATAGCATCAGGGAAGAAGTATAAAAATAAAGCTTGAAAATGGGAAACTCCGAGATACAATTCAGACCGTATTAAAAAAATTTGGGGTTTATTTCAGATCATAAACTAAGATTTCATGAACATATAACCTACAAACTTAAAATTGCTTATTCATCATTGAAACTCATATATTCCCATAGACAATATTTGGATGTAGATGTCAAGAAAATGCTATGTGATTCATTAGTTTTACTTCATTTCAACCACTGTGACGCTGTTTATCATTCATGTTTAGACAAGAACGACAGGTGTCGCATAAAAAAAGTTCAAAACTCTTGTATCAAGTTAATATTTGGTATCAGAAGAAGGTCCAGAATTTCACACAAATTAGCAGATTTGAAGTGGTTGAATATGTTTAATTGTAGACGTCTTCATGCAAAATGCATATTCTTTAAAATATTCAAATATAGGAATCCTCCCTACTTATATGAACATTTATCTTATAGAACAGATATCCATAACCTGAATTTGCATAAAACGACAGTGCTAAACATTCCTGTACATAAAAAGTAAATATTCAAACGATCTTTTTCCTATAATATTTCCTCCACAACAAATTATCTCTATAAATTGGAAAACAATTGTTTCAACATGTCTGGAACTGTTTTTAAAAGTATTTTTAAACAGCATCTGTTTAACATTCAGAATAACTAGGTCCGCGGCGAGAATCCTGAAAAAGTTTTTTAAGTATTCATATAACTATATCTTCATGTTACCTTCTCTTTTCTTTCCTTTTTTCTTTTCTTTCTTCTTTTCTTCACTTTACGCCCTCATTTATTTACTTTTCTACATTTTCGGCATTGGTGGAAGAGCAGACGCGAATGCAAATTCGCCTTCTAAACCAAAAGCCATTTGCATTAAAATACAAAGTGTTTTTATTTTTATCTCTCTTGAATTTTGTTTTTTGTTATTATCTTGTATTTTGATGGGCAAACTTATTATTATTATTATTATTTTTAACTTCAAAAATTTTCGCTAAATCAGTGTCGATCATCGTAAATTAATTGGGTTATTGAAAAAGTTTTATAGCAAACAATTCATCAACAATATACTAATAGTAAGAACATTTTCAAAAACAATCTCTAATCGAAGCAAGCCAAGTTGAATTATCAAAAGGAATGAAACGAGTGTTGCTTAGAATAATGGGCTGGAAAGTTCGTAGGTTAATACAGAGATTGCCCCACTAGTAACGCCATATGATTTTCTTCAAAAGACACGTCTTCAAATTTCACAGCTGTCGGACAATTAGTTTGTGGGATAGAACATTCTGAGTGGAGCTATTTTTGTTAGTTTGAAGTGATTGGATGAAAAGAAATTTCATGTGCTTATTAGCAAAAAAAAGATACTGTTGAAGCCAATGCTTGATGAACATTATTTGGACTCTGCACCAGGAAAATCAACCACTGAGAAGTAGTTCAAGGGAGGTGAAATGAGCACCGAGGGCGATACACACACTGGACGCCCCAAAGAGTCTGTTACCGACAAAGATCAAAATAATCCACAAAATAATTTTGGATTACCGCAGAGGGAAGTAGATCGAGTTAGCTCAGGCTGTGAAGATATCAAAGGAACGTGTTGGACATATCGTGCATGAAGCTCTGTTTAAAGTGGGTACTACGCGAGCCGGGTTTATGGAAAACGGCTGTAGTTACTCCCATTTTCAAATCAGGTGACAAGATGAACATTGAAAATTTCAGGCCTATATCAATAATGCCGGCACCTTCTAAATTATTTGAACAAATTATATATTCGAAATTATATGGATATGTAGAGAATAGTATAATGCCTCAGCAACATGGCTTCGTTTCCAAAAAATCTGTCAATACAAATTTATTCAGCTTTGTTTCTATAGGGTATGAAACACTTGAGAGTAAGTTACAACTTGATGTAATATTTACTGATTTTAAAAAAGCTTTTGACAAAGTTGATCACGATGTACTATTAACCAAGATGAATGAGTTTGGACTCTCTGATAGCATACTCAAAATGTTCGGAAGTTATCTTGAAAATAGATTTTTAGTGGTTAAGCATAATGGAAATACCTCGGGGAAATATGAAGCTAATTCTGGAGTACCACAAGGATCCAATTTAGGACCCTTGCTCTTTGTTATGTTTATTAAAGACTTGCCCTCAGTTCTCAAGCTGTTTGATATTTTCAGATGATCTCAGAATTAAAAAAAAATTGAAACTGTCTGAGACAGTGTTATGTTGCAGAAAGACTTGCAATATGTTTGCGAATGAAGTTTTGATAATAAACTATTTTTCAATCTGAAAAAATGCAATGTTATGAGAATAACAAGGTTAAGAGATCCGATAATATTTGATTACATGATGCAAGGAGAGGGGTTAAAGAGAGTTATGGAAATGAAAGATCTGGGTATTACATATGATGATAAACTATCCTTTTCAAACCATGTAAAAATATAATTAAATCAGCAAACCGTATGTTAGGCTTCATAGTAAGACAAAGATCATATTTTTCCAATATAGAAGCTATAAAAATTTTGTACAACACATTAGTCAAATCGAAACTTGAATTAGGATCAGAAATTTGGTTGGGAGAATATCAAAGTACACTTTTCGAAGTAGAAAAAATACAAATTTTTTTTTAAGATTCGGTACTACAAAAAATATCGTATCTATTCTGACTAAAGAATAATTAGAACAGCACAATTGAGAAATGAATTCAGAATATTGTCTCTGGACAATAGAAGAAACCAGAATATATTGATATTGCTATTCAAAATACTGAATCATGGAGTCAACTCTCCTGAAGTCCTTAAACGGATAAGATTCAATGTGCCTGCAAGAAGAACGAGAAATTATCTTATGTTCAATTTACCCCTAGTTTGTACTACTGTTAGGTCACCGGTCATAATCATGTTGCGACTAGCCAATACATTCAACTTACTGGTGGATATAGATTGGTCAGTTTCATTCAGCGCTTTCAAAAAACTCGTTACACAGTTCATAATAAACTTGAATTGAGCATAATTTAAGTATTAGAATGTAAGCCATATAAATGTATCTATTTACATTTTTTTTTATTCATGTAATAAGGCCTTGTAGGCCTGTTTGAATAATGAATAAATGAATAAATAAATAATCGACCAAAAATAACAATAAATCGATTCTACGTATTGTTTGAAGTTGTTCCACCATGAACAACCCGAATTTATGCATGTATATGTGACAATGGATGGAACATGGCTTCATCATTTCACACAAGAATTAAAACGATCGTCATCTGAGTGGGCTGTACGTGGTGAATCCACTCCAAAGAGGGCAAAGACGTAACAGTCGGCTGGCAAGGTTATGGTATCGGTATTTTGGGTTGCGCAAAGTATAATATCCTTCGATTAGTTTCAAAAGGGAGAAACCATCAACAGCGAGTAATACATAACGTTATTGGAACGTTGGAAGGACGAAATAGTGGAGAAACGGTCCCAATTGTGAAAAGAAAGTGCTGTTTCATCAAGACAATGCACCGTGTCACAAATCGATGAAAACTATCATAAAATTGCATGATTTGGGCTTCGAATTGCTTCCGCTCAACCGTATTCTCAAGATCTGATCCCAAGCGACTTTTTTCTGTTCTCATACCTCACTGGAAAGAAATTTGGCGTCAATGAAGAGGTGATCGTCCCCTATTTTGAGGCCAAAGACAAATAGTACTATGAAAATGGTATTTATGACCGCTATAATCGGTGTGTCGCCCTTGAAGGCAACTATATCGAATAATAAAATAAATTTGATCAGAAACTTTTTTTTTACAATTTCAGCCCAACAATCATCGATTATAATTCAATATTGTACTCGTATTACAACATAATAAACGATATGTAGATATTTCCTTCTTCTGAGTATATCAAGAATACACTGAATCACTTGATGAAAATTAACAACATATGCACACATGACAATAATTATAGAATTTTCACAATTAATTTTATTAGAAAGGAGTTTTGCGACAAGGTAGTTGGACTGGTATATCAAAATATTCTGCAATGTATTTTATGTGACAATTAGATGAACACCAAACCGTTATTTTTAACACCTCGACACGTGTTTCGATCACCAAGTGTTAAAATAACAGTGTGGTGTTGTAAAAAAAACTCCAGTAATATTAATTAGATGAATGATTAATTCTGATGAAACAGGTAGATTTTGAGAAAATAATTACAATACAATATTACTAATAGAATGACAGCAAATTTATAATTATGTTAATAACTGACATTTCATGAAAACTCGTTTAATAATGGAGAAATCACAACTACGTGACGGCCGTTTGAAAGAAAATTTGAATATTTGCGTTTATTTATTTCTAAAGATTCCAGCAGGTTCAGTGCTTGTCCTCAATTCAATTCATGGGTAGTCCGAAAAGTTTTAGAGCACAAGACATCTTTTCAAATAGTACCCCGCGTTTTTTCTGCAAAATAATTGTTCACGTAGTAGATTGCCTCTTCATTTAACGAAAACCTTTGTCCTCCGAGTGCAATTTTTAGATGAGGCAACAGCAATATGTTGCTTGGAGCTAGATCTGGTGAGTAAGGCGGTTTGTCAAGCAGTTCAAACCGTAATTCGTGGATTTTCGCCATGGCAACCGCTGAGGTGTGAGACGGTGTGTTGTCTTGGTGGAACAAGATTTTTTTTCTGCAAATGTGGCCGTTTTTCCGCAAGTTCTGCCTTAAGCTTGTCGAGTAACGATGCGTATTATGCTCCTGTGACGGTTTCTCCTCTTTGAAGATAATCAATTGAAATAACCTCATGGCCATTTTGAAAAACAGTACACATCACTTTCACAGCCAAAAAACAGTTATTGCTTTTTTTGGAGCCTATTTTCCATTTGCAGTCCACTTTTTGGACTGTATTTTTGTTTCACTCAAACGACTGTTACATAACAACTGCGCGTCTAAAATTGCTGAAATTCTAGTGAGTAACTGTCAACAGATGAACAACGAGATTTACAGACCTTTGAAATTTCTAGAAATAAACTTTGGGGCACGATGCACATGTTAGTTGAAGATCCCTGATTTGGTAATAGAGGAACAAAAGTCCTTTCAAATGATGTATCACTCGACCCCCCATGCCATTGAAAATAATAGGGGGGGTAGTTGCTAACCGCAGGGGGGTGAAGTTTCGGGTATGATTTCCATATCAGAATTAGTCCCCCTAGAAATAAAAATTGACGTGTTCTTTGGAATTTTCGATCACACGTCCGTTTCTGACTTACAGAGGGGTCAAGTTTTCGTTGGAACGTCCTGTATGTAGCTTTTGTTAGTAAAGTTTTCATTTCATCTGATGATTATATGTATATGTGAGTGTTGGAAAATATTTTCTAAAGAAATGAACTTTAAACGTTCAAGCCAGTCTCGAATATACCTACACAGTAGGTTGAATGGACTGACGTCTATCAGAAAACAACTAATTCCCTGGCTAATGCCACGAAGGGCGTTGGATTATGTCCGACAGGCGTAAGTGCAGGAATCTTCACAGAAAATATCCTGCATATGCCATTGGCAATACAACTGAAAGAGTCGACATTCAATTTTGGAAAGGGCACACTTGCAGACCGGTTTCAGGCTCGTTAGCCCGAAACCGGTTTACTGGCAGTAAACAATTCTAAAGAAATGAACTTGAAACGTTCAAGCCAGTCTCGAATATACCTACACAGTAGGTTGAATGGACTGACGTCTATCAGAAAACAACTAATTCCCTGGCTAATACCACGAAGGGTGTTGGATTATATCCGACAGGCGTCAGTGCAGGAATCTTCACACACTACTGCCAGTCTTCAAGCATAGCCCACTGACTAATAAGAAAGTTTTCCTTCCTTATTCAGAGGAATCGGGCAAATTACGGATATGCAGTTGGTTAGCACCTCGTCCACTAGATGGAGTGACATTTTGTTCTTTCGCTCCAACTTAGGAAGAGGAATGAAATACTCTGACAGAATTCCGATTTTCAATTATGGAATATCATTGACTTTAGGACGACGATGGTCACTATCTTATACTGATGAGTGGCTAACGAGCCCGAAATCGGTCTGCAAGTGTGCCCGTTCCAAAATTGATGGTCGACTCTTCCAGTTGTATTGCCAATTGCATAATATGCAGGATTATTATTTTGTTTTTCGCTTTCAAGTTTGCATCTAATAATTTCGGCTGATACCTTGTTATCACAAGAAATCCACCTACTTCAGAATGTCTTCTGAAATATCAAACTCAATCATTGAACTGACAGTTGATTTTGCAATATATAGTTTCTGATGAAGAAGAACAACAAAACCATGTGAACAGTGAAAATGTGGGAACTCCAGCGAAAATTTGTAATGTGGCGAAGATATTGATATTTTCCAAAATATCATTACTTGATAACAAAATGAGAGAAGGTGAGAATACAGATCTTTATGTTTTACTAATTTATGAGCAGTTTCCTGAAGCAGTTGTTTCAAGTCTCGGTTTGAGTATCACAGACTATGTGTTGCAGATACATATTTTTCAAGCACTAGATTCTCAAATCATTTGAAATTAACTGAAAAAATAAAAAAATAAAATATCCATTACTCCCATCCGTGTTAAAACATGAGTCATACAGGAAGTATAGTATTCTTCTCGTGAGAAATAGTCATCACAAATCATGATGATGGTATTCCACCATTTGAAAAATTTGGTGAGAGTGCTGAAGAGGGGGGAGCTACAGATGTCGCTTGGAGGTGGCTGAAGAACTGGGCGTCAGTTCCTATGCGATTTTGATAGTTTTAAACGTATTGGAAAGGGCAAAAAGCTCAAAAAGTGGGTGCCTTACGATTTGAACGATCCACAGAAATTATCAGGTTTTGAGGTCTCTTCTTCTCTGCTTTTGCGTAATCAAAACTATCCTTTTTTGGATCGGATCGTCACGTGTGACTACGACAACAGGAGACGTTCAGACAGCGGTTGGACACCGATGAGCCACCCAGGCACATCCCAAAGACGAAAATCTACCAAGAAGACCATTGATACTGTATGGTGGCCAGCGGCTGGTGAGATTTACTGCAATTCCCTGCAACCGGGCCGAACCATCACAATAGGTAGAGTCCTATTGTCAGGAAATCGACGGAATGTACCAAAAAGGACCAGAAGAGGTCCAATTCTGCTCCATGACAACGCCCGAACGCACGCTTCAGAAATCACCGTCCACCATACTGCCTAGACCTCCCGCCAATCGACTACCATTCCTTCACCAATCAGGAACAGAGAAAAACGGTCTTCGTCGACTCTATCTAATCCCGAGCACACAACTTTTATGCTGACGGAATTAACAGAGTTGTGTTACGTTGGCAAAAGTGCACTGATTCAAACGAAACACGTGTTGCGTTTTTGTAAAATTGTTTAGTGAGATTCTCACAATAAAATATTTTTTGAATACGTTTGCTAAAGTAGATTATTTGCAAGATAATGGATTTTTTTAAAACAGCCCAGCTACCAAATAGCAAAGTGGCTCACTAAGAAATTTGACAACTATTGCGGAACCAGGTTTCAGTATAAAACACTCTTTAGACTTCATACAACATACAAATAACATGGTTCTGCAAGAAGTAGAGATTTTGGTTTCTTTTGATGTTAGTTCCTTATTTCCTAGCGTCCCAATTCCACAGACATTGCAATACCTCAGAAGATTACTCACTAATTCCTGTATGAAACAAAATCGGTTCCAGGTTGAAAGTTTCTTTTATGAACAACAGGAGGGAACGGCTATGGGTAACCACCTACCTGGCAAACCGGTTAATGAGCAGATTCGAAATGGAAACCAAAGAAAAATCGTAAAGTATTTTCCTAGGACATGGTTTAGATATGTGGATGATATTTTCGCGATATTCGATAACAAAAACTCGGATATTAAAGACTTTGTTTCCTTTTTAAATAATAATTATCATCGATAAAATTCACGTAGGAGTTAGAAAATAAAGGACAACTTCCATTTATTGACGTTTTGGTAATGAGGAGCCAATATGGAGGGTTATAATACGATGGATTCAGAAAATAAACAAGCACGTACAGCACAAACGTGCTGTCTTTTGACTTTTCCTCTAACACATGGGAGGTTCACAAAAGAAAAACGTACGATACAGGAAATAGCAGCCACTAACGGTTTCTCGAGGGGTATTGTAGATGACATAATAAGGAAAAAGAAGTTTAGGTTAAGAATAAACGAAATCTCGACTTTTAGAAGGGACAAAAACCAAGATAAATATATTTCAGTTCCATACCACCAATACACAAAGAACTTTAGAAAGATTTTCAAGGAACTAGGTGTGAAGGTGGTTTTTAAAACAAGTCCAATAGACGAAGTAGAGAATTCGGAAAACTCTGGAATTTCTGAAATTTAATGTAAGGACTGCGATGCAAAATATTACGGACAGACGTAAAAATCTATTGAAATAAGATATAAAGGAAACCTTAGCACACTTAAAGCACCTATAGAAGACCTGAAAAATTGGCAGTCGCCCATTATATTTTGCAACAAAACCATTCTATAGACTTCAGTTCATTAAGATTAGTTAGACAAGTTAACAACAACAGGCATCTAGATGCCTATGGGGGTGTAGAAATAAGTGAACATTATGATATTGTTCATTAAGATTAGTTAGACAAGTTAACAACAACAGACATCTAGATGCCTATGGGGGTGTAGAAATAAGTGAACATTATGATATTGTGAATAAAGATGGTGGAACAATAACTAATAGTATACTATATAGCTTGTTAAAATAATATTTTATTTATTAAATGTACCTGACTATTACACAAGGTCGCATTGTACAACTAATTTAAGACAAGTAGATAGGGCAATACTGTGAAATTATATAGCTTATAATATTCCAATCATTAGATCCACCTAACTATTACATAAGGACACATTGAAAATTAATTTAAGACTAGTAGATAAGGCAATATGTGAAACTAATTTTTTACAGCTTAGAATACTTTAATTATTAGATTTACGTGACTATTACATAAAGTCATATTGTAAAATGAATTTAAGATACTCAAGACGCAGGTACCTAGAACAGGTAATTACCTGTATCTATGTATGGTATACCTATATACCTGTATGGTATAAATAAGGATAGCTTTGTAAGTATGATTAGTTCAATCTTCCTCTTGAAGATGATCACTTGGTGATCGAAATACTTGTTGAGGTGTTGAAATAACGGTTTGGTGTTGGGAAAAAATCCAGTAATATTCATTACTACAACAAAGGTTCCAAACAGTGCATCATAAAACAGTAGAGTATATCACATCCATGATGTGATTTGAAAGAGTATTGATATAATATTCCATCAACTGAAAGAACAATTTGTTCAGGACAATTTGATTTACAGCCAGTCTTCAAGTATGCCCACTGAAAATGTGAAAAATTTCCACAATGGATAGGTTTCAATCTCAAATTGTATCATCAAACTATCTTCAAGTTGTGTCTTCAAATTGTGAAGGTTTCTGACTTTCAAAAAATATTTGACATATACCTACATAATTTTTTCCTTCTTTTTCTTTTCTCTTCAGGAGTTGAGGAATTCATATATTCAATGGAACTTCAAATATATCAAACCCTCCTCCCTGGACAATTCCTCAAATACAAACAAACATAAGTGTCACCCAGTATAACAAAAATGAAACCAATCATGAGATAATTAAAACACAATTTCATCGACTAATGAACCAATATGAGGATTTTTGTTTGATGTACACGGAAGCATCAAAAACCGAAGAGGGTGTTGGGACAGCTTTCATAAGTTCTGATTACAGGGCTTCCTTCAAATAACCCATTAAATTTCGCCGAAGTAAGAAATCTAACAAAATACCAATAGCAAAGGAAGCTACTACCAACCCGATTGCAGCAACAGAACCTCAAGTTGCGTACCGAAATCTGAAACCATTTTACAAACATATCCTCACCAACTGTTGGCAATCCCAATGGAATGAATCATCCTCAAAATTATTCAGCATCAAGGCATCAGTTCTACCATGGAAGCACACACCTGATAACAGGCGAAAACAAGTAATCCTCTCACGACTTCGACTGGGTCATACACGCGCTACTCATGGATATCTTCTGACGGGCGAACAGCAACCTAACTGTACAGTGTGTAATTCTATTTTAAGTGTTGAACATATGTTAACCGAATGCGTTCTATATGATAGACTCAATTTCAGTATTACCCGTTCACTCAAAGACACATTAGGAGAAAATTGTAATAGTGACAATCTCTTAGCTTTTCTCAAACACATGTTACATGAAATATAGCACTAGCATAATCTGTATCACTGAACCTACGCTAATAACCCTACGTGGTTAAAGCGTCTTTTCTAATAAAAAAAAATAATATATTCAATGGAGAAGTAGAAAAACGCAAGTACATTTACAAGTTACATTCGGATGGATCATGTTTGTTCAAGGGATCTTAATAAATCTGTTTTAAAATTTGTTTAAAATCTGTTTTTCCGTTAACCAGCTGTCGCACCCCTACGAACGACAACCCTCAGAAGTCGAAACTTGTGCGAGCTAAGGATTAACGAGGTCTTGCCTTTTAACGTGTGATTCCTAACACGGGTTGGACGATAGCAAGTGAAGATTGATCATTCAGACTAGGACTTGAACCACCGCAGTCAATTCGAGTGAGTGAACAAAGCACCCACGCCGAACCGCTTGGCTAATACCGTCAATGTAGTTGTGTGATATTGTTACCATACAAAATATCGTCCTGTATCATGTCACAGAAGAAAATGATTGTAGCCGAAGGGCCATTGAAAATTTCCCGTTCATGTTTCAAGTATAAAACCTAAAATTTCCGTTTCCCCTCGAGGCGGGAAATGTACTTTGCCGAACATTCATAATGCAAGCACAATAGCTTTTCAGGGTCTGTGCGGAATTTATGATAATAAAATTAAGCTTTCTAAAAAAAGCGGGTTCCAGCCAGTCGAATGAACGACTAAATTGACGGAAAATATCATTGAGTGGGTACATTTGTGTTTCAGTCCGTAATTTACTCTTTCTTTTCCTTAGGCAGCCTCCGTTTTAAAAGAATTTTCCACCATTTGTACTTTATTCTTGGGGGAAATGTAAAACGGAAGGGGATTTTTAGGGGTGAGCCGGAAGGTTCCAACTGGATACTGATTGTTCTCTTTCATAATTATATGAAAAGAAGTATGTAATTACGAGTCAAGAATTCATTATTAAGTTTACTTTAGAAATGCGAATTTTTCTGATAGAGTTCACGTTCAGATTACTTATTTCAAAACAACATTGAAAAATTCTGCTATTTGATATTTACCTGATCAAATTTTATTGCAGCTTTTCAGTTTTGTGTAGTGAGCATCTCCTAAGAGTACATGATGAGTGTACTTTCAGGAGAAGTACTCTCGAAGGAAAACTCAGTAATAAACTTGCTACCGTTTAATTGATTCAGAAATATAATTGACTAGAGAATCATAATATGCTACTGACAAAGAAGGTTGTACAATATTCAATATTGAATAATCAGTCACAAAAACTTCCAATTTCACGATTTTTTATGGTAGATACACAACTTTGGAATAGCACTATTGAGAAACATGGATGATCAAGAGTTGTTGCGCTTGATACTTCCAAGGCCTGTGACCGTGTGTGACATGAATAATTTCTCGAATAATTTCACCATCAACGCTGTTGTTTCCCAAGGATCCACATTGTCTTCAACCTTCATTTTATTGTATATCAACGACTTATTGAAAAAAAACTAAGAATCCAGTATAATGCTATGCTAACGACAGCATAGCAATATATTGGATCTTCACTGGCAGCAAGAGATTGCATATCTCAATGAGGATCTAGAAGTGATTTCGAATTGGGGTGAAAGTAACCAGATTCAATTCAGTGCCACAAAAACCCAGGTATCGGTTTTCTCCAAGGAGATAAATGTCTCCGAACCGAATATAATAATGTCAGGTCAGACAATTCTGCTTTTTGCTTCGATAAGTTTGTTGAGGTTGAAATGGACACCAATATGTCTTAGCACAATCATGTCGGTGGAATTGCGAAGGCTGCTTCTCAAAAGCTTGGAGCACTGTTCCGAACCAGAAAACTGTACACACCTCAGCAACTATTGATGCTTCATAAAGCTCAGATCAGACCTTCTTCGGAGCATTATTCTCATGTATGGAGATCTGCCTCCAAACATACCCTGAAGTTGCTGGATTCCATCCAGAAAAGAGCCATCCGCCTGATTGGAGACGCGAACATCACGTGCAACCTTGATAGCCTAGGCCTAGAACATCGAAAGAAGGTTGAATATTTGTCTTCCTTTTTTTTTTTTGTTCAGTAGCTGTCGCCCCTACGGACGACAATCCTCAGAAGTGTGACGTCTAACACAGACTAGAAGCACTCGTATGGTTTCAAGTTAAACAGCAGACACATTAGGTCAAACAATATTACCTTCATTACGAAAAATACAAAAAAATGATTACAATGAGATTTCGCATGGTTCCCCAAGGGGATCGTTCGTAACCACATATCACCCTGCGGCCAATCAGCTGTCGGCACGATTCCCTACACCTTAGCTTGGGTAGGTTGGTCTACGGTAGCATTTTTCGCAAAGGCTTTTGGGGAGTTTTGGTTCCCCTCACGGAGTCCGGCGACCCCGTCCGTAAGGCCACATTAGCTTCCCGGACAGGGCTCCCAGTCCCCTGGCCGTTTCCCTATCCGCTACCTGGGGACGCGCCCGATAGGTAGCCCAACCCACGGGTAGCTTTTCCATATATAGGAGATAAAGGGATACCATATAATTCCTTGATGCTACTACAATGATCTGGGATGTTTCGAGATTTTTCCGAACATTTTAGATAATTGTCGAACATTCCATCATATTCAAGAATATTTCGGCATTTTTTAAATGTACACAAGAGTAAAATTCGCACATGAGCCACAATTGGAATGGTTCGGTTACTAGATGGAGGGAATTTATCTAAGAAATGAAACACATGGAATATAACGCTGATCCTACCAAGGTGTTGATCAGATGGATTCATCAGCGATCAGAATTAAGAACACACTATTCTCAATTAATTGAATGGATTCATGTTGAATGAGTGGATTTAATTTAGGAAGCTTTGAATTTTCTTGATTTGATTGGATGTCTACTTCACAGAAACATTTGCAGGAGGACGTAATTTTACTACAATTTTCGACGGCACATTGCTGAGTAACTATTTCATGCATAGACACGGCACTGTGAAGAATGATCATGATGATATGAGTATTCATTTATCAGTTCTCATGGGCTATTCAGTCAGAAAATGTTTAGCAGTATATTCACCAGTTCGTCCCAGTGATCAAATATGCATTAATTTGCTTGTATTTCTGGAAAAAAACACTTCTTGGGTTTCGTAGTTCTTGAAAACAAAAATCATCAGTCCCTTTTCAACATCACCTGCAGAGAGAAAATGAAATTAATTTCGTAACGATAAAATAGATAGTTCGGGTATGAAATCCGAGAAACCGTCAAATCAGAGGAGCTATCGAGATTGAAATACAAGAGAGATCAATCATTGAATATTCCTGCAATTTGTGAAATAATGATCAGGGATAATTTCCGAATCAATGAGTAATGATCAGCTTCGGGCTCCCATTATCTGAAATGGTGTTGATAGATTCGAAATCTATGGAAGAACAAATTAAATGAATATAAATTGATATTTAAAATTATAGAAAATTATTGAAATCACTAATAATGAAAATAAACGATGGTTAACTGGATACGTGTTTCTGCACAATAGCAAATAGTTCTGATTCGTGTGTTTACTATTCTGTGAAACTGACATAACTCAGACATATGCAAATATTTTTCACATCAACTTATCTGAAGGATCAAATTCAGGCCAGTCTCAACTCACTACACTGAAGATTAATGGACTGATACCTATCAGAAAACAACTTCTTTACTGGCTAATACCATGAAGGGCGATAGATTATATATATTCGACAGGTTTCAGTGCAGGATTCTTCACTGAAGTTATTCCTGCATATGCATACAACTGCCGCAATCGATTTTCAATTATTGGAACACACTTGCAGACCGGTTTCGGCTGTTTGGCCACTCGTCAGTCCAAGGTAATGTCTATCATCAACATAAAGTCGGTGATTTTCGATAATTGAAAATCGAATTTTTTCAGAGTATCATTCTTCAAACTAGGCTGGAGCGGACAACAAACGACGGGTTTGTCATCGCCCCATCTGCCTGTGAACGAGGTAACCAACCTCATATCCAAAATTTGCCCAATTCCTCATATAAGGAGAGAAAACTTTCCACATATAGTCAGTGCGCATACTTGAAGACTGGCTATAAATCAAATCACCTTGAGGAACAATTCGATCAGGCCTGCACTGTAGGGTAATGGACTGACACCTATCAGAAAACAACTAGTCCCCTGGCTAATAACACGAAGGGCGTTGGATTACATCCGACAAATATGCCCACTGACTATATGTGGAAAGTTGTTTTCCTTTTTGGGAATTGTTTTCCTTATACGAGGAATTGGGCAAATTCGAATATGCGGTTGGTTACTTCGTTCACAGGCAGATGGAACGATGACAAACATGTTGTTTGTTGTCCGCTTCAGCCTAGTTCGAGAAATGATACTCTGAATGAATTCGATTTTCAATTTTCGGAAATCACCGACTTTATGTTGATGAAGTGGCTGCACTGCACTGACGAGTGGCCAAACAGCCCAAAACGTGTCTGCAAGTGTGTTCCAAAAATTGAAAATCGATTGCGGCAGTTGTATCGCCAAAAACATATGCAGGAATAACTTCTGTGTAAAATCCTGCACTGACACCTGTCGGATATAATCCAACGCCCTTCGTGATATTAGCCAGGGGAGTAGTTGTTTTCTGATAGGTGTCAGTCCAATAATCTACAGTGTACGGAGTTGAGACTGGCCTGACCGAATTGTTCCTTTAGATGAACTGATATGGAAATATATTCATTTTATTATCACTATCACACCACATCCAAACCTGTACATTTTTTTTCCCAATTTATCCAAATACTCTGCTCTATCTGAATTATTCGCGACCCGAATTTCATCAATTTTCCTTCATTTCAAGGACCTTGGATCAAGGAAAAACGATAAAGAAACGAATCGGAATTTATTTATAAGAAACAGATTATTTTTCTCCTCGTGAAAAAATAAATGATAGTTTTCTGCTCTGATAAATACAGACCATGCGGCCGACTGCAAGAAAATAATGGATTTTCGAGCTCGTAGTCGTCTCTGATAGCGTCGAGGGTTTCCAAAACAATTGTCCCAATTTCTCGATTGTTTCCGTTGTGGGAAGATATTTTATGAGGATATTATTTTTGGGGATGGAATTCTTACGAAAGGAGAGATAGAATAATGACTGATTTCAACAGTTGGTTAGATGCTATTGTATTGGGTTATTCAAAAGAATGTTCTTCTACAGCTGCAATGGGATGTTAACAGAAGTTATAAATTCATTTTTGATATCTCAATAATCTTAATGTTTGTGCATCTTTAAATAAGAACTGTTTCTTGAAAAATTAACCATATGAGTTTGACGTGAGTTCAAAGTTGGAATTCAACAATGTTTCTAAACGAAAGCCAACAGTTTATAATGATGATTCTGTCAAATTCTAAGTAGGGGAGACCGGGTACAAAAGTAACATCGGGTCGAAAGTAACAAAAATGCTCTCTAGATTGATCCAATAGACGAACACCGCTTTACCGCCGTCAGACGATAGCTCAGTCGCCGCGTGCGTCATTTGTCGTTAGGCTGTGTGACAGGATATTACGTGTTTTCACAAATCAAAAGTAAGTTTTAAGACGTATTCTTATTGAATGTTTACGAAGTCTGAAAAGGATGATAGTAATCTGAATATTTGCATATCCATTCTTGATTAGATTGATTATATATTGCTTAAATTCATTTTTGTGTAGCACGTTCGGTTTAAAGGTTATGTTGGACGTTTTGACAAAAATGTGGACGAGTACAAAAGTAACATAGCCCTATGGGCACAAAAGTAACATGTTACTTTTGTCCCCGTAATGATTTGATTATCTATCATATTTTTATGTGTGTCTTTACTTCAACAGAATGCCACGACAACGCACAAGAACTACTGAACGAGGAACTACCGACACGGAAAAGTATCGAAAAGCGATTGAAGAGCATTTTAAAGATGGTACAAAAATTAGAGGCCTGGCAAAAAAATATAATGTTTGCCATGTAATATTATATAGATTTAGAAAAAAAACTAAAAGCAGGATATACTAGCGCAGTTGTGGGCTACCGTTGCGTCAACCGAGTTTTTACTAATAATGAGGAAAGTAATCTACGCGACTATTTAATTGAGTGCTCTGCAGTGTATTTTGGGCTATATCCATCTGAAGTTCGTAAACTGGCCTACGAGTTAGCGATTAAAAATGGAAAAACATTTCCTGAAAAGTGGCATGATAGTCGAATGGCGGATAAGGAATGGTTGACGGGATTTTTAAAATGACACCCGAGCCTGTCTTTGAGATGTCCTCAAGCAACAAGTCTGTCGCGGGCTTCAAGTTTCAACGAGAATAATGTGAGTAAATTTTTTGATAATCTTGCTGAGGTAATGGATAGGTACTAATTCGAGCCAAAAGATATCTGGAATATGGACGAGACAGAGGTGAGCACTGTTCAAAAACCTAGCAAAATTGTAGCTCAAAAAGGAATTAAACAAGTGGGTGCAGTAACCTTAGCAGAGCGTGGAAGATTAGTAACTATTCCTGTTGCCATCAATGCTCAAGGAGGACATATCCCGCCTTTTTTCGTATTTCCACTGAAATGATTCCAAGACCACATGATACGCGAGGGTCCTGTTGGTTGTGCTGGAGCTGGCAATGCTAGTGGATGGATGCAGGATGTAGTCAAGCCCACAGTCGATCAGAAATGCTTGTTACTGCTCCACAACCATGCATCGCATATATCGATTGATGCTCTAGATTTTTGTAAAGGAAATGGAGTAGTACTGCTATCGTTCCCACACCATTGCACACACAAACTTCAACCTTTGAATAGAGCAGTATTTGGCCCATTTAAGAAAATGATAAACACCGCTACAGACAACTGGATGCGAAATCATCCTGGTCGAACGATGACTATGTCATCGAACGATGTTAGAAAAGAATTTCCTCTTTCTGTCACTAATAGCAATGTAATTGCTGGATTCACCTGTACTGGCATAAGTCCATTTAATAGGAATATTTTTACTGCTGTTGACTACGCGGCGTCATCTGTGACTGACCGGCCGTTACAAGTTAACAGAAAAATTCCGCCAAATGATGTGTTGACTAGTTCTGACGCAATATCATCCATTCAAGTTGATCCAAGTTCTCCAGCTGGTGATCTTCCAACATCAATTGACCTATCTGTTCACCATACAGATAGCAATGATTTGTCAAACAATAATGACCAACCACCGGTTGATCAAAATATACCGGACCCGATCTCTGCTGACACTGAGCCTGTGTTAGCTAACTCAATTTTTGAAAAAAAATACAAATCACCAGTGACAGGACCTAGCGAGCTGCAATTTACAAATTCTATGCAGCCGTTTGATTCCTCACCTAAATATCTTAGACCTTTACCACAAGCGGGTCCGAGAGACAGAAACAAATAAAGGTCATAAAAAACGTAAGACTGCCATTCTGGCGGATACTCCCGAAAAAAACTCAATTGAACAAGAACACCAACAACGAAATAAAGCCAAGAAAATGGTACTGCAAACTAATACTGGAGAAGGTGAAAGAAAATTGATATGTGCAAAAGAAAAGGGAAAAGGAAAAGAGACAAAGAAGGCACCAAAAGAAAAGGAAAATAAATCTGACGACGAAGATTGCTTCTGTCACGTCTGTTTAGAAACTTTTGGCAATAGTCGACCAAATGAACAGTGGATACAATGTATCGAATGTAAAATGTGGTCCCATGTGGAATGCGTGGGTGACGATAAGAATTATGTGTGCCATAATTGCGATTCTGAGTGAGAGAATAATGACATTTAAAATACAGAAGTTGATTTGTGTTATTATTACGAAGTCTTCAAATAAATAATTTGTTGATTTACCACGTAAAATATTGTATTTATTACCAATCCCTGGTCTTGTTACTTTCGATCCACATCGTGTTACTTTCGACCTGCCTACGTGGTCGAAAGTAACAACTAACACATTTTTTTTGAATTGATGTTATTCATATAAAACACATCATAATATAATAAATCGAGTTACTAGTGTAAAGGACATAAACTGAATTCATACATGGTTATAGTAATTTAATGAAAACAGTAACACCCAGCCAGAAATCGAAGTTAAAGTACAAAGTGTTACTTTTGTACCCGGTCTCCCCTATAAACTGGAATATTCTGTTAGAATTTCGATTTCACTCTCGGAATTTTATTGAATTCCGAGTTCAAACTCATGAAATTCACAAATTTCTTTCTTTCGGCAGCGTCTAGTCAGGCGAATTTTGAAACAGCTCAATATCAACAAGGTGTTTGGCCCTGATGAAGTGCCCGCCATCGTAATTAAAAGAGTGCAAATGAACTCGCACCAGTATTTGGCAGACTTTTCAATCTGTCTCAAAAGAAAGGGTTTTTTTCCTTCTTGTTAGAAGATGACTCGCGTTCAGTCTATTCCCAAAAAGGGCAAGAAAAATCTTGCAAATAACCATAGATCAGTCGCTTTGCTATCAGTGATACGTGAAAAAACCGCATATATACAATTTGTTTCGAACAAAAATGAAAACAATTCAAAATTGACATGGAGAAATCTTGCAGATTGGGATGTTACTACAAAATCATCCTCGCAAACCAATAGCCTGCCAATTGAACTACGTAGACCTGAAAAAATCAATGACTATTTTTTAAACGTGGCTGGACATTCAATAGTAAATAATGACACTCTTTCATTCTACAATAATAATAAATTGAACGCTCCTATGAACTCCCTCACCGATATATGTGATGATGATATTTTGACTGATACCAAAGACATAAAATCTAATGCTTTAGGTATTGACAATTATAAATATCAAGATGATTTCTTTAGTGATACCACACTGTATTGATGAAGTTAAACATATTTTCAACGAGTTCTTAAGACAGAGTATTTTTCCAGATGTTTGGAAAGTTGCTAATATAATTCCAATTCCGAAAAAGAATGCACCTACTACGTTCAGTGACCTATCAGCATTCTGCCCTCACTCTCTAAAATATTCGAGAAAAATGTTTCTCGTCAAATAAGAGCTTTTCTTGAAGAAAATCGAATACTCCCGTACGAGCAATCTGGGTTTCGCAAAATACACGGAACACAGACTGTCCTCTTGAAAGTAATCGACGATCTTGCGAGATTCAGAGATTAATCAAAAGTCACCATTTTAGTACTGCTTGATCAAAGTGAAGATTATCATTTAGTTAATTTCGATGTACTCATCAGTAAGCTCAAGTTCATAGGATTCGATGACATTTCTCTTAAATGGATGACCAGCTATCTCACAGGTCGATCACAAAGGGTCAAACTGGATGATTACTCATGATCACCCCTAAAAGAAACAATCTTAGGTGTACCGCAGGAAAGTATTTTAGGACCCTTGATGTTTTCAGTGTTTATTTTTGATTACCCCACTTTCTTATCACATTGTCAAGTACATCTATACGCATATGATATACAGTTATATTCATCTTCTCATAACACCGATACAGAAAGTTGCGTGGCCAATATAAACACAGATTTGCACAAAACATTCATATACTCGGAGAATCATGGGCTGAAAATCAATCCAAATAAAACTATGGCCTTATGCATAGGGTCTCAAAGACAAATAGTAGAAACTCTGATACATTCGGGAGGGCGCGCCAGCATTATCATCCAATGACCACTCTCCACACCGTGAGGTGAGTGATCATTGGGTCCGAGAATTATGTGCCCTGAGCAAGTGCAGTGAGCCAAGAATGACAGCCTTCTGCATCTGTGTGGCTAAGATTTCTGCCTTAGTGTGGCAAGCCGGTATGATTTTAAGATTCAAGAGTAGAGAGGACATCATTCCACCAAGGACTCCAATAATCAGAACAACCATCTTGACAGAGTGATCTGGATAGAGTCTGCGAAGCTCGAAGACAAAATTTCGTTTTTCCTCCTCCACGACAAATATCGTTTTGCTCTGGTGGTCGAGAAGGACTACATCAGGCTTATTAGCTTGTATAAGCCTGAGGGTGGGTTACGAATAGTTCCAATAAATTCAGCACTTCTCATTCCACACAATGGATTCAATATTCCCCGGAGCGTAGGGCAACACCGTTGTCTTGTCAATACCGTAAGGGTGTCGTAGATGGTAATATAGCACTCTTACGGTAGCGTTATGTCGATGAATACAGGCCGAGACCGCATATGCTGGACATGCTGATAGCAAGTGAATTAGGGTCTCGGGCGCCTCGCGGCAGGCCCTGCACCTTGTGTCAGGAACCTCTATACCCATCACGCAACTGCGGTAGACTAAGGTGTTGAAGACACCATCCTGGCAAGCCATTATGAACCCCACAGTTTCCGACCTCAGCCCACTCGACCTGAGAAAAGCGAACGTTAGGCGCTTTGATAAGCCAAGGTCTCCAATGTTATTGAAGAAGACCCCATGCATTAGCTTATCCTTGTGTCTCTGCAGAAGTGAGGTGATCTCCGCGGCTTTCATCTGAGCTTTTTGCTGAACGGGTTCCAACTCGGTGACGGAGTTGTGGTCACCTCGTTCAGAGTCGAAAACTATACCGAGTTCATCAGCTGCTCGGGCAGCTGCTCTAAGGAGAAATTCTTCAATTCCTGCTCTCCCATGGTCGCGGACCATGCAGAGAATGGGGTCCGAACTCCTGACGACTTTACAGGCTGTATCCAGTACCATTCTGTCATGTAGACACTCCAAACTCAAAAGTCCACGGCCTCCCTGTTGTTATTATTGTTATTATATTTGGAATAACGCAATCGAGATATTTGTAAAGCCTTTGACCGTGTGTGGCATGAGTGTTTGTTGACCAAACTCCGATGCTATGGCGTGTCGGATCAATTTTGTGTATGGCTTTTTAGCTTCCTGAAAAAACGTTCCCTGCAAGTGGCCGTCGATGGATATCTCTTGAATACTTTCACCATCAACGCTGGTGTTCCTCAGGGATCCATATTGTCTCCAATCCTCTTTTTACTGTATATCAACGACTTATTAAAAAAAAAAAACAAGAATCCAGTATATTGCTTTGCTGACGACAGTACACTTGTCTCGTCATTCCATTTGGAATCCAAGACATCGGCTACGGAGACACATCTTCACAGGCAGCAGGAGGTTACATAAATTTTTCCGAACAAGATATAATAACATCAGGTCAGACAATTCCGCTTTCTGCTTTGATAAGTTTGTTGTGGGTAAAAATGTACATCAATATGTTTTGGCACAATTATGCCGCTGTAATTGCAAAAGCTGCATCTCAAAAGCTTGGAACACAGTTCCGAACCAGAAAACTGTACCGACCTCAGAAACTTTTGATGCTTTATAAAGCTCAGATCAGACCTTTTTTGGAGTATTGTTTTTATTTATGGAACTCTGCCCTCAAACACAACCTGAAGTCGCTGGATTCCATCTCTTCTATAGATACTTTCACGGGAAGTGTTCAAGTGACTTGGCACATTTGATTCCACCAAGAGCGGTACATATCAGAAATACGCGACGGACTGTGGCTGCTCATAGTTTTGAGGTTAAACTCATTACACCACGAACTACACTGTTTAAGAACTATTTCATCTAGAGAACTGCGTTTATGTGGAATAAACTTCCTGAAAACGTTTTTCCAAATAGATTTAATCTCCAGTGATTCAAATTCAATGTGAATCGCTACAGGCACCGCTCTGAGAGTGCCTTAAAAATTTTCTTGTAGTGTTCTAACCTTGTTTATTTTTCATCTGATTTACTGAAAAAAAAAATAGAGAAATATTGAGAACACTAGAAGATGTTCGATTGCTTTTCATATATTCTACATGCAATAATGAATGACACATTAAATGAAATTCCAAAATAGTAGGCACTAAGTTCTCAGAAATGACTGACTTTTTGCCTTATTCTGCCTCTTGCAGTGGCGTACGGAAATTATACTAATGATAGGATAAAATATATAGAATCACAACAATGTTTTCATTCAAATGCAATAATATTTCTGAGAATTTAGTGCCTATTATTATGGAATTTCAGTATAAGCGATAACTAGAGAATGAAAAATTTGTTGATAATAAAAAACATTTTAGAATACTAGCTTTCATTTCTCTAAAAGTGCAGCTGCTGCACCTTCTTTTATAGTATCTGCTGCACAGATAATTATCTGGAACGTTGTTTTGGCCTAAGGAAATCCATTGTAATAAAAGTTTAATTTTTTCTTAATACTTTTGAAATACACAATAATCGAAAGCGTCAATTGACAGTATGTAATAGGTAATGTAATGTACTAGGTTTTAGGGGTTCAACGCCACCCTAAAAATTTTATGGGCTGAATAGATTTCGTAGTTTTAAATGATGAAGATGCGAGTAATTTCAAGATATTTTCAACCCCTAAAATATGTGATTCAATTTAAAACCTACCTTTTTGATAAATTGATGGATGTAGCCGGTTACTACGTAGTAGGAGATCATAATAAAAAATGAGAAATAGAACTTTCTATGTTTTTATACCACTCTGTATTTGTAACTAACGTTACTAACTCGTATTCATATCTATTGTATAGTTTTATTCCTAGTTATTTACCTATCTTTTTGTTACACCCTGTATATTTCTGTTTCATATTATCGCTGTAAACCTTCCTTCCATTTTTTCTTGGTATCCAGATATACACAAAACCGCAGTTGAAACAGGAAATTTAGTGAGACACAGCATTTTCTTAGTTTGGTGTCTTCAACGATTCATTTGAGTTACTCTTTCGCCGAACAAACTTTTTTCACAACCGCAAACCATTCTACAGACAGCAATTCTCTTCAGACTTTGAAATTCCCATCACATAAAGCAAATTTCGTGTTAAATCTAATTGGAGCCATTAAAAAATCGTCAAGACGACTCCAACTATGTCATTGGGGCGCTTTCATGGGAACGTGACACGACTTGATAGAAGTATCTGCCAGAAAACTGGATTAAATGGCGTAGAAAGTTTCGGTGTCTATTTCAATTCTAAGAAATATTCAACGGGACTTGAAATCAGAATATTTCAGATGTAAGCTCTCGATTATCTTGATTCGGAAGATATTTTGGTGTTTGAGTTGTTTTATATTTATTCATTTATTTATTCAATACATCCAGCAGGCCCAAAAGCTCGTTTACAGGTGTATACAATTAGAATTATGATAATTATACATATAGTAAGATCAATTTTGAATGAAACGGATAATCTCGTTTTTGAATTGTTTGAACGTTACAAAAAATATATCTACACTAAGAACATTATTAACACTTCTAGACATACTATTTATGGGAGAATGAAAATGATGTAGTGTATTGGAAACCGGGATATGAAATATACTACAGAATTTAGATGAAATGCCCGGCACACTAAATAGCATTTGAGACAATAGAGGCGAGCAATCTATCTGTCCATGTATTATTTTATATGCAAAACACATATCTCGGCTTTGTTTGAATTTTTTAGAGATATCATTTGTACCTCGTCCAAAACTGAGTCATATCTATAACCGCTCTCGGGAAATATATATATATAAATCCTTTATTTAGTCAAAGACTAATAAATTATACATACAGGTGAATAACAATTTTAAAGAAATCGATACAATCTAAAAATTATAGTATTTTTTTTGTAACTTGTACAATATCATTAAGCTGTAATATACTTATATTAAAAATAATTAATTACTAATTTACATCTCACCTCAAATATATTGTAAAATCTTACAAGTGAAATTAATAAATTAAACGTCGCGTCGTTCTATAAAACTGAAGTCAACAATGTAAAATATTTACAATCTATATATACATATATATACATATATATATATATATACATACACATATATACACATACACATAGATCCTTATTTAGTCATGAAACTAATAAAAACATTGTGAACAATATACAAATATACAATGATAAAATAGGTGACTCGCACACATGTGTATAAACTTACAAACAAATATAATATATAAAATGAACCACACAACATTTATATACAAAAAAAAATGTTACTACAATATAATTCCATCCGTTAATAGGTGCTTCTTGAGTTTGACTTTAAATATACTCAGACTTTCAGAATTTTTTATATAAACTGGAATATTGTTGTACATGGTTACACCTTTAACAAAAATAGAGTTTTGGCTATATGTTCTGCTAACCAGAGGAACGCGAAGATTACCTCTACATCTAGTATCGTGCTGATGAACATCCTGATTGAGAACTAAGATATTCTGCAAGTATTCAGGTGCTATACCTCTTTTAATTTTATGAATGAATATTAAGGAGTGATATAATAGATAAGTCTTAACCGGTAACCAATGAAGAGTATCGAGCATAGAATTTATTGACGTGTCACGTGCACAACAAAGAATAATTCGCATAGCTCGATTTTGCAATTTTTGCAAACGGCTTAGCACATTTTGATTTACCAGATAAAGCACTGTTGCACAGTAGTTGAAATGAGGAAGAATAAGTGTATTATAAATCATAAGCTTACTCCACTGAGTGAGATGCGGAGAACATCTCCTCAAATAATAAATTTTCATGGCAATTGTTCTTATAACATTTTTTGCATGGTCATTAAAATACAGTTGACGATCAACCAAAACCCCTAAATATTTAAATGTCTCAACCATTTCTATCTGGACACCATCGATTGAAAGTTTTGGCTCTGTTTTCATTACTTCCCTATACATTTTATCTCTACTGATTAACAGCCATTTTGTTTTGCATATTTAAAAAAAATTGAACATTTTCTAAACTAGATATACAGTGTATCTCACTTCTCATGGAAACACCCCCGTATCTTCCGTAATATTCGATGGGGTGAGGTGATTCAAAATGCACCTATCATACGGTAAAACATATTAGGGGGCAAAATAGGCTTAAAATCCCTTCAGATTCGTGATCAGGACTACCAACTTACTATGATTACACTTTTTTCCTGAAAAAATTTCAGTTCTGAAAAATCTGAATTTGTCTCACTTCTTATGGAAACACCCCCGTATCTTCCGTAATATTCGAGGTGGAACGATGAAACTCTCAGGACTGATGAAAATGCTCAAAATGCACCTACCACTTCAATGGGGTTGGCCAAAGTGATTAACACTGTCCGCCACTCGCGATGGAACACCCCATTTTTACGGAAAAACATATTAGGGGGCAAAATAGGCTCAAAATTCCTTCAGATTCGTGATCAGGACTACCAACTTACTACGATTACAATTTTCTCCTGAAAAAATTTCAGTCCTGAAAAATCCGAATTTGTTTCACTTCTCATGGAAACACCCCCGTATCTTCCGTAATAATTGAAGTAGATTTTTTTTTGTTTTGACATCAAAACATGAACGAAATTGTTTAAAAGAAACTCGACTTTTGTTTTCGCATAAATAATTTATTTTTTATTTTGTTGTCAGGAAAGTTATTCCTTCTCAATAAGAGAGAAAATGGTAATTTTGTAAGAGGAACGGAAACATGTAATCAATGTGGTTTTAGGATGGTTAATGTTAGTTCATATTCTCGAAAGTAACAAATGCTCTCTAGATTGATCCAATAGACGAACACCTCTTTACCGCCGTCAGACGATAGCTCAGTCGCCGCGTGCGTCATGCGTCGTTAGGCTGTGTGACAGGATATTACGTGTCAGGAAAGTTATTCCTTGTAAATAAGAGAGAAAATGGTAATTTTGTAAGAGGAACGGAAACATGTAATCAATGTGGTTTTAGGATGGTTAATGTTAGTTCATATTCTCATTTTCCCATTATTTAAAAAAAAACAAGGATATTTTGTGGCGAAAAATGTTATGTATTTCAAAATTCTTTCGAAGTACTACTTTCAAAATCACATTTTTAATTAAAAAACAAAACAATCAATTTTAAATGATTTAACTGTTGACAATTCTATATTTTCGTGCCTTCTAAAAAATTTCCCTCCAATCGAACAAATTTTTCTATGCATCTTTTATTATTTCCTCCAACTCTTCTCAATTCCCTAGGTGTGATTTCTCTACACGCTTGTATAATTCTTGTTGGCCCATCCTTATAAACTTCATTTTTCAAGTTCCCACATAAATAAAAATCCAGTGGAGTTAAATCTGGGGATCGTGGTGGCCATACTACGAGAGGGCTATTGGGTCCTATCCATTTCATAGGTAGATTCCTATTCAACCAAACCCTTGTTATGCCACTATTGTAAACTGGTGAACCACCTAACTGAAAAATCATGCTGTGTCTCACATCCAAAGGTAGTTCTTACAACACATCGGAAAATGCATTTTCGAGATAAACAACAAGTTGTCCGTTTAAATTTTGATCGAAAAAAATGGCCCGATAATATTTTCGTTCAGGATACCACACCACACATTAACTTTCTGAGATATTTGGTCTCTACAATTCACCACCCAATTTGGATTTTGTTCAGCCCAGAACCTCATGTTCTGGGAAGATACAACACCATTCGTGGTGAAGGTAGCCTCATCACTGTATAACACTGTATAACTATATACTTTAAAAAATTCCTGTCATTGAGATAGTTTCCCTGCATCCATAAACGATACTCCATACGGCGGATTTCATCTCCTTCGTGCAAAGTATGTAAACATTTGGGTTTGAACGCATGCATATTATGGCTCTTTAAACACCTCCATATTTTACTGCGGCTCATATTGAGTTGAAGCGATAAGTTTCTCAAACTAATTCTAGGATCAGTTTGATGAGCTGCCAATATCGTATCATCATCAATATGATGTTTTACAATTTTTCTGTCCTTTGTTACTAGGCCGGTGCTCACAAATAGATTATATATTTTATGTACAGTTTCAGGGTGTACAGCTACCTCTAGCGGGTGTCTTATAGTAAATTCAGCGGCCACTTCACGATAAGACCTCACCCCTTCACCAACAATTAAAACAATTTCAATTTTTGCTTGAAGTGACAGACGTGCTATGTTGAACTTTGTCAATCAAAATGAGCTGATATCAGTTAAAATGGGAACTGAAATATTGAAATATGAACAGAAACTCACGAACAGAAAAGAACTGGAACACAGGAACAATATCCAACACAAATACAGGAACAATAAACACAATGGGAACAAAAACACGGCAGAAACAACAGAAACAACGGTGATTCAAAGAACAAAGAACAACAATACTAGAAACAATAAATGCAATGAAAACTGGTCTGGGGGTTAATACAACAAGATCTTTCAACAATATTGTCAGGTTGACAGTAAATATCAATGAGCAACTGTTTTCCATGGTGATTTCAGGGCACCGCATGATTCAATGAAACTGATGTAATTCAATCCCTTCAAATGATTTCAGACAACAATTCAGCAAGTAGGTAAAATAATCTAAATTCTACCTGTTCAGGTATTGGAAGCGACTATTTTGCGCCGTAATATGTTTTACCTAAAAATGGGGTGTTCCATCGCGAGTGGCGGACAGTGTATATCACTTTGGCCAACCTCATTCAGGTGGTAGGTGCATTTTGAGCATTTCCATCAGTCCTGAGAGTTTCATCGTTCTAACTCGAATATTACGGAAGATACGGGGGTGTTTCCATGTTTCATATTGGTCGGACTTCAAACGACACTGCAGTACTCTAATTTCTCCTGATCAATGTTAAGTGAACTGTTTTCAAAGAATTAAAGGTATTAAATTCCTTGCAGTTGCGTATCAAGAAACCCTGACTTCTCATTGAAGTTGATATTACATTCTGAAAATGATTGGAAAACGCGAGTTTTTGATCAAACAAAACCCTCAGATCGTTTGATTTCGTGAATCGCATTAAACTTTCGCCATCTGGTACCTAATTGAATGTTACCGGTAATATTTTACATGTGAATTATTTTACATTTATTTGTGTTCAAGTACAATTTATTACGAATACACCAACTAGTCAAAGAGTTTATTTATGTCCTCTCTCGCGATGAACAATGTTATTGACTACTACACAGTGGACTACCAATATCAAATAATTGCGACTTAGGGTTTTGGGTTCCATTTTTGGCCAGATATTTTTCTCACGAAAATTTATTTAGGTGACGATGGGATAATTCTGCTACGTTACTAATCTGACAGGACAACGAGTCTGCGAATAGTCACGATGCTCTCTAGGTGGCTCATAAAGTTATTAAGTATACTACCGAGAACATAAATCTATTGACCATCGCAGTGGATGGTAAAGCAGAAAAAACATTATCTACACCTGGTGTAGCTCGCCAGCTGTACTGGAAAAACAACAATATTAAAACTCAATACAGGCGATATATGATACATCAGTATTTCGCAAGATCAGTTTCCATTTCTCATCGGATGAAAACATTTAGGTTTTTTAATTTTGACATTTCAGTATAATCGAGAAACGAAATTAAAATTATTTTGACGAGAAGGAAGTAGATGATTGAAAAATTAATAACAGAGGCTTTACTAATTACAGGGTCTCTTCATTTAACAGTGTCATTTTTATTTTCAGAATATAATTTGCTACGGTAGAATTATATGATATATTCAAAATAAGGATTTCAAAAATCATTGTCTTTTAATAATTATTATTCTGTTACTGAAATACTCAACTGTAAAGAGCTGAAAGAAATGTCGAAAATAGTTGATGTAATACTAGATTGACTCCTGATGAGATGGGAAAGCTAATAATTCAAAATTTATACGAATTCAGAGCAGTAATTACATAATTTTCGATTGGAAACTTCAACGAATCAGATTTGCTAATGAAATAATACAATTGCTTCAACTCACTTACTTTTTATATTCTCTTCAATTTAGAATTTACTCAGATTGCTCTGTTCAAATCTAATATATGAGATATTTATTGTCCATGATACGTACGAATATTTTTGAATAAGAGATCAAAATCTATAGAATATCAATATTGGGATATATCGGGATATCGATGTCTAGATGAATATACTTTTGAAGTACCAAAATAGATATCCATTAGATACCCATCATGGACGTCGATAAAATTACTGTATATATATTTTGATTCATCATTTTTATAAAATCGAATTCAATTTCAATATAAGGAAGTTTTGTAATGATTTGTATACTTTTTATATTTCATTTCATAAGGTCATCCATTTGTTTTATATGGATGATCTACTAAAACTTTATGCCTCTGGAGAGGAGGATAGGTACCAAGAAATTTAGTACTGTCTGACGAAATCACATGACTACTTACTCTGACTCGAAAATCGTCAATTTTCCTGATAGTTCTGGAATAGACCTGCATCAAAACAGTTTCACTGGGATTTACAACTAAGTAGTTTTTGCGGCACCAACTTGTAAATTCAACAGACAGCTCATTGAGTTGCTATACACATTGCGGGCTATCAGCATCCGCAGTGTGTATTGTTTTGTCTGTATATAGGATGATTCGGTTTGTATCGATATGTTCTGGCATATCATTGATGAAAAGCAGAAACATCAGAGGTCCCAAAATGGATTCTTGAGGGAGTTACCGTATGGTTGTGATTGACAGTTTTCATAATTCATAGATATCTTTCTGAGAGTCAAGTATTACTTGAGCCATGAAATTACATTTCCTTTGAACCCTAGCGAGTATAACTTAGTCAGAGTTATTTCATGATCAATGATATCAGTTTTTTGGTGGGAGGCTTTGAAGTTAGAAGTGTTTTGCATGTTAGGCGACTTTCTGCTATCGAAAAAAATTAATCAAAGTATTTGCATGAGATTTTGTGTAAAAAGTGGAATAAGGTGCTTAAAAATACTTGAAATGTTGACAGTGGCATACGGTGATTGAACTCTGAATCGAAAAAATGTCTACAAGTGGTACACTGAAGATCGAGAAGATGTGTATGACGACGCTTGACAACTGATAACGTGAAGAAAACTATAATAGATAAACGTTGAGTCACTATTAGAAAGGTTGCTGAGGGTGTCGACATATCGGTTGGTGCATGACCTGCAATATTTTCATAAATTTTGGGCATGAAGCGTGTGGCAGCGAAGTTTCTTCCAAAATTGCTGAATTTTGACCAAAAAACAGTCGCATTAGCATAGCTCAGGAATTGTTGAATGAAGTCAACGATGAACCATATTTGTTGTAAAGGGTTATAACTGATGGATATATGGTTATGACATTGAAACCAAAGTCCAACCTTCCCAATGAAAAGGCCAAGTTGAGCCAAGATCAAAAAAAGCACACCAAGTTATTGGATCAAATATCAAAGTATTGCTCACTTTTTTCTTCAATAGGGAGTATTATCTTGAACTTACGCGCCAATGGCGAGAAGCAATATGAATAAATCGTCCAGTATTGTGGAAAAACAATTCATGACTCGCCATTGCTTGTTCGCAATTTTTTGGCCAATAACAACAACGTACTCCTTTCTCAGCTACCGTTTTCACCAGATTTGCTCCCCTGCGACTTTTTCTTGTTCCCAAGATTGGAGAGATCCATAAAAGGACAGCGTTCTGGGACGATCGAGGGGATAAAAATCGAATCCCTGAGAGTGCTCAAAAAAATACAGTGCATATCAGAACTGTTTCGAGAATTGACAAAAACGCTGACACAATATATGGGGGGAATATTTTGAAGAAACGAAATATAAATTGATGAAAAAACAAATATTTCCTGACAAAATTGAAAATGCACCTGCTTTTTTAACAGAGTTGTACTTCTGAGAATGATGTATTATTATATGATGTTAATAAATATGTTGATGTGAGTTAAGTAAATATATTTCTAGTTATTATTATTTTTGTTATTTTTGAATGAAAATTTTGATTCGGCTAGACTCTTATGTTGAGTTTAAATTCTATAACTTAGTGTATAGAGATTTTTCTCAACACCTTAGGTGGATTAAGGCACAAACACAACGATTACTTACCCAAATTTGTCCTTATTTGCAGATGTTCCTGTGAAAAAATTTGAAAAAGACACAACTGATTTCAGAAAATGTAGAATAATGATAATAATGAATGTAAAAATGTCTAAAAATGTCCTAAACCTACACCGAACTAATTTAGTGTGAATATCGGAACGCACTCTTTGTCTGTAAAATGTCAGTTGATTATTCAGGGTCACTGTGATTTGTTTGCAAACGTAAATTCTGGATTCAAAGTTTATTTTGATTGTCCTGTTATTTTATTCTTGGACAATTTCTTTTATATATGCATATATTTTATTTGAAGGAAAATCGGTAAATACCTGGTTTTCCTCCAATGTTGGTGTGAGTTTTCTAAACTTCGGAGCTGAATCGTGGAAATTTCACCGGAAATAGGCTTATCAGGTTGGTCCTTGCTATATTAACTTTTAATTAATTATAACTTTTCTTCATAATAACTTTTTAAATTTATGGCAGACAGATAATTTACGTGGCGATCACCTTCGTCGCCTTGAGAAGAATCCGTTTGTTGACAAAATAGTTGAAAATCTCTTACTTTCCTTAGTTACCACCTCTCAATTTTCATAACTACACATTTTCAACTTCAGTATCAGAAAAATTATCTATTCTATGATTTTCATATTTGTTATTGAATTTAGGTACATCTTTACTTAACGATTTTGTACAGAAATGGTTACCCTCACTTATGTCTGAATATAAATATTTTTCAAAAGAATCACTTGATGTCCGTATCTAAGGAAATGGTTCACAATAATAATTTTCTAATTTTTTATTATTTCTGAATAATTACAATTAGATTATTATGTCTTTTCCAATTTTTCATAACAGATATTAATTTGATTTCATCTGACATTTATTTATAACCTATATCGGTTACCTGTTTTTGAAATTTAATGAAATTTGGTGCACAAATCTTGAAATTTAAATTTCCCACTCTTTTGAATTCGTTTCCTGCCAAGTCCATGAATTCCAATACATGTACAGGGTGTCCTCGCTGTACTTCTGTATCTGAACTTTTCTGTGATGTTGTGAATATCTCTACACATTGTTGTTTTTGAGCCATTTTATAACAGTATATCCATTGTACATCTAATAGAAGTTTTTGTGTTACTTATGTTTGTACACAGAATTTTTTGGTGAATGTTGTCGATGCTATTTCTTGTGACCTCAATTCACTGTATTCAGCCAAGCTAGCGTAGAGACGTGCAACAAATGAAAACCCATAATCAAGCGAAAAATGGCCAACTCTCGCCAAACGGTCACCTCCCACTAAATCGGGTAAGCGGAAAGCGGAGATAAGTGAAAAAAAAAACAGTCATCACCCGATGTCGATTGTACATACTAACAATCAAAACCTCGTGAAGTAAGTTGGCTTGTGATCTCTGAATTTTTTATTTTTATGTTTTGTTCAATCGCTCTATTTTTACTTGTATTTTATTTCACTGTTATTTGATTTTAGGTGTTTTTGCTCAATATAATTGTTATTTTTCAGCTATTCTGTTTCACTTCTTCTTCTAAGTTTATTTCAAGAATTTCAAATCATTTCATATATCAGACAATGGAAGTCCGAACTGATGAAATTCATTAATAGCAATGTTTTCAGTATGAAAATGAAAACAAAAAACTGTACCAAACTGAACAAGTTTAAATTTTCAGCTGTGGTATTGGATATTGATTCGAATCTGAACTCTTTTATTGGAATATTATTTGGTGTACGAAAATATGATTTATATTGAGAAGAAATCTTGAATAAACCCTACGGTATGCTTTGAAGAGAACTGCATGACATGAAAGTCCGGAAACCCAAAAGTTCGCAACAAAAAAATCTCATTACCGTGCATGGCCATGATTCTAAATTCATGTGTTTCTTTCATACGTGTTCATGAATAGAAATGGGAACTTCGAACTACATAAAGATGAAAATCCGCCTCTCACTTCGAATATTCAGATTTTCATAGAGCTTCGTGCAATTTCAATTCCTTCTGACCAAATTAGCTATCGATTTATGCTAAATAATACAGGCAGCCGATGCATTTCAGTTTGGGAAGTATTGTGTATAGAAATGCCAACTCAGCAAGCCGCAACCCACAAAACACCTACAAGTTTTCTTCGAACTGAATTGTGGGAAAATGGGATTGACAGCTTTTATACTGAATACGAAATGGGGCAATGATGGAACTGAGTATAACAAAGTTTCTATTATATGGTTAAATATTCTAAAATGGTCTGAATAATCACTGGTATTACCTAAGGAATGAGGAAGAGATATAACGATTTATTCAGACCTCATTAATTCAAAGGGACTTGATTTTCAAGACCGATTCAATGAAGAGGCTCTCATCAGATATTTCCTTAAATAAAAGATTTACTCTTGCTCATCTTCTTCAGTTTTCATGTTGGAAAGGAAACGCAATGCATAAAATAGAATATTCAACGTTCATGAATTTCATCAGTCAGTTTTACCAATCAAAATGAGAAATATTCATTGTGCCTATTTCTTTTACAACGCTATATATCATAGAGTCAAACATGTATACATGTATCAATCAATCAATTTTTTCAATCAATCAATTTATTTCATGAAAGGCAATGGTTACATTGGAAATTTACAAAGAATAAAAAAATTACAAAAAATAAACAAGAACCCTACAAAAGATAATCTTGTCCGTAGGGATTAACTTTTCGATATTTTTTCTAATATCTTAGCAAAATTTGATATCGATGATATTGGTCTATAATTTGATGGAACTTATTGTCTCCCTTTTTATGAATGGGAGACAATTTTGAATTGTGACGGACATACTCCTTGTATTATTATTTTGTTTATCAGATGACATAAAAGTGAAGCTATTTCTCTTGCGATCTGTTGCAATGTCTCAGCTTTTATTGAATCTATTCCGGGAGATTTATGAGTTTTCAGGGAGTGGATTATATTGCGAATCTCTGTGGGGTCTGTTGGTTTCAAGAATATAGAGCCTCTTGTGGGAGAACTGCGATTTATTTTCAATGAGTTCTCCCTTCTCGTTGATAATTGATTTTAATTGATTTGTGCTTTTGTTTTCGCCGCTCACTTCTTTGATTGTTTCCCATTAGAGTTTACTTGTTACCTTTGCTTTTACTAATTTTATTTATATAATAATTGTATTTTGTCGTTCTAATCAATTCATTTAGTTGATTTCTGTATGTGATAAATTCTCGTTTGTTTTCTGCGTTACTCATATCTTGCTTATAATGTTTGTGTAAAGTTTCTTTGCGTTTTATTGAATTCATTAATCCTATTGTGATCCAAGGTTTCCTTTTTTTGTATTTACTATTGTATTTAATAATTTAAGTGTGTGTTTCGATCATGTTTTTATTATATCAGTAAAATATTCAGCTGCTTCTTCTACTCCCTCAATTTCATAAAATTCTATCCAGCTATGCGTTATTATTGTTCTTCTCAATAGTGCATAATCAATGAATTTCCTAAAGTACGCATCGTCACATGTTTTTCTGATCGGTTTGTGGTTTATAATATTGGTTAATACGGTGGAGTAATGATCTGTGATAGAGTTGTCAATTACAAAAGCAGAGCATAAATTAGTTGGTAACCCATTTTTAATTTTCACAAATATGTGATATAAGCAAGAGTCTTTTCTAGTGGCTACATTGATAGTAGAGGTGAAATTGTATTCGTTCCTCAGATTCAGATATTTATTTGTGTCTTTGCTATCTAGCAATAAATTTATGCTAATATCCCCCACTATGACTTCGAGGTCAAAATCACCTCTCACCTCTCTGACTGAAATATACTCTTAGTTTTCCAACAAAATCATCTGTACAGGTATTTTCAATTGAAATTTTTGAGATAATTACATTACATTCGGCAATTTTCACTACTTCATGCTGATAACTTATACCTTTTTTACATACATAATTACTCCATCATTCTGATTGATATCGTCTTCACTATAAAACTCATCGTAACCATCAATTCTGAGAAAGCCAGTTTCATTTATTCTCTAAATTTCAGTTGAAACTATAATATCAAATTCCTTGGTGAGGTGATCACATTTTATCATTGGTTAGTCAAAATTTTTTGAGATACTTCTTATATTTTGATGGAAGATACTTACCTTTTCGACTTTCTCTGTTGATATATGTACATTAATATCTTCGATATTCTTCAGTGTTTTTGTGGGAAATTTAACATATTCTGTACTCATTCATAAACCTACATTCAAGTGAAGGTTATGTGCAAACTTCAACTCACCTAGAGTGATGTATATAATAGGTTTACTGATCACATGTATACAAAAATACATTTCTTCCTTTCCTCCTGCTGAAAAAGAAGGAAAAAAGAAGGGCTTGGCAGGAAAAGGGAGTGGTTCATTGGAGAAGGCGGGTGAATGACAAGGCGGTGAGGTCGAGATGTAGGGCTCAAAGATGACACTTGGTTAGCATAACCACACAGCTCCTAAGGGGTAGTGGGAGGTGCCCACGATGATGGCACTTGGAAAGCACGACCATACAGCCCCTATGGGGTAGTGGGAGGTGTCCCTGATGATGTTAGCGGGTAGGTCTCCCCTCAGTTTTAGCTTTCCGTCTAGGACTCGCTTTCTGTCGGAGCTTACGCGAGAAGTGTCGTGACCTTGATTTGGGGTAGTTCTGACGTGAAATTTACTTGCTCAGTGTTGGGGTTTTGAGGAACCTCCTGAAAAATGTACATAAAATAACCAGGTGAGAGTAGTTCTGGTATTATTGTTCGCCCATGAATTATCTCATCTGATCTTCTCACGAACTAGCGATTTGAATCGCGACGTTCGTAAAAAACCTCCGTAGCCTCTCGTGTTTGCGGGGCTGATTATCGTGACTTCTGACCGCTCTCGTCAGCGGACTTCTTGGCAGGAAAAACAAGTCAACTTCACCGATGTGAAGAACTTACCTACTGTTGTAGGACTGAAAAACATTATCCATTTCATTTCGTTGGGAAGATACATTCATAAAATGTTGATGCTGCACGGAAATTATTTTTAATGTATAGAAGATGTATAAATGGAAATTAACACAAACATACTGGAAAACAGTTTCTGTAAGATTTTCACATTACAGTTTACGAAACTGCAACATGTGTTACACTTCATTTAAGCTTCTTCAGGTATATCTGTCTGCTATCATTTGTTATGATAAACATACTTCCATAACTTTTATCGATCTTACATCTTTCACAATCTAGAAAATATGATAATTGTAATAAATAACTTTATATGGGTGTGCAGAGGCCAATCATTCGGGTTCATCCCGAGTCACTGCGTGAATTAAAACCCAGATATGCCTATTGTACTATATTTAGTACGGTCGACATGCAGCGGTTTTTACGTGCACGAGAGCTATCAGTGTGGTAAATGCTTAAGTATACTTGTAACATTGTGGCTAGACGGCCTACATTCAGTTTTGTTGTGTAAAAGTGAGAATTTTTTTTTGGAATACAGATATAAATAGAAATGGCTGAGTACGGTGTCAACTTTGCAAGGTATGTACATTTCAAGCATAAGAAATCAGAATGTATTTTACCAATTGCTGGTAATTAGAAGAAAAATGATAATTATATCATAAATCTTTGGATATATTCATTATTCAGAAAACTGTTTTTTGTTTGGGGTGGCATTTTGGGGATGTACTAAATATAGTACATTAGGAAAATACATGTCTATCAATGTTATTTCATTTCAGAGGTTTTTCACTCAACGAAGCTCTAGCTATGTTGGAAGATGATGGTGAATTAGCTGAAACAGTAGATGAAATTTTCATTTTCCCCCAGAAAATGCCACGGCTGAAGTAACAGATGAAGATTCTGGGACGGAAGATATTTTTACAATTGATAATTTACCTGCATCTTAGTTACAAGCAACAGCATTCGCATGATATAAATAATTCAGAGAATCCGATGGAACTTTTCTCGAAATTCTTCGATGAAGAAATAATCGAACTTTTCGAGAGTAGCAGTAATAATTATTCCCAACAAAAAAATCGAACACCTAATATAAAACATTCTGAATTCAAAGCTTTCATTGGAGTTTGCTTGCTTAGTGGATACGTACAGGTGCCGAGAAGAAGAATGTATTGGGAACGTGAAAAGATGAACATAACGAGTTGGTTGCCGAAGCAATTTCAAGGGACAGATTTGAATAAATTTTTTCCAATTCACATGTGTCAGATAATCAACAATTAGACAACCATGACAAATTTGCAAAAGTGAGGCCCCTATTCATTCTTCTGAATAAAAAGTTCATGGAAAACTCGATTGTCGAAGAAATGCACTCAATGATGAAGCCATGGTATCTTATTATGGACGCCATGGCTGCAAACAATTCATTCACGGAAAGCCAATAAGATATGGCTTCAAATTACGGGTTGGAAGTACAAGACTTGGTTACTTGAATTGGTTTAAACCATACCAAGGTGCTGCAACAAATATAAGTGAATGATATGTAGAGTTAGGAGTTGGCGCAGGAGTGGTATTGGAATACGCACAAGCCCTGCGCAAGAAATGGACGTACAGAAAATTTCATCTCTTTGTCGACAACTTCTTCTCGTTCATTCCTCTGATTGAAGAGCTGATGAAAGAAAATTTTTTCGCAACTAGTACAGCAAGAGAGAACCGAATGGCAGGAAATACCCTCATAGACTCTAAAGTTCTGAAAAAAAAAAGCGAGGAAGCTATGACTATAAGAAAATTTCAAATCAGAATATAATCGCAGTAAAGTGGCATGACAACGACATCGTAACTCTGCTCAATTTTTCAGGAGTCGAACCTCTGCATGTGGTCAAATGTTACTCGCAAAAGGAGAAGAAGAATATTCAAGTAAGTATAATCACTTCCATTGTCTATTATATAAAATGATTTGAAATCCCTGAAACAAGTAAAAAAGAATAATTAAAAAAAAGGATAGTTGAAAATAACAATTATATTAAGCAACAATAAACCTGAAATTAAATGATAGTAAAATAACCTACAAGTAAAAATATAATAATCGAATAAATAAAAATTAAAGGAATGCAAAAAGAAAATAATAAAAATAAAAAAGTGTAGAGATTCCAAGTCACGTTAGTTCACGACGTTTCGATTGTTGGTATCTACAATCGTCTTCGGGTGATGACTGTCATCACCCGAAGACGATTGTAGATACCAACAATCGAAACGTCGTGAACTAACGTGACTTGGAATCTCTACACTTTTTTATTTTTATTATTTTCTTTTTGCATTCCTTTAATTTTTATTTATTCAATTATTATATTTTTACTTGTAGGTTATTTTACTATCATTTCATTTCAGGTTTATTGTTGCTTAATATAATTGTTTAATTATTCTTTTTTACTTGTTTCAGGGATTTCAAATCATTTTATATAATAGACAATGGAAGTCCGAACTAGTGAAATTCATCACGAAACATTGTCAATCACCTTCAAACATAAGTATAATCACCTTTTATACGCAGTTATATATAATGTATAGTTCATTTTTAGGTGGAGCAGCCACATGTCATAAGCATGTATAACTCTAATATGGGAGGAGTCGATCGCTGTGACCAGAATATCAGCTTATATCGCACATCTCTGAGAGGGAAAAAAATGGTATATTCCTTTGCTTACCCACAGCATTGACATGTGCGTTCAGAATGCTGGGCAATTACATAAAAAATATGGAGGAGTCCTAGATCAGCTAAGTTTCAGAGGACGAATTGCCACAATATTACTGATTCAAAATAAAAAGCAAGCTACATACCAAAAAGGACATTCGAGTAGAACACAAGGTATTGATTTGCGTTACGACCGGTTAGACCATCTTGTGATTTCGCAGGCAAAACAGACCCGATGTGGATACTGTCATGAGAAAATAACAACAAGATGTTTGAAATGTGATATTGGAGTACACGTGAAATGCAATATTTCATACAAAATAATATTTTTTTGTAGTAGTACATCTACCTAATGTACTATATGTAGTACATTAGGTAGATTAGGTCTTGATTTTGTATTTTTTATAAAATTAAAATTTTAAGAAAAATTCAATCTCTTTTTTGTCGCTAATGAGCTTCAATTTCTTCAAAATTACTTTTTGAAAATTTCAAATAATCCTATAGGCATATCTGGGTTAAAATATATTTCACGAAGAAAAATGTTCTATTCATTAGTTACTCATTGTATACGAATGAATGAAACTTCTTCACGAAGTTCGTGGAAAGGTAATTCATGGGCGAACCATGATACCAGAACAACTCTTACCTGGTTTTTCAGGAGGTTCCTCAAAACCCCAAAACTGAACAAGTAAATTGTTCGCCAGAACTAACTCAAATCAAGGTCACAACAAAGCTCACGTGGTCGGCAGGAAGCGAGTTGTAGACGGAAGGCTAAAGCTTAGCTATTGCCGAGAAGAGAGCTTCCCACTAACATCACCGGGGGTACCTCCCACTACCTCTTAGGGGCTGTGTGGTCGTGCCTACCAAGTGTCATCATCGATGGCACCTCCCACTCCTCCTTAGGAACTGTGTCGTCGTGCTTTCCAAGTGTCATCATCGGGGGCACCTCCCACCACCCCTTAGGCGCTGTGTGGTCGTGCTTACATCTCCCACTACCTCTCAAAAGCTGTATGGTCGTGCTTACCAAGTGTCATCTTTAGGTTCTGCATCTCGACCTCACTCCCTTGTCATTCACCCCCTTCTACGCCCCCTTCCCCTCCGAACAACTTCCTTTCCCTCCCAAACGTGTAGGTATATATGTACATATGAATATTTTTGATTTTTGATTGGCACAGTTGACTGATGAAATCTGCTCCCGTCTTCAGAATTGAAAAAAATTAGGGATATTCATAGTTTAATCTTCGCTGGTTCACTCCATTTTTATACGTTCTCGTCGGATGTAGAAAGAGATTTAATATGTGGATATGTCAATATTTTTGATCGACTTTCAAAACATTCGAAATTGTATTATTTCTGATATTTCTGATATTTGATATTTTCTGATATTCTGATATTTTTTCTCTGATATTTGTCTATTGCAATTTCGCCGCTATCCATATTTTTATTCAAGACGGGTGCGATCACTTCTCTCCAGATATAAGAATATTCGCTTATTCTTTGAGTTCACGTCTTCTAGAATGAGGTTCATTGGCAATCATTCTTGTCTTGTTCCATTCAACTTGGTGTTCACCGTCTGATTTCAAAATGTGTTCTGACTTCCTGTTAATTGACTGTTTTTAATGTAATCTCGATGTTCATTCTCACGCATATTCGATGGTATTGAAGTTTGTTTGTAGTGTTTTAGTTGCCTGTTTATTTTCTATCGCATTCAATGTTGAATCAACGAACGAATCCGGATAAGTGTTCTCTTTCAGAACAGAATTCATTGATGATACTTCTCATTGACATTTTCAGCAGTATTATAAATTGTTTTTGCTGTTATAGAGACGATTTAATATACATTTTTCAATACTCATATGTTGGTTTGATGTAGTATAGATATTTATTAGTGTGTGTTTCCCTTCATGAATATTTGTATTAAATTGAATTCATGACCTCTTCAAAACATTCAGCAAAGGAAGTTGATCATCTTGTTCAGTATCTATTGCGAACTCCATGCTTAGTTATTAAAACTTACAGAAGCATCAAAATCATCATCGCTTTCATTCCAAATAGCATCGAAATCGTCAGTATATATCTCCACCAGCCTTGAGGACCGTTCTGGTGAATTTCAACAAAAGATAGATTGAAGCCATTGTGATTATGGTTAAGGTATCACTTTTATCAGCTGGAAGTATTTCAATATCAGTATCTGGACGAAGGGATCTTATTGCAATTCTCTTACAGTTATCCAAGCTATTTCTAGTGAGCTGAGGTCGTGACAACATCGGCCACACCAATAGAAAAATTTCCAACAGAGCCTATGAGCATGAACTAGCTGTTCGCGAATCAGACCCAGCCTCATCTCTCGTGAAACATTACTTCGAAACAGGACACACGCTAGGCTTCAAAAACACCAAAACCATTGCTACGGAAAAAACTCAAGACAAGATAATTCGTGAAGGCACTGAAATTGTGAAACGTCCCAAGTGCCTTAACCCGGTTGATTCACAGGGACTACAAGGTAAAACGTCAATTAAAAAGTCAAGAATTCATTTCCGGCATGTCGTGTACCTTTACACGTATAAATACTGGACTTGAACAACAAGTTTATCATTGTTCTCTTGGAACTGAAAAAAGTTGAAAAAAAAGCCAGGGACGAGGTAGATTACGACTCCGTCATAAGTCATGCTAACAATACCTTTTTTTCTCAGGATTTGTTATTACTCACACCTTTTTTGGTTCACAATATCATTGATTATCAAAATACCTAGAAATATGATAATTAAAAAATGGAAACATTTCAATTTATCGTCTTTCACGTTGAATAGTTCACATAGGAGTGAAAGCTTTTCTCTAGTAATAAATCTAAATGTAACATTGCAGAGAAAACACATACATACTGTATAATTTTATCGAATAGCACCGATTTGCACCTGAATTTGGATTCATTTTCTAATATCATTAACATTTCATTAATCCATGATAAAACTTGTACAATTTTCGCACTGAAAATTTTATTTCATACGCGTTTCGCGACATGGTTGCTTCATCAATCGGACTGATACCAGTACGAATCATAAATCGTCTCAAATAAAATTTATCGTGGAAATTGTATGATTTTTATCATGGATAGCGTTATTGATTTTCATCGAGTATTTGAAGATGGAAGTTATTAGCAAACCAATATAACGTTATATGCAGGCCATATTGAAGGCCAAACAAGTCCTAAAATATACAGTGATACAATGATTGGTACCTGCATTAGGTACCTGAATTTAAAAATGAATCTGAATCATCAATACCTCATCTGAAATACTAAAACAACTCCTGTAACATATCAAAATTACCGATTATTAATCCAAAAATACTACTTGTGGATTGTTAGAATTTTTGTGTTTTCTTCATTAATTGTGTTGTTTGTTTCTTGTAGATGTCCGTATATAGCTTATTTTTCATCTGATAACATATGGTCTCGGTATCTCATGTTGAAATTTCTGCCTGTTTGGCCTGTATACGCTGCTGAACAGTCACCACATCCTAGTCATATGCTCGATTTTTTTCACTTACACTTTTTGGGTTTTGTATTGAATACCGTGTTTCCTTGATGATTCTTGATAGCAAATTATATAATTATGTTGAATTTTGAGAAATAGTTTTTATGTTTTCGGAGAGCTTTCCCGAATATCTTATGCTTTCATATTTCTCAGCTTCTTTAGGTTTTAAATTAACACGCTTTTATCAGCTTCACCTGTATGTATGTATGTATGTTTGTAACTCTCAAGCTTGACAGAATTATCGACCCCATTGCTTGATATATTCGCAGGTAGATGGCGCTGTACGTAACTTCCTTGATATATCGACATCATTGCTTGATTTATTCGCGGGCAGATGGCGCTGTACGTAACCTCCTTGATATAATTCGAACTCACTTTACATGTCCCTCTTTTGCGCGCCTGCTCCCTTGGGCTTGGTAGCTGATTTTCAGGCTTCCTCTCCGGAAAATATCAATGGTAATTTTTCTAAACAATATATGCCTGATTTATCCCAGAGTTTAGATAAAATAAATATAGTTCAAAAAGACTAAAAAACACGCTTTTATAGCATACGAAACTAAAAAATGAAAAATGAATATAGTTAAAAAAACTGAAAAACACTTTTAAAGTGTTTGTGCTTTTAAAGAACATCAAACTAAAGAGTTAAAAATATTTTTTATGAATATAAATAATTAAAGATAATTTATTTGATAATGGACTGAAGGAATCCATGGGGATTCTACAATCCGTGGAAGTGTTTTTTCTATTCACGTTGAAGTGATATTTATTATTAATTTGGTAATAGTGAGATCCAGAAATTTGATGCTGTTGTTCCATTCAATTTTGACCGTGAATTTGATTTTATTGTGAAGAGTGTTGAGGAAAATCGGGAATTGATTGATGTTTATTCGTCAAAACCTACGAAGAAATCATCCACATATCCACAATCCATATTGGAAACCAATTATTATCAGTGTTGGGTTTTTCAGATAATGTCCATGGTTGTTCGCATTGGAGAGTTGTATCTAATACAAATATAGTGAGAAGTGGTGTCTTGTGATAATTGTGAATGACATGCCTGCTGTAATACAATTTTATTTTCATTTACCTACATATTTTTGTGACGTTAATGTGGTGCTTTTGATCATACACAAAATTTCCATTAGATTTTGTATATACTTTTCGAAACGTGAATATGATTCAGAATATGTTAGGTTAGGTTAGGTCCAAAGTGAGTGGGTCTATTCGACCCTCCACTGTAACCCGCAAGGGTTTATTGTGACCCACACTTATTCTCACTCGACCAAATAAACCCATCTTCTTAACGAAGTCGATGAGTTTGAATGGTGAGTGGTCTTTCAGGTCAGATGGTAAGAGTACGGCTCTGCAGTACATTGAAAACCTGATTCGGTCCCCAGTGGGGCAGGCACAAATTCGAGTCGAGGTGCAAGATTCCCACCTTGATACCCGCGACAACCTTCCCATTTAAGGGGTTTTGCACGTCAGCTACACCACGTCAGCTACAACTGTGCAGGACTTTTTCGCCTTTGGTTTTGGTGAATCATCACTTGAGTGCAAACATTTGCTAACCTGCTCATGGGAGGTTTGTTCCTCCACCTGAGACAGATTCTGCGTACGCCGCTCAAGAATTTGGTGCAAGGCGGTTTTATGAGGTACCCCGCTCTTGAGGAGACCACTCAGTCGTTTCCTGGCTGCACCATCAAGCCTTTTTTTTAGGTTCTGTTATTGGATCAGGAGTTGGGGAGTTGAGAAGCTCTCGCTCCTAAAATACATTTACAGGGAGGTCAGTTGGAATCGTAAACGCGACATCCATCTCCTCTATAGACTCAGCGTCAGAAAGAATTTTCAAGTTTACTCTGTCCATAAAAGTCCTACGAGTAGCTAGGGAAAGAAGGTCAATCATGGCAGAGCACCGCATTACCGTGAAAAGGCGATGCTACGACGAGAGGGCGCCCAGTATCTCGAAGGATCCGTAGAGACAGCTGATAGGCTCAGTGTCATTCATCCTCTTGGCACGGATACACACACCTTAGGATTAAGCCATCGTTGGGATGCCATTCAGTTAGGGAATAACAGTACCACAAATGATTCTGTCATTTCCGTATCCAGCGGGGCTACGTGGAAGCAGGCATCCGATGCACAGTGGTTCAGGCAGTGAGAGATGAACAAGGACAGCCAATATGTTAATACAATACCAACAATTAGGATTCATCGCTCCAAAGAAAAACGTCATTATGATATTTGAAAAAGTTTACCGGCATGGTCTTTAGATTGTCAGTCGAGATGACTACCACTACGCTTATTTATCGAATATTATTATTAGGTATGATTATATTATCCAATATTCCAACTATCAAAATACAAGTTTCGTCCTAAATAAATGAATACATTAAGTTACTTCCTCTTGGTAACGCATGAAATGTACTCGTTATTTTAGTTGTTTATCTTCCTGCTCTCGGTTTCAGTGGAGCTTCAATTATATTAAGTGTTCCATGCGAACCCATCGAAATTCTCGAATGTATACAGGTTTGATACCCTCATAACTCCGTTTCAATTAATATTAATTTCTAGATGAGGAGAGGTTGAGAAAGCTTCAATTCATCTCTGTGCGGTAGTTTCATTAGAGCAGAGCGAAAGAAAGTCTTCGCGGTAATACCTCCATTCGACGGAAAATCTTCCACCAAGCCTTTCATTAATTTTAATCAAGTATCTGGAGATTTTCCATAAACAAATCCACATAATTTTCCCGGAGCAGTCAGGATAATTGATGCTTTGAAAGAACCTGTGACCGAAGAAAAATGAAAGACCATGTTTTATTCTGAAAATTATGAAATGTGAGATCAGAGGTCGAGTGTTTCACCGAACAAGCCAGCACTTTTCATTTTATATCGTTTGTGAGAGAATCTGAACACAAAAAACCCTTCTTGACAATTTTGAATTGTAAATTGTAACATAACAATTGTTTGAATTTCTCTTTTATTTTTTCACATATCTGGGATTTATCCGAGCAGTTTACAGTAGTACAGCAGAATGCTAACACTTACTCAAAGTCCATATTGTTTATTTTGGCTATTTTCATTCATGTTACTTTTATGCAGGGTCCTGCAACAGTGGCGTGGTGTTCCATATCTCAATTTAGGAAACAGATAGGAATCTAAATTTCTAGAATATCACCTCATTGCACGAGCTAGACAAAATAAAAATATTGGAGGTCACACAGGGTGTTCAATTTTTTCTGGGCGGATCCCAACTGTGTTTTTTTTTAATAGCAACCTATATTTTTTTATTGCTTTTTCGGTTTCTACATAAAAAATAAAAGACACTTTATGTATATCTTCACTTCGAAAATATTGACGGTTTTCGAGATATCTAGCATGACAGGTTTTTTCCCAATATTCGTCACTGAGAATATTCAAAATTATAAAGTTGTACCAAGTCCAATTGTTTTTTTTAATCAAATATTCTACAGTGGTAACTCTCTCAAAGATATATTTGAAGTCAACCTGTGATATACAGGGTATGAAAAACCGCTTGCCACATATTGTAAATAAAAATTTGCAGCATCTTCCTTATTTTAAATGGAACACCCTGTATATTATTGATCCATAAGGAGCGTCAACGAAACCTCTACAAATTTCATTGAGTATTCCGTATGACTAGGTTCCATAGTTTTTCTTAAAAAAGCATTTTTTTCGAAAAATGGTCGTTCTTCCTATTACTACGCTATAAACTCGACGAAAGACTTTTTTCAAAGCGTAATCCATTTGACGACTGATAAAAATGAATGAAAGATATCTTATTTCAATTTTGAACATTATAGCGTTTCGTTGACGCTCATTATGGATCAATAATATACAGGGTGTTTCATTTAAAATAGGGAAGATTCTGCAAATTTTTGTTTACAATATGTGGCAAGCGGTTTTTCATACCCTGTATATCACAGGTCGACTTCAGATACATCGTTTGAGAGAGTTACCACTGTAGAATATTTGACAAAAAAAATACAATTGGACTTGGCACAACTTTATAATTACAAATATTCTGAGTGACGAATATTGGAAAAAAAACCCGTCATGCTAGATATCTCGAAAACCGTCAATATTTTTGAAGTGAAGATATACATAAAGTGTCTTTCATTTTCTATGTAGAAACTGAAAAAACGATAAAAAATATAGGTTGTCATTTGAAAAAACAGAGTTGGGATCCGCCCAGAAAAAATTGAACACCCTGTGGGACCGCCAATATTTTTATTTCGAAGAGCTCGAGCAATAAGGTAATATTATAGAAATTTAGATTTCTATCTGTTTCCTAAATAGAGATATGGAATACCGCGCCACTGTTGCAGGACCCTGTATATACAAATAGAAGAGTACTAATGGACGTCTACAACTACAATGTCTACAACGTCTTCAACTGTTCAGTCGTAGAGTTGTTTTTCATAGAGATTAACGTTGAGTGAGAAGTGAGGTACAGAAAGAGATATCTACTTTTAGTAATGTCATATTTACAATCGTTGTGTATGTCTGAAGGGACCGACTAATGGAACTTCGAACCTATACCGACTCTATGTGTAAAGGATTGAATTTACAATGGGTCTTTGTGGTTAAAGATATCAATTTAGAAATGGATTATATATCACATTTTGGGCCATCAGGATTTCTTAACAACAGTTTCTTTTGTATTACAGTTCTGCCAGGCACAATTACAAGATCATCAGAATCATAAGAGCATATAATCATAGAAAGCGTACAAGCACACAAATATCGAATCATAAGAACCACTAGTAGCATAAAAACATGATAAAATTGAACCAAGAAGGAGATCGTCGTTGACGTGTCTGGCTGCGTCGTAAAATATAGGTCTGAGGTGGCTACTGCTGGAGATTCGGATCCCAAGATTCCGAGAAGTCTACTTGGAGGAGTGTTAAACATGCCTTGAGTTTCTTTGATGCTTTCTGGAAATGAGATTTCGATTAAAAGTTGTGAAGTTTAGTGCAAAAAGTTCAAGGTCAAAACACCAAGCACTACAGGAAAATTCTCGTGGCGCTCTCAGAGCGGTGCCTGTGCAAAAGTAGCGATTCACATTGGATTTGAATCGCTGGAAAATGAATCCATTTGAAAAAACGTTCTCAGGAAGTTTACATACTTCCCCAAACATACTTCAGGGTATGTTTGAGGGAAGAGCTCCATACATGAGAACAATACTCCAAAGAAGCTCTGTTCTGAGCTTTATAAAGCATCAATAGTTGCTGAGGCGTGAACAGTTTTCTGGTTCGGAACAGTGTTCCAAGCTTTTGAGAAGCAGCCTCTGCATTTCCAGCCTTTGCAATTAAAGTAACCATTGGAAGGACTGGAAAATTTCAAAACTTCGACATTGTGATTTTTTTATCCAGTGACAATTTATGTTTGATAGTGATAATTACAACGATAGGCATACAAAACCCCATTGAAACTCTCAAATAAACGGTATTCCTTGTTTTATTCTTGAAGTGTCTCCTATCCCGGTAAAACTATGTCGATCCATAGTGAGAAGTATTGAAAAGATTTTTCGAAATTTATGTAGATGGCGTCCAAACGAGAGCTTTCACTTTGGTAATCATTTTCAGCATTTACAATTGAATTTCTAACAGACCTGCGCCTTTGCCTTCGAAAATCAACAGTTGGTAATTCCAACTGGGTACATGTACCAAAATCAAAATCAAAACTCCATTGCCTATTCCTCTTCACAATACTAGAGCTCCAAAGACAGTCTTATGTAAAAACATATATACATCTCTCCCCCATACGGGTGTGTGTGGAGTAGGGGTAGGAAGAATGATGATGGTGACGGGTGGCTCCCTGTCCAAAAAAACTTCATTACGTCTTCCCTCTGAGTCATCTCACTTTCTGCTCAGGCTCACGCAAGAATTGTCGTGTGGTTGCTCTTCGTAACCTGATGACGTACCGTTTATTCGGTATTTAGGTTAGTCACTAACTCCTGGAAAACGTTCATGCAAAAACCAGGTCACGAGTGACCCATGAACTGTCCTAGCTACTTTTCCCATGAACTGAACGTGATCATGCTCGCGCCGTTCACGGAAGATATCCAGAGTTTCATAAATCACTCCGGGGCATATGTACCGCTTTCTTGCTCTCGATCAGAAACGAGTAAGAAAACGGTATGAGGGATGTTCCGATCAATCATCTTGATTTGCTCAAATTGAAAGTACATTGATAGAGGTATATTTTTATGAGGCGTAAGTTTTTGGAAAAAAAGCTATTTGGCTTTCACCTCTACATCATTATGCAAAAAATAATGGAGAACTTTCAAAGAAAGAAAACAAAGCATTTCGTTTGAGACAAACTCTTCAAAAACGATACTTTCAGACACGAACTGGAATGAAGAAGCCTTCCCGAAACAACTAGTTCCACATGCATGTTGAATTAGACGAAAGAAGAAATTCTTTCGAAATACATACTTTCATATGAACATCGAATTAGAGGAAACTCACTTTTTTTATCCAGTTTGTACTCCACACATTCGTTATGGAATTGAATCAGATATAATTCATAGAAACGATACACAATGAAATAACATGAAAGAGATTCGGAATACGACTCTGTCTTATCACCCCATCAGCACCTATCTGGATAAGTACAATATGAAGCAGTCATTTCATTCATAACATTACAAATTTATGCCACAGATGTGAAAAATCTGCTCATATCTCAATGACAATACGTGAAAACATTTATATTTAAGTGCTGATGAGGTAATAAGACAATTGTCTTATTTCGAAACTTCAAGTATGCCATTCAGTATGATAGTTTTACATGTGAGTGAAATTTTATATCGTAATTATTTCATACATGATATTCTGTAACGCTCTTATGAATGATATCTGTTTCAATTCCATAAAGAATGTTTAGAATACAAAATGAATAGAAAAAAGTTCAATTCTGAGTTTATATGAAAGTATTTGTTTATAAAGAATTTTTTTCGCTTGATTCAATGTTCATGTGAAATAAATTGTTTCGAGAGGGTTTTTTTTCTTCAGTTTGTGCCTGAAAGTAACTTCTAGGAATGTTCTATACTTTTTTGTGGAAGGTTTATTTCAAAAAACCAAAAAATCAGTTTTTCCAACATCTTGGTTTGCCTTCTCATATATGTATGGAAATAATCCTGAAATTGAAATATTAATGAATCTTATTTAGATGATTTTACCTCCATTTGTTTTCTCTTCCAGTGAATTTTTTTCCATAAAGAAAAGGTTTGAATTTTTTCTGTTGGAGTGATCGTTCGTTGTGTTCGAATAGGCTGCTGGAAATTACTTGAAATATATTTGATGTTGATTTGTGATAGAAAATTTTGAATAAGAATGTCATGCAGATTAGATCAAGTGAGCTTGAAAATCGTTGTTTTCTGGAAATCTAAAGAAATTAACTCCAAACGTACAAGCCAGTCTCGAAAATACCTACACACTAGGTTGAATGGACTGCCAGCTATCAGAAAACAACTACTCCCGTAGCTAATACCACGAAGGACATTGGATTATATCCGACAGGCGTCAGTGCAGGAATCTTCACAAAAAAGTTCCTGCATAATATGCAATTGGCAATACAACTGAAAGAGTCGACCTTCAATTTTGGAACGAACGAGGTACTAACCAACTGCATATCCGAAATTTTCCCGATTCCTCTGAATAAGGAAGAAAAAGTTTCTTATATGTCGGATATAATCCAACGCCTTTCGTGGTATTAGCCAGGGAATTAGTTGTTTTCTGATAGGCGTCAGTCCATTCAACTTACTTTAAAAGTTCATTTCTTCAGATTTGTTTACTGCCAGTCTTCAAGCATAGCCCACTGACTAATTAGAAAGTTTACCGAAAACTTGATAATATTTTCGAAATAACTTGAAACTTCAATGAGTTTTCGACAATTTCGATCATTATATCATTATGAAGATGCCTGAACTGCGAATCGTATGTAGTTAGATTCGTTATGTGACAGTTTTGTTCGTCACGACGTTATATAGAGCTATTTAAATTCGAGTCTATAGTTTTTGGTTCGAGCGATATATGGAAAAAACTCGAAAATTTCGAATTTCTATGTTTGCTTTATCTTCTTCATCTATATAGACTTTGATAATCTTTGGAGCACTCTCAACTATGATATTTTAAATTCAAACCTGTGCTTTGGTAGTAAATTTGATAATTACTCTCTTATTATTCTTGAAAACATCACCAAGTACATGAAATGTAGTGGCATATTAACCACGGATATTTTCAATGTGGTTTTTTCATGTTGCACAACTTTCAGAAGTTTTATGTCTAGTCCCAATTTTTGCTAGTTTCGGCCTCAAACTGTGAATGGGTTCATGTTTCAGTATTAAAAGTTCATAACTCTTTGATTCTTGCATCGCCGTTAATAAGTTCATCAATTGAAATGTGATTGTTTTTTTTTTCAGATGTTGCCAAGAGTGTGCCAAGACTGAGGGGGAACCCTGTGGGGGTGACCTAGGTTTCAGCGGCACATGTGAGCCTGGGCTTTCATGTCAACAACCTGGACCCTCCCCAAGTGAAGGATTGTGTAGGCCCATCATTTTCGACAACCACGAGGATACGTGAAGAATGCTTCATAATTTTTTGTTACTTTGTAAGTATACAAACGAGACGTTTTCTCAATTGTCATAAAACATATCAGAACCATTACAGTTATTGTGGAATTTGTGTAATTTTTGTGCTAAATTTTGGGTCTGCCAATGTTCAATTCTTTTCGTTGGCTACCAAAGTGATGAAATATTTGTCAAGAACACAAGAGAAATTCTATGAAAATAGTATTTTTGACTGAGAGGATCGTTCCAAACGTATTTGCGAGGGCTCGATATTGTAAACCATCGAGTTTCCCAATCCTTAAGCTATATACAGGGTTATTCAACGGCTGAATGATAACGAAAAAATTGATTCTATATCTTTTGGTTTATGAGTTTACGGGTGAAGCCAATTTTATATCTTGCTGTATATTTTTTATTTGCATCTATATTCCAGATCGGTTTATATTTTGCCATTGGAATTTGGTCTCGTCAAACTTGAAGCATTCTCAACTCTCTAATTTCAATTGAAGCAATTGGCAATATCAATATAATTTCGTAAAATCGAAGTTTTTTCAAAATTTTTGAGTTACGATATCACAAAACTCAAATATTTCTATTCCTGGAAGGACTTGCATATTCCAGAAACCATCAATGGAAATTTTGTATTCTTCTGGTACTTTTCATTTTGGTGCATTTTTCAAACAATATTCAAAATTTTTCGTCCTGCCACGTCCTCATGAGGGGTGCTGAAAATAACCACAATTTCCTTGTTAGACTCATTTTTCTTTGGAATACTAACCCCACTGAAAATAAACATGAAACGACAGAAAACTCAATTATTTCTTGTTAAAGTCGAATTAGAGCCCACGGTGTTCTTTTGCAAAGTTTGTACATCGACCGTTTTTGAGCTCCGGTTTTATCGAAATTCATCAATTTATTGATTGATTTTTCTCTAAATGATCGAATATTCATTGAAAGTATAGCGAACTCAGGTTTGTTTGAATGAATCATTCAAAATAAAAGAATTTTTGGCATCCATGTCTTAATATCTTCTGATGTAGCAATTCTGAAACCAATAAATTTCTCCCCTATGGAATTCCTGCAATATGGAGTTTCATCTTATCACATGGAATAAAAAAATGGCATCAATTAATGCTGAAATCTTCATAGAGAAAATTGTTGTAGTTAGCATAAATACGAATTTTCTTGAAATATTTATCAGCTGGTTCGGTGTAAATGCCAAATGGAAAATTATTTCGGTAACGGTACATATTTTAACGAAATCCCGAAACATGTCAAATTCAAATTATAATTTGACATACTTCAACGGAAAAATGCTACTCCTACCTTCACCCCCGTTGAATGACATGTACAACCCCAATTTTTTAACTGGAAAGTATAAGCTTATGATATATTGTTTGAAAGGTATATTCATTCTCTGTTCAAAAATGTTATTGGTTTCAAGTTTATTGCAACAACTAAGAAATTCGATAAAATACACTCGAAACATATTGCAATATACTCAAAACTTATTCCATGTTGAGGTATTGATATTAAAAAAGCAAGAAAAAAACCATAGCAATGTTCTTTTTCGATGATATCCTTTAAAAAATTTCCGTGGCAACGTTAATTTAAAACGCCTTGTTAACTTGTTTTGTATGTTACATGATTAGTTGTCGGTATTTCAATTTAAGTTTAAAGTTCGTTAACTTCAAGGCTGACAAATGGTTACATTAACGGAAATGCATAAAATAACAGTTTTACAAATGCGGTTACGGAGACGAAACCCGAACACAACAGAAAGTAGCTTGCCTATTTCATGAGAAGTTTCCTAATTTACTACCCGTATCTCAAGAAACAATAAGCAGAATAGAGAAGCAGTTTCGCGAGCTTGGTCGTGTGGGGCAGATAAAAGAAGCAGCTGCCAATGCAATGAGTGAAGAACTCAAATTAGATGTGATGCTTGAGTTTGAGGAAAACCCACATGCATCGAGTAGACAGGCATCCACTACATGCAAATTCAAATTTATATCCGGTTCCGGGAAACCCTCAACTTCCAGTGAATACGACATGGTTTCAGCAGAATGGAGCAACACTACATTACCAAGTTAATATCCGGCAATACCTCGATACATTTCCTAATCGGTGGATAGGGAGGCGAGGATCGATTGAATGGCCAGCGCGATCAGCTGATCTTTCATCATTAGATTTTTTTATGGGGATGAGTGAAAAGCAATGTGTACAAAACTATACCTGCAGATTTGAATGACTTAATAGACCAAAAGCAGTATTTGCTTGATTTGAAAGGGTTATATTTTTTAGGAGTGATTAATTTTTTTGGGAAAGAAAGTTTTTGGCTTTCTACTACTCCATCTGATACAAAAAAAATGGATGAGAGAATCTTCCAAAGAAAGGAAGGATTAATCAATTTGAAAATAAGTAACTCTATATATGGATGTGTAGATCATGCAAAGAAGTAACTTTCAGACACAAACTGAAAGAAATTCCTCCTGAAACAGCTACTTTCATATATTTGCTTATTTATTCATCGCACAACTAGGGATATAAACAGAATAAATCCAAAATATATCGTTCTTTTACAATTGAAAGATAGTGAGTAAACAATATACATATAAACAGTAAGTATATTATACTAGTAACGAATATGAGAAATATAAAATGAACAATATAGGAAGAACCGATAACTATATCCATTTGACATAGTTTTCAAATCTAAGTAATGGTAACCTCAGTTTTTCAATATCATTTCAATAACTATTGAAGGATCTGACAATTCTGTATAGGATTATTACCTACATTGGATTTTCTGAATGAAGTAGCAAAGAGATCATGCTTTCGCACGATTTTCGATTATTAAATATTTTGTACAACAATAATATTTTCTTTCTATCCAAAACAGATAACAGGGAATACTTTTGATGCAAGATCAAACTAATCTTCCTTTTGAAGTTGATCTCTTGGTTATCGAAACACGTCGCGAGATGTTAAAATAAAGGTTTGGTGTTGGGAAAAAAAACTCATTATTATAAATTATAAAGGAAAATGGTCACAAGTTACTCCCCTGTGGTACACCTGATGTAACCACAAATGGTTCTGATTGGTAACCGTTACCATCCACAACTTGATGTCTTCCTGTAATATATGACAATATCCACACCAGAAGATGCTGATCTATGCTGATCTTCGCAAATCTTTCAACGATCGAGTTATAACTCAATTTATTGAAAGCTTTGCTGAAATCCATATAAATCACATCCACTTGCATCTGTTCATCCATTCTATTTGTGACATAATCTGTAAACCCAATTAAATTAGTATTAATGGATCTACAAGAAAAAAACCATGTTGTTGTTATATCTTCCTATTTTGTGTATGACCTAAAATAAATAATCCCATGCATAATTTTTTCGAACAATTTTTCGGAATTGAATATACATACATGATTTCCGGTTTGGAATGAGAGACTTGAAACCAACTTCTGGTATAAAACCTCTTCAATCAATGAATTATCATTAATTACTTCTTGTTTTTTATTTACCAGATTTCATTCCTTTGTACTTTCTGAAGGAGCTATCTGAATAGCTCCTTTCAAAAATCGCTCTATATATTCCATTGATGGAGTTATAATCATATATGTTTTTTGTAGGTTATATTTTTTTACTATAACTCGTATGCTAGTTGAAAACTTGTTATATCCCAGCCAATAATATGATTTATGTTCACATTCAAAATGTTGTAAAATCGTCCCATTCCCTGAATAGCCGGTGAACGAGAAAGTACAGCAATTTTCTCCAGTTCAGTTTATATAGGGCAAGTTATTCCTTTCAGGAAATAAATCGAACCAATATATTCAAACCCTCCCTCTTTTCAAGTCGGATGACCTTTGAAATAACGACCATCCGCATCCCAATCCTTCAGAAAAAGCAAAGACGGTTCTCAGGTCGGAAAACTCTTTGTTATACTTAAAAAAAGGAGATAAATATCCCGCCATCTGGGGATTCTTGTACCGGAAATTACTTCCGGTGGGAATAAGTCCGGGGCTCGGATTGTATTCAACACTTGTCGTCAATTTCAATCGTACGCTCGGGATCAAAGTGACTACAGGAAATGGAAGGTATCACATGATATTGTCCAATAGTTTAGGAAGTAGGAAGTTTCCAACTTATACAAATCTGTTCTGATTTCTAGAGAACTTGAACAGTTCTTTGATGATACAATAAAAGGATACTGAAGGAAGGGATAAAAGATGTTGAAATATGGTTCCACTTTAAGATTCTTGAACTCCAAGTTGATTGTTTTTGAGTTGAAATTTCGTAAACCAGATAATGAATCAAATGGAAGTTGGAAATTCTTCGAATGAAAGAAACCTTTGAAATTATTTTCATTAAAATAGAATTCAGATCTTCTGCAAGCTAATTGTGGTTAATTGCAGTTTCAACAAGGATAATGGTTTTCGTTTCTTTCATCATTTCATATCATACCTTCTGTTGATTCACATTTAGAGTGATGGAAGCCGCTGCCTAAAAATGTGTTCTATTGGGTATTCGTCATGTTAGTCAGCAACAAGTTGGAAAAAGTGAAAAATAGTTAAAAATCTCCTGAAAATATGAACAAGAGCTCATTTGATTCTAAACGAGTCCTAGAAAAATGCATGCGTAATATTTTACGGTGGGTAGAAAATTACGATTGTTATAAACAGAATAATCGAGGAAAAATGAGGTATTCCGTTTTTTAATAACATTAAGACTATGAATATTCAAGGAATGCTACAAAAAGATTTTTGAAGACAAAAGTCACGACTCACGATAATGTACCTCCATTATTTATAATTTTAATTTGACGCTGAAAAAAGGGCTCCGCGCGCCTGTTATACCATAGCCGCTGGAAAAATAACGTTTCACCGAAAATAATATTTTAACCAAGCAATAATTTGAAAAAAATATTCTGTGTTGAATCAATATTTTTTCATCAGAAAAGAATAGCAACAATTTTTTTCTTGACTATTGAATTTCTCTATTTGTTTATGAACAATTTGCTAACAAATGATGCTATCAATCACTGTCATTTGTTTATGATAAAACCATAAAATCAAAAAATGAAAAAATATTCACCCTCATTTCTTTGATATCCATAAAGTTCTTCACTTAGAAAAATGTAATAAACGAAAACATGCATGATCTTCTTGAGTATACATATAAGAAGAGCTCCACGAAGCGAAATTTGTTTAAGTTCATCATTCAAACTATTATTCAACTATTTATCAGAGAAGAGATGCAATAATGATTCAGTTCACTTTGAAAAAATTATTTTCTGTGAAACGCTATTTTCAGCGGCTATGCCTCTGTAAAACAGGTGCGCGAACCCCTATTTTCAGCGTTGAAATAAATTTATGAATAATAGAGGGATATATTTCCGGAAGTCGAGACTCCTCCAATTTTTATTTTCATTCCTTAAATAATTATAGTTTCAATGTTATTAAGGAAAACCCTCGATTACTTTATTTATAACAATTGTAATTTTTTATCCACTGTAATATAGGGAACGCCGTTTCACTTTTTATTGTCACAAATATTCATTCCTCAATTCATTCAACTAACAATTCATTTATTTGAATTTAATTGATTCATGCATTTGTTCGACACATTGAAAACGATTGTTCGCAAAATTTGTTCTATTTTAAATGACACTTGATTTCAAATGTTACATGAATGAAATCGTTGTTTGAATAGAAAAGAAATAACTTGAAGCTTTTATTGATCCCGAAGAAAAATATTGTTTCAGAGTATTGGAAAATGGAACGCCAATTTATTATATATTATGCTGGAAAATAATCTATATACTTACATATAGTTCAACTCAGCAATGAACAAACATTTTTATTCAAAAGTCAATGGAATGTATTATTCGAGTAAATTCAACAAACGTTTCAATTTCGCATATAATTTTGACCTCTGAATAATTACGACTGTTGAATCATAATGAAACTTCAAATTCACTTTCTAAAATTAAGTTTGGGAATAAAATTTCAATGAATGTATTTGAATGACTGTCAAAGTTTTCCCATGAAACATTCATGGTAATAAAAATAGACTTTCGTTTGTCCGAAAATATAGCAAATTAAGTTTCCATACTAAATATATTTCTATGAATAATAAAGATTGTTATATTTCAATTTTATTGAAATTGTTGAATATTTCCAACATTCATTTTAATGCATTCAATTCAAAATTTGGTTACAACTTTTGTGCAAAACATTCTCAAGCCAGTATCATTTTATTTCATCAATCTTTTTAAAAAGCTAATTTCTGACAAAGAATAAAAATTTTTGATGATTTAAAAAGTTTGTAGCATTTGAAAGATACATTTAAAACGATTGTTGATAATTTTAATTCGGTGCTGGTATCGAGCGGATTCATCAAGAACTTCAATATTAATAAAAAGTGAAACGACGTGGCACGTTGTTTTACTTTCTATTGGTATTTTGTAAAAATGAATTGTTTTGACTGTTGCATTTAGGTGATACATGAATTAAATTGATTGTTGATAATTTTTATTCGTACTATGACCAACGCCATACATATATGCAGTTATGTAGTTCCACAAAAATACGCCCGACGTCAGCGCCGAATAAAAATTATCAACAATCAATTTAATTCATGTATCACTGAAATTCAACAAACAAAATAATCCAGCTCATTTCAAAGGAATATTAATAAAAAGTAAAACGGTGTGGCACGCTGTTTCACTTTCTATTGGTATTCTATTGGTATCCATATAACCTTTTTTGACATAAAAATCTATCTTCACAAAAATCGCACGGAAATGATTTTTTTTTTCATTTTCAGCTCTATTTTTTGTACGGGTTAGGAAATATCCCACTCGTAATCAATATGAGAATTTATAAAAATGTTCTAAACGCTTTTGGCAAATTACTTTTTACATGATTTCCACGTGCACAACTTACAACTGACGGCATACAACTGAAACTCATTTGTTATTTCAGGACTATAAAAGTCAGAAACTGAAAATGATAAATTAACAATTATCATCACGTAACTGAAGTTTTTGAAAAACAATTACCTTCATATGATGTTCTGTGGTTGGACGTTGGCGAGTGGAAATCGATCGTTCAGCTTTCACCGACCAACACCCACGTCGAACCGACCGGCTACCGACAGACGATTTGAAATATAGTACTTACCAGTATAGTTTGAAGGTGCAATCATGTGATATTTATTTGAGGATTTTGAGGGAGGATTTGACAAGGGAAAAACTATTTGGTCTCTATCCTGAAATTTTCTGCGTTGAAATTTTCTTCCACTGGTGTTATAGTCTGTGCGGTTACGAAGCAGGAGAGTTTAGGAATCTTCTGAAATGAAACAACTCCTTTAATCAGTTTTTCCAACTTCTCATCTCATGTTTCGTGAATATGATAAGTTAGTTAATTCATAATATATACTCATACATAGTATTTCACTCCAGTGTTTTGGTGTTTTGAAATTGTCCTTATCAACATATATGGGTAGTGGGAAAACGTTTTTTGCTTTCTACTTTTACTTCTAGGCATGCATATGCCTATCTTTGTAAAGTTTATTTTGAAGTCAAATACTGTCTTTTGTCCTACATTTTTTTAATGAAGATGAAGAAGTCAAAAGTCAATTTTTTTTTCAAAAACTCCCAATCTCTAATCTAATCTCTCTCTTAAAATACTCAACTCAAATTTTGCTTGTAGATTTACCGAATCTGTGTGGAATTTTCTGATTTTGTGCTAGTTTCGGAACTTGGAGAACACATTTTCTACTGCATAATGTATCTTTAGAGTTCGTATTATTAAATTCAGATGTAGCTACTCCGTGGTCCACCCGAATTGTTTTTTATTTAGGGAAAATAGTTGAACAACAAGTATAATATAATTGTAATCTAGTAAAAAAGTTTTCGACTTTGAAAACCCAAAGGAATAAGGTTACATAGTCAAAAAAATGGTATAGGCCACCATCTCCTGGTAGCTATATAATCCACCATCTTCTTGTATCAAATCTTGACAGATTGCCAGATAACGTGACACTCACATATTTCACACTACTACATGCGATAATAAACGTGGTGTTATACAAAATACATGTGATTTTTAGAATGAATGTACACTCCTTGATTGAATTGAATTTTCTTCAAAGTACTTCTTGTTCGAATCAACATGTCCAGTAGCCTTTCAAGCTTGTCTCACAGTGGCAAATTTATTTAGGCAGATTTATAATACCAAAAATCAAACATATGGCTTATGAGAACTCGAACACAGGTAATTGATTAGTAGCGGCAACTAAAAAATTGTAACACGATTTCCCTGGGGATTAAATTGTTACTAACAAAATAGAACCCTCAGGTTCATACGTATCTTCGCATACTGGAATCAGAAAGTTGCTCTTGAATTTTCAGTTGCTATTTTGTTGTGCGTCAACAAGTCGCTTGACAATGAAATATTTGTGGTAGTTGAATTACTTCTGGCGTTGAATAATATGAAAATAGAAGGATGTATAGATTGAAATGTCAAAAAAGTGTTTCTAAACTTTTCTCACTCACGCGAGAAAAATAAAAATTTTACTAGATATTTTTTGAACTATGAATCAACTGACTAGAGTATCCATCGTCGAGATTGAAAAATTGACAATGAGTGGTTGGCTTTAGTTTCAACAGAACTTCGTGAAGGAACAACTGTTAATACATTCACACAAGAGGAATCCAAACTTTTAACAGTCAACAATAATCATTTGCAACCACTTTTGAATTAAAACTTTTGTCAAAAAATTATCCAATCATTATTTTTTCTCAACTCATAGCATGAGCTGTTACCATAATAACTGATCTATGATCGTTTTTGAACTGGTTAGTTAAGGCATTCAAAAATATTAAGAAAATCTCGGAGCTAATTTGATTTATCCAACACCTGTTTTCAGTAAGCAATGATATCTTTCTTCACATAACGAGAAAATATGCATTTGGCACATCTGTACTATGCATTCCCTTCATGTTTACGTCACATTTTCTTTTCCAATTTGCACTGATGTCTTTTCCAGTTCAAATTCAGAACGCCCCATCTAGAGATTCAAGATAAAAATCCAATATTCGCCATGAGCTTAGAGAACACCTATAAAGCTGTATTGTATCGAATCGAATTGCATTGCTACATTCCTATACACTTTCTGGAAATCCTTAACCCTACTCCTTTCGTTTGATGTTGCTTCTTTCAGTCAATTCGAATCTCGCAGGAAATGATTTCCATGCAAAAAGTGATATTCGATGAATCTCATCACGTAATGTAAATTTTTGTTGATAAGCAGAAGAGATGTGCATTAGAGTTGGTATCCCAGGAGAAATCTTCACAAATAATACTACTATGTAAAGAGAAATATTTTTTCAGCACCAACGAATACCTGTTTGCTTTCGATGTTATTGAGTCCTTTGAAATGTTCTACACCTCTGTTATGATTTAACTCACTGAAATACCACTTTATGTTCATTATGATAACATTTTCAGCAAGTTTTACTGACAAATCATGAAATTTCTGTCTATTCTAATTCGTACAACTCCCAAATGAAGCAGTTGCTCGCTATCCTGAGTTATTATAACAAACTTGGGAAAGTTTTGCTGTAGTTTCCGAATATGCTTAACTGCTTTGGAAATGTACATTTTCTATTCCCTATAAATCAGATTCTTCATAACATCAACTTTAATATTTATTCATTCGAAGGCATTAGACATTTATTACATTAGGAAAATTTTCAGATGATATATATATATATATATATATATATATATATATATATATATATATATATATATATATGAAGTTTCAGCCTTTCGGTCATAACATTGTTTCCTTCACAATTCCCCTCCATATTACATTTAACCATTTCAAATCTTCCACATTGTTCATCTCCATTTGGTTTTCTGTGTTCAGAACCATCATAAGTCTGAATCAATCCATTTTTTCCCGATGGCCTTATTATCTGATTTTTTGAGCCATCCTTTTTCCCATCGCTCTTAACCCTCATCAGACCTTTAATCACTCCGTAGTATATTGTACGCACTATTTCTCCCTCACTTTCAAAATGTTTTGCACAGAAACGATACATTGAAAATCATGAAAAATGAAAAATAAAACTTTATTGTATTAGTTTGGTCCTAATAGGATGAAACTACAGTAACGTTAGTTATAAATAAAAGTGTTAAAGATACATAAAAAGTTTCAATTCTCATTTTTCATGATAATCTCTACCACGTAGTGACGGCTGCATTCATCAATTCACGTTCAAAATCCTGGGCAAAACGTATTTCAGAATATCAGATTATCCAGACTCCTGACAGAAGAATGAAATATGAGGTATGTCTAACTACCGACCAATAACACCTGCAATGTCAACAAAAGTACTTTGTACTTTTCTTTTTTGATCTTTCCCTTCTGAACGGAGAATATTTTCCATCCAAATGATTTTCTACTTTTTAATAAATATTAAATTTTAATTATTTTGAAGGACCGTTAAGAGACACGTCGTTGAAAAAGTATTCAGTAATTTTATTATCGAGACATCCATGTATTGGACTGATACTGATATCCCTTGGAGAGAAATAAAAAATCTGGATTTTCTCTACTTTTGAACATTTTTCTAAAAACTTCTGAATTCTGATTTGCATAAAGAACAAATAAAACCAATTGACAGAAAAGACAAATGATTGAAATACAAATTATTATTGCTCTAGTTCCCACTATTCAGCATAGTTGGGCTTCTTAGGTTTTAGTAAAGGTAAGGTCAGGACATTCTATAGGAAAACAGATGTCTGAAGTCCGATTTGCACAAAGAATGAACAATACCAATTGACAGAAAAAATAAAGAATTGAAAGACGAATACATTATTGCTCTTGTTTCGACTATTCAGCATGGTTGGGCTTTTGAGGTTTCAATAAAGGTTAAGTTAGAATATTCTATAGGAAAATAGAATACTTCTATATGAATGAAATGAAAAGGCTAGTTTCATATTAATTTTTCAATGAAAAAACGAATTTCCTATAGTATTCTTTTGATATTTCAAGATATAGGTTATTGAACTTCTTATAGATAAAACCTTTAATTTATATAGAACATGAACAGAGCGGATCTCCGAAATAAATTATATTTTTCAGAATAAAAAATACAACCATTATGCTATGCGACACTCTTGTTTCAAATATAAATACTATAAATCAAGTACAGCAGAACTTTCGATCAAAATATTATTATTTCATGATTTTCAAACATATACCTCTGATCGTCTTCATATGTGTGGCTCATATATGTTTATATACATTTATTGGAATACATAACATACATGATTCATGATACATGATTGAAACAATAACAATGAATATTTTATGGGTTTGTCGAATCATTTTCCTCATAACAGAAATTTGAATGACTGCTTCAGTAAAAAAGTGGAGAAACTCACAATTGTAGGTGGGTAGATTATATTGATTGAGTCTTTTTCAAGTCCATTCAAAGATGGTGTATTCATTCTTGGTACAATTTCCTGTAATTTTACTTTGAAATATACGAGAGTAAAACTACTTTTGGTAGTTTCTCATCAGTTCCTCAGTGACGCTGATTCGTTTCTATTTGTACGTTACTACGTCTTATAGCTAGTGTGATCTCCTTACAAGCTCAATAAAATGTTTGTAAACAATTTCCCAAGCTCATACATTTCAATGCCACGAAAGTGGAGCGTTGACATTTAAAAGATGATAATCTTTTTCTGGCGCATGGATACAGAGAGAAAACCTAATAATAGATTTTTCATGTACAAAATCTTTCCATTCTTATGAGATGGAAAGAAAGAAATAAAATGAAGGATGACGGTACACGTAGAATAGGAACAAGGAAAAATAAACTTCATGTGCATTATTTAATTCGCATTGAAAACAATAATGTGAGTCTCTTAGCTAAGATATTACCTATATCCTTTCAATTGAAATGTGAATTATTTCATCTTTCATTGTAGGTATTATTTGAGAGTTACATTATGGATACACTTCTTTCCTGAAAAAATTTCAGTCCTGAAAAATCCGAATTTGTTTCACTTCTCATGGAAACACCCCCGTATCTTCCGTAATAATTGGAGTATTTTTTTTTTGGTTTTGACATCAAAACATGAACGAAATTGTTTAAGAGAAACTCGACTTTTGTTTTCACATGAATAATTTATTTTTTATTTTGTTGTCAGGAAAGTTATTCCTTCTCAATAAGAGAGAAAATGGTAATTTTTTAAGAGGAACGGAAGCATGTAATCAGTGAGGTTTTAGGATGGTTAATGTTAGTTTATTTTCTCATTTTCCCATTATTTAAAAAAAACAAGGATATTTTGTGGCGAAAAATGTTATGTAGTTCAAAATTCTTCGAAGTACTACTTTCAAAATCACAAACAAAACAATTAATTTCAAATGATTTAACAGTTGACAATTTTATATTTTCATGCCTTCTATGAAATTTCCCTCCAATCGAACAAATTTTTCTATGCGCCTTCTATTATTTCCTCCAACTCTTTTCAGTTCTCTAGGTGTGATTTCTCTACACGCTTGTATAATTCTTGCACGGAGATCTTCCTTATTTGTTGGTCTATCCTTATAAACTTTATTTTTCAAGTTTCCCCATAAAAAAATCCAGTGGAGTTGAATCTGGGGATCGTGGTGGCCATACTACGAGAGGGCTATTGGGTCCTATCCATTTCATAGGTAGATTCCTATTCAACCAAACCCTTGTTATGCCACTATTGTGAACTGGTGAACCATCTAACTGAAAAATCATGCTGTGTCTCACATCCAGAGGTAGTTCTTCCATCACATCGAAAAATGCATTTTCGAGAAAATCAACGAATAGTCGTCCGTTTGAATTTTGATCGAAAAAAAATGGCCCGATAATATTTTCGTACAGGATACCACACCACACATTAACTTTCTGAGATATTTGGTCTCTACAATTCACCACCCAATTTGGACTTTGTTCACCATTCGTGGTGAAGGTAGTCTCATCACTTTAAAAAATTCCTGTCATTGAGATAATTTCCCTGCATCCATAAACAATGCTCCATATGGCGGATTTAATCTCCTTCGTGCAAAGTATGTAAAAATTTGGGTTTGAACACATGCATTTTATGCCTCTGTAAACATCTCCATATTTTACTGCGGCTCATATTGAGTTGAGGCGATAAGTTTCTCAAACTAATTCTAGGATCAGCTTGATGAGCCGCCAATATCGTATCATCATCAATATGATGTTTTACAATTTTTCCTTTGTTACTTGGCCAGTGCTCACGAATAGATTATATATATTTTATGTACAGTTCCAGGGTGTACAGCTACCTCTAGCGGGTGTCTTCTATTAAATTCAGCAGCCGCTTCACGATAAGACCCCACCACTTCACCAACAATTGAAACAATTTCAATTTTTGCTGAAAGTGACAGACGTGCCATGTTGAACTTTGTCAATCAAAATGAGCTGAAATCAGTTGAAATGGGAACTTCGGAAATATTGAAATATGAACAGGAACTCACGAACAGAAAACAATTGGAACACAGGAACAATATCCAACACAAATACAGGTACAATAAACACATTGGAAAAAAAAAACACGGCAGAAACAACAGGAACAACGGTGATTCAAAGAACAACAATACTAGAAACAACGAATGCAATGAAAACTGATCTGGGGGTTAATACAACAAGATCTTTCAACAATATTGTCACGTTGACAGTAAATATCAATGAGCAACTGTTTTCCATCGTGATTTCAGGGCACCGCATGATTCAATGAAACTGATGTAATTCAATCCCTTCAAATTATTTCAGACAACAATTCAGCAAGTAGGTGAAATAATCTAAATTCTACCTGTTCACTGAGTGCGATTTTTTCTTCCAAAATTAACAGTTGTTTCGGTTTTGCAATGAGTATGAAGATAAATTTTGTTTCGGATGGTAAAATGTTTCCTCAATATTTTGATAAAGGACCCCGCACATTTCTTATGAGAGATGGCTTGCCTTCAATTTTGCCGAAATTTTGATAAGTTGTAGTTCTTGATGTGCTGATTGAAAGTGTCCACAGCCAAAGCTCAGAATTGTACACTTTTTGAGATGTGAACCTTTGAATATAGATTTTTTCCATTTTTTGTGTTTTTGCTCATCATTCGAGAGCTCTCACTTCTGGTTGGGAAAGAATTTGGATTTTCAGCAACCAGAATTAGTTTTACGAATAATCTTCTTCAGTTATAATAGATGCCGCCATCGATAACAGCATCTGTATCTTTCATACCAGATAGAATGAAGGGGTTCAGGTATTGAAAGCGAACTATTTCGCGCCGTAATATGTTTTACCTGAAAATGGGGTGTTCCATCGCGAGTGGCGGACAGTGTGTATCACTTTGGCCAACCTCATTCAGGTGGTAGGTGCATCTTGAGCATTTCCATCTGTCCTGAGAGTTTCATCGTTCCACCTCGAATATTACGGAAGATACGGGGGTGTTTCCATGAGAAGTGAGACACACTGTATATATAAAATATTCGTATATGTAGAATTTCAAAAGAAGAATGAAAAATTGAGTATGTGACACAAAAAGTTACAAATCATGCAATGTAGCAGTACTTACACAAATGTTATTTATAGTATTATTTAAAGTGATTGTGGATACATGATACCAATGCGTTCAGAGAGTCGAAATAAATATCGCAATGTTTATATATTTTATTGAAGCTACTGCACATAAAATTCAATGGTGATCGTAGCATAACATTTGTGCGTGATGCTTCGCAATAGAATTTCAGATTGTGTCGACCTTCACTCGTTGGTACTGAAAAATTGATCTCAGCTGAAAGAACCGTACTGTCAATGTTGTTGTTCAGTAATTTATGCAGGGTAGGTTCCCACGTTGACGCGGGTAAACAGCGGGGAACAGCTAGTATTGTATAAGTGGGTACCTATTGATTGACTGACACTCTTATATTGACGTACAGCCGAAGCTACTGAATCTGGAATCTTGAAATACGTAGGTAGGTTTTTTGTACAGCGTAAATAAGCACCAAGAAAGGAAATCAGGAATGACCATCTCCAAGGGTAAAAATAGGGGTTCAAAAATTGTATTGAATTTCGTTAGTTTCGAAGTTGGAAACCTGAAGTTTTGAGTCGTTGAAAAATATTGTAACTTATGTGATAAACCAAATTCTACTAGGGCGAAGTCGTGGGCAAGAGCTAGAAATTTATATTTTTAATTAAAAAAAAAAGGAGCAAAAAATATGCCAACTGCATTAAGTGATGAATAGCTTCGAGAACTCAATTATGTTTTCTATGAATAAATTCGCGAAACTAACACAACCGTCAACGACGTCGCGCATCGTCGGCTGTCGGCTTACAGTAGAAGCGACGCGTAATGGCTTACAAGTGTATCTTATCGTGATGACTTTCAAACGTTTCGTCCAAATTACTTAGTGTGAAAGACAAAGTTCATCTTCATTGAATACTTAAAACGGCAATTGTTTAAAATTTTATAAGAATTTGACAGATATTCTAAAATGTGTACAGTAAAAAAGTATCCAATTCAATTGTATTCATAACTCAGTATTTTGCATATAATCACTACCACATAAGAGGTGAGATATATGCTATTGCTGACCTTCATTTAGAATCATTTGTGATAAATAATCTTACGATACATTATTTGCATGTAACTCCAACGGTATAGGTAGCACATACGCCGAAATTTCTCTAAGGGAGCAAGAATTTTTCTGACTTACTGAATACTCATCGTTATATTATGATCAAAATTACACGAAACCTTTGTAAATTGTAGCCTTTATGTTATTCTGATGTATAAGCCGCATTTATGTAAAGTTTCAACTGAATCCATTCAGTCGTTTAGGCGTGAGACAGCCACAAACATACATACATACATTTATCCATCCTCACAAACTTTTACATTTATAATATTAGTATAGGTATAGAAGATATAGATTATAAGGTATTTGTTTTATAATTTCTATTATTGTAACTGAAAAAATAATATGAGTCATAGAGTAATTCAGAATACAAAACAAGCACTGTTGTAAACTACTTTTACTGAAGACGCCATTTTTGTTGGTAGAAAGTGCGTCGAGAAAAGTGTTGCAGTTCTTGTATTCGTGAACATTGCTTGTTTTCATTCTACGCCGGAGGTTCCAGTTCTACCTTCCCTTCAATCCACGATTATTCAATAATATCAGAGTTTGCATTGATCGAAGCACACATCTAACAACGGATGCATCTCTCAGTAGTGGAGTGGTCAACCGAAACGGATCCTCAATTATTATATTATACATGTTGGTTCAAACAATCCCAACTCAAATAGTTTACTATTCAACCACTCACCACTATACCTGTTGAGCATTCAGAAACTAAGCAGGAATTCATATAAATGAACATAGAGATTGATAATTTGATATTTGAGAAAGGATTATGGAATGAATTTGACGAAAATCGTTTTCATTGAAAGATTTCTGGTTTTAGATATTGTTCTAGTTTAGGATTCACAAGCCCGGTGACAGACTTCATGATTGGAAGAAACGTTTTCGTTTGTAGCATTTCTAAATATTTTTTTGAGAATCGTTATTTTCCTTCCTGTTCAGCTCCAGAGATAATCTGGAAGTTCAGTGAACTGGAATGAATAGGTATATGTTGTCTTCGAAAAGTGTATGAATCGATACCCCTAATGGAGAATCAATACTGAACCTTCCACTTTGAAGATCTAGTTCAATTGTTGTTATTCTATTGCCTTCCTACTGTTTCCTTTATAGTATAGTCCCAACATTTTCAAATGAATATGTGAATATAATTCATGCACGTTTGATATATACATTTTGAAACAAAAGGTATAGTCAGGTATAGGTATATTCAGGAAAGTAGTTGTTTTTGGTGGATTTTTTCTTTTTTTTCGTGTTTTTATGAAAAGTATTGGTGACTAATGATGATTTAATCTGTTCTTCAGGAATTCTTTGAGAATCTGCGTCATGAGATGATTCACAAAGTTGAACTGAATGAAGTGATGAATTTCACTAGTTCGGACTTCCATTGTCTACTATATAAAATGATTTGGAATCCCTGAAACAAGTAAAAAGGAATAATTAAAAAAAAGAATAGCTGAAGATAACAATTATATAAAGCAAACAATAAACCTGAAATGAAATGATAGTGAAATAACCTACAAGTAAAAATATAATAATTGAATAAATAAAAATTAAAGGAATGAAAAAAGAAATTAATAAAAAAAGTGTAGAGATTCCAAGTCACGTTAGTTCACGACGTTTCGATTGTTGGTATCTACAATCGTCTTCGGGTGATGACTGGACTGATTCCTCCGAGAGATGACTATTTATAGGTCGTTGAAATACTTTCACTTTGTCTGCTTTCCATTTTCCGCTTCACTGATTCCGTGAGAGATGACCGTTTTGGCGGGAGTTGGCCATTTTTCGTTTGATGATGGGTTTCCATATGTTTCGTATTTCTACGCTGGCCTGGCTGAATACGTTGTTGGACAACATGTATGCGGCTTCCTTAAATTTTCTCCTAAACCAATGTTCCTCTCTGTGCAAGATCTCAGCTTGGGACCACTCGATGTTGTGTTGATGGGTCCAAACATGGTCTGCTATTCCTGATTTGCTGGTTTCTCCTCGCTGTGTGTGCTTCTTGTGCTCGGCAATGCGAACATTCAATGGTCTCTTAGTTTCACCAATATAGGATTTTCCGCACTCACAGGAGGTAAATGCAATTCTTGGAATCTCAGTCCGCGTTTGGGGGCCTGGTTTTCGTGAGGCTGCTACGGATAGTGTTACCGGATATGGAACAGGTTCTGATGTTGTACTTGGAACCAATTCTTCTTATCCTCTCCGATAATCCTCTGATGTAGGGAAGTGCAAGCACTGGTTGTGACGGCTTCTCTTCCTTGCGAGGCTCCTGCTGTCTTTTAGCCAAAGTCTTCTCTACCATCACTTTGGAGTATCCATTCCGCTGAAGATCATTTTTGATGATGTCTAGTTCCTTCTCGAGACCTTCCTTTGTATTACAGAGCCCAAAAGCACGGTCTAATATAGTCTTGATGATTCCTCTTTTTGTTGATTGATGGTGGTTGGATTCGTGGTTCAGATACTGTCCCGTATGAGTGGGTTTTCGGTATACAGATGTTTCCCACTTAGTGTCGGTCCTCTTCACCAAAACGTCTAGGAATGGCAATTTGTTGTGGATTTCCTTCTCCATTGTGAAAGTGATGGAAGGTCTCACGCTGTTGATGTGTTTCAGGAAGGCGTCTAGTTCAGTATTCCCATGGTTCCATATTATGAAGGTGTCGTCAACATATCTCAACCAGACTCGAGGTTTCTTGTGGGCTTCTTCAAAGGCCAGAGTTTCAAACCACTCCATATATATGTTGGCTATGACTGGTGAAAGTGGCGATCCCATTGGCAGTCCCTCATCTTGTGTAAAGAATTCGTCCTTCAGTTGGAAATAACAGTTTCGTACACAGCATCCTAGTAATTCCATAATTACTTCTATAGGTAGATTCGTTCTCTCTTTCAGGTTCCTGTCTTCGGATAGCTTTCTCTGTATGATTTGGAGTGCTTCTTCGACCGGAACGTTGGTGTAAAGGCTTTCCACGTCGAAACTAATTAGTTGATCTTCCTGCGTAACCTCAATTGACCCTAGTAGTTCGACAAAATGCCTTGAATTCTTCGTCTTTTGTGACGAAACATATGGAAACCCATCATCAAACGAAAAATGGCCAACTCCCGCCAAAACGGTCATCTCTCACGGAATCAGTGAAGCGGAAAATGGAAAGCAGAGAAAGTGAAAGTATTTCAACGACCTATAAATAGTCATTTCTCGGAGGAATCAGTCCAGTCATCAGTCATCCAGTAGATACCAACAATCGAAACGTCGTGAACTAACGTGACTTGGAATCTCTACACTTTTTTATTAATAATCTTTTTTCATTCCTTTAATTTTTATTTATTCAATTATTATATTTTTACTTGTAGGTTATTTCACTATCATTTAATTTCAAGTTTATTGTTTGCTTAATATAATTGTTATCTTCAGCTATTCTTTTTTTTAATTATTCTTTTTTACTTGTTTCAGGGATTTCAAATCATTTTATATAGTAGACAATGGAAGTCCGAACTAGTGAAATTCATCACGAAACATTGTCAATCACCTTCAAACAAACGTTGAATGAAGTGAATTATTCCAATTGTTTGTGCCTCAAACATATTCCGGAAATTGAACGGGAAAACTCACCATTGCAGTTAACTGTAATATTTTTACCATGAAGGGTTTGTAAAATGAATGATCAATCAACATCTATGCTTGGAAAAGCTAAAGTAGCAAAAAACCTGTTACTGTTTTGTGAACCATTTATAGTGAAATCTTAGTGAAACTGTATTAGTGAATTTTAATGAATGTATGAGATTTCACTGAAAACAATTCATCGAATCACAAACAATCAACTTTCCAGTAATAACGAGTCACTCTGAATTGGCAATTTGATATCGTTATGTGAATGAATTGTGAAAAGTGTCAAATCTGGTTTCACATATTAATGCATAAAAATCAACCGCTTGTGAGTCACCCCCCTCTGGTAACGATTCACATGTCAAAAATTCCAAGTGGGAATCATAATGGAGTGATACTTCATTTGGAAGTTTTTTCCATTCTGTCCGTTTTCCATTGTATCTAAAGAAAAAATATGTCTTTTTGGTTGTATTCAACTTCGAATCAAAAGAAACTAAACAAAAAAATATAAACAAGCTTGTTTCCTTCCTCACATTCTGAAGAACATCACCCCCGGTAATTTTTTTCAATAAATCACCTAAAATAGTTGACTGTGTCTCGTAGACTGTTAATCTCAACCATTGCCCCAGATAAAAATCTATTGTTTAGAGTAAAATTGGAAAATGTGTAATTATATAGTAGCTGTCTACCAAGCTGCCTAGGATCTTATGTATTTCAAGCGGAAATTTACGATATTGACTTGTGTACAAAGAGATATGAAGAATCCAACCTCATACACAAGCCGATAAAAATATTCTCTGACCGTCAAGCGGTGTTGGAAGCTCTTGGCTCCTACCAAGCAACGTCTATATTAGTGGCAAATTGCCAAAAACGACTCTCCTCGATAGGAAGACCTAACTGATTGTCTCTGGTCTGGGTTCCTGGCCATACTGGCCTGGAAGGCAATGCAAGTGCTGTCTCCGTTGCACAGGAGTGCTGCAAGCAGCTTCATCGGACCTGAACCTGTCATTGGCATCACTTTAGGATTTGCCAAACAAAGACTGAACACCTGGATTGCAATAAGATTTAGGGAGTTCTGGCATTATCTTAGAGAATAAAAAATTATTACTGTTTACTGTACGATTTTCACTATTTTCATAGTTCATTGTGTGATTTTCACTATAAATAGTGAAAGTCATACAATAAACTGTATTACTTAGTTTTAATATGGATTTTCATCAAGAATCGGCCAGTTATATTCAATTAAAATTTTCCAGGATTGGTTCACTCCAAGGCGTTTTTTCACCCTTCAAAGCTTAATAAATACCAAGCAGTTGTTGGACTACAGTAGGGATGTTCTACGATGTGTAACAGGCCTTCTCACAGGTCACTGTCATTTGAATCATCATATGCAGAGACTCGGACTGTCGGAAGACAGTGTCTGTCGTCTCTGTTTGGAAACTGATGAAACAGCAGAGCACATACTTTGTGCTCGCCCCGCTGGGGACAGAATCAGGTTTTTAGAGTTCGGCAGAGCCGTACTCTTACCATCTCACCACTCACTAAACATACTAATCGGCTTCGTTAATAAGCTGGGTTTATTTTGTTGAGTGTGAATAGGTATGGGCCCCAATAAATCCTTGCAGGTTGCGGTGGAGGGTTGAATAGACCTACTCACTTTGGATCTAACCTAGTAACTGTTACAGCAGTTCTACGCAATGAAACTGATTGTTGAAAAACCACCCCATTTCGCAATTTCAAATCTAATTGGATGGCCTTGTTGATGCTTGGCAAAAGTTGAATATTTAGCAAGTTGAAATAATCTCCACCATGTAGTTTCATTTCCAAAAAGAATGATCTTATAATAATATTTCCCAAAATTCTTTCCCAAACGTTCAGTTATTGGGGAAATTGGGTACAAATTCGGCTTGCCATATTATGTGGGAGATTGTTCATTCACTTTTATTTTCTATGACTTCACTATCACATTTGATATCATTTGGCGACTGGGTGGATGTTCTCTGAGTTTTACTTCATGTAATTTTATGAATACCTACAGTTCAATAATTGTGTATTTTCAGCTACATATCAACATTTTGATAAGTGTGATATTTCTAATGAAACACAAAAAAAATCAAATGGGAAAAACCTCTCTGGCCTTACTGTCATATCAGTAATGATTCCTCCGCTCCGCTATCAGTTTTGCAAATAACTTCAAAAGTAATACCTAATGCAAAGGATGCGAGAACGGTGGGTCTATTCTTCATAAAATTTATGTAGTGGAAGGAATCAGTTACTCGTTGATGCCTGAAATAGGGAGTCTACCGAAATATATTCATGAAATAATACATTAAAGCCTTTGGGAATGAGGGAAAATATCAGGTTGATTTATCTTCTCCAGGCAAAGACGAAGTCTTATTTTTTTTTGAAAAATTATGTTGCACGAACGATACATTAATATACCGGCTGATTCACGGTGGATGGCACATTAGACGTTTCTGGTGAACCAGATACCAGGTTCACTTTGAAAATTCATTAAAAAGGATATTGGGACTCTATCACATTTTAGTCACTTCTTCAAGCAAACGAAAAAACTGTATTTTTTATCACCTTGTATTGAATTAATGGAGATTACGCTGGAGTATAGAAAGCCTTCAAGTATCACCTGACGTCATACCAAATTTTGGTACCATAGTATTCCTTGAAGCAAAATTTTTAGACATCATGATTTTTTAAGAAAAAAATTGAAATTAATTCATTTTGCGAAAACAGTAACATATAGAAATAAGGAAATAACATGAAATATTGTAAGGTGATTATTGTAGATTCGAAAAATAATTTTATATACAGGGCGTTCTATTTGAAAAATCAAAGTTGCTACTACTTTCTTATGGACGTGGCAAAACTGCATTGTCGAAAATATTTCATGATATGATAACAAAGTATAAATATTGTGTATTGATAATAAAGAATATCAATATCAATTCATATAAAGATATGTGACTGATAGTTCTCTGTTTGTCTGCACTAATATTAAAAACAGCTCAACCGATTTGGATACGGTTTTCACTAATTTATTGTGGTCACCTGTAGAAATTGATAGTTTATTTCAATTACTGTAAAACTTTATAAAAAATCTGAGTAAATGTTCTTACCTTCATTCATTTAAATACTATGTTCACTCGGATATTATTGAAAATTTTTACAGAAATGCAAAAATTCAGATTTGAATATGAAAAATCAAATTGTGGAAATGAAAATGATAGAAATTCTCAGTGGCTTCAACTTTTTCAGCTCCAAAACTGTGAAGTGTTTTTTCGACACCATTTCACTCACTTTTTTGGCATCAACAGAAGACGATAACAACTGATGAATATTTCCACAAAGAATAGCTATCAGGTCTAAGCTGGCGATAAAAATCGTTTCAAAGCTTTGGTGTGGAAGAAAGTAATTTTTAGTGTTGAATATTTTCGTATATACAGTATGTATGAGTTTTGTTCAACATGTAAAAGTATATGAGTTTCATTCATATCCAAACATTTCAAATACTTAAGTATTTAATATATTTCATCAGTTCGGACTTCCATTGTCTAATATGATATAAATAGATTTATCTCTGGAAAAATCTATAAAAATCAAAAATATTATCTGAAAAATAACAATTATATCAAGCAAAAAACCTAAAATTATAATGAAATAAAATACAAGCAACAATGAAAAAAAGAACTATTAACACGACATGAAAATTAAAAATTATCAACAGAAAATGAAAATTAAAATTTGTTAGTAAACACGATTGTGGATACTAACAATCGAAACATCGTGAAGTAACTTGGCTTGGGATCTTTTGATTTTTAATTTTCATTTCTTGTTAATAATTTTTAATTTTTATCTCGTGCTAATTGCCATTTAAGGTTTTTTGCCTGATATAATTGTTATTTCCCAGTTAATCATTTTTTTATTTTTTTTAAATTTTTCCAGGGATTTCAAATCAATTTATATCACAATAAACAATGGAAGTCCGAACTTATTAAGTGCACCACGAAACATTGTCAACCACCTGCAAACAGGTATTTGAAATGAACAGATTCACATATTTTCATACATGAAGTATATCATACAGAAGGCTATTCCTCATCCATGAAACACAAACACACTCACTCAGTGGTTGAAAAAGTGGTTGAAAAAGTGGTATCAAAAAAGGATTTGACCTGTGCTCAAATTCTTAAAACTCGTTTATTTCCAGATCGTTTCGATCAATATGGTCCCGACTAGCACCATTGATGAAACCTATGGTAGGTCGAAACAGTTTCAATTAGCGACGGATTGTGGCTGCTCATCTTTTGAGATTAAACTCCGTACACCTAGAACTTCACTGTTTAAGATCTCTTTCACTTGGAGAATTGCGTTTTTGTGAAATAAACTTACTGAGAACGTTTTCCCAAATGGATTCAATCTCCAGCGATTCGAATCCAATGTGAATCGCTACTTTCGCACAGGCCCGCTCTCAGAGCCCTCAAGGATTTTCCTGTAGTGCTTGTGTTTTGTCCTTGAAAAAAATGGATTTGCAGTGAACGTTCCGTAGAGAGGAAAATATAAATGATGTTTACTCTTCCTTCCTCATACAGTGCCTTCCAGTTAATACGAGCCACTCTGAATAAGTCATTAGAATTTGAAGTTGTTGAAAAATCATGAGATACGTTGATTATATTTTCAAAGGAGCATCCACTTTCTCCACATGACTAAGAGGTATGATAGTCTAGTAATATCTTATTTCAATTATGCATCCACATTTCAACTATATGTAATGTCAGAAAAACAACTTTTGAGGTTGTATTCTATTTTGAAATGGAACTGAACAGAAAAAGTCAGTAGTGAAGGCAATGACAATAACCCTTCGAATATCTGAAAATCATAAATAAATGAGGCGATTAGTTGCAAAACCAAGCTACGACGTCGACCGCCTATCGGCAGCTTTCACCACATGGCAACTAAAACGGACCTCTGAATCAAAACCACACAGCGCTGTTTCTATCCGTCAAGGTGTCATCAGTAGTGCTAGGCTGAACTACTGAACTATCATCCTTCATCGAATGTTGAAAATGAGCACTAGTATGGGTAGGGTGAAAAAAATATTTCACAATTTACACAACAGTAACATTCAATGCTAACAGCGGCTTCTCTTCCTTGTGCCGCTACAACCACATCATACCATTTCCCTACATCAGAGGATTATCGGAAAGGATAAGAAGGATTGGGTTCAAGTATAACATCAGGACCTGCTCCAGATCTGGGAACACTATCCGAAGCAGCCTCACAAAAACCAGGCCATCAAACGCGGACTGCGATTCCAAAAATTGCATTTACCAGATACCCTGCGAGTGCGGAGAATCATACATCGGTGAAACTAAGAGGCCATTGAAAGTTCGCATTGTTGACCACAAGAAACACTCACAGCGAGGAGAAACCAGCAAATCCGGAATAGCAGAGCATGTTTGGACTCATCAACATAATGGGCTCAAGCTGAAATCATCCACAAAGAGGAACACTGGTTTAGGAGAAAATTCAAGGAAGCCGCGTATATGTTGTCCAACAACGCATTTAGTCAAGCTAGCGTAGAGATACGTAACATATGAAAACCTCTTATCAAGCGAAAAACGATCAACCCCCGCCAAACGGTCATCTTCCGCTAAAACCATTGAAGCGGAAAGGGGGGATAGGTGAAAGATGAAAGCACCCGAATGACCGATAAATAGTCAGATCTCGGAGGAATAAGTCCAGTTATCTCCCGAAGATGATTGTGGATACTAACAATCGAAACGTCGTGACGTAACTTTGGAATCTTTTAATTTTAATTTTTATTTTTATTTCTCATTTTTGTTAATAATTGTTGTTTTGTTAATCATTGTTGTTAATCTTTTTATTTTTTTCAGGGATTTCAAATCAATTTATATTATATCAGTCCGAACTGATGGAATACACCACGAAACATTGTCAACCACCTTCAAACAAATACTGTATCATCTTCAGAGCGAGTTACAAATTAACCTAAGTATATGATGTCATCTCTTTGAATACTAAAAGTTGCATCGGTAGGTAGAGAGATGTATCAAGGGGGACTTGGGAAATCCCTAATAACATTATTGATAATTAGAGAATCAAAAATATCTATCCGATCATTCAGAGCACTATCAACTTGCATAAAATTATATAAATGAGCTTCCATTTTCTCTGAAAAATAGTAGTGGTAATTCCTCTCCGTAAATTATCTGCAGTAGTTGGTTGCGTCTTGTAGACTTTAGACTTCAACCATTCCTATAGAAAAAAGTCCTGCGGTGTCAGATCGAGAGATATGGTTGGTAATTCTGAAGACTCTCTTTTTCAAATCCATCTTTGAAACCACGCAATGAGTAGTACCTCATCTCGAAAAACTATCCTATCTTGCAATGGAAAATCTATCTGGACACGTTGTTGATGCTTGGCATAACTTGATTATCCAGCAAATTGAAATATCTCTCATCACTCAGGTTTTTGTTTTAAAAAATAATAGTGCTGTAATATGGTTACTCAAATTTTTTGCCCAAATAGTTCCTGAGTGAATATCCCCAATATTTACTCAGAAATGTGTGCCCCAGACAACCAAAGTTGAAGTGTTTCACAAGTTTTTTATAGTTTCGATATCAAGTGACTTGATTAACGGAAAAACAGATTTGTTTTTGTTCAGGGCGATTATTCCTGACAAACAAACAAACAAATTTTTCTGTTTTTCAGATTCTGATCTACCGTAATAACTTTTACTTTACAGAACTAACTCAAAGCGACCATTTCATGAATTCAACTTCATGAAACAACCCCGCGTAATGATTAATCTCAATATGTTGTTTTTGCTTCTAGCATTGCTTTCATCTTCAAAGTTTCATATCTTCTGAAATATTGATGAGGATTCCTTTAAAAATTGCTAAAGCGAAATGGATTCGCGTTTGTGAGAAACATATTTCCTGCACGTTGTCGATATTCTCAGAGAATCGAAAGAAGTGATACATTTCGTTCTAGAGACAGGAATTATAGTGACTTTTTTGATAATCCCACTCAGATCAGTAATGGAAAAGTTTCTTTGGTTACACTCGAGGTCTCCTACTACTATTACTACTAAATTCGATAAAGAAGAGGAAAAGACGAGCTCATAATCTAAAATTGATATGAGTTTTTCCTAGGAATTCTGTGATTTATAAATCACTTGAAAAAGCTACTGTGCTAGCAAAACATGTGATATATTTTTCAAAATAAAGTTTGTGAAGATCAAATCGTGAGGTGTAGTTTTTTAAATTACTATGGATCTTCATCAAGTAACGGCTGAATCAATGAGGGAATTCTGTAATGTGGAAAAAAATCGAAACATATATTTCACATGACTTTTTTAACACGATGAGGCAGAATTTCCTTTTTCCAAACTGGAGAGTTTTTCATTCAATAAGTTCCAATGCCAAACAATATCTGTTTGTGGCTTGGATTTGAACACACCATGTTTTTCATACGGGCAATTATACGTTTCATGCTCTTGAGTGGACAAACGAAAAATATTGCACAAACTATAGCATAAAGGGATTACTATTAATTGTGAGTGTTATTGTTGTGACACACATTCATAATGGGAGATATCCCGTAATATTTTTATTGATAACATTGGTTAAACAATCACATTTCTCGTGTCTTTGAAATTTATTTATTTTTTTCGTAAAATTGTTCATTTTCAACTGGGATGGTATTGTTTTCGAGGAATAATAACAGAACTGTGTCAAAGCTATTTTCTGTTATTTTGGCAGTGGTTCGAGGTTTTTATGCCAGACGTTTCGTCTATTACGGCGGTATATATTATCAAAGGCGATGAGTTCAAGGTCGAAGTTCTTGAGTTGTTCCCAACGCAGAAAGTACAATGCTGGAATTTATCTCCAGTTTCATATTATCATAGTTGGGCGTAGATTCGTTTTTCTTAATTGGATTAACCGACTTGTTTGTGTACAATTAAGTACAGGTAGCCATATTTCATTGATATTCATTGCCTCTTCCTTTTTATTGAATTCATCCCTGAGTTTCTGAATTTCTATAGCCTCTTTTCAGTATTTTAATATTAGCACATGTTCACAAAAAGAATTTGAAGCTTTAATAACTTATAATTAATATATGCGAGCACTTTCGATAGCTGGTCGTGCTATCATCTCCATGACTCTACTCAAACTGAATGTTTTATCTTCTTGTTTGTTCTTTTATACGGTTAGAATGTCTAAGTGCAGGTATTTGTCCTCTCCTTCCATCCGGATGTCTTTTTAAATTTGCCTGTACTTGAATTACCTACTAGGTGAATCAAATATAACCGAGATTTTTTTTAGTAATTTATTTTTATTTTAAACGCAAAAAAGCATATATTTTATTTTTCTACATAATTTCCTGATTTGGAAATACATTTTTCCCAGCGGATAGGCAGCTTTTCAATTCCTTCCACGTAGAAAGATGCAGGTCATGTCTGCAGCCGTGTTAGGAAACACACGTCAAAAGGTAAGACCTTGTTAATCCTTAGCTCGCACAAGTTTCGACTTCTGAGGGTTGTCGTTCGTAGGGGTGCGACAGCTGGTTAACGAAAAATAGATTTCAAACATATTTTAATTGCGCACGTAGGCTTCAAGCTCAGCATCACTATCGAATCTTTGGCCTCCCAAAGCTTCTTTGACAGGACCAAACACATGAAAGTCACAGGGTGACAGGTCTGGACTGTAAGGAGGATGTTCCAATATTTCCCACCCCAGTTGCTCCAATTTTTCCCTAGTAAAGGCTGCTGTATGGGGGCGAGCATTGTCATGGAGAAGAATAACTTCCCTGATCGATACATCTCGTCTTTTGCGGCGATATGCAAGTCGGACCTCACTCAAAACGTCGCAGTAGTAGGCCGCATTAATTGTCCTGCGCTCGTGCAAAAAATCGAAACACAGCAATCTACGCTGGTCAAAAAAAAACGGTGACCAAAACCTTGCCAGCCGACAAACGTGACTTGGCTTTCACTGGTCCAGGTTCTCCTTGTTTTTTCCACTCCATACTCGCTTGTTTAGACTCTGGGGTGTAGTGGTGTACCCATGTTTCATCACAGGTGATAATGTAAGTGAGAAATTGGTCTTCTTGTTCCTGAAATCATGCAAGAAGACGCCCACACACCTGAAGACAACGCAATTTCTGGTCAGCTGTGAGAAAGCGAGGAACCCACCTGGCGCACATCTAACGGTACCCTAGCTTCTCTGTGAGTAAGTGCTCCCATAACTTATCCTGACCTCACTTGCCATTTCAGAAGTGATACGACGTCTGTCATCTTCAATAAGCCGTCCAACACTTCTGATGTTGTTCGCTGTGATGCTGGTGCAAGGTCTGCGTTCATGGCTCTCATTTTCAACACGATCACGACCCTCCACTAACTGTTCATGCCATGCAATAAGTGAATTATGATGTCCCAGATGTCCAAGATGGCTTGTTTTATGAGTTTGATGTTTTCTGTTGGTGAAAACTTATGTTTGTTTTGTATGGCGTGTGTTGCAAGATATGATATATATGTTATTGTGTTTATGTATGTTTTTTGTGCTCGTCATACCTTTGGATCAATTTTTTTTCGTTTGGCCGATATATAATTTGTTGCAGTCCAAGCAAAAGAAGACACAACCCTAAATGGAGTGTACAGTATACAATGCTTGGACTGCAACAAATTTTATATCAGCCAAACTAAGAAAAAACTGATCCAAAGGTACGCCAAACACAAAAAAACATACATACATGAATCAAATTTCGCATCACATGCCATACAAAACAAAAACAACTTTCCCCCCACTAGAAAAAATCAAACTTATAAAACAAATCAATGAAGGAAATCGTATGAACATCTGGGAAAACCTAAACATCCACAAATTCAAAAGTCATAATGCACTTATCGAGGAACAAATACAAATCAATACCTAAAATTCAATATACTACAAGGAATCCATGTGTTGCCGAAGGCTCTCTCGGGTTCTTAGCTGACTTTGGACTCTCTCTGATGGTTTTTGTTGGCCTAAATATTGGTTTCACGTTGTGTTTCTCTGAAATTCATCTAATCAGATCTGTAACATTTTCAACATGGGTGAGAAAAGCTTTCCCTTTGACGGGCCTAGATGTGATTACTTTGCTGTTTTTTCTCTCTGAGTTCATATGGCCCGCTTGAATTCTACTTCAGTAAGACATATATACATACTGTAACTAGAATAATCAAATTTTATAGCGCTGAATAATTAGAATTCATATAATCGCTTATCATGTTTCTAATTATTGAATGACATAGAAATGTAGGAATGACACTTGAAAGAAAAACAGAGTAGGTAGATACTATGAAACAGCGGTTTTTATGTTTTTTATTGAGATGTGAATCAAACAACAGGTTAACAAAGTTAAAATATGCTCAAGGAACAATATTACAACATTCTTGAAACACCACCAATACTCCTTCGATTTTATATGTGACAATCTCAATAAAAGCGTTCTTCGAGTTCAATATGCTGTAAAGTGAGTGAATAGCCAAAAAAGGCAAAGGAGAGTCGCCTCTTGAATCGTTGGAAATGGTATATATTTTGTACACCGTCGTTGCAGGCGAGATTTATCGAAAATGATTTACTATAAATTGAAGCAACTTTTATTAGTTTCCTATTGCGAAACCACAAAATGAAAAAGTTCTTTCAGTTGAGCAGATGATTCGAAAAAAGATGAAATGGGATTGCTGTAACGCGACCTAGAAGAACTTTCTATATTAGATATCATCTTAGTTGAAAAACTGCACTAGGCTACGTTCTACTGGAGGAATATCAGTATCCTGATATTGAGGAGTGAATATTCGTTGTAGCATGAGCTACATTTGGGACAATTTCGTCAGCGAAAAAATTGGAAGAAAGAACGAAATATACTCAAAATTTTGAAAGAATTCAAATAAATGTATTACTGAATATCATGAATCTATTGATGAATGTAGTCGTTACTAAGTGGTAGGAAGAATTAGAATTAAAACATTCTTTGTGTTTATACCACTTGTATCTGTAACTGAAGTTACTGCAGTTTCATTATTCGTTTTGTCATTATTCGTCATTTATTCGTTTGAAAATGTCCTCCAAGGTCCAAACTGCAGTAACGTTATTTACGAATATAAGTGGTAAGAAAACATAGGAAGTTTTAATTCTCATTTTTATATTATGAATCTCATTGACAACATCAAAAAATGGTTTTCAATGTTAACTAACATTTCTGTATATACCAAGTGCTCATATACTTTTCAGTTTGCCCTTTATTAAAAGGATTCTCCATTGATTTAGGTCTGTTCATTCTTCAGACTGTGAAAGGTTATACACCAAAGAAAAACAGTTAAAAAAATTACTCCTCCACAAAAAAACTTCCAAAGAATTTCCCAAACACCCCTTTCCGATTTGTCTTCATGAACTTTGGATAAATATCAAACAATATACTCGTTTCTACATATCGAAAACTTGAATTTGTAATGGAGAATTTCTTCAGATATAGAAAGGAAAAAGTCTGATTTACTCTGGAAAATTACTACAGTAAAATAAAAAGTTAAACACTTTAACACGATCTTGAATCATCAGTTCACACACTGCATCGATGTTTTGTGACACAACAACCGATTTTGGACAATCTTCACGGAATCCGTCGGCGAAAGAACAACGACCACGATTGAATTCACTATACCAGCGATTTACTGTGGTTTTTGATGGTGCCCCATCGTCATACAAAGAACTGAGTCCATTGACACATACTTGTTGAGATGAATCACGTCGATAGTTGTGAAAAATAATCCAACAAAAACCTTCTCTTGAAATCTCTATTTTTTGGTCAAATTGATTGTCTCAACTCACTGTAAACTAAACAAATAGCACTTGTACATCAAAACGTTGTGAGTACGTTTATGTTGAGAAATGTCTAACTTTATTATGGTATTGTCACATTTTACGTATTGACATTAGTGTTGCCAGTTCTCGAAATATAAATATTCCAACATCGTATTTCATACACTTCCCCGGAAACGATATAATCTTCACAGACTTTATTGTTGAAAATATCACGACATGTTTCATTATCACTAATACTTTACTCTAATTTTCATATATCTTACACAATCAACAGTGAGTATGTACATACTCATAATTACCATCATAATTACCTAGAGCATCTACTCAACTTTTATATACCTCATACATACCCATACATACCAATTATAACATCAATAACATCGATTTCTAAGAAAACAAATTCAGGAATGGTTATCTATTTGAATCCAGTTGTTCATTCAGTGAAATGTTTGAATTTTCAAGTATATGAATTTTCAATGTTTCCCTATGATTTAGCTTTGAACTTTTGTTTTCTATGTGAAAAATTTGGAAATATCCGTTAAAGATATGATTTTCTTCTGAAAGATGATTAGGATATGTTGAACTTGTTTTCTCATTTACATAGCTCATAATGATGTTCCTGGATGCGATCTATAAATGTTCTGCCGATTTGACCAATATATACCTCAGGTCCAAGTACCACAATTCAATTTATATACTCCTGATGTTTCGAAATTGGAGGATTGGTCTTCATTCTGTTTGAATAACTTCCCCAACGTATTACCTGTTCTATATGTAAAATTCGCCAAGTTGTGGTCTGCGAAAGACCGAGTTCTTGTGAGCGACGCGAAATCGGCGTCGCTCTACCGATGTTATCGGTACAGCTTGGGTTTTATCGACGTACGGATGTTGGTCGATCGTTTACTGAACCAGTAGACTCAAATTCATCCACCACATTGCGAATAGTCCTCTCGGTCAGACGATTATGGCGATCGTCAAATGGGTGAAGCGCGCGGTACGTTGCCCGAACAGAACACCCATTTTGATGGAAGAATTTTATTATTTGCACGTGTTGTTGAATGCTATATCCGCTATGGTAATTTGGCAAAACAGACTGAGTAAATGACAAGTAATTTGATGGTGCAGCTTCAACAAGATATATTAAAAAAAACGTCATGCAAAACTGAAATTTCTTCATAAATATCTCCCATATTGCCTAAATAATACAAATAATACTAATAATCCTGCCATCGCTTCAAAATGTTAGATTCACTGCGACTTTTTCAGATCTATTGTGATGCTTCTTGGTTGTTAAAGCTCATTGTCTGGATTGATCTCTTTGATGAGACTCTATAGCCTTGACACTGACCCCTTGATATAGCTGGCCCCCTTCATAAAGCTTCATATAGCTGGTTTCTCTTCCCCGCATCTTGCGCGTCTTAGCCTGCTATCGCTTCGCATTCACAGTGTTATGAAAGCTTCTTTCTGATTTATTTATATTTTAAATCAATTTTGGCAGCTGCTGTCACCAGATGCAGATTCCTCTTCATCAAAATTTAGAAGTAAGGGAATTCCGAAAAGGCTATAGGGTCAGTGCCGATCGCACAAAGGCCGGACTTTTTGAAATCTAGTCATTCGGTATACCTACTTATATTCTCTTTCATCATGTGGTTCCAGAACTGAATTTTATTCTTCGTTAAAATGCTTTTCACTTACTATTCTCTTCTCGGTAGATTGACAAAAAGTGTCTAATTTGTTTTTGTTCCCTTAACTTCATCTTTTCCTACGAGGATGGTATTTTTCTCAGTCCAAGAGAAAATGACAGTCTGAGGTTTCAAATGTAAAGTATAATAAATTGAAAAACGACTCCAAGGATATAATAATGAAAAAGCAACGTGTGAAAACTTATATGAACAAAATGTTGAATTCTACAAAATAAAAAAAATAGAACCAATAATTCGCCGCCAATTTGACTGTGCCTTTCACGAATAATTTAACCTGTTGAACAACAACGAACGTTCCAACTCGGTACAAAATACTTTTAGTTTAACTTTTACTTCAAGGAGAGTGGTGTATAACTTCAAATTTTCGCCCCAAATCAACCCGCATTAGAAACCCAACAATATATAACCTATTTGCAAATTAAAAGTGGACTCAGATAAAATAATATGTGAACTCTCTCCCAATATCAACTGGTTAGTAAAAAAAAACAAACACTCACATAACGCCTTTTTGGGTGGTTCATGGTCAACCATAGGTTCCGTTGAACCGAGGTGTCTTCAACACCAATACTTTTATTTTAAACTCCCCTCTACCCCATACCGGCTTACGATTTCACTACACCAATTTTTATTGAATTTCGCACCACGCGTTTAGACAAAATAACTCCCCTATTTAGGCCACTTTCCTCAGCATCGAAGGCTGAGGGATGAGACCCTCGAACTCATCTCGACAAGATTCGGTAACCGAATTTTCGTGTCTCCCGCGAAAACTCCCAAGCTCTCGCGTCAGCAACGCTAGCCATAGAAACCTCATCTCAGCGTTTTTTCAACCTTACCAAGTGTATGATCATCGGTAGGATGTAATATATTCATTTGTTTAGTCTAACCCAACTTGAACATGACCACAATGACACTCGAAGGTCCGACAGTCATAAAGTAGTTCAAGTGCTTTTACAACTGGAAAAATATCGACACCGAAGAAACGGGTGATCGACCTCGATCTCTATAAATGAAGTAATATTTTACGTTAACCATCGCAATGCCAGTTATTACAACAGAACACATGCAGTGCGGTTTCTTCCTCTCCTTGACAGAACCTGCATTAGGTTTCTTCTGTATTCAAAAGGTTAGGTTGGGTTAAGTTAGGTCCAAAGTGAGTGATGGGTCTATTCGACCCTCCACCGCAACCCGCAAGGGTTTATTGTGGCTCACACCTATTCACACATAAACTCAGCTTTTCAATGAAGCCGATTAGTTTGTATGGTGAGTGGTCTTTCAGGTAAGATGGTAAGAGTACGGCTCTGCCGAATTGTAGAGACCTGATTTGGTCCCCAGCGGGGTAGGCACAAAGTATATGCTCTGTTAATTAGGTATTCGGATAGTCAAGTTGCAAGATTCCCACCTTGATACCCACGACAACCTTCCCATATGAGGGTTTTTGCACGTCAGTTACACCTGACGATGCCTTAGACTTAGCCGTGCAGGGCTTTTTCACATCTGGTTTTGGTGAAACCTCACTTGAGTGCAAACGTTTGCTAACCTGCTCATGGGGAGTTAGTTTCCCCACCTGAGACAGATTCTGCGTACGCCGCAGCTCTCGCTCCTGAACTAAATTTACAGGGAGGTCAATTGGAGTTGTAAACTCAACATCCATCTCCTCTGTAGACTCGCTCCTGAATAAAATTTACAGGGAGGCCCGTTGGAGTCGTAAACTCGACCTTCATCTCCTATGAAGACTCGCTCCTAAATTCAATTTACAGGGAGGTCAGTTGGAGTCGTAAACTCGACAACCATCTCCTCTTTACCTCCTGAACTGAATTTACAGGGAGGTCCGTTGAAGTCGTAAACTCGACCTCCATCTCCTCTGTAGACTCGCTCCTGGATTGAATTTATAGGGCGGTTAGTTGGAGTCGTAAACTCGACATCCATCTTTTCTGTAGACTCGCTCCTGGATTAAATTTTTACAGGAAGATCAGTTGGAGTTATAAACTCGACATCCATCTCCTCGCTTCTGATCTAAGTTTACAGAGAGGTAAGGTTGGAGTCGTAAGATCGACATCTATCTCCTCTATAGACTTAGCGTCAGAAAGAATTTTTTAGGTTTACTCTGTCCATAAAGATCCCACGAGTAGCTAGGGAAAGAAGGTCAATCACGGCAGAGCCCCGTATCACCGTGACATGGCGATGCTACGACAAGTGGGCGCCCGGTATCTCGAAGGTTCCGTAGAGACAGCTGAATAGGCTCAATGTCATTCAAACTCTCGGCACGGATACACACACCTTACGATTAAGTCATCGTTGGGATGCCATTCAGTTAGGGAATAACAGAACCACAAGTGATTCTGTCATTTCCGTACAACCCGCCTACTTGTCTTAGAAGTTTAGTTTCTGATGACTCACGAGAAAAAACCTTGGTTTATCCGACTATATTCCTGAAATTCTCATTCGTTCCCATCAACTGACACATGAAACGCCACTGCAGCCTTTTTACGAATTCAACATGGCAAATGCGCTGCAAAGTGCATACTACGTACCTTCACAATATAATATTTCCGGGGACGAGTGTGCTTGGAAAATAGATGACAACTCTGAGAAAACACAAACGTCAACGACAGAACGTGCTCCATAGATTCGGCACTGAAGCCCTTTCGATATTTCTTGAACAGTTCATTGAACATCAGTAGTCGACCTGTATCATGAAATTCGGCGAATAATAAATGCAAAGAGAGAAGGGGAACCGTTGAGGTGTTCATCTGGCAGACGCACGAATATTTCCCGAGAGCTTTTTATCGAGATTGTTTTCATTGGTAAGCTCATCCAGTCTTATTCCTTATTCGTACTGAAATGTACTTTTGGATTTTGTATCAATGCCTGGACTGCAGGTGGTGGCTGATCCAGGGTTATTTTCATTGGAGGTCATGAATATGAAAATGAACAGGATCTTCAGTGAAAGTTTGGATGTTCGAAAATGAATATAAGAGGGAGTGAATGAAAATCAATAGATATTATACAGGGAATTCCAAATGGGATGATCTATTGGAAGAATGCAGGATGAAAAAAAAATTTACAAGTTTTGGTTACTATCATTATAAGCTATGATCTAGCCTTTAAAAACAGTTTCATTTAAAAAAAAAATGATAAAACTGATCGATACTCGATGAAAATCCATTATAGCATATTTAAAAAACTCACTTTAATGTGAGATTTCTACAATTTTCAATCTGATTTTGTATTATCCAGAAGTGATAACATTTCAACCTGTGTACTATTCATACATAAATTGTTAATTTGGAAATATTTTCAAAAACAATCTTTTATTAACATATTCTAAAATGAAAAATAAAAGAATCACATCAAAGAGAATAATTTATGAATATTACTAGAACTTTATCCCAACACCAAACTGTTATTTCAACACCTACACACCTGTTTCGACCACCAAGTGATGACCTTCAAGAGGAAAATTAAGCTAATCCTCAAGAGGAAGATTAGCTTAATCTTTGTCTTGAACTAATCTTCAAGAGGAAGATTAGTTTAATATTCAAGACGAAGATTAGTTTAATCTTCATCTTGAAGATGATAACTTGGTGATCGAAACATGTGTCGAGGTATTGAAATAACGGTTTGGTGTTGGTATAAAACTTCAGTAATATCCATTACTACACCAAAGGATCCAACTAGTGCATTACAAGACTAATTTATTATACCTACTCATATTTCACAATTTATATGATGAAAGCTTGTCGTTTGTCTTATAAAAAACAGATTTTTCTCTGAGAGATACTCATGTCGAGATCAAGTTACATTCTCGTTTATATGCCCAGGAACATCTCGCGACTAGCTTTCAAATAATATATATTTTGCAATTTAATGAATTGATCGGTTTGATTCCTCCAAGTCTATTCTAGTATATTTCCTCATTCTTAGAGTAAATAAATAAAAGCTTGTGTTCGAAAATAGTTTCTCAGTATCAATTTATGTTTAAACTTTCATTTATTGCTACATTTGTTCGAACACCAAGCACCACCGAACTATTCTTTTATATACTGTTGGCTTTATTGGCTATATTGTTCGTGTTCGATTTATGATCTATTTTCCATTGTCTAATAATAATAATAATGAAATAATGAAATTCATTATGAAAAATTGTCAACATCATTTTGTAGGAATTCATTTTGAATATAGGATAAATTACCATGAAAAATTAGAAATAATGGTTTCTATATTTCCAACCACTTTCATTTGTAACAAACGTTACTGCAGTTTCGTCCATTGAGGACATTTTCAAATCAGTATTACTTTGAAATAGTTGGACACTGTCACTTTTTCACATAATAATATTCATTCACCATGTTCCAACATGATTTATTTCAAAGATGAAAGAAAATAAATTATTGCAACCTATTACCAAAGTGATGAAAGTGCTAAAGCTGTTACCAGAATTTATAACATCCAGACCATAACGTGAGCCATCAATGTTGAAGAATTATTGGAAAAATTCAAAACGCCAGGTTCTGTTCACAACAGAAAATATGAAGTATGCTATCAGGAATGAAACAGTTGAAGTTGCAGTTCTGGTTACATGTTCAAATGGATAATGAACACGATATAGATTGTCAATTTCAGTCTGAGGGGAGTTCAGCAATAAATTGACCAGAAACCCAAACCTATTATACATGTTTTTCATATGTTGATGGGAACACAACCACAAACTCCACAAAATTCTTGAATTTTGGGCCAGAATCCTTGGTACTCATCCCTGGTGCCTTCATTGAAGGTAATCTCAATGGAGAAGCATAACTAAATCTATTATGAGAATGTGTTGATCCTATTATTACACAAATTGTAGAAAATTATGACAACTCATTAGGAAACGAAGTAGCGTTTCAACAGGATGATACACCGTCACATTTCGATGATTGGGTGAGACAGTTTTTGAACAAACGTTTTCCAGTGTGTTCGCTCTGCAGAAGGGGCCATAGGAGTGCCAGCTGGATCACCTGATCCCATATCGTTGGATTTTTTCACGCTAATAAGCCTACTAATCTAGAAGAGCTGTGACAAAGAATGTCGATTGCTGACCTCGGACATCTTGAATAATGTAAGCAAAGGTTTTAAAAGTCGACTTGAGCAATTTATCTGTTGATTTTGTTCTCAATGTTGTTTGTTTTTGGTTTCTTCAATAAAAAATATATATATATATATATATATATATATATATATATATATATATATATATATATATATATATATATATATATATATATATATATACACACACATGCATGCACACACACACAAACATTGTAAGTTATGCAAAATATATTAAATACATGAACTACATATATCCCAAATCAGAACTATAAGATGAATTGGATTATTCTTCTCAATATTCTATTTTTATATCTGCGACTTGCGACATTCCCATCTATAAATAACTTTTATAGGCAAACATTTTTGGTGCTTTGAATTACATTACTGCACATTTTTTAGAGACATTCAACTTTTCTGAAAATCGAGAATAACATATTATTTTCTGATAATGTAGCTTTCTTTCTACAAGTGAAATAATTTTAACAATCAGTCAAGTAGGTTTTGCGTTTATCCACTACATATGAACGTTGACATTCTGTGTTTTGGAAAGTTAGCTTAGAATGTCATATGCTAGTAACTTTGATCATTAGATTGATTCTATTAACATACCAACATTTCCAGCAATTCGACTGAAAAACATTTCGCAGTATAGTGTACTCGTACATGGTTCTCAGTTCAAACATTTCTTTGAACGAAGTATCTCTAACAATATTAACAACTGTAGACTTGTTTTCATATGAACTCTTCTTTTCGTGTCACATTTCAATGCTATTTTCAAAAAGTGTGATCTTGATTCCTTTGACTTTTTGTGTTTTGGAAAAATACTTTCGAAATGGTATCCACACAATTGTTCTGTCTTTTTCCAACTAGAACTATAGAACAATATTTCAAAAAAATTTACGTTTTTTTTACCAGAATATAAATCCTGTTTTGCAAGAAAATGTACATCTCTTATATTTTGCCATGACTTTGAAAGAGGCAAGAAATTCTATAAACACAATGGAACTATCAAATCTCCATCTCATCATACAAAAAATTTGCCAAACTTTTTTATCGCAAAAACTGATCTCTCCTGAAAATTTAAACACGTTCATTTCGGACTGATTTTATATTGTTCTACAGATATAATTAAAATATTTCAGTGTGAATCATAATTTCATTTTGTTAGTTTAGCAAAACTTGTGATATTATCGACCAGTTATTTGAATGCAGTACATGAAATAATGCGGATGTTTATACACTAACGAGTCCCAGTTTTCACATGAAATCGAATGCAAATAAGGGATGTTCACATTTTTGAAGTTGATACATAAACATTGTTAGTTATGATCATATGAGTAAACGACTGATATGCATTGATGTTGACTAAAGACTGTTAGTTTATGTTTATATCATTGATGTATATAAAGTGATAACTTTCATTCTTTTCTTTTCTAATCCTTTTCCTTTTTTTCTCTTTTCTCCACTATACAAAGCAATGCTTTATGTGGCTAACTCTTTATTTATTTGTAATATTGGCATTGGTTACCGTAGTTGTTTGTTATTATCCATCGTAGTGTGCCCCCGACGCCCCGATACGTTCGGGAGGGCGCGCCAGCATTATCAACCAATGACCACTCCCCACACTGTGGGGCAAGTGATCATTGGGTCCGAGAATTATGTGCCCTGAGCAAGCGAAGTAAGCCCAGAATGACAGCCTTCTGCATCTGTGCGGCTAAGATTTCTGTCTTAGTACGGCAAACCGATATGATTTTAAGATTCGAGAGTAGAGAGGGTATCATTCCACCAAGAACTCCAATAATCAGAACAACCATCTTGACAGAGTGATCTGGATAGAGTCTGCGGAGTTCGAAGAGAAACTCTCGATATTTTATCCGTTTTTCTTCCTCTTTTCTGACGATATTTGTCTTGCCAGGAGCTGAAAACTCCACGACAAATATCGTTTTGCTCTGGTGGTCGAGAAGAATTACATCAGGCTTATTAGCTTGTATGAGACTGAGGGTGGGGTACGAATAGTTCCAATGAATTCGGCACTTCTCGTTCCCCACAACGGATTCAATATCCCCCGGAGCGTAGGGCAACACCGGTGTCTCGTCAATACCGTAAGAGTGCCGTATATAGTAATATAGCACTCTTAGAGCCGCTTTATGTCGATGGATATAGGCCGAGACCGCATATGCTGGACATGGTGATAGCAAGTGCATTAGGGTCTCGGGCGCCTACGGCAGGCCGTTCACCCTGTGTCAGGAACCTCTATACCCATCACGTGACTTCGGTAGACCAAACTAATATCATCTGCATGAGCAGTTACTGCAGAATATGGTATTTTCCTGTCTATATTATTGATATATGATATAATAAGAGTGGCCCAAGTGTAGATCCCTGGGGTACTTCCAGCTGGACCGACCTTATTTCTGATGTTGAAGATGAATAAAAATCACCTTTGTCAAATTTGAGCGAGACAAAGTGCATTCTGTTGCTGAGAAAATATGAAACCGATGAATGTGAATTCCATCTTAATCCATAACGATCCAGAATATCTAATAGCTTGGTATGATCAACACAGTGAAATGCCCTGCTCAAGTCACATATAACTACAGCGGGGCACTTGTCTGAGTCAATAAATTCAATCAAGTCATCGTAGAAAGATAATAGGGCACTTTGAATTGATTTGCCAAACCAGAAACCATGCTGAATGGGAGTCAGAATATTGTGTGATCCGATAAAATCGTTCAGGCGTTCTAAAAATGCATACTCAAAAATCTTCGAGAAAGTTGGAGGAATAGTAACTGGTCTGAAATGTTCTAATATTGACACATTTTTATTTTTTTCAATGGTAGTTACTTTACCCACCTTCAGCTTTGATGGGAAGATGCCGTTTGAAAAAGATAGATTCACCAAAAAGGTTAATGGTTCAGTGATAGTACTTAATATTTTTTTCACAAAGAAGATTCTTCGTCGATTCTTGAAGACCTCTTGTTTCTCCATTTACAACTAACGAGATCCAACAGTTCGCTTTCAATGAATGGTTTCAAAAATAAATTGTGTAGATAGAAATCTATGTTGGATTGTCAGTTGGATTGTCTAGATACAATACCTTCGAAATTTTCCCCATTAGTGCTTGGGGGCCTCGATGAAAAAATTGTTTAATTCAGTCACAATCTCTGCAGGATTTTCTATCAACTCACCATCCTTTTGAATAACCATATCTCCTGATGAATGTTTTATTCTACTTGAGAGTGTGAAAATCTGATTAAAATCTGTTTTTCCGTTAATTAGTTCAGATACAACATTATATAAAACCCTTTAACTATTCTCAGACATTCGTATTCTCTCTTGATAATAGTTTCTTTTCGTTTCTCTTACTAAATTTATATGTTTTTTCTTGTTATTCTTGTAAATATCAGCCAAAGAAGGGCCATTTTTCTTGAGAAAGAATAAATGTCTCAATGAAGAGCTCGATTTTTTAATTCATGTGTGATCCATCTTTTTTTATTATTTATCAGGAAAGCTAACCTTTGTTTGAGAAAGCTAACCTTAAAATCATGAAAGAAAACCTCAACGAATCGCTCGAAAGCTTCGTCACAATTATTGCATTCATAAACATGGTTCCAGATTTCTTTTTGCAAGGCGACCTGAAAATTTTTTATGTTTACCTCACTGAAACATCTTTTCGTTTCAGATTTTTCAAGTGAAATAGGCGAACAGTCTTTCATTTCCAAGAGAATTGCACGGTGATCAGAAATTCCATTGTCAATAACGTAGCATATTTGCTCATCGATAAAATTCCAAAATATATGGTCTATCAAGGTACAGCTACTGTTAGTAACTCTTGTGGGCCAACCCATCAATGGACGAAGATTGAAACAAGACATCACATTGCACAATGATCTGAAGTGAATATTGGAGTATACATCGAAATTAAAATCACCACAAATGTAGAAAATCATACCAAGCCTATAAATGTGATTTGAAGCATCACAAATATTAGCAAAAAATAAGTCGACATCTCCACAGGGAGATCTATAAATATTCATTAAAACATATTTCTTCTCATTTGGAATGTAAGAAATAAAACAACATTCGAAATGTTGCTCTATGCCTATACAATAATTTTTAAGATCGATATGGAGTCTAGTTTCAAATTCCAGACATTATCACAAGATGGCAAATGAGACTTTGCCGAAACGTCGTGAAAATGATCCTTGTGATGCCTGGAGTTTGGAGTCCAGTTCCGAACCTCAGACTGTTCGACGGCCTCGGAGATGAGATTCAGGAAGAGGCAAATACGGCCTTTCGCGACTTCATCGAATCCTGAGCACACAATCTTTATGCTGATGGAATGAATCGACTGGTGTTAAGTTAGAATAAGTGCACCGATTAAAATGGCGCTCATTCAGGTTGAATTGAATATGTATTCAATGATATATTACAATTTTGTTTCTTTCTTCTATTACGTTCATTCTTTATTTATTATTTTATGAATAACTTTTTTGGTATTATTGCCCACTGTGGAATAATTGAAAGCAACATTTGATACATGTTTACTCTGGAAAGAATCAATGATGACGTAACTACTAGAAGAGGAAACCCTGAGTAATTGTCAATTCACGAAACAGTAAACTGAAACCAGAAATTAACATGTTTCGAAAATACTGTGTTACTTCATATTTACTTTATGGTTTGTTTTCTGTATAACAATCTTCATTTTTAAAATATTTTATTCATTATTATATTACTCGGCTTCATTCACGGGAACATCACAAAACAGCGCTTAGAAATGAAATGTTACCTTGGCATTTAACGCAAGAACGAACAGGAAATGCCTGGCTCTGAACAAACAATGCTTCATTTACAACGAGTCAAAACAGTTTCAAAGTAATATTTCACTATAACGGGGACTTTGATCCCTCTGTTGTCGTTTTTTATTCAGCTTTATTCTCTACCAAGAATAGTTGAAATTTTCAAAAGTTGGAAATAATTCCTTTGTAATTTCAAATATATTCTTTCAGTTTTATCACAGTTTGATTCAGTTCACAATGGAAGTAATTAGAACTTTGAGTGAGTTTTTCCTGAAAACATTTAGTTCAGAGATTCATCAATGAATTATTATGGCCAACTTGTGGTTGGATATTTTACAAGAATACTTATGAGTTTGAAAGTGGAAATAGATGATTCAGTAAAATGGTTAAGGCTTCCACGGTCGATGTTTTCAGTGTCCCTATTTTTCGGGTTTGGAGGCCATGGATTTTTAAAAATTCTTCCTGACGTTTCGCTGGCGCGAAGTCCTGAGTTAATATCTCCTGTGACTTGAAATTAAGGCTGCGTAACACTATGTATGTTGACTCCTCAGGTAGTTTGGTGTGATAATACCTGCACCTGGATTTAGTAAAATGTCAATAACACCTTTTTCTACCTGCCGTCATGCTGTTTGCATGCCTTCTCAGAATGGGATTCCATATTCGATTGAGGTTCACAGTTTCACAGCTTCATCTTTTCTGTTGAAATTATCCGTGTGTTTGTGGTCGGGTAAAGACAGAAGAAACCCACTATCAGCAGTAGGGGTTTATCACATAGCGTACACTTGTAGAAAGGTATACATCGAAACCATCAAAAGATCCACGGAAACAAAGTTGAAGGAGCATGAAAAAAACCGCAGACTAAGGCAAACTGATAAATCAGCTGTAGCAGAACACGCACTCGGTGAAGGAAACCAGTGGATTCTGTTTGAAAACACGGAATATATTGCCCCCGACCATGGAATACATAGTCGTGAGGCAATAGAAATTCACAAACACACAGGAAAGAACAAGCTGAGAACCTCAATCGAGAATGGTGTAATAAATGACTACTGATATATAATAATTATCTCAGTTATACTCGCAACAGAAAAATAGACCCACCTGTATATGAAATCGTTCAGCCGAAGGTATTTATTTTTTAATTTAGCGCGAGAGTTGCTGCCATCAGATCAGAAGAAGTTTGAAAGCCGTCCTGATCACACGGATTGAGAATTAGTGAGCGACTTAGTCAACAGTTGATTTTTTTTACCTTATCCTCAGAGACTGGATTCGGCCACGGCTTAGATGCGTGGTCTTTTAGGGGTTTGAGGGAATGAGATAATATTAACAGTTTTCACAAACTTTATTGATGAATAAAGTCGGTGGAATAGTCGGATTAACAAATATTGATGAAATAAAATTACCAAAAATTAGTTCTGGAGTTTAATGTATACAAAGTGATATTGAAACTATTTTTTTATATTTATTTTACTGAACACTATTTAAAGTATATGGAAGAAGAAAGAATATATAATTATAACCGTGGAAAAAATATGAATAAATAACTAAAACAAAATGACAGGATTATTTCTCTGAAAATTGAAATAACTTCACTCAGGACATTGGTATGCCTTGCCTGAATTCTACTAGATCTGCTATAAAAACAAAATGAGATACAGGTAGGTAGGTAGGTCTAAACTGAGTGGGTCTATTCGACCCTCCACCGCAACCCTCAAGAATTTATTGTGGCTCACACCAATGAAGCCGCTTGCAGCACCCTGCTTTGCAAGAGAGTCAGCAGCTTCATTACCTTCCAGGCCAGTATGGCCAGGAATCCAGACCAGAGACAATCTGTTCAGTCTTCCTATCGAAGAGAGTCTTTTTTAGCAGTTTGCTACCAATTAAGACGTTGCTCAGTGGGAACCAAGAGCTTCCAACACCGCTTGACTGTCCGAGAATATTTTCATTGACTTGTGAGTGAGGTTATATTCATCCAATTTCTCCGCACGCAATTCAATAGCGTAAATTTCCGCTTGAAGTACAGTCGTATAAGTTCCTAGGCAGGTGGATAACTCTGTTCTGGGTCTGCGACTTCACCAGAACCGGAAGGTGTTTTTGATCAATCTGTGAACCAACAACTATCTGCTCTTAATATTTCTTCTCCCAATGAGATACAACTCTGAGAAACTATTTAGAGATCCACTTAATCGCTGTTTCTTGTATAACATAGGAAAATGCTATAACCTAATAATCACCTAATGAAATGAAAAAGGGAACCCGATTCGTAGCTATATGGTAAATTTTCAACAAGACCCTAGGTGCCAATTCGAAAATATAAAACACATACGCATGCAATAACATATACAATATATATCAGATTTTTTTTTAAATACGCTCACCAAATTACTGTAGATGGACTATCCTAAACTCTTCAACATAAGACACTCTTTCCCAAAAACTGTCCCAAACTCTTAACAGGAACTCGAAAATGTTCTCTAAATCAGCTAAACTGAATTAGACCGCGAATAATTATCAAAACCCAATCACTTCGCGAATTCTCTCAATAATTTCACAAACTCTGTAGGAAGTCCAATCGACCTACTTCTGAGTTCGTATGCTGCTGACTTTTCACCTCAAGTCAGCTAGCCAAATAAAACGCGACAAATTCCCAAATACCAATATCACTTCTTGGAACGGTGACTTGAAATATCTCAATATTTCAATTCACTCAAAGCTTTCTCAAGAATTTTCAAACTTTGTTGGAAATTCAACTGAACTAGACAATTCTCCGCGCATGACTCCTTTTACCTCAATTCAACTGAACCACTAAAATGTATCAATCCCGAAACACCTCGCAAAACGGTGCCCTGAACTACCTCGTATTTCAGTACATCCAGAATTCACTCAGAACTTGGTAGGAAGTCCAACAGACCTACTCCTGAGTTCATACGCTCCTGACTTTCTACCTCAAGTCAGCTAGCCAAATAAAACACGACAATTCTCACTACTGGAATCCCTCGCGACCCAGTGTGTCAAAACATCTAGCACCGCAGTCCCTACAATAGCTTTCTCAGCAATCTCCCCAAAGGGGCCAACTGCCCCGGTTAAGAGTCCCCCCAAACAATCCTGGGGTCCGAGCACGACTGACTCAATTCTCCCAAACAAATTTCCACCTTAACTCTGTTAGGATATATAATTCAAATAATCTCATGAAAATTCCCACCAATCAGAAGGTCTGAAATTGTTTCCAAGACTGGTACTCTTAAATTCTTCTACATGTCCAGCTACTGATATATAGATGTCACTGCAAGGGTCATTTTGATATTTTCTCTGTCTCGAATAAGAGGTATGTAGACTGGGATGCCTTACTTTTATGATGTCGTTAAAACTTTGAAATTTCGATATTTATTATACTTTTAAGTACTTACTGAAAGTTATTCTAAATGGCGTACATAGACTGAATAATATATTTTTGACCCTCAACGTCATGATAATGAAATGAATGATGATGTTGAATGTTCTAAAATATCAGATTTCTTAAACATCAGGCATTTAATTTAAACGACATTTCCTTTTGCTGAAAACTGATAAAGGTTCCCTTTTTCTACGAAAACCCATCTGTTTTGGTAGTCAATATTTAACGAAAAATAATATGTCCAACTTATTACAATAGGTTTGTTCTGGTTCTCATTTTGAACTGTTTCGAATCGTCCAAAATCAGTGAGTGTCATTGTGGACTGAAAAGGTTAACGCGACAAAATGTTTAGTATTCAGTTGGATGACTATTTTCTGACTGTTAGGGATAGTCCCGGCAGAGAACCAGAACAATCCTAATGGAATCCTATCCTGAGAAGTCATGCAAATAGCATGACGGGAGGAAGAAAAAGGTCGGATTTTATTAACAATTTACCTTATCCAGGTGCAGGCATTATCACACCGGACTACGTGAATCAACATTTCACAACACGTTTTACAGAATTTACCTGAGCCAGGTACATGTATTACCACACTAAACTACCTGATGAGGAGTCAACAGCCTTAATATCAATCATCGGAGATATTTATTCAGGATGTATATAAAAATAGTGACACAGATGATTCCGTAATTGGATATTTGCAATGAACAACAATAGTCCACAAAATAATTGTTCAGGACAAGTTGGGTATATTCATTAATACGCACTCAAAATATAATCACAACTGTTATGAATCAAAATGGGTCTTGATATTGTATCGAGGAGAGATACGAGAAAATGAATATTTCGAAATGAAATCCCTAAACATGAGTCTCGCTTAACGTACCCACACAGTAACTTCTGGTGAGTGCCTGCCGAAAAACAACTATTTCCCCGGTTGATACCACGCTGGATATTGAATTATATCCGATGAACATTTATGCAAGATACCTCACAGAGAATGCTGATTTTTCACGTATAGAGTTCCTGAGATAATTGAGAGTTAGGGTAGTTGAAAAAATTATAGGGTTCTCGATGATGTTAACAACCCCGTAGTACCTATGAAAAAATATATTTTTATAAATTTACGTGAATGTTCCTTGAAATATATTGATTTATGAATATTACTGGAGTTTCATCCCAACACCAAACCGTTATTTTAACACCTTGACACGTGTTTCGGTCACCAAGTATTCATCTCCAAGAGAAAGATTAAGATAGTTTAATCTTTCTCTTGTAGGTGATCATTTGGTGATCGAAACACGTTTCGAGGTGTTAATATAACGGTTTGGTGTTGGGATAAAACTCCAGTAATATTTCTGTAGATTTCAAGTGAATTCAACTAGTAGTCAATTTCCAGAATAGTGGTAGCTCTTTGTTCAGAACTTCACTATTATGAATATTTGAAGGGAGAGGCACTCACAACTCAAATCTAAGGAAATTCAATCTCTGCTATAAATGCATTGTAATTTTCCGAGCTCATTATGGTGAGTAGGTATTGATATTATCGTTATTGTTATTATTACTATTATCAATTTTTTTTCACTGAAGGTTGGGCTTGTTGGGCTCTATACGCGAAGCTACAACACATTTGGGAAAACAAGCCAGCATTATTCCCACACCGTGAGGTCAGTGATCACTGGGTCCGATAATCATGTGGCCCAAGCAAACGCAATATGGAAAACTGATAGTCGAGAGAAACTACATCTGGCTTATTAGCTTGTATGAGCCTGAGGGAGAAGAATGAATGAATTTGACACTTCTCATTCCTCACAACGAATTCAATAGCAAGGGCAACAGCGACGTCTCATCTATATCGTGAACGCCTGTTATCATTGTAATCATTCATTTTTCCATTGAGTAAACTGGTTGGGGCCTGTCCACTCCCCACATCGTGGGGTAAACATGTAAATTTGACCTATTTTTGAAAGAAAAACTAAAATTTGTCGTGGGCGGTTGATTTTCAAAACTATCCTGAAATTTGGGGTGATCCGTTTGGAAAAAGCAAGTTTTCACACATTTACATATTCTCAGAATTAGTCACCGACTCTGAACATCTTGTGTGGAATATTTTGAACATTTTTTGATGTATCATTAATGTTCATTCATGTATCATATACAGTTCGTTTGGAGGAAATAGTCGTTAACCGAATTTCTAGTTTTTGTGAAAGAACAAATGAATATATTAAGAATGGTCAGTTTTTGGTAAGAGGTAAATTATATAAATTCATCCGCATACGGATTCTAGCCCACTTTGATTGGCCTTGAAACGGCCAAGAATCCTCAGTGCCATACTACTATCAAAATATGGGACTTGCTAAGGAGAGCAGCTTTTCATGATTGGCATATTTCAGAAAAGTTACTCGGATGAAAGAATGAAAATCGTCTATTCAACATTTTTAGTTAATTACAATTCATTTGTTAAGTATGTTTGTGTGGAGCCCTGCTATAGGCTAATGCCTCTTCAGGGTAAGTGTTTTGTATGTGTGTGTGTGTTTTGTTGTGTGTTGGAGTATGTGTTGTGTTGTTTTGTGTTCCGCTTGTTCATATGGTTTGTTCCGTTGATCCATAGGGTGATCCGGGTCCATTGCAGAGGTCGTGGTGTTGGTACTGTTTGGGTACGGGTTTTTAGGCCGGGGCTGTTGGAGGTGAAACTCTACGGATTTCGGCTCTTTCTAGGACGCTGCTATCCGCTGTCCGCTATCTGATTCCCAGTGGGAATTCCTCTAGGATATCCTGGATCGGCTCCGGCGGGCCTTCCATTGCTCCCAGGTGTCTGGCTGGGGGAAAGGGGAGCTTTTTCCTGGGTATCCTTCTGGATACTCCACGGGGAGTCCAGGGCGTTGTGAGCGAGTTGATGGCATCGGAGTTGTTGCTGCTCATCGTTCTGGTCGCATATCGTCCTTGAAGTTCCTGAAATCGTTGGTTGATAGGTGTAGTATTGGTGAGGTTGTATAGATTTAGGGATGGGTATCGATAGGAAAGGTTATGTATATTACGAAGGATTCTTCTCTCGGTTGTGAAGATTCGGTGGGACAGTCTCGGGGGAAGCGTACAGATTTCATCGCTTTGTAGTCTAGGACTGACCTTATGAAAGTTTTATACATATGAAGGAGAGTTTTACTGTCGCATCTCCCGAGCTTGCCTCTCAGAGCCTTCAGCAGGTTGGCTTTCTTCCGGACTCTGTCCAGTGTTTCTCTCAGGTCGGTTTCCCAGTTGAGGGTCCTCGTGAAGGTGACCCTCAAGTAAGACACCGAATCCTGGAGTATGAGGTTTATCCCTAAAAGTCTGAGATTCAAGTTATCAGGATTTAATTTAGGACGGGTAGAGGTGTTAGGATGTCGGAATAGGATAGTTTGGGTTTTAGTGGGGTTTATTTTCATACGCCATTTGTTGCATCACTGCTCGAAATGGTCGATCATGTTTTGAGCTTGAATTTGCAAGCGGCGGGTGTTGGGGGCGGAAGAGTGAAGGATAGTGTCGTCGGCATATTGGAGGATTTTATGGGTAGTGGGAACATCATGAGCGTAGATGAGGAATAAGGAGGGAGCGAGAACTGAGCCCTGGGGGACTCCGACTTTTGGAGTGAAAGGGAAGGATAAGGCTTCACCGACTTCAAGGCGTATTTGTCGGTTAGATAAGTAAGAGGCTACTAGTCGGATGAAATGATGAGGTAGACGAATTTGGATAAGCTTCCAGATCAGGCCCGCGTGCCAGACCTTGTCGAAAGCTTTTTGAATATCTAGAGAGATTGCAATAGTGCAAAAAGATGCGTTGAAGTTTTGGGATATGTGGGTATGTAGTTCGACTAGTGCGTTCTGAGTGGAGTGTTCGGTCCTGAAACCATGCTGGTGGGGAGGGATAATACTGTGATGTATGAGGAAGTCGTTCAGACGGTTAGTCATTAGTCGTTCCAGCAATTTGCCCAGGCAACTAAGCAGGCTGATAGGTCTGTATGAGTCGAGATTAGTGGGATCCTAATGGGGTTTGGGAATTAAGATTGTGTTAGCCTGTTTTCAGGCGATTGGGAAGTAGGCGTGTACAAGACATGCATCGAGGATGTGTTTGAGAAAAGGAATTGCAGAATCGGAAAGGTTTTTCAGTATTCGGCGGTTAACCGAGTCTGGGACAGGAGCGGTATTTCTACCGCTGCGGATAGTATTGAGGATGTCTTCCTCACTGAATGGGGATCTTAGGGGGCAGTTGACGTTGAGGGGAATTTGACCTGGTTGCCTACCCAGCTGTGGTGAATGATGTTTAGAAAAGGGTTATCGAAGTAAGGGTCTTGAGGGAGACGGAAGGTGTTTTCGAGATTTTCGCGGAAGGCTTCTGCTTTGTCGGAAGGGTTGGAGATGATGTTACCGTCAATCGCTAGGTGACTGTCGGTTTTTCTTTTTTGTCCAGTGAGGACTTTGAATTTGTTCCAAAAGGCCGTTCCATCTCGGTAGTCGAGTTTTTTAGTCTCCTCCATCCACCTTCTCTGGGTAATTTGGTTGATGAGGAGACGTATGCGAGCGTTAAGACGGTTCCACTCGGTTTTTAGGACTGGGTCTCTAGTTAGAACGAAAGTTCTGTAGAGTTTACGCTTGCTTTTGATGAGAGTTATGAGATAAGATGGAAGTGGGGATTGATCGATTCATCTGGTTGTGGTCGGAGTGGATAAGTCGTCTGATTCAGAAATAATTTTTTGAATTGAGTCAATTTGTGCGTCAATTTGTCGTGGATGGTTAAGTGGAGGATTGTCAAGAGAAGAAAGTTTTTGGTTGATGAGGAGGTGGAAACGTTTGACGTCTGTGAGTTTATAATTTTTGTAAGAAATGGTTTCAGGAATTGAGGTAATAGGAAAGTTTAGGAAGGTTTTGACGATAACGGAGGGGTGATCCGATGTAATAGTGTCTCCGATATAGGCAAGATCAACGACCACCTCTATCAGACTCTCAGAGCACAAGATGTGGTCGATGATGGATGCTCCACGGTGGCTCAGAAACGTCGGGTCGGGACAGGAAATTTTGTAGATATTGTGTTCGAGTAGCAGGTTGGCTAGAAGACGGCCGTTGGCATTGGAGGCAGAATCTCCGATTTGCGTATGTCGAGAGTTGATATCTCTTATTAGAAATGCTTTTGGGAGAGAAGATGTATATTCGATTAATTATCTGGAAACGGATTGAGTTGGATGATTGTAGTGGGCTATGATAGTTATGTTGCCGGAGTTGGAGAGTAGGTCGATCGCCAGGCAGTCGAGTTCAGATAGGATAGGTGGAAGGTTGTGTTTTTTGTAGGGTAGACCTCGTTCAGTTAATATAGCGATGCTCCGCGAATGTAGATCTTTTGGTCGGTGGGTAGTGTTGAAACCGGAGAATTTGGGACGGTTTTTGGTGTGTGTGTCGGTGATGCATAGGATTTGGATTTCTTGAATGTGAAGGAGGGTTTTAGTATGGTGTTTTTTTCTGCTGAGGTCCTGGGCGTTTACAGTACCGAGGATTAAACGCCCATTATCCTGTACTGTTGGACAATCAGCCATTAAGTTCAGCTAACAAATCAGTGAACGTAAAGTCCACTTTGTTGCCACTAGCCGTGGCGAAGAGGGAGTGTCCTAGGATTGTCTTGCATAGTTCATTAGTGAGAGCTAGAATTTCAGTTCTCATGGCAGGCATGAGATTGAGGAGGAGAGTTGTTTGGATTTTGATTACAGCTTTGATTTGCTGTGTGACGGGTGTGTTAGTTTTTGAAATTTCAACTTTTATAGGAGCAACCTCTTTGGGGTTCTCTGGGGTTTTAACCTTTTTGGAACACATTAGTGAGAAGGCGGGATGATCGCCTTCACAGTTAGGACATTTTGGGTTGGATGTTTTCGTGCATTCCAAAGGAGGATGTGTCTCACCGCAGTGAGGACACTTCGTTTTGTGTGTGGGACATTCCGCTGCTGAATCTCCCGTTTCACTGCATATGTTACAGTATTTTGGGATGGGGGGTAGAGGGTTGATATTTGAGGCCTCGCACTCATGGGTTCGGCCATAAATATTGATTCCGTGAGTCAAACAGCGTGTATACTGTTCCTTATTTGTGGTAATGACGCGAATAAGGGTTGTCGGTTTGCACGTTTTTTTGGAGGAGAAATCAAGGTGAACACCCTTGATTACAAATGACAGATGTGGCTCTTTGGGAGCTGAAGGTTGTGCGTTTCTCGGTCTGAGGTCTATGACTTTGATAGAAGTGTGACTTGTACGGTCACGAAGGAGTTTCCGGAGATGTTCGGATGATTTTGTATTGTTAGAAGTTTTTAATAAGGCTGTACGGTTAAAATTAACCTTGAACTCCGTGATCTGGCCACGGAGGAATTCATTGAAGTTTAGAAGATTGAATAATGCCCTTTGACTAGCTAAGTCATCGGGGATTTCTCTGATGTTGAAGATGTTTGTTAGATTTGGCAGCTGAACGAACGTGGATGTTAGAGTGGGGGGTCTCAGCGGGTTCATGCTCGGGAGACGAGCCGGAAAAGGAAGGAGAGGGATTGGTAAAAGGAATTTGGTTATGTTTAGTTCGGCGAGTTTGTCCCGCCATTGCTTAAAAAGAAGTATACGACCTTATGTAGTTTCCTAAGTTGTTGGTTGGTCCTAATATTAGCAGCACCTCCAAGTGCTACCTCTGGCACTCAGCTGCACCTTTGCCTTTTAGATTAGGCTCTGATGTCTCTATCGGAAGAGTTTGATTATAATAATCAGTGACTCCTCACGCAGGTAGACACTACCAGGTAACCCTTTGGGTTCAGGTACTCACTTCACTTCACTTGCACTTTTCACTTAAGCCGACCTTCACTTGATGAAAGCTGACACTGGAATGTTACTCGGATAAAAAAGTGAAATTTCAATTATATTCTGTCTTACAGTGGATGGCTCTGAAATATATCAATGTTGTCTAGAAAAAAGGGTTTCAAGATCCTCAAAACTCAAGATGAGATGATGATAATGAAAATCCTCGTAAATTTTTTGGCACAGGTTGTTATGATGTTTTTAAAAAAAGCAAAGGTTATTAGATAGAATTTCACAGGACAAGATGGAGAAACCTTAGCAATAACATGATTATTCCAAACATGAGTGCTTCAACTTACTAAAATGAAAGTTTTGATTGAATCCTAGAAGAATGTTTGTGTAAGAGACAATATAGGACTATACTTTGGGCTAGCTCATTAGGCAGACTCCTACGGATAATTTTCTGAGGACGAATATACGTTCGAATCCCGCCTCGACCAGATATTTTCCTCGAGAGAATTCATCTGGTTGCAGCTGCAATGATTCTGCAACCGTGTTAGGAATCACACGTTGAAAGGTAAGACCTCGTTAGTGCTTAGCTCGCACAAGTTTCTCAACTTCTGAGAGTTGTCGTTCGTATAGGGGCAACAGCTGAATAATGGAAAAACAGCTTTTAAACAGACAGATTCGTTCCAAGTATACCTGATAGAATACAAAATATCTTTTGAATTTGTTAGGGAGTCATTTGAAATGTTTTCAAAAGACTATAATCGAGAGTTATCATTGAGCACCATGTTCAAAGAAAAATGATTCATGTGCGAAATCATCAAAAATACAGATTGCTGTCAATTGTAGCAACACTTGGTAATCAATGTAGTCATCAAGAGGTTGTGTGGTTTCCGTCAGATTTAGTATAAATTAAAATAAAGAGAATTCATGGGTGCATTTGAAATTGCAAACCGTAGACTCATGTTTTGGGCTCTTCGACGGTCATCAGTATGGTGTGATTATTATTATTTTGTTTCATTCATATTGGTGGAATTATTACTCGTTATCCATGTACAAACGAAGTTTGTTCGTGGGTAACCTGTTTCATTGACATTATTTTGATGAATGCAATTTTTGTTTCATATCATATTAAACCATCCATATTGAATCCCCATACATACTTCCACTAACAACATTATTGCAATAAAGTTCAGCTATGGTAGTCATTTCATCATTCATTGTATTTTTCAAAATATATTTTCGATACATTCTACCCTGATTGGCAAATTAATTAAATTTTTCACATTCGCACAAATTTCATCTCAATAAGCCTATTCAGTTTGATGAAAATTTGTCCCCATGTCCATACCGAGGATAATTTAAAATCGAATCGCATGAGAACAGAAAATTTTAAACAGATATTTACATAAAATTGTTATTTGGTTGACATTCATATGTGGCGTTTTATTTCGGAAGTGATGGATGAAGGTGATTGAATTAATTTGAAGTGGAAATAAATGAATTCAATTTTTAAATCAGTTCTATATTTTACTGAATTTTGTTTCAGTTGAACTGAGGATTAATTTTCATTCGACACTACAAAACCACATTTTTCAGATATCAACAAAATATACTATCAATAAATTGATGGAAAGATACTCATATCATTGCAAATAGCAGAACAAAAATTGTTCCATATGAGAATATATTACACACGGTGTTTTATAGAAAACTTGACTTCCCATGCAAGTCAGAAACGGACATGTAATCGAAAATTTCAAAGAACATTATATCTAGGGGTACGTACTAATTCTGATATAGAAATCATACCCCAAACTTCACCCCCCTGCGGCCAGCAATTACACCCCTTATTTTTTTCAATGGCATGGAGGGTCGAGTGATACATCATTTGAAAGATCTTCTGTCCCTCTATTAACTCTGTAACTTTTTTCGAAATTGGTTCATTCGTTAGTGAGAAGTGTTGAACGTTTTATTTAATAAAAAACAGAAAATTTGCAGTTGTTCATTAAACTGAGGAAATCAACAACAAATGATATCAGTGGAAACAGAATCAACATATAAAGTGTTCAAAATGATCTCCACCTGTTACGTACAATAATACAGTCTACTCTCGAAAGCGTTCCGTACATTATTCAAGATGTACGGAGACAGCAATTGGTATTCCCGAAAAATTATCTGTCGCAGGTCTTCTAGATTTGTAGGCTTAGTAGAGTACACTTTTTGCATCAGGTACCACAGAAATAAGTTCATCGTTGTGAGATGAGGTGATCTAGCTGGCCACTCCTAACACATTCATTATTTCGAAAATGGGTTGCAACAATTTCTATTCTTTCTTCAGTAGAATGAACCATCTTGGAACACAGTGAACAAGGATGACTGAATAATAATTCTACTTTTCTACTATCTACTTTTTCTTCAGCGACAACTAGATTCAACAAAAACTACCAGTGCAGAAAAAACTAGCAGTGTCGTCCATTTCAAAACGTTTGCTACTAATTAAATAAATTCTACAAACCTAGAAGACCTGCGACAGCGAACTGTTAGGGAATGCCGATTTCTGACTCCGGACATCTTCAATAGTGTAAAGAACGCTTTCGAAAGTAGACTGTATAATTGTATGGAGCTAGATAGAGGTCATTTTGAACACTCTATCCGTTGATTGTGTTGCTATTGATATTACTTTTGTTGATTTCCTCAATCTGTTTAAAAAAAATCTGTTTAAAATCTGTTTTTCCGTTAACCAGCTGTCGCACCCCTACGAACGACAACCCTCAGAAGTCGAAACTTGTGCGAGCCAAGGATTAACGAGGTCTTACCTTTTAACGTGTGATTCCTAACACGGGTTGTCGGTAGCAAGTGAAGATCGATCGTTCAGACTAGGGCTTGAACCACCGACCAGCACGGCAGTCAATTCGAGTGAGTGAACAAAGCACCCACACCGAACCGCTTGGCTACCGACTGACTGGCTAGAATGAGCGACAGCAAATTTTCTGTTTTTTCTTAAATGAAACATTAAATTACTCAATAACGAATAAATCGATTTTGAAAAAACTTATAGGAGTAATAGAAGGGCAATAGACCTTTCAAATGATGTATCACTAGACCCCCCATGCCATTGAAAAAAATAGGGGGGTAGTTGCTGACCGCAGGGGGTATGATTTCCATATCAGAATTAGTCCCCCTTGAAATAAAAATTGACGTGCTCTTTGAAATTTTCGATAGCACGTTCGTTTCTGACTTACAGGAGGGGTCAAGTTTTCATTGGAACGCCCTGTATAGATTATGGAGTTGTTTCAAAAGTTTTGTCCGTTTAAATGATTCTCTTTTAAACTGTGATATCTCAGTAAATACGTATTCAATTTAATCGAAATGAATCCCATTCGAATAAGTGCAATGTTGACAACACAAGTCAATCAATTCCATCAGCATTGAAATTTGTGATCGGGATTCGATGAAGTAGACGAAAGCCGTTTTTGCCTGGTCCTGATTGGCGAAGGTTCTACCAGTGAGGAAGTTATCAGAGTTCTTGAAAAGATGGTAATAGGTTGGTCAGAGGTCTGGAGAGTATGGTGAGTGAGGTTATTTGTGAAACGGGCGTTGTCGTGGAGCAGGATCGGACCTCTTCTGTTGACTAGTGCCGGCTGCTGCTGACGCAATTTTTGTTATATTTCGTTGATTTTCTCACAATATGACTCTGCTGTTCTGATTTGGGCCGGTTGCAGAAAGTTATAGTGAATCACACCCGCAGCTGATCATCCGTAACCATGGTCTTTTTTTGATGAGTTTTCGCCTTTTGGAAGTGTCTGGGGGGCTTATCAGTGTTCAACCACTTTCCTGAACATTTCCTGTTGTGATAGAGGATCCACTTTTCATCACACATGACGATTTGATCCAAAAATGGATCATTTTGGTTGCGCAAAAGCAAAGAAGAACAGATTTAAATACGTGACAATTTCTGTTGATCGTTCAAATCGGGGGGCACCCACTCCTCGAAATTTTCCAACTTTCCGTTACGTTTTGAACTAGTCTCTCTCAAAGTGGGCGATAACTCCTCCTTGTGGGCGCTGGAGGCCTATAGGAGGGTAGTAAAGAGCACAGAGAAGATTGGGGGGCGATGAAGCGGTTTAAGGGGGCGATGGCTAATTTAAAAATGTTTTTCTGCTTTTAACAGAAACTTTACCGCTTCTTTACGCTTAACGCACGTTTTCTCGTGTAACGCCATCTAGGGAATTAGACAGTAACCATGTCCTGTTCGATAGTTGTCAAACTGTACAATAGATGGCGGTAAGCTTCAATGCGAAGCGAGAAGTTTCCAGTCTCCATTTCCAAAAGTACTAGGCCCGCCCGCTGCCACATATAAAAGCGCGCGCGCCATCCAGCCAGTAATGTCATTCGACGATATTACGAAAACAAGTGGATTTATTTAACGACTAGCTGGGTAAATACTGGTGGTGGCGGTGGTGAATACTGTGAGTGATGTCATTAGCAAGTTTTTAATATTTGATTCTTTACTTCAGCATTTTTGAAGAATTAATTATGTCGGAAGCAATGAAAAAAAATGGCAGTATAGCGCGGAATATATTGTAAATATTACAAATCCATCTTCGCCTATGTGCCTTCTTTGTCAAAAAACATTATCGAATGAAGCGATAAAACCTTCAAGGCTACAAGATGATTTGAATAAAATGCATTCAGATAAAAAAGACAAAAGTGTGACTCATTTTCAAGAACTGGAAAAGAAACACTCAGCTTAGCCAACTGTGCAACAGCGGCTTCTAAGCAAGACGACGACGGACTCCGAGCTTTTTACAATATCTCCTTGCCAATTGCTCAAACAGTACACCTCACACTATTGGAGATGATTCAATTTCACTGGCAATAAAAGAAGTTATAACTACTGTGCTCCATAAACCCGCGGCAGATATTATCCAAAAAATACTTTTGAGTATTGATGAGATGGCTGAAAACATTGAAGAGGCATTGTGCAATCGTCTGAATACTTCTAAATTCACAATTCAGTTAGATGAGTCCACTTTACCAACCAATGAAGCATTGCTGTTGTCATACGTGAGGTTTATTAAAAATGAGAAAATATATCAAGAACTACTCTATTTGCCAGGAAATTCGAGACGGATCCAAAAAGAGAAACCATATATAATACACTAGAAAAATTTTGTGATGAGAAATAAATTCCACTAAAGAATATTATATCAACTGCTACGACAGGACGTCGTCACAAAGGCTTCATAGCGTACTTAAAAAATGAAATTCCAGATGTGCTCGCTGTACATTGCATCATTCATAGGTAACATTTGGTTGCGAAAAATTTCAGTGAGCGCCTCTCTCAATCACTGCAATATATCATCTAAGCAGTTAATAAAATCCGAAACAACTCATTGAATGACAGATTATTCAATCAGCTTTGAGTTGCTAATGATGAAGATTTCAACCGATTGCTATTTCACACAAAAGTGCGTTGGTTATCAAGAGGTAACTGTCTGACTCGATTTTACAATCTATTTGACTCTGTAATAGAGTTCTTGGAAAACAAAGATGAATAATTGCACGACAACCTAATCACTTCAAAGAATGATATTGCGTACTTGATAGACCTGTATAAATTATTTAATGATGTCAATCTCCAACTTCATGGTGACGACTTGAATTTTATTAAAACAAAAAAGTCATTGCTGCTTTTGTAGCCAAATTGCTCCTATACAAGAATAATATCGGCAGACGTGGGTTTCACAATTTCCCTAATTTGTCAGCAGTACCCTTCAACAACGACGACTGCCAACATTTGGAGAACCTCACCAGTGATTTAGCAGAACGACTCCAGGACATTTCAAAATTGGAAATACCGGACCAGGTATTGGATCCTTTTTCAAATGTCAACATAGCAGGATCACCCCAGCTGGAAGAAGAACTCATAGAACTGATAACGAACGAGGAAATAGAAATAACATTCAACATTCAACAACAACATACATTGTAGCCAAGAAGTTTGGCTACAAAAGCTAATCCCGCAATTGTACCCTGAATTGTGGTCCATCGTTCAACGATTTTTGATAGCATTCCCATCATCGTATTTGTGTGAACGTGGATTTAGTGCCGTGGCAACGTTGCTAACTAAAAAGAGAAATCGGTTGCAGATTACCGAACGCGGTGACTTACGGCTGTTTTTAAATAAATTCGAGCCTGATATCAACAAACTTGTTAAAAATCATCAAATTCATCATTCACATTAGGATAGTTTTGAAATTCAAATTGAAATGTTTGTTTTAATAACAAGAATAAAAGTTTTCCTAATATTACAGAATGGTTTTTCACATTACCCTCATCAGAAAGTCTTATTTTCACATGACACACATGATTCAATTATTAAAATAATTATGCAATTGTGATATTCAAGATGTAGTAAAGTAAAAAATTTGGGGGGCGCTAGAAAATAATGAATTCTCGAAGTTGGGCGGTGTCATGAATGTAGTTATTTCTGCTACTTACTGTACCTAGATCTTTGTCCACGGATTGTACTTGTACGTAAAAAGTGATAACAAAAATGAGTGCAAAGAAAATTGAAGTTAGTCTATCTCCAGCTATTGTTCCAATTCAAGGAACCTTAACAGGCGGTAGACAAAATAAGTTTGGGAACCTCTTTTTTAAACCATTAAAATCGCAAGGGAGCTGACGCCCCACCATCACACGCATCGTTTGTGATGGGTTCTCAAATCTTTGTACGGTAGGTCGACCTCTTCGGGGCTCATCTTTGAAGTTAAATCTCCGGAATGAAATTTCACAAACCAACATCGAACATTGCGTTCATTAACACTATCATTGCCTAATGCCTGGTTTATTCTTCGAGCTGTTTCGACAACCCTTTGGTTCTGTTTCACAAAATTTTCAAGCAGATACTGCGAATCCCAGAAGTATCAAGAATCTCATTAGAAATTGTAGTTATAGATGGTCTGCTTACCATCCTGGAACATTCAAAGAAATCAATCATTTCATAGTGAACAATAATTTCACATATAACAAGTCAAAACTCCTCCAATAATAATTTCTTGTAAAGTTGTTTGGAGACAGTTGTGCGCCATAAAATGAATCTATTACGGTCTCTATCATATTATTCATGATACAGCAATGAATTACATGCGTAATCCAAGAATGTCTCCTTTGTTTCAGATTCAAGAAACAGCTATGATTACACGAATAGAAGAAGAAACTTCGGAGCTTCAAGAATGGATCGTTGAAACAGACATACCTATAAAACCCAGTGCGAAGTGCTTAAATAGACATTTTCAACTTTCTGATGGGAATGAGAGGACCTTTCTTAGCCGTTCCAGGCTCAATTCTAATTCAAACGCTATTTGTGACTGCTATCCAGATTTAATGTGTAAATTTGTGACAATACTAATAGGACTAAACAAAGATTTGAATTATGTAATATGTATTATAAAATATGTAGTTCTTTTTTCTTTCCAGAGAATATGTAATCAATAAAATGGTTTTATTTATTTAAAATGTTGTATTCAATTATAAATATTTCCGAAAATATTAGATTCCAATATCAGATTTTGAATACAAGAAAGTTATCTGAGAAACTGGGTTTATTATTTTTCGAAACTTCCCTCAGTAAAAAAGTCGATACTCTGGCGATTGTATCCTTCTTTAGGACTACCAGCATATAGCATATAGCATATAGTCACGGAAGTGAACTAAACAGTTTGCAGTAATTGAATATTCTGAAATGAGCCTAGTGGATATCAGGGATGGCTCTCCTAGGATCTAATCCAAGAGCATCTTCCTGCAGAAATTATTCGAAAACCACTTCCACAACGAGATAAATGCTGAAAACCTCAAAACTTTGATGTAATGTGGTTCAAAATAATATCACAGATCACCAAACTCATATGTTGCGTTTATCGAGTACCTAGCGATACACAATATAGGACACTATTCTCTTCACTTGCAAACACCATTGACTTTCTACAAATCAATCAACCCAGTGCCGATATTTCCATATTCGGTGACTTCAATGTCCACAATATCGAATGGCTCAAATTTTCAAATATCAACGACGAACAAGGTCGCGAAGAGGAGACTCTTGCAATAAGCAGGGAACTTACTCAGATTATAAAGGAGGCAACCAGGATTCCTGACCGTCATGGAGAATATACTAGTCTTCTGGATGTATACCTAACAATCAATCTAGAAATGTACATAGTCACCGTAAGGTCTCCATTGGGATACCGATGATTGTTCGGGAGCAATCTAAGCCGCGCAAAGTTTGGCATTACAGATCAGCTGAATGGGAGGATCTTCAATACCATTTTCGAAATTTCTCCTCGCTAGATGTTTGTTTCAGCTCTAACGATCCATCAACCTGTGCTTCTGAAGTCACGAAAGTTATTCTATCATCCATGGATGCATATATTCCTTTTTCAATGAAACGACTAACCTCAGTTCAACAAAAATTGCGAGCAACCTGTCGCCTCCAAAAATCTCGCTAACCGGCAGTGACGCGAAAATTCTGGTGCCGAAAACTGAACTAGGTTTGTTAATGCTCGCAACAGCTGTAAACTTAGGATAAATGAAAGCAAATAACTTCACAATCAGAGAATTAGGGATGAACTGCTTGCCAATTCCAACGGGTCTAGATCCCTCTGGTCGGTAGCTAAAGCTGTTAATCAGAATATTACTGGAGTTTTTTCCCAACACCAAATTGTTATTTTTAACACCTCGACACGTGTTTCGATCACCAAGTGATCATCTTCAAAGAGGAAGAGGAAGATTAATCTTCCTCTTCGAAGATGATCTTCCTCTTTGAAGATGATCACTTGGTGATCGAAACGTGTCCTCCTTCAAAGAGGAAGATTAATCTTTTCCTTTGAAGATGATCACTTGGTGATCGAAACACGTGTCATTACTATACCAAAGGTTCCAAACAGTGCATCCATTCCACCACTAACGCAAGCGGATGGTTCAATTGCAACAACAGCCATAGAAAAAGCAAATCTACTAGTTAAACAATTTGCGTCCCACTTCACAGTCGAATTTCTGGAAAATGCATCACCAACTATTCCCACACTAGAATCCACAATGCCCCGAAATTACTTTTCGACACCGTCTAGTCAGACAAATTTTGAAACACCTCAATACCAACAAGGCGTTTGATGAAGTGCCCATCATCGTACTTATAAAGTGTGCAAATGAACTCGCACCAGTATTTTGCAGAATTTTCAACCTGTCTTACAAGAAAGGGAAGGAACGGCCATGGGAAACACCTTGTCCCCCTGCCTGGCAGACCTGTTCATGAGCAGATTCGAAATGGAAACCAAAGAAAAGTCAAAGTATTTTCCTAAGATTTGGCTAAGGTATGTGGATGATATTTTCGCGATATTCGATACCAAAAATCGAATATTGAGGACTTTGTTTCCTTTTTAAATAATAGATGTCCATCAATAAAATTCACGTATGAGTTAGAAAATAAGGGACAACGTTTTGGTACGATATATTTAGAAAAGAAACAAGCACGTACAGGTATATTCCTGACAGTTCGCATCACTGTGGACAGCACAAACGTGCTGGGTTGAATTTTTTACTGCATCGTCTTTTGACTTTCCCTCTAAAACATGATAGGTTCACAAAAGAAAAACGTACAATACAGGAAATAGCAGCCACTAACGGTTTCTCGAGGGGTATTGTAGATGACATAATAAGGAAGAAGAACATACAACTCTCAGAAATATGAGCCATAGCAAATTATATTCAGAGTAAAGAAAAGAAAAATCCATAAAAAATGCGGATAGTTGAAAAAATTGACGACATATTGCGATCAACATATAAATTACTTTCCATTTCACTATCAAAGTCAATGAGATGACAAAGTATTTGCTACATTTACGAAATAAACCAGTTATCACTCGATGACGGTGGCAATTTCAATTTTAATTAGATATTAATCCCGCACTAATTGTATGTCACAGTTTGGAATTTATTGATACTGAAGTAAATTTAATTGCTCCTTCACTAACATTATTTGGGGCATCAGCTAATTACTCTATTTTGAGTGGGAGGTGGAAGGATACAGCCGTGATTATCTCCAGTTTGATATATCATGCATTGAGAACACAAGTCAGGTATATTTGTGTGCAATCATCAATTATTATTTTTTTGGGGTTGATTGTCGTCTTTTTTATTCAAAAGGCAATATGATTGATTATCTACAGGGTAATTTTAATACGGCCCCCATCATTGGGATATTCTAAACTACAGGAGATACGTCGAAAGGGGATACGAAGAAGAAAATTTGCGTTTTTTTGTGCTTAAAAAAAGTACTGTTTTGGAACATGGAAAGTTTCTAGTATTTCTGGAAATAACCGAAAAAAACTGAAAATCGGAATTTTTGTTTTTATTTTTTTAGCGTTATTTGACAATAAATCTCAAAACCAAAAATACATTTTCATTGATTTTTTTTCAGCTATACGTTTTTATGCACAGATTTATTATCCGACGTTTTGTGTTCAGACATTCATCATCAATTTTTTTTCCATTGTAGGCGCCATATTGTATTTTTACAAAGAAAAATAGTGCTTCTCATTCTGATTTCATTGATGTATAATTTGTTATGCTTTGCTCTTCTGAAACCACAGGTATTAAGAAAAACAGCTTGATCTGAGATGGTCATGACTCCATCGAAAAAATTTGTTCAATGAACACTAAATGTCCGAACTCATAAATATCATGAGTTAGCACAAATACTTCAGTCTAAATTACCTCTTTATCAAATGAAGAAAAACGAGATATGTTGAAACTTCTTTATAAATTTGGTAGGAATAGTACGAAAAACAGCTCTAATTTCTTTTGAATTATATCTGGAAAGACAACAGTTGGCTAGAACATTATTCGGAATTTTGGCCAAACACTTGGCCGATTACGGTGAGTTTCAAAAACGAAGAATTGAATCATGAACTTGTTGAAAATGCACAAAAAGTATTATAAGTGTTCGAAATCATGGCCTTCCTCATGAAGAACAACCCTAACAATATCCCTTCTTCTGATAGACCTGAATTGGGTGATTATACAGTGCTAGTCAAAAGTCCCCTCCCCCCCTCGTATCTTTTGAACGGGTATACTTATAATAATGAAATTTGGAGTGTGGAAATAAACGGATGTAGGCTTCTTAACTGGTCATAACAGGTGACGCAATAGTCATAAATGACGTCACAAGGCCACTGTGACCAAAAATTTTAAATGGGACCCTATGGCAAGTGACAGCTCGTTTGAAAGGTATTGAAAATACCTATTCAGTCATACCAATTTTGTTTGGGTTTCGGCTGATTTTGATTGATGAATTGAAGAAATACGAAAATTATAGTTTCGCATTTAATTAATAAAGATTTAAGAACCAGTTCTTATAATAAGTGTTCAAAATGTGCTCCATCTACTTCCTGGCAGTAATGCATCCTATTTCTAAACTCTTGTCGTACTCGTCCCAGTGTGTCAGCGGAAATTGCCCTACATTCTTCAACAATTCGTTGTTTCAGAATGGCAATACTGTCAGGTGCTGTAGCGTAAACCTTAGATTTCAAGTACCCCCATAGAAAAAAATCTAATGGTGTAAGGTCCGGTGGCCGAGCTGGCCATTCGATCGAACCTCGTCGTCCAATCCATCTACCACGATATTCTTCATCTAGGTAACGTCTTACTGCACCGTAATAGTGTGCAGGAGCACCATCTTGTTGAAACGTTATTTCCAAGTTGTCGAATTCTTCTAGAATTTCAAGAATTAACGCCTCAATATCAGTTTGTAACATCTCCAGATACAATTCACCGGTTAAGTTAGCATTGAGAAAAAGAGGCCCAACTATGTGGTTTCCCAAAATACCTGCCCAAACATTTACTTTTTCTGGAAATTGAGTATGTTTTTCACGAAAGATGTGAGGATTTGTGTCACTCCAATACCTCACATTTTGAGTGTTAACATTTCCATTGAGAAAGAAAGTACTTTCGTCACTAAAACAAATTGTCTGTATGTAGCCTGGTTGTTGGTTCATTTTATCGGACATAGTTTCACAGAATTCTAGTCTTCGGTCAGGGTCATCATCTGAAAGTTGGTGCACCATTTTTAATTTGTATGGATGAAATTTGTTTTTAGCCAACACCCTATGTACTGTCCTTTGACTGACTTCACAGATAGACGCAACTTGGGCTGTGGAAGAAGTAGGGTTCACTACCATTTCTCCAAGTACCTATGTCAATTTTTTTGTCATCACTAATTGTTGGTCGACCAGATCGTTTGGCATCTTGAACACTACCTGATGCTTCAAACTTCCGAAGAAGCTCCCTCAAATAAACCCTCGATATAGGGCGATCGGGGTACCTCTCATTAAACAGTCGTTCCGCTGCATGGAAATTGTTTCTACATTCACCAATTATTAAGATAGCTGCTACTTTGTCAGCTACAGTACGTACCATTTTGCCTATGTAAACACTTAAACATCTCGTTAAACAATAGCTTAGGTAAATTTTCAAGGTATAAACACTTTTGACAAGTAGATAATTCAAACACGTCAACCTTTTTGACAATGAACCAGAGGCGTACTTTAAAATCTTTATTAATTAAATGCGAAACAATAATTTTCGTATTTCTTCAATTTATCAATGGAAATCAGCCGAAACCCAAACAAAATTGATATGACTGAATAGGTATTTTCAATACCTTTCAAACGAGCTGTCACTTGCCATAGGGTCCCATTTAAAATTTTTGGTCACAGTGGCCTTGTGACGTCATTTATGACTATTGCGTCACCTGTTATGACCAGTTAAGAAGCCTACATCCGTTTATTTCCACCCTCCAAATTTCATTATTATAAGTATACCCGTTCCAAAGATACGAGGGGGGGAGGGGACTTTTGACTAGCACTGTATATTCTTTAATTTCACCCACTGTGTCATATTCTTGTTCTCCATAGATTCTGTTCTTCAAAGTGCTCCAGAAGAAAATATCCGAAACTGTAAGGTCAGATGATCTTGCCGGCCACTTCACTGATCCACCTATTAGAAAATCTTTGGTATAAATATTCGCAAACTGTTTTTTTTTTGTGAAGGAGCCCGGTCATGCTGGAAACAGCAGCTATTATAATTGACAAGGGAAGACGTATCCTTATATTCTTCGAATTCTTTTCTTAAGAACCGAAAATGGGGTTTCCCGTTCAAAGTATCAGAGGAGAAATGAGGTCCAAGTATTCGTACTATTTCTATCAAATTTATAATGAAGTTTCAACATACCTCGTTTTTCTTCATTTAAGAATGATGTCATTTCGACTGAAGTATTTGTGCAAACTCATGATATTTTATGAATTTTTTCAACTAGTGTTCATTAAACAATGACCATCTCAGTTGAAATTATTTTTTCAATACCTGTAGTACAGGAGAGCAAACCATAAATTATAAATCGATGAGGTCAGAATGAGAAGCACTATTTTTCTGTTTAAAAAAACGATATGAGACCCATGATAGAAAAATAGTTGATGATGATTGCCAGAAGACGAAACGTTGGATCGTAAATCTGAACATGAAAACGTGAAGATGAAAAAAAGTATCTCTACAATCTCCTGTAGTTTAGGAGATCCCAACGGTGGGGGTCGAATTTGAATTACCCTGTATATTTTTATTTTCGTATTATTTTCAAAAAAACATTTTCGGAGTGTCAATTCTATATCATCGAACTGAAATGTTCAAAGTTGAAGAGTTGATGAATTATTTGAATGAAATAATCCAACTCTGGTTAACTTTTTTAACATTTCCAATTTCATATATTACAATTGAAAATTTCTATGTCAAAATTTTGAAATTGATATTTTAAAAATGGAAAATTCTATTATGGTAATATACCTACAATGCGTTTCGCGAATACGAATAAATTCACTTTCTCCTTTACTTCAAATTGATGAGTGAAATTCTGACACATTGATCAATACACAATTTTCAATTGATACTGTTCCAGTACTCCTTTGAAACTAATGTGCATGTTATGGATTATATGGAAGTGATTTTATTCCTCTATTGGCAGAAATTGATTCTTTCAGTTTCAATTTTGTGTATTTTTCATCAAGAAAATCGGAATAAAATAATTCAAAATATTTTATGTCACGAAAAAACAGTAGATTTCTTTTGACATATCAAAAAAATTATACATTCGTTATTACATCTGTGCAAACTCATTTTCAAGGTATCCATTCTTCATTTTGAAAATGAATCTTTTGGGTACCAGAAGACAGAAATGTCAGAGATATTACAAAAGCGTATTTTGTCCTCTGGAAAATCTTGGGAAAAAGCGTTCTGAGTTTTCGATTTTCAAACAAAAAAGTTCAAGAACTTTCGAATAGAGGAATGAAGCAATTAACTCTGAAATGAATTATCATCATTACAAGAGTAAAATTGCCCCTTTCGGTGACATACACTTTGAAAGGTGGAAAAGGTGCTGATGAAAACTTGAAAACAAGTGTCTGTAACCTGAAACTTTGAAAAATACAATATTAAGGATGACAGTAAAATTTTTCATTGACTCCGTCTCATAATATATGCTGTGCATTGTTCCTATAAACGATATCTTTATTAATTCTATAACAAATACTGGGAGTACACACTGAAAGTAATTTATGTGTATGCAATTCACACTTTTTCGATGTTTTTACTACCCAATTTTAATTTTTAAGCAGGAGGATGGTTAATAATGGGGTAGTGGTGAGTCGAAAGTTTTTGAAATCAACCCGATGTTTCGGTTTTTCAATAAACCATATTCATGGATGGATGCTCAGGTCTTACTGACTTTAGTTGGAAAAAATATTCATTGTATAACTTCTACATTTATAAATCATTTATTAAGTGTCCTGTTGTTCTGAGTGGTTAATAATTGACATTATCAGTGGTTAATAATGGACATATGAATGACATATATGTTCTAGAAGTTATCCTAAATGCAACGTATATTTATTTGTGACTCAAATAAACGTGACCTAAGCCCATGAATATGGTTTGAATAAAAACCCAAACGTCGGGTTAAATTAAAATACTTTTGATTTTCCATTGACCCTTTCTCCACTAGTACATCCATGAAATTTCATCAGCTCATAACTTTTTCAATGATTTTTACATTTTTTGCTTGAAAATCAAGAAGTATATGATGGAATCGGTCGAAACTAGATGAAAATCCATAAAGTATGGAGATGGAAGAGTAGAAAACTAAACCGATTCTTTCCTTACCTTGATTCATAATTTGGTATTCAAGATAATTCACATGAATCTACAAGAATAGTTACTTTCAGTCAGAATTTCTATTTTTAGTTGAAAATCTCATTGAGGATGATTCTCATCGCCAACAAGAATTTATTGCCGATATTATTCATAAAAAAACTATTTGTTTCTGATCAGACAATCCAAAATCTACTTTGGATGATAGAGACCAATTCTCAATATTCTGATTAAACGAACATTCGAGATGAAACTATACGTTTCAAAATCAACAAGATGGAATACTTCAACAAAAACGGAATCTGAAGATGATTTATTATTTTCAATCCAGGGTGAACCAAAACATCTACAGTCTAAGAATTCAAAGAAACGGAATGGATATAGTATGAAGAATCGTTTAGACACATTGAGTATCAACATTTCATAAAGATTTATTGAAAAATATGCGGATTTAAAAAGCAACAGGGCTCACCGAAGAAAAGGGCCCTGCTCAGTGGAATCCCAAAAGGAATATTCTTATCAACTTCAAAGCAATCAAGCCATGCAACGAAATCATCCACAGGTTAGGTTAGGTTAGGTCTAAAGTGAGTGGGTTTATTCGACCCTCCACCGCAATCCGCAACGGTTTATTGTGGCTCACACCTATTCACTCGACCATGTTGAGTGGTATTTCAGTTCAGATGGTAAAAGTAAGGCTCTGCCGAACTCTAGAAATCTGATTCGGTCCCCAGTGGGGCAGGTACAAAGTATATGCTCTGCTGTTGCATCGTTAATGAGGTAGTCGGATAGTCAAGGTGCAAGATTCCCATCTCGATACCCGCAACAACCTTCCCATATGAGGGTTTTTCCACGTCAGCTACACCTGACGATGCCTTAGATTCAACCGTGCTGGCTTTTTTGCCTCTGGTTTTGGTGAATCATCACTTGAGCACAAACGTTTGCTAACCTGCACATGAAAGGTTTGTTCCCCCACCTGAGACATATTCTGCGTACGTCTCTCAAGAATCTGGTGCCAGGCGATTTCATAAGGTACCCCGCTCTTGAGGAGACGACTCAGTCGTTTTCTGGCTTCACCACCAAACCTATTTTTTATGTTCAGTTATTGGATAAGGACTTGGAGAGTTGAGAAGCTCTCGCTCCTGATCTAAATTTACAGGGAGGTAGTTGGAGTCATAAGCTCGACATCAATCTCCTCTATGGACTCGCTCCTGATCTGAATTTACAGAAAGGTCAGTTGGAGTAGTAAGCTCGACATCCATCTCCTCTGAAGACTCAGCGTCAGAAAGAATTTTTAAGTTTACTCTGTTCATAAAAGTCCCTCGAGTAGCTAGGGAAAGAAAGCCAATCACGGCAGAGCCTTGCATTACGGTGACAAGAGGGCGCCCGGTATCTCGAAGGTTTCGTAGAGACAGCTGATAGACTCAGTGTCATTCTTCCTCTCGGTATGGATACACACACCTTAAGATTGAGCCATTCAGTTAGTGAATAACAAGTGATTCCCGTATCCAGCGGGGCTACGTAGAAGCAGGCATCCGATGGCCGGTTTGCTCAGCCCCCGCATCCCAAGCCAATGCACTCGTCAACAATGTTGAAAATTCAATCTATATGGTATTTAAACAACAAATCAACATGGTTTATTGGAAAAAGTTGGAAACATTTGCTTGATTGCTTCATTCTATAGAACTTGATGATGGATATCTATTGATACGACACGTATATCTACTCAGGATTAAGTATTGGAGTTGCCGATTGAACTGCATATTTTGCACTCCACAGTTTGGTGCTGCAGTGTTTTTCAGAGACTTGAAAGAAATTGACAAGTCTGACGGCTCCCGAATAGCAAAGAGTCTGATTTGGAGGAATTGATTTCAACAAAATCAATAAGGAGTCCAGAAAACAAAATCACGTTATGCAACATGATAGCTCTTACATAACCATGAACTGATAACTGTGTTCAGTCCGACCGTATCACATTGAAACAATCTATAATACTAAGACTAAGGCGAACCCTTTGAAATCTCCATCCGAATTTCCAGTTTAACGCATAAAACATTAAAGGGGACAATATCTCTCTTTCATGCCATGACAAGATGCAGCGATAAGGCGTATTTCCGACAATTGTTCTAATCACTGAAGGCTTCTCCGTCTTGTGGATTGAAATCCGTTTTCATTTTCCCGACATGGCATATAACATTTTAGTTAATTGAATTGAGGGTTCTGAAGGGACAGACCAGACTTGTAGATATAACCTATTCATTATCTCAAAGCATTGAGAACTGAATTTCTGAGTCAGAATCTTATGAATATTATGTGATGATGTGATATAAGATGATGTATACTAAGGATCATTAGTCGAAACCCTTTGAATACTTTGAATTTAACCAAACAAAGTGGGCACACAATACCATTTTCTGTAACGACATTAAATTATCAACGATAATTTTGTATACAACCTGAATCCAAAAGCTGAAATCGTTATATTGAGTTGATTCACGACAAACTGGTGCATTTCAGATATTCGTTTCGAGCTGGTCGGTACCTTGGTCGGTTGACGTGGGTGATTTGCTTCATTCACTCAATCAACCGCTGTGTGAACCGGTGGTTCGAACCGCAAGGTCGGACAATAGATTTTCACTTCATATCGTCCAACATATTAATATATTTTCTTGCCAATGGCGCCACCTTCCGTAAACAAACCATATTTCATGAGAAACTGCGAGTAAACCGTTGCTTTCAAAAACATCATCTATCTATTGTAAACAGTTGCTAGTCCCAACTGGCCCAATTTTTTCTGGCCAGTGGATTCAGCGACAAGAAAGGTAATTTATTTGCTATACATTCTGTATTTCACTCCAAAGTTGAGGAAAATGATTAGGGTCATTCGACCAGAAAATGAACAATACCCATTTAATGAACACTGTTTGATACTTCAATGTATAATAAGAATATATTTGTTTGAAGAGAGCTGTTCATTCTTTCAAACGTTTCGTGCGCATGTCCACTAGGCAGTTCATTTAGTGGCTTGTTCAAAGACCGTTTCGTTAGTCTAAAGCAACAAATGGAAGACAGCAGTGTCAACAATTGATGTGAAGGACGCCATTTTAATATAACGTTTCGTTATCGATCCCGACAGTTTCAGATATTTTATATTTAAAAGTGTTAGACTCAGTTGTATGAAATTGATATTTTATGCATGTCAAGGTACGCATTTGAATATTTTATTACTTTTTTGTTAAAAACTCCATATTTTGCATAGAATTCAGGATGTTCATTCACTGGATAACGTTTTCTACTGAAATCCAATGAATGAACGGGGGTTCATTCACTGGATTTTCGTGCAGGCTTGAAAATATGCAAAAATCAACTTTGAAAGTATCTAACATTAATGCAATAGTTTTACTGAATGTATGGTTTCGACGTATTCACCGTCAGCTAGTAAATGAACACCGTTCATTCACTGGAATTCATTCACTGGAACGGATTTAATTTCTAGATGAGTACGAACTACAAACGCTTCAAATACACAGAAAAGGATCTGTCCATGGCATTGAATTCAATTAATGCTGGAAAAATGAGTTTAAATAAAGCATCAGTACAATATGGAATGCCAAAATCAACTCTTCAAGCTAACGAAAAAGGTCCCTATTGAGAGAAAAATGGGCCCTCCTACCATACTAACCAGTGGAGAGGAACACATGCTTGCTAAATGGATTTTAGGCAAAGCCAAACTTGGCTTTCCTATGCATCCTGAAGAAGTCAAAACCGCTGTTCAAAAAGTTTTAAAGGCCTGTCCTAGGGAAAATAAATTCGTAGATGATAAACCGGGAGAAAAGTGGCTACAGTTATTTCTGCGAAGACACTCCGACATTTCTAAACGGAATACCGAAATAATTTCGAAAAGTAGAGCTTCAGTTATCGAAATGGCAATTCGGAAATGGTTCGAAAATCTACGAACATTTTGAAAGAATGAGAATATGTTGGAAATGATGAATGATCCTTCACGTATATTTAACGCCAATGAGACAGGAGTTAAAACATCAATGGAATCAGGTCTTGTTCTGAGGCCTGCAAGAAAAATCTTCATTAATTTCTATGAAATTGCACCAGGAAAAGAAAAATAATCTATTACTTGTTCTGGGGCCTGCAAGAAAAAACTTCATTAATTTCTATGAAATTGCACCAGGGAAGGAAAAATAATCTATTACTGTTCTTTGTAATTTTGCAGCAAGTGCAACGGTAGTTCCTCCGATGATTGTCTTTCCTTACAAACGAATACCCAAGGAATTGGCTGTTTCTGTACCAGAAGGATGGTCAATTGAACGATCTGATTCGGGTTGGATGACCAGTGCAATATTTTTTAAGTATATAGCCAACGTCTTCTACCCTTGGCTTATCAAAGAGGACACTGAATTTCCGGTAATACTTTTCATTATTGGTCACAAATCCCATTATAACCTAGAAGTCTATGAATTCTGTCGCGAAAAACAGATCTTTCTGTATTGTCTCTTTCCAAATGCAACCCATATATTACAGCCCTGTGACGTTGCTATCTTTAGGCCATTGAAAGTGGAATGGAAAATAGCATGTCGTGCTCATAAACAAAAAACCACGACATCAATAACACGACATACTTTTTGCGGATTATTCAAAGAAGTATTCGATCAGGCCTGTAAACCGAGTACCATTATTAGTGGATTCAAAAGTTGCGGACTATATCCGTTGGATGCGGACGAAATGGAGTTTTCCAAAAACAGTTATAAGCGAGTTAGGTCCTTAAGATTACAAATCGAGTTTGAAAGTTTTGGTACACTATTTTGGTGTAAACAAATTCAAAAATTCATCAGATGCAAATGATGACATCCTTTCATTTCATGAATATTGCAAATTCCATGCTGACGAACAAAACATATGCAATAATACTGATAATCAACTGATTTCAAGAGAAACAAATACCAAACAGTCAGAATTGCTTTCAGAGTCTTTCTTAAACGATCTCCCTACAGAAATTAACGGAATAATTTATGATCCAATAAATGATATTAGTGAATTTAACTATCCCGATGATACGATCTTAATGAATGATCTGGCTGATGAATGTGAAAATGAATTGATTTGCTCAGAAATCATGGAAAGTATTCTTGATATGGTGTTTGATATTGTGGAGAATAGAGATATGATACCTGCAGAAGTTACTTTGGCGAAAAGTGAAAATGTATTACAGGAAATTAGTAGTAATGAAAAAGGAATGAATATTATATCCAACGTTATTATCAACCAGGTGAATAATGAAAACTTTAACAGTTTGTGGGGCCAACACCTTCATTGGCCAAAGCAAGATGTCCCTTCAAGAAAACGGACTTCACGTGACCAAATGCCTTTCGCAATAACTTCTGAAAAATGGGTAGCGTATCATAAAGAGCAGGAAAGGAAGAAGTCTGAGAAGGAAAATGCAATAAAAAGTCGAGAATTGGAAAAGACTTCGATCAACAAATCGAAAGTAACTAAGAAGAAAACGAAAAGTAAAGAAGTTTTTTCAGAAACTGTCGAAACAGATATTGGTAATACCAAGTAGAATATTCGTGTTGAAATACTTAACTAGATGTATTTCATTCGTTTCAGGTTTCTCGCTTGGAGATTACGTTTTGGTTCTTTATCGTGGTAAAAAATACCCAGGGCTAATAAAGGATGCCGACAAAGAGAACAAAGAGTACGAAATTAATGTTATGGAGAAAAAAATTAAAAAGGTGGGATGTGGCCTACTAAAATTGAGCAAGCCTGGTACAAGGAGAAACAGATTTTGAAAAAAATACCTGAACCAAAATATGATGAAAATTCAGAGGTCTATATGTTAGTACGAACCTAAATAGCGACCAGTAACGGTTTATAACTTGTTGACGTTGATCATAAATTACAGTTCATTGACTGGAGTTTGTTTGTTCTTTTATTGGCATAACCTGTTCATTCACTATGTACAAAGAATCTAGTTTAGCCTAATACACCAAAAAATTGATTGTTTCATTTTCACTATAGAGGGTTTTACAAAAACCACGATACGTGTTTTGCTATACAAAACCTTTTCAAGCTTTAACAATAAGTTACTTCTAAATGACAACTATTTTATACTCTAACATATTACCTACTTCAAATCATCTAAAGGAATGATTCGTTCAGGCCAGTCACATCTCCCTACAATGTAGGTTAATGGACTGACACCTATTATAAAACAACTACTCCCCTGGTTGATACCACAAAGGGCGTTGGATTATATCCGACAGGTGTCAGTTGAAGAATTCTTCACTGAAGTAATTCCTGCATCAATTATTATTGGAACACACTTGCAGACCGGTTTCGAGCTGTTTGGCCACTCGTCAGTGCAAAGTAGTGTGAAATTAAATGAGAAGTAACTTCAGTAAACCCGAAATACCTGTTTATCAAAATAAATTGTTGGATCTGTATATATTTCAACATGTGATTATATGAATTTTTACTTCGTTTGACACAGAATAGATAATAACAAAGTGAAAAATACGATAACTTTTATCGTATTTGTAGTTTCCAGATCATGTTTGAACCTCCAAATTCACCATATTGACTTCAATATGGTGAATTTGGAGTATGTATACCTACTTCAGTTTTAATACACTCGTTGAAAAACCGAATATTTTGTGTTATTAAAGCATATTGAAGAATTGGTTTATTTAAGATTTTCATTAAACAGTTCACAAAAGTGCAACACGTGTTTCGCTATAGAATTGCTTCTGCAGGAGTGTCTATACCCAGGAATATATTCTTTGTTTTTTTTTATCGAATGTGAATTCGACTAAAATTTCGTCCCTGCTCAAATATATTCACAATTTATAGAAACTTTCATTTATATTAGGTACAAATTATGAAATTATTGAACAACAATAAGAATTAATTGGCTCTCCGGGGAGACTCTATTGATTCCAGTGGCGCATTTGTTTTTTCAGCTGCAAGAAAATCCGGAAAAACCTGCAGCACCACATCATCTGAATATCTACATCTGCCAATGTCCTCTGTCTCATAAAACGAAATGTAGGGTGTCTCCAGAGGCTCCAATAAATTCAATACATTGCCAGAACACTTCGTGACACGACTATCGTCAAACTTACACCAGTCCGTTTCGTCTTTGACCAAGGCGTAAAAATGACCAAATTCAACGCCAGAACCACAGTGAACAATGACTGAATGAATATTATAATAGTGGTCTGCTAGATTGAAGTGTTCATCTATTTCGTGTTAGGAATCACACGTTAAAAGGTAAGACCTCGTTAATCCTTAGCTCGCACAAGTTTCGACTTCTTAGGGTTGTCGTTCGTAGGGGTGCGACAGCTGGTTAACGGAAAAACAGATTTTAAACAGATTAAACAGATTTCGAACCTTCGAAATAGCAGACCACTATTATAATATTCACAATTCATTGATTATCAGTTCCTAGAAATTGTGACAGTTTCTGAGGGAAAGTCTACATTTTTTATGATTAATATTGTTTTCACAAAACAGAAACCATAGCCGAAATAATTTAAAAGAAGAGTTTTACATTTTTGGCTCACCTCCTGTCATCTTATTATAATTTTTACTTTATCATACATGTATTTCAGAATTCGCAAAAAGAGATCTGTTAGATATCAGTCAGTCAGATGAGTTTTTAAGGGACCATTCTTATTTTATGTATTCTGCCTCAATTGAAAGCTCCGACTAAGTAGACTGTTGAACCTATGAAATCATCAACAAGTATTCATATTGCGGAGCTGTTACTACAAATTCATAATGACGATGGTCGTATTGTTCCTCAAATTGAAAGGAGGTTCTCTGCAATGGTGAATACTTTGTACACAATGCATTGTTTCGATACACAGATCTACCCTGAATTCAAACATGTAGATGATAAACCGATTCTCATGGTAAATGTTTGGTGAATATCCAACATGAGGAAACGTATTTAACGTTCGCATCGAGCTGAGGAGAAGCTTGCTCGATTTTACTTTACACAAAACGGAGTACAGATTTCTTGGGATTAATCAAATCACTACCCATCAATCTCAAAGAACATCGAAAATAGCAAGAATCGAAATAATAATATTATTGATAATAACAAAAAATATATAAAAAACAAAAGTAAGAAAAGAGTGAAAAGCATTCTATATATTATACATTATGATTAATTTCAATGTATAATGTACGAAAGTATGTTCCAACTACTCACACAGTAGGCTCTGATAAACGTCTGTCGTAAAACAACTACTTCCTCGGCTAATACCCAGACACTTTGCTGTCTTTGCTGCTGGATGAAGGAGGGACATCTGCGAGACTAACCTCTCTGAGATATCTTGCATGAATATCTGTCGGATATAATTCAATATCCAGCTTGATATTAGCCGGAGAAGTAGTTGTTTTCCGACAGATATTTACCAGACCTTATCAGTGGGTTGGGCTACCTATGGGGCGCGTCCCTGTCCCGAGGCTGGACAGAAGTGCTCACAATCTAAGACGATGGATGGGGATGAACAGAAATGTCCACCCCAATCTACTGCTTGGAATGAGGCTGGACATAGCAGATCACCTCGTGATGTAATACAGAGGTCAAGGCGTAAGCGCACTTGCGGTGCCGAGGCCAAAAAGAGAAAGAGAGCAAAGGAGGCAGGAGTGACAGCAACTATAAATGCACCCTCCCACCCTCCCCTTCTCCACCTCCAACACCAAGAGTACTTCCTACGGCGGGCGCCAAGAGCTCTAACTGCCCCTGCAGGAAAGCTCCCTCACTTGTGCACCTCCACGGAGGGAACCCCAAGAAGGTTGAAGAAGCCGCGCAACGGAGGCCACCGTGAAACACCTCAAGGTTGCCAAAGAGAGTGTGTGTTCGGCGAGTCTTGGCCTACACCTGCCAATATTAAAAGATGTCTCCTAATGATCTGTCCACCTTCCTCGAGAGGACAAAATGGACGATGACCTAGAAAAACAACTCCTCGGGAGGATGTACAATGGGACACATATGGCCAAAGTGCTGTGGGTCTACTATGCAAATACAGAGATACCAGATCCTACTGTGTACGTAGTTGGGTGAGACTAATATTCCAAAATTTTATTTCGAAATATTCATTTTCATATATCGTCAGAAACGCTAGAGAGATATCTGCAAAGTTGTAAACATATACAAAATGAAGTTATTCTATTTTTACAGATATCAAAACTCCGTTGGGGAGTAATTATTTCAGTTTGAATTATTGTTTTTCTGTGGAATACTGGATTTGATTGGAATGAAATTATGTTCAAAAGATAGTTTTTGGCTATCTACTTTTCCATCATCATACAGAAAGTGGAAAACTGCCAAAACTACAAAACTATATTTTTTTGACCAGTCAAAACTGGTCAAAAAAAATATAGAAACATTGAATTACAAAAGAATATTTTTTCTCATTCTATTGGTTTCCAAACACCCGTAACGGAATCGTAAAATTTTACCTACGTCTCTGCAGGTAATCTTCGAAGTTTCGAGTGAAAATACTTGTATTAAACTCATCAGCAGCATTTTTTTCTGGTACAAATCGAATGAAAAACATGATATGCGTGTAATTCAAAGTTCATATGATATTTCAAAAAAGTAATTTCCATATAGAGTTTCCATTGATGTTTTCAATTACTTTTTTTCTTTCGTCAAAAAATTTTTAAAATCATCATAATGATACAATGCAACATTCGTCGATGGGTGGATTCAATTTGAATTATATTGTTTCTATTGTTTACCGCATACTCGTATTTCAATAACATTGTTGAATTGAATGAATTTTACACATACGAGTATATGCCGCCAATATATCTAGCTGAAGTTAACCGAGATTAAGGAAGTTTCAATTCAGAATAGATTCTAACACGACTAATTTCACAGTGATGGCTCCAAAATAAACTCTTAGTAGGATTGAAGCGTTGACTTGGAGTTCATATAACAATAATATATTCAATATCACCTCGTCAACCCTCAGCTAATAATTATCCATCATGGAGTTTTTGGTATTTCATTTCTACTCAGATTACTTTAATGAAATGAATCAAGACACTTTTGTCTGATTTCCACTAGTTATTTTATTTTTAACGCGCCGGTTTCGCGTTTTATCCCATTATCAAGTATAAAACCAGACTGATACATGCACAGATGCAGAAGGCTGTCATTCTTGGCTCACTGTGCTTGCTCAGGGCACATGATTCTCGGACCCAAAGATCACTTACCCCACGGTGTGGGGAGTGGTCATTGGTTGATAATGCTGGCGCGCCCTCCCGAATTTATCGGAGCTTCGGGGGATAGGGCCTGACCAGCGCACACTACGGTGAAAAAATAAAAAATAGCTGAGGAAGAGCTGTATCAACTCGACGTAAAGCCCCGAAAAATGATGCATCTCTATAGGAGTTTGCATCCCAAATCGTCCTTTCCACGGTTGTACTTCCCTTGACAACAGGGAGGCCGTGGACTTTTGAGTTTGGAGTGTCTACATGACAGAATGGTACTGGATACAGCCTGTAAAGTCGTCAGGGGTTCGGATCCCCTTCTCTGCATGGTCCGTGACCATGAGAGAGCTGGAATTGGAGCATTTCTCTTAAGGGCAGCTGCCCGAACAGCTGATGAACTCGGTATAGTTTTCGAGACTGAACAAGGTGACCACAACTCTGTCACCGAGTTGGAACGTATTCAGCAAAAAGCTCAAATAAAAGCCGCAAAGATCACCTTACTTCTGCGGAAACACAGGGATAAGCCAATGCATGGGGTCTTCTTCAATAACATTGGAAACTTTGGCTTATCAAAGCGCCTGACCTTCGCTTTTCTCAGGTCGAGTGGACTGAAGTCGGAAACAGAGTTTCATCGTGGCTTGCCAGGATGGTGCACTTGCTATCAGCATGTCCAGCATATGCGGTCTCGGCCTATATCCATCGACATAACGCGGCCCTAAGAGTGCTATATTACCTCTACGGCACTCTTACGGTATTAACGAGACACCGTTGTTGCCCTACGCTCCGGGGGATATTGATTCCGTTGTGGGGAACGAGAAGTGTCGAATTTATTGGAACTGTTCATTCCCCACTCTCAGGCTCATACAAGCTAATAAGCCTGATGTGGTCCTTTCCGACCACCAGAGCAAAACGATATTTGTAGTGGAGTTTTCAGCTCCTGGCGAGACGAATAGCGTCAGAAAAGAGCATACTCAATCCAGATCACTCTGTCAAGATGGTTGTTCTGATTATTGGAGTCCTTGGTGGAATGATGTCCTCTCCACTCTCGAATCTTAAAATCATACCGGCTTGCCGCACTAAGGCAGAAATCTTAGCCGGACAGATGCAGAAATCTGTCATTTTTGGCTCACTGCACTTGCTCAGGGCACATGATTCTCGGACCCAATGATCACTTACCCCACGGTGTGGGGAGTGGTCATTCGCTCTCTCCCGAATGTGACGGGGCTTCGAGGGATAGGGCCTGCCCAGCGCACACTACGGTGAAAAAGATAATAATAATAACTTTATTCACAACGTATACAAATTAGAATACAATTAAAAGAAAATATGTAAACAAAATGGTTTGGCGATGAGAGCAGAGCTCTTGTTTCGCAAGAAGTTATAAAGAATATGTAAGTACATAAATATTTGTATAAAAGTAAGTATGGCCTTCATGGAGTAGAAACTACAAAACATTTTATTAAATTTTGTGAATTTGGTGTTATAGTTAAGCTAATTATAACTTGGCTTGAGGTAAAATAGACCGATTAAATACTAGACAAACAAAAAGTAAGAGAAATAGATAAAACCTTAGACAAATATTACACCTTCTATAAGAATGAAATATTAATGTACAATCAGATAAAATCTTAGGCAATATGAATAAGATTATGCTACTTACAATACAGTATGATACAACTTTGGGATAAATTTGATCAAGACTGACTTATTTCACTCTGACAGATTTTTTTTAAATTGTCTATCTTTTTCGAGAATTTGTTTTCTTATTTATTTTTTGGATATTGGTTTGGAATAAGAATTTTTCATTTTTTGAGGTAAGGTATTATATATAATTTAGTTGCCATGAAAGAATATGCTTTTTGTGAAATTGACTTTTTACCAGTAGGATAGGTTAGTTGGTCGCGATGTCGTGTGTTATAGTAGTGGTTTCGTGATGATGATTTAATTGTCTCATATCCATAACTTCACATTCTTTATACAGGATATCTGACGAGAAACGTGATATTCTAGACATGATCAACTTCATGAATCTCCTTTGTAATACCTCTAACGAATTGAAGTGTACACGCAGAGCTGATCCTCATGCTGGCTACTCTACTAGGGAACTATATAATTGATTGTTCTTTGTGAAGTAAGTAATTTTTCAAGGAACGGAAGTTGTAAAGCATTGTCTGCAGTTTTTTTATTGCATATTTTATATGAGAGTCCCACCTTAAGTTTCTTTCTATGTAGACGCCCAAGTATTTGATTTCTATCCGGGAATCTATTTTTATTGTTTTTCCTTGTTCGCCGACATCAAGAGTTTTAAATGGACAATCATTGGATAGATTGCAGCTGAAGGTAAGAAAATTAGTTTTTTCAAGCCAAGTGTCTGCCTATATGTGAATTATACCCAAATATCAAAGAACACAATACATGTTAATATATTAGCATTAATTACTCAGCTGAACTTTCAAAAAATATCGAAAATTACTTTTTTAAATAATATAAAACAACAACAGTTCTCATAAGTATAATGATTTAGGTAGAATACTGTTCAATGCAAAACCTAAACGAGAATAAGAAAGTCGGGTATATCCACAGAATAAAGTGTGGAAACTTCCACGTAAGGCTCCGTGAACACGTCTGTTCGAACAAAAAATTTACAATGTATGAACATCTGCAAGAATCAAAACACAGTCTACACACATGTAATAAAGGAAAGAAAATTAATTTGTTGGAATCCATAGAAATCGATAAATCAACAAAAAACCCGAAATATACAGCAAGCGCCAAACGTGATGGCGAGCCCGCCCCCATGCGCACAAACTCATTTTCAATGTCACCTACACTACAGCTCTTGCAAGACATACAAATGCTCTTTACAGAGGCGTATCAACCTACATACAAAATTTCAACCTCCGAAAATATAGCGGTACTGAGAAACAGTGATGAAAAGGTAATTTTCATATATAAAAGCTCCCCTTTTACACCCATGGGGGGCGTTCCAGTTGGAATATTTGAAAATCCTTTCTTAGTATGCATCTAAGACCTAAGAAGCACCTATTTATTCAAAGTTATCTTTCTAGGTCTCACCACTACGGTGAGTGTTATACTCAAATGCAGTAGACCAGTCTTCTGAAAATGTTTGAGGTGAACATGTACTGTTTTTGTCTTGTCACATATTCCCAACGCTCAACCCTTTATTGGGCCAAGTTTCGTCAAATAATGAATTTTTATTCATGTATCATTTGCGACATACTTCGGTCTTCTTTCAAGACTTTCATTATTTTATCGAGGTTTGGTATTTCTTTTCATAAATGAAAATGAATTTACAGTTCTTCTGATTTCGAGCTTGTAGTTTTCATCAACAGGCGCAGGTTTTCTTCCTGAAGATGGTTTTCGTAATGTCATAGATTAATGTTTCATCTCATTTTTGTATTTATATATCGATGATTTCGAAACTGATATTATTTTCGAACACATTTTCACCAGAGTATCAACAATATTAAATATTTTGATGTAGGAGAGCATCATAGTAATTTTTTCTATAACAGAAAAAGCATATTTACTCATTTGTTTTGCTATTAATTATTAATGCGAGTGTTTCATATCTTTGTTACTCACTGTGTACATACAAGTATACAAACTCTTCTGAGTTTTGTTATATACTTATATTGTTTAAAATAAATACTACATTTTTCACTTTTAACCACTTTTATATATATATATATATATATATATATATATATATATATATATATATATATATATATATATATATATATATGTGTGTGTGTGTTCTGTGTATTTTCTCCCCATTTTCTCCATCTCAGATGTTCGTCTATGGAGTTTACTTCATCCGAATCGTAATGAACCCATATTGGGTAAGTGATTGGAATAAGAAGTAAATGATAAGTAATTTGTTTCATCTGAATTCAGAGTTGATGTATCATACCTTAACTACTTATCTATTTTACTAAAATCATTTTCACCTTTAGTGTTTAAATTCACCCATAAGATTCATATAATATTGCAGTGTCATCTGAAAAACTTATTATTTTTCCCTTGGTATCAAGGTGTGAAATGCTGTTCATATGAATTATAAATAGAGGAGGACTGTTCCTTGAGGTACGCCATATGTAACAGTCATAGGATCACTGAGACTACCACCTATGTCAACTTTTTGTTCGCGATCTGATAAATAACTTTCTGAAATGTTATGAATATTTCATCTTATCCCATAGCATTCTAGTTTGTTCAAAAGCTTTTCATGAATTACCGTATCAAATGCTTTTGAAAGGTCGACAAATATACACAAGGCAGTTTTTTTTCATCAATGCATATAAATATTACTTGTAAGATAATAGCTCGCATCTTCTGTTGACTTTCTTTCTCTGAATCCGAACTGAGAGCTAGAAATGACATTATGTTTGTTCAAGAAGCTCAGAAATCTCATTTTCAGTAATTTTTAAATTATTTTCGCTAAATTTGAGATGAGTGAGATCGTTCTGTAGTTGATTATGTTCAATTTATCTCCATTCTTGTAGAGTGGCTTGATAATTCCAATTTTGAGAATCCTTGGAAAACACCCTGTACCGAAGCATCTATTCATCAAGTAAGCCAGAGGTTTTTTTTAACTCCATTAGATGTAACCTTCACTGTTTTCGAACGAAAGTTATCGGGACCTGGTGATTTTTTAAGTTTCAATTCCATTTAGATCTGACCTCAGACTGTCATAGTTGGTAAATTTTTTGAATCTGTTAACTGAAGGATGTGCACGCCTACAATCGTAGTCTATGGTTAGTCCTATTGGAAAATGGTACGTTGTTTTTTTTTAATACAAATGATTTGATTTCAGAAATAAAGTCTTTTGACAAACAAAATATCAATTCACGTTTTGCTTTCCGGACAAGTGATAGTGTTAATATACGACACGAATCCTTGTCTATTCAAAATATTTTTTTATTCCCCTTTTATATGAATATCGGATTTTTTAACATTTTCCAAATATTTTAGCAACTCAGAATTAAAATTCAGAGTTTCTAGGCTTATTTCGGTTATCACCTACTCATTTGTAGTTCTGATTTATTCTGTAGAAAGTTACCAAGAGTTGTCCACCTTTGGAGATGAAATTAACATTGAAATCTCCTGCTAAAATTAGTGGCAACCTATGAAAATTTTTTTCTAATTCTTCAGAGCTTACTCGACCGTGAATGTGAATCGCAACTCTCTTTCTATCTACTATCTTCACTAACTTATACCGACCTCTCAACTTCCGTTAGCCTTGCCTAATCACACTTTTGTAACGCTCTCGTCAAGCATTCACCAGCTTACTCCCCAACGCGTGTAAAGAAGTTTCACTTCAAAAAATCATTAAGTTACTTTTACAAATCGCTAGGATGTTTCAGATAAGTTTCCTCAAAATTGTTCTCCAAAATTTTCATGACATTATTACACGGGGAAGGAGTGAATACATCGGGAAATGAACACAACTGTCGTCGTTGATATGGATTTGCAGTCAGTCAACAGTAACCTTTCATTACGAGCGATTCCATTATAGGAGGGTTCGGAAAAAAAATATAACTGTAATAAAAGTGTAACGATGAGTCTCATAATTTCGATCATTAACGGAAAAAATCGCCAGGGTTATTATTAAAACTGAGTCGTGCTTGTCTGTTAACGGAAACTACGATTCGTTTCACCATCTTTACTAGCTCGCAGTAAAAGTGATTCGAACCATCTGTTATTAGGTTCACGGTTATTACTGAAACAGAATATGAAGAGATTTTGTATATTTTTGGATGATGATGAAGTAAGGGTAAGGAAAAATTCATGGAACCGTGGGAAAGAAATACCACGAACTTTTGAGAAAATGTATATTAGATAATATTACAAGAAAAGCAAATGAAATAATCGTAAAAATAAATTTCACCCAAAGATTCATCAATTCTCAATGGAACTTAACGATTAAACTTATCACCTTTAATATTAATAAAACTCTTGTTCACTAACCGACCGCCTAGACAAAACTGAATAATCCCCGTTTCCTTCGGTTACCTTATCAGGGGTTACTCATTCATGTCTCATCGATCCATTTATATAGCTATAACGGAATAGTACAACAGAATACTACATCACCCTTTTTCCGATATGGATATAAACAACTAACACCAGCTCCACACATTGGGCCCAATGTTGGAACCAACTTGACTATTAACCTCGGAACCACACATTGGGGCCAGTGTCGGTGCCAACATTGGGCTATGTTGGCGGTATCATTTTTAAAAGCATTCAGATATTGGAAGTTATTGAAGCCAAGCTCAGTTAGCTCCAAGCAGAGCCAAAATGTCGGACTTAGAAGTAGCTGTGGGTGCGTTTGCTGTGCTAAGCGCTGCTTATCATAATATTATTCTACTGCAAAACCAATCTTTTGATGTCTCGTCAAAAAACCGACACAAGACGGCTAACTCCCAACTTTCGAGCCAACGTTGGCGCCAACAGGCACCAACACTATAAATCTCGATCCACACATTGGACGGGCGTAGTTGGTGCCAACATTGGCCCCAATGTGCGCGTCGTCCAAAGTTGGCGCCAACCCAACTGCGTCCATCCGCACATGGTACAAAGGCACATTGGGCCCAATGTGTGGAGCCGGCATAAATGAATAACAATGCTCGCGCCTGGATCGCTCAAATGAACCTTTTTCCTGAAGTACGAAAAATCACTCACTAGCAGCACTAGTAGTTCGGTAGGGACAAACACTGCCTAATCCTCATATGAACATATGGTATAGTAGAATGTTTTTAACAGAAGATGTTCCTGGAACAAAACTAAAATTTTCAACTGTGGAGGATAACAATGTTGTAACATTAAAACGTTAGCTTGCATGCCGTAATTTAAAAGTAACTGGAAAAAAGTGAATTAATAGACAGGTTAGTATAAAGACTCTAGTAAAAGAGTAGCGGTAGATTCAAACTGTAATAAAAGAAATTCAAAATAATTATGAATTTCAGATTTATTTCCCAGTGAAACATTTATCAAATATAGATATGGTAATGAAATAAATTTAATTGAATATAATAAATGAATATAATTCAATGAACGATTGAGGTTATATCTCATTCCAATAAATGGTAATTAACTATGAAAAATTTACTATTCATTTCATGTTTATAGCATAAATATAAATATTTATTAATTTTTTGCACTGTTAAATCCACTCTCTTCGAAGCATGTATCCATTTCTTACATTTAACCTCATCAGTATGAGGTTTTATAAATGGTATAAAAAACACGTTTTCTTCCGGATATCGATTATCCGACATACAATTTGCAAAACAACAATGCTTTGTTGGCAAATGATTTTTTATATCAGATTTATATTTTTAAATAATGAAATAATATTACGTAAATAATACTGTTTCACATGTGAATAGTTTATGTTTGTCCTTACTACTAGTGCTGCCTATCGCGTACTATTCTCACCCATGTCGGTAGTGGTTTCTTACAATACTTCAAATACTTTGGTGAACTCTTTGATTTAGACGTTACTGATCTGCAGCCCGTCTTTCCGTCGGAAACGACTGAATAAGTCAAAAATTATCAAAAAACTAATATTTTTTGCGTCAGGAGACGTTATGGAACTGTTCGAAAAACTTTCCTTTCATTTTGTTGGGGTGAATAAAACACATTACAGTTTTTCGTTAATTAATATAGTTCCAGAAATATTATTCCACAGTTAATGGGCCGGATTCATCAAAAATTGTCGTATGATAAATTATGTTCATTTCAAAGATTGTTATGAAAGAGGTCAATGAATTTTTTTCGTTAAATGAATGGTTTAAGAGTAAATTTCCTCGAAAGTTGATATCGTTGACGGGGAACGAGTTGGATTCGAAACTGAAAGTATCGAAAACTTTGAAAAGGTTTTGTTCCTCCCAAGCAATCGAACAAAATAATTATAACATAATTGATTAAGTTTCGGTATGTACTATGAAAATGGCTATCAAGCTCTTCAGCTTGATGGCCAACAGTGCTTGTTGTAGCGATCGGTAGGAACGTGGTCCGGTCAATTTAGGTATTCGAAGCTACCTAAATTCCTACCAAGCTGAAAATCAGTGAGACTGTTTAAGATTAAAAATGAAATATGAAAGTTTCCCATCCACCTCCTGTATGGAAAAAATATTATTCAACGTCAAAGATCAACAAATTGAGATTTTCGTGATTTTCAGCAAAACGGTAAGTTTTATTTTAAAAATATTTCAAACAAAAATTATAGATCATAAAATTATGTACAAAAAATGTATCGATACTTTTTTCACTACGAGCCACAGTTTTTGAGATACAACGATTCAAAAAGTTATATAAGTTGTAATCGTCATAATATGCACAGGTTTTATTTTCCTGATTGATTCGGCCGTTACTTGATGAAGATCCATAGTCATTTCAAAAACTACACCTCACGATTTGATCTCCACAGTGATTTGAATCACTGATGACAAAGCTACTGTGTTAGCGAAACATGTCGTGATATATTTTTCAAATAGAGTTTTTGGAGATCATATCGTGAGGGGTAGTTTATGAAAAAATATGCACACGTTTCCACGCCACCTATGAACGTGTACTTAGTGCATTTTTTAATGTGGTTTTTCCAGTAGGCCTATTCCACACGCCAGTTGTGATCCTGTTTAATTTGAAACTATCGCAAAATAATGGAATTTAGCAGAGGTTGAAAAGATAAAAGCAATTAAATTTTAAAAAATCAGTGGAATTCAATTGTCCGAGTCGTAACTTTCAAATTCTTCTTCTTGTTCTTCTTCTTGATCGTTTTGTTCTCCTTCGTCTTGTTTCTCTTCTTATTGTTCTTGTTCTTCTTGTTCTTCTTCATCTTCATCCTGAGTACATGTAAACTGCGTTAATAGCGATGTATCGCATGTCGCTTCGTTGGAATCAACCAGATCCTCCAATGTTGGTGATTCAATATTAGAGCACGACCAGCCTTGACAATATGTACATACCAGATAACAAAACAGTCCGGCTTTCTTGCAACCAAATTTAGCACTGCACCCCTTTTTGCAGTTGCAAAAAATTATCTTCAGCTTTTTTTCCGGCGCAGGTAGAAGTAAAGTGTGGACTGATTCTAAAGAATTGTTGACCAACTTCCAACCCCAGTCTGTAGGTTTTTTTTTCTGATTGATTCGGCCGTTACTTGATGAAGATCCATATTAATTTCAAAAACTACACTTCACGATTTGATTTCCACAAACTTTATTTGAAAAATATATCACAACATGTTTCGCTAGCACAGTAGCTTTTTCAAGTGAAGCTACTGTGTAGTTTTTGAAATTACCAGTCTGTAGGGTTTAGCTGATAACCAAGCCACACATGAACTTGGTAATATACGCAAAAAAGATGATAGAAAAAAATTAATGAGAGAATCTTCCAAAGAAAAGAAGTAAAATAATCAATTTGAAAATAAGTAACTCTATACGTGGATGTGGATTTTTTTTTCTTTCGTGTAATTCAATGTTTATATGAAAAGGACTTTCTTTCAGTTTGTGTCTGAAAGTTACTTCTTTGCATGATCTACACATCCATGTATAGCGTTACTTATTTTCAAATTGATTATTTCCTTCCTTTCTTTGGAAGATTTCCTCATCCATTTTTTTGTATCAAGATGGAGTAGTAGAAAGCCAAAAACTTTCTTTCCCAAAAATTATTCACTCCTAAAAATATAACCCTTTCAAATCAAAAAAGAAGTTGATGAGCAGCAACTGAGGTTGGAAAAAGACAAGGTAATTGTACTTGTCTTTCACTTTTGTTATTTTTAACGAAACATACATATCTATACTTCTCAAGCAGGTAGTTTTTTCAGGAGCTCCGTACATAGAAAGAAGAAAGTGAATGCTGTTAGTGATAATTTCTTGTCGAGAAAACTCCAGCACATTGAACTAAATTTTGTTTTTCACCCCTCCCGTAAAATGTAGATGTCGTATCAGAAAAGTAAATGAACTTTCTGATGAATGTATTTCCGATATATGTTGAGCTTTCTCTGGTTTTAAACAGAATATAGTTTTTCCAGTTGGAGTTCGAGCAGTGAGTAATATGAGTAAGTCTATATCTTCACCAAAAACAATAGTTGTATTAGTCAAATTGAGTTGCTCTATTGCTATAACTTATGTATATTTTATATTATAAGTTCAAGTTACAATGACCGATAGAAAAATATTTAAACATATATAACAACTACAGAGATGTATATATGTGGCGTACTCATGCATATTATGACGATTTACAACTTTTAAAACTTTTTGAATCATTATATCTCAAAAACGGTGGCTTGTAGAAAAAAAGTATCGATACATTTTTTGTAGATAATTTTATGATCTACAATTTTTGTCTGAAGTAATTTTATGATAAAACTAACCGTTTTGCTGGAAATCGCGAAAAACAAACTTTTTTGAACTTTGACCTTGAATCAAATTTTTCCATACAGGGGAAAGATAGGGAACTTCCAAGTTAAATTTTTAAGCATATTTTAAATAATCTAACTGATATTCAGCTTGATGGAAATTTAGATAGCTTTGCTCTTATTTTTTGAGATAATTTGACCGGACTAACGTTTCTTGGACACATTCATGAATATTCAGCCTTAGCGCAGTTTGATGTTGTCTATTGAATTCTAATACACACATGAGAATCAGCAACGATACAATGCGGCAATCCCGCATCTTTCAGGCTCAGATGAATCACGCACCCATTGGTAGAAAAAAATATGTGCGGCTAGGGACGCCCGACAGATGTGATAACTTCAACTAATCCCTGTTGAACTATTTCATATTGGAATTGTTTAACTTGAGAGAAACTTAGGTTATCACTTAAAGTTCATGAATATTGATATGATAATTTAAGGAAAGGTTATTCATCAATAAAATCTTTTATTGATTATTTTGTGTATGTACAATAGAGTGATTTCAAAAAACCGACTATTTTTTTTTCTTGAATATTTTGAAAATATTGTTGGAAATTATGAAAAAAAAAATCTATGAAAACCACAGCTTTTTATATTGATATTAAGATATCCCGCTAGGTGAATTTCCATATGATTAACATGGAAAATCTTGTTTTTTTTTGAGTTAGAAATTTCATAACTCTTCAATGATTCATAAAAAAAACTAGACCAAATGATTCTCGTGTATATAGTTGAACGTTCTAAAAAAAACTCTCATATACATTTTTGATAATTCGACGAGTTTCAAATTATTGGACAATGAAATATAACTTTCGATATTTTCTCATATTTTTTCAAGATTATTTGACGAAATTATCAAGTTTATCGAAAAATTTTCTCGAATTTTTCAAATTTTTTGTATATTAAATTTTTTTGGTTTCAAAATGTCAGTATATTTTCATTAAGATAATAACATTAATTGCATAAATATCAAACATATATTACGAACTTATAAAATCAAATAAATAATAGATAAAAATAATTCTTAGTGAAAAAAAATTGGATAGTATTAGGAGTTGATAGTATTAGGGATTCGATAGTATTAGAAATTTGACAGTCAAATAAAAAAACCTGTAGAGCCAAAAAAAATTAGAATACGGAAATTTTGAAAAATTCCACAAAATGTTTTCATAAACTCGATAGCTTCGTCGAAAAATTGAAAAAAAATAGATTATATTATAAATTATATTTTGAAGTTATCTTCAAAATATTATTTATATTATATCTTAATATCTTAATGTCAATATTGAGAGTAGGATTGAATAATGATACTGATAATGTACATACAAAAAATTGGTATCATAATTTTTGAGCCACATCTCACACAATAAATGAATATTACGTGCTTGTTAGTTATATTTTCATAATACTGTTAACAGTATATGTCCATAGCACATTAAACACTGAGCGTCTGTCCGATGAGGGAGGAGGAGCCTGCATTCCGCTGACGTATGCGCGAGAGAAAGAAAAGCCAGACAGACTGGCAACGCAACGCGTTACGTAACGAAGTAGTTTACCCTCCCATAAGAAGTTATCACTTCAAAAAACCCTTTCATTCACTGCTGGTTGGATATTTTCATTGTAAATACCAGAAGTATCATTAAAAAAAAACTAGATTTTCTCTTTCAGTATTGCAGCTTTCCCAATACCATTGAAATGAAGTCATGAAATTGTACAATCCCCACTCATTAATTTCAATTGGAATGAACTTCATTTGATTTTCATTGTCATCTCGGTAGGAAACTAATTTCATTTTCTATTCTTCTGCAAACTGTACTTGATACTCAAAAACTTTCAGTGTGATATTTGAAGTGCTAAAACAAAAGCCAACCTTCAAAGCGTCTCCTCCCTGCGTTCAGTCGTATATTATTAAACGGAATCGTGACTGTCGACAACAAAAGTAATAGGCTTTCTTCTACCGGTGAACGTGAATACGTAAACTCGATGTGCAAACACAAATCCAACCTATTCTGACAGATAATTTTCACCGACATGACAGGATTTCATCCTCATATAATAACATTTCTGTATATAGTTCCAACGTGTAGCGAACATGCAATAATTTCACGTGAATATATTTCTCATTATCCATATAACATAGTTGAATCCATGAGAAGGAGACTGTTGGAAAGATTGATTGAATCGTCGATTACTCAATTATTTATTATAACTTCTTGTACTATTTGCATGTTTCTCTATTTTGCTTACATTACAAAACGAAACCCTTTTGTTTATTATTTACAAAGATTTATTACGTGGTCTTCCACTAGATGTCTAATGGATATCCAAAATGAACTTTATGAATATTCGTAGGCCAACAACTTGGACAACGGATGGATATTATTTCCCGAGCCCCAATGGAACTACATCAGATGAGAATTATATAATAAACAAACTATTTTTGACAGTCACCAGGGTCTTCCTAACATCAGTCCACAGAAAAATAGCATAGTAACTGCTGTTGCTAAGAGGCCCACTAGCAACTTCAAAATCGATTTCTGCAACCAGAGGACTCAACTCGAATATAAACTCAGTGCACCAACATCTGCAAACAAATAGTCCTCATATTCTTGCACTCACGAAAGTCAGTGCTTTAACAAACCCCGTCAATTTTCTATATTCCGGCTATCATTTTCACCTCCGACTAAAACGTAATTTTAGAATGTATCTTTTTATCAGAAGCGATGTCTCCTGTCAACAAGAGGAAATGCTGGAAACCCAAAACTTTGATATAATGTAGTTTAAAATAATATCACAGGAGATCACTAAATTCATATGCTGCTCTTATCTATCACCAAGTGATACACAATGGTGCAAACACCATTGACTTTCTGCAAATCAATCGTCCCAGTGCCTTAATTTCTATATTCGGTGACTTCAATGTCCACAATATCGAATGACTCAAATTTTCTAATATTAACGACGAAGCGAAGCTGAAGCTTTCGCAAAAAACAGCGGACTTACTCAGATTATAAATAAGCCAACCAGGATTTCTGACCGTGATGGAAAATATGCCAGTCTTCTGGAATAATACCTAACAACCAATCCAAAAATTTACACAGTCACCGTAAAGTCTCCATTGGAATCTTCTGACTACAAACTCATTTCAATTGAGTGAATTATCGATGAATACTGGGAAACAATCAAAGCTGTTGAAATTTGGCATTAAAGATCTGCTGAGTGGCAGGATTTTTAAGACCATTTCCGAATTTTTTCTTGGCTAGATGTTTGTTTCAGCTCCAATGATCCATTAACTTGTGTTTCTGAATTAACAAAAGTTATTCTATCATCCATGGATGCATACATCAATGAAACGAACTCCTAACGGCAAACTTTGGATCTACAGTCTCGCCTACCCGCAGTTGCGCAAAAATGTTAGTGCAGAAAACCGAACTAGGTTTGTTATTACTCGCGACAGTTGCAAACTTAGAATGAATGGAAGCAAAGAACTTCACAATCAGATAATTAGGGATAAACTGCTCGCCAATCCCAACGGATCTAGATCCTTCTGATCGGTAGCTGAAGCTGTTAATCAAAACTTCACAAAATACACAATTTCAAGCTGATTTTTCAATTGCAACAACAGCCATAGAAATAGCAAATCTACTAGCTGAACAATTTGCGTCCGAAACCATAGTCGATTTTCTGGAGAAGGCACCACCCACTAGAATCCACAATGCCGGAAGTAACTTTTCGACAACGAAATGAAACAGGGCAACAAAGCGTCTGGTTCTGATGAAGTGCTCGTCATCGTACTTGAGAAGTGCGCAAATGAACTCGCACCAGTATTTAGCAGACTTTTCAACCTGTCTTAGAGGAAAAGGGTTTTTCTTTCTTGTTGGAAGATTGCTCGTTTCCAGCCTATTCTCAAAAAATGCAAGAAAAGTATCCCAAATTACTATAGACCAATTGCTTGGCTATCCTTGATATCAAAAATCATGAAGAAAGCCGTAAACCACCATATCCCTGAATATTTGGAAGGCTTCAACTTCTTGAGCCTTTATTAAACAACTTTCTATCGTATGTCACCCATATTTAGACTAACGCAATCGAAAAACATGGAGAATTAAAAGCTGTTGCGCTTGATATTTCTAAGGTCTTTCACCGTGTCTGGCATGAAGGTTTGCTGGCCAATCTTTAATGTTATGGCTTGTTGGATAATTTTTATGTATGGCTCGGCAGCTTTCTGAAAGAACATTCCCTGCAAGTGATCGTCGATGGATATCTCTCGGGTACTTTTACCATATTGTCTCCCACCCTCTTTTCATTGTATATCAACGAATTATTGAAAAAAAATGAAGACTCCAATATATTGCTTTGCTGACAACAGCTCACTCACTTGTCTCGTCATTCCAGTCGGATTCCAGGAGATCGGTTGCGGAGGCACATCTTCACCGGCAGCGGGAGGTTGCATATCTTAATGAGAATCTAGAAGTGATTTGGAATTGGGGTGGAACTAACCAGGTTTAATTCAATGCCACAAAAGGCCAGGCATCGGTGTCCTTCAATAAAAAGTGTCTTCGAACCACATATAATATTGACACACCCTGTAAACCCACATTTTTCTCATTCCAAGCTCGACTTTCCGAGCGATAGCGGCACATATCTTTCAACTTATCATGTTGAACGCGCTCAACTCTCGTTATCAACAACGCCGCAACCAAGCGAACTTGCAATATCCATATCTACCAACTATTCGCATTCACTGTCAATATCCCTCGCTAGCGACGAGATTATACCAAAGGCTACCACACCACGCGTCTCGCGTTCAACTCCCCAACAAAAAAATTCTTTATAACGTATTAGGTTACCTAATATGTCTAGTCTGTCTGCCTATACTATGTATAGTCTGTCTGCCTATACCCACGGGTCCTCTAGGGCAGACAATTCCGCCTTCTGCCTCGAGTTTGTTGGGTATTAAAATGTCTTGGCACAATCATGTCGCTGGAATTGCAAAGGCTGCTTCATTGGAGTAATGCTCTCATGTATGAAGCTCTGGATTCCATCTAGAAAAGAGCCTTCCGCCTGATTGGAGACGCGAATATCACTTGCGACCTTGATAGTCTGGAACATCGAAGAAAAGTTGGCGATTTGACTCTCTTCTATAGATACTTTCACGAGAAGAGTTCAAGTGACTTGACTTGGCACATTTGATTCCACCAATTGTCGTACATATCAGAAATACGCGATGGACTGCGACTGCTTATCGTTTTGAGGTTCAACTCAGTACACCTTGAACTTCACTGTTTAAAAACTTTCATTTGAAGAAATGCTTCCATTTTAACCCCCAACAAACTTATCGAAGAACCTCGTTACTTTCAACCCAATTCGAAATCACTTCTAGATCCTTATTAAGATATGCAACTTCCTGCTGCCGGTGGATATGTGCCTCCGTAGCCGATGTCCTGGAACCCAAATGGAAAGACAAGACAAGTGTGCTGTCGTCAGCTAAGCAATATATTGGATTCCTGTTTCTTCCAATATGTCATTGATATACAATAAAAAGAAGGTTGGAGACAATCCTTGGAGAACACCAGCGTTGATAGTGAAAGTATTCGAGAGATATCCATCGACGACCACTTGCAGGAAACGTTCTTTAAGGAACCCGAAGAGCCATATACAGAAATGATCCTACAAGCCATAGCATCGAAGTTTAGCCAGTTTTATACATGATAATGGAGTTGATCCCGAAACCAATCGTATAAATAAAATTAACTAGTGGTGATTAGACAAAAGTGTTTTTATTCATTTCATTGAAGTGAATAACCACAAAATAAACAAGTCATCAATCACACATATTGACCAGCAAACCTTCATGCCACAAACGGTCAAAAGCCTTAGAAATATCAAGCGCAACAGCTCCTGATTCTCCATGTTTCTCTATTGCTTTATTCCAAATATGGGTGACATACGATAGAAGGTCGCCTGTTGATCTTCGTTTCCGAAAGCCATATTGATGATCGCTCAAGATGTTGAAGCCTTCCAAAGATTTGATGATATGGTGGTTAACTACTTTCTCCATGATTTTTGATATCACTGATACAAAATACGAACTTTAAAGGTGCCTAAATCAACTCGCACCAGTATTTTGCAGATATTTCAATTTGTCTCATAAGGGCACGAAAAATATTTGAGATAACTATAGACCAGTCGCTTTCCTATCAGTGATATCAAAAATCATGGAGAAAGTAGTAGTAGATTTGCTTTTTCTACAGGGAGAAATAGTACAGAAGAATAGCAGAAAATGGTCAAAAGGTGAAAAGGAACATTAGAGAGCGTTTAAGGTGCTAAATTAGATTTCTTCAATGCTCAGCAAATACTCTTTATTATAATTTTGCTCGAGCGATCCGACAAAATTCAACTTCAAAATTATTGTTATAACATGAATTATAACAATTTTAGGCTAAATGAAATAAATAAATAATTTTATCTGGTATAACTTCAAATTTTTAAATTCCTTCTGAATTCAATCCCTTCAGATGGATGAGCAAGGTTGATGGCTATGTAAATTTTTGTTACTTCCTCAATATTTTCAGATATGAAACTGATGAGAAAATTCTGTTATATCATAGAAATTCTTCAACGGAAAATAACAGTACCAGGATTGTTTTTATTTTGTCGTGCGAGAAGATTATTGATTTTTATATTTTCTTCATAACTAAAATAGAATTCCAAAATATATTGAGTACTCTATACTCCATAGTACAATAATCACAACTCAATCAATAATGTTCCTTTAAAACAAAGGTAGACGGATAGAAAGTTATCTATTTTAGTTTTCAAATATTTGTTTGTCTCAAATCTCCAAATAATATAACTTCAAAGTGTTGTTAAAAAGAAAAGGATGAAGACATTTAGAATTTGAAAAAATAAAAAAAATCTACGAAACATTTTATCACTGCCGAATTTCCTCAGCCATTCCATACGTTTTCGCCAACCACTAACCCAATCATAAAAAAGGTCTCAAAAGGTCCCTTGAACATATGTGGAAATTTTCATCCGGAAGGTCCTCATTTCTTTGCAAACACAAAATTATGTTATTTGTTTCCAAGATTGTCTCGGAAGTGGAAAATTGAGAAGAGCCATATTTTATTGGGTCATAAAGCGAACCGTTTCTACGTATTGCGAAATAAGGTCATCCTATTTTCGTATATGGTGATTATCATTGCGGATCAGAAATAGCCACTGTTGCGGTGGAGAAATTTGCTTTGGGCGATACTGTTTAGGTTATTGCAGTGGCATATATCGCATATATCGCTGGCAGGGAGCTTGCTAATACAAAAAAAGTCTTACTTTGTGTGATAGTTTTTTTGACATATAGAATGTACAAGAATGCTGTGAGGTTAACAAAATTTATTAAATAAGATTAACGTTTTGATTTTCAGATAGGCAAACATTATAGTTTCATAAATACAGTCACTTGAACAAGAAATTTGCAGCTGAAGTCTAGTTGAACAATTATACCCTTATACCGGATGTAAACCAATTCAGGCTCACTTCAGTAACTGTGTTGTTTCTCTGGTATCAATGTGAAATGTTGATTCATGTGATATCAAGATTTGAATTTACATATCTTGTATACTTACACATTTTTAATCCAGCAGTTCATTCTACATTCGATTATCTCATTTGAAAATATATCTGTAATGTACTTTTTCTTTCAAAAATGAGGAATATGTCTAAGAGGTTGCATAATTGAATATTAGCTGCTTTGCTCTAGTTACGTGGTCATAGTTCCCACGACACGGCCATTCACACGGAGATTCAGCTGAGTAAGAGATATTCCAGGAATCCCTTATCTCGACATGCAGTTAGCATCCAGTTAACATTATATTAATTATCATTCTGTTTGTAGCTCTCGTAAGAGACAGTCGTCTCTAGTTTGTAAAATAAATTCTTTTTGAAAAGTTATTTTCTTGTTCCAATCATTTAATTCTCTCATGATCTATGTGAAAATCAAATCAGAACACCAGCTTCTGCAAGTACCTCTCATTGGACACTTTTATTTGATGACGTAACCTACATAATATGGCTAATTATATTACTAATACTCAAATTGACTTATGCCAAGGTTTGTAATGGAGTACTTGCTTTCTCCTTTTCCATCTTGACATGAAAATATCTGTCGAATCAAATTCAAGTCAAACTAATATTCCAGGTCAATAGATCATAATCAAGCCATGTCTTGATCTTTGAGAGCCTGTCTTCCGCAAGTTTATAGACGTTTTTCCATGATTCTGCTGTTATACAATAGTTGTGTGTATACAGCATAGTAGAGAAGGTGACCACAAAAGTCGGTAATTTCTGTGATACTGTTTATGTAAATGGGAAAGAGAACTGGTCCAAGAACAGTTTCCTGAGGAACGCCAATGATGACTTCTTGTGGGATACTCAACTGTCCATCAATTTTAAATCTTTGTAATTTATTTTCTGAATAATTCTGCAACACATCTAGTGTCTTATCTCACACTCTATATGTATATAATTTTTCTATCTATGGGATACGGTGTCAAATGCTTTGGCTAAATCAAACAATATGGTTAAACAGTTTTTTTAATAAGGTTCCTGATAACATTTTCAGTGCATAATTGATTCAGAAATCCGTACTGATGTTTAGTTATGACGAAATGTTTATCAAAAAAATGAAAATGATCTTTTTTTCATTACATTGTTTGAAAATCTTTGCAATTGCAATTGTTAATAACAGAGATTGGCGTGTAGTTGTTCAATTGATTTATTATCGGTTTTATAGACTGGTGTTACGACTGGTTCTATCCATTGTCGCGGCACGGTCCTTGTTTGTAACGATACATTTATTATATGTATGTCAAATGATTGTAATGATTATTTGCAGAAATTCAGGTAGCATTTTGATTTTCAAATGGAGGCGAAGTAAATCTCACACCCTCCTAGAGGCATCATTTTGTTGAAGAGGGACAATTTTGCAATTACCTACGATGGGTACCTTCAGATGTGGTTGGCAGCAATGCGTTGCGACCTTCTTGTTAGTAGACTTGTTAATGAAAACCTATGTAGTGTGTCATTGATGTTCATATGTTTGTGGAAGCATCATTTTTTCGGTTCTCTCCTCGGACGGTCACTTCATGACGGTGTTCCGTATGTGTTTTCCCTATGCTCTTCATATTTCTTATAGACTCAATTCCAATATAGTTTCTCCACAGCTGGTTCAGAGCCAATACTTGAATTTGAAAATTAGTATCTGGCATACTCGTTAGCTTCTTCGTCGCTAATGATACATGTATAACGTGGCACCTAGTATATCGTCAATCTATCACCGTTAGACAGTTTTTCCAGTTCCAGTCTTGATGTCACTTTGATTCGTCAGTGCCCCTTGCTGTCTTTGAAAATATTGATCCGCTCATTTTTTCGAGTCCTTGAATTCATGTACCTTGGGCAATACGTAATATTGCATATGCGCATATTCCTAATAATGCAAGTTTTTGTACACCGCCACCAGATCATAGATGTATACGGTATACGTGTATACCAATCTTCTTTCAAACATACCGTCAATCCACCTGCATCTTGTGTCGTCGATCTCTCTTCTTCTCGACGCCCGGAGGATTGACGTATTATCAAATGCGCCCTCAATATTTAGGAAAACAATTGAATTTCATCAGTTCGGACTTCCATTGTCTAATATGATATAGATTGATTTGAAATCCCTGAAAAAAATTAAAAAATTAACCGAAAATAAGAAATAACATAAAAGCATCTTAGTCGATCGATGGTGGTTCGATTTCTGGTTCAGATACTGTCCTGTGTGAGTGGGTTTTCGATATACAGATGTTTCCCATTTCGTGTCGGTCCTCTTCACTAATAAGTCTAAGAAAGGCAATTCGTTGTGGACTTCCTTCTTCATTGTGAAAGTGATGGAAGGAATTACGTTGTTGATGTGCTTCAGGAAAGTGTCTAATTCTGCATTCCCATGGTTCTATATTATGAAGGCTTTCCACATCGAAACTGATCAGTTAATTCCACTCTTTGACTTCGATTTTTCCTAGTAGTTCAACGAAATGCCTTGCATTTTTCACAAAAGATGATATTTCACCTTGCAGTGGTTCAACTATTGGTAGTAAAAATCTGGACATCTGAGTGGCTGAATCTCTGGAGCTAATGATATTTTCAATATTTTTCCGAAAAATAGACTTGATGTTTTTTCAAAGTCTGGTATAACTTCCTTTCAATTGATGCAGTAGGGTATTTTACGATCTTCGTGTATTTTCCTTTCAGAAGCACTTCTTCGATCTTCTATTCGTAGAGATCAGTATCAATAACAACTCTATACCAACGTTCCTGACGAAGAAGCACCTGAAAGATAGAACAAACAAGTAAGGAGAAGGAAGTCCACAACGAATTCCCATTTGTAGACATATTGGTGAAAAGGGCCGACACTAAGTGGGAAACATCTGAATACCAAAACCACACTCACACGGGACAGTATCTGAACCATGAATCCAACCACTATCAATCGACTAAAAAAGGAATCATCAAGACTCTATCAGACCGTGTTTTCGGGCTGTGTGATACAAACGGAATGGTTACTCCAGAGTAATGTTAGAACAGGCTTTAGTTAGAAGACAACAAGAGCTCCACAAGAAAAAGAAGCCGCCACAACCAATACTTGTACTTCCCTACATCAAAGGATTATCGGAAGGGATAAGAAGGTCCATGTATAACATCAGGACGTGTTTCAGATCTGGGAACACTATCCGTTGCAGCCTCACAAAAACCAGGCCACCAAATGCCGACTGCGATTCCAAGAATTACATTTACCGGATACCCCGCGAGTTCGGAGAATCATACATCGGTGAAACTCAGAGGCCATTGAAAGTTTGCATTGCTGAGCACAAGAAACACACACAGCGAGGAGAAACCAGCAAATCCTCAATCCTCTAATCAAGTGAAAAACTACCACATCTCCCGCTAAAACCAATGAAGCGGAAAGAGGGAAGAGGGAATAGGTGAAAGCACTCGAATGACTTATAAATAGTCAGATCTCGGAGGAATAAGTCCTGTTATCACCCGAAGACAATTGTGGATACCAACTTGGTTTGAAATCTATTATTTTTTAATTTTTTGTTGATAATATTTTTTATTTCTTTATTTTCAGCATTTATTAATATTTCAATTTTTTTTTGGTCATTGCTTTTATATTATTTCTCTGTAATTTCAGTTTTTTGTTCAATAAAATTATTATTTTCGGATAATTTTTTACTTTTTTTCAGGGATTTCAAATCAATTTATATTATAGTAGACAATGGAAGTCTGAAATGATGAAATACACCACGAAACATTGTCAACCACCTTCAAAAAAAACAGTTGAAAGTGCTTTTCTATTCTGATAAGCATATTCTTCTTTTTCTGTGACCCGGCATAAAGCCGTTTTTGTTTATATACCTGACCTGTACGATTCGTCCCAATACATAGATATGACATGATAATGATTGATCTCAGAGTCTTCGCCGAATCTTGCCCAATTCTCTGAGATTTGGTATGAAGGTGGCCCTAATCAGTCTCCATGTTTTGGGTATATATCTCAGACGATAATAATGGGTTTCAATGAGTATACATGTTTTTACTTATTTATACATGCTTTATCAGATTCATTCTTCTGACAATAAAATTAATTTATTATCATAATGATTATTAGAAGTTCCACTACTTTTTGCAAGATTGCTGAATGAATGCCTGAGGTCGGCGACTAATTTGGTTAAAATGAGTTTACAGCATATTTATTCTTTTCCCGATCTACTACTCTCTTTACCACAAGCCAATTCTCTATGGACGCCTTTTTGAGTTTGTGCAGGACTCCCTCATTAGATTTATAGTATCTGAACGAGGGAAGGGCACCTAGAGAAGCTCTCTCACCATCTTTCTCCTGTTTTTATGTATAGGTACCCTGAGGTTCTTGTAGAGTCTGGCACATACTTGAGAATTCTTTCTCAATAAGTATTTTGAATTGATCTGATTCTCCTCATTTTGCGGATTGAAGGCTCTTTTAGTTTGTTGTCTCATATGTGCCAGATCTTTATTCCACCAGGGTACGTTTCTGTAAGATCTCTGGTTTGCTATGGGACAATTATACGTAAAGATGATAGCTTTCTGTGTATGTCGGCAACTCCAGTTCTGTTGAGTCTCTTATATCAGATCTGTCTTGTAGGCTTCCCATTCAATTTTCCGAAGGGTTTGATATGATATAATCAAGAAATGGCACGCTTAGGTTTCAAAATTTATATGCCGGTGATCTGAATAGTTTTTCTGATCAGATGCATTCCATTTTTACCATAGTTGCCTATCAATGTAGTATCTATTGTTACGTCGTTTGTTTCCTACGTTTAGAATGTCTGAGTCGTTCGCCATAATGAACAGTAGTGAATGCTCACCTCTTTCGTTGGTGTTAGTACTTCCTCAAGTAAGGTGATGTGCCATGGCATTACAGACAATTATGAACTGTGATTCATCTGCTCTAGAGGTCGGTGTTGGTTCCAAACTGTCGTAAGGAGGTAGGCTGTGCCTATGATGATTTTTTCAGGTCCTATCAGGATGGCCGTCTTCGCTTAACTACCGCTAAGTCACTGGAACAGCAATTACTCAACGGCAGTATGTCTATTCCGTTACGGATCATTATGCATATTCTTGGGGTTTCTGAGTTTTTGTTATAAATCAACTTTCCTTTGATTCTCCCTATTTCATGTTTTTTCTTCTGTAAACCTAGGGTTTTTGTAAGAAAGAGATATATCAAACTCCCACATGATCTTCACAAGTATTGCTATCTATAGATTTGCCCGTACTACTGTCACCATAGTCACTGTAGTCAGTGCCGTGCAGGAACCTGAAGGTGACATATTTTTCTCTAGGGTCCTTGGAGGATCAGTGGCGAATGTAGTGAAGTACGTCTGTTTTCTTCAAATTGTATCTTGTGGTCTTCTGATAGTGGGTGTCAAGGCAACTGCAAGATTTTCAAACTGTCCAAAACGTCAAGTTCTTTCATGTTCCTTCCATGTTTGTTGAGATCTAGATAATTCAAATAGAAAAAATGAATCACGAAGATCGACAAACATGGTATCCAGGTCTTCACCAATGTCCCATCAAACCCGAGAACGCCCGAGCCAATCAGGAGAGTCCAGCTCACCCCTCTCTTTCCATGAATATATTAATGACAAACTACATAGGGTATCAACTGAGCGGTCTCGACGAATTGCTGTCAATCATCATTGAAAATTGCCATCGTAGTTATGGATGAAACATTCAGAGTTGATTTATGCAGATTTGTGTAAGTAGTACAAATATAAATATCACTTTATCCTTATTCCTGACATTTCATGCTGTAAATCCTTTGTTGACATAAAGCGTGTACATTTTTCTACGAAATACTCCAGTTGCAGTGGAGTTCAGGAAACGTGTACAGTTAATTAGCGAGACTATTATATCTGTGGTAGGTACAAAGATCAATAGAACCAATTATAATACAAAAGCAGAAGCCTGAATTTAATCAAACAGAGAGAGCTTCTGATCGACCAGTGAAGTGACACACATGAATAGCTAAACAGGTCGATATTAAAATTCCAAGGTTGTACATTGATAATGAAATTTCAACTCCGAAGAGAAATAAATAATTCTAGTATTTTGAAGATTTCAACTCTTGCCGTAGCGAAATATTAATTGAAGTGTCATTATGCTACCATTTGTTATTTTAATTGTGGAAAGCTTTCAATTTCATAAGCTACACCACCCCAAATTTTATCTGAAAAAAATATCACGACATGTTTCGCTAACACAGTAGCTTTTTCAACAGTGATTTGAATTCTACAAGTTGCTTCCTACATTAATATTTATATACTACAGGTAACCATAATAGAGACTATCTCCAACAAATCACCTAAACCTCTACCTGAGGTACCTCGTCAATTATGATCACCTGAAGCATATTACCTCACTTCTACATCAATACTATTTCTTTCTCGGTGTTCAATAATGGTGATCTATTCAAATCCAGTTGATCATTCATTAGAATGTTTGAATTTTTCAGTTTATTAATTTCCATTGCCTTCAAATGATTCAGTTTCAAACGTTTATTTTCTATGTGTTAAATTTCGAAATCTTCGTGAAAGATATGATTTTCTTCTAAAAGATGATTTGAATATTTTGAACTTCTTTTCTTATTTACATAGCTCAGATGATGTTCTCAGATTCGATTCCTAAATGTTCTGCCAGTTCGACCAACATATATCTTGGGACACATTCCACACTTTAATTTATACAGGGTGTCCCTGGACTTCCTCTTTTCCTCTCGGGAATGTATAGATGGGGTCGGTCAAAATATCACCAGTACTTCATATAACTGTTTTTCCTAAAATCCTTCGTTACCAAGTAACGGGCCCTCGAAGTTACAAAATGAAAAATGTTTTTCTTTGATAACTTTTCAAGTGAATATTCAAAATCATCCAAATTTTGGTAATTGACTAAACAAATGAATTTCTTCGATGAGCTTTCATGCAGGAGTCAGTTGTTTTGCTACAAAGTCAGGAACGGACTACCCCCGATGGTCCACACCCCCAAAACTCTGAAATGACAGATATTTTTCAATATTTTTCAACAAAATAAGGTTACTTGGACAATTTTATGAATAAAAGTACTCGTGTGGAAAGTCGATCGGAGCAACGAGTCTTGATAAAAATGTAGTTTTACTCGACGACATCAAACCCGCTCGTCCACCATTATTTGAAATGAATAATTATCAAAGCAGAAATAATAATGATAACGTAAATTCAACAACATTTATCCTGAGATGTCTACCATTATTCGAAAATATTAGTTTTTAGGGAAAATGGAAATGATAGGTAAAATGTTCATAACGAATTTTTATAATGCAAACACGTTTAACTAACGAAACTCAAGAGCCTCAAGAGCAAACAGAAATGAAAAATCCGCTACAGAAACTGCTCGATATGACCACCTTCTCTCTCTATACATTTTCTTAGTCTGCGAAGACACCCTCTCTGTACTTGAAATAGCATTCCAGGGTCGTTTCGTATGGCCTCACAATGTAATGTTATTCTATTCAACAATGCATCTCTTGTGTGAATAGGTGTAGCGTAAACAAGGCTTTTTAGATGCCCCCACAGAAAGAAATCCAATGGATTTAAATCCGGAGACCGCGATGGCCATGAATATGGCCCACCTCTACCAATCTATCTATTGTGGAAAATATGGTTCAGATGGTCACGCACAATCAAACTAAAATGAGGAGGAGCGCCATCATGCATAAACCACATATCTCTTCGGGTTTGCAATGGAACATGTTACAAAAGTCCATTCAAATCGTTCTGAATGAACTCCAAACAACGTTCTCCATTCAATCGGTCCTGTAGAACGAATGGTCCTATAAGATGGTTTCCTATGATACCAGCCCAAACATTCACGTTGAATTTCCGTTGGTGTTTGGTTTGCAATATCCCATGGGGATTTTCTTCGGCCCATATATGGAGATTATGAGAGTTGATAACTCCATCTCTACTGAAACCTGCTTCATCAGTGAATAAAACTCGATTAATAAAAGTCATATCCTCTCTTTGCCTATCCATGAACCAATTGGCATATTCCAGTCGTGCTGGAAAATCTTGAGGTGTCATGGCATGTACCTTCTGGATGTGAAATGGGTGGAGCAGTTGTTCCCTAATTATTCTATGAATAGTGGACTTGGATGTATGGAACTGTTCTGATAGATTTCTGATGCTCATTGAAGGATCATCAGCGACGGCTTCCAAAATATTTTCCTTCAATACAACGGTACGTACAGTCCTAGGAGCGCCCTCACCACCTCGTTTTGGCAAAACTGTACCTACAATAATATCGAAATAAAACAACGTGCTCAAATTAATTATCAATTATTACATACCTGTCTCCCTCAAGCTGCGATCGACACGCTCGAATGTTTCTCTTGACGGTACCGTTCGATTGGGAAAATGCTCGGAATACAGACGACGAGCTTCTGCAGCATTACAAAATGCTCGTCCTTAAAATACATGCATATCTGCATATTCATTGAATGTAAACTGTTCGGCCATATCAAAAAAATTCAAAATATCCTATAGAATATTGACAATACAATGATAGTCATATGACAACGCACCACTCAACAAAACAAAATCGCATTCCAGTTTCTCATTTTTTATCAAAACTTTCTAAAAGGTTTTTTTGTCAACATCTGTGAAAGAAATGGAACATAATTATTCCCTGGATATTTTTCACCTGATCATGTGCAGCCGTTTTTGTAGTTCATTCGTTTGCTTTTTATTAGTATAGTAAATATTTTTTCCGATGTGCGTTTTTTCAGCTAAATTTAGATTCGTGTTAAAGAATTTCTCCCATAAAATTATAATTATCAGTGAAACTCCTCAACAGTTTAGCTGTGAAGAAGAATTTGAAACATTCGAATGTTGAGTTTCATGAGATTCAGATAACTGATCAACACGAAACGTGATTATTCCACACGTATTATGTACATACAAAATATGGAATGAATTCGATATTTTATAGTAGAGTAGCTTGTTAGTTTAAAAACACCACGAATCTACAGAACTTGATATTTCTTTTGAAAAAATATCTGCTATCACAATTGTGACTTAAACTTCCATATAGGTACTGTACTTTTTGTTTACGACTTCATTTTAGCATACTTTGTATTATTCCTGTTATAAATGTTGTTGAATTAACGTTATCATCATTATTTCTGCTTTGATAATTATTCATTTCAAATAATGGTGGACGAGCGGGTTTGATGTCGTCGAGTAGAACTACATTTTTATCAAGACTCGTTGCTCCGATCGACTTTCCACACGAGTATTTTTATTCATAAAATTGTCCAAGTAACCTTATTTTGTTGAAAAATATTGAAAAATATCTCTCATTTCAGTGTGGACCATCGGGGTAGTCCGTTCCTGACTTTGTAGCAAAACAACTGACTCCTGCATGAAAGCTCATCGACGGAATTCATTTGTTTAGTCAATTACCAAAATTTGGATGATTTTGAATATTCACTTGAAAAGTTATCAAAGAAAAACATTTTTCATTTTGTAACTTCGAGGGCCCGTAACTTGGTTACGAAGACTTTTAGGAAAAAATGTTGAAGTACTGGTGATATTTTGACTCCATCTATACATTCCCGAGAGGAAAAGAGGAAGTCCAGGGACACCCTGTATACTCCTGATTTCTCAAATTTTGATATTTCATCTATATTATTTTTAATTAACTTTCCCAACTTATTACTTGTTCTATATTAACAATAGGAAAAACGTCTCGAATCGCTTACTCTTGATGTTCACAAAGTTTTCATCTTTTTGTAATCGGAAAAATTAATGAATATTGATGGAAAGAGAACTTGTTCAAGTGTAATGAAAGCAAAAAATTACCACGAAAATTCACTGCATAACCTTTGTAGAGTCTAATTAGTCACTGACTTGTCGTATTTATAAATTTGACTATATATAAAATAAATTATCGAAAAAATAAAATTTTGAAAGCTTTCTCAAAATAGCTAAAACCTGGGAGGATTGTCATTTCCATTCTCAAAATCTGAAACGATTATTGTTGGAATGACGCAATGAAATAGAATGAAACAAAAACTCCACCAAAAACCTCATAGAAAAAGCAGGAAAACAAAAAATCCGCCTATATTTTTTGGCAGCTAATAAATTTATTTTAACTAACTGTGTCTTCATGTAGACTACTGACTAAGACATCTGAACATTTTATTGTTTAGACATTTGTGAAAAAAAGAAGTCACTTGAACACTTTCTGTGAAAGTATCTACAGAAGAGAGACAAATTTCCAAACTTTTTTCGACGTTCCAGACTATCAAGGTTGCAAGTGATGTTCGCGTTTCTGGATGGAATCCAGCAGATCACACCTCCAAATCAGGTCTGATCTGAGCTTCATAAAGCATCAAAAGTTGCTGAGGTGTGTATAGTTTTCTGATTTGGAACACTGTTCCAAGCTTTTGAGAAGCGGCTTTTGCAATTCCAGCGACATGATTGTGCCAGAACATATTGTCTATGTCTATATCTACAGCTGATTTATCGATTTGCCCAAGACAAAAATTTCTCTTGTTTTTAGAAAGCCGAGTACTTATGAAACTCATTCCTGAAGAGCGATTCGGGTTCCGGCGAGGTCAGAATACGACTCCTCAAGTTATCCGGGTTATTCACGGGGTGAAGGAAGCCCTCAATCAGGGAAAGAATACATTTATGGTTCTATTGGACATCCAAAAAGCTTTCGATAGAGTTTGGATATAGAGGGATTTGTCGCCAAGATGTGGTCGGCAGGCATGCCCTTATTTGTGATTAGGATTCTTCAATCCCACCTGAGTAACCGAACTTTTCGTGTGAGAGTGGACCAAACCACATCTACGAATTATCCAATTAAAGCAAGTGTCCCGCAGGGGTCCTGCCTGTCACCGCATCTGTACTCTCTGTATACGCACGACTTTCCTATGTTCCCGAGAACAAATGTCGTTATATACGCAGATGACACTGCGATATACGCGCATTCGTTCTCGAGCGAGGTGGTGAAGCAACGGCTTCAGATCCACCTCGACATATTGGTCGTGCCGTACTTCGAGCTCAATAAAATCGATGTTAACCCTAACAAAACGGAACTCGTCAACTTCTCGAAGAAATTTACCAACGTGAACACTTTCAGGAAGTTACGAGTCGAAGATAAATGCGTTGATGGGCAGAGAAGCGCGCGGTATCTGGGAGTTATCCTGGATAGGCGCCTGAATTTTCAGGAACATCTGAGCTTGGCCATCCAACGAGCGGGTGCGGCGGTAAAACGAACGTACTCGCTCATTGCATGGAACTTAGTGTGGACAACAAGCTGCTAATTTAAAAACAAATAATAAGACCAGCAATGTTGTACGCCTGTCCTATATTCTGCAGCCTCTTTTGCGGATACTCGAGACGATGCAGAATGAGGTGTTCCGTATTTGCACGAACAGTGATAGATACATTTCATTGAATGATCTCTTAGATCTGGCAGAAGTCTAGACGGTCACTGAACACATCACGAGGCTGTCTTATAAATTCGTCAAGCTCTTTCTACCGAAAAGCCCGCTGACGAGGGACGTCACGGCGGTTAGGAGTTATCATAATCAATCCCGAAAACACGGGTTGATTTATGAAATGCTTGATATCTTCCATGAACGACGCGAATGTGATCGCGCCTAGTTCATGGAAAAGCTAGCTAAGATAAATCACCTATTTTCGTGATATCAGAATTACTCTTACCTGGTCTTTTCATGAACTTTTTCCAGGGGCTAGTGATGAACTTGCAACAACCATCTAGTATATTCAGATATGAGGTACTAAAATCGCAACACCATGAGAAATCTCGCGTAAGCTTTGGCAGGAAGCGGGAAGTCTCAGACTGAAAGCTGAAATGAGGCTCTGTTGGGCAGAGAGCCACCCGTTAACACCAGCGGTGGCACCTCCCATCGGCCTGTCGTAGGTCTATGAGGCAGTGCTTTACTTTGCGGACGTCTAGGGGCTCAACATTGAAGTCTCATCCTGCTGATCCTTCCTTTTCCTTCATCAATCCTTTTTCCCTCCTCCTACCACTCTCGTATGTGGGAGAGATGTAAATATTGTAAATATTCTGTACAGTAGACCTTATATTTGTCAAAGAGAAATGTATAATAAAGTATTTTTGATTTTTGATTGATTGAGTACTCATACTTTTTTTTTGTAGTGTCAATGTAGACTCTGGAGTCTTTAGCTACCTACCAATTTGGTCTGTAACATTTTACCTTTTTTTGTAACCATATTTCATTCCAAAGTGAAGACTCATCAACCACCACCAATAAACCAGAATTCCATTTTAGATTCGTGATTATGAGTTTGTTTATATACATAAATATTTTACCGTAAAAGCGATCAGGGAAACTTGATGAATTTGAATGAGACTTAAGAATACGGTCATCAGGAAATTTCTCCACAGACTCCTATTCAGTTTCACCAATTAATAGGGAAAATGTTCATCATTCACAGCCATTTCATTTCCATATTTGTAACATACCTGTAACTACAAAAATAATAATAGAGGGCGTGCGAGAACAATACTCATTTTTTATTTTTTTGCACTGCACACATACCTATCATTATTCAATATAATATTTAGCTGTTTCACATATTATTGACAAATGACTCCTTCGGAATACAAGTTAATGTAAGATCTGCTAAGTTGGCATGTTACGAAGAAATTAAAGTGGGGTTGTTAATTGATGAATCTTATTGTGGCGAGAGTGTAGCAGGTGAGCCACTTTCTGTTTGTTTCTGCATATTTCATGTGACAGTTTGGTTGAAAGCTCTCGGAGATTGTTAGCGGAGTTCCATTATTCATTCAGAACAGAAGGGGTCGTAATGATACTACTTTTGATATTTACGTAAAAGGCGCACTAAAAAAATATATGGTTAAAAAGGAAATACTGAAATGTGCCGTCATATATAATGACAGTACACTTCCGTTTATGATAATTTGTTTTATCACATAAACAAAAGTGATGAAGGAAATTAGTTACATGGGTTTGTGTATATATTTTGAACCTTTCCACAAAATGTAACCAAACGAATCAGTGGCACCCAGTAAGGACTCTAAGGTAGAGAATGACTTTCCCAATCATTTAGTTATACGAATCAAAACAGTAAACATTCAGGCTCTATAACTACAGCTCCTATGACTATTGTAATAGTGATACGAAAGTGTCTTCAATGTGATAATACAACTGAGAGTTCCGTGGTGTTATCCTTCACAACAATTTGAAAAGGAAACGGGAAATATTAAAAAAAATCTTTCCATTCATCGAGGAGTTTTGCAACTTGGAAAAGTTATCGAAATAATATTCCTCTTTGGTAATGTGCGGTATACTCAGTATGAGAAATCATTTTGAAATCTTTTCCAAAATAGGCACTGAGAAATTCGAGTTTTCTTTAGCTTCAGAAGATGCCAAATTGGTTGGTAAAAAGTCCGTCGAGAAGAGTATTGCAGTTCTGGTGTTTGAGAAAAGTGCTTGTTTTGAATTTATCACACGCCAGAATTTTCAATTTAATGGAAATCTCTAGCTAATCAATCTTTTTCTTGTGAGCATCTGTGAAGATGAAACATAGCGGAGAGTTGAGTCCAAAGAAGGTCTAATAAACATGAACAAAAGTTGCTGAGGTGTGTACATTTTTCTGGTTCGGAATAGTTTTCCAAGCTTTTGAGAAGCAGCTCTTATAATTCCAACGACATGATTGTGCCAAGACATATTGGTGTCCATTTCAACCTCCAACAGACTTATCGAAGCAAAAAGCAGAATTGTCTGACCTGACATTATTATATTCGGTTCGGAGACATTTATCTCCTTGGAGAAAACCGATGCCTGAGTTTTTGTGGCATTGAATTGAACCTGGTTACTTTCAGGCCAATTCGAAATCACTTCTAGATTCGCCTGACTAGACGCTGACAAAAAGAATTTCTAGTGTGGTAATAGTGAGTGGTGCCTTTTCCAGAAAATCGACTGTAGAGTGGGACGCAAATTGTTCAGTAAGTAGATTTGCTTTTTCTATAGCTGTTGTTGCAATTTAATCTTTCGCTTGTGTTAGTGGTGGAATCGTGGATTTTGTAAAATTTTGACTAATAGCTTTCGATATCGACCAAAAGGATCTAGACCCGTTAGGATTGGCAAGAAGTTTATCCCTAATTCTCTGATAGTGAAGTTCTTTGATTTCATTCATCCCAAGTTTGCAGCTGTTGCGAGCATTAACAAACCGCCACTGCCAGTAGGCGAGATTTTTGGAGGCGTCAGCTTGCTTACAATTTTTGTTGAACCAAGGCTTGCCTTCAGAAGGTCGTTTCATTGAAAAAGGAATATATGCATCCATGGATGATAAAATAACTTCCATGACCTCAGAAGCACAAGTTGATGGATCTTTAGAGCTGAAACAAACATTACCCCCTATATAACAACATTGTAGTTAATAACAGAGGTAACTCGTTCGATTGATGACTTATTTATTTTGTAGAAATTCATGTTGAATATAGAATAAAGAAAATACTTTTGTCTAATTTCTACTGTGTTTATTTATTCGTTACGATCGGTTTCGGCTTATAAGGCCATTTTCAAGTAACTACCACAAATTGTCAAGTTGCGTCTTAAATGGTGTGGACAGGCATCTGCTCTAGGTACCTGACCTAACACATTACCAATATTACAATATGTCACGATTACCAACTAGAGGATGGATCCTCCAATTCCAATTTTAGTCTGAATGCCACTTCCACATTGTTTTTTCTGGAGAAACCCGCAATTATCCCTGTTCTGTTACCAAAATATGTTAGAGTTACTCCTTTCTTGATTTCTAATTGTATGATCTGTGGGTAAATTATTCTGTAAGCAAATCTACGGCTTCGTTTTTCCACTAACTTCTGGATTGTGTCTGTGTTGAAACCATTATTATGGCCTATCTGTATAATTATTTTAATTTTCCTACGTGATTTCTACGCCACTCGAAATATAATAATGATAAAACAATAATGTCAGTAATAATGAACATGTAAGGTGCGGAAAATAATGTCAGTGATTTATTATTATTATTATTATTATTATTACATATAAATGAAGGCTGAGGACAAAGTCCTATGTAAGCCTAAAAACAAAGGATATCAACAAGTTAATACAATGCATGAAGAAAAAAAGAAAAATAATTAATATATGCATAGAGGCGATTAAGCAAATAAGCAAATGTCTATTTTGTTTTTGAAACTGTTCACTGAGTCGGAATTCATAACATCGTTATTCCAAGTTATTCCATGTTGCGAAAATACGATTCACAAAAAAATATTGTCTCTGCCTCGTTGCGAATTTTTCCTTTTTTAATTTGAGTATGTGACCACGTAATCGCGAATCATTGTTGAAGACAAAGAGTTCTTTCTGATTAGCATAGTTGAACTTAGCTATACGGAAAGATATGATGAGGTCCCCACGGAGTCGACGTTGGTCAAAAGCCAGCAGTTGTGCCATCCTCAGTCTTTCGGGATAGGTTGGACGCACTTCACCAAAAGTCATACGTGTGGCTCGACTCTGTACATTTTCCAACAAGTCCCTATCGCGCACTAGAACAGGACACCACACTGGACCTGCATACTTCATGATTGGACGATCGTAGGTTTTGTAGAGTTTTATGGAACTTGAATATGATAGATGGAGGAACGTTCTGCGGATGAGGTAAATCAGTGTGTTTGCGCGTTTGCATGTGGATATTATATGTTCGGACAAAGTTAAGTCAGTATTAATAGTCACTCCCAAGTCTACATGTGAGGACACTGTACGTAATGATTGATAGCATATATGACAGGACAATTTTTAGTAATGATGTTTCTCTAATGATCTGCTGAAATGACCTTATCACTGAAAGGTACCTATGACATTTAAGTTGAACCGCACATAGTGAGGCGCCAAGCAGCGGATATATCTAAATTAATATCAATAGTAATAATAATTAAAGGTCATTATTTTCAGAATATACAATACATATGTGTGAACATTCATCGAAACGAAAAAGGCTGAAGATCAGTTGGTTTCATCAAAAAATGCAACCTCTGTTTTTCATCTTGACTCGCCACTTGTAAAATCACTATTTCTCTATAGCGCAGCTCCAGTTGGAACAGTGCTTCCTCTTCGACTGCTTGGCAAAATTGTTGTATTAGGTTACCTTTTGAAGTTACATAAGATTGAAATTATACTGTAGTTTGGTCTTGTGCACTGAAGGAATCGATCAGAATACTGCTTTAACTGAGAGAGAATGTGGTGATGTGAATGTGTTTTTCTAGTAACCCCGTTAAGAACGACAAGGATAACTTGTTCGGGCTGAGGATTAACCTTCAGAAACGATTCCTGACGCATGATATCCATCTAATTTATGATATTATCTATTCTATGGTTGTACAACACTTCACTACAATACAATCGTTCTGTGCCTG